>NC_084665.1:111031618-112521803 GCF_028389875.1 Rhea pennata
GGCATAAAAGATTCTACTGAGAGAGAGCAGGCTGTGGTTCTGTGATTTTTTCTTTCCTTTTTTTAAGGCTAGTTTAGTTTGAAGGAGCAAACTGTTTGGTTACTTATTTGTTTCTAAGTAAGTATGCAGAATGTACAGAATAGCTTCCAAGGCCTTAAGCAGTGATGTGGTCCTATGCTTTGATTAATTTATTTGATGTTCTTTTGGTGGTGTTCCAAGGAAGAAGGACATTTAATATCAGATTTCAAAACAACAACAACATTCAGCTAAAAAATGGCTATGAAATCATTATCTTCTCTATGATGGTGTGATGTCACTGGAGATATTTTGAGGAATTCTGTGTAAGCAGCAAGTAAGAATAACTATAGCGCTTCCATTTCTCAAAAAGGAAGGTAACATTGTGCAGTGGTTTTAAAACAAGAGAGTATGCAACATTTATCTTATAAAGGAAAGTAAAGTTGGTTAATAGATTAAATTAAACTACTATTTCATTTTAGCAGATGAAAACAAAGCCAATTTTACATGTGGATTATATTTTTTCAACCAGAGAAAAAAACTATTATGCAGCAAAGAAGGATAATACACAAAATGGCTGCAAATAAGTAAGCCCTTGGGAAAAAAGAATGTATAGAAAAAAGAAAGACAAAATCCTTTATTACTCTAAGAAATGATGTATCTTTTCTATTTTTTTCCTGATAATGATTATTGCAAGATGTAAAATTGACGTGTAAATAAAAAGACTTATTACTGTTTGATGTCCCATCCAATTCTTTTGTTATCAATGACAGAAAAGATACCAAAACCAATATAATTTATTATCTGTTTTGTCCATTTTTTTCTGCATAAACTTTCTGCATGCCTTATCAATTTACACATGGAGAAGTGCTGTTCATTTTGTTGGTCTGACACGTCACATTTCATTGTGCTGATTTCAATGCAAGTGCTATTGCAGGATGTGCAGCCTGCATTCAGTAGGATACATTAAAAATGTAAAGTGAAAATGTGTGTTTTCTACATGTCTTTTAGTGTGACACATTTTAGGTCAAACAGCAGAAAAACTGCTATTTGAATAGCTATCTTGTACATTTTATCTATTGGGTTTGGTATTTGTAAAATGTTCATTTTGTATTCAGTGGTATATTTGAAATGAAAAAATACTGTGTATCCTAATGTTTTAGCTTGTTCAGGGCCTGATCATGTAGCCTTGGTTACTTGGGTAACTTGTGTTTTTTAGTAATATTCTTGTAGACAATATGAAATGTCCATATGTTTAAGAAATACAATCCAAGACTTTTAGATTTGTCTCTCTCCTACCTCCTCAGGTAATTCTGCATGAAATCTGGGTTTAAGTATGAAGAAAATGTATTCTGTACAGACTGGTGTCAATGTTCGCTCAGTCCTGTGTTTTAGCGTGAAAAGCCTGCAGGTACACAAGAGGAGAGGAGGTGGGGAGTGGTGAGAAGGCGTGATGGGAAAACTTGGACTATTATTGGCAGATGCAAGTGAGAGAACCTGTTTAGGGAAAGCAAGGCAAGAGCAATTATTTAATCAGAGGTCTTCACCCCACTACGTCTAATTCTTCAAGCTTGAAGAAAAGGAAAGTGTTCAGCTGCAATACCTCTGCTATTTATTTCAAAGCAGTTGTCAGAGAAGCTTTGAAGAAAAGACCAGTCATTAAATCTCATAAACTAAATAAAGAAAATAAAAGCAATTTACACAGATTATTGAGGGGGAAAAAATGTAAAACAAGTATAATAGTTAATTAAATGTTAAAGCTTTGTCCACCCCATATTGCAGGGTACACACTTGAGAAGCAAGAACCAGGAAACAAGCTTCCAATTCTCATAGTGCAATTCCAATGAAATTTCATTAAATGTTACAGAGTCATTACAGAATAGATCAGGATTTGTCTGTCTAGTTTTATCAGACATGTTAACTTGATTTCATTAGGTACAAAAATTATTAATTACATATCTCTAAAGAAATACAAAAACAGAAGCCTCCTCAAAAAAGCAAAATTAATGAAAAAGTATTTTAAGAAAATCAAAAAAAATGGCAAACCTTTCAGTTCTGGTGCTAGCTGGTAATAGTACACAAATCACACACACACACACACGCACAAATGTTTTCTGCAACATTTTAGAGAGTAAAAGAAAAGATGTAGTCAAATACGATGGAAACAAATATGCAAACATACAAACCAAAAGAAAATAGTATTTCCTCTTAATCAAGACAATGTCTCTAAAGACATTTGAAGGTCCAATTTTTGATCAAATCATCAGCAATTAGAATTTGCAAAAATAACAAGAGGAAGTTGTGATGGTACCTTTGCAAACTATGTGGCCTTTTGGACTGAATTTAGGAAAACAAACCTGTAGATCTGGTGGCTTGTCCCAGATTGGCTGTTAATCTGTCACTTTACTGGAACTATTTTATTGTTCCACAACACTCTCTAATGAATAAGAAACTTCTGAATGAGAAAAAGGCATGACACAGATGAAATTCTCTGACCTGTCATCTGCAGAAGGTCATGTTGGCTGGTCATAATCTATTAAATCAGTAAATGCAATACACATTCTTTAGGTGTTTCAAGGATCAGTGGCAATGTGATATCCAAAAATTTACAGCAGTACCTTGGGTGCTGAGAAATGATCGCAGCTCCTCATAATATTGAACTTGTCTTGAAGTGACTGATATGGATCAGTAAATTAAACACTACGTCCACTGAAGCTCTGAAAAAAAATCAGAATATTTGTTTCAGTTCCTCAGTGTAGCAGTAGTAGCCTGTTTTCATTGTTTGGAGCATCAGGAAGGGAGAGAAGTGTCTTCTCTACATAAATATTTTTTTTCCATTGGCTTCTAAGTTTAAAATCCGTAGTGTATTTCCCAGAAGCATCAATAATATTGCACTAGTCCCTTATTTGGTCCCTTTTATGTTCCTTTGCTGGTGGTGGTGGTGGTGTGCAGGGAGCAAAAGCCTAGCCTAAAACAAATTTCCCATCACAACTGCTTTCCTATCAGTTCAGCTGTTTCAATTCAGCATGTGATTTATTTTTAAACATTATGCAGACTGTTTGAACCTTTAGTATAGGTAGAATCATGCTATTACATGTACGATTATGCCAGTATAGCTTGTTCATTTTCCTTTCTGCACTGAAATCAACTACCCTGGTATAATCACTTTATATCATTAATACTCAGTTTGCAGAGGGGAAGATGGGATATGACCTGCAGTTTTACTACTTTAAATGAACCTGCATATTTAAAGCAATACAAACTATGTTTAGACAGGGCTTCAGGCATTGGAGAATTATGAATATGAGTCATTTACCATGCTTTTTGCATAAATTGTTACAAGAACAAACCTCAATTCTTGCCCAGACCCTTAATTAATGAAAACCAGCTAACCCTGATTACCATCTAGGGCACTGCAAGTGTGTAGAGAGATGGGTTTTGTTAGCTTCTGCTCAGATTTTAACGGATGTTACTGAGAACCTATAACCTCATTTTCCCCTTGCCAAGATCAAGCAAAGGTGTTTCATCATTATGGGAATTATTCCCAAGTCAATTTTCACAAGTTTTTTCTATGTCCCCTTTCAATAAATATGATCACAGTTATTTTTAACAATGGAGAAAAGAGAGATTTTACTTTACTATGACTATGTGTTATTATCTTCTGTTGCAGAAGTGGCTGAAAATATTTTGCTCTGCCCTCACAAAAGTCAAGTACTGTTCTGCAGAGAACAAACAGGGAGATGTTACACTGAAGACAGAGATGTTTTAAAAGTTTTGTGTATGAGAGAATGTAGTTAAAAAGAAATAAAAACAATAACAACACAACATTTGAATAATAATACATATCCCAAAGCACTTCGCAAGTAGGTCAAAATCATTAAAAGCATTTGATTGTTGCTTACTTTAGTGGGAATGCTTTAAGAATGAAAAATAGTTTAGCACAGTTTCCTTCTCTTTGGGGTAATTCCACAAAATTGACACTTTCTATAGAGCTTCCTGGCTTCTGAATACCTAGACATTCAGAAAGCAGCCAATGCTTAATCGCATCCCCAGCTGCACAAAAAGATCAGTATTATTTTCAGGGAATTTTTTTTGTGGTGATGTAAACATTAGAAGCCAGAACAGAATGCAGATTTTTACCAGCATTCAACTTATTTTTATCATTAAATCCCTTCCAGATCTAGATGCAGTATTCAAGTCTACCTGAAGCTGTGAGGTGTGGGGGTGAGATGGGTGGGGGGGCTATACTCTGCAAGACTAAAGTAATAATGAACATAATATAAGAACTCATATAGGGAAAAGGAAGCCAATTTTTCATATCAGCATCAGTATTCCTACCCTACCAAGAGCTTTCATTATATAATATTTAGCTCAGATAATTACCTTTCTAGCTGACATTATCCATAGGAAATCACAATTTCACTATGCCAAAAGGAGACACTAAATGGCTAATTCTATTTCATTCCATACCCTTCAACTGCCTTTTTTTTTTTTTTTTTTTTTTTTTTTTTTTTTTAAGGATAATTAAAGGCAGAATATTCTTTCCAGCCTCCACACAAAGTTAGAGTTTCTGTACAGATAGAGTCATTCCTTTGTTTTTACCTGATCCTTCTGGAAACAGATAAAATTATATCCTATTACTTAGCTATTTAACAGAAACATGTTCCCCCTTTGCACATTCCCAGTGTCTCAGATTCATTAAATCTGAAGATCTTACATTTCCTTTCGGAGTTACCCACCACGCTGCTCTCATGCTTATTCCTCTGAACAGAGAGGACCCCTGGACCAAAGCTGCTGGCTCCCTGCGCCGCTGAAGGACCTTGGGGTGCCTGGTGCACGGGTCCAGTGCGTGCCGCCCCCTGCTCCCCTTCCCCAAGACGCCGGATATCTCACCCTGCCTTCCTTCTCCACCCCTGGTTTGTTCCCCTTTGGTTACCGCTCTCATCCCCTTCAGCCTCCCCAGTTCCAAGGTTCCCAAGCAAGGATATAACTTCTAGGTTTTCTCAGAGAATAAATGTGAAGGTGTTTTAGCTACAAAAAGACTTGGCCTCAGCGTAACGTGTAACTGCTTTGTCACTTGTAAGGTCTTCGGGGCAGGATGTGTGTTTTTGCCTTGCAGTTACCCAACATGTCACCGTTATCCGTTTCAGAACCTTGGAGTGTTACTAAAAACAAGAGTATATTTGTGGCATTGTTTTTTCTTTCGTGCTCCTGATTTTAAACTTAGAACGTTTTGCCATTCGATTTGTAAATAATTATCCTTCCACCTCCGGCATTTGCTATGCCAGAAGATCATCAAAAATATTATTGATTGTAATCAGCCTGATCTCATATATGGACCAAATTAAATGCCTCTCTGCTTGTTTTGGCTGCCAGTATGGGGCTAGGACATGTTCAGGTTAAGCTGGTCTGATATGTACTGGACATACATGGGTTAGTTTGATGTGCTTGTTACTAGAACAGTATTTACTTTCACAGGAACTAGAATGGGGGGATAGGAGCTTGAGGCATAAGCCTTCCTCAGCTCATTTTTTCCCCCTCTACACCCTCAGTTGCCCATTTCAATTTTAAAAGCATTGCATTCAAAAGACTTAATACAGTGTAAAACATAAAACTTGTTTTTCTATCTGCATTTATTCATCAAAACACACTGTATTTTTGAAACAATAAAAAACTAATGAAAATGCATCCCAACAAAATTGAGATTGGATAATCATATATATTTGATTAAATGATGCTTTCAATTGTAAGTTTTATCTTCTGTCTACTACTATTGAATATTTCTCAAATGTAGCCCTTTCCTTGCCATTTGCACAACTAAAGTTATTATATGATACTGGGCATTCTTAACCTTCCGTTTTCATCATGGCACTCCTCTTTTTGAATTGCTCCAGTGAATTATCCTTGTTAATGGCATCAGACATATAAAGGATTTTGAATTCATTGTGCATTTGCTGCTGCATCCCTAACAAGTCCTGAAGCTCATTCCTATCGAGGGTTCTCTCTGCCGGGCTTGTGATATCAGCCTTACCTCTTGTTATATTTTGAAATGAACCTGCTCGTGCTTTTTCTGTTGTTTCCCTTCTTGTTTGAGGTTTGTAACCATAAACTTAATTTCTTAGTCTACTTTCTCCTCATATCCTAAATAAAATAAAATAAAATAAAACAATCTTGGACAATTGCCAGAGTTCTGATATGCTGAGACTCCTGCTAGGTTTTTTTTCTTTTTCTTTTTTTTCCTTATAATTCCTCCATGTTCTTATATCACATCTATTATGAACTTAGGACAGGAATCTTCATTGACTTTGTATCAGTACAGTGACTAGCACAATGAGGTACTGATTCAAGTCGGAAACTTTTTTGAGTTCTGTAATACTAATAGTAGCAGGGAAAAAAAACAGCATTGCAGTTGTATGCTACTCAAAAAGAAAAGGGAGGAAAGTCCAAGTTTTGCTAGACTGTGCACAGGTTTCTGACTGAAAGTATATGTATTCTCTCTGTGTGTTCATGAGTCCTATAGGACCTCTGCACCATCTCCCTTTCTCTTTGCCTTGAAAAAAGAACTGTTTCTCTTTATCTTTTCTACTCCAGGCCATTTTTTTTCTTTCTGCCGGTGGTGACATTCACACTTGAATCCTGCTAATTCCTCCACAGATAAGTAGCTTTGTTCCTCCTTCCTAGCTTTCCCTTTCCTACCCCTTGGTTCCCAGATTCACAAATTGTTCTTAGCAACTTACATCCTTAAAAACAAACCTGTACTCTGATGGTCTCTACAAAACTAACTAACCCATCAGCAGAGAAGGGAAGGGGCAGGGAGGGTTCAATAGTCCTGTTAGTAACTATGTCCCCTTAGTACCCATCTTCTTGTCTTTGCACAAAACCTGTGTGGAGCTCAGTGCAGTATTAGATCAGTTTGTGAGCTCCTCAGTGCTGGGCATGAAAATAGCCTCTGCTCTTTTGGTGGATTTGGAGTCTAGATCCATTCAGAGGTATCATTTCAAAAGCACTTCGGTGCTCAGGAACATCTCACATTGCTAAGGCTTCCAATCATTTTTCTGCTACATTGCATTCATTTAGACAGTTCAGTTGGTCCACTTACATGGTTAAGGGACTGTAATATATGATATACAAGGAGAGGTTGAGGGAACCAGGCTTACTTTGCCTGGAAGAGGGCAGGAGAAGAAAGGACTTAATTCCTGTCTTCAAGTAAAAGGGTATAGAGAATATTCAGCCAGATTGTTCGCATCAGCCACAACAAAAGGACAAGAAGCAGTGGTCACAAGTTGCAGCAAAGGACAGTCAAACTGGACATAAGGACGAAAATATTTATTATGAAGGTGGTGAAGCACAGGAGCAGGATGTCCAGAGAGGCTGTAGAATCTCCGTCTCTGGAGATTCACAAAATTTGAGAGGATATGGCCCTGAGCAACCTCTTCTAACTTTGACTTTGGCGCTGCTGTGAACAGGAGATTGGACCTGAGGAGTTCCAGAAGCCCTTTCTTTCATCTTCTCAAAAGCTCTTACAGTTCATCCTTGGGGAACTTGCAAAAATTAACACCCCTTGATGAGTTATATTTTCCCAGTGATAGCTTTTTATCTTCAAGTTGACTTCATCTTCCCCCAAAATTTGAAAGAAACAACTGTAAAATCAGGCATTTGTATTGAGATGTAAAAGATACATTATACCAGGATATAAAACCTAAAATCAAAAATGACAACCCATACTCTTTTGTGATAACCTCTTTCAATGACAAAACTGGAGGAACAAGAAAAAAGAAGCTTGTTAGTAAGAAGACCCAAAGCCTTTCTATGAAAAAAAAATAGAACAATATTTTGAATTACAGGTCAGCTCTGCATTACTGATGGACCTCTCCCTGTCAAGCACTCACTCACATTTATAAATGCCAAACAAATCATCCAATATCATACTGTGATGTAGTGCAAAAAGTTATCATTAACACCAGGGAACTAGCAATGTGTTAAAACATTACAAAACTACTGAAACCAACCAGTGACCTGGTTACTCTCTGGGTTCAATAGGAACATTCAATTCTTCACATGGTGAGGTGAGGCTCTTAATAGCCATGTGCCTTTAATAACAACAAGAAACCTGTTTATGAAGAAACTGTTTGATAAAGAGGGTTATTCAACAGTAAAATGCAGGCAAATAGTCACTGAAGCCTTCTATGCACCCTGGACAACTTTAACTCAGGTAATAACTATCTATTCTATATTTGGAATATAAAATTTTATAAAATCTGGTCTGCTATCAACTTTCTTCTCCAAGTAATACTCCCATCTAAAATACACTCAGGACCTTTGGTTTCATTAATTTAAAGCATTTTAATTTCATTTTTTCCCCTCCCAAACAGCACCTGGGAAGTCTTTAAGCAAACAAAAAGAAAAAATGCTTACCTTTATTTACTTCAAAGAGAGATGCATAAACCTCAGTTAGGGTTTTGGTTTGAATTAAGAAATATAACTGTTATGTCCTCCTGAAGCTGAAGTTCGCTATGCAACTCATTTACCCATACTAATCAGTCAATAGTTTTGCAGACACAATATCTTGATTTTCTCCCTTTTTAATTTAGTCATTTCTGTTAGCTGCCAAAATTAATTAAATAAAGCACAGCTCTGAGAGCTGACATAGTAATCAAAATTAGCAGGTGCTTTCTCTCAAACTGCTGTCAGGAGCCCAGTCGCTGGGATCCTCCAAGGTCTGGGGAAGTGAATATGCGACTTTCTCTTTCCAGAGCAGTTGCATCTTGCTCAAGAAATACCTAAGTGTTGTCTGGAAAGTTAGATGACACCAGGAGAAGTGAGTGAAGAAGCCCTCACCAGACCTATGGCGTTGCACCAGGCCTTGCCACCCCACTGGGCACGGTGGAGCCGGTGGATATTTAACTCCTCACGATGGAGATGCATCAGCAACAAGCACCTGGCTGTTGGCCACCCTGCGAGGTCCACAGCCGAGTTTCTCCCCAGGGGTTGGTGAACAAGCAACAACTCAGGGACTGATGAGGCTTGGGGATCACATCCTGAAGTGTTTTTCAAGTTGAAGCTTTTTGATGAGGGATGAAGATGAAATATCTGAATACTAGAAGATGAAATTATCTTAAAATGAAAATCTGTTTGCTCCAGTAATGACTTTTGGTCTCCTCATAATACTCAAATTATCTCAAAACTTGCTGTTCTTTGTTTTTTTTCTGTTTTTGTCAGAACCTACAGATCTATCTGTGATGCATACAATTTTGTAGTGATCTGTGGAGATGTTTTAGAGTTGTTATTCAAAGGTTGACATGTTAAACTAGCAAGTTCAGTTTACTCTCCCTGAACGGTTCCAATATAAAGAAGAAGAAAGTAAATTTAACTTGTACAACTCTTTGTAGTATTTATATATGCTTTAAGGTAAATACCATCATCTTCATCTTCTTGATGAAGAAAATTCTTTATAAATAAAAATAAAGGGTCACTTAACAGACTGAAAAAAAAGAAACAGATCAAATAATATAAAAAATAGCTATGAAGTCTAGTAATATTGTGTATTTTGAAAGATATAAAGCTTCAAGATAAATACACATGGCATTTTTCACCTCTCCAGTAAAAAGAAAAAAATGATTTTTTAAAAAGGTGTCTGATGTACAAATGCCAATTGTATAAGCTGACTTCTATGGAAGCTGCCTTCAGTAATAACCCTGTCTCACAGCAGATGTGCCTGGGAGGGAAAACACAAAAACTGGAATTCGAAAGTGCCCACTAACCCTGAAGGCTGCTAATCCCGTTAAGCTCTTCACATGCCTCGCACAGAGGAGCACCAATTATTGGCAAAATTCTGTTCTCATCCTTTACCAGAAACATCTTTAAGTATCACAGTAACAAAAGAGGTAAAATTTTAGCCCATAAAATCAATGACAAAGTTCCCACTGTTTCAGTAAAATGGGGATTTTACCCCTTACACTTTTCTTCTTGTACAGGTATGAATTTGCGTTTCTTGACCTGAACACATTTCAGAACAAGAATTAAATTTCACTATACTTTTGTGATACAGGCATTATTTAGATCTCTTAGAGCTTGTGATCACTGTCTTGTGTTGTATAAGCCCACAGTAGAAACAGAAATAGCGTTTACACCTCTAGACTCCAAGATTTATTCGTTAAAATGGAATATAAATGTACATACAACAGAATACACGGATGTCAGAACTATTCTCCTTTGATTTCTTAAGGTCTAGCTAATTTTTTTGTTGTTGTTTTTGTTTTTTAAAATGAAACTTCTAAGCCAGTTTTACAAAGTTTTTCCCTACCAGGTTATCACTTTGTGGAAAATTGGAGTTAATTAGAGTAACAGTCATCTCTGATTTCAGTTACTTCTGCAAAGCAAAAGTAATGTTTAAGTGAAAAATACAAATGCACATCATTACCTGAAATAGAGGCATGGGTGAATATGCTTAGAAATTTGACCTATTTGGAAAGACAGCTTCACTGAATATGGTCGAGTATGTGTTAGAGTGAGAAACACAGTAAAGATATGAGAAAGGAATATTCAGGCACAACTTGAACCAAGCTTAGTATAGAACTGAAAGAAAACAGAGTGAGAAGAGGAGAAAGTTTCTTTATCAAAAGGTAGAAGCAATACCCTGCACTTTGCAGTAAACTAACATATTCCTGGAGAGACAAGACTCTGCAATCTTTGTGAGCAGAAAATACTAAGCTCTGACTCTTATCATCAATTTTTCTTCTTAATTGGAGTAGCATAAAGGACCCTGGATTTTGGCTAGCAGCACAACACGACTCTGGAAGATTTAAAGCATATGACTGCCCTCAGAATCCAGACTGAAGTTCCCACACACAGAAATAAATAAAAAATCATGTTTAACATCAGCTTTTTCAATAGGCGTGCTTGAAGCTAGCTACTAGCATTCAAGTATACTATATTTACAATCAGTCTGTGCAAATTCCAGTGAAACACTTGCTAGAAATCAATAATTGTTTTCTTTAAGATGACATCACTAATGTATTCAAAATCTCTTTAAAATATTCATTTTAAACATGAATCCATCTAATAAAAAGAGTTTTACTAAAGATGACAAAAAGTCTCATAAGTCTAAACTAGTATTTATATAGTTCCTACAGTTGAATTTCAAAATTGCATTCTTTCACATTTATTCACTGGAGTCTTGGACTGTGCTTCAAATCAGCAATAATTTCCCCAGTGCTTGCAGTAGCTGGTGTAGACAAGAGGATTCTTTGTATGTCACTTTTATTACATTGTCAATATATTAATACAAGTTATATGAACAAACCTAAAGAAACAAAGAGCTATTTGTTGTACAAATCTCAGGGAAAAAAAAAAAATCCGGTAGGGACTGTAGCGGAACAAAAGGTCTAAGCAAGGCAGGCTTTGACACCTGATTGTATGTGAACCGGCAGGGTAACCATGCAGGATCCCCTTCTGTCTGCAGGCAAGGATCGAATGGGAAGTAGTGAGATAGCAGGAGAGTGTGTAAGCTTAATGATACTCCTTTTTCTTTTTTATCAGTTGCTAATCTGTAGCTCTGCTGATGACTGCTAGTTCATCTCCAGACAGATGCTCTTCAGAAACATCAAAATGACATACAACTGGATGCCTTGTGTTTCTTTAGGTATAGGGCCAGATTGTCTATGCTGTTGGCCATGTAAGGGAGAACATCTTCCCATTTTATTCTGCTCTGTGTCCCTCCCCGGGTGACGCTAGCCAGCAAGCGGCGAGAGGAGGCAGATCCAGCCTGCTCACCCGGTGCTCTGTAACAGGAGAGCGTAGGTGGGAGCCAGAGCTCTCACACTGTAGTTCAACGGCTGCATGCATGAAAAGGAAATTGGTGCATGAAAAGAGCAAGGGTGATTCAATTCTAAAAGGCAGAAAGAGAAGAGAAAAAAATGCAAGGCAGCCCTTGCCTCATTTTCTGGTTTGCTCTCAGTTAAAAGTAATACAGAGATGCCATCTACCATCCAAGTCAAATTACAGACTCACATTTCAGCCTGCAAGTCAGTGGTGCCACTTCCTACCCTCACTGCAAGCTGGACTGTAACTCTCAGTAATCCTACCAAAATCAATTCACCTGCTGCTGTGCTAAGATGTTTCTGCCTATCAGAACTACAGAATCCACTTATAAACACAGATTTATTGACATAGCTGCAACAGTTTTAAATTAGCAACTTCAAGAACTGGTTGCAGTATAGACTAATCTCCGTCCTACTACATTTTTAACCAGTGTCCTAGATGAGCACGAAGCTTTTTCTGCCATCAGTAATCTATGGCTGGTCCTAGCTAGTTTAAATCTACCTTGTGAATGTTTTCGTGAGCAGCAATCCCGTATCTGGCCTGCAAGACAACCCCCCGGAGTCCTATCTGGTTGTCACTGCAGGCATTCCAGCTACAGAAGTTCATAACTCTGACTCCAGTGTCAATTACCAGAATTGTGAAAACTTCCAGAGAGAAAGTTTGCTAAATGTTTAAAAATCTGCTTTGAGGAAACTCTACAACCATTTAACTCTGGAGTGGAATAGTTTATACACATGGTCCAATAAGACCTGTAAATGAGATTTTTGGCTAAAGTGGTGAGCTCTGCAAGTTTAAAATCCAGTTCCTCAGGTAGGAGAGAGACCTTGTGCACCCTCACAAGGACGTTTTGCACAGTCACCACATGTGTAGACAGCATGTGCTGACAGAATCTTTAGCAGTTGAAACAGGCTATGCCTATTAATACAGAAGAAAAAAAAAAAGCCATCAGGAGGTTCAGAAATCACCGCTAATCTTTTGGGGCTAAAGCTTGGTAACCTGCATGAAGGCCTTATGCCTCATTCTGGGGTTGGACGATTGCTGAGGGTGCAGTGGTCTGTATCACTCCTGCAGAGCAAATCTGAAGTCCTTCAGAGCTGAGCAGTGAATTAAATTGCGCTTTGGTCACCTGCCAATACAAAGTCAGAACGGAGTGTGATTTCTGAGTGAACTGCACATGATGCATTGGTCCTATTTGTATGTTAATAACTGTTTAGCCTTTTTTCTTATTTATTCATGGTGCTTTGTCCAGATGTAAGCAGGTGAAATGACCCACATTCGCCTCTCTAACTTACCACACACTGCATTGCCCAAGCTCAGCACAAAGTGCACAATCATATTTTTGTTTCCCGTTGCATACAAACATAAACACACACACAACCTTAAACACAGAGAGTGGGAAAGGAGCACCCTCCCCTCCTCCTGGACTGTCAAGCAGATGGCGGAACAGCAGCACAGTTTCACAGCTCCAAGACCAAGGTAACTTCAGAACAGATGCTGGATTATTGCACACTTTCTAGAGCTTTAATCTTAGAAGAAATTCGGGGTCTTACTTGGCTTCCTTTTTACTCCTGTCATTCACAGAGAAGACAGAAGCCTCAGAAAACAAGATTATGCAGGCCCTTAGTGCAGCCTGGAGCCACCATGTCAAGAGGAATAAAGATGGTGAGAAGAAGGTAAGACTAATGGGTGGAATCTCTGTAAGGGTTCAGTCCTTCAGAATAAGGATTTTTTTAGGCTAATTGAAGAGGATGGAAAATTGAGTTGAGGGAGATTTTAACAGACAAAAGATTTTAGTTCCTTAAAAAGTTACTTTGAAAAATGTGCCAGGATAATTTGGTGATATCTTATGTGCAAACTGAAAACAGTATTAGATTTGTTTGAAGGATTATTAAATAACTGTAGGAAAGGAAGCAGGTTAAAACCAAATGATTTTCTCTTCACCTTTTACTTCCTTATAGAGGATTGTCATTTTTTGAGCTATTTTACCATTAGACTGAGTGGTTGTGGGCAAGGAATATCTTTTAATAAGAATCAGATCCATCCTGAAAGTATTTCCAGTAGGCAGACATGTAGTGCAGCATCTACACTCAAATCTGCATCTGAGCTATGCTTCATTTTTGTTGGATTGGTTATATAAATAAGATAAATTTTATTTATATGAATGTCTAGGCTGTCATGAGTGATGTAACCATAGCATTACATTATCACTGGAATTTATGTTATCAATGGATTTTAATAATCATCAGGGACTTCGGTATCATTTGTTCTGGAGCAAATTTATTGTACCTCCATGGAGATTGAAAAAGATATTCCAAAATATATTTGCAAATATATTCAGGGTCATGACCCAGTTTTAAGTTGGCATGTTTTAACCCAGGACAGATTAAATAGATAGGAAGGAAATCATTTCTTTGGCAGTGAATAGTGTTTTCCTCATTTAAGTGCACAGTAGACCTGGTTGCATAAATATTTCTAATTTTATTAATTATCCAAGCTCTGCAAAAAGATAGCACTCAACTTTATTTGATTTACTTATCTTTAATTTAAATGACAATGTGAAACTTTCCATTTTGTTACAGATGAGTTCAGATTATCATTGAGTTACAATTTAATTGGACTATTCAAAGTCTATTACCTAAGATTTCACCCTAGTATTGATAAATTATTTGTTTGTTTCTGAAATGTACAATACTCAAAAAATGTTACTTTTGATGATTTAGTCTTATAGATCACTTCTGAAGCACCTGAACTTCTGAAAATGCAACCTTCTCCTGTCTCTTCACGACTAGCAGTATGATATGAACACCAAGAACTTGCAAAAGCAGCCAAAACGAATACACAGCGGGTCCATCTATATGGCTCAGATTACGATTTCACCCTTGCGGTAAGAGCCACATTTAACCACTCTCCCTAAGAAAACACTTTTACCATATTAGAAGCTCTAAGAGTACTGCAGATAAATTCTGTGTCTGTCCCTGCTTCCCTGAATTGGAGGAGGCTGCTAACAGGAAAATTTCATTTCCTTTTCGTTATGCAGCTGCCAGCTGTCTGGGATTGCTGATACAGTAGAGATCCAGACAGGGATGTCTTAGTGAGTCCTGGGGAAAGTGCTAACAGGATTTATAAATTATGAGGAGACCACCGAAGTTCAAGAATAAGTTAAAGGAGAGACACAAGTTTTCAAATATTGGCGTTACAATTACCAAAAAAGCAGTTAACCGAGTCTATTGTTAGTTTTATTGTTATTTCATCTCTTTTTCTTTTTTTTTCCCACAAAAAAAGACACATAAGCTTGATCAGAGCTAGGTTAAAAACAGACTTCTTCATGAAAACAATAATCTTCAACTTCTTTTAGGATGCTCTAATTCTGATGTGTATTTGCTGTCTTCTGGAAGGTTAAATATCTTATTGTCGTCTTCATTAACAGTGTTCTGTAGCTCAATGTTGTTTTTAATCTGCAGATAGTGGCTATGAACTGTATTTAAAGACTTGCCTATATTTGGTACTCGTTGAAAGGTTAACTGGAGATATTTCACATTAAGGTGCCTCACTCCTCAAACCAATGTCTGTTGTGATTCATCCGGCATCTGAATTGCCTTTGGAATGAGGTTTCTGAGGTGCCAAATGTGTTTACTCACAGCGTAACCGACACATACAGATATGAATCCCCATCCTGAAGGAGCGGGTATGCACCTGTCAAGCTCTTCAGCTGACACGTTATGCTCCTTCACAAGATAACTGGGGTGTCTGTCTGTCTGTCTTGAGTTTCTGCTACTGTTCTGGGGTCATCCTGACCGGATGTAAGAGCCTCATTTAAATACTGGCTCAGAGCCATGCGCTATCCTTTGTGGCTCCAGCTCACACGAAATTTGTGCATCCCATCATACTCCCGGCTGTTGATTGATCACTCACGCATTGTGCATCAGCATGGTCTCATGCTGAGGTCCTTGACATCACGGCCTGCTGGGAAGAGAAGCGCTTACAGGCGCAGCTGAATTCTAGCCAGCAGACAACACATGCATGTCTATCAGGCTAAGGGAAGGAGTGGAAGGAAAAATGGATAGAAGGAAGTCCCTTTCTAAAGGAAAGGACCAGTGGCTGAACAATAAGGGGATATTCGTGAGATCTACTGCATGCTTCTGAGAGATCCCACTATGGTGCCTTGTGAACACCATGGCACGGCCTCCACCAGCAACGTTCAGGACAATGGCAATATCGAGCTACGTGATCTCTTTGTCCCAGGAGACTCGGAGGAAGACAAGCCTGAGGCTGAAACAAAGGCAGATGGCCCAACTTTATGTTAATCTGCATTTATTAAAAATAAATAAAACAAAAGAGAGGATTCTCATTTTGTGCAAATTCTATAGAACATTGCAGGTTTTTTTCACACTATAGGTATTGCCATTGGTTCCCTTTCTCTGTTAGAAGGACACTGGCCCTGCACATTAGCATTTTAGTTTTCCTAATGCATCTTTTAAGCAGAATTGTTCCCTACTTGGAACCATGAGGCAAATATCTTCTCCAAAGGAAAAATAAAGCAGTCTATGGAAACATAGATCTGGAGGGGATAACTTAAATCATTGATCTAGCTTCTTGCAGACACAGACAGCAATACAATAAATGTTTAATACAAAAAGTGCTGTTCACTCACAGCATCCACAAGACACTTTCCAGCACTCTAGACACAGATTAAGGGCTTTATAAAGTTTCATAATTAGAGTCAGTGTTCAAATATCAGCCCACAACTTCTGCCCCTCGCTTTATCCCACATAGTAAATGTCAGTTCTACCACAAGCCTGCTGAAGCAAACATTAGGTGAGTAGCTTCTATTTCACCTTTCATTTACAAGATCTTTCACAAAGTTAAATCCCTGCCTTTCTCTTGCATCATTGGAACAAGGATATATAGAGAGAGGAGTAATATAAAATCTCCTTAGTTTCAAGCTTGCTGAGAGGTCACTCGGAACTACAGACATATTGCTACATGCTAACACTTTCTGAAATACTGGTTGCCATTTCTTTGCAGCATTCAATGAGATGGGTGCTTTCATTAAGGGAATGTATAATGAATTGCCACAGCAGTAAGAAGAGATAAGAAGTTTTTATTTTCAAATGACTTATCCAGAGAGAAAAAAAAAGAAATATAAAGATGAGAAAGGATGAAATTTAGACAGAGAGATGTCAGAAAGGGACAAATATGTTAAGCCCAATAGCCTGACAGCCAGTATACTGGCAATAGCTATGCATCATAGCAATCACATTAATATGTGTACAACCAGTTTGATTCAAATGTCTTTAGTTGACCACAGACACAGCATTCCAGCTAAAGCAGCAACGGAGCATGACACTATGGGATATCCGACCTGAACACACAGAATTTTTTTCCAAACATGTGGAAATACTTTGTGAGCTGCCAAGCTGTGAGGCAAAAACATTTTGATCATGGAAGGACAATGCAGTAAACGTGTACTCCTCAGTTAACAACTGTAAATCATAGAATCACAGAATCAGTAAGGTTGGAAGGGACCTCTGGAGATCATCTAGTCCAACCTCCCTGCTCAGCAGGGTCACCTACAGCATGATAGACAGGGTTGCATCCAGGCGGGCTTTGAATAGCTCCAGAGAAGGAGACTCCACAACCTCTCTGGGCAACCTATTCCAGTGCTCCGTCACTCTCACAGGGAAGAAATTTCCCCTCACGTTCAGGCGGAACATTCCTCATTTACTATGACACATAAAGCCCATACAATATAGGGAAGCACTGCAAGTTTTCCAGCTGTAGTTACCTGTGAGCTACTTTTAGGTCCTTACCTTCAGTGTATTGTAAAATAGCATCGTGAGTATACCTTGAAGTACAAAGCTGTTTCTCAAAACAAATTTCATCCTTAAAACTACCTACCACCTTGCTGAAGAATTCCAACTGTTGCAGTTTAATTGACTCTGTAAATACCACACTTCCTTTTCCTGAAAATATGACATCGTCGACGGAGGAGGGGAGAACCCAAGAGAGTTTATTTACTTTATATGCTTTTTTTCCCTTTAAACATGCTAAGAACTATAATGCTTGAGTCCTCAGCAATAAGTTACCAATCTACAGTTATTTAATAATTACTGGATTCTGAGGGTGTGTGTATAGAGAGAAATTAGCACTCAGTAGTGTAGACAGTGATCTGCATTAACAGCTGGATAAACATTCCTTGTGTGCAGCAGGAGGACGGTAGTGCACTCCACTTTTAAAGCAGCTTGCATGGCTTTAAAAATGGAATTATTCTTCCTGCCTTTACTGCTTCCTACAAACTCACCTAGCAGTCAGTGTCCACTTGCTTGGGTGCTGTAAACTCACACATGTGTTTAGACTGCTCTTTTGGGGACTGTGGCTTTTTCTAGTCTTAGCCACTGGCCACTTACTGCTGACTCCAAACTGCAGTTTACCGCAGTCCCCCTTCCCACTCTGCTGACATAATTTGTGAACTGTCGTTCATATGTAAAGCAAATAAATAAAGTGATCCAATTCAAAAATGACTTCTTGAAAAGAAAGGAACAGTGCTTTCCTGAGTGGACTTTGCTGAAAAAAGACAGTTTTTCTGAACAATGGGGTAGTCACTAGCAGGTCTGTTTGTAACAGAAAAGTTACAATTTAGCATAAGACAGGGTAATACTATGACCTTAATATATCATACTTGTTAATAAATAAATCAGTTGAAAATATCATGAAAATCAGTTCTAATCCTAGGTAAATAAAACTCTTGGCCATTCTGAACTGTCTTGAGTATATTCTGACATTCTTACTCTCTTCTCTGCTTTGAACTACCTAGAAACGCACTACAATTTCCTAGAAAACGTAGGTGCTGTGAGGAGAATAGCCAGGTATCCATAGTAAAGATTAGATTGGTCAAACATCTTTCAAAAATGATTTAGAAATATTGATTCTCCTCTGGGACCGTGCAAAGAGAGCCCTTTCAAGCTCTTTTTCATCTTATTATCTTGATTATTCTATTGTCTTTCTTGATTATTCTATTGTTTTGTAGTTAGTTCAGATGTAGCCTGAAAGAAAACACTCTTTTACTTTTTACTCTTTTACATTTTACTTCTCTTTTTTTAGTCTCTTGACTTACTCTCATATAAAATAAACTTGGACCAAAATACTTGGATGTTACACTATAAAAGATATTCTTGCAGAGCAAGCAGCGATCAGATGATTCTTATAGCAGAGTACTCATTTTTGTGGTTCACACCCCACAACTCACAGTTTTAGCCTACTGACTGGCCAAAATGTAGGATGCCTCGATTCAAGAGACTGGTCTTTCCTTTCTGCAGGTGGGCTCATGCAGGCATAGCTGGGTATAGGACTCTGTATGGGAATTTCCCTTCTTCCTTCCCAGTGACTTGTTGCATTTCCCTGCAGCTTGAGTAAGAGAGGTGGAAGGTGCTGTGTTCCGTTGTGTCCAGTGATGAGTCTGGTAGACGTCTTCTAGGAGAGCAAGGAACCGTCAGAGATATAAAGAGGATGTCAGATGTTTTGAAGGAAAGTGTGCTCTCACCCAGTGGGCTACTGGGTGAGAGAAATAGGTAAATGATGTTGATGAATTAGAGATGGGGGTGGATGATGATGAATATGATTTATTTTCTTGTTCTAAAAATGACTAAGGAGAAGAATATCACAGTGCCCACAGAGACAGGTTGGAGATCATTTAATTGTTGAAGAAATATGGAGGGCTCAAGTGGGAGATCTGTGCTGGATGTTCTGGAAGAAAAACTAGAAGTGGTAGCAATGTTCTTTCTGGGAGGCCTTACACTGCTTTACATCATTTTACACTGATGTGCTCGTTACTAATATATTGTTCATGGAAGTGAACATGAATGAGATTTCAGCCTGCCCTCCTGGGGGCAGATATGGCAGTGGAAAAAAGAGAAAAGTTCAAAAGAAGTCTGTCAGTCTGCAGAGAAGCCCAAATGCCAAAAACTGCTTGCTGCTGCCATGGTAACCACATTTATAATAGAATGAAAATATGAGATACAGATACGTTTCCTCTGTTTTTGACTCATTTGCTTTTTCTATAGAACTTCTCATGCCATCAGGGTTGGACTTTCCTATGAGCACCTCAACACAAATGCCTTGCACTCTCTGCAGAGTCTCTGCACTTTTTGCAGGACCTGTCCTCCACCCCACATATCTCCTGAAGATATGTTGTCAGCCATCCTAAAACATTTCCCCCTATGCACCTTTAATTTTGCTGCAATGAAATCAGCATGCTATGACGTGCCCTTCTTGGCACGGCTGTTTCTTGGCTGTGCTTCTGTCAACACTGTCCTTTCCTTTAGAACAGCCTAGGTCTGAGGTTTTCAAAGAGCTGGAAGAAGGAAGGGAAGGGATTTTGAGGAGCTGTGTTTTGTATTTTTTTTTCTTTTTTATGAATGTTTATCTATGGGTAGTTAGCTGAGCCCAAAGACACCAAGAAAATTTCACTTTTGCTTAAGGACATCAACCTGAGGTACTTCTATGCCATCAGACCTGAAATGCTTCTATCTATGTTAAGTCCGGGAAAAAAAAAGGAGGTTTTAATTGAATGGCAGCTAGGCAGAGAGAAACTACAGCACTGTGCAAAGGTGAGGATGAGCATATGTTAGTGCAACCTCTTCTTTCCACCCTAAAAATTGAGACCACTGTGCTGCATGGTACTGCTCTTGATGGAAAACAGGGAGTCATTGTATGACCCATCATGGAGACATAATCCAACGTGAGGGAAGGAGTAGGGGGAGGAAACAGCATCACACTTTAACATCAGGGCTGTGCCAACTCTATGCCAACTGTAGAAAGCCCCAGCATCCTGAGAGGATGAATATATCCCAGTGCCTGCAAAGACAGCTCAGGCAAGTGTTTTGCAATGAGAACACCATAGAAAATCAGCTTGATTACTGACTATGAGATGGTCTCCCATCTCATCGCAACTTCACCTTTTAAGTTGTTACCTTGCAAGATATTTTATTTTTTAGCTTTCTTTTAGTATTTTTTATAATCTACACGTGGAGCTTCACTTCCATTTTCCAGTTGGTGAATGGGCTTGTTTGAACTTAATTGGCAAAGCAGCCCCATTTACTAAATCCAAGTCTTTTCCTAGTCAGTCTTATAACTGTACCAAAATAAATAAAGTTAGCTAGTTAATTTCAGTATGATCAATTATTTTTTTCAGAATATGAAGGTCTCAGAATAAATTATTTTCCAATTTTCCTACCATACTTTCTTCATGTTGTTAGAAACATGTCTAAAAGATTATAACAAGAGATGAATTATACAGACACCTTTAGTAAATTGAGTGTTTGTTGAAACTAGACTAAAATAAATTTAAAACATTATTTTAAATGAAAGAAATTGAGAGTCACTCTTGAAAAGTTGAAATTTTATGTAAATATATATATAAAAAACATATATATATATAGATATTACATACATATATATATAATGTTTCACTTTTTTAGCCTGATATTTTTGGAAGAGATATTAATACAAGCATGAATAATTTCCAATCAAGCTTTAACCTTCAAGAATAAAAATTAATTTTTCTTCTAGGGGTAAGCAAAAGCTGAAAGAAAGGATAAAGTTCTCAGACAAAGTCTTAAACTAGTAGATATTGTCAAAGAAGTCAAATACTTGCAGATACAAAATCTCAAGTTGAAAATTTAAAGTAAGTGTGTATGTGAATGTGTTCATTCTCTCAACAGCAATGTACTATTTTACTGCTGTTTTGCAAAGATAGCATAAACATGTGGGCTGTGAATTCTGGGGCACAGTGGGGCATGGATAAGTATAGAGAAATATGTAGCATGAGTGCAAAGGCAGGAACTTACCTCCTAATTCTGCTTGGAGACCTGCTACTGCGCTAGCATCTGTTCCTGCAGTGCTATTAAAGAGGTTGTTTGGAAGCTCTTTAGAGCGATATCAGGCGCTACGTTGCTATATATCTGCAAATACAAACTGCTTCTTTGTTTTTTAGGAAGTAGAACAGTCTTTGACCTGGAATGGCCTGATGCCAGCGCTTTTCCTCAGATTTCCTCGCCGCGAGTTCCCCCAACACCCTCCACTCGGACGTCTGTGCGCTCTCCCGCCTGCGCCGGGATGCCGGGTGGCTGCTTTCACAGGGGCCTGGTGCTCCTGTACCTGCCTGCATCGCTGCGGGCCCTGGGCTAGGCTCTGCTGTTCCTGACTTGGACTTGGATTGCTACTCCTGTGAGTACCACCTTCGCAGTCTCTCTGTCTCCTTCTTTTACTGACTGATTCTTTTACTGACTGATTTTTCGGCCAAGAAAAGTGACTTTCTTAAAACGTTATTGATTGGCATCTATCAGTAACATGCACATGTCTTCCCGGAATCCCACCCCTTGTCAAGCCTGCTTTGCTGGGTGTGCGTGACCCAAATGTCTTCACTCTGTCCCACCTGCGTTTTTTCCACTGCCATTTCTGCTTCTCATTGCTTTTGTACTCTGTTGCCAGGTTTCTTGACTTTGTGTTATTAACAACAAAGTTTAGCCTTTTTCCATTCTGTGAGAATAAGCTATTCCCATACAACTATTTTTGTATGAGGATATTTTCCCCCACACTAGGGGAGCAGGCGCAAGACTGAGTTAAAGAGGCTTTGCTGCCTATGAAACACACTGCAGTGACTTTGTATGTGCTCTTAGCCCGGCCTAATGAGCATTAGTGCAATTTTGCCTCTTTCTCTGAAGTTTAGATTAAGCAACATTACATCACTATAAAACTGTCCAAAACTGATACAGACATTTATGAACAGTTATAGTTATCAACCAATGGCTGACAACTTGTTTTACCTCCTTAACTCAATTTTGTGTCCAAACTCTAGAGGAGGAGGGAGTATAGCATTTTACTTGTAGCACTACAGATAACTGAATACAATTTCTTTCAGTAGATTAGCTCTGACAGTCTATTTAATTCACTTCAGTTAAAAATATACAAATTGTCAGGGGGTCCAGAACCTTCTGATATAAGTCATTTGCAGTTAAACATACTTTTGCCTGTTGAAGCGACTCTCTGATTTTGCTGCTATCTGTGCGGTGCTCTGGTTTTGGAAGATATTCCATTCATTTTGTTGACTTTGGCAAATGTTAATCTAATTGCTTGTCCGTATTCTGAAGCATTTCCATGAACTAGTCTTTCTTTTTTTAACTTTGAACTAGCCCCTCTCATTAAGAAGTATGAGTTTTTAAAATTTTCCTAAACACTGATTAAGGAATCGTATAACTCATTCTGTTCAATCTTGTTGTTGAGGTATTTTTTATTGTTGAAAAAAGGCAGTTTAACAGTAAAAAAGTAGAACTACCTTACCACCAGTAGAATAATTCAATCATTATTCTTACTTTCATTTCATAAGTTGTTTGGATAAATATTTAATTTTTTTCCAGTCATTAAACTCTGTGCTTCCACCCAATTATACCAATATAAAATGGAACAGGAGTCTCAGGCATTAGGTAACTTGGCAACCTGTTTCTTTTTCCCCTATTTTTGAAGTCTCTTTTACAGACACATGCTGCTGGATACAAGTCTTAAACCTTATCAGATCAATCCGCTTCCCTTTCCTTCACTTTAGGAGTGACTTTCAACACCAAAACAACCAAAATATCAGCCTGGAACTGCAAATGTGACCGACAGAGGCATGAAAAAGATAAAGTACGGAAAACATGCTTTGTCCACATACAAGTAATTAAGCTTAACAAAGGGAATTTTATAGGAGAAATATTATAGACTCTAATGTATGGGAAATCAGACTATATAATCTTACAATCACTCTGGTCTTAAAAGCTAGGAATTTATTTAAGATACTGCTTTTCATTATGTTATTATTGATAATGCAAATGTCTGAGGTTCCACAAGTTGGCTGAAAATGCTCTAAGGTGAATAATAACTATTTCCAGAGAATGGTCACAACTGCCCTATCATCGACAGAAATTGGCAGGAGTATTGGCAGGAGGTGCTTGAAGCATTGCTTCCTGCTGGGTATTTAGAAAGAATTATGATGTGCCTTATTACTGGACATGATGTTACTTATAAGGAGACACAAATACCGTGGTCAGGGCCTCGTTATGGCACAGGTCCACAAATGCATGGCCCCTGCTCCAAGGAACTTCCAATTCAAGAATGAAAATGCATTAGGAATGAATGAAGGCCAAGGCAGATCTTCAAGAAGCTGTCCAAAATGCCACACAGCTTTGAAGAAAGAGCTTCCAGGAGTACTTGAAGTCTTTGCTTCATGCCTTCCTTATAACCTGCTAATTCTCCATTTTTGAAGGATTTGAGAGGGGCTGTGAGTTTTAAGAGGAAAATCAAAATACATTGCATTTATTTGCATGTCAATATCTTTAATTATGTAGCATTTGATATTCATGCTTCCTTGTTGTCTTGCTAAAATGCATCTAGTTATCCAATCAAAACCCAGAAGCAAAGTCACGAAGCTTAGAGACCTGACACAAGAAGATTGACAAATATGAGCAAATTCTGATATACTGCTCACTAAAGTAGTAGTATTTTACCCAACAAGTAGTCTCTTTGATCAATAATGCTTTTTGCCATGAATAATGAGCCAGTATGAAAAGTGAATAGTCTCACGACTAAGGACTCCAGTCTTTACCAGTTAGGATATTAATAGAATAGATATTACTCATCACGACTAACAACAACAGAATGGATCTTAGAGTGAATACTTGAAATAATGACTCTATTACCAAAAAATTACTCCCCAAGGAGTAGGGAGAACCAAATACACTGATGATTTTTATTCTTTATTTTTATAATGTGTATTTTAACTATTTCTTCTCTGCCAGGCGAATCTTGGTGTCTTTCTTCTGTCTTCTTTCTGTGAAAGCTATGATATTGTACACATAGTAGTTGCTACTTTTCACAAGATCCCAGCTGTTTCACTGTGAGAACAAAAAGACATGGGGTACCTGTCAATAAAATAAATGGAATTGCCATTTTCACTTATTGCTATAGCCAGTTTGACTTTTATTAATAATGTTTTTTGTTAATGCAGATGAAACTACAGTACTGGCAAGCAGGAGTAACTGTTTTTATGAGCAGAATGTGTGTGTTAAAATATTCAGTCTTTCCAGCAGGTTTACAGCTGTTTTGGTTTTGAAATGCAAGTTTTGAATGATCACCAATGTGCTGGTGGCTCTTACCTGTCCGAAGACATAAAATCCCTTACTTTTCTGCTCCTCTTCTGGCCCTTAGCACATAATGATCAATAAGAGGGAAGATTCCATGGATATACTTTTCAATCAACTACTTCCTATTCCTGCTTTCCTGTTAATATAATTATAAATCCATTAAGCAGTGTTAAAATGCACTGCTGTTGAAGTGCACTTTCTCAACACCAGAGCACTTTACAGCTAAGCCCCATCTTCCTTTAGCGTACATGAAGAAGGCTTACAGATAGCAGGTATAATCCACTACAGCACTTTTTTAAATTAATACTTTCAGTAGAGAATAAAATACATTGCAATCTCTATTATCTACTCCAATTCTACCATAAGAAGAAATATTTAAAATAGTGTTTACTTCATTGCATTTAGTATCAAAATGTGACAGTCTCACAGGTACAAGCTGGGCAACTCTGAGCATGGAGGCATGCAGCTGGGATGTGGGTTTGTCACAGAGCACGGATCTGGAGTGGAAGGCAAGGAAATCTGAGAAGGAGCCAGGTGGCTCACATCACCCACCACTCTGGGCAGTGCCTCTGGAGCAGACATCCATGCCGAGGAGGGGGGCATGCTGGCTGTTGGGAGGTGTTTCAGTGGTGATCCTGGCCAGGCTGACCAGCCGGGCTGTCACGAGGAGCAGCAACAGGCTCACCTGCCCCAGCCTTGGGCCTCGTGCAGGGCAGCACGAAACAGGACTCAGTCCATGTTTCATGTCCAATGCATGAGCCTTGACATATATTTTTTTTTAAGCTGGGGACAGCTATAAAGTATGGCTTGGGCATTGCTGTTCTTTTAGACAGCAGAAGTTGAAAATACATAACCTGGATTTTCAGCAGGAGAGAAGGACAAGGTGCAGAACCTTCAGAAAATAGAAACTCTTAACAGAGCATCCCCAAACCGAGTCACTTAATATCACCTAATACTTTTGAACACATATGCCATAGAGATAGGTAAATGTGATGAGAAACAGAGAGTGAGAGAGGCTGCTGCTGTATGAACGTCCTTCTGCCCGAGCTGATTCCACATGGCGAGAGCGTGCTCAGGTCACCGCTGTATCATCAACTGCAGTCCGGAGTGCGGTACTTGATACACACCAAGCTGTTCTCATAACGAAGTGACCAAAACGAGTTAAGCTAAAATGAACTCTATTTGAACTGCCTGTTTAAAGTCAGAATTAGACTTTCCCCAAGGGGCTGTAGTGTGCTTCTGAACAACAATAGTAAGAGCAACAGCCAAGGCTTAAAATGCTGAGCCACAACCAGAAAACACAGCTTCTCATTAATTAGAAACATACCCCTTCAGCAAAATTACAGCTGGAGGAGGGAAGCAAATACCAAAAAGTAAAATAAACTATAAAGCAAAGAAGAAAGCAGTCATTTAATATATTTTAAATTCATTTCCTTCTATCTGCAACTCCCTGAAATGTTTATACAGCTTCATTGCCCTAATATCCAAGTATTCTTGCAAGCATGTTTGCTCGGAACACGTCATGAGAGAAAAGATTGCTATCCCTGTTTCACAGGAGGAAAGCTGAGGCGAGAGAAGCCCAAGACCATGGAGAACTGAATCTCTGGTAAGAACAGAAAAAAGTCTCTAAGAAGTGCCCTACCTGCTGATGAGCCTTCATGTACTTCGTGACTGACACTGATAGAGATTAAATCAATTCTACATGTTTACTGAATTAGGTTAAGGATTCAGAATTTGAGAGATCTTTTTAAAAAATAAATAATGGATCTTCACTTGCCCTCTCACTTTTTAAAGATACATTCCCTTTCCATTTTCTTTATTTCCTATGCAGTTATGAGAGAAGCTGGAGATTAAAAAAAGTGAATTGTACACCTATATGTAGGTAGTGTATACAGAAATGAATTTTTTTGTATGCTTGTGTATGTGTGAATGTATGTATATATGTATATGCATACTCTGGACTTGTAAAAAAGTAATCTATGAAAGTTGGCAACAGTATTTTAGATACAGTTGAATTAGATTATATTTGAGGTGATTATAGAAATAAGTGCCAACTGTGCTCTAAGTGACCCTGCTTGAGTAGAGGAGTTGGACTACATGATCTCCAGAGATCTCTTCCAACCTCAACGATTCTGTGATTCTGTAATCAGCTACTTGTTGCAAAAATAAGTTCAAGTTATTGTAAAAAAAAAAAAAAAAAAAAAAAACAGATTTCATCTTGATCGTATTCCCCCTTCTCTTTCTCTCTCCTCTCCTCACTGCAGATGCCCCACTTGAACCCCACCTGCCCTCCTGCCAGGCCTTTAGGGAACGGTCCACTGACCGCAGCTTGGTCCTGCTGCTCCTTTCCAGGGCCTTTAGGTGCTGTGGAAGTTGCCTTTTGCTGACTGAGGGAGGCAGGAGGCACCAGGAGGAGCCGAACAGGTTTCGGCTCTGCATCTCTTCACTGCTGCCAGACCCTCCGGCCAATCCTTCTACGAGAGACCCTTACTTCAAACAGATTTACATCGCCTCTTTCCAGGTGTCTCCCAGCTGGCTAGTAACCCAATATCCTAAGGGTTCATGTACCTATTTTTCTTAAATTTCCTCAACTTCCCTTTTTTCTGCATCGACATCTGGCATTTACTGAACCACAAGCTTGAATACCTTTTCAACTGTGTTAGGCTTATTTTCCATTAGCAGTCAGACTGTTTTTTGAAATCACGGTCATTGTAAGCGTATTTTCATAGCACTCAAATCTCATAGCCCTTGCTGAAGGCAGGATTTTATTACTCATTACTTTCTGCATGATTGCTTATGTCAGTCATTCATCACAAAAACCCAAACTGTGCTTCTCCATTGACTTCAGTGGACTTAAACTGGGATAAACACAGTCTGTTATTCCACAATATTTCAGAGAAATGTCCTAATTACAGAGAACTGCAAGCAGAGAATAGATTAGGAACAAATTATATCAGGAAGTACTAATCCAGCTGCAGGTTCCTTTTCAGCATAACTTTGACACTGCATTCTTCTTTAGCTAATACAATTATTTCTGATAGTAGATTATAGCAAAATGCACTAGTAAATACTTAATTTTTTAAGAAAAACTTTGACAAATTGCAGACTGTAGACAGTTAGTTCAATAGACGAAAGGCTGGGGTGAGGCACACATCTTCTTTGGAAGGAAAGCACAAAGAAGAAAATGACTCTAGTAGATCATAGTAACAATTCTGGATTCGATTTTGAACTCCCAAACCTCATAGTAGGAACTAGGGTAAAGCCCTAATAATTTCTGCCTCAGTTTACCGAGATGTTGTACATATTTATCCTTCTCAGGGAGATTAAAACACATTCACTCATGGATAGAAGTGCATAGAGACTATGCTGATGACTCTCATACAACTACATACAAATATATTAACAGAAACACAGCATGATATCATTAGTGTAAAACAAATGCTTTTGACAAGATTTTTAGAAGTGATTAATTGTTCTGAGTGACTCCACTTCTGAGTGCTTTGTGTTAAATCTCTTCACAAGGACTGATTTTCTAAAGGCGAGAGCTCAGTATAAGAGTAACTGCCCTTTAACGTATCTGAAGTTGAGCACTATGGTTGAGCTGTTATCCAAAACCACTGCATTTGAAAATGTTGATCTTATTCTTAGTTGTTTCTGAAAAGTATAATATGAATATTTGTTAGTTACAAAGATTCAGACTTATCCCATTAAATCAAGAAGTAACTCAAGTTTTCCAATTTTGTTTGAAGATCTTAAAAGTAAATAATAGGAAGTTTTAATCAAAAAAATCCAATGGTGCTTTCAAGTTATATTTTAGGGTTGCTGATCTCACTTTTCAAAGTCAGATGTATATTTCTTTCCTGTAAATTGAAGAGCCTATTTCTCTTCTTCTTTGAAGTCAATGAGTGATTTTATCACTGTTTTCAAGGACAGATGAATTAGAGCCCAAATTTGCATCCAGAACTATGTACAGTAGGGTGTTGAAGTGGCATACAGCTTGTCACCACAATTATAGTAATTTTAATCAACCTCATTTGCTATTTGCCTCTCTGAGATTTCCAGGAGAATTTTCTCAACCGCACTTCAATGTTAATATCTTTCTACCCTTTCTGTTTTACAAGTCATGCTTTTATTCTGTCATTCCTGCCGCAGCTGAACTGGAGCATTTTAATAAACCTCTTGTTACCCACATCTTCTATCCATATGTCATTGACTTAAGCAGAGCAGTTTGTCAGGTTAATATTTTATACATTTTCTATTTAGGCTATTACTTAGCTGATCCATAACAGGGGATTATAGTCAGGGATAGGAATATTGAGTGGCTTTTTTTCCCCCACGTGCCTGTCTCCAAGACAACAGGATGGCTGTATTTAAAAGAGTACAAAGACCAGAAGGAGTAGCTCATCCAAGTCTTTTAGCAAGTGAATGCTTGGTGGTTTTGCATTTTCAGGCAGGCCTTTCACTCTATCCCCTTGACATCTTTTACCTCAGGCTCCAATGGGTGGGAACTCCAACTGGAAGGCCAGCTGATAATTGCAGCTATTAAGCTGCTGCTAGAGTAACTCAAGTTTCCTTTTGTTTCTGGTTTTATCTAGTCTAGCTGGAGAGTTTCACTATTGATAGTCATATTTAAAAGCCACAATGATATTCTTCCTTTTTTTCCCCTCTCAGACAGGCCTGGTGATTATTAGGTACATCCTGTCTTCAGTAAATTCATTTGGGCCTGCTTGCAGTGAATTTGAAAAACACACCCCAGCTTGCACTTTCCCCGTGGATTTTACAAAAAAATAAAATAAGAATAAATAAATAACATATGGCAACAACAAAAGATCCCTGGCAACCATAAATTAGCAATACACAATGCCCCGCAGCCCCTGCAGGCATTCCTCATGCTGTAGTGTTAGACAGACCACTGCCAGCTAAGCAGGGGTTATAGCTCATTTTTGACTAACCACGATCCAGCATTAATCTGAGTCAGCTTCCAAAATTCAGTTCAGCGCTCATTGCATTTTCTCTCCCTCCTTGGCTCCATCAGGAACAACACTGTGCAATGGAAATGCAGCGTTTCAGTGGTCAGGCTTCATTTCTGCCACATATATTTTTTTGGCCTGATGATTACATTAGGGGTGTAAAATACATACGTACAGTTCCTATGAGAATTTGACTCTCAGCAGAATGCTATCACATGTCCTAGGGGTTTCTAGATGTGTCCAATATAAAACCCCAAATCTCTCCAAACAATATATTTATATAGGCAACTAAGAAAGATTGTGCCGTTCATCTTCAGGTGAAGCTCGCTGCAGCTCTCCTGCAGATAACTGCTTGTGACGCGTGTGCAGTGCCAATTTTTATTAAGACTGTTTCATTCCTTTGAACATGAGAGGCACAAACTTTTATGATTCAGATAACCTTTCAGGGGTTTCATATTCCAGAAGGATAATATCTTTGTATGGATTCAAAAAGCCCAGCAAGCCTTTTCCATCCTCCTCCTAAAATGATTTATCTTGCTTCATTTCAAACAACTCTTTCTGTACTTAACCCTGTTTGTGAGCTCTATATTACAGAATTCCTCAAAGGGAAGAGCAGAGTGTTCCAGTCAAAATTTAAACAAGATTTTGTATGCTGGCACTTCTGAAATTTCATATCCACTTCATATCAGTTAATCTAGCTGTGAAAGTAAACTGCTTTTGGATCCACATTGCAGATATCTTTTCAGTAAGAATCTTGACTGTAAATATTCCTGGTGAAGGAACTGTTGTGTCATACGTGTGATTTATAGGGAAAGTTAAGTAATGGCAATCCTTTATCCAGAATTTTGGTGCCGCTAAGTGAGAACGTTAGTATTCTGTAAGACATAGTTACTGTGTAAGCTGATACTCCTAAGAAAATTTTAGTAAGCTAAAATGCATAAATTATATAGCCAATATGATAAATTAATAAACTAATAAGTACATGAAAAATATAATGAAAAAATCACTGGAGTGAGTAAAATAAAGGAGATGAATGGAAATAACAGGGAACCCTTCAGTTAAGCTGTTTCCATGCCCTCCTGTGCAAGCAAAGCGCAGGGCTGGCCAAAGCAGTTCAGTATTAGGCTGAGGGCAGGACAGGGGCTGCTCCTCAGAGGGTCACAAGTCCTTTGTAGTGGCCTTGGACAAGGGCAGAAATCAATAACCTTGAGCCTACTGTCCAATTTTACCTGCCTACAGGATCGGGAAGAGTGGATGAGGAAACCAGCTATGGAGACTCTTCTAAGGACCAGTAGAACTCGTGTTTGCTCCTGGTAATCCCCTAAGAAGCTGCCTGAAATTTTCATGGATCACAGGTATTGCAAGCATGAGAGACTTCCAAACTGATCTTGCAATAATGGAGGTCTTCTGTGAACTGCTCATTATTTTTCCAGATTTTAATGGTCTGTTGTGATGTAACCTTCATTATCTACTAGTGAGTGAGTTTTTGAAGCCCTTTACTTCTTTCAAATATGAATGTGAAGTTCTGAACACTTACCTTGTAAAATCTTGGCCCAGTTTAAGTCATTAGCCAGGAAACCCTTCATTTCAGAACAATTAGGATTATAACTATAAAACAATGTATACATATGCACACATTATTTTTCCTCTTTTCCTCCTTTTCTTCTATTTAAAAAGAAGTGCAAGGACTACAGGATTTTACAGCTGCAATCAAACTGTATAAGAAAAAAATCAAAATGAATTTGAAGTAAAACTTCCTGAAAGTAGAAGCTACTAGACTAGACAATAATTTCCCAAGAGAAATGGTACATCTCCATCAGTTTAAAACTTGGTGGACAGTGCACTAACAATCATTCTGAGGAAAGAATTCAACATTATCATAGGGATAGATGAGGTGATCTTACAAGATCTTCTCCATATCTAATGTCTATGATTCTGTGAAGCAGAAAAATGTCATACTGTTAAAGAAAGTGAGAATGAGAGCAGCACCAAGAAAATGAAAACATCAGTTTAGGCTAGGATGAGTCTTCACTGATGTAAACTGGTTTGTAGTTCTCAGGTCCTGATCTCCTAATTCACTGCGGACTAAAAAGAAATTTTCTAGTTTCACAAGCTTACACCACTAATGCAGTCAATTCAGACCAAGAAAGGTCTTTAGTGACATTTATGCTGCTTCCTTTATTATTGCTGTTGTTGCTATCTGCTCACACTACACGATGGAACTTACCTTTTACTGTTAGTACATACAGTGGTTCTATTTTAAATTAATTCATGTTCTTTTACCTAAATTTTTCCTATTGTGATATTTATTAATTCATCACTGTGGGGAGGAGCATATTAAAAAGCATGTGTTAAAATATACTCAGATTCCCTTAAATTAAATCATCCTCATTGTCTGCTTTTGAGGTATTTTGTTTAGTCGTTACTGTTTAACTTAGCCTGAAGAAATTGTTTTGTTTCCCCCAATTTTTACATTCTCAAGCAGGTTTGTGTTAGTAATTCATTAATACAGACAAATATTTTATCTCAATTCCTTTTTAAATGTAATAGATCTAAATTTTAAGGAATAGAGTCTGAGAGACTGATTGATTTGGCTGTATTTATTAAAACATTCATGTGATACTATAAGCACTTAAAGAAACATAACCAACATAGCCATATCAGATCTGGATAGGCTAAAGCCTGGGGACATTACTATTCCCCTTTCCTTCCAATCTTATGAATATTACTCTGGAAAACTTGGTTCTTGCTAAGCTTATGGGTATTGACTTGTTTCTTCTGTGCCTTGCAACTAATCACTCATCAGTTCTAAGAAATGTCCAAAAACACAGGATGACATTAAAAGCTTGGCAGCAGAGCATCTTTCATTCTGAGACATTTTGAAGGTGCTTGAGAGACTCACCTGAACTTTTAATGTGCTAAATTGCATATTAACTGAAACCTGGACAGTTTAGTACAAACTCAGACTTCTAGAAAGTCAAATTCTACAACAGCAGGCTCAAATATTTATGAAGCACATGACCATCATGAAAACTTCCCTTCTTCCTTTTTTTTCACTAAAACTAATGAACATTCTTCCTCTGTTTTCCCAGAAAAAATATTTGAAAGCCTTATCACTCAAAAAGTGCTCTTTTGGAATGAAGGAAAAGCACATTTCACACTTCAGGACATTGATTGAAGAATACTTCTCATTTAAACTAAGGGAGCTAAACTTAGGTATGTCAGTTGACTCTAGTAGCACTTCAAGTATTGCACAGAAATAAATTATTTTGTTTGTCTTTCAGACAGTCAGGATTACATACATCAGACTAAAACTATTATTTCAAACTCTATTCAAAAATCACCTTGATGGCAGAGCATATCATGGACCAGAGATAAAAGATATTGTTTCTATCGAACACCAGGAAAAGAGTTCTATTCAACAAGAAATGTCATCTGCAAATATTTCTACACTAAGTGCCAGGACAATATATTATAGTAATCTACATTTGAGGCAATAAAATCATGTCATTGACTCCATGTCTTATAAAAAAACTCCAGTTTTCATGAACTAGCACATATAAAAGGAAAACACTTGTCAACATTTACTACCTGAATATCTACCAAGCTGGCAAAAGAGTTGGAAAGACTGCAGTTTTTCTTCAAGGACATTTAACTGCAGATGCATTTGTACATATCTGGAAAAACACGTCACTATGACGTTGAGTTCAGCCAGTCATTGGAAGTAGCAGTATTGAAGTAACAGTAAGGTAGTAATTGAATGCGCATGAAAAAAGAAATTTATCTTATCCAGAAGCAGGGGGAGAGACAGTTGGAATGATTTTTTGAAAGATTTTGCAATTAATTATCCAACAATTTTTCTCAATATTTTACAGTACAAATAGCTGTAAAGGCTTATATAACTGTACCATCAATGCTAATAAGCTTGTAAACTTGAGAACTGCAGAACATGGATTTGAATTCATTAAATTCTGCTTACATGTTTGACAGGATGCTAAAATCTTGCTGTACCACATCCTGTTATGAATTCACACATTACTGTTGGTCAGAAAACCTTGACACTAACCTTCACTGCTAATTGTAATGGGTATGGGTTATTTTAATAATAAAATGTTCATGCATGTTATGTTTCGGGAAACGGTCTGTGGAAAACAATTCAAAATCTAAAAATATGGTAACAAGTGAATACATTTGCATTGGGAAAATGTAACATTGCTGAAGATTGAAGGAAATTGTTTTAGTAGCATTTGAAGGAAATTATGTATGTAAGTCTCATAATTGTAAATGTGAACTGAAATACAAAAAACAAAGATTTCAGTGCTGTATGTTATGCAAAGCTACATTGAACTATTCACCTAATAGCTGAATGACAGCAAACATTTTTTGAGTCAAATGGGCTTCCCAAAGCTTTCAAACCAAACGTTTCATAGAGCCAAAGGCTCACCTGAAAGCTGCGGCATCTAGTTCATTTTTCAAGGCTCCTTTCCAAAAGAGGGAAGTAAAGAAGAGAATGTTTTTTTAGTCCTGTTTGCAAGATTAAAAAAAGTTAAGAGATCAGCACTTAAAAATAAAACCACAGTTTTCACTTCTCATGATAACAACATCCTGCAATGTGCTATCTACTAATGCACATGTGAAGGAGGATTTCCATTCTATAGGACTTTTATGTTATAAATGCTGCTGCGCTGATGCTGCCACTTACATTTCTTGTGATTATACTTTGGGTCATTGCTAGTAAAAAAGTTATCAACACTTAATAAAGAAAATAGAAAAAATTTGATTTCATTGGGCTTGTGATAAGGAATCAAAGAGTGATTCTGCAGGGTGTCTTGGGAAATCACCTAGTCACTTCACCTCTCCCAGGGCAGGATGTCTTTCTTGTGTCACTGCTGACATATGCTTGTCTAACGTGTTCTTAGAAACCTTTGCTGGGTGGGTATTCTCTGATCTCTCCAGCCTATCTCTTTTAATGCTCTATTGTTTTTAGAAAGATTTTGCAAATGTTTAACCTTGTTACTACTTTACTGCATTTAAAGTCTTTCTCATCTTTGAGCTATGGACACAAAAAAAGACAGATTTTTCTCTTTCTTTCTTTAGTGACCTATTGCGTACATGAAAATTATTATCAGATCTTCTTTCCTGGGATTGAACAATCCTAGTACTTTCAGGGCACAGTGGTATACCATATAATGCAGTCATAATTCTTACCGTTCCTGCTGCTCCCACTTGAGCTCTCTGTGATGGGTGCATCACATTCTTGAGGACCTGAGGCTAAAACTGAATAGCTGTGTGGTTGAGATCTTAAGCAGTTCTGCAGAGAGTACCAAAGAGATTTCATCTGATAAGCCATGTTTCTGTTTCTACATCCTAAGGTAAGATTTGTTTTGTTTAGAGCATCGTGGTCCTAAAAGCTTCCTGGCTAATCCTTCTCTTCTCTTCCTGGAATATAATAGATGAAGCATTTGTTTCTCAGTGTTTTAATTCAGACAAGAGAGATTTATTGTATTTTCCATGGCCTTCTGCTGGAGAGCTCTTCAAGTCACCACAGACTGAATAAAGTTACTCCATCCATGTCATATTTCTTTGTACTTTTCCCTCTGTTGCAGTACTACAGCAATTGTATCTGCTTACTGACTGCTTTTATGATAAATTGAGCAGGTTACAGTAGCTATTACAATAATATTATTTACTAATATGTATTGTTTCTCTGTTATGTGAATGGTTCTGAATCTTTTCCAAAATATTTGTTATTCAGAAATACCTAGTGATGACTTTAAGCAAATGAATTTCAAATTATCATTTACCTTCAGTTTCTTTTTTTATTCTTTCACAGCTCAAGTAAGCGAGGCACTTGCCTACCAATTGTCTTTTAAACTTATTATTCTCAAATCTCTCCAGTCTGAAAATCACTGGCTTGGTCTGATCCACCCACACAGGCTTTAGGGGGCAGGTGTCTGGGGAAGTCCTAGTCCATCCCTATTCCCATCACCTCCCTCAGACACTGGAGAGACCTTTCGTGGCCTTGAAAGCATCTGGGAGATGTGGCCACCAAAACATCTCACCACACCAGGCCCCGCAGTGGAGAAGGGGGCTACAGCTGTGCCATGAAGGCTTGCTGTTGGTGGGCACCTCCTGCCACGGGTGTGGGACTTGGGGGACAATGCTGCATTTCCTGGCAGGCAGGCCCAGGAGGCGCATGGCTCAGCTATTGCTATCTTTGGTACTGACACTTCTTTTCCTCTTCTTAATATATTTAATTTAATCCTTCAAGGTTGTACAGCCTCCAGTTCTAGTCATGTGGTTTTTTTAGACCTCTTAAATGGATGATGAAGCATTTAAAATAGGGCAATCATAAATAGAGAGTAAAAGTACAGTGCACAAACAACATGCTTCCCAAGAAGCTAAAAAACAAACCCCTTTTTTGCCAGTATAGTTCCTTAAAATATTGCAAATCAGGCATTTCACAGAGAGGTTTTCACACTGAACATTTTCTACTAAGACACATGTCCCTTTAACCAAGATGAGCAGTTTAATATAAATTGAAATTAAAAACTGAAGCCAAAAGTTTTCTAACTGCAGTTACATAGAATCTGGATCTGATTTATCTCCTTCGATAACACTATCACTAGGCGAATGACCCTTTTTATTCATCTAACATGCAGGAAAAAATAAATTACGGTGTGAGTTATAAAAATCGCATTAATATTTCTTCCAAGATGTGAAGGCTCTGCTATACTTTATGAAGGAGCTTTGAAAGACTGGTGGATTATGACTGATCAGATTTGCCAAAACTGGAGATTTTCAATGCAGACTAAATTTTGATACTCTAGGGTTTTATCCATATTTATATGTAATTCAGCACAATAAGAATGGATCAAAGTGGATCAAAACCCTTACTTCTGAGGCCCCTACATCTGTACCACATGTGGTCTAGAGGCTTTACTTTGGACTAAATTTGGTCTGGTTCGCTAGACTGAATGCTGTCGCTATACGTATGCTTTGGAGCTGTCCCAAGGTCCAGTCACTGGTTTGGACCCTAGTGACTCCATCAGGGGGTAGGAATTTGGGGAATATCTGCAGAAGGGTAATTATGTAGTTTCCTCCTAAAGCAATCAAACTGTTTTGGAAACAGACCCAATATGCAGTACGTGGAGGTGACTGGGGAGGTTACTGCAAAACCTGAGTGCCCCAAATCATCTTGTTCCTGAGATGCAGCACATTCAGTCTAATCTGCAGCTACGCAATTTCAATGTGTTTATTTCAGCAATCCAGACAATCAATCAGCAAAAGCTTTATTTCCTGTTTGCATGCTCCTGAAATCTTACCACAAATTTCATTTCCAGCTTCATTACCGCTAAAGGAAAGGCCAGAGCTGGTCTGAAAGCCATGTGATACCTGCTGATGGGAAATATTCCTGGCAGATTCATCCTGGAAATGTAAACTTTAGAAGACCAGCTGAAGATTTCCAGACTTGAGATTCTTGTGGAAGAGTCTGAAAAATGTGGAAAAAACAAACAAACAAACAAACAAACAAACAAAAAAAAAACCACAGAGGTTACAGGCTCCTGACTATGCGTGTGAGACTATAAACTCCCAGCAGCCCTAATTCAGGCCTTGGGTTGTTCCTGGGTGTCTGATCTTATTGCCAGCAATCGAAGACATGAATTCCAGTCAGATCTGTGACTCCTAAATTCTCTTGTTTCTTTTTGACACTACCTGGATCTCCTGGGTGCAGCAAGGACTCAGCAGGGACCCAGCTGCAGGTCCATGCCGCAGCTGGATCACAGAGCAAATGGGTCCTTTTGAGAAGGAAATCTCAACAAGCACTTGGCGTGGTTGGCAACACAACCTTCCTCACACTCGGATAGATTATGCTGAATGTGAGATGTATTGATGAGGAGTATTGGATTGCCTTTCTCTAGAAAACATACTTCTCTGATTTTCTTTTTTCTCTGTACTTCTAGAAGTTCAGTGAATAGTGAAAAGCTAGTTAAACAAAAACCATAGCCCAATTCTGTGTTTAAAACTGAAACTTACTGTAATTTACTCTGGAATATTTGTAAAAGGACCTGAATTGTATATTCATACCATCTCTTCACTACTTTAACTCCCCACCCGCATACAGTACGCCAAAATATTCTTCTGTAGCGATGTGTGTCTGCATGTGTGCTGTTTATATATATACATATATATATATATTAGAAATGGATATGATAGTTGCGGTTTAAGGAGAGGAAGTTTTGTACCTCCTCAAAGCTCTGTCAGGAGGACTGCAGAGAAATAGCCCAGAAGCTTTCATATGACAGCTAGGTGCAGGAATTGAAATTAGTAAACTGTCATTTATGTAGCAGCAAAATGAATTATTCAGTCTGCTGTGTGGACTGAAAGTCTAATTTTAAAAGTTTAGCTTGCCTAAAAAGCTCCATGCAAAATGTTTCTTAAATTTTATGCAGTACAAAGTTTTACTGAACTGCTGGGTGTCTTGGAGAGATTGTCTCATAACACTATATAATGTTAACAGAGAATAATGTTTTACAGTGGCTAATCTATCCCATAATTTAGGGGTAACAGCTGAATGAGAATCATTTTTCATGCTTTATAAACATTTTTGAAACGTTGGAGGGCTTCTCCCTGTTTTATACCCAGAGATCTTCTGCGCAGACCACAAAGCGCACCTGAGCATCTCTTCTCACCTAAACTTCTGCCAGGCTCTGCATTTCCCCATGAGCAATTCCTGTTTCAGTGCATCAGCATTTTTCTGAAGACAAAAATATTTCTCCAAAAAAATTTCTGAGTGGCACGTTCCTGACACAACCCTCTCAAAATTGTCTGTGATTATCTTTGTGTATATCAGCTAGAGAAAGGGGTAATTTGTACATTAAGTACTCTGTTCAGATAGTTCGTGATCTCCCTGAAAAGCTGAAATCAGATTCTACCCTGTAAGAAAGAAGTGAGAGCAGAGAATAAAGTACTGTACAGTATTTTCTATTTGGGAGTGCTGTTTTAAATATATATAGTATCGATCTAAAGTAACTAAAAATACAAACAGTAATATGTCCATATAATGTATATTTATAAAGTTATTCAGTCAATCAATCATTTTGTATATACATATATATGTATGTATATATATCTATCCAGTTGTGTAACAGGCTTTAAATTCGTAAAGAATTTTGAAAATCTTATCTAAAATAAATCTACTGCAGTAAAAGCTCCCAGCTGCATCTGTGAGGTGCCCCAGTGGGATCAGGCTCAACCATCCTTAGCCCATTTGCTCATGAATAGGAAAGGAAGAAGATTTAGATCTTCATTGTTACTTCAGTAGGGTCTAATTAACTTCGTGCTTCCTCAGAGAAAAACCAACCCCACCTCCACCCCCCGGAAAAACGCACATGGATAACATCACCCAACATCCTAAAGAGCTGTCAGGATTTTCAATGATTTCAAAAGGGGGGTTGCTTCTCTCTTCCTCTGCTCTCATCCCAAACAGCACAGGGGCAAACAAGCAGCCTGGCATTCAGAGATGTTTGTACAACCTGAGGCGACGACGAGGGCTGAAGATAACCCTCTGAGATATCTGAATACTGCAGTGTGTGATGCGTCTTATTACAATTCTCTGCTTCTTAAGGTGAATAGTTTTCTTGCTTGATGTGCTGCTGACTTTGCTAACCAGTTCCTGACATCGCTCCTGGCTATCACTCACTGTCTTGTGCCAGCATCTGCAGTGCCAGTTGCAAGTGCACCTCCATTTGAAGTGAACCAAGCCGAGGTTGAAAATCCCCTCCCCAAAAGCACAGTTTGGCACCCCCAGCTGTGCAGCTCTGCGCACAGGCCATGCTCTTCCCGTCTGTTTTCTTTCAGATTGACTTTTGTGCCAGCAAGTATTCACCTGGAAGCCAGTAGTACACGAAAACGTTCAAATCCAATCTCTGCAAAGGATTTATAGAATGAATTTGATGTACGGCAACTAACCAGTGAACTTGACTTTAGACACTGCTGTAGCAATTTCTCTTTTCGGTTTTCTGCTGCTCCTGGTGCCTCAGCAGGATAAGCAATTTTTGAGTTTTCTATAAGGGAAGTTTCATGTGCAGCCTTATGATTTACAACTGTTAAGATCTTTGGCTGTTGCAGAGGGAGCAAAACTACATTAATAAGCCTAATTTTTAAAATATCCCGTTTCATATCCCAAACCTAAAAAATAGAAAACCTGCTTATAGTGTTGACTTAAACTTTTTCACAGTAACAGTTCTACGAGGAGGAAATAACTCAGAAAGCAAAGAGTTTGTTTTGTGGTGCTTACTTAGTTTGGAGTGGTGGGTTGGCCACAGAGCTATTGTAAACCATGACGCTGCGGTTCATGAAATGAAATACATAGACAGCTACAGAGGGGAACGTGTGTTTTTTAAAAAGCTCCAGTTGAATAACTTGAGTCTAATATTCTGCTCTTTTCAGTTCCAGTGTAGTCTGACTATCTGATTGATGCTTCGTTACTGCTCTTCACACTGCACAATCATTTTTTTTTTATAAAAAAAAGCAATCAAGCTTCTGCTTTCACACTTTATTTCTGACCTGACAACTCTCACAATCCTAACCAAAAGGAGGTCTAGTTTCAGAAAATCCTCACTTCAATAAATTGAGCATGCACTTGTAGCTGGAGGGCTGGGCATTCTCCAGAATACATATCTAATATCCCTTCAAATTAGACAAGGCCAAAAAGCCACCCATGCCCTATTCCTGACTGCAAGATCTATCCTAAAGTCTATTGCACAAAAATTGGTCCTCACTACCCACATTTCTAAATGACTACAATACTGTCAGCCTGAATTAGGCATGCTCAGAGCACAGCTAGTGGGCTGCCTGTCGCAGAGACTTTCTGGCACTATTCCCTCCCGTGGTAAAGCCCATTTGTGACATTTACATCTCATCCCTGCTTTGGCATCACAGGTTCCTACCTTCTCAGTTTTTCTGATGTAATTGCTTACGGAGAAAAGCTGTAAGCCAGACCAACTGGTATGAAAACACAGGTATTTTCTAGAGTCTTTTTCAAAAAGGAGTCATTTCAAAAATCTGATTTCCAGCAAAGTCCCACAGAAAGCTGCAAGAGCACTACTGAGGAGAAAGAAGGTTGTGGTGTGGGTGTAGGAATAAACAGATGAGAGGAGGAATCTCATCAGCCAGCTGCACCACCAAATTAAACAAAAAGTATACAAAACTGTACCCCTCGGCACTTCTCCACCTGAACTTTTCATCTCAGTGGCCCTAAAGCAGAAATCATTGCCAACTCCCAAACCAGCTGCTCCTTACAACATGTAGGAACGTCAGCCTAGGCACCCTGGGAATTTTCAAGCCTCTCAGGAAGATCCCAATAACTCTTCAGCATCTGCTAGGTTAGGTGATACTGGTTAAAAGCTTTTGGCTGTCTGTGACTAACTGGAGATAGATGCCTGAATTACTTCAGTGAAAAGAAAGAAGACTGGAACTTGCTTTTAGGCCAAACAACTACAGAAATCAATATCAAATCTTTTATTGATTTTGGTGGAGCAGGATTGCATCCTCCTTTTTATAGAAGGCCACATACCAGATGCCATGTAACGAAGATTTTGATATTTCCAGTAATCTCTTGATTTTTTAAAAAAGATTACAGATAAAAATCCTAAAATTTCCTGGCAGTATGGTCTATTTTTTCTTTTCATTTTAAGTCTTTCATTTTTGCTTTTTCTTCTTTTTTTTTCCCCCCTGTGAGATGCCATTCTATACTTTTCTAGCAGAAAGAGAAGGTTTTGGTGTTGCTGACTGATAGGTTTTTCTTTAAAAAATCATTATCATAGGGGACTCTTGGTTAGTTCTCTCTTTTCTTCTGAATGGTCTTAGTGCAGGTATTTGATTTCAGGTATCTTCTAATAAAATCCCTTTAGGGAGGGCTTGTTTCTGTTGAAGGAGATATAACGTGAAGTACCACTGAGAACCTTGACATTCTACCTCCTTACTGAAATCAACAGAAATTTTGTCAATGACTTTAACAGAAACCACTGGTTTCTGCTTCTGACCCTGTCAGTAACTAGCTCTTCTCTGTAACTTAGTTTTTCATCTGTAGCAATAAAAGCCAGTGTGGCTTTACCATATTTGAAAAATTTGGAGAACATCTCTGAAGTGCTGCTCTCATCTATTCCACAAAACCATGCCACCCAAACCTGCCAGAGAGCTCCAAATGCCCAGTGAAGCATTTGTGATTGTGCAAGTCCTACCGCCTGCCCTGTTTTCTATATTTCTGTCATTTGATGGGGGTGATCTCATGGTATAACTTTCAAACAGATATTAGTTCCCATTAGTGGTATTTTGTCTATATTTTGAATCCTGACTTTCTAGTATTTACCTTTGCTGGAGTCCAAGCACAGATGTGCCTATAAAGATAAGATTTTCAAAACATGAGTTCTGTGAAGAGAACATTTTTGGAAATCTGTTTCTCATGTTTCTTGGATAAATGAGCTCTGAACTCTTTTGATGACCTGGGTAATTATATTTGTGAGTAAATGCTGAGTTCCTTTAAAAACTTTAAGCAAGATTGGCATGGAAGAAAAGAAACAAGAATTTCTTCATGTACAAAATTCTACCGGTTGATTTTGTTCTACTTAGTGGTGGGAAAAAAGGATAAACAACTGAGAAAGTGAAGACAAGGCAATCAGAAAGCCATCAACCAGGTAATGAATGTGAATTTCAGGCAACATTTTGAGTTATATCGCTCTTGATATCCCTCATTTCTAAATGAGCATACCCCTATGAACGAATATCTTTGATAAGTGAACATGTAATGAAAGCCACAGAAAATTAATCATATTGTCATTATGTTCCGTGTATAATGACTGATGCATTGTTTATTCAGGAAAGGATGGATAGCTTTTTTAGGTTGTGGGTGTCACTATACTTGTCTAGTTTGACCTCCTGCTTGACTCAGTCAGTACAATTTTACCCAGTCCGACCTTTCTTTAGCACCAATGCTTGCTTGAACTGTTGTCTTTTACAAAAAGATCCAAAATAAATGTAAATGCTTTAAGTGGTGAGGAGTCTCCCAGTAAAATCTGTTCCAGTTTCAGAGAGCAGAAAACAGTTTTTAAGACAAATCAAAAGGAACTGATTGCTGAGAAATGTAATTGCAACCACTGTTTTTAAACTATGCTGAATAATACAGCATTATCTCAAAATTTTTCATGTATTTTTAAGCTTCTCTTCTCAAAATATTTGTAGAGCGAATGTCAGTATCAAGAAAAAATATTTTTGTTTTTAATTGAATGAGGTTTTGTTGATCAATCCTAAATTATTTCCTACACATAATTTTAAAAAATAAACCTTTCTGTCAGAGTTTTTGTGACAATTTTTTTCTTGCAAATTATATTTTCCTCACAAGAAAAAAATAATTTTGAAAACTCTAATTCTTGTGATTTTTTAATAGAAATGTAATATTGTAAAGAAATTTAGGTTGGAAGGGACTTTGGGATGTCATCTGATACAACCCACTGCTTGAACACTTATCAGCAAACAAAACTCTTACTCCTCTAGAATACAACCATGTTGCATATATGAAGAAGTATTTGGTTACCTAATTTTGTGGCAATTTGCCCCCCAAATCCAAAGATTAGAGGTTTTATTGGATGAGTTATGCTGGAAATTTAATTTTGAAATTATTCCATCAAAATCATGGCACTTGAACATAGTGAACTAAAATAGAAAATGGTCAGCTTGGTCTCTCTCTGTTATGCCTGAAGAAACAGCTTCTTCTAGAAGGTTACACAGATCTCAGCTGAAGTGGGGCTTCCAGGGAAGCAAGTCTGACTGTTGTCTTAGCACATGTGCCTCAGCCTTTGGCATAAATTTTGATGAGATAAGCCTAGATCTCTACTTGTAGACTTTTTCCTGAAACTGCTAGCACCAGCACTTTGTTCTGGAAGTGGAACTTCCAGGAACTCATGGTGTGGAATTCGTGTTTTTAAATTTTATCCAAATTTTTCATCAATCATCAGGTAAAATGACTCTCAAAGCAGCTTAGATTTGAACAAGCAGTTTGAAGACAAGTGTTTCTCAATATACAGAATATTTTATTATACAAATCATTTGCGTTTTTCATATCTGCAATACAAGAAAGCTTTTTGTAGGACATTTATTGTCAGTTCAGTAAAATATTGCAATGCATGTTGTTCATATGTCTTTTCAACTGTGCTGTGGGTAGCTTCTTTTGATTGGCAATGACTATTATAATGTTGCCTTGGTTATTACAAACAGAGTTCTACAAACAGAAATCTACATTCATAGACTTGTAAATATATATATATAAATATATATATAAAATATCTTGTCTAAGTCTTCCATAAAATTAAATGGTCAAGCTTTGTGTTTTTCTTAAAATAGATTAAATATCCCTATTTCAGCACAGAATAAGTGAAACATGCTATGGTTAATTGCAAAAGGTTAGCAGTGTCTCAAGAAGACACACAGGAGGATTCATCTGACCAAATATCAGAGACACAGCCACCTCTGGGCTGTGAGTCGTCTGAATTAAATCAAATGAATCATAACCAAAAAGTATCTATTTTTCTCCATTGCCAAGATAACAAACACAGATGCTTCTACTGTAGAGGCAACATTCAATCAGATGAGCCCTACAGAAAAGATATGAGTTTTCTGAATCCTTGTAAAATGCACTAGCCATTTGGTCATTCTACATTTTACAGTCAGACATCTCCTGACAGTTACTTACATGCTTTTAAATACTCGAGCAGATTTTTTTCCAATTCCCCTGCCACACCTCCCCTCAGTACTTCCTATGCATACTATGCAAGCAGCTAGGGTTTTCATCTGCTTTTTACATTTCAGCTGGCACTGCTTGAAATACAGTGTCTGCATTTTTTTTCTTTCATATTCCTTTAATGTGCTGTCTTCAAGTATGAGCTAGATGAGGAGCTCAGAGGCAGCATGCTCACTCCCCTCTGCAGCTGCTCTTTGTGCCGCTCCACAATGAGATGCCAGTCATGTGCAAACCCCACTCCTGCCGAAGCTTCTGTCCCACTGCCGAGGTGACTCAAGAAACAGAAGTGCCTACCAATAGCCTAAACTACCAGTATATGCAAGCGCATTATTATAGAGAAACAGTTTCCCTAGAATGTTGCTTAAACATTTCAAAAGTGATTTTATTTACTGTTGCTTCTCTTCATCCTTTGATTTCTGATATATTGAATTTAATAAGATTGAATCCTGCCTTTCAGAAACAGAGTGTGTATGTTATTTGCTGCATCTGAAAAGCAGGTGTTCTCAAGCCAATCTGAATATTTTGAGCAAATCCCTGCTTTGAAATGCAAATGATTTTGCAATGTCTGCATAGTTTGAGATAAAGCAGTTAACAATGAATTAATCCTTGTTTTATGCAGTTCATTATCAAGAGACTATGACCAGGCCAACAATGTATTTGGAACATAATAGGGTCTTGCCAAGCAGGTAGGCACTCTTTATTCAAACTGAGCACTTAGAGTTACAGCGAGCCTGTTTTTGAGGACTGCATAAGGAAGCATAATGAGCTAGATATCGTTTTTTTGTGTACCCCAAAGACCTGAGGTGTAGCTATGGTCAAGCTTTATATCAGAAGTCAGTGAAACAATTGTCATATGGAGAGTTTCTAGTAAACTTTGTTTAAATGAGTAAAGGTTGTGTGATCTCCTTCCCAGGAATAGTTGAAGATTTACAGATGACATTTTTTAATTAAAATCAAGGGCCAAATTCATGCTTTTTTAAGAGAAATTCTCTTTCTCTAAAAATTTGAGTTGTTGACAATAAATAAATAAAAAGGATTCTCTAACTCTGCTGCAGTTTGCACCTTTCAGCCCACTAAGCAATGTATTTTGTTCAGGTTTGCTCTTCTGAGTTTAATGGGTCCATGCTGATGTAGTAACTGCACTCAAGCTCCCACGGCAGTGGTGTGGATGATGGGGGAAATAAGCCTGAAGCACAAAATCAGTAGTTTGGCAGTATAACAATCCTGTGCAATCCTTCATCTAAACAAAAATTGTAGCTAATGGTCCATGTAGCACTTTATTCTCCTTGTTGTCTCTCCTTAGGACTCAGTAGTGTGAGCAATGACAGTTTCCTGGATGTACTGAGCACCCTTAGTTGCAGACGATGTCCTTGCACACAGAGAATGCTTGGCACCTCTGTGGGGCGAAACCTTGCTCTGCAGACACGGACATGAGCTCAGGACTATGGGATGAGCTGTGATATAGGAGAGAAGGAGGTGTGAGCTCACAGTAAACTGATTACAGGCTACCCCTGCCCTTGGCAGCACCTTCACAAATAGCTCCATCTGGGGATTCAGGCTTGGTCCTTCCTAATCCTAAACTGAAGCCAAAACTGAAGACTACTGCAGGGCTGTGCTGAACCTTAGCCAGGGACCCCCACTCTCGGCCCAGTCAAAAAATTTCTCAGGGAGAAAACTAATTGTGGGCTATACCTTTCCTTGGCTGAAACTTAAACTAAAAATGCATCCATTCTCTCATCTGGATATATTACAGGTCAATTAATAGAGAACAATATCTACATAAGCAGGTTAAGGGAAAACATTTTGAGTAGTTTGCAGGAAATGGCAAATTTATTTTATTGTTTGAGCAATCGATTGCTGTTATACCTCCCCCTAAACATTTTTCAGCCTAATATGGAATACATAATTCTGCATGGTACTGTCATACTGGAGGGATTTGTTACTATGCTCTGTTTTGTATTAATAGAGCTGTTCAGTCTTAGCTGCTCTTAGCTGAGTGTTGAGATGCTATATTATTTGCTTGAACATAACAGTTTTCTTCCTATTAATGCAGTTCTTTGCTGTGAATGTTTTGATGACTTATACTCATGATCTCCAGACTGCTAAAAAGGAGGACTTCAGTTTTGCCTGTCTGTAATCACTGTAGTACATAATAACAGATGGCAGTATTCCTAAAACGCCTTTTTCAACAAATGGTATGTGATCAGACATCTCAATGATTTCATTATCCCTATTAATAATCATTATTATCAGAAACTAAGAATGAATCTTTAACTCTACATGATATAAACATCTTGACCTACATTTTTAGGTTTCCTAGCAATTCTGACTGCCTCCATTTTTGAGTCTACAGAGAAGAGATTATCAAGACTCTTGATTTTCAGAGCAAACTTAGAAACACATATTTGAAGATCAGACTGCTTAAGTGAGTACATGTCAGGCTGGTAAAATTGCTAGTTGCTTTTTAAAATTTAGACCCTCATCACTTTAACTTGGATTTTGTTCTGTTCAGGTATTGGTATTATTTTTTTATAGTTGCTAGAGAATAATGCTCTCATAATGCTTCACAAGAGTAAATTGTTGTTTTTTTCATGCTTTTATCATGGGATATCTGAGGTAGTTATGACTAAAATGGAGGGGCTCATTTCCCCACTGTCTCAAATCATAACCAGTTCAAAAGCAGAGAGCAGCACTGAGAGAAAGAGAGGGAACACTTACTCTCTGTGTTAGCTCTCATTCTACTCCTCTAATATACTACTTTGCTGACCTGGAGGGACTTTGAGGGTCCAAAGGTTATTGGACTGTGATCAATACTGGATTTGAGGTCTTCTTTTCAGCTGAGAAACCAGGATTCAACAAAAGTTGAGCTGAGACCAGATCTCTACCAGGGCCTCTTCAGCTGGCAGACCAATTATTCTAGTTTAAATTGCAAAGCAGTCTCCCATTCTAATATTGATACCTCTGTGAAAGATAGAATTTGCATATTTTCTTTATTCAGAATAATCCTTAAAATATGAAACAAAGAAATTTACTTTAAAAAGCTTCTCATTCATGAACCACTTCTCAAACCATTATCTTGCTTCTTGACAGTACTAATGAGACATAACATTCATTTTTTTTTCAAGGTCTTGAAGACAATGTCCTCTTGCATCCCAGAAGGAAATAATCTCTTGTTTAAAAATTAATAAAGAAAAATTAACTTTACTTGTACAGGTGCTGTGTCAATGTCCTTATCTAGCTTTAAAGAGTTTCAAAGCCAGTCTTTTTGGATTTTATTTTAATGTCTTTTCATCATTGATAGCAATAGGAAAATAATTATGTAAGAGAAAAGAGTGTCCAGAAATGCTTCAGAAACACTTAAAACTAGGTTACTATTAATAGTTCTTTAAGATGTTGCATATGTACTTAGCAGACAGATACAAATAAGAGGAAGTGAAAGGATGGCACTACAGACACATGATGTGTCCATGATTCACAAAACTTCAAGTCTGTTGGCCATGCTGAGTGTGAATATGGCCATATGGTACTGGAAAGGCCTCAGGCTTAATTCACTTCACTATTATTAAGGCAGTCTACCAAATTAGAGTAAGTCATGCTGCCATGTATGCTATGTTGCACTCTAGGAATCATTGATGCTGGCTTTATTTTATAGATGTAAACAGAAGGAACAGGAGTCCTAGGTCATTAAATTTCAGATGAGTCATGTCTGAGTGGTTTCAAATACTGAAGGTTTTGAGTGGTTCCTTCATTTGAAAAAGGTTCTAGTTGTGATCTCTTCACTCCACAAGCGGAAGACCCATAGGACTCCCTATTGAGGAGTCCTGTGGATGCAACAAGCTTAGAGGATTCAAGGGGAGATTGAATTCAAGGGGAGAGTACTCTGAAAAAAGATCCATTGAGGTTTATTAAACAGGCAAACTACAACAAGCTCAAGATACTCCCTAAGTTTGAGAACAGTCAGAAGCTAGGAGAATATTAACAGATTTACATACGCTTTTTCTTCTCTTACTCTTCCTTAGGCATCTGTTTGTAATGATTACTATTTCATTATAATTGTTTTAGCTTATATGCTGTAAGCGTCACTGTCATTATGCTACCTATAAAGCAATAGAAGTACAATCCATGGGCATTTGTAAGTGAAGCCTACATTTTCCAGAGCTCTAGATTATCATGATAGGAACTGGAGAGGTGTCTGAGGACTGGAAGAAAGCCAATGTCACTCCAGTCTTCAAGAAGGGCAAGGAGGGGGACCAGGCAACTATAGGCTGGTCAGCCTTACCTCCATCCCTGGAAAGGTGATGGAACAGCTCATTCTGGATGTCATCTCCAAGCATGTGGAGGAAAAGAAAGTGATCAGGAGTAGTCAGCATGGATTCATCAAGGGGAAATCATGATTAACCAGTCTGATATCCTTCTATGATGGCATGACTGGCTGGGTAGCTGAGGGGAGAGCAGTGGATGTCGTGTACCTTGACTTCAGCAAGGCTTTTGACACTGCCTCGCATAACATCGTCCTACATAAGCTCAGAAAGAGTGGGTTAGATGAGTGGACAGTGATGTGGACTAAGAAGTGGCTGAAAGGCAGAGCTCAGGGGTTGTGCTTACTGGCACAGAGTCTAGTTGGAGGCCTGTGGCTAGTGGAATATCTCCTTCTCTGGAGATATTCAAAACCCACCTGGATGCACTCCTGTTTAATATGCTCTAGGTGACTCTGAGCAGGGGGGTTGGACTAGATGATCTCCAGAGGTCCCTTCCAATTTTACCCATTTTGCTTTCCAAGCAGACATAGCCTAAGGCACTTTGAAACATGCTGGCAGTCTGGCACCACAGAGGCCTCACTTGCTGGGTGGCCCTGGGTATAGCACCTACTGGCTGCAGCATCATCATCATGAGGACAGTCCACATGGCCACATGACCTCTGAGACATAACTGTTCCCATATGTCCTACACAGTGCTGTTGACTGGCGCTTCTCTGCTGCACATATTTAACAGCCTTTTCAAGCAAAGACCTAGGTCAAGTCCTACATCATCACCTTCATCACATTCTCCAGTGTTTTTATGAAAACAGAGGGATTTTTTTAATAACAGGAGCTATAACAGAGAAAAAAAACATGTAGACAATAGATCCGCACTTCTTAATTGACAGAAGTCTTATGAAACTGGGAAAGAACCACTAATATGAGATATTGTGCAATGCTGTCAACCTCTGAAAAACTCTGCAGATCAGCTGCTAACCCAGCTACAGGAATTTGGCTTCTTTCTGCTCAAAATGCTTGTTTTGGCATCTACCACATTAACTGATTTCTAATAAAATATTAGAACATAGAGCTCTCTAATCTGAAGCTCTCTGGAACAATGGAGTGGTCATCTTAAGCAGTCTTGAAGCTAAAAGTGAATAGTTTGCCGAAAATAATACTGCCGGGGTAAGTCCTCGTATGCTCTGCAAAAAGGTTCCAGATAGCTCCACGGGTTAACTTATTACTATGTCATGATTTGTTTAGATATTTTTACTAGATCCCTTTGTGGATTTTGACTTTCCCTGAGACTTCAATGACTGGAACTTATATCATGCTTAGGTTTATGTAATCTTTCTACTATTATTGTAATGAGAGAAAATGCTTAAAGTATGTAAAATTGAGCTCATGTACATGTATTTGTAAATTCCAGATATTCTGGAGTCTAACAGATCTGATTAGTTTGCTTAACTGAGGTTCTGATCCAAAGGTCATTAATTCCTGTTGACTGCTGGGGCTCTCAGTAAAGGAGCTCACAGGCTCTTGACAGTAAAATTTACCTGCTTGAACATGCAGAGAGAAACATAATGCAAGCCCTGCCTAGGACTGTGAAGGAATGCCTATGAACAGTTTTAGGTAATGTTTCCATTCTTTGGTCAGCAGATCTGACTAAAGAGGTTTCTTTCCACCCATCCCAGCTGTTCATTCCCTTCACCAAGAAGGGTCACTTTTGTCCACAGAGAAAGTTGTTCAAGGAGGGAAAAATATGAACCCGTTAAAACTGATCCGCCATCTAAGTTTCAGAGCACATCTGAATTTTTTTAGACATATACAATTTTAGGTATGACTCATCAACCTTCTGAGACTTATTGTGTTTATGGAAAGAGTATATCATTTTTTCTGATTTCTTATATATTACAAGCTACTGTGGTTCACCTACTTCTACATTTAATGCAGTAAGAGGTATTTGGCTAACACACTTCTATTGGCAATTTGTTTCAATATTAATAATTTTGACTTTTGAAAGCCTCTGTATAATGTCTAACTTGAATTTACTTGATTATAAATGTTTTATTACTGTTTTTTGTACCCTCATTTCCTATATTCTTTATTATTTATCATTTTCTTCCTATGAAGACTCATATGCATACACCTTGAGTCTTCCTTTTGATAAGCTAGCTAATCAGACCTATTCTCTTTGAACGGGTCCAACTGACCAACAGAGCAGATTACTCTGAATGTCAAGTTCTCATTGGTTTTTATTACTGTAGTAATTTTCCTCGTGGAAAACTTTATCATCAGTGACTGTATATTTTTGATCACTGGCAAAGATGTTGTAAAGAGCCTTAATACTGATTCTGGCAGAATTCTATCAGTAAGGTATCTCTTGCCATAGACAGCTTTTTCAAACAGTAGTCAATTAGTAATTCATTTACTATGTGCTTTATTGACATAATTCAATGCTATATTTCTTTTACCTCATGTAGTTAAAAATCCTGACATAACTGTAAGCACATTATACCTATACAGTTTCTTTGTCAACCAAACTTGTAATCCCATCAAAGAATGAATTCCAGTTTCAGATCTATTTTCCATTAGAACACGTGGGTTGTTGGCTGACATGAGAAATATTCCAATCCTTCACTTCTTATTGGTTGAATTCCACACAATCCTTTGCATTATTCTGCTCTCACTGGTATCAGGGAAAAAACTAGTCACTTTGGCTATCCTGCTTGCTATCTTTGATAAAATACTGACTGTTTTTTATACTTTTTACGGAAAACATTCTGATTTTTCTTCACTGAGACTCTTGCCAATTTTTGCTTCAATTTCAAGCTACTTAAACTCACTTTCTGTCTCCTAAACCCTTGACTGAAATCTGTTCAGCAATGCAAAGCAAAATGTAGTAAAAAACATGTTATATCTCACTTTGCGTAAAAGCTACAGGAAACTGCAAACATTACTTGACTTGCAAGGTAAAATACAAAGTGGCAACGTTCACCTGAAATGTTAGCAAACACTACGGAAGCTTTCAGCCACACTGGCCTATTTTTTTGACTTCATAATGAAACCCCCAAAGAGATCAATTTCTTACTGTCTGGTTTCATTGCAAATGTTTCACACAACTCTATTGCTAATTCTCTACATGTCATTTCTACCCTACAAAGGTTTTTTTTAGGTTATGGACAGTGCCACCTGCAAAACAGCCAGTCCTAAAGGTATGGAATCCATGTAGGTCTTGCCTGCATTAAAAAAATAGACTCCTCTCAATGCAGAGTAGTATTCTAGAATAAAAATTATTTTTTGTTCCAGAAAACAGTGCTGTAGGGAACAGCAATACCAAGGCTATCCTGCAAGAGCAGCAAGACTGGCTGGGCAGGAGCCTCATCAACCTGTCCCTGTCCCACAGCCCCTGGTGAAGCAGGCAGAGCAGGTCGGTGATGGGGACCAGGATCTGGTCTCCAGGGAAGGCTATGGTGGTGAGGCAGGTCTGAGGTTCATCCAGGAAGTCAAGTCAGGTCAAGTCTGGGAACAGCAAGGCGAAACTTACCTACGTCATTGCTCAGGGAAGAACCAGGAGTGAAGACTAAGCTTAAAGGCAGCTCCTGAGGCCAGGTGAGGAGGCCTCAGATGTGGCTTCTCACAGCCCTTTCTCATACACAACTTTTTTTCCACAGCGGCCTGCTGCAGGATTACTTAGCCACACCATGTCAGATGACGATGCAAGGCCTGGTGGTGCGCTCCGGGCACTGACAAGTGCTCGCTCAGGGAGCTCTTCTGCAGGAGCAGCCCTGGAATATCTTGTTCTGTGATGGACAGTTTCAGTAACGAGGCTGTCCTACACACTAACTGGCTGACATTCTTGTAATATCTTACTTCTGCAACACTTTCAATGAAGATGTTTCTGTGGAGAGCAAGATTTTTTAGGTCAATGCTTGCAGGTGTCTAACGTAAGAAGAATTTAATGTGATATGCCTAACTTTCTTGAGTAAAGTGCATGGCTGTGTCACTGGATTTTGCCTGAAGCAAGGATCCTACATCAGAATCCTGAGCATCTCATCTAACAGTTTGCCATAACATATATTGCTAAGCATAGTTTTGATTGGGATTTTGAAATTTCACTAAATTTAATTAAACTAAATCTGTTCTCTTAAGGTTTCTAAGTAGCCTCATTCTTATGTGAAAAAGAAATGACAGTACATGACACACTTCCATCAACAAGCTAAAAATCCTCCTTTCTTTCTCATCGGAAGAAGATGATAACTTCAGGAAGTCCATTCTCTACTTAAAAAGAAAGACTTCTAAATACAATTTTGTAGCATAGAAGGATTTGTTAGAGACGTATCTGGGATATGCTCAAGCCATGGTGCCAGCTGTCAGAACTTAACAAGTTACCACTAGTCATCTGAGGTACAATAACAGCTCATCTGCATGCTCCTTGTCCTTGAAAAAACAAAGTAAAACCAAAAAGGAAGTTTATGCTAATAGATTTTATTTCACAAAGTGTGTCAGGCTAGCATATCACATAGAGTCATATACTGTGGATGTCTGACAAGCAATAATTTGCCAACTTGTGGTAACCAAATTACTTGTGATTGTACGAACATACGCTGTTATGTACATTTGATTTTATCTGTGCGTTGGAGTATTATTCCAGATTCTGCAAGGAGATTTTGAGACAGCCTAATTATTCAAAAGCTTCTGAACATGAGAATTCAAAAGTGCTTTAACATATTGGTCCTTCTACATTCACATTTTGTTGTGGTTAAAGTTCCTGCAGCAATTTAAGATTCATGAATATGTTATAAAGCTTAGTGATCTCAAACTCTGGTGTTTTTTCTCTACTCAGTAAGCTACTTGAACAAGTAGCGTTCTTGTGTATCAATAATAAATATTTTTAAACAGTAGATTAGTTTTAACTGCATCAACTTTGGAACGTTTGATTCTCTGACAATGACTTTAAATGCTTTTAGAAAAAAAACATACAAACTGAGAAAGGTTCTGAATGTACATGAATTGCTCATTTGCCTTTCCTAATGCCCCATCTCTTTATGCAAATGGACTAGATATAGGCTTGTTTGTTTACTTAGATAGACATGTGCTGAAATCTTGAAATTTGACTCTATCAAGATGAGAGGTTCTAAACACTAAAGAATCAACATTCTTGTAGGCTGCTTTCATGGTTCATGTATCTTCAAGTAAAGAGCAGCAGAACACTTTAAAAGTAGGCTATTCAGTAAGAACTAAAAATAGTTCTTGAAAAATAAATATCTTACAGATGTTTGTACTGAGATGCTGAAGAGTCAATACCTTTATCTCATTACTCTGTTCAGAATTCAGATTCAGTTTGTCATATTTAAGAACAGTAATATAAGATGTCATTCCTAAACAGTACTCACATGCATCTGCCTTTTTTTTTCCCTACCTGGAAACTCTAGAGCTAATATAATATAAGAATAATGTTCCTAATGATGTTGTTCCTGGCTGTAATAGATAAATGGTGCTCTAACCACTTTAAAACAGCCGGTTTGCATCACTGACAGTGTCAGATCCAATTCTAACATCTTAAATATACATGTCTCTTTCTTGCTGTGTATATGTGTGTACATATATATATACTTACAAACATATATGACTTAACATATATCAACTGAGATACCTCTCTCTCTGTACATCTATATCTTCAACACATACACATGCACACTCAGAGAGCAAAAGCATGTGTGAACAGGTATGTTCTCTCCACACACACAGCTTTGTTAATATTGAGATAATGCTGGTAACGTCATATATCATCACCAATACGAACTCACAAATAAGTCAAATAAATAGTAAATTAAAACATTCAACAGCTCAACAATATTCTACTTTACCTATTTTTTTCTCTTTTTCCTTCTACAGCCAGTAGCTCACATATCTATTTGAAGCTTGACCCACACCTTGAAAGATTTGCCTTCACAGCTGTAGTGTGATTATTTTTTAATGATATAGACCATAGCCAATTGCTCACTGTTCAAAGATCTGTACTTGTTTCTCTGTGGACAAAGCTGGGTAGGAGCTAAACAGTTTTACTTTGCCTGATGCAAGTTAGGAGGCACTTACCCAATCCTTCCCTGCACCAGGGAGAGGCTGTAAACAGTACCATTGTCACAGCTAACTAAAAGACGACATCTGTCTGTAGCCTCAGCTACGCCAGCAAAAACTGTAACAGGGAGGCAAGTTTAACTGCTTAAGTCACATCACACCATTTTTCTTGTTTGTTTGTTTTTGCTGAACTGCATAAGAACATTTGTGTTCTTGTGTGTTATATACACAGGTAACTTCTTTCAAATATGTCTGTGTCAAAGGAATAAGGCAAGAATAAGTCTCAGCAAAACGTTAAGTCTTCATACAGCTGCTTAATATATTGTTCACACAATGCCACTCATGTCAAAATCTCTGGCTCTTTTCTTTGGATGGGGAATATCAAATTTACAAGAATATGGATTTTAGGATTGTTTGTGAGACTTCATGGTAGATTGGCAGAGTCCTGCAATACAGTCCTGAAAGTGTTCTGATATCTAAAGACCTTGGGTTCTATGGGAAGGAAAATAAGTCTTCCCTCTCTTACTCAGTAGCCAGCATATAGCACTAACTTTGTCCATAATCATACAGCACTGATGGTCAGACTTTGATGAATCTAATTTCTTTACTTTTTTCATAAAATAGAATGCCATTTTTAAATCACTAACTTGGATCATGTAGTCACACTTATTTGCTATACCACATAATTATACCTATTTAGAATGGTGTGCACTACTACAAATAGTAATTTGTGGAAGCAACTCAACCCCATATTATTCATCAAATCTTGTGATTTCTAATCATTGTACATACGCAGGTGTGCTGCTTAAGCACACCTAGGAAGGTATAATGTACTTGAATCTGTAGAAAAGAAGGTTGCAGGAGCTAAGCAACATGTCCTGGGTGTGCAATATAAATAGGGTCTAGGATAAATAAACAGATTTGCTTATTTCCTGGCTATTTACATTTTGCTCTGATGACAGAAACTTTGAGTTATCTGAGTTTTCTTATAACTACTATATTAAATGACGTGCACATATAGAAGCTAATGGAAAGCAGACTAGATCTACTGAATTCAAGAAAGAGGAAGCAGTTATATCAGCCAACAGTTTTCATGTAGAAAGAATTAAATACATACAGACATTGTAGGCTGACTCAGAATTTGAGTGAAACATCCACTGGGGAGTCAGTCATACACTACACTGAGGGCATAAAGACATTAAACAGTGATGTAAAACATTTTTAAAATATTTTATAAGAAAAATATGTCTTAAGCAAGTTACTTCTTGAGTCAAAACTTTACCATAAATATTCTATCTGTCTCTGAAGTCTTCATTTTCCTCTCGGCATCAGCTTCCTCCCTGAAATAGAGTCAACAGCATAGGCTACAGTACATATCCCACTGAACTTCTGCACTTCCTTTTAATAAGAACAGATATGCAGGGAACCAGAAACTGAGTAATCAGTTTACCCAGCTAGAGTCAGGCACTCTTCTCTTCTGAGAAAAGCATGTTATTTTCTGAGGTAGAGATGGTATCTCATCATTACTGATGTTATTTCAAACATCAAATTCTTACTTTTCTAGTGTTTCCTTGGGATTGCTTTGTATTTATTTACTGGCTACAATCACTGCTTTAATTTGTTTCTTAGCCTTTTTTATCGATGTTTATCTTATACAACAAAGTCTCACAGTTACAATGGTAAGTATTACACCCTGTTTTGAAATGCTTCTAACACATTATGGATATCAGTTTTGAAAAGTGAGAGAATCTGACTTTAGTGTAAAGGTCACCAACAGTAAGTCACCTTGACTTTGAAGTATCATTTTTAATCATTTGCTGAGCCCAAAAATAGGACTAGTGGGACCAACATAAGAATTTTTCACTTGTTCCAGTAAGATTTTTGCCATGGCCTCCTCTATGAATAAGTGTTTAAGTTTTTTTTGAATTCATTAACTGTATGTAGGTTGGTTGGTTGTTTCTTTAATATTGAAGGCAAAACTGTGGGGTGTAGAACTATATCTTTAAGTAGGGAGTCAAGCTCCAGGCATTCCTCAGAGACTTTTTCTGGTATTTTGAGAAGACAACACAGAAGGGTGTATTTGTGGCAGCAATCTGAAATTTGCACCCTCTGGCAGATCTCTTTCCATCCACCCACATTGGAATCATCATTTCCCAAAGTAGACATGCCATCGCAGAAAGTATGATAAGGATACAGCAGCAAGACCTACCGCAGGGTGGGGAGGGGACCCACACAACATCTTCTGCCATCAGAAATGCTGTCTGGGAAGTGAATGGCTCAAATGCCTCAACAGCTCATTGCTTGGTATTTAGGTGTGGCCAGAACTATTTCTTATAAAAAGAATAGCAGCATAGTCTGCTATCAGACAAGCACATGCATATTCCTCAGTGGGAGCAAATCTGGGCCTGATTTTTTTCTAGTTTATATTGGGAAAGACCATGCTATAGAAGCAGGAAATTACACATCAGGATGCTATGTTTCTGTTTCCATATTCTGCCAATGACTGAAAAGCCAAACTTTGTCCGAGTTTCTGGATCTTAGCTTACCATTCCTTGAAATGATGACATTAATATCTGCTTACACCATAAAATGGATGAAGTTTGAGATGCACAGATGGAGAATGCTAGAGAATGGAGAAGTTACTTCATGAAATTCTAGTTGCAACTTAGCTCTATAAAAACAAAAAGACTTGCATTTTCCAAACTGAAAGTTGCATTTCCTTCTATCTTGATTTTAATTTACCTTCCTTTCTTCACACTTTTAAGTTTGGTCAAATACAATTTCCAGTAACTTAGTTTCTGTATGTGGTCCAAAAAAGTCAGTTTTCCCCCATGAACTAAGAAAACTAATTTATGCTGCTAGAAACATATCCTCCAGGGGTGGTTATTGAGCTTGGGTTGAGTTATTGAACTTGATTATACATGAGTGAAACAGAGTTTATTTGAAAAACTGTGATGACATAACATCCTCACACATAAATGTCTGTTTGTGGTAATTTCAGCATGATACTAATCACTGTTCTGTGAAAGGGAAATGTTACAGCTCTGCTGGTCAGCTTGGATGCTGGCTTGCCCTAGTTTGAAGAGCAGAGCCTGCACTCCTGTAACTGACTTTAAATGCACAAAGTCCACTGAGATTTTAGTATTGATTCCTAGGTGTCAAATAGAGCAAGACTGGAAGTCTTTTGCTTTTGTGGGAATTTGAAAAAAAAAAAGTCTGAAATTCTGCCACACTAAATCCTCATTATCTACATCTACTTCCATTTGTTCCATTTAACACAATATATTCACTTTATATGTATGAGAAAAAGCTTGCTCTCTTAGACGTGCTTATGTGCTTATTCATAACCAAGGGCTGACTTTATTTGAAATTCTTGCAGAAATCTGCATTGCTCTATCTGTTCACCTAGCAAGATCAGTCAGAATTTTGCACAACGTACTTAAACAGAGGCATGCAAATAAGCCCTGTTAAAAATCGTCTGATAACTCATTACAGTGGCCATGCCTACACATAACTTTAGGGAATGAAATAATGGTGTGTCACGGGCACAGAGGCCGCGCTTCTTTGCAAGAGGCTGCCAGTGACAGCAGCGTGCAACTATTGCTGCAAATATAGTAGGCTAATTTAAGCCGTCTGTGCGCTCTCGCGTCGCCCCTCGCTCTGAGATGGCCTATTAATACCTTTTTCCGGCGTTCCCGGCGGGCCCGCGCGAGGCGGCGGGCGGGCGGGCAGCAGGTGGGCCGGGGCAGGGCGCGCGGGAATGCAGCCTCCGCTCCCCGGCCGCCCGGCCGCCCGCAGCAGCAGCAGCAGCAGCAGCAGCCGGGGGGGCCGCGCGGCGGCCAGGCTCCTGCCTGCTCCTGCGCCTGCTCCTGCCCCGCTCCCGCGACGCGCCGTCTGCTCCTCGAGGCGCCTCGGAGGTGCTTCGCCGGTACGTTAGCGAGACCAGAAGCTGCAGCCTAACATTTGCAATACAAGCAAGAAAAGTTTACTTCTACAGACTGACCTCCTCTGTCCCACGGAAAGGTGGCTGCATGGATCAAACCTGGATCAAGCTGTATCGTAGAGTTAAAATGCGCCTCCGAGGAGCTTAGGAGCCACATGTCTTTAAGGTCTGGGTGCTTAGCAGGACACTATAGCAGAATGTTCACGTTTTAGGCTAAAGATGTCTTTCTATCTCTCCAAAATGAAGTTTCTAAAAACAAAGAGAGGCAGTGAAACGGCATCATGTTGCCTGTTACCCTAGCCAGCTTTCCCAACATTTTGTATTTAAAAGTAATGTTTTCACAATATCTTGAGTTAGTGTGTTACCATGCCAAAGCAGAGGAGTTCAGGGTCACTGACAGCACTTCTAATTCCAAATCTTGCTTTGGCTCAGCACAGCTATGAAGATGAAATCTCACTTTTTCAGAGAGCTCTAGCCCATTGCAGCACTCTGAGAGTTCCTGCCAGTTGCTAACCTTGACTGTGGGCATATGTTACAAATGTGCTCTTATATGACTTACTTAAAGCAGGAGTGTTCAGTTATGAGAGGATCATTGAAAACCCTCTCTCTGCTAGACTGATCCTTTACTTAGTGTTACCTTTTTTTCAAGATTTTACTAATTCAGAAGGGAGAAGGATAAGGAGCCCCTGACCTGACACCTAGAGCCTTCATCCATACTCTTACCCAATAAATATGGTATATGTTAAATACAACAGAACCTATTATTTGCATCAAAAGCCAAACAAAAGATTGCCAGAGATTGGGATGCAGGAGAGAGTTTTCATAAGAACGAACACCATCTTTTGTTTCCATTTATTTATATCATCAGTATCATCTGCTCTGAATTAATAATGGTCAGGATATCTTTCCTGAAGTCTCTAATGGCTGGGTTATTTTTCAGGTTTGGAAACTAGCTGTTGTAAACTACGAAATTTCCTCCTCAGCTGCTTTTGGTTGCAGGTATCATAACCATGACTATATTTAAACCCACTGGCTTGCACTAGGGATCCTGAGGGACACACAGCTTTTGGAGTAGGAGTGAGAGCCCCAGCCGATCTGCTGTGCTGCCTGCTGGCCTGCTTGTGGGATCTTGGGAAAGACTCTTCACAACTGTTTTCTTCCCCGTTCCCTTTGCTTATCTAAGCACCAGCCTCACTGCGTGTAAGAGAGGACATCCCATCTGACCTCCAGTTGTTACAAACAAACTCCAGCTTCTTCACTCCAAGCTTTTGCTCTCATTTTTATGTAATTGTTGTCATGTTTTGGAAGTTGCACTCTCCTTATACTGTGCTTAGCTGATCTGCTTGACGCTGCGTGCTTCTGACTGGGCACTAATATAATGCCCATTGGTGGACAGGGTAAAGAAGAACGGTAGCTCTCCCAATTATATCCAAACTTGGGGCATGCTTAGAAACTATTCTGCAGTAGGGCATTGGAGTCTTACAGATCATCTGTATGTTAAACCATGTTTCTGTGCTTTTGCATTTTTGTCAATATATACTTTAATGTTTGCACATATTCTCTTTTTTTCATCACTAGGGTTGAAAAAATTGGTGATAGAAATGTAATAATGTTAGTAATAATACTGAGAATAGTAGCTTCCAGAAGAAAATATGCTGCAAAAGAAAATGATTTAACTTCTTAATGTGTACAAGAATGAAATAGTTTTTATGTTGACGATATTGTAGTGAGATTCTCTGAACTAATATTATCATAAGAAGATATGCTACAAACAGAAGACATTTTCTTTCACAAACTATCACGCTGATGACTGAAACTTCAATGACAGCATTAGAGAAATATCTAATTACAAATCCAGCCCCATAATTAGCCAGATAGTTTGGGAGTAGCACTTTGTTAGAGAGGAATGGTATATCTTTAGAAAATAAGCTACAGTGAATTTTTTCCGGGAGTTGCAACAGCACTGAGAAAAATTCCTTGGTGTATTATTCTTACATTGAAATAGATAAGCACGCTATTCATTTTGATTCCTTAACATTGTTGAATAGCTGCTCAAAGCAGCTGCTTGCAAAACTTCCTATCATGCCTATCACTACTCTAAATTTTTTAAATCAGCAATGGCATTATACATGGTGCTAATGGCAAAAGGGAGAGGCTTCTAGACAGCAAAGAGGCAATGAAAAATCTTACACTTGACACATCTTTAGTACCATGAGTGGAGAAAATAGCTGACTGATGTATGGAGTGTTCAGTAATCACCCTGGGCCCTGGTGCTCAGAACAGATTGGTTCAGTTGTGCAGTGCCAGTTGCTTTTGTTTAATAGAACATGCCCTTTTCATGTGGGTGAAACTCATTTCCCTTCCTCTAGGCATTAGCCCTGCACTACACTGACCTGACCATGCTAGGTTCCCTCTGCAATCAAAGGAGAGAAGCAAGCACTTTCAGGCATTCATCTAAACTATTTCTTCTTTAGATAGCTACAATAGGATGAGACGAATGGTGCCCTAAGCCTGCCTGTTTCTCACCCATTTAACAGAAAGTCAGTTTAGATGAATAGCTCAGAGGCTGACATCTCTATGTCTTGATTTGGCTGGAAGACTCCTACCTGCTAATTCTGGGAGCCTAGAGTTTGCTTTGGTACAATTCCTCATCCACAGTCTACATACCTCTCAGAAGAAATGAATTAAAATGAAGTGTGAGGATCCTGCTCCTGAAGACATTCTCCCAGACATAAATCGGGGAGAGCAAGTGAGGATGAATTTGTATGACTCACTCCACAGTGAAGCTCCAAGTAAGCATACCCACACTGCCAACGGGCTGCTTTCGGCTACAGCACTCTCCCAACAGCAATCCACAGGTAGATTCGTTCTGTACCCCAGGATGTGGCACTACATGTTAGATCCCACTTGTACAGGGGATCTCCAGCAGCCTGGCTCACTGGACCGATGTGAAGTGCTGCTTGTGCAAAGGCTCTAGCATAAAGGACTTTCTTCAAAAGCCACCACAGATCTTTCACAGCTGTTGGTCACTGCACAGAGTTTAAGTCTAGAGGGATGCACTCCAACCTCAGTACTGTGAAGCCACTGAATTTCATCTGCTTATCCCTGTCTGCTCAAGCCTGAGAACGTGAGCAAGAGGAAAGTATTTCAGAGCAACAGGACACACTAAAGCTTCCATTAATGCCTCGTATCCTTGCAATAACAAGGTGTCCATTAGACAGCCTGTGGCAAATATGTATGCCAGGCCTTTCCCCTCAGCATTTCACATAGAATGCACAATTTCTCTCAGAAGCTGGATAAGGTGCCCCTGTTTTAGAATTGTGTTCAAATTAATGGTGAATGCACGATCTTCAGGTGAAGCAAGAGCATGTTCTCATCTTTACTTTCTCTGCTGAGAAATTGCATATTTCAGGATTGAAAGTATCAGCTTCCAACCACTGGAAAGCTTCTGGCTTACAATAGGAACAGCTTCGAGACACTAGCTTTAAGTTGAATTTAGGTTAGTATGCATTTCTCAATAAGACTGAAATCTCCCTGCTCAATTATTTTCAGTTTCCAAACGTGTGTATACACTGTGATCAAGTTACCTTTCATCCTTCTCTTCATTTAGCCAAACAAGTTAAGCTTATTGATCGCCTTAGTTTCCAGTCTCTAGTTTATTTACTTATCTGTTGTTGAATTCTTCATAGTATGTCCACTGGACAGCACTGAATGTGACAACAATAATGCTAAGTGTAATGCTCTATTTACATAAAATAAATGACATGTTATTGTAACCTAGACAATCTGAACTTTTAAATTAGTGATTGGCTTTTAAATGTTTATAAGTGGCTAAATGTTATTAAATATTTGCCCTATGTCTTATCTGCTGCTTTGCTGTTCTCTCAGTTATAGAAAGGATTGAGTCTGGAGGCCTTTTAGCTTCTGTCCTTGAAAGTTTTCTACAGTACAAGATCTCTATTATTATTTTACTTTCTGTAAAAAAAAAGAAAATGTGCAGTGTTTGTATGGAGATTTATTTATGACTAGAAAATGAAGAAATTTATTACTGAAGTGAATGTGTGCCCCCTAGTTTAGAAAATTAAATGGCCTTTTCATGGATATTGTAATCATATACCCTAAAGCTCAGATAAACTGCTGAAAATGGCTACTTTACATGGTACATTTATGAACATCTTATTCATAACACAAATTCAATATTATTCTTAGTGGATGATTAAGTCATTTGCAAATAGACATCACAAAAGGATCTTTAGAAGTGGCAATAAATATACAGTGAGTTTTTGTACCAGCTTTTACTTTCTAAAGTTTTTGACTCCCTTTCTAATTTATGTGGAATGCTGTAAATCCTAAATGTATTACACATGCTAAAAATTGGACATACGAGATTATTTTGGCAAAACTCAGGGAATGATCTCAGCAAACATTATGTGTTTATTGCCTACCTACACCTTATTCTAATTATTTAGTACATGCAACAATTCTACTAAAACAATATAAAAGAAGCAAAAATGGTCACTTTAAAGAAAAAAAAATCCAAGTGGCCTTTTTATGTTAATTCTACACCGTTTTTACATCACATATTGTGGTATATTTAATTATGTGATCCTGCCCCTGAAAGATTTCAAACTCTTTAGGTACACTGAACTAAAAGTAGAGCTGCATCCTAGTTCAGAGCTCTACTTGCAGAACTAGGCTACCTTTGTTAACTCCACAGTAATTTACTATTTATTAGTTGCAGAATTTTGAATAAAGTAAGGGCTCTACTCCATCTAGTACAGACCAAATTGAAAGATAATTAGGCAGAAAACTCAATTTATATTATTTAGTGAGAATTTTCAGTGAATTCTTTGCTGAGGTGTAATTTCTCCTGTTTAATATGGGTGACAGCAAATTCAGTCTTTTGGGTTGGATTCACAACACCTATCTTTAACTATCTAAAAATTAGTCACCTAGTCCAAGTTTGATGTCTAAGGATCTTTTTGTAGACAAAGACAGTCACCTAGAAGAATTCAGCCCATCTAAAAATCAGTGTCTAAGATTCAGTCTTTGGTATGGAAGGTACCTCTGTTTACTGTAGCAGAAACTTAGATGATTAGTTTAGATGAGACAACATAATTGTTAGGTGTTAAAATCAGGTTTAAGCTAAATGAGTTACTGTTCACCCTCTGAAGCCAGTAGCAAAATCTTTTGCAACTGAGGAATATCTTCATGGGGGTCTTTTATCTTCATGTGCTCTCTGTTACTGAGGGTAACTCTCAGAGACCATTGCATCCCTGAACAAAAACTCCCATGAGATAGAAAGTGGGAAACACAGAAATCTATTCAGAGATAACAAAGGAAAAAGGTAGTAGCAGGGAAGCAGTCTTATAAGGCAAACTCTTAATGGTTTTGCACAGCAGAAAACATCAAGCTCCTGATGCAATGTGAGCATGTCTGTGAACAGCAAACTCTCCAGCATCTGCTCTGTAGACAATTTGCAATAGTATTTTCTGCGTGAAATGAAGATGAATGATGCCAGTGAGTGAATTTATGTATGTTACTGCTTAAAGGATAGGGCACCTTGAACGTGTTGCTATGTACAAACCTAGCCCATCAAGTAGTTAAATCATTTTCTTCCCCTTATTTAGTGCCTCTTACACACAAGAGAGCTCTTGCTCCTTCACCTTATCCCCATACAGCACTTACTATGCACACATAGGCCCCTCATTCACTCCACATGCTCCACAGTGCTTTCCAAGAGAATTATAATAATGCGGTTCCAACTATCATGCCAATATAATTAACCTCTGGTCTTTTTACTGTATTTTGATATACTTGAACTATACCTAAACTTTAAAATCTCTGCACATGAAACAGGCCCTTTCTACAAGCATTTTTCCTTTCAATTTCTCCAGTTCATTTCAAAATAATCACCAACTTATCAATATGCTCAAATTGCAGAGTTAATGGAATCTCCAAGGACTCTTGAGGATCATCCTTTCATTATTTTTCATCAAATAAATAAATCAAGAAGAGATATAACAACATCCCAGCACCTACTCAGCGTACCTGTGCAGGGGAAGAGGGAGGGAATGAGCTTCTCCTCACCCAGCGCAGCAGTTCACGAGGCTCCTCCCAGGGTTTCTGGACACCGCTGCTCATGAGTCTCCTCAAGCTGGTTTTCCTGCTGCTGCTTGCCGCCTGCTCTGAAAATGCCTGTCTGGAGCGCCCTAGTTCCGGCTCCATTCCCAGGTGGATCTGGGCATTCTTGGGCCCTTCGCACCTTTTATTCTTGAGCCCTTTAGCAATGCAAAGGTGAGTGCTCATTTCTGCTGGTCTGCTCGGCTTGTCTCCTCCATTTTCACCTCATTCACTGCACACTTTGGCACACTTTGCATCTGCTGGAAGGGTAGTCAATGGTGCGTGTCACTGGCACCTTTCCAAGTGGCAGCTTGATGCCCACTGCCAAGCGCTGGTAAGAAAAACGACAGCTCTTTTAATTGCGCTGCATAAGGGAGCACTGCTAAGTGTGAATTTGCTGTGTTAGAACCTCGTTTTTTGTTGCTGCTTTTTCAGCTAGGCGTCTGGGCTGACAAAAAATAATGCAACACAGGGGTTCCCATATAGTCACAATGATTAACAAAAATCGAAAAAAGAATAAAAAGAAATAAAAAAGAAACATTTCACTAAAGAGAAAAGGAGAAAGATTAGAAAAGCAGTTTTCTAATTGTATTCAGAAATAAAGGTAATAAACATTTAATTCCTTTAAGTGAACAAAAATTATGCTACTATGCCCTTTATTACAGTTGAGACAGCATTTAAAAACAGCAATGAGAATTAGGACTTTAATAAACTGATGTACAAGTAGCATTTCCTGCAATCAGTTTTTCCTTTTAATCTGAAACTTTATGCAGTCAGTGGGTGTATGTGAAAAACAGTGAGAAGGAAAGGGGAAAGAGAAAATACATGCAAGCTATTGAATGAGTTACATCTTGATGGCTCTAAGCCATTAAATAATTTTCGCTGGAATAAATGACATTGACTATTGACTTAGAGTAATTCAGAGTAATTATGAAGTATAAATGGAAAAGAGAGCAAGTGTTTTTGTGTTGCTTTTCTAAGATTGGGTCTTGGATACTATCTCACTGCTTTTAGACTCCATCAAGGAAAATTAAAATATCTGTATCCTTACAGCTCTGAAGGAAGAACGAGATTGCCCTTTTGCTCTAACGATGCTCTTAAAGAAGTAGATGAAAGGATCCCCAATATCATCCATTATTTTGTTTTGTAAGGTTACTTTGTTGGCTTCTTTGTAATAACACATTGAAAACAACCTTTTTAATATAGAATTTTTTATGGGAAAAGTTTCTTTTTTTTAAGGCATACTTGAAAAACAAAATGTTTTGTGTTTCAGGGCTTTAGTTTTATAAGTTGCTTGCATTCCTCCTTTTATGTTGTGTCATTTGTCTTCTATGTTTTATTTTTGAGGTCAAATAGAAAAGATGAAAAGGTTGAAAAAGAATGAAACAGAAAAACCTTTAAAAAAGAAAAATTCAAAAGCCAAATAATTAAATAGAAGAGTGTATGTGTTTACTACATGGAAAGTCTTTCCTATTAAAATGTACAGAAGGGGAAAAAAACTTTATAAAGTTTTCCATGATTACTCCCTTTTTTAAACAATTTTATTACTGAATTTATATGTAAGATCACCATATGCGACAGTGAGGGGCTTGGTGCCTCAGTGTTCGCACCTTCATTTAATCTACTCTAAGATTTCCTAGGCCCTATTTCCTTAATCTTTAGAGATAAATCCATAAAAGGTATGGACATCTCAGTGCTCAGAACTGCAACTAGATCTTCAATCCTAAGTAAGGTGCTAGTTTCCCAGCAATACAGAGAAACAGCTGGCTATTGGTAAAACAAGAGTCATGGTAATGATGTATCCAGGGGCTGGGGTGGGCTGAGATGCACCTAACCTAGATGATAATAAACTGTGCCAAGAGGAATTATCTTAAACACAGCAGGGTGATCTACCCAGCATTTAAATATCTAAACAATGAAAACGTCTGCTCTGAGATGGCTATCTATAATCTCCATACTCAAAGGAGGGCAATCATCATCCGTAGATGACAATTGATATTATGTATTTTAAGACAGAGTCATGTTTTACTCCCTCCACTAACTACCGAGAAAGCCTGGATGATAAGCTTAGACTTCACACCTGAATTTTAGACAGCAAAAATAAGATGAGGGGAGTCCCCACACAGCTGTGAATTCCGGTAGGGCTTAAATATGCAATAGGCTGCTTAGTTGAGGTGAAGAGTCTTTGAAGACATGTCCAAAATCAGAAATGTTGGAATATGAGGTTGTGGCTTCCATTTGTGAGGTACCTGGAAGCTACCAGTAAAGATGGGCAAAGAAAGTACCCAAAGAATACCCTGGCTTCCTCCTTGAGTTCTGATGGTCAAGGCACAGGGACAGTTAAATACTGGGATGATTTTCCATCTATGCCAGAGATTTTTCTGTCAAATTTGTTCTTTATCTCCATTACATATGCCTTGGGTACCTCTGTGTTTCACTACCCACGAAACAGTTCACTCTAGTCTACATCTGATGGATGCCCAAACTTCAGCTGTCACAAAATGCAACTACATACCCATGAAACAGATTTCCTTAAAGTCACTTCATGGTATGGCTCCCTGCTTTCCTGGTCAATCTTTAAATGTAGTCAAAAATGTCAGCTTTTAGTTTGTAAATCCTTATAAGGCTTGATTCCTGAATTTTTGTCTCTTCAGCACTAAAATTGAGAGTCAGTAAGGGATCATCACCAAAAAGACTGTAATGCAATTGGATCCAGTGTGTAGTAAATGAGCTAATTGTCTCAAGTCTAGGCTTGGTTTTGGCATCTGACAATAGTACCTCTGAACAAGAAATCTCACTAAGTTCCTACAATTTGGTAGTGTAAATAAGCCCTTAGAAATTGCAGACCAACTCCTCATCTGGCAACATCAGCAAAATCTGACCGAGTTCTCCTTTCAAAGTACATGAGATCTTCTAGTAATGTGTCCCAAATTTTGATTTTTTTTTCCTCCCTGGAAATTTCTGTCATGACTCCAATAGCAACACATTCTCTGAAACTTACAATTCTCCAGCATCTGATACCAGCTGTCAGGCTATGTTTCATCAGACTGAACTCTTTGTCCAAGTGCTACCAGCTGGTGTTGCCTCAGCCATCTGGGATCACAGTGCACTAACCTAAGGACTACCGCCACTCCAGCAGAGTCGGGGCTCCCTGTCCTTTCTGCCAACAGAATTTATTAGGAAGGTGAAACTAAGCAAGAGCTGCTGCCCCTAATCAAAGCGTAAATCTGTTTGGTACTCACAACCTCCAAATGTCCATTCCTGTTGGAGGGAGTTCAGTGTTTTGCCTTTCCCAGGTTTTAGCTTCTAACTGTTGACACAGTCTTAATTCTCAGAATCTGCTGTCAAGAAGCACACCGCATAATGTACTCTTTGAGGACAGCATAGCAAGGTTTCTCTTTCTTCTGCCTCCCTGCTTCTGGCTTCTTATGCAATTCAATGTCATCCATCACTTCCCAATCTGCATACTTCCACCCTGCAAACTTTCACAAACTTTCTACTCCTTCCTCCAACTTCTCCCTCACTTCCGTTAGTTCTATGTCACAATTCTTCCCAAGCCTTATTTTATGCAGCCATTGATCTCTCTAAAATTACGTTAGAAAGGCTCTGAAAGTAGAGGCTCTGAAAAGCTGTAGTTAAAATTACCATGGGGGGGGGGGGAAACTCTCCTTTGATTCAATAACTTGTGGACATCTGGCAATACAGTGACTTTCCCTTCCCCACCAAATTTTGAATCTTTATTTGATCTCATTAGTTAAATTCCTCTCAGTAATCTTATTATTGTTTTTGACTGCCAGTAATATAATTGGCACTGTAGAAGAGCCTGGGAATTGCCATACTGGATCAAACCAGTGATCCATCTCTCCTAGTATCCTATCTCCAAGAGTGGTCAGTACCAGCTGCTTCAGACAATGAAACACTACAGCTGGCAGTTTGGAGATAATCTGCCTGAAAGCTAAGTTTCCCTTGTTTAGAATTACAGACTGGCTTATGCCCTGAAGCCTGGAGATTTATATCCCTTCCAGAATACATGCTTATTGAGTCAGGTACTGTCCTTGCCTCATAAGCTTATGGGCTGGAATAAAAACTAAAAAGGAAAGAAAAGAATACAAACATTTGAGTCAATGAGGCAACAACGAAGCAATCATCATCCTCTGCGCTGCAAACTTTCCCAAGGCTGCACAGTGAGCTCGCAGCAGAGGCTGGAATAAAACTCAGGAGTTCCTGACTCCTGGCTCCAACCTCATCTTAGAGGATGATGTTATGTCTTAAGCCATTTCAGATGTGGCAACAGTTAATTTTGCAAGGCTGACCATTTACCCAACCTTTTTTCTTTCCAGAGTACTTTGCAGAGGTCAGTACATTCTTAAATAAGTATTTGTGCTTTCATCCAAGAACACTAAACTTCCTCAAAATGATAGAAGACATTGATTTTGGTAGTAATATAGCTAAACTGTAAGATTTTCCAGTTAAAATTCATGTCAGCATTGGGCTGAGACAGTCTTGGAGATAACTTTCCTAATGGAAATTACTTTGCATACATAGGGAAACACTTGATTCCCACATAGCTATCACAAGGCTATTGAGAATAGACCTCTTACACATCTTGCACACCTGAGAAAAGATCTTTGTTGCGTGTTTTTTACTTAAAAATTCAAACAAGACCTTTTTGGCTATAATTATATGTAATGGCTGTTACGAGTTCTGTGAAGAATATGAAAAAAACAGAGCTAGCAAAATTATCTTTCTCCTTCTAGTAAAATGAAAATATGCATATTTGAACTTCAGCAGATCAGTTTGAAACCTAGTGATCTTATTATCAAAACAATTTCCAGTGTCATTTGTGTCTGGTCATGGGAACAAAAAGCTCCTTTTCTTCTTCAGCTTATCCTTAGAGCATGTACATATTCTTTATATTTACCCCATATTGAATTCCATTTATTTTGCAGAATTAAACATAATTTATGTCACTATTACATACATTAATGGTTTATATATTGTCTTCTGTTAAATAATACATATTAAATTGTCATCCATTACCAATATCTAAAAGCCCTCATCATTGTTATGATATGTACAGTACAGCATGCATTTATTGCTTTTTTCAGCCATTTCTCTTCTGCCCCAGCATGTCCTGTAAATTTAGGGCATGTTCAATTAAAAACATTTTCTAGCTTTCATGAGGTGGAAGATGTAGAAATCAATTCAGTAGCAAGGTTGCTGATTCAGCAAAAAGTCAGCCAGGCTGCAGAAGTCCCTTTTTAAACATTTTCCTCTCTAATAAGGTAACAAGCCAGAGAGAGGTACAAAACAGGCAAGGAGGTAGGGAAAGCTCATGCAGATTAGGTGCCCTGCCCCTGCAGACAGCAACCCTTGATTTGACGCAATTTTTGTCCTGCATCCATGGCTGCCCAGTTAATTTGTCCTTGACACACAGTCTGTGTGTTCGGTGCTATTCATACATAGCAGCAAGGCCGTTAAATTTTCTATGTTCACAATGGTAAACATATTTGATTTTATTCAGTCCTTTCCAGCTTATAGTTTCTTTTGCACAAGGCTTCATTCTCTGTAGTTCATTCACCACTTTGAAAAATAGGCACTGCTAATTTTTAAAAACTGATAGGAAATAAATTGTGGGTATGAGAATACATACGTTTATTTCTGGAGATCAGTCTGACAGTTAATGAACATAGTGCATTTTCTCTGTTTTCCTCTCTTCACCTTCCTATGTCCAGGAAACATGAATTATTACAAACATTACAAAAATTCTGTAATATTAAAAGAGATAGATAGACTGAAAAAGAATAAATAGGGGAGAATACCATTCAACTCATGATGAGTAGAGGGTTTTATTTGGTGCAATCTTGTTTACACCAATGTTTTACTAGTTAAAAGGAACTATTTATTCATGTTATGCAATATTTGTTTCCATACTCAGAAAGGTGAGCTCTTAGCATCCATCTTCTCTGCCTGCTTTTCATTAGAGTCTTTTCTTCTTATTCTATTTAATATAAAAATCCCACAACAGTTAAACATGTAAGATAGAATTTAGTGGACTTTGTATTTTCCTTTTGATTTAGTGAAGCAGGGGTGTCTGTACTACATCTAACATTGCCGTTAAAATTTAACAGAGCCTCAAATGAAAGAGATCCATTTTCTGGCTTTTGATTCATTTCTCATTTGCCTAAAAAGTTACAAGACTTCATAGAAGCTGTAAATCTGGCTAGAAATGGTACTATTTTTTTCCCCCTTTTTGTCCATGCAATAGCTGTGTCTCCTTTCACGTAAGTGTGTGCTTCAGCCATTGTGTTTTCCTGAATTTGGAACCATTTGGTACAGTGCTAATTTATTTTACTGACTGAGCACATGAATCCCCGCTTCAGAGGAGCAGGGAGGGTGCTTTGGCTCAGAGGGGAGCTTGCATAGCAAGTGGAAAAGGGGTATCACTCTGAATGATTAATTGTAGTCCTCAGAAGGGTCTCAGAACATGATCATTCTTTATAGAAAATTGGATTAAAATTTGACACTTCTACAATTTTTTTTCTTTGTAGTGAAATTTTCATTTTTCATCTGTTGGCCAAATAATTCCATGTGCAGTCATCCCTAAATTAATCTTGAATTAATTTTTAAATCCACTGTCCTCTAATATATAATTCACCGTAAGAAAACCCAGAGCAGTCAATCTTTCATTAGACATGGGGTGAGAAACGGTCAGCAGACACTCCTGCAGTACTAAAAATAAAGGCACCACATCTGGTATGGAATGATGTCTGGAATCGTAATGCATATGCATCCACTTACTTGTTCTGCTGAAAACACAAACTACAGAGTGGCTGCATGATGAAACATGAACCAGTGTAATAGGAGCTTAAACCCTGGAACAGACTGTTTGTATATGTAGTCAGTTTATTAGCAAATGTGCAGGCCTGTAGAGTACAAGAAACATCGTTTCAAGCCGATCTGTCACACATTTAACAAGCTGTTTGTAATACAGTCCATTTCATGTATAAGAGAAAAATCTTTCCCACAGGTATAAGAAATACATGCGTATTTTAGCGTATGGTGAAGGCTGGTTTTGCAGTTACCGAACCTGAGAAGCTGCTGTAACATGTTGGGTTAATTTTTTGGTTGTTTCTGAAATCCCGCTTTCCTTTGTGGAACACGTTGCAATAAAGCATGTTATAGAGGATGTTAAAAATGAGATTCTGCACAAGATGTGTTTCTAACATCAGGCATAGCTGTGCTCGCCGAGAATAAATCTAGCCCTGGTGCAAACGGCTTCTGCTAAGCCTACTTTATATACCGCAGCAGGGCTGAGCGCGTAGAAATCAATAGCAGAGGGGCCTGTGCTGCGGACGGAGTCCTCCTCGGGCGCTGCTGCGCCTCTCCACGCCTTTCCGTCACGCGGCGAGGTGCCAGGCTTCCTCCTCCTGCCGACCGCAGCGTTGCCCCCGTCCTCCAGCGGGGCTGCCGTGGCAGCAGACCCTGCCCCGGGGTTTGGGAATCCCAGGCGGGTTGCAGGGATTTTGCTTATAGCTCCCGATGTGCCAGTGATTTCTGGGCTCCCCTCCCCGCCGGCCCCGCTGGTGGGGTTCAGTCCCACCAAGTGCCGGGCGGCGTCGGGTCTCCGGACGTGCCGCCCTGGCACGGCGGGGATTTCAGGTCCTGTCCCACGGAAAGGAGAGCGGAAAGGAGACCCCAGGGCACCGGTCCCACCAAGTACCCAGCTGGCTGCTGCCTCACCTCCCGGTTTCTTGGGAGGAGGTGGCAGTCAGCTCCATGCTGTTATTACTCGAGCATTTTCCTAGGCACTTGCCTGGTTTACTGCAACACAGTGACTTTATTTCAGCCTCTTTAGCTGCCACGGGCAAATGCCTAGCACAGAGAAGCGCAGTCTGCGCACTGTACTGGAGCTGGATTATAATTCAAACCAGATCTGGTAACTGTGTTGCATTTCACCTCCAAGTTGAAAATTAAATCTAGCCCATGTCAGGTGCTAGTGATTACGGGCTGGTTTCCCCACCCTGTGCCAGCCGCTCGGCGGCGTTGGAGGGGACCCTGGAGGAGTTTGCTGCCCCAGAAGCAAAGGGAAACTCCTCGTGCAAAACTTGCAGGTCCCAAAGCGGCTTCCAGGACCAGCAGTGCCCGGTTCCCTGCCTCTCCCCAGTGAAACCAGTGACACGATTTCAGAGCCCACAGTAGCTACAAGTCCTTATCAACAGTCTTAGAGGAGCAGCCAAAGGTTGTTCAACGTGCTCATGCTGTTGGGAATATTTCCACGTAGTTGAGTGAGTGTTGTCTCAGACTAGGAATGAACAAGACTGTTCTGCTCCAAGTCTGTCTGTATTAGGACAGTGGGAACACAGGAAACCTCCCGCTCCCAACGCTGCGGAGCTGCTCCAGTTCTCCGGAGTAATCCAGTTTGCTGACAGATGGCCTTCTGCAGGTCCAGCCGTGCAAGTGGAAGAGATTTCTTCCCCCGATACCTCCCAATTACTTTTCACTTTCCACCTGCCAAAACTATTGCCTCCGTAGCTAGCAGAGCAGTTAGAATTAGTGTTCCTTAATCCGTTTCAGACAAAATCGATCGGTTTAGCTCCCACAGCTTCCACTGGTGATCTGAGCGAGCCCAGCTGATGTTACCTCACACACACAGTAATCTCTACCACTTGTACGGCTGGGTCCGGAAGAGGATGTCTGCTTCTGGCTGCAGACTCCGGATGATGCAAGCTTTACCCCTTTGCTACAGTAATTCTAAGCAGATGCAAATAGGCAGGTACCGAAGCGAAAATTGCAAATGGATGGAAATATTTAGAAAAATATGTGTGCACAATATCATGCTGAGTAATATCAACACAGATCATGTGAATTGACCCAGTAATGTGTTACCATCCATGTGTCACAGAGCCTGAAGGCTTCGTACAGCTTTGAGTATAAAAATGTGCATTTTCTCTCCTCTTGGTGATTGAATGCAGAGGGAATGGTTTTGTCTTTAGTTTTGTTTATTTTTCTTTTTCAAGCATAATGGGGTTTTGAACAGTAAAATTGCTTTCTTTTTTTTTCAAACCTTTGGCTATTTGAGAGAAAAATGACACATTGGACTGTGGCACTGCTAAAGGGAAAGATATAAACACAGTTAAATAGTAAAAAACAACTTTAATGAGCATGTTTTAATATTTAGGGAAAAATGTGTTTTCACTTAAACTACCTGAAAATCCACAATGAATCCATTCAAGTGAGTGGTATTATTTACCATATGTTAAAGGGGGAGAACCTACTCTTGAGATGTCATTCTAACTTTATACTCTAAAAATAAGTAAATAACAACAGTGTCCTGTTCCTCCCTCAATTCTTCAATATATTTTTCATTACTTGAGGATGCTCAGCTAGAAAAGTTACACTTTCCCCTCATAATGAAATCACAGAGTGAGTGACATAGATTTGAGAACTCCTCAGAGCAATTTTTGTGCTGATTTTTTTTTTGTTTGTTTGTTTTTGCTTTGGACACACAATCTCAACAAATTGAATTGAATCAATTATGAAATGAAAGCAACTAAGGCAGAGGACCCTATAAATAAAGAGGATTTTTTTGGAGGAGGGTTGCTGAAGCATGAGGAGGAGTCTCTATTCCTCTATTTGACAGTTTGGCAGCTGTGACAATAATGGACTATCACACAGGAGGGTCTTACTGATGGCCATGTAAAACCATTCACATGTTTTGGAGACCCTATTACAGAAAATGAAAATAAGTACTGGTGTGAACAACCGAAAAGGGCAACTCATGGATTCAGGGGTCCTGATCTTGCAATGAGAGCTCAGTAAAATTTGAGGGCCCGTGAGAATGGATAGGGAGAAGGCTGGAGCCATAACAAAACTTGAGTTTTTCATGGTGTCGTCAGAAGATCTCTCCGTTTTTATTCATGTAAGTAAACATTTTTTTTATATATATTTTAGAGCTGCTTGGGGGTGATGAAGAGGAACACTCTGACAGAGCAATTCGTCTTATCTGTCTATATGTTTAACTTACTCATGCCGTCTTTCATTTCAAAGTGTCAAGCAACCATTAAGTAGAAGTCATTAAAAGGTCCTAGTGTCTATTGCTAGGCCTACTTCTATTGTTTGCACTGAAAATGTTTAAAATTGCATTATTTTCCAAAAAATGCCTGAGAGTTCTGGCTTTTAGAGCAGCTAAAAAGTCCATGACATAGACTCTTTACACCATAGGAGCCATTTGCTATGTAACTTTCTCCAAAAGAACCATGACAAAACTGAATCCCTCTATATCACAGTCAAGTCAATCAGGGATTTGAGAGTGAGGGAAAATAAAGCAGCAGCCAAATAACATGTTGCTTCTTTCTTTTGCTGTGCTGACCAGAAAGGTAGAACAGGTAGTGGGGGATAAGCCTGAAGGCTCTAGGTCTGGCTGAAACAATGATCTTCTTGTTGTGCTTTGCCATGGCCCCAAAACTGCATGGCAAATAAACAGTGTAAGTACCGCCAATTCATTTGCTGTCTAGTTTTGATTTATGAAGGCAATAACTGACTGAACAAGGGGATCCGAACCTATTCACTGCTTTTTAATTTTAGTTCCTTTCAGTTCTATTTTAAGTTTAATTTGAAATTGTTTGGAAGGAATAAAGGGGGGGGAATTCTCTTACATCTTCATAAGGACTGTAATACCTAGCCTTTACTTTTTGCCCTACTTGAGGAAATATTTTTGCTTCTCTCTGTTACTTGATTAATACATTCTCCTAAATATTACATTAATACTCTAGTTTGGATCTTTGTCCTTTAGCTGTTCAGAATATAGAATTTGAAGGACTGACTTTGCAGACCGCAAACCCATGGCTCCAATTAGAGTTGATTGGAGCTATCTGTTCTCAATGCCTGTGTAAATCAGCCTTACAATCAATCTGTGCAGCTAATTGCAGCTCTGAAAATCAAAACTACTTTGCCATTTTTCAAAGAAGTTTCAGTAAACTAAATTCCTCGAGGAACTCCTTATGCTATTTTACTCTTAACGAAAGGATTTGCAGGGGAAAAGAAAGAAAGAAAGAAAAAGTATTAATATTGTCAAGTCAAACTAATATCTGTGAACGTAACAGGCATGTGTTGAAAGACTGCAGCCTGGATTTGCCATTGCCCTCTGTCTTGTGTGCTCATTTGTACAACTGTAGAATTTAAAATTTTGTTGAAACAGAGCAGAAGCATTGCTAATCCACTCCGCGGTGGTGTAAATAAGCATACAAGATATAGAGCAGCAGAAAATCTGGCTCCTTATATGTACATGCAGTGCTCTGAATAATGTGGTATGAAGCCAATCTCAGCAAGGAGCAGGCAACCAAGGAGCTTGGAGAAAAATAGGAGGGAGACTAAGCTGCCTGCCCCTGACCTCAAAAAAGAGCTGGTATCTGTAGCTGGTACAAAACTTGGGTAAAATTCCAGTTTGATGTCAAACTCAGCTATCACAATTCAGTATCTGCTACCTCGCAGAGATGAAAAATGTCCCCATGGGCTGAGCAGCAGTGTTTTAAAACTGGTGGCAAGAACCAGAGAAGCTGGGTGCCCTTTGAGCACTGTATTTGGCCTTTTGAAGAGATCTTCAATGACTGGGAGGCAAATGCTGTGATGGATGGAGGCTGTTGGACTGCCTGAGCTAAATGGGAGCCAGGGACCTTGTCCCTGGGGGCTGCCCTGCTGGACAAGGCACTCTAGGTCCCAGTGAAGCCCAACTAAGGCAAGAGCTATGGTCCAGGAGCCCTGAATTTCACGGAAGGAAAAATGTAATCAGCCAGTGGTGTGCCTCAGCCTTGAGAAGCTGCAGGGCTGAGGCAGGCTGGCTTGCCCTGGAGAACTACAGAAATTAGGCAGCAACTGTTCCAGGATCCCCACTGCGCTGGGGTTGTAGCATGCCCACCTGTCGCATCCTGCTGTACTAACCAAAAGAGGCATTTTGCAAATAAGCTTATAGACAATAATTTCAATAGTTGTAAAACTGTTTTTGTCAAATTGCAACTATGGAACAGGAAAGAATAAATATGCTTGAAAAACATTTGTTCTTTAGTTAAAAATAAATATACACATATATGCCAAACTGCAGGACTGTGGAGCAGCTAATGAATGTAAAATCAATAGGGTTAAATAAAGGTAAAAGTGGTAAATGATTGGACACCAAGCCTGTTTCCTCAGAGGCAAATGATACAAACTTCTTTCTATAGCAAAGGAGGTAAATAAGTTCTTTGTGGATACTCCTATCTGTTATACAAATTTGCATGTACTGCTTAAAATCTGTGTATATTTATAGTAGATACAAGTGAAAAATCAAGAGATTCAAATAGGTACACATCTAAGCAGGATTTTTTTACCAATAACATTATGTATCAATGTTACCACTTCAAACATTCAGAAATTACTAATTGGGCCTTCAAAATTTCTGAAATTGGTTTGAAAGACATTCTCCTTCAGGAGATTTATTACCTATTAGCGTTTGATCATCTAGAGCATACTTTTTTCCAAATTTTCTCTTTGGCTTTAATAAACACTCTTTAAAATAAGCATGCAGTGTGAGATTCTTATGTAATTATATGATTCAAGGTGAAACCCTTCACCTCCAAATATTATGAGATTTAGAATAAAGATGTGAAATATGGCAATTTTATTTTTTGTACAAGATATATGTATATATACATATATATAATATGAATGTACTTTAATTAACTTATTTATGGCTATAGACAGTACAATAGAATCATTTTTGTGCATGACCACAGGAGCTAGATTTTCCTAAGGCCCCTGCTGATGCCCCATCAAGTCAGGCTGCACAGATGATTTCTGAAAAGTGTCTCATTTAGGCAGAATGTGACTTAGCACAGGCTCCCTCCTAACCCTTTTCTAGAGCACAGTTCCTTGCTCAACACAACTCATTAATTTACAGTCTAGCCTATCATTGCTATTAAAGTCAACATCTATCAACAGTTATTACCTGTATCACCCCATCACACTAACAGTTATTTCCTGTTCTCAGCTTAATGAAATATCTGGAGATTTGAAATATCTTAGTGTGAATGATTAAATGGAGATTGCTGTATAAATCAGTGAATTTAAGTTTTCATGAAAATGAGACTCCCAGACTAAGACCCAGATCAAACAAGGATCTAAAGAGCCATGACACTCAGTTTATAAATTGCCAGCTCTGATGGCAGCATGTATAGTCCTAGGTGAAAGCCTTGGCTCCCTATGCATGCCTTCTCTTTCAAGGGGTTTGTATCTTTCTTTCAACAAAGATCCCCCATTTTATATAGTCGTTAACACATGCTCTCAAAAGGTAGGAAATCTCAGTTCAATCCCCTCATCCTCCTGAGGAGATTCAAACCCCTACCCTCCAAAGTAGTGCCAAAACCACCAAAATCTGGGATCTTCTGGTGGAGATAAAGCTCTGCTCCTCATCCCAAAAATGTTGACTTTGAATGATGGATTTAAATGTTAATAATGTCAGAGAAAATGTGCACAAAAGGGAGGGTATGAGTACCTATTACCATCGTACCCATGTGGAAGTAGAGAGGGTGTGAGTTTAAGTCCTTGCTTACAAAGCCATTTATACACTTCAACTGACGATTAAGAATCCCAATCATACAGAAACCCTGAGGGAGCTAGCGAAAAGTGTACCTACCTTCTACATCGTGGTGTGGCTTAGGCTTGGCAGAGGTGTCAAATTGACCAGTCCAGTTGAAAATGAGGTGCTTTTGAGGATGCTCAGAAAAAGACCTAGAGGTCAGTGGAATTATAGTGTTAACAGCCTAAAGGACACTTTTACACAGATCTGCTTGATTGCTTCCAAAGACTACCCTAGTCATATTCACAGCATATGTGGCATAGGGCTCCTGTGGGAATAACAGGTAGCCTGCAAACCCTTGAGTAACACAGCAAGGCCCTGTCTGTACCTGCTTGTGATCAACCACAGCTCTCAGCATCCATCCTGATTTTGTTGCAGCAGTTCTGCCAGATTTTACTCTTAGTGGTCTGGAAAAAGTTGGATAGCAATAACTCACTCCATAGGATTCAGGAAGAGGGAGAGGTTTATCGACTGTGCTAGAGAGCATCATGACACCATTGTCTACGAGGCCAGGTGACCACTCCATATCCTTGGTTGAGCCACATGCCTGATATCACCACTAGCCATCTCCAAGCTGCTCTCTGAGGACATAAATGAGTTCCTACAGGCTGTTTCCATTCATCCTATTGTGTTTTGGCATGTGTTTTAAGTACTCATTGGTGAGCCCGAATTGTCATTAACAGTGACTTGCTGATTTTAGGATACAAGAGACGACATTGATTAACTTGTGATGAGCTCTGGCATTGGTTCTTACTGGTAATGTACACATCTTTGGGAATTCATTGCAGTACATAAGCAGGTAATCCCCCACCTCTGGAAAATGTCCTGGCTAGACAGCTACTGATCTGTGGGACTGCAGGGAGAAGGGAATCCATTCACTGCCTGCTTTCACCTCAACTCCCTGTAGTGTTCCTTGTAATCGTGTTATCACATTTAAAGGAAGTACATGCCCAGCTTGGCCATGAGCTCCCTGATCTCCACAGGTGTTTTGGGAATGCCAACACTGGCTCCATTGTGCGGTGCATGATGTCTGTAGGTTTGGAAATTTTGGTATGTTCATTCCGAGAAAACCCACACAGTCCACCTGTCATCATTGCTGTCAATGATACTCATGTACATTGTCTGCAATGGTCTTTGCCTTCTGCTGTCCTAGTACATGTGGCCTAATGTGGCTATGATGCCTCTGCAGAGAGTTCAGCCACACCATCAGCTATAAGCCAGTGCCTACCAAGAGTACTTTGGGTAATTTCAGAACTCATCAGCTTAATACAATGAATGAATGTAAATTTAGAAATGTAAAGAGCAGTTTACTGTGATCTGTTGTATGTTTTACTGCTTATGAGAGAAGAAGTCTGTCTAGTCTGAGTGCCTGGGCACCCTGAGGATCCTTGGCCAGTGTCAGGCCAAAAGATAAAGCCCTGACAGGCACAGCTCCCACAAAGACCATGTCATGCCTAATGCTATCTGAGCAAAGTCTGAGAAAAAAAACAATCTTTCAACCATCAGGGCCATCTTGACCTACTGACTTTCTACTCCATTTGTTCTATGCGCTATCTGAACACCAGTTATGATTCCTTCCCCTTCCCATCAGAAAAATTTCTATGTTTAGGGAAAAAATATATTTACATTAGCAAAAAGGAGACTATCCTCTCCCACTCCATATTCTTCATTACTTCATATTACAGTTTTAGTTGTCATATCTAAATATGTAATTATTTGAGTATTTTGATGTAAATCATTTGAGATTTTTTTTGTATTTCAGCAGCCAAACATAGGCAGCTAGTACTAATCTGCCAGAGCTCATTATATGCAACATCATATTAATAAAATCTCAGACAGATCTGAAAGCTGAATATCCCTTTTTAATTTGCAGTTACAGCTACTATAGAACTGAAAGTATCGAATTATAAATGCCAGAGCTTCATTTTTCAAAGTGGGAATCTGTGTCCAGAATAACCAAACCATGTTGCAAGATCGTGTTTTAAACTTTTGAGAAAATTTTCAATGCTATTTACACTGAGTCAATGGTTCAAGGTTAAATATGACTCTGAAATCATATCATTTATTCAAGCTGCCTAAAATAGACCTCTAGCTTACACCAAAGGTTTAAGTGTTGAGTGAAGCAGTCCTTCTGAAGTAATTACTTTAGTCTCTTCTATTGTCAGTAGAAAGAGATGGAGGCTTTGGAAGACCTCCAGAAAAAAAAAAATCATATTTGTCTCACATTACTTAAACTTTGGCAGATTAGAAATCTCCAAAGGCATGCAACAAGCCCCATTAACTAGACAAGAATAATAAGTTTTAATTTAAAATGATTACTTTAATAGATGCTTACATTTAGGTGCCAGTTATGTGTCTCCAATGTTATGATGTAAATAAGGTAATCTTTCCTTGGTTACATAGCGTAAGATTATTCATGATGTTATGGTAGGACCTAGGCAGTCATATTTTAAGTCATATTAGAAGACGCTAGGGGATGCAACCACTTCTGCTGAGTCGCATGACAGAAGAACTGACTGCACCTGTGTTTAGTGGCAGCTGAAAAATGGAAAACTATTTTCCACAGACTAAATCCAGGCAAGAACAGACAATGCTACCCAAGTGGTCTGAATGGACACTGAATGGACAAATGGTGGGAATGAGTTGGGTTCAGCTGCGTATTTGTGCAGTAGAACTTCTAAAGGAAGCAAAAGCAGGCCAGTAAGCATTGATGTGATGCTGAAAAGCAGCTAGGTCGGGATTTAGGGGCAAGCCGCCAGTTAGGAGTTTAGAAATTTGATTGGAGGAAAGGCCTTCTGCTCTCTGATTCACACTGTATCTCAGGGCAAAGACTCTTTCTTGACATTATACATACATAAAGAAGGAGGTCTTTTAAACAGAATGAATGAGGAATTATTCTGTCATAACATGAGCCTCATACATAAATACTACAATAGAAATAATAATGTATTATTATTAAACTTCTGATGTGTTTTTCATTCAAGGATCAATTGAGGAAAAAAAAAAGGAAGTTGGCCTTATAATGTCTAAATTTCCAAGTCACAGATTCAGGAGAAACTTGCTAAGTAACACGGGCCAATGTGGGTCTGCATCATATTCTGTACTGGTTCTGCTTCAGCCCCAGCTCTGTGTCAGGGTCACAAACTTTCTGTGCTGTGTGAATAAATAATTTTTCACTTTGACTGGTGAATCAAAAAATAAAAGTTCATGTCAAACCAATTATTGTTTTCTTCATGACCACTCCCTCCATAAACTTACATTCAAGATAAATGTTCCAGATTACCTTAAGCAGAAAGGATCAAGTTATGTTTAAGAAAAGCAAAAGAAATAAAATCTGGAATCACAAAACTAGAAGACAAAACAGAGAAGGACTTCCTTCCCCACAATAACCTCAGGATGTAGAAGATTCAGGTAAAACTTATCCATTGGCTTCTAAAGAAATTTGAATATATATCTTGCACCACTGAGCAAGCACTCTCTTCCCTGGGCTAGAGAGGGCTGTGCAGTCATAGGATCCTCTTTGCCTGATGCTGTTACACTCAAGATAAATTCATTGACTCGAAGACTGAAGCCCAAGTATCCCAAGTGGAGATGAATGACTTTCAGTCCTTGTGGCTGGTATGTTCACATGGTGGTTTTAAGTTGTCTTGGAGATCATTTCAGTGTTTTATAAGAAGCAGACAACTACCAGGGAAAAAAAATTGCTGCTGTAGTACGTAGTGCTTTGGAAGATGTGCTAGGGCACAGAAGCCAGGGAAGGAACTGAACTTCACCTTCCACATTCCCGATAAGCTGACACTTCTGCTTTTGCAAATTAACCCACTGGGCTTTGAACAGTTGCAATCGTTCTGCGAATAGGACTCATGTTCTTAGAGGACAATCAAAACTGCAATTTTTTGCTGAATTTTCTACTTTCTAAAAATATTATACACTTCTATTAATATACCAAAAACATACTTGTTTGGTTCACCTCATAGACTAGTTGTTGCTTCGTGTTCCCTGTGAAAGGTCTGGCTGCTGCAGACTGAAAACCATGCAGTTTAGGAGGGGAATGACATAATGGCAAAACTTTGAAAAAGTCCACTGCTTTTAATGTAGATACTAAATCCGCAGCATTTCAGCTTATTAACTTTTGGGTAAAAACTTCTCCCTTTTCTAAATCTTTATTCAGTTTTGAAGTACACATGGCAACTTTCATTCAGTGATACTGATTAAACTAAATTAACTGCTGGTGTAACTAATATAACTAGAGTATTTACTCAAGTGGTAAATTTGGTTTGTTAAGAATGCACATTTTTGACCTGTAGTTTTTACATAAGAAATCATATTTAACTGTAAATGTCTTCAAAGCAGCTTTGCCAATAATTAGGAAAACTCCAATATGACGGATATGCCACTGAATCCTGAAAGAATTGCATTGAATTTCATCAGCTTGGTTTCATTTGCATGCAATCTGAATCTGATTCCTTAATACCTTATAATACATGGATGTTCAGAATATGTGAGTGCAGTCTGCTGTATTATAAAAATACGTATGAACAAAGAAGAGAAACAACAACCTGGTCATAGTTCTAGAGAAAGTCATAACAAGGAAAAAAAAAAAAAAAAAAAGAAGAAAACTCAGGAGTTAGTGACTCTTGAGGCTGTATTGCAGTGACTAAACTATATCTTGGTTCAATTTCTCAGCAGTAAACCAAAGATTTTTCTAAATCACTTTGTAGCTGAACATGAAAAAAATCATTTGTTAATGATATTCCAATTTTTTATACTATTTTTTCTTCCCTTTAAAAATATTGTGCTGTTATTAGTTGATATCTGCTGAATGGTTGATATCTGCTATTAATATAAAACTGAGAAGAAAAATGTTTTAAGACATGTATTTTTCTTGATATGAAGAGAAATTAGAATACAGTTATTATTAAGAGGAAGATGTGTGCAGAGCTTTCTGTATGTGTTGTGTATTAGCCTAGAGCCCTGCAGCCATTAGGCCGACAAAGCTCCCCTTATCTATAACAGAAGTTCTACCTTCCACGTATGTGCTTTATGTGTGCACATCTGCGTCCAGTGTGAATGATTCAATGTGCTTTGGGGTTCATGTTATAAGTAGTAAATTAGCCCGAAACAAGAAGCTATCCAAAAAAAAGAATGCAGCATAAGTGCATAAATTCACAATATGGAACCACAGCTTTTCTTCCCACTGCTAGGCTTATCTCCTATCTGCAACTAGTTACATTAAGGCATGAACATTCATTCACATGAGATGTCTTGCACCATAAATCTTAAATTCTCCCCTTGCCTCTACTCTTGCCTCCATTGTGCTGGCTATGCTAATGAAAAGCAGGTTTTCGGTTTCATATGTACGTGCCTGTGTGCAAAAGAAGGAGGGATTTTGTCATACAGGCACTCACGCTGCTCAGTACTGAGATAGAAGCCCACTGAAGTAGAAAAGGTATAATATATGCAATAAATCTGGAGAAAATCGCTAGGATGTAGATGCTTTTTCTGGCCTCACAACTATTTTTACAAACACACAGAAACCAATATATCATTGCAAATAAAGCAGTGCATTGTGTTATATTTCATGGTGTTTAGAAAAAAAAAAAAGCAAGCTTTTTAACCACCTGGCAAGTATTTTAAGAAAAAGACTGGAAAAACAAGGACAAGCATTAAAAAGAGAGGGGGAGGGGAAGCTGGGGACATCTCATTTGCACATGTAAAAATGCAAATTTGATCCATGTCTTTCTTATCTAGTGGTAGCAGACTTGGCTCATGGAGCACAATAGCACCTACAGTTCTATGGCCAAAAATAATGAAGTTTAAAAAGAATTGATTGGATTATGAAAACATTTCTAAAACACCATGTATCCATTAGCAGATGCCTCCCACCAACCTAGGAGTCAATGATATAAAAAGCCTGAAATTCGGATGTATCCCCATTCATTCTGGGGCGCAGACACATTTAGGGCAATGGGACTTGTTGTGTAATTCTTCTTGTTGTGCAATTGCTATCTAATGCTGAAAAGAATGGAGACTTTGACAGTAACTACCACTTTCCTGTTCTCCTGCTATTATCATGGATGTCTGAAGTCTTCTTTAAGGAAAAGCTTACTCCTTTTGCCTGTCCTGGACTGCTTTAGCTCTGTGATAGCCAGGACCTAAATAACACTGACACAGCTGCAGAGCTGGACCTGGTGGATGCATTTTCCCTGAATGACCATAAAAGTGCTTTATTGACAAATCACACTGAGTTTCTTTGAACTACCTGAAACAGTTTTCCTTCTGAGTTGGAAGGGAATTTTCCTTGCATAAGTATTTTCAGAATTGGACCGTAGCAATTGAGAGCTGCTGAGTTAGAGGTGCTGGTATATGATTTTTCCAGTGTGGATTCATCTGTCAAAACTTTGTCAATGAATAAAAAAAGTAGTGCTTTTATAAAACTGCAAAAATCTGTTTGCTTTTCCGGTCTCACAAATAAGTGTGCTAAGGAAAGCGAGGGCTGGAAGTGAGTACAAAATCAGAGTTGGGGGTGGAGATGACAGTATACGCAGCTGTAGTTTTCTACCAAAAAAGCAAGCTCTCTGCTTTTACAGGGATAAATCTTCAGCTGGGTAGCAGAGCTGGGTTAAAAAAAAAAAAAAAAAAAAAGGTATTCGCACAGACTGTGAACCACTTGCAAGCGATCTGCTGTCCCTCTGTCCTTCCATACGAAATGAAGTCAGATACAAGCCAATTGCCACAAAGGCAAACACCAGCGGAGCGCGCTGCAGCGGCTAGCTGCGAGGCGTAGCCCCCAGCCTTGCCAGATGGGCACAGCCTGACCGCGGACCGCAGAGAGGGGCGAGGGAGCTGGCCGGGCAGGGAGGAATGCAGCATCTGCCGCCGGGGGTGGACGTACCTGCTGCAGCTTACCTGTCGCTTTTGTCGGGCTTTCTACCCCATGGCCCTGTAATCCCATGCTGTGGCAATTTGGCAATGTACTGCCTGCCTCAAAACTTTTGTGCGTCACATGCTTGCACATAATTATCCTCCCATGTGCTTTTTTTTTACACTCATTCAAGGAAACCACTCATTAGTAAAATACAGGCTGCTCCTCTGCCTGTGGCCAGCCGGCTCGATGAAGGAAGTTGTGACCGTGGCTTCACTTCTTCCCACTGTGCAGCTCCTGCATTTCCTTCCCCTCGTACCCCAGGGCTCCCCAAAGCAGCAGTCTCTGCACGCTCAGCGGCAGAGGGATCGGGATCACTTTTTGGTGCATGCAGAAGTGAGGATTCTTGCACTCGCTATGCCCCGAATCATGATGAAAGATACTTTTGACCTCACGACTGTCAAAAACATGAGACAAAGGGCAGCTCGCTGCTCCACGGATGAGATCAAAACTCCCCCTGATGTTAGCAGAATCGCTCTTTGGAGATCACGTTAGAAGTAAGTAATGGGGCCCACTACGCTGTTAGCAATGGGGCAACAGGAGATTATCTTGTTCTTTGATTATAGTTTTGCCTTGTAAAACATGAATAAAAACCATAGCTTTTAATGTACAATCTTTTTTTCTTCTCCTTTGGGCATTTTGGATTAAAATGTATTTATTGCTAATCCCATTTTTAAAGGGGAATTTTCCTTGTTTCCCCAACCAAACATGCTTTGGCAAATCAACTCTCCTATACACTTGAAGATGTCTGAGGTATTTCAGTGCTGTGTTCACTTCTGAATTTGTAGAACCAGACTGAAAGCTTAGTGTAATGGAAAAGACTGCTGAAAACTTTGCTAAACAGATGATCACATTCCTGAGTTTGTTTTACTTAGTTAGCATTTTTGCCTGCTGTGAGGTGTTTTCCTTGGATGGTTACCTACAAATACAGCACTGACCTCAGTGTGCATGAAGCAGGCCAGCGCAGACAAACAGAGCCAATTGGACATGCTCTATAAATCATCACCCACATCCTTCCAGCAGCAAAAATAAAAAGGAAAGAAGGAGGGGGGAGAACAACTGGTGAGTGTTCCACATGAGGAAATGGAGGCTATTTGGTGTCACCAGCTGGAAATACTCAGAATGCTAAAGAAAAAGGTACCAGCATGAGCTAGCTCGGTGCTGGATAAAGCACTGACATTATAAATAAAACTTACCATCTTACAAATGAGTGAGATGGGCAAGATAATATGCCTAAATATGTTCTCTGCCTAAAAAGGCACCCATCTGAAGCAACAAGTCAGAAAGTCAGTTTTCTGACTTATAAAACAGGATGTAAATCCAATGTAAAAGGCTCTTTCTTAGCATACTTCACTAGTTCTTCAGCTCTTCATCTGAACAGTGGGAGCCACAAGCTCTTCCCAGCTCCTCAGTCCAAAGGTGTGTGTGAGGTGATTTCTAATTCTGTACTGAACCAAGCCCCAGACACATGCCTAAGGTATCTCCTTCTTATCCCACTGCTAGTGCCTTGGCATCCTTGGTAGAAAACTCATCACAGGATGACATAGGTTAAGGAGTCCAGCTGCCTCTCTACCACACCTTCAGTCTGCATGAGCAGCAGCCCAGCATCTCAGGGCATTCCACCACACTAGTCAGTTCACATGTAGGCTGAGACAGCTACATCGCATCACCAGCTTTAGGTAGGATAGATTATTTTCTCACCAAAAAAAAAAAAAAAAAAAAAAAAAAAGAAAAGAAAAGAAAAGAAAGTCAAAGGAAAACCAAGATTTTTCCACGGTGACAAATCTCTTGACCTTTTGAATTAGTGCATTTGGGGAGGGACTTGAGCTTGACTTGGCTATATATCTAGGGATTTTTATAACTACCTGGTTACAGCATCAGACTTGTCCTGATTCTAGTCCAGCCCAAACTGCTGTATTCTGTATAAATAAGTATTAATTAAGAACAGAAAAATTAATCTGAATTCTCAGCTTTATTCTTCATTCATCTGCTATTTACAGTTTGGTTGTTGCCTGAAAGTATTCAGCAATAATCCTTTGAAGGAAAAGAACTATCCTAAGGGGCCTCTCTCAGGGAAAGGGTTCATATTTGAAAATCCCAAGTGGAAACATGTACCTGTGTATTTTTGGAGATTTGGCCCAAGCCTTACTCTGCTCCTTAGCATGTCCTGCTGACATACTGTGCAAGTTCTCTGATCCTTTTCTTTTGCTAACACTCCTTTTGCTTTGAGTAAAAGGCCTTGCTGTTTTCTACTTGGTGATAGAGCACGTATAATCAAGGGTTGTAATACTTAAGTCCTCTTGGCTACATCTGCCTTAGTAAATACAGTAGGCCAGTGACCATTCTCCAGCCCCGGAGCTAGCTGACATGTCATGGCTCACATCCAAGCAGCTATACTGACTTGTTTGTTCATTCCCCCCTACACACACGTATCAGGGTCACTGTTTTCGACTTGCCAGTTGAAAACAGTCCCTGGCTCGTGCCAGCGCCTGAGCTGTGCCCAGGTGTTGTCTGGGAGGCTGCTAGGCAGCCACAGCCAAAACCACACCAGGAACAACGCTAACAGCCGAGCAGTACAGATACAGACAACCAAGTGCCAAGCCATGGGCCCATATCCTGTCCTGGGTTATTTCGCTAGTATAGACATGGTCTTTGTGGATTTAGCCTTCACAAGCAGTCTCACTGCTCAGCTTCCATGACTTCAGGCCCTCTGAAGCTTCATGTGTGATTGCACTAGGCTCCCCATGCAGTCTATGGGAAAAGACATTTCCAGAAGAGAATTCAGAATTTAGGCAGCACTATTAAGTGTCCTACAAAGACACGCAGCAAGCACTGATGCTCAAAGTTGGATGAAATGAATGTGAACCTTCCTTTACACAGAAAAAGTATGCAATTATAATGAAGTTTGTACAATGTCCTCTGCTTTTCTGCATGAGAACTTGCTAGCCTCTTCCCAGCCAGGCTTCCCAGGTTTAAAGAATGAAGATGCTCTTGAACTATCAAGTTCACGTTTGGTTTTTTTTTGTGTGTTTTGTGTGTGTTTTTGTGTTCCATACAGTGTTCCACACACTGCAAGGCAGGCCACAGACTGGATGTCGTGATTTGACCCTTTCCTATACTCCATCAACGCAAAAAACACCAAGATACTTAATAAATACACTGCATAACCCCAAAGAAATGCAGACACTTCCAAAATATCATAATGTAAATAAAAAGGCAGAAAAATGAGGCAGAGTAATGAAATTCTGTATGGGAAAGACAGTATTGGCCAAAGATACTCAGATAAACTCCTGCTTTTATGAAAAGTATTGTGACATATTTAGAAACCACAAGGACATTCAAGAATTTAGGGATTCCTTCCTTTTTTTTTCATTTTTTTTTTAATTTCAAACAGCTTTCCCTCAGTTTTTTCACACAGAAAAATGGTCTATTTATATGCGCAGTACACCCACTCACACACACAAATACAAACAAGCAAACAAAACCCAGCTAAGCAAAAAATGTGTGAAGTAATCGTGGGAAGGGGCAATAAAAATACCAAAAGATACAAAGATTATACCACACAAATTCTGTGTTTCTGCTTCAAAAAGATGAAGGATACTACTGGTCCTCTAGTGTTTTTTTTTATTTGTTTTGTTTTTTTATTTTGTTTTGTTTTCTTTTCTTTTGGTAGGGCTGAAACGCCCAGTGGGTAGGCATTTCTGAATCTCTACTGGGCAGATCACCACATCACAGTTGCCAGGTGGCTCTAACCCTTAGACCAAAGATTACAGGCTTATTTTCTCCATAAATCACTAGGTATAACATTCCAGCGCAGTCACCTCATCAGCTGGTACAAACTGAATGTAAAGCTGCCCGAAGAATTTCAGTGCAGGTCATGGGCAAGCTCCTCCTAGTTACACAAGATACACAGATGACTGGGGAAAGGGAAACATGCTTGTAAACATGGGGAAAAATTCTCGACTGTCAGCAAAATGGCTGATGTTCAGAAAAGAGCAATTTTTTCTGTGCCTGGTTAGCGAATCACGGTCTTTGATTTCACAAATCCACAGCTACTCTCGTACTGTAATAGTGTCTAGAGCTGGAAGCCTACCTTGAGCCTGCTGGCAGGCTTGCAGAGAAGCGCTCCTGCCAGAAGCACCTCGGTAGGGGCTTCTGCTGGGCTCATCCTAACAAGAGCAAGGTTGAGCAGAGTCTGCTTAGGCCAGCAATTACACATTAACTTAATTCATAGTAGAAATCACATCTTACAGAAAAATGTTTCCAAAACTTCCATTTGTTTTTAATGCTGATTTCCAGGTTTGGGAGGAATGAGATTGCTTTGTCCTTTTTGCTTTAGTTTGTTTTGTTTTCTCCTAGGAGAATAAGTAACAAGGAGGGAACAAAACAGAAAAAGAGTCTGTGAGCAAGCTATATATTTGCTGCTTTCCTTCTGTCTTCTCATCCAAATTATAAGCATCATTTCACCACTTCTAGTTTAGATGTATTCTGAGTAACACACTAAAGTCATTTCCATTCATTATTTTGCTAATGCAAATGCAGCTTCAAAATCAAACCTTCCCTTGAAACCTAACATTTGCTACTTATTGAGATATTTCATAATCTGGCTTTTCCACATGAATTTCTCATTTAGCATCTGCTTTTCTCTTTCTTGAAGCATTGTTTATATGTTGTTTACATATCACTCTTGCACCAAATATTGATACTGTGCATTCAGTTAATAATGGCACTGATTTTTGTAATAACTCCCTAAAAAAGAAAGCAGGAAAGTAGTCAGTTTCAATAACCTAGCTGACAATGAAAAGTTCAAATTTTTAGATTTATTATCACTGAAAAAAACAAAAGCCTGGCCAACTAGAAATTTTATCATGCTTATATATGTATAAGTTTTTATTTATATATACGTACATTCATATATATATATTAATATATTAATATGAATAAAGCTGCTGTATGGTTTCAAAACTGATTAGGCATTAAACAAAAATGACAAATGGTCTCAGATAAAGAGGAAACTAAGAAGTCAAGGAGAACTGTTTTACGTAAAGGATAATAAATAGAAAAAGTCAGCAGGAAAGATGACTGTGGCAAAGCATATAAATGAGCTGCAGAGACACCTTTGCTGATTTTTTCCTCTCCCTTCTGCTTTTTTCTCTCTCTTTTATTTTCCTAGAGGAGGAAAGGATTAAGAAGCATGGTGAAAAAGCAGGGAAGTAGGCTTAAGATGTACTAAAATAAAGCATGCATGCAAGGCCAGATGGCTTTCTCCTGTTCCTTAAAACATCTTATGTTCTTGACATGGGCCTTGCTTTTAAACTGAACTATAGGCCAGCAAAATATAATTTTTACTAGAGAAATACATATCCCACTTGTAGGCATAATGCCTTGTTTAGCCGAATCCATGTGTTCAAATAAGGTAAAACCTGCCCAGCAGTCTGACTCATGCTCTGTCTTTCCATTTCCCAACACCTCCGCTGGGCCTTGAGGTCCTCTCCCAGCTGACAGTCTGCACCTGAAAAGCAGAATTAAGTCACGTGTCAAAATGCCTCTAAGAGCTCATAGTATGAGTCCTTGTGTGGGTGCTGCACAGATTCCCTAAACTCACCCACCCAACCACTTATTTATATCTGTGTTGGGATTTATCAGCTCATTCACAGATTTTTTTTCTGAGATGTCCTTGCTGGTGGCACCTCCCTCACCAACAGGGAGTACGTGGGATGCCTCACATAATCTGTTACCGGTAGCGACAGGAAAGTACAAGAGCTAATCAAAACCAAAGCAGTAAGACACTGAATCCGGACTGGGAATTCTTCCCTCAGAGACATCTCCTGCGGGGTGGCGGCAGGCAGACTGTGCCTCCCCTCGAGCACAGCGCACGCTGGCAGGTCAGGGCCGTCCGAAAGCAAGGGGCAGCAGCAGAGGTGTAGCTGTTTCTTAACGGCTGAAGAGGGGAATATTGAGGAAGAGGTTCCTGAAAAAAAGACTGCAGGAAGTGGTTTTGGATACCTAGCCAACTCATCACATCTTCAGAGGGAGATCACTGGGAGTGAGAGGGGAAGGGGTTTGACGGCATCTGCCCATGTGTTGCCTCACAATAGTTTGATTTTCGAAAGCTTTTAAAGGCTGCCAGATCCCCTGCTCTCCGTCTTGCTCTGCAGGCTGCCTGCTGCACTGCTTGGGAATCCAAATCCAAGGCAGTTCCCTCGGGAGGAGATCCTGGACAAGGGACTGTGGCAGGCAGCAAAAGAGCATGGTTTACGCCATAGGTCCTGAAGCCAGTCAGTGGAGGACTTTCCCATTTTGGTGTATAACTCAGTAAACTTATTTATGGGACTCAGGGCCATGTGAAGATGAAAGTTCCCCAAATGCCTAAACACAGCATTGTCTTATGAAAAAGACTCTTCTGTCTTCTTGTATTAGTTAAAACTGTTGTGGCAAATCTTGAAACAATGTAGAGAATAACAAAAGTATCCTGGCTAACAGCTTTTTCCACTGCTCAGCAGGATAGGTTGTGTTGGTTAAACTGAGGCATGAGCTATTGTTTAACACGGTCTTTTATGTTAGCTTACATGTGTATTCCTTCAGGGATATACAAACGAAAATGTGTCACTAACTGGTCTGCTGCTGTTTTACTACCTAATGGACTATGCATGTCCCAGCTGTCAACCATGTCTCTACTCTCTCTGTGGCAAGAGATACTCCCCATGTATGTTGGATTCCTTGCTATGAACAAGCATGTTTGGCCAAATCATGTAAAAGAGTTGCACTCTGAGTCATGTTTTTTTTCCCCTTTTTTTCTTTCTTTCTTTCTTTCTTGCTTTTTTTTTTTTTTTTTTTTTTTTTTTTTTTTTTAATAGCTGAAAGATTTTATCTTCCTCAGAGGAGAATTTCTGCTTCTGGTAAATTACGAATAGTGATTTCAAAATACACATTGGTGTAACCTTTATCCCAAGATAAGAAAGTCTTGCTCATCATATGACTGCCTCATTTACTCAATCATCTTCTTTCCACAGGACATTTTAATATGGACATCCCTGAAAATCTTTTAAAATTACCAAAGTGATTGCAGGTCCAAAGAGGTTAAAACAAAAACAAAAACTGAAGGAGCCAAATTTTAAGCTGGGGTAAACTAAGTTCAAATATAGCAATATAACATCTGCATTAGCAGATGTTATATTGCTATAGGTAATATATAACATATATCAATCGAAAGGTATATTTTGGGGTATGTATTTAACATATTACCTATGCTTCAGAAAGGATATGACACACTGAAGAGAGTTTTGCATAAAATAGTTTCCATCCTGAGTAGCATTTGTGATTCTTGTTTGGAGAGTTTTACCAAGACTAAGTCACAAAGTAATAGATGTAATGTCCTGTTTGTCCTGTTTCTTTGTATTAGATAAGACAAACATAACAAATGTAACCTACAACAATGATTTCTACTGTTTTTCTTCTTATTTCATCTAGAAATTAGAATTAAATTTAGTAAGAAGGATATTCTGAACCAAAAAGTCTGTTTATTTCAGAGAGGTAGTAATACTACCTCAGCCCTCCCAACAGCAAACATATCCACATATCTGACTGCGAGTGTCACTGAGCCAGTGGCTATGAGAAAACTAAAAATACGAATTTGGTACAATGTTCAAGCAATTGTAACTCCAGTCTAAAGAATTAATTCAGCATTTATTCTGCTGATTACAAAACAGAAGGAAAAAAAGTCCTTCTTCACTAGTTCTCTGTAACATTTACTGTTCTCTTCCTCTCTGTGATGCTGATTGATAATCCTTTTTCTGTTGGGTAGTTTAATAAAAATATCTCTTAAGCAAGTTAACAAACAGCAGTTCCTAACCTGTACTTGAAGTCTGATGAATCTGTTTCAGATCTAAAGAAGGACTTCTATTTCCCAAAGTCTGTTTTCCCAAACAGTCACCAGTCTAAAAAAGGATAAATTACTTCTCCCTTCAAACCTAGCCTCAGGTAAACTTGTTTAACCTAGTCCTACTGAAGTCAGTAGAAAACTTGCCATTGCCTTTGTTATAGTAGGACTTACTCATTAAATTGCAAACAATGTTATTTCTCATGCACAAGGTTATTGATTGCTCAACAGCTTCAGTTTTGAGTTGGGAATTAAGAATTTGATAGAAAAATTTAAATGAAAGAATGTCTGTGCATTCAGACCCAGATTACCCTATTTTTGAGTTTAATGATGACTACAAGAGCAAACACAGTCCTGGAAAAATAAATAGATGACCACAGAAAAGTAAAATGAGCTAAAATATTATTTACATTTTGATGCAATTACTCAGTGGAATATCTGCAGATGAAATCATACCATAAAAGGGGGAAGGGGAAGGGGAAGGTTTCCCTCCTTTCTCTCAGAACAGAAGACAGGAAACAGGCCTTGCATTTTTATATGACACCAGTGTGTTCTCATGCAGAGACTAGAGAAACAGAAACAGTAAAGGGGAAAATAAAAAAAAAATCAGGACAAGGCTACCTGTAGCCTTCCAGATAATTCAATAGGTTAGCAGAGTGCTTTTTAAAGCTTTTTTTCTGTCTGGAGCCTTTTAACTATAAACTGTGGGATGGGATGAGTAGCCTTTAAGTATCAACTAGCTGCAATTTTTTCAAAGGCCTTGAAATCCTTTGCCCATCCCATGGGAGGTAAATTCTGCAGGATGGAGGTGCCTGAACTGCTCTGCTGCATCTGTTGGATACCGGCTGCTCCTCAAACCCAAGCACAGTAACACTATCTTGTTTGATAACTCCAACTGGAATGCTGTGATTGACATTGTATCATTGCTTAATCACACAAAAGGATTATTTCATTTACCTTAAATATTGCAGTCAGTTTACATATTAGAGGTGAGCTGTTGGAGTTTTGTTTTGTTCTGTCGTGGTTTGTACAACAGTATGATATTGGTGGTTAAAGTTCCGTTTGTCATCCACCAAACCATCAGATGCTTTTTGGAAGGACTGCTGCCTAGCCAGTCCCTGTCTAGTATTTATGTAGTTGACTACTTGATTTTAGTTAAGTATTTTGCACTTGTCTTCAATGACTTTTATCCATCTTGTTCCCAGCACTAATTCTAACACCATCCTGAACAGTGTTTGGAGCTATTTCTATTGCAGATTCCCTGAAAATATAGTAACCTCTGTAATTTCTATCATCCCTATAATTAATGAAGTTACTAAATGGTTTGCCAGACCTAGGATGGATCTTGGCTGAAGTCCTCTTGATACGTCCTTTCAGTTTAATAGTAAGTAATTGATAACTGCTATTAAAGCGTAGCTTTTAAAGTAGTTATGCACTTCAGAGTAGTTTCATCTACCCCATATTTTGCTAGTTCACAATAATGTGTTTATTGGTTTATGAAAATTTCTGTGTCTAAAACAAGGCATAACACGTCTCTTTAAAATTCCTTCCACTTAATTCACAGAGATTACCATAAAAAGGAACTAATTGGATTTACTATTATGATTGGAATTCAGCTTTAGATTAAGACATCTAAAGACATTAAAAACATCTAAATGTAGTTATCTACATGTAGATCTCTTCTAAATTCTCACTGTAGTAAATAGATATGCAGTTAGTCAGTCAATGGATCTTAGAGAATTGTTTAGCTCATCTTCAAGAAGATATTTGCATTTGGTGAAGTGAATTGCACCCAAAATCCATTGGCTGTGTTCATTAGATCTCCATTGCATTTAACTGGAGCTTAGCCACCAGCTGATAAGAAGAAAACCATATGTAGGTGCTTAAATTAAGGTCTTCTAATCTGGAGTTTTTTGACAACTCCATGATACTATTATTTACCATATTTTTATTTTTTAAGCGCAACATCCAAATGGATTGTATAGTTGTATTATCCTTATATTTTTTCAGGAGTAACATTTACTCCATAATATCTCAAGTTCACTTACAGATGACAAGTGCTATGGTTGTGATTCAGTTATAAAAACACAGGCATTTGGTGACTCTAGAGATGTGGTATCACCCTGAGTCTTCAGCTGCCACTCCAGAAGGACATGGAGTGGCACAATAGGTAACTGTCCTTTGTCATATTATACAGCTTATGTGAATGTTTCAAATTCCCTCAGTCATCAAAAATGGCACTATGCACCTGTGTTGAGGTGGAGGAATCAAGCCCTGTAAGGGATTCAAATGACTAAAAGAGGTTCTTATACCAGCCACCACACATCCACATTACAATTAGAAGAGTTTTATTTAGTCTATAGTCAGTCTATAGTCAGGACACAATTTATAACATCCTTAAATCAGTGTCTAAAACATGCCAGATGAATCACATCATCAAAGTGTTGATTTCTTTCCACTGACTCTCAAATAAAGATATTATATTCTGTAGATGTCTGAAATTAAATAAGGTGAATTCTATCTGTTTGCTGCTTTTCAGTTGTGTATTCTCATCTGTCTTGTATAACAATAGAATCGTAGAATGGTAAGGTTGGAAGGGACATCTAGAAATCCAAAGTCCAATCCTCAGCATAGCCCCATATGGGGACTGAACCCATGACCTTGGCATTAGCAGCACCATGCTCTAACCAACTGAGCTAAACCTGCCCTCTAACAATGCCTCAAGCTATCCTCTAGGCCCAAAGCAACCAACTATCTGGGTTCTCTCTCACCTATTTTAATATTTTCTGGCTTGAATTCTTATCCTTTGATGGTAAATGGAGAGTACCCTTTCCAATTGGATTTGAACCTCATTAAGTACTTTTTCCTCCTTGCCATTGTCATTTCTTTCTCCCTTGAATAGTGGGCCTATTGTTTTTCATCTTCCAAGGGCTGATAATGTGCTTATGAAATGTTTTGCTACACATTTTACTGTTATTAGTTTAATTTTATTCTATATCTTCATTTTTATTTTTTTGATTTTCTGATCTTTTCTAGCACTTCAAGAACAAATGGTTCCTATAGTGGTCCTTGCAAGAAGGCTCTAGAAGATGACAACACATCAGAAGCTATGCTAAGAAAGAAGGTCCGTAGGACATAAAGATGACAGCTATTATAGACTGTCTGGAAAGAATGATTTAGGTAATAGAACATCATTTACTATAGTTGCCAGTTGATGAAATTTCATGGCCCCAAGCACTGAGAATCTCAGGATCCGGAGGAGCACCACAGAGGACTGCTTCATGAGTGCTGAGTCCCATGTTGACAGTGATATGCAAATAGAAGTAGAAAATTTCATCCAAGAAATAAACAGCAAAGATATTTCAGTTGATGACAATGACAAGCATTTTCTTAGACTTCTTGAACAAGCAAAAGTCTAAGAAAACTAACTAGTAACTAACATCACTGAAAACTCTATCTTCCTAAGGGTTGAATAATCTTCAAAAAGGAGTGTTGTCAAATGGACACAGGCATAGAGACAGAAACTAGCCTGGGGCTGATCACTGAGAAGCGAAGAAAAGCTACTAAGTAATGCTTCTCAAACTAGTAATGGCCAAGCAATTAATAATGACCTGACTGATCCGTTGTTGTAAGAGCTATAAAAGCTTTAGTATTTGTAAAAATTTTAGCCATAACCAGCTCAGAGAGAAACACTTGGTGCTTCAGTTTGACATTATCTACAACAACTCTCAAGAGTCTCTCCTGAATAAAGTAACAGTGGTCTTCCTAATTAATAACTGTAATTACTCTAAACCTGTCATAAGACTATAGAGTTTAACTAGACTATAAGGGGACATGTTATTATACTTTACGAGACTTTTCATGACAAATCATAATGTGAGATTGTCATTGTCTCAATTGTGTTTAATATTATATTCAGTATTGTGTTTATTTATACACCTGAAAATGAAAATAAACTGAAAGTAGCCAAAAGATACTTGCCACTATTCAGATCAAATCAGTAGGACAATAAGATCCAGCAGCCAAAACAATAAAGGGAAAATAAAGGACAAGCAAAGGGAGCAATTAACAGTCATCACCATGATTTTGTTAATTGTAGGTTACAAGTGCCTTTCTTCAGGACAGTTTTCAGTGAGCTTTTCAAGTCATAGGTCTCATCTTGCTCCAGTAAGATTTACCCTAAATATCATATTCAGTCACTGTCATGTTACAAGTTTAAATAGGCAGATAATTACATTTACCTTTATAAATATTGTAGATTTCTGTTAACCCAAGATGTTTTCCAAAAGGGGAGTATTCCTTTGATTTGGAAACTTTCTGAATGCATCATTAGGTGCCAGAAAACAAAGTTTCACATCTGATGCAATTTACCAATGCAGACCAGTTCCAATGACAATGACAGTTGTTTGTCATTACCTGAGAATCTGTGTGAAACAAATGGCTTGATCTGCTCATTCCAAACTGGATATGTATCAGAAAACTCTTGCAAAAGATCTTAGGCATCCTATCACAGAAGAGAATCCTAAACTTGAACTGATGAGGGTGCAAAAGATGCCTTGCCTTTGAAAGAAATCTGTACAGTTTAGGATCTTTGGGAAAGACCAAACTCAAAAACTTGAGCTGCTCCTATTAGTTAGTACCTTCTCTCACACTAAGTGAGGGGCTCAGTCAAACTTGCAGTTTTCTTAACATTTACTTCCTTGAATGTACACAAAGTAAAAATAAATCAAAACACAGGTGTCTTGTATTTGTGTTGATTCCTGAAAAAGCAAGCAAGGCTTGCAGGTTTTCAATTAAAAACTCTTTTCAGAAACACATTTTTAATTAAATATATATTTGATTAAGATTCTCCCATGAATAGACTGGGGAAACACTATCTTGATAGTTCCCTGTATGTGTTGTGGGAAACTAACAGGAATGGGCCTGTGGGAAAGTGGGATTAAAAATGTACTCCTTGCTTCTCCTATCTTCCTAGCTAAGTTTCTTTATCTTCTTGTTCTGCATGTGTTTACTGTGTTCCTGAAGAGATATTTATGACTTCATCTGGCTTTCTAACACTGAGGAATAGACAACTGTATACAAAAGCTATCATATTTGATCATCTGCCACTTGATGCCCATCACATCTATCCTACTGGTATATGCTGATGAGGTGAATGCCTGATGATTTACAGATGTTTGACAAACAGACATGGGAACAAATCATAATACCAAAGTGTTTCAAGGTTAAATATTCTGATTGAATCACAATATCACAGCATGGTTGAAGTTGGAAGAGACCTCTGGAGATCATCTAGTTCAACCCTTCTGCTCAAGCAGGGTCACCTAGAGCAGATTGTCCAGGACCTTGTCCAGATGGCTTTTTAATGTCTCCAAGGATGGAGACTCCACAGCCTCTCTGAGCAACTTGTTGAAGGAAGACTCAGACATCATCGAGAAGGTAAGTGTTAAAGAAAGTACTCATAGTAATCTAGATGTGATTTTTTTTTTGCACTGAAAATATACAGGGCAAGAGCTGCATAGGGAAGAACCATTACTGTAGTCCTAGTAACAAGGAGTGAGTAATGAAATGCTTTACCTGGGCCTCATCTTGGCTGTAAAAAGGTCAGCTCCTTCACTAGCAAGTTTTGGCTCTTGCAGAAAAGGATCAACATATTTTGCCTAATGCACGTCTCCAGGAGGCCCTCTGAGGCTCTGCAATATTCATGACAGTGTGCTGTGACTGTGGGGGCTGTGGGGACTCACAGGCACTATCTCTTCTAGCAAATTAAACAGCACGAGGGCCTGTTCTCTGACATCGCAGCCAGCTGGCACAGTCTGGCCATATCCACGCTATTAAACTCTCTTGTTCTGCAAAACAAGGTGGCCACATGCAAACTGCCAACTGGTCCCTGGCCTGCACTGACCCTTATCTGTGTACAGGAGATGTTGTCGCAGGCCAAGAGCTTGCCAGAAGCTATGCTAACAATTCAGCAGTAGAGGCAGTTGGTTTCCAGGGCATGTGCCCACACTCTAATGCCATTTAGTGCACTAGCACGGACATTGGCAAACTATCGAGCACAAAGTTGCCTATGAAGTCAATAGGGAAAGGTCATCGTCATCATCTGCTATAAGAATGTTCTCTCATCAGCTACATAACTGACATCAAAAGTGAATGGATATGAGCTGCAGCCTTCTTTTTACTGCTCTTTAGGGATATTCATGTACAACAGACACAAATTCTCATTAAACAATTACTTTTGGTGGGCATAAAATATATTATTCATATCATATTATTCATATTATTCATATCAGAACTGTCAGTTCTAATGAACTGGCAGTAGTCTATCTAGCAAGATGTGTGTTATCTTCAGATTTATAGAGAAATAGCCACGTTGTGAAAAAGCAACGTAAAGAGAAGATAGGAAAACAAGAGGAAAATAGTAAGGGAAAAGTACAAAAAAAGGAGGGGGGAAATGTAGTATACTGTGGAAAAACAAAACAAAACAAAACACTTTCCAATAAAAGAAGAGAAAACATAAGGAGAAAGAGAATAAACCAGAGGGAAGGAATACGGACCAAATTAACAGAAAATGATCAGAAAGTAGAAAATAAATGAGGAAAGAAAAATTCAAATGTCATAAAAGAATCTTCATTCAGACTCTAGAATTGATTTTGCTTACACACGTAACAGTTTTAACTATGCATATTTCTGTGAAAAACTTTCATGACTCATTGTAGATGAGAAGAGGGTAAAAGATGACAACTTCAAATAATAAATGCTGATGATGTCATCTGAGAAAAATCTTTTCTTATTCTTCTGTGCAGAGTTCAGCCAGTGGACTGCTGTGGTTAAAATAAGAATACTTTCCACTAGAAATTTCTTAATAATTAATTATAAACTCTACAAGAAGAACTGAAGCCAGTCATTCTTATGCAAGACTGGCTGATGTCTGTTGCTCTACAACTGCTGTTATGTTTTTAATTTGCTTGGATTGATTTGTCTTTACTTGTTTAACTCTCGGTGTATATGATCTCTTGAAAAGCTACTGAAACCAGCCATGGGCTAAGCAAGAATGGAGCCACTGTAATCAGCAGGGGAAAAAAAAAGCCTATATAAAAAAAAGAGCCTTTTGCAAAACAAAGAAGATACCACTGTAAAATATATGACCCAAAATAGCTTACAGCTTTTTTACAACAGAGTAGGTTGCAGGCCTAAAACAACCATATCCAAATCCATCTTATTGCAGAATTATGAGAAGAAATGATCTTATATCACTCATATTCACCTCTGGAATGAAATATCTTGGGACAATGTGAAATGCTATAACATCAACTCATCTCTAGTAAAGAGGATTTTTATTTTACCATCTGCACATTAAATACAGTAATGTTTAGGATTTGCAAAGAAGAGCAAGTAAGAATGTATGGACCAGAAACAGCACAGGGCTCCATGCTGAGGTCTGCTGCGTAGAGTCAATGTCCTTGCACTGTTACAATCAAGAACCAGCATAACAGTAAAAATCCTGGCAAAATAGGCTTTGTCTTGTAGATAGAGGAGGCACTTCTGCAGCATCTGGATGCAAAAGGATGGATGTGTATATCTAAAGACCAAAATTAAATTCCATGTTATAGATCCCAATAAAGAAATAACTCTGATATAAGAGTTACTGTCCTTAGTGTTTAATTCCACCAACCTCCTAAGACAGAAAAGATAATGCATGTCATGTCCACTCTTGAGAAATTTCTTAATAAATCAAGAAACATTGGCAGTGGAGTCAATGTACAGAAGTTCTCCTCTTAAATTCATCTGGATGTTAGTCAGTGCCATCTGAACTGGGACTAGCAAGGGCTAGCTCCCAAGGAGTCTTATCTCCCATGCCTACCTGGGCAAGGCTCAGGTTAAAGCCTGGCTTACAGTTCTTATTGAATATCTGAAGTCCACTGCAGCTTGCTTATATGAATATTGACTCAGGACTTTAGCCCTTGCCCTTGCAAACTAAAACCATCCAGAAGTATTTTACGTTAAGAGAAAGATTGGCTGTTTCAAGGAAACACGTTGAAAGAGTCTTCTGAGGAGAAGGCTTAACCAATCCATTGGAGCTCATCTCACTACCTCCCTAATCTGATTCCCTAATATAACTCAGCACTCTGACCCCATATATTTTCTCATACACTTTCCGTTTCACTCACTCTTCCTTTTCCTGCTTCCCCATGGCGACATTCTTGCAACATCTGGATCTGTTCCTGGTTAAAGACAAAAAAAATGTAGTGAAGCTGCTGTTATTAACCATACACATCAGTTCCATGGAAGATCACAAAGAATATGCTTATATTTTTACTTTGTGATTGTGTATTTTCACTCTTTTCTGTCTCTTCCTGTTCTTACAAAACCCCCAGTTGCAAATAGGTTCGCAGTAAATGGAGCTTTTCCACCAGTCACAGAACTCTGAAACACACAAAACTTCTCAAATGCTCCATTTCCATCTAAGCTACAATAATTCTCCCTAAACTTTATATTTAAAATAACAGTACTGTGTATATATGTTTCCTTGAATTATATAATAGGAAGAGAGATCTGGTATCTAACACAGGGTTGCGAGTTGTTTTTTTTTTTTTCTTTCAGTGAGCTACAATAACTCCATATGCCAAAACATTAAAATAGCTCCAATTTTTTGTAAGTGGGAATACGACATATGCAATTTTCTCCATACGAATTTTTAACCTGCTGTCTCCCAAGTTCCTTCCAAGCAATGTGAGCATGTAAAACTTGCTTCTTGTTCCAAACAGAATTTAATTTTAAGATGATCTCAGGATTTTCTTCCCCCAAATAGATGTGTTTAATTGATAATACATATCATACCACTTCATTATCGTCTTTTGCATAATAGAACATCTGAGCAAATCTTGATATGGGTAAATCTTAAACATGGGTGGTTGAGTCAGGTGACTAAAAAGACAGCTATAAGTTTTGAAGTCATATTTCTATAAGTAAATATATTCAGTAAGGAAGGATTTGAAACATTATTTTTCAGAATGCAGGCACATTAGCATATTCCTAATTAGCCTGTTTGGTTATTAGATTTTTCCCCTTAACCTTGTGCTAAGATGTGCTGCATGGAAAACGCTGCAATTCTTTACAACAATTCATAATTTAGTTCACTTGGAGAAGCTTGCTTTTTTGCTAAAAATTGTTACAGCTGTTTTTGCAATAAAGCATAATAAAAAGAGGTCTTATAATTTAAGCACCGACTATTGACACACACCATCCAATACCTAAAATCTCTTCTCTGACTCTCTGTTGTTCTACCTACCACATTTAAAGTTCTTACTCTTCCATTCGAGATTTTTCCAGTTTCTTCCCAAGACTTCAGTTTTGCTTCTCAGCTCGCCTGTATACACTCACTCAGCATGTGAAACCAGCTGGGAAGGATAAGGGCGAACAAACAGGTGAAGGATGAGTTATTGGGCTGAGAACAGGAGAAAAGGTCAAAATGGAGACTTGCAGCCTCTCAGCCCAAAGAGTTAGAGCGAAGTGGAGGGGAGACCTGATGGGAAACGCGCAGGCAAACACTTCTCGGAGGAGAGGGCAGCAGTGAGAGGGAGCCACGCTTCCTGAGGGAGGCTTTTAGCAGTGGGTTTTACTGCCGTTAGCGTCAACATGATTTCCTTCTGCTGCCTACACGCCTTCTGCCAGGCAGCCTTCCCACATCTCATTCCTCAGGTCGCCACTTCCCTCGCGCTTTTCACAGCAAGAAGTCAGCTAATTCAAAAAAAACACGTGACAAAAAACATTTATAAAATACTATGCTGTATCAGGAAAACATTCCCAGGCCAAAGCTGAGTCACTGTGGCAGGATTCAGGCAGGCTGGCGTCCACCTCGGCTCCTGGGCTCCGTTTCCCGTTGGCCAAGTGCCTTTACAGCTCTGAGGCAGCTAGCAAAAAAACACAGAGGCAAGAGATGTACACAGGCGTCCTGGCTGCATTTGAGCCAGTTGTAATTTCTTTACACTGTCTCCGTACTTCTCCGTTCTTCTTGTCTTTTCTTTACCATTTGGTTAGCTTTTTGTTATGTCACATCTCCGCACACTTTGGCTCCGCTCCGCTGGCACGAGATGCTCTGCTGTCACAGCTGAAAACGCTGAGCCAGGCTCAGGGGTCTTGTGAAGGATGTGGCTCCTTTGCTCTATACAATTTAGCTCAATGATGTTGCTTGTAAAATAACCATCTTTTACATATAACCACCTTAAAACCGCTTTACAGCCTCTTGTGACAATGAATTCCACATGCTCCTTAAAGACTCTGCACTTTTTATTTACCACTCATCATATTCTTTGCATGACTGTTCTGGAACAGGCAAGCAGAGAGAGCGAGATACTCATTTATTTTAGTATTTTACTGTATCTTCTATATCCTTAACCCCTTAAGTCAGTTACCTTTTACCAAAGACAAAGAAATTTGCTATTTCTATTTTAGAATTAATGAACAGTCCAACAATCACTTAATCAACAAAAGATTTTCTATGGTCTGTTTCATAAGATTTTTTAAATATACCATGGAAGTACACAGTCACATTAATTGCATTCACTGATTAAATTACAGCTTTACATTTCACTTTTACCATGAGATTTAGCTTACTGATTTATTCTGAATAGTCCAAACTTTACTTTTAAGAAATACATATTTGAGCTAAGAGGATGTGAAACTAATGGTTGGTCCACTGATCTCTAGCAAGTGTGCCTTAGTTCCCTCCCCGCTGCATCTGAGCTGTCTAATGTGGATTTTGAAAGCACCATAATTCACTTTCTGGGGTATTTGTTCCACTTAGAATGTCAGAACAGCTTTTCTACTCAGAAATCCACTCCGGCCTACCTCGCCAAGATCCCTGTTGAGTCCATTTAAATAAATTACTTTAACAGCTTAACTTTTCATTTAAAAAAAATAATAATTTTACAGTACGTATTTACATTTATTTATTTCGATTTACTCCCATCATATCTGAGTGCTTCTTCATCCCCCCTCACCTCACCACAACTCACTCTGACCAGGAAAAAAATAAAAAGGAGTAGAGGAGACCTGAAGACCACCAAGCACAAAATTTGACCAAATGGGAAGTCTAGTGTTCTGACCGTTGGCTCTAAGCGGTTGGAGCTGTAACACTCTGGTGAATGTGTGTGAGAAATCTCTGCCGAGGCGTGTGGCACAGGTGCCATAGCACGTTCCCACGCTTGGCAGAGAGCTGGTGGTGAGTGCTGGCGGTGGGAGGTGACAGCGCGAGGCACAGACCTGTGGCTACAAGGATGGGTGCCCTCTGGACAGCACCAAGACCTAGCCATGTGATCCTCCTAACCATGTCTTAAAACCACAACCTGAAATGTTATTAGTATTAGAGAAGTGTCTTGCGTCAGAACAGCTCTTATGTGAGATGTAGATCCATGAAAAAGCTGAACAAAATTACCATATGTGAAAAGCAGACTGTTGTTTTTGTCTTTGAAGATGCTCATATAGTGCACCTAAGCTTTCAGACTCCTGATCATTAACTTCATAATCTCCTTCCACAAATGAGTTTGCAAGTTTCTACTAGTTGAATTCTCAATGTTGCTCTTACTTTCAACAATTACCTGATAATCTACATAAAATCATAATCTCTTCAAAATTATACATCTTTATGTGATCCATGTTGTGCATCTTCAATGACAGCAACAACAACAAAAAGCAATAGCCATCCCACAGTCATCCAGAATACATTTATTCCTGTTAAAAAAAAGATGATAAAATATTAATTCTTCACATTTTCAGTTTGGTTTCTAGTGAAAAGTTTGGTTGAATGAAAAGTTGATGAGAGAAAAAATGATGAGAGAAAAATGTCTTGCACACATTCACCAGAGTGCTACAGCTCCAATTGCTCAGAGCCAACGGTCAGAACACTAGACCTTCCCTTTTGGTCAAATTTTGTGCTTAGTGGTCTTCAGGTCTCCTCTACTCTTTCTTTTTTTTTTTTTTTTTTTTTTTTCCTGGTCAGAGTGAGTTGTGGTGAGGTGAGGGGGGATGAAGAAGCACTCAGATATGATGGGAGTAAATTGAAATAAATGAATGTAAATACATACTGTAAAATTATTATTTTTTAATGAAAAGTTATGAGCAAGAAAAAAAAACCTATGACTCTACGAAGATGGTGCTGCAAAGACAGAAAAAGCTAATTATTAGAATATCTGTCATCTATTGGTACCAGAAATGCTGTGTGGTGACCTCTGCATGCGTACTAGGAACTACTCGTTTTCCTGTAAAGGAACTCTAATTTCATGAAGATGGGTAGCAACAAACTACTTTCAGTAAACATGTGTTTAATCTAATTATTTCTTCTTGAATACCTCAATATTAAAAACAATGTATTTGTTAGCCAGTTATTTACCTTAAAATCATCACTCTTTACACACTGTGGGGGTTCTATGCTAATGCAAAACGTAACGACAAGTCGTACAATCATCCCAATCTTCCACCTGATTTCTTGCAGTTTGAATTTTATACCCAGCTAGAGCCTTTTTGGAAGCAACACGGATCCAATGAGATTTGCCTTTGTGGCTCTGTTTGCAGCACTGGAGCCCTGACAATCAGCTAATTGCCCTAATGATAACTTAAGCCAACAACAAACTTGCCATTTCCTGTTAACTCATCTCTTCCTGCAGATATCTCTAAAGCAACACTGACCTTTGCTGTAATGCAACCATATAAAGAGCTAGCTTCTTTTTGAGATTTCTATGGGAAACACAGCAGCAGAGGCCTTAACTCTGTTTGTAAGGCAGCAGAATAATTTAACAGAGGGCAAGGTTAAATGATGCAAATGTTCAATTACTGAATCACAGTTTTATTCAAATTCTTCAGAAGGACAGTTGATCTTGCAGAATAGCTTGGAAGTGTTATCTGAAAACAAAATGAAAGACTTTGTGACTACTACTTACTTTTTGTAAAATGGAGTAAAGACTAGAACTATAAGCAGACTGAATTGATACAACACTTCTTTGTAAAACAACAGTTATCTTTGACAAGTATGATATTATTTGGAAAATCCCTTCCACCCTCACTCATAGATGTGAAATATTTTCTGTGTTATAATAAAGAATTAACAAACATTTTCCTAGTATGTTTCTGTATAGCTTATGACTTGATTTAGATAGCAAACAAACATCTTTAAGAAGAAAATCTTCATCCAAGGATCTCATTAAAATTAATCAAAAAAAGTATTGTTGACATCAGAAGTATTAGATCAAGATATAGATTATAAGGGTTGCATATGACTATTTGATAGAATCCCATTCTAGTTTATAATAAGTAGTATGATTTATCTGTCAAATTTAATAATGAATAATGGCTACATCCATAATCTCCTAGGACCCTATTATATTGATTTAGTTAATAAGGAGGTGAGAAGCTCATAGCAGTAGAGGCTTCAAATATCAACTCTACGGTGGACGTCGACATACAGCTCCTTTTTGGAAGTGCTTCCATGTAAAGGATTTATGCTTTTAACAGCCACCTCGGGGACAGAGCATGACAGTAACTGCTTGGTACCACACAACACCACTGCACCATGGTGGGAGATAGGCAGTGACGTGTTTGTCCAGGCAAGATATCAGAGGAGGCTGAAGTAACTTGCAGATAATAAAAGGTGAGACCCTGAAGCACACACAAGTTAACCTAAAAACTAGGAAAATGTGCAGATATGAAAAAGGGCAAAGGAAAGCTGATTTGCACATGGCCAATATTAAGTAATACTGATGCTAAACCCAGCTTGGGGGATTTATTAAGGTGTGTGTTTGCTTGCATTATATCTTTCACATCAGTTAATCATATCCTTATGTTTACAGAGGCAGAATTTCCTATAATTAGTGGAAAATATAACAGCTTTATATAAAACAAGCTTGCAATAAAAGCATTTTGACACTTTCACACGGGTTACAGTCTTGACAACTTTATATGGAAACAATCCAAGCTAAGCAAAGAATAAATAAATAAAAAATAGGAAAAGCTGTTTGAAAAGTTTTTTCTGGTCTTAGTATTTAGATGGCTTTCTATGGCTTTTCACGAGAAAGGATTTTATGGCCTTCGTCCAGCTGACTCTCTATACGCTTTAAGTATTGGCGAATGCTGAACATATGTAGGTCAAAATCATTCTTTCCAATCATATTTCATTTTTATATGCAACGGTTGTATATTAAAGTAACAGAAGAAATGCAGCTAAGGACCATACAAACGAGGCTGCTCTTGACCCCACAGGAAAACTCTGTGTACATCAACCTTACAGGGAAGCGTTGTGTCTTTTAGTATCAGTGAGCAAGTTACTTAGGGACAGACTTTTATTAAATGCCCCAAAAGTGCACAGAGGTGCTATTCTTCAGACATTTGTTCTTGTATATATCCAGCCATTGTTCTTACAAGGCCTCAGTTTCCCATTGGAAATAAATTTGGAAATAAAAAACATTCGAAATATTGGAAATATTGCAAATCATGCAAACTTAATCTGTGAATTAATGTAAACTCTGAAAGAGTATCATAACCTAATGGGTGAGTAACTGTCCGTACAGACAGATCTGTAAATTAGAGGTACTGAATGCCTTGTAGGATGCGTTCATCAGTTCTCTAGATCAGGGCTTTGATGTCTTTTTCTTTCCCTGCTTTTCCCTTGCACACACAGCCTCTGAAAGCTGCCAGCCCCCTCCCTCCCTTTTCCCTCCAGGCTGTTCAAATCCATCTTGGAGCAGCGCTCAAGCATCTGGCTAAAAGTGGAAAACTATTTCCTCGAGCGGAAGCCTGTCCCAGCGTGGGGACGAAACGCCTTGTCGCCAGGCGGGCAGGGGAGAAGCAAGAGGCCCCTCTGCAGAGCCGGGGCTGCAGGACGGCGGCTTGCCCCAGCCTCTGCCCCGAGCGGCGGAATGTACTCAAAACGGCTCGGGTGGAGCCGTATCTTCTTCCATAACGCGGAGCACTTCGCAGCGCGGTTATTGCTCGTGGTCTGCCAGGGAGAGGGCGTTTGACCCGGCTTCGGAGCCAGGCTGAGCTAGCGCCGAGTGACAATTCACATGCCACGCACTTCCCAGGCCTCTGGAAATGGCCTTTCAGAAGAAAACGAGCCGCTAAAGTTTCCACAGCTCTTTCATCCTGCACTCGCTTTCAAAATCATCACCAAAAAAAAAACAGGTTTAGCACGGGGCAGGCAACAAATTTAGTGCAGCAGTTATACAAAAATTTCAACTTAAAAATATCACAAGGGAACACACATACACGCCCAGTACGGAGGATCAGTATGAAGCCCTGTGCTTAAAAAACATCCAGCCTTTAAAATGTGGAATGTTTTTCACCTGGAAGATATGTGTATTTGGCCTCTCTGTAACAAGACCATCTCCCCTTTCTGTCAGTGAAAATAACACTAATTATATTTCCTTCTCACAATAACTAAATTCCATGAATATGTGTATGAAAGTCGACAGCTATAACAGACAGACATAGGAGTCATGCTCAAAACCCCATTCACTTTACTAATTGCAGATGATTATTATAAAAATGCGTTGTTGCTTACTGTGACCTGCAAACAGGAGAAAAGCAAACCAGTCAAGACTGTAATTATGTTCCAAATGCCCCTAATAAGCAGACTAAGGTGGGCATTCAGCAGATAATTAACTTAAAACATACAGTTTTAAAAAACTGTTTTTTTAAATGGAGCCTGCAGCAGTTCTCCATGCAGTAGGTCATCGCTCCTGTGTGATGTTCCTCTGCGTTTCTCTGGTAATGTAATATCACCCCACAGAATTATGAAGCTGGTAAAAAGCACAAATTTTACAAAGCAAAGAAGTTAATAGTGGTTTGCTTGTTTGAGCACGTTCTCTTCAAATTAGCCAGACAACCTGCAAACAGGTACTAACCCTTCACTGTAGAGAAAGAGGAGTTGTGCAAAATGACCAGTAACTATCCAGAAAGTGCAGTTCATGTGAAGGTCCAGTCACAGCTAAATTTAATCCTAGCCTCATCAGTGAGGCACTGAATCGAGAGGTGTCAAAGTCTTGTCATTAATCAACAAAATTTGATTTTTCATCAAGATAATGTTGCCCCTTGCAAAACAGTGCTGAATTGCCTACAGCTGTGGATCTGTGCTTTCCTGATGAATTTTGCCCTGTTTCAAAAGTTGTTTAAAAATTATAAGTGGTTTAAATTTTAATTCTGATTTTTCCCTTTTGTTTTTCCCTTTTCATTTATTAATCTTAGGTTGCTACTGAAGAACTGAATTCAAGCTTATTAATTGTGCTAAATTCTGACTGGATTATGCCACTTCACTATTCGTTTTTGTTTCCTCTAACCACTTCCAGCTCTTCACATGATTTCTTTACATTGACAAAAATAAATACGGAAAATAAAAAAATGAACACTGTAAATTGACTATTCTAACATTTCAAAAAATAATGGAATTCTGAAAAGTGAAGAGATTGTCCATTACTGTTTTATTTCTTTCTTCCCCACATATTACCAGTATAAGTTAAGGACAATTTAACTAGATATTCAACAGTATAAAGAAAACTGAAAGCATGAAAAAAATATAAATACCTTTCCCAGAAAATGACAGATGTGTTTCATTTGAATAGATTCAATACAAAAAGGAAAAAATACTTTAAGAACATTTTCCCAATAATGCCTCAAAAAATGCAAGTCTCATGATTTTTTTCTCTCATAAAATTACTTCTATGCATTTCATAGGCCATTCTTCAAGTCACTGAAATTAAGCAATTGTGAATTGTTTGTTGTTTAAGTCACTGAAAACAGAATGAAAAGGGACCTACCAGTCTTGAGGCAAATCAAGTGATCTGATTATGAATAAATAAGTAACAGAAGATGCAAAAAGATAGCTATGCATATGTGAATTTTGTGCTTGCAAATACACAGCATATATGGATATCAGTGAAGTTCTTACATATGTCATCTCATTTGGGACAGCGAGAGGAAAAATTTACCTTAAAACTCAGCTGCCCATAGCTGTGAACACATGAACTGCTCCAGTCCCTCTGCAGTGCCGTATTCCCTCTGTGGTGTCCTGTTAAGAGTTCAGGTAAGCTCCTTGGCCAAGAAGATGGGGCCACATCTGTTCTTACTCTGGTGGGAACAGTCCCCGCAATATCCGAATCTCAGTTACGCCTGTCTCCTTTGAAAGTAACGGAGAAGGGACAGACTTCAGTATAAAATGAACAGTATTCCAAAGCATCAACTTCTTTCTATTGACTATTAAAAAACAAAAAGAAAAACCTCAAAGTGACTATTCCTATGGAAACATTTGCATTGTGATTATCTAAAGATAATTGAAATGAATCCTGAGAAGTTAAGCACTTTCTACTGAACCATTATTTTCTTGCCTTGACTAATTCATTCCTTCCCAAAGAAGGATTATTCTTGATAGTATACTCTTAGATGCTTTGTGATGCTTAATTATAAATGAAATAATAGAAGTTTAATCAATTCCATTAACAGACTATTTCACACTCAGATTGGTATCATGTTAAGATTTGCCTTGTAAGATCTGAACTAAATATTCACTGCTTGCTTCCCATACTGCTGTGAGCATTTTCTTTGTGTAGTCTGCACAGTTCCTTTCTTGAAGAAGTTTAGATCTTTCAAACATTTGTGGACCAAGAAAACTAGAAGGAGTCAACCAGCTTTTCTTTTTACCCCTAACTCAAAATTACATTAGAATTATTATTTAAAATGTCTTCAGAATACAAGAGAGTTTTGTCAGGACTTCAGAAAAATGAGTCATGTTCTTTGAGATAATAATAGCAAGAGTCAATGTACCACTGGAGCTACCAGTTTCCAGAGATGCAAAATTGAGATCCTGATTTCCTGTGATTATTGAAGACTCCAAAACCTTTTCCTCCTGAATGAAAAAGCTAACCCTGGTTTTCTATAATTTCCTTTCTATAATTTTCCAAGTTGAGCAATTACACACTGTTAATGTCTGAAGCATCTAAAGTGGTGATCAGGACAAGCGAAATAAGGGATTGTGATTCTGCCTTAAGAATGAGGTGGGAGAGGACTTGTATCTTAACAGCCATGGGAGGAAGATTAAAGTAGTGTGCATGTAGCTAAGTGATTTCTTTGAATGCTGAATACTTACTTACATCCATCTTTCTGTAGCCAATACACATTCAGTACACAAGCCTCTGCCACCTTCTACTCTTGAGTGTATGACAGTCTGAGCCGCTCATAAGGGTGGTTCTGTTCAGTCAAGTGGAGTGATTTAGCAGTAGATTTTTGAAGGTATGTAGCTATTTAAAATGGCTTCACAGGCACCATGGTAAAAGACTCCATAGAAAAACCTCAATTACTATTGATTTCAATTGGTTACCTTGGAATTACACTTTTAGAAAGTTAAGATACTGGTCTGAGACTTGTAAAAATTGCCTTGTACCTAAATTACTTTGCTTATGAACCTCATTTCTTTTCATTTACTTTAAGTTAACACTAACTTTTTGAGAAAAAGATTTGTAGACTAGGAATTATTGCTCTTACAATGAATCATTATTTTGGATTACAGCATACCCTGAAGGACTGTCAAGCACATGACAATTTCAGTGGTGAGCTAAATACCTCTACATTTAACCCTTTAGTTATGGATTGCTGTAGCTGCGATGATGTAAGGCCAACGGCAGTATGAGGGTTGTAGGCATATGTAATACCTTGTATTAGACCAGATGGTATAGGTAGACATTCTGGCACACAGACTCTGAGAACTGAGGATGATGTGAACATTTAGTTAAATCCTGATAGTCAGTATAACTTACTCAGCTATACTGACTGCAACTGACTGATAAAATAGTCATTTATGCAATATAAAATCTGTTTGGAATAGTTTGTTGTAGCTTCCTCTGTAAACAGTCTATTTTGGATCAAAAGCTCCTTTTTTTCCCCTTATACCACTTAATGAATGTTGTGAATGTGACAATTATTCCAGAATAAAGTAACTTCTATTCTAAATATATTGCCCATGAAGGAAATATTTTGAAGTAACTACTGCAGACTAATTTATTCCACTTGGGCTATTCCAGTTCATTTTCTTGCATAGACAAGCTTAGAGACAGCAGCAATGAGTTCCAAATATTGTACCAAAATGTGTTAAATATGTTTTTTGGCTTTAATCAAGCTCTTCTTTCTGTGTTTATATTTTTAAAACAAAATGTAAGACTAAGAACTTTTCCTGGGATTACTTCCCTTGGATTAGCAACTTGTTATTAAATATTTCATGACATTTCACAAGAGTTAGTGTTAATGCCAATGTTTTGGCCAGATTCCAGTTCATATAATTATATTCTGCTTCTGTAAATTCCTCCTGAAGTTTCAATTCTGTATTAAACATTTTTCTTCATTACTTTAAAATACTAGGCATTGTTTCTATGTACTGTTAACCAGCTAACAGCTAATACTGCGTGAGGTGGTAATATAACCTATCTCAAAGGAGCCACGCAGAGATTAACTGTTAGGCTGTTACTTTTAAGGCTTCAGGTGAAGGGTGCAGTCATAGTTATTATCTTATAATCAGTCATTTCTTTTTTTTCCATAAGCACAGCCCATACAAGTTTACTTCTTTCTTCTGAATATACATTTCTGTTTAACATATTCCTAAAAATGTGTCAGCAGTAAGGTATAGAAAGAAAAGGGCCAATATCAGCCAGAATTCTTGAAGAAACATTTTTAATGTGGAATTAGAATTGCTATGAGTCATCCTTATGACTGTGGCAGGAGTGATTGCCTCTCTCTGTTGTTTCCTAAGAATTTCTGGAATAATATCTACAGGAAATGAGAATCTTCCCCATGGATATTAGGAGTCTCCACAACCGAAAAGCTAGATTTCTTTCTTCAAAAAGTGAGAGATGTTTCTATTTCTGCTGAAAAGGAATAAATGTACTGTGTTGAGCCTTTGCAAGTCAAACTGATTTTTCTACATCGTTGGACCAGTGTTTCACCAATAGATAATTTTAGTTTAGTCTTCCAAATCTACTATTTCTATGAGAAATTTTTGTATTGGTAAGTGTGTTTTTTTCAGTGTAGAAACTGAATGAGAGATTCAGAACCGGGTTTCTAGTTTTAAATCTACACCTCGAAAAACTACCATTGGCACCCTACTTCATCCCTGTTGGTTGCCTCAACAAAAATAAGGAATGAAAGTGAAATTTTCCCCCCATAGAGGGGAGGACATTTAAGTATCACTTAGTTCTGATTTTGATGCATGGGCCCTCTTTGCAAAACAATGAATTTTACCTTTACCCAGGGCAGAGACTAAATGACTCTTTAGAGAGTCTTTGTAGAGTGTGGTTGACACATGCTAGTCAGAAAATAGGAGGAAATTTCCACTCGGTTATCGGCACTATATTTCTTCAGGAAAGAAGATGTCAGTCACCAAAACCATCAAGATGGCATCTTGCTCAAACACAAAATCCATTAACGAAAATAAGTTCCAGCCAGCAAATAATGTCTTTTTTTTTTGGGGGGGGGGGGGGAGGAATCAAGGGAATTACAGTTTTAACTTGTGTTTTCTCTTGTTTTTATCTTATATCTATGCTATCCAAGGGCAAGTAAATAGTCTCCTCTGAGAGTGATCAGCTGCTAGAGAGCGTTGAGTGAGCAAGGTGGGACCGAGCGAATTGCCTCTGCAGTGTTTTCCATTCCGACAACAGCAGAATGAAAACCCTGAATTCGTCCCCAGCCTTTAGTCTCCCCTTGGTTACTACGAGAGCAAAGCAGTGATGGGGAGAAGATTTTAATTCAAGATTAGGAATTTCATGCATTAATGTAATGGTTCTTCAATTTGTTGTTCAAAACATGAGTAAATGGAGAACTGAGTGAAAACCAGACCTTTAAATTAGCTCTCAAGAGGAAGAAAAATTTAATCCCTGCACTTGGTAAATAAAGCAGTCTATTTCAGCCATTATATTTGCTAAACAAAGAAAATGATAACACACACTTCATACACAGCTGACTGGGAAACGTCACAACCGACTCTTGAGAGCAAATGCTTTGGGCCTGTGTGCAGACATTTGATGGGTTGATAAGGTTTTCTCCTCGGCTGCGGTGCTGCTTAGTGTCATGAACTTGAGTGAGGTTGGCAATAGGATATGGGAGGTTTGCTCAGGGCCTGAGGCACTTACAGCCCCCCCCCCTTATTAAAAAGAATTTTGTATTGACTGTGCAGCTAGCAACCAGGATATCCGCAGTAAAACTGGTTTATTTTCTAATTAAAGCTCAAGAGTGGACAATTTAAGAGAATTTGAACTGCACTTCAGCGAAGTGTAATACGAAAGCTCTTGATTTTACTGTGTGAATATTCTCCAAGCAAAGGGGTGAGGCAATTCTAACAAGTCCAAGAAGTTTATCTGTTGTGGTTCGAATGACAATATCCCTGCATATCTACATTGTAAGCCTTTTTTTTTCTTTTCTTTCTCTCTCTCTCTCTCTTTTTCTTTCTTTCTTTCTTTTTTTTTTTTTTCCTTTGGTTTGTGGCTTTCCATTCATCTTTTTTTTTTCCCCTCAGATTTTCGTCATTTGCTTTTAATTTCCTGTCTTTACAGGACTCTTCCTGACAAACCTTCCGTTGCCTCAAGGTGCACAAACATGCATATGCAAGGACTGAGCAAGGAGGAGGCAAGTGGCTGTCAGAAGTATGCTAATTGCTCTACTTAATGTGTGCACTATCCTTTTTCACATTAAAAGCATAATGTCAATCATTTAAATTTGGCTAATCAGTAGGATTTCGTGAAAAAAAAAAAAAAAAAGAAAAGAAAGAAAGAAAGAAAACACCTGGAAAGGTAGTTGGTGATTTTTTATTTTTATTGAGTGTTTTCTGAAACAAGAAGATGAAGGAGGGGAATCCCTTCAAGGTCACAAGCTTAAGAAGAGCTTAAAAATTGCATGACAAAACCTACAAGAAGAAAAGATTAAATACTTAAATACATCAGTTTTGTTCTGGGCTTTCAGGCTTTTCCTTTTTTTTTTTTTTTTTTTGGCTGCTGGTCTCTCTCAGTTAAAACAACTATGTCAAACATGTATATCAATGTTGGTAGTTCTGAGGCTGTTTTTTCTTCTCACAACCAAGTGGATGAATGGCAGCAAGTTGGTGACCTAGTGGGAAAAAAGAGTTGCAGGCTTACCACATTTTGAATCAATGGTGAATTGCTTACTGCAGCTCTATTAATTATTCTGCTCACAGTTATGGACTTAATAAATAAGAAAAGAATATATTCTTTTTTCCTGACAGACAAACCTGAATGGATTCAGTAACTGATGCTCTCTCCCTCTTTCTCTCTACACGTACGTATGCAGGCTTCTATCTATATAATTGTATACCTTGAAGAAGGTTTCTTAAATACACATTAAAAGCTTGAAAGACACAAATGAAAATCAATTTTCTTTTCACAAGAATTTTAACTTTGATGAGAAAGCTTGATAGCTCCTTTTAAAATGTATTTTAAGAAAGAATTATTTAAGGGAAAAACAAATATCTTCCTTTTTATAGAGAGTAGCACAAATATTTAGGCGTTTGTTTCAAAGTTCTATAATAGTATATTTTTGCTGTGACTTATTTCAATATGTATCTACTGAATAATGCCTTAATCTCTCTGAAATAGTCTTTCTGCTATGCATATTTAGTATATGCAGGTGTATTAGGGTTACATTTAGCTAGAATTGGGGAGGTGGAAGTGGAAGGAGAGAATTGTGGAGAGGAAGAAGTGCTAAAGTGAGCCTTTCGAAGTCAAGTAATTAAATATATCTATATCTTGATATAGACTACTATTCTTTAATTTAATTTGCATCCATCCTTCCAGCTTAATCATAAAATATGATATGATCTTTTTGTCCCAACAGTAGAATAACTAACTTAACAATTCATAGTGGAAAAAATAAATACTGGCAAAAAATGTAACTTATTTTTTTTTTCTTTTCTTGACAGTACATGCCCTTTTCAATTGTTTAATTATTTCTGCTTGTTTCATTGATGTTTTTAAACAGCACCAATATCCAAGTGGTTTCATGGCCTTCCATTACATATATGCATGTACAAACACACATGTGTATATGTTCTAAATAAATCAGTGCTAGTATCTCATTACCCTAATGACACCCCTACAACGATAAATATTCATACAGAGAACAAATAATGCATTGATAAAAACAACACAAAAAGACCCTGGGGTATTCAACCTGAAGAGTTCAGTCGCTTATTATAAAAAAGGCAAGATTAAAACAAATATTACCTTTGTGATAGCCTCTTTACATCTCTAAATGTCAGCACTAGGCTTAGTCTCCAAAGGATATTTCAGGATCTTACAGGTTTTGCATAAGCCTGATCTGGAAGAGAGGGTGTGCAATGGCATTTAACAGAAAGAGCATCTTAAATATGCAGCTGCCTACAGAATCAGGGTGGGACTTGACTGTCAATATATATGACAAAAATTTCATACATGGGCAAAGGCCATAGACTGAAAATGAGTAAGTTTTATAATATATTAACTAAAAATCTAATACCTTCTATCAGCACTGTGAAATAAGATTTGCCTGCTCCATTGCAATCCTACTCGCATTTTGGAAGTAGACTAAATACAACTTACCTGGAAAGAAGAGAAAGGTCTAAAGAGTTTGTTAAAATATCATAGATCCAATTAGTGCCAATATAGAGCCTTGATTCTGGAATATCTGATGGGATGTAATGAATTCATCCTTGTAACACCCTGTAGAGAAACCTGTTCTAATCCGTTTGCCCATAGAGGAACTGTGAGAAGGTGCAGATCTGAAACCAGCCCAGCATGAGTACTCCACGCTGTAGGCCACCCACTGCTAACAGGCTGTGGCGTTTGCCTCCGTCGGGCAGCTAGCTGCTTCTCTCAGAAAGCACATTTTCCCTGATTCTCCTTGTTCTTGGTGGCTTCCTTGCAACCCAGCTCACAGCTGCAAAGCACAACACCCAGGGACACAGCGCTTGGTGCAGCCTGGCTTTGGCGGCGCACTATGCCTGTGCTCAGTCCTGGACAAGGAGATGAGCACTGGGACCAGCATCCAACAGGAGAGGAATGTGAGCTTCCAGACCGAACAGATGTAGCTGGTAATTTGGAATATGATTAAACATTACAGCCAGTCCTAGCATAGAAAAACATTTGATGGATTTGGGGATGTGCTGAAGTGATTTTCCTCTGATATATGCAGCATACATCTTTAGCTTCCCTTCCCACGACAGATGAGTATTTTTAAAACCAAACAAACACACAGTGTGTCCAAGTATGTCATCAAATGACCTACTGCTACCATTATTGATGAGTTACACCTGTTTGCCAACAAATATGCTCCTTATCACTGTCATGTGAGTAATCGGGTAAATGCTTGAATAAACAAGTCCGCTTCATGCTATGCCCTGGAAGTTATCTAAAGCGGATGCAGATGAAGACCCTGTACAGCTAACAGAGAGGTAATGATCTCAAGAGCTTAAAGTGGCAGTTGTTCATCACTGGTGGTTTTATCACATTTCCAAAGGGCTATTATAATGACTAAACTAAATTCATAAATTGGATTTTACACATCAGAATTATCATTAATTTAGGTACTAGCGTGGCATAGAAGAAGAGACATTTTACCCCCAGTATTCAGGGACATCAAAGCACTGCAGTTACAGCAACTAATGGGGGAAGACCGTAAGCTGCTTAAAGACATGAGGCTATACCTCACCTCCATGCCAGAGTGATGAGCTCTAACCAGGCCTCTCTTTTCTGACTCTTGACAGGACAAGCTCATCAACGGGAAGCAGTCTTGAATCTGGCATTGCAGGGGAGCTGCTGGAAACAGATTGATGCCTAAGTTGAAGGGTCCTTTTTGCCAAGGTGTTCTTTGAGGTGTCCTCAAGTCTGACCTCCGTTCCAACATAGCTGGCTTTAGGACAAAGATAAATTAGCCTTTCTGCCATCACAAGAAGAGGGCTCTCATGGTCAGTGCATACAACTGTGAAGCTACTTGAGAAACCTAAGCTTTACAGCCGCAAGTGAGTGGATTCTCTGGAAACTTACTTTGGCTAAAGACTTCAGGATTTGTTAGCTGGCTGTCTCAGGTGCTGTCAAAACTGAGGAGCTAAATGTACTTCTGTTTAGACAGTGGACGTTTATCATGGACACACAGAATAAAGAAAACACTTGAGGGCAAAATGAAGCCAAAAGAGGAGTCAGGGTTTGGTGCCTCCAAGGACACACTCGCTCAGAAATAGCACAGGCACAAAAAAGAAAAGGGGTGGATAGTAGTTTGAATCCTTCCCCGCCCATCCCAAAGCATGTCAAGAGCACACAAAGGAGCAATCTCTGTCATCACAGGCACTTTGTGCACTCTTTTTCCAAATATTCCCGGAGGAAGTATGGCTCTGCCCTGCCCCTGCTCTTAGCTCCTGTCTAAATAGCACCATTTAGCATAGTATAAGTAGAGTCAAGGTTGCTCTTTTTTTTTCTTTCTCTCTCTTTGCAAATTATTGCTGATTTCACTACTGCAAATGGTAGAGTGAAGTGTTTGTTTTGCTTACCTGCTCAAAGAACAGGTAAAGTATTATCTGAAGTTCATGCCACAAATATATTTTGTTCTTATCTTTAGTAAACATTTAGTAACAGTGAAGCTCCCATTATCAACAAGAGTTGTGTACCTAAATCCCTTCCCTCCCACCCCCGGTGTCTTTAACTTCAGAGCTGATAAAATGCTTTCAGTTACAGAGCTCTACTCACAAGAAAAGACACATACACATGAAAAATGTGTGTTTTGATGGTGTGGCAGAGTCACTGCGTGTTAGAAGACTCATAATAAAAATTGGTATGAATTATTGGAATACCAGAATGAGGACAGATTAAAGGCTAGTATTCATTATTGCAGCATCTGCTAGTGCTGCTATAAATAAAGGTTTCTAAACATTTCCATATTATGAATCCCCAATTTCAGGAATTTATAACTTGAATGCAAAAAAAATCTCTCTCATCTAGCACTTAGAATACTATTAAATTTGGAAATAAATGTCTTTTACTGAGTATATACATAGATGTACGTATAAAATCTATATTTATAAATCCATAGTTATCTACTATATATTCTACTATATATTTTTTTGTAGATAAAATCTATGCTATCTTAAAATATAGATTTAATCAGCTTCAGCAACTTTTTCTTAAATCAGAGAGAGGGCTCTTGAAATAATAATCAGTTTTTAATAGTAAAATTCTATATTGGAGTTTTTTATTTTTCACATATTACATCATTTTTTAATATTTAAATAATAATTTTAAATTTTTTTTAATTTTAAAAAAAAAAAACAAACAGGTTTTCTCATCTGAAAACCAGCAGCTACCTGGTACTTTTTTGTAGGTCACAACTGAAAAAGATCTTGTCCACTCTGTTTCTGCATTCACTTTAAAAGCGATCTGCACAACCTACAAATTGGTCTTATCCTCTTTGTGAGAGAAGTTTAGGGGTGCCATTACTCTCTACACTCAGAGCTTTGGTGTTACAGAGAAGGTATCGAAATCCAAACCAAATCACTTTTATTAAAAGGAAGGGGCACATTTGAATCTCTGGATTTTTGTATCTTCATCTGTTTTTCTAAATTAGTCAGAACATCTCCTCTAAGTGACTTGACAATGATATCTCTGCACTGCCTGCACAGAGACCAAAGGTCTGGCAGCCCTGGACAGTGGCCGGGACGAACCCTTCATCTCTCTCTTGACCACAGCACCAACATCAGAGGTAGATATTTATAGAAGGTGATCAGTTAGGTCTTTTAATACCTACTCAGATTTCAGAACAAAATCCTCAGCAGTTGTGTGGATTGCAGCAGGATCTCAGGAGAACAGCACACATCTGGAGCGATCTCAGGAGATGGTGGCCACCATGCTCGTCACAGTCTGGCCTCCTCTCTGTTGGAGCTTCTCCTTCTGTTCCTGGCTGAACTCCTGTTAGTTCATAGGAACAAGCATCTCACCCTCTCTTTATCATCTGCCAACTATCTTACACCCTGTTCAGTAAATTTTTGTGTAAACATTAACAATTTATTAGGCTGTAGTAAAATCAACTGCAAAAGACGTAAAAAGACTTTTCAGAAGGCCATTCAGAAGGGCATTTTGATTGTCAGATGCGACAAAGAATACAATGGATTATGTAATAAAATAGTACAAGAGGCAATACTCACTGTAATTTAATGAGATTTTTCTCTGTTTATGACTTGTCTTGACACTGGAATCCAGCTGGTCTCTGGAACAAGTGCCTGTACTCTGATTGACTTAGCCATCATGAAAAGAATAACAGCAAATATAGCCAGGTATGAGACTCATTTCTAAAATCAGCAGTGGAATTTAGAAAAATTACACCGAAACTGGCTTGTTTCAGAGAAACTACATGACATTTCTCTTCTTGAAATTTTAAAAGTATTTTAGCATATCAGTTATTCAGAAGTATTATTCAGTGTAAAACCTATTTTATACTTTGTGCAAACTTCTAATAAATAGTATGCCGAACAGGCAAGTATTTGTGGTAAAAACTAGCAAAATAGGATAGACTTACTAATTCTGTTTAGACTGTCAAATACCAGCAAAGTAAGTGTAAAAAAAAAAAAAGAAAAGAAAAAAGAAAAGAAAAAAAGAAAAAAAGAAAAGAAAAGAAAAAAAAAAGAATGGTTGGGAAAAAAATGATATCCATATAATTTCATTTGAAAACCACCAAGGGCGGGGGGGAAAGTGGCTTAGTTACTAGAAATAGCAGTACACTTGAGGTCCCATTTGGAAGGAAATTCCTGCGCCCTGTCTGGGTGGGGAAGATCAGGCTTTCTGAGTGCAGAGGAGGCTGAGCTATGCGGGCTGCGGCGCACGAGGGCAGGCGGGAGAGGCGTGCTTAGCTCTGCGCCCTGGGCGAAGGAGCTGCTTCTGGAGGCGTCGGTACAAGCGGTACCTCGCTTTTCACGCTTGCTCTCTCCACAGCCTGCATCCATCCTGCACCAGTGCTAGGAGTACCAGGATGAATGCTTTCATGGGGGAAGGGGAGCGATATCAATTAAAGTTTATTAAATGATGCAAAGTTGATATGTAAAATCACTCGTAAAAAAAAAAGATTATTCATTATTTTTTACTCACAGGTATCCAACTGAAGTTACAGTCATGCTCTCAAAGAGTATAAATGTGATTAGTTGACAATCCTGAAAACTCTGAACAGTACACAATTCAGTCAATATAAGCAAAAAAAAAGAGTGAAAAAATTGCAGATAAGGAGAATGTTTCCTAAAAAAAAAAAAAAAAATTATTCTTTTTTTTTCCCAGAAAATAATACTGCTTGACCTGTTCTACTTTTCATGTTTATGTTTTAAGGTTTTTAAAAAATTTTGGAAGGAGAGTTATTTTCCTAAACATCTAGGCAATTCTATCCCCATTTTTAGCATGTGCTTTCTTAGATTACATAGACAGAAAACAGAAAGTCTCTCACTCAAAGCATTCTATTTTCCTGAATACGCACTAAATTAGGAATCAATGCACAGAGATCTGTGGAGCTGCACAGATGAATCACGGCAGTTCACATGCACAGTGTTCAGATTACACTGCTTCCTACATCCAACTATTTTTTCTTCCTCTTCCTACTGGGAAAGGCTTATTTTGGAGAGATCGTTACAATCATGCCTCTTCTGTTATGTGGTATAAGACAGAAAATTTAGGAGTTTGATAATAAACTCCAACCCTTTTTCAACAGGGATGAGACTGGTCTCTCAATTTCATAAGCAAAAGAGTACAGATCCTATTAAGTATCTATTCCTGCTTCCTTCCTTCTTACTGCTCATCCTTACAACAGCATCATGTTAGAGAGGAATATTTGGTTGAACAATCATGTGTGCAGTAGCTAAGTTATCAGTTAGATAGCTTTTATACTTGAACAATCGTTCTTAGTATATTTTTTCCTTGACTAGCAAACCAAATAAATATTTTCCATTTGCTTTAGAAAACTTGTGATTTCCATGACAGTCTCATAAATAGCACAGCAGCTAGAGAAGCAATTTTAGTTTGGACAGAATTCTGATTAGTTGGTAATGTTCTGTTTTGTTTTTTCTTTTTTTTTTCCAAAATGGTATTCTTTATTATTAATAATAATTAATAAAAATGTATGCTCATATATACTCAACATTTGGCTAGGAAATAAACAGAAAAAAAAAAGTAAGAAAATTGAAGTTAAGGGTAGAAACTTCCTGTCCACAGAGCAGGGCTGCAGAGGGTGATAGAGGGAAGCTCTATACCTACTGTGTCTTCCCGCTGGCCTGGGGGCTGCCCGTGTGCCCCCTTGCCCGCAGGCTGTGGGTGCTCAGCGGACCCATCCTGTAGGGATCGCTGCACCTCGGGGCGTGATTCAGCAGCCTGGACACACTCTGGTAGAGTCTGAACTGGGTGTTGGCTCGTTTGGCTACCGAGTTAATGTTACTGCAAAATAGTGCAGCAAGGGAAAAAAAAAAAAAAAAAAAAAAAAAAAGCAGCATTGTGAAAATAGTGAAAATATATAACTGTTGAATGTGTTGGTTAAATGCATACTCTGGTATGCATACTTTTGCAATAGCAACCATTACTTACCCGTTAGACGTTCATGGCTTCTTTAGAAATTTTTTTGTTGCATAAATTCATACTTCAGTACCTTATAAAAAAGTAGAGTTTTGACAGCATAATAGTCCATGGAAAAAACTCAGTTTCAGGAACAAGACTAGAGATCTTGTAGTTTGCCATCCTAATGTAGTGCCTCTCAAAAATACCCAGTCCAGGTTTTGAGACCTTGAATGGCCTTTCATGATATAATACCAGGCCTTCTTTTTCCTTCCTAAAAGCACTATTTGAAAACAGATCATTAATTTGATATCAGGTTAATCCAGCTGCTTCCCCTCCATATATATATTTGATGAATTTGAAAGCCTTTCTGAAACATTGCTAACAAAAATACAGTGTGAAATTTCGAAGGTTTCTAGTACATAGAATTTTAGCTGTGCAATTTCTCCCCTCAAAGTGCCACAAGAGATAATGTATTAATCATTTGCCAAATTCCTATTTTCAAACCAAAGCTGTTTATTTCTTAGTTATTTAGTTCCATGAGGACAGGGAATGTCTTTTATCACTTTCTAATATACTTCATACCTGTTTAAGATAAAAAGCCAATCAGGCCAAATGTTCAGCAAATTAGAGGAAAATCACTCACTTTCATCTTGTTTACAAGGTGAGGTTTAAACCTGTGAAAATATTTTAAGATAAAAATACTGTCATTCGCTTATCTCCAGCCCAAGCAGACTGCTGTAACAAGATGGCTGCATATCATTTTGATTTATAGCACAATATATTAATAAAAAGTTGGTTGTAAATTGTGATGGTGGCTGTGAAGGATAACAGTGATTCCTGTGCACTAATATAATACTTAGTATTAAAAGGAACGATGGCCCAAACGTAGTACTTCGAATTTGCGGGTAGATTCTATAGCAAAATAACAATAATCCAAACTGAAAATCTGCAAAGGTATTCATATTTAATTAACCATGTTGCACCAATTAGGTTTGTTGCAAAAAGTTAATTTCTTGGAAAATCTATTTTATGTTTATAAAAAATCATTTCTCAGAGAACTTTTTAACCTTAGAGTATTCTTACTTGTTGAATTATACATGAAACAAACATCGGCTATTTAATGGGATTTCTGCTACCTTTTCTACAATTCTCTAGAGTGGAATTGCTGATAGTAAGATCTTTTATTAAGCTTATCTGAAATATAAGTGATGCCAGCAAAAAGAAAGTGTGTTTGTGACCTTTAGGTACACATTGTTGTTGTGTTATGTTAGAATCCTTCAAAGAGTCTTTTTTTTTTCTTTTTTTCTTTCTTTTTTTTTTCTTTTGCTTATGCTCCATTTACAAAGGGGCAAATGATTGAATTTGCTTCACTGAATTGAACTCATACAGCATCCTGCTGGGTTCTGGGGAGCATTTATGGAACACCACCTGGAGGGCAGCTGCTCTTTTCTCCTAGCCCTGAATATCATTAAATTTCAGCAGTAACATGACACACTGTAGAAAATTTTGTTTTAAGGCTTCACTCTTCTGCACTGTTGTCGTTAAGTGTAGAGAAGAAGGGGTGTCATTTTTGGAAAGAAATAGTTATAGACTTTATTCCTTGTCAGCAAGTGCCCACAACCAGGAAAAGTGGAAAGACTGGAAAAAAGTATAAAAAAGACTTTTTTTGTAACAAAAAAAAGCCATTAGTAAGATATATATTTCAAAAGAGTACTTTGTGTAAATGGAAGTAGTTATGGCCTGTGCTGAAGCATTCACAATTCAGCTTCATGTCTGAGCTGCAAAATGTCTTTATTCAGAAGGAGAGCAATTGCTAACCTTATCTTGCACATGTGGGTGACATTGGAGCTGCCCTAAGAACTCATTTTCTTGTAACTATTTGCTTAAGCATTTCACTAACAGATTAAACCTGAAGAGAACATTACAGTGAAGTGCTATGAAGCACTGCCTTATGCCTATGCCTTCTATAGAGGGCTAATAACTGTGTGGGCTTTACACATTTTGAACTTTTTTTTTTTCTTTTTGCACTACACATAGGAAATCTTCTGCATTAAGAGCAGAGGTCAGATGGGGCCAGTTCAAGACAGTTCACCTCTACTGCTGCACTTCAGCTTTTTTCTTCTAGTTTCCAGTCTGTAAGTGCCAAAGCCATTCTGAAGGACGGACTGAAATCCAGTGGGAATTACAGTGTATGGCCCAGCTGTTTAGATACTTCTTACATTCCCTGAGGTCTACATCACTTATCTTGCTGATGGTATCAAGAAGTTGGCACAATGATGAGAAATAGCAAACAATCTCTAAATAGTAAATGCAAAATAATTACTGCTGATTTATTTACTCAATAACTTTTTTAAATAAAAAATTAGTACAACTGAATAGAATATGTCACTTAGCTCCTATATTTGAACATTGCCACCTCTCCACTTCTCTCCCTCTTTCCATGCTGTGCTTTTCCTTCTTATCTCCTTTGCCATTTGCTTCCCTTCAGCAATTCCTGGTTCTCCTTTTCTTTCTCCTCAATTCACTCTTAAAGCTGATATCAATGAAACACCTAACTGCAAGACTAGCATGTTCTCCAAAGTGAGCTAGTGCTGTACAATTGGTTACCAATTAATATAGCTGTGTAATACACATGATTGACATTATCTACTCAAAACAAAATTTAGAAGCCTGTGCTTTTGTCCAAATCATAATATTACTGGAAAATGATATTTTTCAACAATAATAACAAATTGATGTTATGAACAGGAAAATCCCAAAAAAAAAATCCAAGTAAGCTTTAAAATCATATTTCCTGTTGATTTAATTTAAAGGCTTACTCCAAATGGAAAGTTTATGGAATATTAAATCATTTCATTTCAAATTCAAATATCTATGCTTTCCTCTTGACATTTCTAAATCAGAACTTTTTATGGTATCCTCTTTGAGCATCATTTCAACCTTCAAGTCCAGCTTCATCCGGTAATTCTTTCTAAATTCATCATGCCTACATGATGCCTACTAGTACTTGCAGGGTGTGAACAACGATGGACCCCCAGCGTGGCCCAGAGTGCCACTATGCCAGGTGTTGCCCAAACTGCAGACAAGAAAAAAGCAGCACATCATGATTCCATATTTTGGGCCCAGTGGAGAGACACAATGAAATGGTATCTTCTCCTGAACGGGACTGGAGGGTTCAGCAGATCCAGCAGGACTGTTGAGCCTCACAGCCAATGGAACCGACCAATGCTAAACTTTCTTACAGGAAGAAAATTCCATGTTTGAAACAACTTTGCCTGTTGGGTGTTACGATAAGTACCTAATCAGGATCTGTGTTGTCAAAGCAGCTCTCATCACTGAAATTATACTGAATAAGGGCTGCAGGACCTGCATCCCAGGGCTAAATGTAAAGTTATTTTCATAGTAGTGGAAAGTTTTCTTAGAAGAAACTATCACCCATCGTGACATCCGAGAGGTGGCTAAGAGTCCAAGAAGTCCAAGAGAAGCAGAATCCAAGTGAGAGGGAAGGATGCAATACTGCTCTCTGGAAGTAAGCCATATTTTCCAGAATTGGGCCCACATTTTCCAAGCTCAGTGTTCAGAGAAACCAGAAGGGGTGTTTCTGTATTACAAGAAAACTCATATGTAGTGAAGCCATTTGAGTTTGTCTATATTTTTTCTGCCACAGTAATCTTGCTGCAAATGAAAACTCACATATGATGAACACCAAATAATGGATTTTCAAACTAACACTGAAATGAAAAAGATCTTTCTGGGTAAGCCTGGTGTCTAGATGAAATGTAAATTCAATCCCTCTGTGAAGTGATTCTGAATAATCAGAAATGCATACACTCACTAAAATACATTACCAGAATAACACAGAAATAGAACAACATGACAACAATATTTTTTTTCCTACTTGAGAATAAAAGTAGATGGTCCTCCTAAATAATTACCCATTTCAAGAGAAAATTGTTCACATTAAAAAATAATAATAATTTTTAAAAAGCATATTTCCATTTTATATATTTTGCTACTTGGGTTGGCTCCAATTCTGACCTTTACCCTGGCCCAAAATGGGTGCAAATGCATTGTAGCAAGCTGTTTTTTCAAATGTGACTTCTCAACGTACATACTCATTTAGTTTCAAGACCATGTGGTAAACAGCCCACAGACTGTACTCAGGAGGATTTTAGGACTATTGCAGTTTTGTCAGACTCATCATGTAGCCTTAGACAAATTATCTCACCATTGAATCAGATGTTCTGTTCCTGCTTTGGTTCATCATTTGGTTCAAGTTTTCAAATTCTCCTCCTTGGAGAGGGATTTTAAATGTATGTATACCTAGATAGGTATACACATTTTTTTCTTCTCTTGCAGTTTGAGATGTGCTGAAGAAGAAAGAAGAATATGCAAAGGAATGTGGAGGTGGTTGAGCAAGACCCCTGTTACTCACGTTCACATGAGACCTGATGCTTTGTAGGGTGTCTCCCTGCATGAGGACACATGGGCACATTAATTCTGTGATGTGGGAAATTTCTCCCCAATGTGGTTTCAGCTCAGGTTCAAAATGTCCACAGTCTCCCAGAAAAAGCTGAAATTAGGCCATATGGTAGTGAGAGGTTGTACTGCTATGCTTTTTAGATGGTCAAACCATCCAGACGAGAGAAATAAAAGTTTGGCCAAGGAGCTGACATCACCTGCTGCTTCCCCTGGAAGGTCTGAAGTCTGGCGTAGGACTGAATGTAGGCTTTGGGCAGACACTAATGAGTTAGGGCACATCTGTGCTTCAAAATGAGTTTCTTCAGTACAACATTTAGTTGTCAGCACAGACTGGTGTTTTATCAGAGACAGGACAAAATAGAATTTGGAAGGTGTTTCCAGCTCCCAGACCATCCTTTTCTGTCCAGCACTGCTGGTGCTGGGAGAACCCCAAAACTGCAGTTCCCTTCTGTAAAACGATCATAACAGCTCTTTGCCTAAGACTTTCCTTTGTTGATATAAACTGCTGTGCAAATTGTTTGACAAATGTTCAATCAATAATAAACCAAAATTCAATAATTAATTGTATCTGCAAACTATATGATAAGCTGTAATAAATACTTTCTATTTGTTGCTCTGAGTGACAATTCCTAGTGCAGCAAAACTGAAAATCAGACCAAGTCTCAGCTGACTCAGAAAGATCATTAGTAACCATGTCTTGTATGCAAGAGCTGGATTGAAGCCATGTTGACACAAGACAATCAGTTTTCTATACTTGCAGGATGCTGTAATGAAATGCTTGATTAGATGAAGTTACAGGTGTGATGATATTTTCATCATTGTGTGATAAAACATCAGGAAACCTTCAAGCCTCTAACGTTATTGAATATCTTGGTGGCGTTAACACAAATAGTGTACAGTTTGTAACGTAAGGTAAAGCTAGGAGAAGGAGGAGGCAAAGGAGGGAGGAGGAGAGACAGTTTGGGCTTTTGATTTAAGGTGAAGAATCTTTTTTGAATGAATGTGTTCTTCATCATCATAAAATGACTAGTACAGTTAAAGTTTTGCATGCACCTTGAATTGCTGAGTGTTATTTCATAAATAATAAATAGAGGGTGAAATAAAGAAATGTTTCTCATTATTACTACAAAACAAAGGATATTAGAGGCAGGATATGCTGATTTTTGCAATTACAAAATTTTGGTGAATATTTAGTAATTTTGCTGGATATTCCTTCAGAAACTGGAAAAAATGGAGAATTAAAACTGGTATTAACTGAAATGTTTCTTTCCCAGAGTCCCAGTCACATTCAGCACATTTAATTCATCCTGTGAATTCAGTAGGGCTTTGTGAAGGAATAAATCAAACATCATTTCTATGTTACTTCATTGTTTAGCTACTGTAGAATTTCTTGTGACTGCTGATATTATTTATTACTAGGAGGTCTGTTTGCTTGTTTTCCATTTGGAAAAAATAGGCAATGAAACATTTGTTAAATTTATTTCTTTATGAAACAATAGTAACAGAAAGATTTGCATGGACATAACAAAAAACATGGACATAAAAAACTATATAAAGATCTTCATACAATCTTTTTCTCTAAATATATACAACCAGTAGGAATATTGTGTGGTTTGCTGTTTTGTTCAGTAGCAAAGCTCTAATTTCTCTTTCAACTGTACAGCTGTTGCACATCTTTTACTTCGTTCTTCATTGTGCACACCCAAGCTCAGGACTGCAGCAGGAAAAGTCTGCCTAGAGAGGGTCATCTCTGCTGTCCCCAGAGCCTGCTTAATTCGCTTTTCTAGGCAGAGCTCTGTCAAAAGCGAGCAGAAGCAGCTCATACGGGAATGTAGCCAAGGTACCTGGTAGACACATAAACTTGATCCACCAGATAGCCTGCCTACAGTGCAAAGCTTTGCAGCTGCCTAGGAAGCAGATTACCTTTCTGTAAGCACCTCCATTTGAGAAACATTACTCCACACACAAGAAACTTCAGCTTCTTGCAACTTTTGACCCCCTTTGCCCCATTTTGAGGCTGCCACTTCTTTTTCAGGGGTTGTCAAAGGTCTCTCTCCAAAACCTAGCTGTAGTAAAAGCTTCTGAAGACCTCTGGGCTGGCCTGGCACAAAGCCTGCGAACAAACCACCCAACTCACTGGCCTGGGCTCCATACACCACGTAGTATATCTACCTCTCCCCCATTAGAAGGCTCTGCTTAAACTGACATCATGGTTGATGGGTGAGATTTCTTGCTGATCTGATGGGGCAGGTTATACTATGGAAATGTCCTCAAGTATCTTTATGTGATCTGGAAATGACACGAGTCTAGGTCACATTTAGGGCAAGGCTCCTCTTAGCAAAACTCCTGCAGGATTTTGCAGAATCCTGCTCATTATTTAAGTCCTGTAAATGAAAAATCTATCAGGCATATGCTGTAGAGTGGCTTTTCACTTTCTCTATAACAGTACATACAAGGGACAACCGGTCAGAAGATCACAGCCAGCCTAGCATGAGACAAGAGACTTGCTAACAGCATTTTCTCTGCAGATTTTGTTGCTGCCTACTTCAAGGCAACAGAGGTAAAGCACATACTCTTTTCCCACTTTATAGATTCAAATGTTATTTAGTGGTAGACGACAGTGAGGACAGACCTTCAACCCTCCACTGCTCTTTAGGAGGAAAGAAAAGGTGAGTGGCAAATCTGCATGTACATGTTCAATTGGGTTTTAACATGCTTTGTACTTTCAATGGGCATGTAAGCGTGGTGTCCAATGCTATACGATTTTGTTATATATTTTTGTGATGTCATTCTAAGAAGCCTGCTGGACTGAATAGATCTTCCCTCTTCCCCCAAAGGATAATAAGCAAAAGGAATACAATTGCTGTGATTATCATTCTAAACTTGATAAAGACAAACTTGAAGCACATAGCGTAATTTAAGTATATAATGTAACAAATCCTATATGAACCATAAATAATCTGCACCTAAGCAGGTTAACTGGCACACATATGAGTGTGAAAATATTATATAGTGAAACCCGTGTGCCCTAAGAGACTACCCTAGGGCTTTACTTTACAACATCAATTACCCATATTAAGCAAACTGGCCTTACTATTTAACCAGAGATGGTCTGTAACTGGTTCAAGGTACAACGCTTTCTCCTATGAGACTTGCTGAAACACTCTGAATGTCAGTGCTTATAGATGCACAACATACACACATTGTTTTTTGAACAAAATCTGTCACTTTGAATTGTTCAGAATTTTGTGAAAAATTTCATACCAAACAAAACAAAAACCACTAAAAATATTTTTGTTCTCTTTTTAGTTTCATCCAACTGGCTACTGAATAGATATTTAAGTAAAATTAAGTTAAATTTAAACTATCATATTGTGTTATTTACTGAATTAATATATTTCAAGAATTCTAGACATTTCTATTGAAACAGGCTTAGTAACAGTGATTTCTGAAATCAAATAACTGTGATCTAATCTCTTATGGGATTCCCCTCATTTTTTTTGAGTACAATTTTCAGACACTTTTAATAAGAGACACATCTCTTCTAAATTGCTCTCCTGCCCTAAAAAGTGATTTGGTAAAAACGGCATTGGGGGCCTCATTATCACACTGATTTTCCTACCCAATGAGCTCAGTTTGCAAGTAAATTTCTAACTGCCAGCTGCACAAACTCAGCCTGAGTTCTGGATTCCTTCCATCTCATGCATCACTACCAGTAATAAATATCCTGTATGCCAGAATATGCCCTCCATGGCATCTGTGCAGTCCCAGTGCCCTCCACAAATTTGCACAGGTGTTGCTGGGGGCAGACGTTCAAATCAATAGGGTTACACACAAGTAGCTGAGTATTATCTGCCAGACAGAACTGCTAGGACCTGTGAGATGGAGGGGACCCAGTTTGACTTAGGGAGCCTGGCATAGGTTTCAGTCTCACAATTGGGAAAAATATATTTTTGCTTGCCAACAAACATTCTGAAAGAGTTACAACGAATGTGGAACATCCCAAAACTATTTTTATGCTATGTTTAGAGCCCAAACGGTTTTTCAGTGTTTTGCCCCAGGGAATATGCTTGGAAATTTTTTACTAAGTTGCACTTTGCAATCAGGGGGATACTATGAAACACAGTAACTGATACATCTTGGTATCTTAAAGTATCTTCTGCTCTAAGATAGCAGGTTAGCGCCAAGAAGAAATGGTGCATCCCTGTTGCCTCGGTGAAACAGTGCTGTCGTCAACCGGTGTTTTAGGGGAGGATGGAAGAGCAACAGCACACTCCATGATGCCCTGAGCCAATTCCAGCAGTACACCTTGCAGGCAATTTACACTGCAAGAATAAGGCTGCTAACCACTCATTTTCTGACTCCTGGATTGTTCCAACTTACATAAATTCTGTTTGTCTTGAGGTGCCTCTGCTGGTCGTAGTTTTAAAAACAGTGGTTGCACTATGTTTCTAGGGCTATCTAGGGACAGCCAGCAGTTCAGGAGCAGTTCTGACAGATTTCTCTTATGTGATCAGCAATAGAGCTGTACATGGGCTGACAAGTAGGTTGAACATCCAGGTCTGGAAGGAAGTGAGGTAGCCATCAGGCAAGCACTGATGGCTTCTCCAGGCTCCAGCTGGACACACAGCAACCTCATCTAGCAGCGGAGGGACAACTGCTACCCTGGCACTCCAGGGAACCACCCCCGGCACAATCCTCACCATCACTCTCTGACACAGGTACTCTTGGCAAAACGAAGATTTTGACACACAAGATTAAGTACATTTACATACCATTCTCTGTATTTCAGTTGTAATTGGAGTGTCTCTGGATTTTGCCTAAACTAGTTTATCCTCTGAAGCGCTCACTCCATTTCAGTTAAACCAGTGCACTTCACTTCTCGATTTGAATTTCATTTGTTGTCAGTTCTGGGTGCCTAAATACTTGTATTTTCAAAACAAAGCCCTTTGAAAACCACGGTCTTAGGCAACCTCAACTCAAAGAGCTTGTGGTAGCTAGCATACAGCAGCTCAAAAGACAGGAAAGGATACTGCCTTTCTAGCAATGACAAGGAAGTTTATTTTTTCACATGAATTAGCAGTTTAAGAGAAAAAAAAACTTTAAGGAAGCTACTATTCACTAGTGCATAAAAAGCACAGCTGGTGTGTCTTTTCCACTATTTTATCTTCTGTTAGCTAACATGAGGCAAAATCATAGATCATTTTTTTCCTTACGAATATAAGACTTGAGTTGCTCAAGGCCCTTATGTTTATTCCAGAAGAGATCCACAAAACATGCATTTGCAATCTAACTTTGGATTGGATCCCTCTACTCAGAAAGCATCGTATGTTTCTTGTTAAGATAAAAGTCTCTTGATACTGTAATTCTAACTTTTCTCCTTCATTTTGAATCTACAGCTTGTGATTCAAAGCACTTTCCACACCTTTCAAAGAGTAACTCCAGTTTTTCAAATGTTCTTTGTGCAAAGTCATTTTGCATTCTCCAGACAAAAATCTGTAGCATAATGAAAATTCAAAACAGGTATGAAATAAAAAAATAAAAAGAAAGAAAAAAAGAAAAGGAACACTGTACTCGTAACAGTGCTTCTCTTCACACTTAAAACAGCAAAAATCTTTGCTTTCATTTTACTTACATCTAAGACTTACGTCTAACCTCACCCACACAACTTTCAAATCAGTGCATTTATTTGGCAAGAGTGCCATGAAAGGCAGAGGCTGTCTCAGGAGATCGAGGTAGCTTGCCACACATACAGAAGATACTATATACTGAACGAGTATCTTCTACTTTCACTAGGACACCGTTTCTTCAACAACAGACACGTTTTTGGCCATATTTAAATCTTGTTTTGGTAGCAAAATCTTGGAAGGGCAGCATCGAGCTCACCACTTGCATCCTAAAAGCATGGTCAATTCACTTCCCTGCGCGCTGAGGACGACAGAATGAAGCACACAGGGGCACACTGCGGCCGCCCGTGTTCCTCTGTGAAATGTTTTCTGCTGGCTAGCTTTAGGCCTTTGGAGGCACCCAGCCAACCTCTAGACTCGGAGACCTCAGTGCTTTCGCTGGCATTATGTATTCACGCTGCACTGCGCTCAGGATAACAAGTCCTCCCAAAACTGGTGCTCCAGGGAGCTCAGTGTAGACACAGATCTGTAGAAACAGCCTCCATCCACCACGGCAGGCACTAAGCTCTCTAGTGTATCCTGTTTTACCTGTTTTCTCCCACTTTCTGGGGTAGCCCAGCCTTCTATTGACCTAGATAATGGAAAGATGATTATTCATTTGAATTTCAAAAGAATGAGTAGGGGGCTGTTAGCTCTGACTGCTCCCCTCTAATAGGAATATACACGCCTGCACACATACAATTACTGAACTGCTTTTACACGAGTAAATTATTTCATTTCAGCAGTAAAATCTACTTATTCATATACGTGTTTTAATCAGATTTATAAAATCCTCAGGGTAATTGTCTTCTTCAGTGTGGCCATTATTAATCTGTCTGTTTTCAACTTCATTATTTTCCTAGTATTACACTTCAAAATAAAGCAAAACCAAACAGAACCGAACATTAACAAGCAGCAGCAAACAGTAAGGCTGTTCATATTTAAAAGATCACTTGGAGAACATTTGAAATGTTGCCAACACACATCAGAAAATAAGATATACTACAAAAACGGGAAAACAGAATGTGAAGAAGTTATGAGATCCCCACAGTATTAATATTTTTCTTCACAAGGGACACAAGAAAAAACATCCCAGCTAAATTACGTGTAATGAGAGTGTTAAGGGTATGGGACGTCCTTGGCCTCAAACTACACTGAAACTTTTTGTTTTGTTTTGTTTTGTTTTTTAAGATACTCAACAATTTGAATGTGTTAAACGTCAGATTCTCTCATCCTGGCAGATGGACTCCCAGTCATTAAAAATTTGTATCTCCATTGATTATAAGGCATTTATTGGAATTGACTGAAAAATTTCCAAAATAACTTCACAGCTCTTGGAAAGTGCTGATTCAACAAAATACAGGTATTTTATGAAAATGTATTGCTTTGATTCTTTTCATATGAAACTGAGGAAACATTTCATCTTATCAGCTTAAATTTCATGCAATTACATGACATAATGAAATCTCCCATAAAAGTCGAAACAGCGACAACAAATTAAAATACATTAAAACCATCAAAACAGCCTAAAAAAAATATTTTGGCGTGCTTCATTCTGCAAAACTGTTCCAAAGACTCCTTTTGTTTCTATCTGGATTTAAAACACACATAAAAATCCCAGAATTTTCGACAGGAGTGAATGATTTTTGTCATCCGAATACTCGTATATACAGATGAAAAGATACTAACAAAATGATTATCTGAGCCTCTTGGTACCCTGGTCTCATTTAGCAGCAAACAGAGTCCCAGCAGCAGTGATGCTGTCTTCCGCCAAGACGGGCCGCCGGCGCCGTTCCTCCGGGGACTCCTCTGCACGCCGTCCTTACGGGAAGCGCACTCGCATCCTCCGCGATCCCCTGCTCCGAGATCCCTCTCCCCCGGACCGCGCTCACGCCGCCAGGCAGTCCCCAAAGCACTGCGCCCTCTCCTCGTACAGTTTCTCTGAACCCTGCCAGCAAATTTTCCATTTTACCTCCTATCTCCCAAAGGGTAAGCGTTATTATGGGTTAGATCGTACACCCAAGCGCAGTCGCAAGGGAGCGAGAGGCGGCAGCAAGCCTCGGAGGAAAAATTCCTCCTCAGGGCCTCTCGGCGAGGCAGAACAGTGTTCGTCAAAACCCGCCTGCAGAACGAGAGAAAGATGCTTTCCGGACCTGGGCCCTTCGCCTTCCCTCTGCTCTGCACCGCCAGGCAGCCGTTGCGCGGGAAGCGGCACACTGCTATACTAGCTGCCTCTTTTCCGCTGCTCCTGCAAACCACTCTCAGTGTCCTAACAAGCGCAGCCGAGGCCTGGTAGCCCCACCGCATCCACGAAGCTACACAAGGTGAGGGATTTATTATTATTATCCATACAGCAGCATTAGTCACACCACAGCCCTATGATATCAGAATCACGTCACCCAAACGCAGTAATTTTGCAGGGGTCCAAGGAAAAGGAGCCACTGTGCTAACTAGAGGATGATTCTGCTGGAGACCTGCTGCCCCATTAGCAGCAGTTCAGAGGACCAACTGTGCCAGGGCTCATCACCCTCTGCCATCATGGCTGCACCCAGCTAGGAGCTATTACAAAAATACTAGACTTTTGCCTTGCTAATGGTAGCCAGAATAAATAAATAAATAAATAAAGGGAGGGACTAAGAGAACTGTATGTGAATTCATTTTCACAATGCATTTTGCAAAGCAAAATTTGTTTTACACAACACATTTTGCAAAGCGAAATGACCACAGGTGAGGACACGCTCAGATCTGGGCTTCCTCAGTTCTGCGCTGAAAATAAACGTAGCATTGTCCGGAACAGCGAGATCTGCTGCTGCCATTCTGCAATAACCACCTGACTGAGCAGCGAGATGCTCTCTGGAAAAATCAATCAATCAATCAATACAATCAGGCAGCTCGATGCTTTCCGGGAGTTTTCACACCTCGCCGTGGGCAGGCGGCCGCCGTCCCACCCGCAGCCCTGCGGGAGCGGCGGGCACCACCGATTGCCACAGGCGGACGGCGGCGCTGCGACACGCGCGGAGCCCCACGGGCCGCCGCGTCCCCCGCGAGGAGCGCGCTCCGCTCCGCTAAGCCGCCGCGGCCGCGGAGCCCCGCGCGGACAAAGCGCCGCCGCCGCCGCCGCCCCGCGCCCGCGCCGCCCCCGCGCCACCAGCGCCCGCAGCGCGGCGGCGGAGCGCCGGCGCCCCCTGCCGCCCGCCGCCGGCGCCGCGCCGCCGCCCCCCGCGCGGAGCTCCGCGGCCGCCCGAGGGCAGCGCGCCGCGGGGGAGCCGCCGGCCCGGCCCGGCCCGGCCCGGCCCGGCGCGCCCCGCTCCGCGCCCGGCGGCCGCGGGCAGCGCGCGCAGCCCCGCGCGGCGCGGCCCCCGCAGCGCCCCGCGCCCGGCTCCGCGCCGCGCCCCTCCCCCGCGCGGCGCACCCCCCGCGCGGGGGGCGTGCGCGCGGCGGGGGCGGGGCGAGGCGGCGCGGGGGCGTGGCGGCGGCGCGCCATTGGCCGGCGCCGGGAGTGATGTCACCCATATGAAACCCTGATAACGAGTTGGGCGAGGAGCCGCGAGTTTCGCAGGAGGGGGAGCGTGCGCGCGGCGCGGCGGCGCGGCGGGGCGGCGGCGGCAGGCGGCCGGGCACCGCGCGGCACCGCGCACCGCTCCGCGCACCGCTCCGCGCCCCGGCACGGCCGCTGCCGTAGCGCGCCGCGGGGGCAGCGCCGCGCGGCTCCGCCCGGCACCTCGGCGCAGCGCGCGCGCTCCGCAGGGCAAGGTGCGCCGCCGGTGGGAGGGGGCGCGGCGGCCGCTTTGTCGCGCCCGCGGAGGCAGAGAGGAGCGGCGGGGAGCGAGAGAGAAACGCGCTTCGGTTATCGTTCCAGGACCCCGCCATGGTGCAGCAAGCGGAAAGTACAGAGACCGAGAGCAACCTGCCCAGGGAGGCGATGGACACGGAAGAGGGCGAGTTCATGGCTTGCAGCCCGGTCGCTTTGGACGAGAGCGATCCGGACTGGTGCAAAACGGCGTCGGGGCACATTAAGAGACCGATGAACGCGTTCATGGTGTGGTCCAAAATCGAGAGGAGAAAAATCATGGAGCAGTCCCCAGACATGCACAACGCGGAGATCTCCAAGCGCCTGGGCAAGCGGTGGAAAATGCTGAAGGACAGCGAGAAGATCCCTTTCATCCGGGAGGCGGAGAGGCTGCGGCTCAAGCACATGGCCGATTACCCCGACTACAAATACCGGCCCAGGAAAAAGCCCAAAATGGACCCGTCGGCCAAGCCCAATGCCAGCCAAAGTCCGGAGAAAAACGCCCCCACCAGCAGCAACAAAAGCGCCAAGAGCTCCAGTAAGAAATGTAGCAAGCTGAAATCCTCCTCCGCCTCCTCTCCCCCCAAGCCGGGAGCCAAAGCCGCCCACCACGCGGACTACGCGGGGGACGAGTACGTCTTCGGCACCCTCAAAGTGAGCAGCAAGACGGTCAAGTGCGTCTTCATGGACGAGGAGGACGAGGACGAGGAGGACGAGGACGAGCTGCAGCTGCGGATCAAGCAGGAGGCGGAGGAGGAGGACGAGGACGAGGAGCCGGGGCAGCAGCAGCTGCGGCGGTACAACGTGGCCAAGGTGCCGGCGAGCCCCACCTTGAGCTCCTCGGCGGAGTCCACCGAGGGGGCGAGCCTCTACGAGGAGGTGCGGGGCGGCGCGGCGGCGCACGGCGGCGGCGGCAGCAGACTCTACTACAGCTTCAAGAACATCACCAAGCAGGGCCCGCCGGCGCCGCCGCCGCCCGGCCTCTCGCCCGCCTCCTCCCGCTCCATCTCCACCTCGTCGGCCGGCAGCGAGGAGGCGGACGACCTGCTCTTCGACCTCAGCCTCAACTTCTCGCAGCACAGCCACGCCGCCGCCGAGCTGGGGGTGGGCGCCGCCGCCGGCAACCTCTCCCTCTCGCTGGTGGACAAGGACCTGGACTCCTTCAGCGAGGGCAGCCTCGGCTCCCACTTCGAGTTCCCCGACTACTGCACCCCGGAGCTGAGCGAGATGATCGCCGGCGACTGGCTGGAGGCGAACTTTTCCGACTTGGTGTTCACGTACTGAGCGGCGGAGCGGGCGTGTCGCAGCCCGGCAGCAGCGGCCGAGGCGATGCTGGTGGCGCCGGGAACGGCGCAGCTGGAGCGAGATGATGATGATGATGATGATGATGATGATTTAAAAAAAAAAAAAAGTCTTGTTTTCTTTTAGGAAGAAAAAAAAGAAGTCTCGAAGTTAGTTCCAAACCGAGCCCGGGAGTTGTGATTTTTTATTTTTTATTTTTATTTTTTTTATTTTTATTGCATTTGGTGATCACAACAACAAAAAAAAGGCAAATGGGACTGGGGAAAAAATGATACAGAAGGCGCTGTTTGAAGCTTGTCGGTCTCTGATTGAAGTCTGGAAGATGGTCTGCAAAGAAGTCTTTTGGCAGCACAACTGTTACTCAAGGGGGTTTGTGGATTTTTTTTTTTTATATTATTTTCCCGTGAGAGATCTTAAAGAACTGTTCTGATTTTTTTTTTTTTCCAAAAGGGACCATTGCAAGTTTTTTTTTGGAGGGAGAAAACTGATGTCTTCTATGCATCCGATTCTTAACAAAGCTGCAGGGAGCTTGAAAAAATGCAGACTGTACAAACGCTTACAAATAACTGAACTGACTTAAGATCAGAGTTTACTTTTCAGATCAAATTGTTTATGGTTTTACAAATGTGATTTCTACTTGCCAACTTTTTTTTTTTTTTTTTTTGTAACTTGTTCCCTTATACCTCCTTGATTGAATACCAGACAGCCTAGACCTCAGTACAAAAAGGTATTGAAACATTTTTGATACATAACAGACCTCAGTCTTTTTTAAAAATTAATATATTTTCAGGCGTATTTTTGTACAGTGAAAAGGGAACATTCTTGCTGTGTTTTTTCAGTAAGACTTTTCAGGCACTTCTTCCCTTTTATTTTTCTTTTTCTCTGTTTTTAGCATGCAAGTTTGTTGGTACGTTACGTCCTGGTTTTAAAAGGATTAAAATTTTAAAAAATAATCCTTGCATCTAAAGGCCTTGTGGTTTTAAAAAAAAAGAAACAAACACTTTTTTTTTGTACAGCTATAGTTCAGATTTGTTCAATATTTGTAGGTAAAGATTTATTGAAAATGGTGATATAGACCTCAGAGCTGTTATCTTAGTTTAAAAGATTGTATATGTACTGTACTATAGTAGGACTTTATGTATCTCATACGCTGTGATATGTGGATGGGGCCCCAGATGGAAGGTATGAAACTGGATTCTCGATTTTAGCAAAAAAGAAAAAAAAGGCACATAGTTAAAGTTTCTCATGTTGTGCAATATAATCTAAAGTACAGACCATCTGCATAATTTGTAGCAAATGATGGCAAAAGCAGACTTGTGCACTGTCAACATCATAGCCTGTTTTTTTTTTTTTTTTTTTTTTTTTTTTTTTTTTTTTTTAATGCTGAAAGTCTGTATCTTGACAATTTTAATAAATCAGCTGGAACTGATAGAAACTCGTATCGCTAGTAGTGTCTATAGAAGTAACGCTGGAGATGCCATGTTGTCACCCCTCGCCCGCGGAGGAGCGTTAGCTGTAGGCTGTTGTGCATGTAAAGAGATAGGGGGAGAGAAACTGAGGAGCGTTTCTCTTTTCTTTTTTCCTTTTTTTTTTTTTTCCCTCTCTGCTTTTTTCTTTTTTTTTTTTCTTTTTTTTTTTCTCCCCCCTCCTCCCTTCCGCCCCCCTTCTCCTCCCCCCGCGCCGCGGTTACGCCTCCGCCGCCCCGGGGAGCGCCGGCGCTGCGCGGCTCCGTCCGGGAGCCGCCGGCGCGCGGGGAGCGGCGCGGCGCCCGGTGCGGGCCGTGCCGTGCCGGGCGGGGGGCCGGCGGCAGACTGGCTCGCCCCGGTTGTTTTCAGCGCGCCCTGCCGCCGCCGCGGCGCCCCCTCGGCCGCGTCCGGGGGGAGCGAGCGCGGCTCGGCTCGGCTCCGCCGGCCCTGCCCGCCGCCGCCGCTTCCCAGGGAGGCGGGTCCGGGGAGGCGAGAGACGGGGCGGCGGGGGCGAGGCGCTCGCCGCCGCGCCGCGCCGGAGGTGCCGGCCTGCGTGGGGCGCGGAACGGCCGGCGCCGCGGCTCCTTTTTCCTCTCCGCTCGGGGCTTTTTGGTGACCGGCGCGACGCGGGCCGCGGGGCTCCGCGCGTGGCGGCGCCGCATCTCTGCCCCCCGACAGCGCCGGTGCCCCCCGGCCGGGAGCGCGGCAGCGCCTGGGCGAGCGGGGACTGCCGCCCACCCCGCGCACGGGGAGCAAGGGGGCGTGTGAGCTTCTGCTGTAGCTGAACAGACTTTCTAAGTGTGCATATATATAAATATATATTTTTTTTTCCTTAGGAGCCATCAGATTTCAGTTTTACACTCTGAAATAACTACTGATGGCAAAAAACAGACTCACAAGGTGGAAGTTTGTTTCTCAAGAATTTACTTTTTAATCTGATACACTAAGATAGGCATTGGTAAATTCTTTATTTTGTATCCACTAATTAACGATCCAGCTGTTTACAGGGACAATTCACTGTGCTGGTATTTTGGTGGCAACCACTGCTACAGGCTTTCAGACTTGCTGAAATGAAAATCCTGCATACACATTTGTAAGGCATATTAAAACATAACATTAAAACCTGCATGCATGTTATGTTTAATCAAAGACAACTCTTAGGCATTTAAGTGGTGAGATAACTTACTTTAGGTTAGTTAAATAAACTGGTAGTAAAATGATTAATATAATCTGATCTCTTTCTAATAATAATAATAATAAAACACTCATGATTCTAAATAAAAGTTGTTTGGCCTAAATCTTTGCTATCAGAAAAAAAGATATAGCATATCTGGGAAGTTAAATTTATGTCTTGCATTGTGATAATTCTTTATGAGAAACTGTGTTTTAAAACAAATACAAGATATCCTTGGCAATGGATAGTCCTCAATAAAACAGAGTTTCTTGAATTTTCAGTTTTTGGTCTCAAATGATTAGTGTGTTCTCCATATAATAACTTAGAAATCAGATTGAAAACAAATGACATTTATCTCTTCTTAGGCAAAAAAGTGAAAGAAAATAGATACACTGAAGTGCTCTAGCCTAGCCATTCACTATCCTGCTATTGAAAACCGGTTCCTGAGCTAGGGTGATGGAGTAAGTTGATCAGGTTCTAGTCTTAAAACTGAGCCAAAATTCTCTTAGTAATTCTTCAAGCTATCATGAAAGTACGGGGACGTTTTCATCCAGTCCCTTTCTTCTGATATGCATCCTTGTTTATTAACGTGATAATAGGCAGTGTCATTAAACATTTGTGCTTTACAGATGTTCAATGAGTTATGAATGATTATGGTCAAATGTAGGCTGGATTTAGTTTGCGTTGTAGTAAGGTCTATGTTTCAGCCTACAAAAGTTTCAACTTATGTATATTTTTGGAAAGTGTTTTTAAAATTACTGTTTAAAATATTAGTCAAGGATAACTACAAGATCCAACTGTAGGGCAGTCAGGCATATTTTAAAAAAGCAACAGGTCTACTTTAGTCAAAGAGTATCAACTCAGAAGTATATCTTTTCTTTCTTCTAGATGGGATTTATACAATACTATATCAGAAGAATATTTTGAGTGAAGGCATATAGAGCAGGGAGATAATTTTTGTCCAGCCAATTTGAGGTTCATTTATTTCAGAGTTTGAAGTTGCATGTTGCTCATGGCAAATTAGGTAGTGTTCTGGTTAAGCCACTACACTGTTAGGGCTGAAGTTTGTTCCTGTTGAATGCCTAAGCTCCTACTGATCTCAATGAGAGTAAAAACAATTTTTTCATCATTAATATAGCATCTGCTAAGTTATTCTCATTTTTTGCTTTTGTCATATCTAATAATATTCTTGTCTTCAACTTCTGTTTCTCTCTTGTGCGCACTTTTTTTTTTTTTTTTTTTTTTTTTTTTTTTTTTAAGTAGAATAAGAATTCTTCTTGACCTGCTAGAGCGGTCCTGTTCCAGGCTTAGTATCTCCCGTTGCCTTCTTTTACAATCTTTACATTTGTCTCTGTACAGTACTCCCCTAAGTGTAATCAGATTTAGTGATAGAAAGAAGAAAATTTAGCTTTTTTATCTGGAAATGTCAACTCAATGTAAAACCTAATCAAACATGTTGATTCTTTTTTAATTTTGAGCATTTTAAAAATGAGCATTTTCATAAAGTTAGCATTTTTCAATTTTGTTGTTTTTATTGTGTTTTTCTCCCTTTCCTTTAACAGAGCTACAACTAAGAAATATTTTATTCCCTTAATGGCAATCTTTTACCAATGTGCTAGAAAGATTCATTCCAAACATCCTTTAAGTGCTTCATACTCTTTAGGCTTTCACTGTCATCCCGCTCTAACGTCTCCAAGTTTATTGAATGTGATTTACATGTGTGCAGTCTGATCCTTCACTCATGCCTGTTTAAGGAAAGTGCAACTTTGTTGTTACACCAAGGTAAAACTGGTGTGGGGTAAAATCAGGGCCATATAATTTTTAGATGTTTGATATTCAACACAGTTCATTAAGTTTTTTCTATCTTTGTACATCTTTGTAATTCTACCTGGTAAGGCCTTAAACCTGCACTGGTTTTAAAAAAACAAACAAACAAACAAACAAACAAGTCTCATTGAGTTTAATGGGTGCTATTGCCTCAAGGGCTGCTGGCAGGATAGGTGTCTTAGTTCCTCATAACCTTCATTTGTAATCATGACCAGGAAGAAAAAAAAAACAACAAAAACTTAATTCAATGAGTTGCCTTACATTCCCTCTACTTTACAATTATATCCTATGATTTGTTTCCTCTCCCCTCACCCACATTGAAGGCTGTGATTGTTTTTGTTTTTCTTAATTTTTTTGCACACTACCTATACCAATTAACTGCCTAATTAGTTTTATCTGCGCTACATGGATGCAGTGAATTTGTAAGAGAATTTCACAAGCAAGTAGTTTTTTAGTGAGTTTAAAATAAATAGAGTTTTAAAGACCTATTTTTATATTCAATATAAAGCACAAATGTGCAGAAAGTGTAGAAAGACTTACAAAAAGGGAAACAAAAGTTCGTACTATTTCATGTATAAAAGTAATACCTTCTTTGGGTTGAGATTCTCTTAGAAAACCCAATACTTATGCCAGTGCAAAGATAGGAATATTTTAAAAACTCTAGAAAATTGTGATTGACAGCAATTTCAAAGGAATGACTTCTGTAGATACAAGGAAACCCCTAAAGCAATATGGATAAGAAGGGGTGAATGGTTTTCAATGATGAACAACCTGGAAGTGTGAGAATGGAGGTTTCAATCCTTATTAATTAATCAAGCTTCTTCTTTTGTGGTTAGTCACAATATCTAGATTTTCTGAGAAGTGAAATCTTAAAGGATGGAAAATCATAAGGGAGACAGGCTGATTATAAAAACTTGCATATATTCAGGAAAAAAAAAAGTTTAATTTAGAATTGTAAGTTATTAATTATGGTGCTAAATTTTATTAACTTCCACTTCTAAGAAAATCAAGATAGTGATTTACTGCCTGAAGAAATTTGATCAAATAATAATGATTAATCCAGGAACTCCCATTGTCACAATTTGTTTTTGTTTCCATTGTCCTGCTTATCTCCAAAACCAACTTGCCTCAACTCCTGGCTAATCCAGGGAGAAGAGTTATATGCCATTGTTAGTTCATTTACAATTCGTATCGTTTTTTTGCTCTTGTACATATGTTGGCGTTTTGGAGTCTTTACATAAATGCTGTGATACTTTTCTTCTTTCTTTTTCTTTTATTTTTATTTTTTGGCGGGCTGTTTTAAAATGGAGGCCTGTTTTCCAGTGTGGGACTTTTGATGGTTACAACATTTCAGTGATGTTGCATGATGGCCACAGGTGGGGGAAATTGAATGTTTTAGAGCAGTTTTTCAAGCATGACACTTTTAAAATATGTAATTTCAAAGACTTTTGAAGGCCACATGAAATTAGTTTTCATAGCCACTCCAGGTCTTGGGGGGAAAAGCTGAAAAGTACTTTTGTTTAGAAGTCTGAGTGATGGTGGGGGGGAAACCTTTTCTTGAGGTTTTTGCATGCCAGTGTACGGCCTATTGCTGTGAAGGAAGGAAGATGGTAAGGCTGCTTGAGGCAATGCACTGGAGGACAAAGTGTTTTCTAGCACTAGAAAAAGAAAATGCATGGCAAAGTTTTGTCTTCTAGTAGACTATATAGCATGCAGAGTTTAGTTTGTGTCAAAACAGTGTATGACATTGCTGTATCAAAGTTGTAAAATTAAGCATTATTTATTGAAAACTATGTATTTTTTTTGTAAAAACCTGATCACCTAGAGGATTAATATCAGTGACTTGTGCTAGTGCTACAAACTTAACCAGCTTCTTTACTACAGTACTTGATATGCAGTGTTAATGCTCAGGGTTGAAACCAGTCCACTCCAATGTCTTTTTTTGCAAGAGTTTTTAAATAAAGGAACAACATAATGCAATTGTTCAAAAGACTCTAATAAAATTGTGTGATCAATCTTCCTATGTGTTTTTACGTGGATTTTTTTTCCAATTTTGCATTTGTTAAATGCAGTTCAACTACTGCAGTGAATCCATTCTTCATTCTGTGGGCACCCAAAACTTCTAGTCAATGGGAATGTTATGTCTTTCAAAAAAACCTCAGCAAATAGTTATGGTCAAGATAGCATGTACAGAGGGTCAGTGCTGTTCTGAGCATGTCTGAGAGACATTGAAACAGAGAATGAGCCAATTAACTTCCTTTTCTTCTGATTAATACTTCAGATAAAACAATAAAGTATTTTATGATAAACATTTTAGATGTTGCTTTAAAGCTGACCATAAAAGAATGAAATAAGATGGATTACGTGCCAGCAAACTCCATTTCTCTCTGTGTCTTTTTCTACAAACAATTTACCATTTAAATGTATTTTGGCATAGAAAAAAATTGTTCTGTATTAAGATTCTAGATATGAAAATGTTTTTATGAGAACCCTGTATTCAATTCTTAGAACTATAAGAAGGTGTTTTAAATGTGTTTATGTGGTGAAAGTTTGTTGGATATTAAATATGATTTTATAGAAATGATGGAGTTATATTGTTACAAATTCAAATTTGTGTTTAACACATGACATCTATTGCTGAAATTAACCTTCCAGACTTCCAGAGCTCTTTCTTGTGCACATATCACCATATCCCCCCCAAAAAAAAAAGAAAAAAAAAAGAATACAACTCTCTTTTGCTTGTATTTAATGTCTGTACTTTCACAAATTAACATAGGAATGAAAATTTCAGCTTATAATACCATCCTTTCTGACTGGGAGATGGTGGGTTTCTCTTAGTATCCAGATAATAACAGAAAAACTCTAATTAGCTTCAGCTCTAGCTCATACAAGTCTTTAAAACTGGGAAAAATTCTCTAAATAAAAGTTTCAGATACACAGTTCTTCCCATTGTTTCTGTTCTTTCCCGATTCCAACACAGTTAGACAAGTAACTTCTCTTGCCAAAAAGCACTTCTTGGAGACAATTATTTCTATTCTAATTATTTCTATTTAACTTATCAAACTTACTGAGAACACTGAAAGCAGTATATATAATTTCAAATGTCTGTTCTCAGTAATAAGTTATTATTTATGTGTGGAGATGTGTAACACTGATGTGACATACGGATTTGATTTTGGCAAATCACAGAAAAGATAAGCAGTTTAAGCCGGTCATTCTAAATCAGTGAAGTAAAATCTTTATATATAGCCATCACACAACTACTTTTTCTGTACATTGTAAAAAGATTTCAAAAAAGCTGTTTAAAGTTATTTTAGAAGATTTTGAACAATGTATTGAGAGTAGCCTCATGATATTTTTTACTCCTGTAAAGTTTGTTTATTCAAGCCCTGTTGTATATGACCAAAAGCTAAACTATAGAAATCTCTCAGAACAGACTGAGATCATCTCTATTATCTAAAATGTCACTAAGCTGAAGTGTTATGTTTGATTCTTCCAAAATGAGAAGTGTCATCCACCGCATCGGAAAGCTGAGTTTCTCTTTTGATGTGTCAGGTCTCATTAATGCCAGAGGCAATTGCTGCATTTCACATTAGGAATCTTCCTATCCTGCGCTTTAAAGCATTTTTGGTAAGCCACAACTTATCACATCTTAAAACTATCATTTTGGAGGTATTGCGCGGCTTGAGCGTTGGCTCAGTTTCATATGAAAGAAGGGGTAGAAGCATGTGTTTGGGGGAAAGAAGAAAAACGTTTACTTGGTTTTGATGAGTATGTTCTCAAGTGTGAATGTTAGGTCTAGCCCTAGAAGAAATGCATGTAAATGTGGAGTGCACGTAGCATAGACCCATGCAGCTCCCCAAACATGTTTACGTCACAGCACAAGCACATATGTATGTAGCTGCGAGTGTGTTCATTAAAATGTTTGTTGGCTGTGAATACTCTAATGGCTGAAATGCTGTGTCCATTAAAATCTCTACTTCAAGATCTTAAGAACTTCATAAGAATTCCCTCTGTTGGACTTACAGTGTTAGTACTGGAATTCCATAAGTTTTAAAATACTCTTTTTTATAGCCTATAAAAATTGTAGTAGAATAAAAAAAATAAAAAAAACCCAGTATCTCCAGTTTTAGAAATGACAGTACTGACTATAATCAGAGTAAAAGAATATTAGCCCTTTCCCTTGAAATGTGGCATTTGCATTTATTGACATTACTTTTGCATTTACATAAGTCAAAGTGTCTATGACAGATCATTTTTTCTACAACCCTGAAAATTCAATTAAAAGTTGAGAATTATGGTTGTCTTCAGTCAAAATTGTATATATATATACTTTAAAATTTTACTTTCTCACATTATAATGTTAAGAAATATAGAAGGATACATAAGTAATGAAGTAGCACTCGTGCAAGCAAGCACGATATGCAGTTCGTAAACTATGCAGGAAAAAGATTCTAAATCTCCTTCATAAAAGTTGTATTGTTTCGTATTAATGTAGCATCTTGGCATTTCATATGCATAAATAATTTGTATCTCTGTGACTCCAAATGTGCATCTTTAAAACTCTGCAATATCTTTATGTATGTTCAAATTGTGTTTTCAAGTCAGTACTATAAATAAGATCTGCTATTTTGGCCTTAATTGTTTGTAAAATAGCTCTATACCTGCACCCAGCCATACTTGCTGAGACACAGTTTGTCTGCGTGTCCTTAGTTTAATAATAGTCTTTAACTCTTTGTAAAGCCCATCTTTCATTCACCTAATTTCATCTCATTCACCTTGTTCATTGAGCTTTAGCTCTTGCACGTTTTAGAGATCAGAATCAAACCACTTGCCTGACAGTATCACTACTGTGCATACGTTTTCCTACTCTTTTCCAGCATAGAAAAAGATCATCTCCAATTCCTCTGTAAATCAACAGGAATTGTTCACCGTACACCCATTTATATCCTTGGAAACATCTCTTCTTCAGTCTATGGGCAGCCATAGGCTAAAACCAGCTGTGCAGTCCTCAGCTATATGCTGTCATTCATCAGCTGTGGGTTATCAAAGCCCTCCGTTCTGCTGGCAGAATGATTAATGTAAAGTCAACTACACTTATGAAAACCACCTACTTAAACTGTTAAAACTGACCATCCTGATTTTGCCTGAAGTGGATATGTATTGCTCCACAATGAAAGTAGTAAAGTAGAAGTATCTGTAAAAGGGCAAATAATAATAGGAACAATACCCTCCACCCTTCATTTGAAATTTGAATCATGATGTAGCCACGATGACCTGAGATTTTTACTCCAGTCCTGAAGAGCTTTTGTGACCTGATATTTGTGCATTTTTCTTTTTACTATATCCATTGGTCAGACATAAAGTATTGTCTTTTTCTGCAAATACATCTTGAATTTGGAAGACAAGCAAATATGATATCAAAATAACATATAAATATAAATTATTTACAACAATACTAAAGACATCTGAGAAGACTATAGCAATAGATTTTCAACAATACTTATCTCTGCTTTTCCTACTGCAATCTCCCTCCAGCTTTTTCCTGAGCATGTATTTTATGTCTAGAAGGGTAGATATAGATATTGATATATATATATCACAATCTTCCATGCACAAATATAGTTAAAAATGTTACTAAGGCTGCAAAATGAAGCACACAAAGTTAAAAACCAATGTAGGAAAAGTTTCACTTTCAACCTTATTCAGATCCTTTTTAATAAATATACTAATCTGAGGCACGTGTAACAAGTGATACAAAGCCTAGAAATTAGGCTCCTGGCTGCAGCTGAGCGTTCATGGTAGCTTTTTGAACTCAGCCTTCATGCCGTGTGGGGAGCTACAGCTAAGACTGTACAAACGGGACGTGTTTGGTGTCTCAGGTGTAGACACCAAACTCAAAATTTCACATTAGACCACTCTGTCCACTTAAGGTCAAGAGATTTTGTAGTTTTACTCTGACAACAGCAGACAAACTCTTTTCACTGGTATGGTATCCTGCAGGTTAGAGCTCCTGAAACTGAACGCACAGTGAAGAAATAGAAAGCACATTTAAACTAGTAAATTAAAACAGAGCCAACACACAGTGCAGGCACTGGGAGTCAGTTGTCTGTATTGTTAAATTGTTAGAAAAAAGCCCTGACATGGTTTTGGCGGGTGAATGCTAGCGCTCTTCCAAAAAATCACTGGAACAATTTGGAAATTAGCACGGGCCAAAGATCATTCGCAATAGGCAGTTTGGATTCAGCCATTCTGTTTTGGAAGGTAAGAAGAGTTTAATAGCATAGATGTGGCCAGATCATGCCTGCTGGCCTCAGAAATAGAGAACAGACCCTGCTATAATTTACTGCTATAGATGTGTCTATAGGTTGCAAACCCTACTTCTACAGGGCTTTGACCACAAGGCCTCTTGTAATTTTGAAGAATGCCTTAGCCTCAACCTATACAATAGCCGAAGAGGGAAGCTGTCACCACCTGGCTAGGACTGGAATGCAGAAGTTATGAAGCCAGAGGCAAAGCAAAAAGGAATTTGCCCTAAAACATTTTCCACTATATTACTGAATCATACTGCATCTTGTTATATATTCTGTTGCAGTTCTGTTGCATTCCTGCTTTCATGGGGACCCATCTTTGACTGGAGAAGGGTAGAATGAGACTATGGCCACATTTTCTTCTTCTTTTTCTTTTCTTTTTTTTCTTTCTTTTTTTTTTTTTTTTTTTTACTGGGAAATTTGTGAAAGAATTTAGGATGAGGACAATGTTCCAGCAAATAAAAATAATGTCGATTTAGACTGCAGCGCCTTCACTCCCAAGAATCTAAAAGCACTTTACAAGTATTATTGGTCAATTTTATGCTGCTCATGTAGTCAAAACATCTACTGAAATCAATTGTAGAATCACTTCTGTTGAATCTCCTCCAACTGTAGATCTAAGTGAGAGTTTTATATGTTGAACAGCTGTAGAATTGGAGCCTTGAAATTGCTATTTAAATTATACATAAGAATCATACAGTGTATGTTCTTCTAGCACTCTCACAGTTTAGTTTAGACAATATTTTCATAAACTGCACTCTTAGGAAAATAAGTCAATCCATCTGGACTAGATAAGAGGGAATCATTAAGTATTTTTCCTACTTAAATATTAACATAATTTAGTAAAATTGATTTAGTGTCCTGAAAATGGAATTCTCCCTTGATCAGCAACCAGTGTTATGGTCTAACCTCAGTGATTAGCGAATCCCAGAAAGTCCTTGCTTCAAACATAGATTTTTTTTCTTTTTTTAATGCTGAGGATAAGAGAGATAACTGACGCTAGAAAAACATAAGGGAGGATAAAGGATTCAGACTCCTTCAGATTATTCCAGTGATGAAACAAAATGATACATCTGCAGTGCTCCAGAGCTGATACCTTTTATGACAATGAATAGTTTTTTCTTCCATGCATGTTTCACTGATATCAGTTATAGAATAAATTATCACAGAATAAACATCATATAAATTTGAACAAAAGTGTGAAAATCTGAATGAGAGATTCTAGTGTAGGTAGTAGGAAAAACAGAGTAGAGCAGGCTTGTCTTGGGGCAAAAGGAGACAGGAGGAAACAACAGAGTTAAAGAGGTAGAGAAAGACAAGCAAGACAAGTTTCCTACAAACAGACACTCGTTGAGGTCCGTAATCTCTGTTTTTTCAGTAGCTGGAACAGTAAGATGGTTGCATTAACCTGATAATTTCCAGAATGTCCTGAATACTGGGCAGCTGGGTAGCTGCCTCTAGCTTCTGCCAGGTCTATCAGCACCAGTTTTAGTAAAATTGCATTTCTGAGAAATGAATATGTCCCAGACACCGGCCTTCAAGATGTGCTGTGGCTGTCTGATGTCACCCCAGGCTCTGTGGTAATGGATTATTTGACAGTGATGGGAGGTGTGCCAACCCCAGTCTCTATGACCAGGCAGTTCATGGTTAGAAAGTAGACCCCAGAGGGAGAAAATGATGTCCCTGGAAATAAAAACTTGTATCTACAAGGACAGATGAAGGGAAAATGCAGTCCAGCAGCCACGTGGCATTCCCAGTCAGTTCTTCTGGTCTACTGGAGACAACTGTAGGACAGCGTGTCCTCTCCACAACTTGCTCTTCTGCAGTGAGATCTGCAGCCCCAGCACTATTCCTCCTGCCTCACAGCAACGTTTTCCTTATTTGCCATTTCAAGAGAAACTGAGTTATGAAAACTGATGGAAAATTAGAGTGCCATATTTTCTTTGGATACAACTTGGTACAGCTCTGTTTGATTCTCTGGGATCAGTTAATCACTAATAAAGTTAGAGCAGCAGCAGCAGATCTATTCCGTGGTATCCTAGAGTAAAGGATTCGATTAACATGAAAACAGCTCTCTCCAGTCACACCCAGAAAGTCACTTTATATGAAATTGGAGACAATATCTATTGAATAACGACCTGGCATTGAATGAGGATTCCCAGTACTGTAGGATTTGTAGACTTAACCATTAGCAAGTTTCACAAAATGCTAATAAATTATTTATTTGGCTATTACTTTTCTTGACCTATTAGTTGAGTTCACTAATGGATTCAGGCTTCCCAGACCGAAATATACATTTATTTAAAGCTTAGCTAGCTATTTTCCTCAGTGGTGATATATGCAATTTTCTGTTATGTATATTTTACTTCATAAAATCAGGGATAAATATATATTGTTATGAATATTTAAGGAGAAAAACACACATCAATTTGAACTCAAATATCATCAGATGTAAAAGATCTAAAATAGATTTTAGCTGGTCAGACCAAGGACAACCTGTTCAGGATACTGTATTATTAAAAATATGAAACTACTTACTGTATACTTCATATTAGAATACTGTCTAGTCACATTTGTAATCCCTAAATAATACTATGATTTTTTTTCTCTGTCTTAAATTCTCTTTTAAGAACCTTTTATTGGATCTTGAGTCTCTCCATGCATACCACGCCCATTCATATTAATGGCATTTTTGCATGTAAGAAGAGTGGAATGTTTGAGCTGATATATTTTGAGGATTTTAGAAAAAGATTTTCTTGGAGCTAAAATTCAGAAATTCTTTAGGGAAAATATAAAGGAGCCAAGTATAAAAATGTTATTAAAAGGCATTTTAAATTTAATTTATACTAATTGTTGTTTAAAATAGGCAAATAGTTCCAGCTATTTTTGACATCTATACCTATAGAAAAGACATTTTAAAAAATTTTACTCCAATATAAGTTTTGCCAAGACCTGAAACAGAGGGAACGTCTCCCTTCTGCACCACAGGCAGGGTAGCAATGGAATAAGAAATGTTTTCTCCAGGGGGGAAATCATAATTTACATTAAGGACTTTTACATTCAGGACTAGGCACCAATTCCCACCTCGTCAGAACTGGCAGGGGCTGGAAGTTCTCCTTGCCTCGTGGGAGGTGCTTGTAAGTGGCACAACGGGGAGGGTTACGCGTGGGATAGATTTCCCAGCACATCACAGAGGAGTAGATTGTATCTAGCATGTAGAAAGATGTTCTAATCACTTTTCTGTTTTCCTCCTTTCTGATTACTTTGTAATACCATTCAAGGATTCACATATTTCACGTTTGTAATAAACAGATTTAAAAGTACATAAAATAATGAAAATGTAGCTATTGACCTCTTAATGAGAAAAGCAGATAGATATTTAACAACTCCTCCTCCTCCTTTTTTTTCTTTTCCTTTGGGAAAGTAAGAGTGGGAGACTTTTTTTTTCCCCCTTGTTTATCTTCTCTGTTTTTTAGGTTACTAGCTTTGTTTCATGCTGTCACTTCCTTTGGAGACTAACCTCTCCAAAGACAAGTGGTAGCCATCAGAGATGTAGAGTATTGTGGGAATATGTTGCATACAAAGTTGTAAGTGAATGACGCAAGCAGAATAGTTTGTAATCTGAAGTATCAGCAATAGACAAAACAAACAAAATAATTTTGTAATTTGTCTTTCTTTTTCTATAAATGTATATTTTTAGAAGATGTCTGAAACTGAAATAAATATACACACAAACTATATGCACTACTGGAGAGGAATGAGAAACAGTAGAAGGTGAGACACATTGCTGCCTTCTTCCCTGGAGTGCAGCATGTGAAATACATGAGAAAGATGACATCATTCACAGAAGGGACTGGATTTACACACATACTATAAATAAATCATTCAACAAAATGAAGAACCAGTAAAAGGGACAGCTGGAGTCATATTCTTAAACATACATTATTTATCCGATAATCTGGATCATTTCCTTCAGTCTTTCCAGTTTCTCAGGTAAAAGTAAGAAGTATATTCATTAAGAAAAAAAACAACAAAAATTCCACCTAGTTCATATTTCTTTCTTTATATTTATGATTAACTATGTAGAGAATAAAATAAAAAAAAAATCAACTATATCGGTACTTTCCTATATCATTTTAATAGGGCCGTAGATGATTATGCTCCTCCCCCCCCCCAAAAAAAAATCAAAATGCAATTCCTCCACCTGCTCCCGAAGGATACGGGTGGGTGCTGAGGACAGGGCGCCCCATAGAGGAGTGGGGCCACGTGCTGGTGGCAGAGGCATGAGATGTTTCTTGCATCAGCCCTCCTCTACCTCGGGGCAAGTCCTGGAGGCCTCTGTCCTCTGCCAAAGCCAGATGCCTCTGAATACCTGCCAAAGGCCAGTCCCAAAAATCAGTTTGGGATCTAGATGCCTGCATCCATCTGACTTCCTAAGTTTGGGGCCAGGTCTGGACTGCCTGCGTCCAGACGTACCCCACCCTGCCCAGGTGCCTGCAGAGGAAGCTAAGGCACTTATGTCTCCAGAGGTTCCCTGGGGGGTGGTTAAATCACCGACAGGCTCCGTACCGGGGCACAAGCCCCGGAACACCAAAGTGGAGGCTCTGCGACGTGCTTTGGGGAGCCTTAGGTTGAGGGAGCTGCACAGGAAAGAGACCTCTACACCTGCTGGTAGTTCAGAGCCACAGCGGTTAAGGAGAGACCCAGTCACCACAAACGAGGTGAGTGACCAGCGCAGTGCTGTTACCTCACTCGTGTAGTTCCTTGCTAGCAGGATCGTGCTTCCCGAGAGTGGGAGACCTGTGTCCTGCACTTTTCCTTGGCCGTGGGTTTTAAACGTGGTCTCAGGAAACATCTGTGCAGCAGAGCGCTACAAATCCCCCTCTGTGCTGGGGATGCTGGGCTGCCGCAAGATTCATGGGGTCAGAGGAACCAAAATACATACACCAATATTTACCGCCTCATAGTTATTTGCATAAATCACGGCTGCATCAATGTGTCTTCCTCTTGGGGTAGCGGATGATGAGATTCCTGTTTAAATTTAGTGCCTGTGGAAGTACGTTCACAGCCGAGGCCTCTGAGAATGCTCTGTCTCCTTCACAAATGAGCTTTACTGCTATTTACAGCATTCGACTGAGTGCCAGAGACTGCAAGCTGGTGAATGTAAAGATAAATCTAGATGTGCACTTTGTTGAGTTGGGACCTCTAGACTGCCTTCTAGCTGATCCGCAGACCCTGATCATAGCGGGAACTAAACCTCTTGAGAAAATGCACGAATAATTCGATGAAATAAATGAAAGTTCTTTTTTTTATTGATACTCTTTACTTTTTTTTACTTTGTAGTGCACAAAGTGCTGTGATTTTCTTTACATAGCTTCAGAGTCATTTTTGCATCTTTTCGTTGTTTTTTCTTTTCATTCTTCAACTTTAGCTTTACGAAATACATGGAATAAAATATTCTTCCTCTTCCTTCACTCTTCATTTTGCTTTTTGCAGCTGTGTAAATTTAAAAACCTCCCTATTTCTGGAAAAGTGTAAAGAAAAATGAAATTCTGTAACTCTGCCCCTCTGTTACATTCTAAAAACTTTTTGCACTTTTTTGAAAAGTTATAGAGTGACAAAGTTACTGATTTTTTTTTCTCTTTAGTTTTTCCAAAGCTGAGGAAGTTTTGAAAAGTTACAGAGTGTCAGAAGGAAGGTGGAAAAGGTGAGAAAACATCCCTTTTCTTTAATTTATTCATTCACCCAGGAGCAAAATAAAATAAAACAGTTGGAAAAGAGGAAAAAACAAGCAAGCAAGCAAAATATCTGGACATGTAGGAGCATAGTAAAAGTGTAAAAGTTTAATATTAAGAACAATTAGTTTTTTTCACCGTAAAATGTTTGAATGAAAATATTTGTTCAGCCTTAACTGATCTCTGTGGTACCAAGCGGTGCTCATAAAGAAATATAGATATGATCTCTCCTGCAAAGAAATACTATCCAGATCTTTGTAAAGCCCCTAACTGCACTTATATTGTACTAGTCATTTTTTGTAAGCACTGCTGAGCAGGAGAAGAAGACGTGAGGCAGATCTTGAAAGTAATGGAAAGAAACACAAACCTGACAGGTAAGATGACTGGGAGGTAATGAATGAATTTCCAAAAAGGAAAAGGCTTTCAGGAGGCTAATCAGGAGAATAAAAACATTTTTTTTTCCAAAGAGAAGATGAAATACGTGAATGACAATAAAGACAGGACTGCAAGAATCAGTGTGAAAAAGTCATTAGAAAGGATTTTAGAAAGAGGAGTGGGAGGAAGAAAAGTCTTAGGGCTTATGCGTACACAGGAATGATGACATTTGGTGAGGATCTGGCAGCAGGAGAAGGAGCAAAGTGGTGAGTCTGTGTACTTGTCCATATGTAGGAATGCTCTGGAGAAGTGATGTTTATATGGACCCCAAGTATGGCTGTAGCTGAATGAAGGGGCAGGTATTAAATGCTAAGACAAAGATTTCCTTCATCATCATTTGGCGAAGTCATTCCTTCATGACTTCTCAGAGAAAATTATAACAAAGCAGGTTTTGATAGATTCCAGTGCTTGTGTGAATCCTAAGTGTAGAAAAGTAGAAGCGAAGGCATGTTAATCATTACTTCGGCAGGGCCGAGGAAACCACTATAAAGATTTTCTCATTAGAATATTAGATGTGATTTTTAAAACTTATCATACCTAAAGGAATCTGTTTCTCAGGGAACCTCAAGAAAGATGATACGTTCCCCACTTTGTGTGTGTGTATGTGTGTGTGTGTGTGTGTGTGTGTGTGTGTACCAAGAAGAAGCTAGATTGAGACACTCCTCTGAGACTTCATATCCGCCATATCACACACATTTTTAGCCTGCTCCTTCTCCTCTGAGAGGGAGCTGTCATACAAGAGTTCAAAATAGACACAAAGCTGAAGTAGGTGGTTCCTACACAATCTTTATTATAACATCCACTGGAAAAGAAATGTCTGAGGAAAAGGATTAGAAAGGAAAGGAGGAAGGTATGTCAGAAATGGAGAAAGACTAATGTGCCCATCACACTTGCTACGCTCAGAAAGAAGCTCCTTTAAGCACTACAGTCCCTGGTAAAGCTGGACCAGACTTCAAGATGCTCTAACTTAGGCTGAGATTTGGTGAGGAACAACAGACCATTAAAAGCCCTTTCTGTTCATGGTGGCATTGCTTTGTATTTTGAAGATCTGGTATATGCCCTTTAGATCAATGATTCCTAAACTATGTTTTTTCCTGTTTTGGGCACCCACTGCCCTCCCCACTGCAGAACACATTTCTGTGGGGCTTATCAGCTCACCAATCCTAACCCACTGCAGCTGTGACCTGCAGTTTGGGTATCACTGACCTGAACAGTTATAAATATTTTTCTTGTGTTTTCCCAAGAAAATGAGTTTATCTATCTATTTTGGGATAAATTACTGAATTAGGATAAAACAGAATTTGTTTCTATGTTTGTTTGTGCTATACACATATCCCTCATGTACATTACATGGAAATGACACTCCTTTTAATTGACATATGAACAGTTTATGGATATTTCTACTAGATACGTGTTAATAAAAACTGTGTAAATTACTGGGCAAATTTAATACTCGAATGATACTGATAAATTAGAAGGAATTTAGAGAAGTACAATGGAGAGGAAAAAGAAACTGGAAAATTGATTTACAGGGAAAGAGATTAAGAAATCGATATATGTTTAGACTGACCAAATGAGAATTAAGATGGGTATGGTAACAGATCACAGTTATTTGCAAAGGAGAAGCACCAAGATTGAAAGAAATTATTTATTTTGGCACAAAAATTATATATAAGCATGACAGCATGAAACTTAACACTAGACCCATCAACATGCTAGATGAAGGGAGATCTGTAACTACTTCTATAAAAAAACAAATTTGTCAGAGAACTATTCTAGGACAACATTTTCTACTGGCATGGACTATAATGAATTACATCTATCTTTGCTTTTATTTCAACAGTTCAAACTGAAAAAATGTTGGGATGTTTGTATAATATTATGTCTTCATTGAGATAGTATCATATGGTAGTACAAAAGTACTTGAGTGGTCTGCTTAAGAATTTTGTAGAGACTAATTTTATTCTGAGTAGTAGGAAATTGAAGAGGCATAATGATCCTGTCAAGGATTTCAGAAAGGATAGAAAAACGATTGCTGCCAATTTTTTTTAGAGCAGGGGAAGAGGTGCTGGGTATTAGTGGGTAAGTTGGCGGGATTCCCTATCATTTCTGATGAGCTCACAATAATGTGAAAACAGTATTTAAATCCTAAATGGAAAATTGATAAATCTGAGTAGAAATGGGAAGTTCTTACAGCATCTATTTTTTTTTTTAGTTCTTTGCAATGTGAGCTGGTGAAACCATGCTATTGCTGTCAAAGGCCAGGTTAACATTTAATAGCCCTGTAAAACTTTAAACTTACTTTCAGAAAGTCTTAAAACATTGTTATAGCCTGGATTAAAATTCAATGAAACTATTAGGTTTAACCGCTACCTTTCATTTAAGATAACTCTAAAAAGTCATTAACCTCTTTTATGGAAGAAGGGAGCTGAAGTAATAGTAATCTCCAAGACTAAAACACAGGCACAGAACTCTGCCCAAGATGCAGGCGAATGCAAGGCTGCTCAGGAATCTGCATTATTCAGAATAGATGTGTTTGGATTTTGAAAAGCAAGGAGAAACACACAAGCAAGGAAGAAAGCTTGACATAGCTTGAAAGGCTGCTGCTACATGGCTCTAGGGCCCACACTTGCATAGCAGCATGTAGGGTGAGGCTTCTGAGTGGGAAGCTGGCTAAATAGCCTAATGACTGATTGTACAGATGAAATTTGTCTTCTGATTTGTTGTGGTTGAGGAAATAAGATTATGTACCCTTTTTTGGGTAAATAATATTCATCATCACCAATTTTTCTTTCTACTTAAAACTAACTATAAAATATCAAATTTTACTTAGTGACTAATATCACTAATAGATCACTATTAGTGACATAATAGTGCGAAAAACCTTCCTTCTCTTTTAACCTCTCTATCCTTCTGTTCTAGCTAATCTGTTCTAAACTGGACATACTGTACCCCAACAAAATTCATGAGAATAATTTAAATAAATATCCATAAAACATATTTAATACAGTAATTACAGATACGTTTCAGACCTTAGGGTAACTGGATAAGTGGAAACTCTTCTTTCTAGTTTTCTAGGGACACAAAACAGCTGGCAATAGCTTGCACAAGTGGCATGAGAAAAGAATTTTAAGTACTGCCCATCATTGAAATTAATCTGACTTAAATCTCCTCATAAGTAGGAATGATTCTCTAGTCAGAAGAGGTAAATAGATTTTTGTATGTGCTGAATTTTGCATAGCACACTGTGCAGAGCCATTGTATCAGTCACGCACACATCATTATTAATTCTTCTGTCAAGGCCTCTCAGCAAAAAAGGTTCTGAACGCGCAGTATTTCCAGGACCTGCTCGCATGACATCTCCTTTGGGAACTCAAAACATGGACAAAATATTTTAAGAGACCTACATACAAAAGTTGAGCTGGTTGCTCGTTGATGTCCCTCACCTCAATATTACAACCTCTACAGCAGTAGTGACATAGATCAATTTAGCATACCTTGTCTTATCCAGTACAAAATCAATTGAAGGCATTTAATTTGTTGCTGAAAGAGATCTTCTTCCAGCAGCAGGAATGTACATTATGGTGACAGATACTGTTCAGCATCTCAGCTTGTAGAACTGACCAATGTGAAAACAATTTTACTACCGAGAAAGCATGCAAAACTGTTTTGTGAGGTACCAGACAATAACAGAAATCTAGTCCCATTATGTACCACATCTGTTTTTTGATCTCATTCTAAAACATTATGAGTTTCCAAGGCATGGTTTGCATTCTTTTCAGCTCCCCTCTCTCCATTAAATTCAAAATCATGTCCAGAATCAAAGTTTATGTCACCGATTAATGCCTAACATAATGGCTTATGTTTTTCTTTGGAAATCCTCTCAGTTGTGCTATATTCAACATAATTAATGTTAGTGTAGTTTCAATATCATGGACCTATCTTTGTTTAGAGTTTGGGGGCACGTTAAACCCGCAAGACTCAGGAAGGTCTCAGTCTTTGTAGCTGTTGATTCCACCATGCATCCCAACTCACACTTTAATTACTTGCATATTAATTATGTTGCTAAAAAGGGACCGAAAACTCAAGACCAAGATAATACAAAGGATTCACCAGCCATATCCCTCTTCGTGTGCTACACCGCTGTCAGGAAAGATGGGGAGTGTGAGAGATCTTATTTAATTTTATCTGAGGCCAAACTGAGAAAATAACACATAGAAACTGCACTGACTTCATATAGAGGCTCAGGGTGATTTTCTGCCTCCACTGAAAATGATAGTAAAACTCTCAATGGTTTAGATCGTACTAGTATTTATTTCATACTTATTTTTTAAATCTCTCTAATGAATTATTTTTGCTAAATGCCATCTCCTCTTTGCCTTTAAGGGACAAAATGGTTGTCCTTCAGGGTAGCATTCATCTCACTTTTTAGTCATGTGAAAGTTAGAGGTGCATCATTTGGGATGCTTCATGTGAAAAGCAGTACCTAAAATGGACACGCTGAATTGTCCTCTGGAGAGCAATAACGGAGTCTGAGGTGACTAGAGCGGATGCCTAGGTATTAGATCATTAAAGAAGGTGCAATCAATCTCACCTTATGATTATAGTGACTAGTTTAATATTAAAAACTAGAAAAATATGGTAAGCAGAGAGATCTGTGTCATGAAATATCAAACCCAAGGCTGATAACCAACTAACAATATGTTCATAAAAACAAGGAAAATTATTAAAGCCTACCTTCTCAATTCAAAATCTATTTAATCCAGTCAGATAGACTGTTAGTATAACTTTACCCTTTATCCTGTGGAAATCTTCTTACCACAACTTACAATGGCTACCTTTTTTTCAAAAAGTGCCTCTCTCTGACACTCACTTTGCTATTGTATGATAAGCTAGCTGTCTGTTATGCTTAAATATCTTAATGCTGGTGGCATGTGTCTTAATAATATGCACAATGTATTTCTAGAAAAAATTCTACATTTCTAGAAAAATATTTCTAGAAAAATACGTTGTGCTCAGCTGAATTGAAACAAGCTTGCAAAGTAACACATGAACCTGTGGAAATCTGACAGGCTGCCTTAAATATTGCAGTAAAGATTTCACATTTGCATTCTTTCAGAGCACATTGCAACATAATTTGCTTAAGTCTGCAAATACCTATTTGTGGTAGGTACAACGTAAGAGTGTTGTTGTTATCAATAATCTTCTGGTAACTGCTAGTTAAACAGGAAATATGCCTTTGGCATTTCTGCCTTTCAGTTATCTGCAAATGATATGCATGATCCCCTTGAGCTTGATTCTAAAGAGCTTGACTTGTTTTCTCTTCAACTCTCTGTAATATTTTTGATTGTCACTGAAAAGCTTTTCAGATGCTTCACAACCAGATAACATCACCTCAGAATCCCCTACCCACTCAGTCTTTTTATTTTGTAACCAAAGTATAATTTCACATATATATCTCCTTTCACTTTTTTTTTTTTTTAATGTCTTTGGCTGCTTTTCCAAGGATAGCATGGGTCTGGGATATTATGGTCGTTCTGGTACTCAGGAACTTTTCAATCAAGCAACTGTAGAAAATGGCATAGGGATGATATGTGATACATGTATATAAATAGCATATCCATACAAGTGATGCTGATCCCTGAGCTTTCATTAGGTTGTAGGCTGAATTTTCCACCTCTTGTATGGAAATTCATTTCCTTTATTGCCCTATGACATATATTTTGCTTCATGAACCATATAGCTTTAGAAGAATGAAGTTTCATAATATGTAGACTTCTTCTCTGTTTCAGCTAGAGAAAATATACAGGATAACTAATGGTATTGGAAAACTCATCTCACAATAGGATGTAGAGGTAAACAACTACATTTGAAGTATATAACCTCCTCTACAAGATTTCTAATTATTGTTATGCTTGTGTAGTCAGGAAATCATGGTCTATAAAGCAAGCCTAATTTCCTGTGGCTTGCACCTGAACACGATAAAAGCTCTTGATCTGCTTTCCTTCTCCAGAGGCAAATCACAAAACTGTGACATTACTGTTTAATCCTATCGTGAGTACATACTTCCATCCATGTAATCCTGAAAATGTTACTTTGATGAATGCTTGACCAGGGTCTCTCTGGACTTTCTGGTACTGCCTTAGTATTTCTTTTTAACAAAATGAAGATATGCTGGACTGATTTTTTTTTTTCAGTAATCTCAGTGATTGCAACGCATTTAGTGAAGTAGTGACGGACAGTGATTAGTTTAGGCAACACTTTTTTTCCTCTTCTTCTTTGAATATTTATGCTAGTATGAGAGTGTGCTTGTGTTGGACAGAAAGTTAATTACTATGTCTCCCTACAACAAAGGGAAGATTATATTGATTAGATGTAGCTGTGAAAACACGTAAGAAAAAACAAAGCTCCAGGTTTGTTCCGTGTAATGTGAGCTTTAGTGCTTGTGACAGGTGTCAGATTTACAGCACTGGAGACTAAAATCCTCTCCACCCAAGGCAGGTATGGCTTTTCCCCACCTGTCAATCAGCCGTGCTCTAGTGAGAGAAGCACCAGATGTGCAAAAGCAGTTCATTGCTGTCTAATCCTTTGGTGCTGACTTAGTGGGATTGAATCAGGGACATCAATTTATTTTACACAGGCCAACAAATAGCACAAACTTTCCGGCCTCAGTTTAGCAAAGCTGTTAAACACATACATAACTTTAAGAACAGTCCTAGTCCCCGTTCCATTGATTCCAATACTTTCGGTCCTTATTCACTTCTGACCTAGAGAGGGTTTGAACTAGTGACTTACAGCTAAAATGTTCTATATCCCTTCACTAATCCCCTCCAGTCATTTCCTAACAAAATGCCTTTTGAAGCCTATAAACTGTTCCTTACTGTGAAAGCCTCATATGGCATCTAATGTTTCCCTGTATCAGAAGAATCACTTTTACTTTGTTGATATTTGTCAAACTTGACTTCATGACTTGAAGTCTAAACCCCTCACCTTCTGTGAGCAGTACTTCTCTATACATTTAATTCCATGAAAGCTCATGATGGCTTACTCTTTCAAGTGAATTAGGTCTTCATGTAGCATTCTACTTAAAATGAATGCTTGTTATTTCGCAAGAAATTGAATATCTTCGGCAATATGTTCAACTTTATATACCATCTCAGTTGAGCAGCTCTCAGTAAAAGGTAAGAAAACAAATCTGGCAGTAAATATAAAGAAAGAATGGAAACATTGAAAGTAGCAGTAAATGTTTCTCTGAAAATAGTGTGACCAGAATCACAATAATACACAATTATAATCGTTTTGATGTTATAAATTACTTGTAAACTAAGTATATTTATAAAGTGGCCAGCCCATACTCATCGTAGAAAGGTTTGATTCACACTTTCACTAGTCCATTGCAGAAACGAACATTTCTTTTCAGCTGTGGGGACGGTCCCCCTCTAGGTCCCATGCACAGAGGATTCCTTCTGCGCTAGGATCTTTCCCTTCCCACCACACAGGAGTCAGCCGCCCCTGTGACGCTGAGCTTTCTCGCTGCAGACACCACAAACAACGCCCAGGGGGTTTTCCTGGGAGAGGCCTGGGCACAGAGCCACCAAGGTCTGCATCATGTTACACCAGCACCAGCTCACAGTGTGCCCTGTGCCAAGAGCGCAGGAAGGAAAGCCAGCTACTGTGAATCTCATGAGGACTGGAGAAAAAGAAAGCCCTTGGCATCAAAGGCTGGAAAGAGCTTGCCAGGCTCTCAAGTCCTGGTTCCTCACATTACAGATGACCATATATATACATAGGATATAGTTCTTTCCACTACTTGGTCAAATTCCTTCTCAGCAATAATCAGTCCTTTAGATCCTACTACTTATAGAAATTCTTTAAGTGCTTCACTGGTCTGGTGATTTAAAATATATTAGAATTTTAACCTAGACTGATATGTGCTTATACCTTGTATTATCACTGTCCTTGGGCTGGACTTAGTCCACCGCTGCATGAGTCTAATCACCACTCTCCTTTCTGCGTGTGGCATGAGCTCTCTCTTCCTATCATAACCTTCTTGTGCAAAGGTTTTGATTAGGGTTCATCTCTTAGAGTTGGTTGATCTGTTGGTTGATTCATACTATATGCAGTATTTCAGATGAGAACAGATCATGGTTCAAAGGCATTAATACTTCCCTATGCCTACTAGAAATATTGGTCCTGTTAACACTGGCCTTTTTACAACTACATTACTTTGATAGTCAATAGTTATCCTGTGACTTGCTAATACACTCAGGTTTTTCTCTTCCTCAGTCATTTCTAGCTAATGAGCTCTTAGCTTGCAGCAGAGGCTTTTATTATTAGTCCGTAAGTGCATGGCCTTGCATTTTGCAGTATTGAATTTCAATTACTCCAGTCTACAACATCGTGCAGTTCTTCCTGTATGCTTCTTCCCATCCATCCTTTATATTCATAATCCCTCCTAATACTCTATCACTAGGAAATATCAGCCCCACACCATGTTTTTAACCAAGAACATTAATAAACATATTATACAAAATCAGTGCCAAGAATCAACACCTAGGAATGCCAGTAGAAACCTCCTCACAGTTACTTTCCACTTTGTTTAGTTCTAACTAAACTTTGTTTAGTTCTTACAGAAGCACTAAAACTTAGCTAGTTCCCGGTTCATGCCCTTATTCTTTTTTCTTGTCCCGATTACTATTTTCTCCAGTTCAAAACAAAAATTTCTCGTGTAACATAGTATTTCATGGTTAATTACAGTATCACATGGTTAACTGACATCAAGACAAAGAAGCTGTGCCACATTTCTTCCTCTTTCAGGAGACAGAAGGAAGCTGTCTTCTCAAAGAAAGGTTACATACTTGAAATTAACAGATACACAGATATAAAAGTATGTATTTATGTATGTATATAGAAGTATACAGAATTTCATTTTAATGTGAATGTTTTTCTTTTACCCCCTTGCTCTTTATTTTTTCTTTATGATTTTTTCTTAAATCCTGCATATTACTTAGGGGAGAATAACAAGTATTGCAGCCACATCACTTTTTCTTCTTTCTTAATATAGTACTGTTCATATAACACTACTCCTATTTTTGCTAGATAATTTGCTGAAAAGATTGAATTATTTTTTTTCCTTGTTCTTTCAAAATCTAATCCAGTAATCTTTCAAAATTACCCATTTCCTTCAGTGTGACAATCCTATTCTTTGCAGTGACAAGGGTTGTGTTCTAACAAACCATATGTTTTACTTAATGGCTTTTCATGTGCTCATGCCTGCACTGTTAGTCCCAGCTTCAAAGAACCCTTAACATAAATTCACCTAAACATCTGGGGGACCAGTGGATACTTCCTCCTGCTGTACAAAGTAGAACTTCAATAGAATGTAAGAGAGTTTTGCTTCCAAAATACTCTGTAGCCTGGTGTCTGAATTTGCTTACATAGGCAGGATTATACGACAGTTTGTAAGGGTCTGTGTTTTAACTGGCTGATCAGGCAGATTGCCAGCAGACCAAGGGAGGTGATTCTTCCCCTCTGCTCAGCACTGGTGAGGCCACATCTGGAGTACTGTGTCCAGTGCGGGGTTCCCCAGTACAAGAGAGACATGGAGCTCCATCTAGTCCAGCAAAGGGCTACTAAGATGATGAAAGGGCTGAAGCATCTCTCAGATGAGAATAGGCTGAGAGAGCTGGAACCGTTCAGCTTGGAGAAGAGAAGGCTGAGGGGGGATCTTATCAATATACACAAATATTTTAAGGGAGGGTGTAAAGAGGATGGGGCTGGACTCTTTTCAGTGGTGCCCAGTGACAAGACAAGAGGCTCTGGGCAGAAACTGAAATGCAGGAAGTTCCATCTGAACATGAGGAAAAACTTTTTTGTGGTGAGGATGATTGAGCACTGGAATAGGTTGCCCAGAGAGGTGGTGAAGTCTCCATCCTTGGAGATATTCAAACACCTGCTCTAGGCGGTGTTGCTTGAGTAAAGGGGTTGGACCAGATGATCTCCAGAGGTCCCTTCTAACCTCAATCATTCTCTGATTCTGTGATTCTCTAACAAAGTGGCAGCTGGATGTCTAAGTCTCTTGAGGGATCTAATTCCTTTATCTCTCTAAAAAAAAGTATGCACACCCAAAATGTAATGGTTACACCCTGGACACTGTTGCACTCTCCTCTCTCTCTCTCTCTCTTTTTTTTTTTTTTTGGGGGGGGGAGGGGGGTTTAGCCCTTACTAAAAAAAAATTATCTAGATGGTACACATCAAAGAAAAAAATCCAATCCATTCTCCTAATCAGCTTTGGACTATGTTTCAGCACCCTATCCAGTTTGGCTTACACAACAAATGCACATTTCAAGTAATGGATGTTTTTTCCTCCTAATTTACCACAGAACTATGTCACAAGACTGCTGCCTGAAGCCCTCTTTTCCACACATACATGCACTGCACACTACTTCAGACATCTACCCAGCAAAGCAAGCTGAAAAAGTGTGAACTAAAAGCTAAGCTTTGCGCAGGTGCACAGAGGTTATCTATGCTGCCAGACTGGATGTACTTAGGAGGAATGAACTGGTAAAGGAGTCTCCACATTTCAAGGAGTGTTTGGGAAATAGTTCAATAGTTCAACTTTCTTTTTTCTTTTTTTTTTCCTGAAAGTGTCAGATATTATAGGGTAAGGAAACATCATTTTCATGTTTTTTGGATTTTGTTCACAGACATTTTTTTCATGACATTTTAAGGTGCATAAGTATGTTTTCATACTCTGTGTAACCCAGTTTTTTTTAAGGCATTACTGATAAAGGGCTTTCAGTTATAAAGACAGAAGAGATGACACACAGGCTATGACACATATCGTTATAGACCTATGGCCTCAGCTTTGCATTTTCATTGTCTCTACTTAATTAGATCAACTGACAGTTTTATGACACAGAAAAGGTTATAATTGACTTATTTGAGCAGAAAATCCTTATTTTGCCTACTTTCACTGATGCTTGCCAACACATTTGCCATCCCAATCGTGATCTCCTAGCAGTAGTCATTTTCTAAATATCATTGTGTCTGAGCAGTACTTGGATGAAAGCCTTGATGCAAGTCTAACTTTAAACAAGTCTCTAGACTTGCTCTCAGTCACAAGTGCACTGGTATCTCTTTGCTGTTTTCATCGTTTTATCTCCAAGATTTGCACTCATGTGGCTGGATTTCTGACCTCTTCTGCCCCAACATGTATGAAGAGGGGACCTTAATTCCAGGGCCCTGTTAATGGGCTGCCTCGCTAACAGCAGTTTGCCAACCTCTAATCCTTCATTAATCCTTCTGCTTTCAGTTGGAGATGGCACCATTTGGATTTTGATGGGCCCTCTCAAGGCCCCTGAGTGCTGCCAGCGTTGCATGCTGGCGCAGCTGCATTCCCATGGTGGCCGAGCTCGCACCCTGAAAGAAATGTGTGCGGGGAGAGTTTGGGGACCTGATGGGGAACCTGCAGTGTATGAAGCAGATGTTATCTTAGGCATTTGCGCAGCATCTTGAGGAGCTCTGTGGCAGGGCACAGCACTTGTAATGCTCCTGGCAGAAGAATGATAACTGGGTGCACTGTGCAAGCCAGAAATCGTGTAAAGTAGATAGTGTTTAACTGAGGGAAAAGGAGTGTATGTATTTACTAAAAGCTTGAAAGATGAGAAAAAATCTATGTCAGGGTTTAATTTACTTATTGTTTATATTTACATTGTATGTCCCTCATATGCCTTCCATGTTGACTTAATGGTGCTTTCACTGTGGGACTCCAAGACATACTTTTGTTTTGTTTTGTTTTTTGTTTTTCCTTTCTTTTTTTTGCATTAAAATTAGAAATGGCAAACTAGGAGAAAAGGTGTAAGACAGCTAAAATTTTTTACAGAAAGACTTTAAAAGACTGTGAAAATTATAATGACTTATTTATTTATTAATTAGTTTTAAAGGACTCCCACAGAAAGAAAATATTTGCATCCAAGTGTGTCCTAAGAGATTAGTAGGACAACCATTATATACTTATTAATTTCAAGCAGCACACAATAAATAGCATGGCAAAATAAATAATACGTATGAAAATTGTAGACAATTTCTTTTCCCACAGATCTATACAAAGTTTTAGGTCTGTTGCAAAGAATACATAAATTTCCTGTAAACGTTTTTTAAATGTTGTGTAATCTCAATTTAAAATAAAATATTTAAACACATACGTCTTTATCCATTTAGTCTGTATGGCAGCCACTCAGATTAATAACAACTTGCTTTAAAGTCTGTGTAAAGTCTATAGAGAGAAGGATGTATTTTGGTGGTCTCTGAAGAGGTGTAAGAAACAAAAGTTCTGAGTTCCATTTCTTACTGATTCATTTTTCTGAATTCAGTTAAGTTATTTAACCTTGGTCAAGTTTGAGGACTATGCAAATACAGATTATATAATTAATCTGCTTTACAGGAATTTAATAAGAATTTAGTCACTATTTGCAAAATTGCTAGAAGGATGAGGATTGCGCTGTTGTGGTGTCCTACAGCAGGAGAGGATACTAGTGAATATTAGTAGGCACTCAAGCTTTGAGACTGAAGTAGTGATCGTATTAATCATCTGAATAGAGATGGGAATACTATTGATGGATGATCAAAGATGTTTCAGACGTTCCTTTTTTTCTCATTCAGAAAGATGGTGGTTAAAGCAATAATTGTATGGGAATTTTAGTCAGAGAAATGATGGGTTTCTTTGCTTCTTGAGGAGGACTTCTTGGCATAAAATACCACATAGTAGACAAGACCAAGTACTTAAAAGCCACAAACGTGTACATATTTCTGCATCATGCTAGGCCTTCTAACCTTCAAGGTCTGCTTTTGTTTTTCGTTTTGATCTGGATTTTCATATTTCCTCTATCAACTTTGATTTCCTCAGTCTCTTTTCTTTCTTTATTCACAGAAGTAAGATTATCCATACCCTCTGCACCTGCAAACTGGTACAGTTCTTTAAAGTCCACAAAACTGCGCCAGTTTACACCACTGCAGACTTGTTCAATATTGTGTTATAACTACAGATGGCTCCCAGCTGCAAATTTTGGGTTGGATCAAGCTCACCCCAAACTAGGGAGTATTTAGATTTGTGGTTGTGGTTCAGATGCCTCTCTATGGCTGCATTATACCAGAAAAAGAGCTCCTAACATAATGTCCTAAAAATGCTGGTGGGCTAGCACCTGTCAGGGAGGATCCTTTGTGACAGTTAATATCTGCACCAACTTCAGCACAATTTTGTGAAAATCTTTTGTCTAGCAGTTCTATCAAAGGAGGGAAATGAGTCAAAAAGAAGAAAATATACAATAAGCTAAAAATGGCGTTCTTGTTCCAATGTAATCTCAAAATATATCTTAATATTCTTGAACTATTGGCTTACTGAATGATCTTATATGCTAAATACATATTACTGTCCAGTGCAAGACGTAAAGAAGGAAAACCCTCATTAGAGTCTAGCAGAGCAGTGAAAATGACATAAAAGCCTAGCAATATTAACATATATTTTATTCTGTCATAGAAATATTGTTAAATCTCGCATTCTCTTAGTATACCTCCTCCTGCTAAACAGAAGTGGGCATGTTTTTTCTATTCTATTTAGCATATTTTCAGCAAGTTTCAATAAATTCATAATATTTAATTCACGCTTGTTGAAGCTTTGATCTACTTCAGTTTTGACCTTGGAATTTGATTAAAAGTATGGAGAATGTCATTCCAGTAAAGTAGAAAATTCCTGGAAAGTGATTTTGATTCTGAGGGATGAATAGGGGAAGCAGGAGTTTCTTTAAATCTTTAAAATTTTGAGATATTTAAAATATAAATCTACTTTTGATAGTTTGGCTATCATCTCTTTTAGTGTTGCATTACCATCATTGTCAAAGATCAGATGAAATACTATCAAAGATCAAATAAAATTTTTGGATCAAATATTCAGGAGAATTGCCAGATTGATATGGTTGATAGATCAAGGTCTTCTACAGATGGGAAAGAGCAGTATGACAGCCTTGGCCACACATTCTTCTCAATGTGCTTCTGCTCTGATGAAAGATTACCAGAAATAGGGCTTGGGCAGCTCCTGTCCACTCTGCTCATCTCTATTCTGCCAAAACTCTTAACTCAAGTTGTAAAGGAATACCTTCCCCCTCGCCCCCACTTTCTAGTACTAAGATTATCTTTGAGGAAATGGAAAAAAGTCTCAGAATCCTGGGTAAGTTACTGTTTTCTAACACATGCTAATATTGCACTTTAAGTCTTTTTTTCGGCAATAACTTCAAAGCAAGTCTTCACTCCCAGAATTCATAATCTATTAACCACCAGTGTCAGCGGATAGTGCAGGCACACATTTGTTGAAAAAGAAGGCTTAAATGAGCTTTGAAGTGGTACATTTATTGCAACTTGTGTGACACAGCACTGGTCAAGCTGTTCTACCTTTCTTTCTTTCATGTTATGGCTGCATTTACTCTTATGGTAAGGAATTTTCAGGGTTGCATATCTGGATGGGGTCTGAAGCAATAACATATATTAGACTCTATAAAAAATTAAATGCCCTTATAATACTTATCTTTTGTACCCTTAGAATACCATATTGAGTCTAGTAGATATTTTACAGTCTTGAAAATGAAACTTTCTGCATCCTGGTCTTTGTTTTGATAACATATAACCCATTTTTGCATCACTCTAATAAACTTTAAATTTTATATAAAAAAAAATTAAATAAAATTTTTTGAAGTGTTACTTTTCCAAGATCCAGAGCCCTCCCATCATCTTTTCTTTCATGATACAATTCTAATATGATGAATACATATTATGGTTTGTGCTAGATAAGGTAGTATTATTAATTCTGCATGAGAAAGTAGAATAAACAGGGAATCCTACAAGTCCAAAGCATACTGAAGCAAGTGGCTTGAAACAAATGTTTATATACTATTACAAAAGAATTTAAAATATACTTTGTGTTTTGTAAGAGAATTATAATCAATATTTGCATACATGCATCCTATAACTGTAAGAAATACCACTGCCTTAGTCATATTGGCTTTTTTCTAAAAATAAGTGCTATCTCATAAGCTGTTGCTATGGCATTCCTGTTTCTTAATTAATGTATTAAATCAGCATTTCAGTTAAGAAAGAAAGTAGTTTAAATATTTTATGGAATATTACATTTTGACTAAAAAATGATCATTCTAGGTGGAAAATACTTGGCACTATGGTAATATTTGGCCTTTTCCCCTTTCTTCAGGAAATCACTCAAACCCTAGCAGCGTTCAAAGCCATTTCTCCTGGCTTTTTCATGCCACATGGGTCTCCTCTCTGAAATAACACTGTGTTCAAGAAGACCTCAGGTGGAGCCTAAGTTAGGTGCTTCTCATTCCACCGAAAGAATGGATGACTTGTACTACCCACTGCCTGGGATGCAGGACCACAGGCAATTCCCCAAGCTTTCTCATTTAAAACAGCCTTGAGTCTGTAGGTTGCATTAAAGACATATATGGAACAGTATGTTACCAGAAACTCAAAGACTTTTTTACAAAGACTATATCTGAAACCTGAGATTTGATTGTCCTTCCCTTTATTTACGCTGATTGTCCACAGTATTGTTCACATCTGTAATTCCCAAAATAACTAGGACTGGTAGTTGAGGATACCTGACATTATTAAACATTTGGGCATAGAACAAAATCAATCCATTGTGTCTTGAATGTGCAGATCAGAAAATGGTATATGGGACTTGCCGGCAACTGTGTCAAATATGTGCAATGAGTCAAATGCATCCAGGGCATGCTTGTCTCATGGCACATAGGACATTGAAGTAGTTTGGGTTTGTTTGCTCAGAAGCTCTGACAAGGCTGCCAGACATTCCAAAATAATTAGAAAATATGGGCAAATTCTATATTATCTCAAGATAATTAAAGGATTTGTAATTAATTGCCAAAACAGACACAGAAGAATAGTCTGATCATAGATATAAGATGTAACTCAATATCAGCTACTATATTTTGTTATCCAGCCAATTTATTTTGAAGATCTATTTCCTTCCCTTTAAATTTTTCATCAAAATGCATTTTGCACATTTATTTTTTCATTTAAATATCTCCAAGTCTAGCTTCTTCCTCTAACAGATCAAACACATTTTCTTTTGCATGGGTGGGTTTTTCAGTTGTGAACTAGAACATTTGCATTCACTTGAGGATCGATACTCCAGTCTTGCTGACCTTTGGGTCCTGAAATATCTGTAGGTCCTGTCACAGTGTTGTGCACAGGAAGAAGTCAAGGATACTTGGCACAGGTGAGCCTGTATTCACCTGTGGCCTGTACTGTACAGCTGTCTGTGTGCTGAAAGCTGCAAGTCTGATCCTGCAAATGTGGCTCACGTGAGAAAAATGTGTTCACAAGGGGTCTGACATGGCAAGGTCCCAAGCAACGCTGGCATCGATCCACCAAAGCACTTACACATATGCTTAAAGCTACAATTTGGCTTTAAGTATGTGAATAGTAGTATTGCCTTTGAATGACACTGAATCAACAGGATATGAGAGGTGATAACAAATTTTTCAAGTGAAGACAGTATCTGGCCCAGGACTGGATTTCTGTTGTTCAGTTCCTGAAAAAAGAAAAAGAAACTGTTTGTAGAGGCTACACAGAATTTCTTCAACACAAGAGATTTTTCAGGCAAATGCACTCACAGCAGACATTGAGGTATCAAAGTTTTCCTAATATTTGAAGAAAAGAGAAATGTGCTGTATAGATATGCTAAAACTAATAAATAAATTCAGTAGGTTCTGTTCACCTACTATTATTGAAATAATCTGAATGAAGAAAACTGATCACATTCTGCTTACTTTTGCAATATCTTTCCCCTACAGAGATAAATTTGGCAGAAACCAACCTTTTCTTAAGCAACACCCAGTTTGTAATGTGCACTATTTTGCAACTGACAGATCAAAAGACCAGCACAGAGGTTTTCCTAGATATAAATAAAACATAGCCTCCCATGTCTTTATTCAGATTCATAAGCAAAGAAGTGCCTCTACCAGTTTAGGGTTGTAAGATAGTGATTTTTTTTTGGCGGGGGGGGGGGGATTGACTTATTTATTTAGAAGCTGCATTTTCTGACTTGGAGCACTTGACTGATGCATAACTTCACTCACAGTTTTGAAAGCAATAAAATCTGTTAGTGAGGTATTGATTAGGAAGGAAGGTATGACTGGGAAAACTTATTTTTGATGGGGAGGCATGGGGCAAAGTTGTCTAGGATACATTAGCGTACAAGGTAAGTTTTCAAAGGCAAAAAGAGAACTTAGTGTAGCCTAAGGACTTGTACTTACCTTTCCCCATAGTCTGGGCTTCCGAGCCATTCTGTTGGTAAAGATTGCTAGGCATGCTTGCCAGCAATTTCGAGTTCAGCTGTCATTAAAAGCCAGTGAAATATAATTTTCAGTTGTGTTTTGAAAATCTCTTCCAAAATCAGGATTTAGCAATTTAGCTAAGATTCTTAATTTGGGGAAAAAAATGTGTCAAGATCTATACACATTTTATAACACTGCTTCTGACCAGTATAGAAGTGACTAGCCCCCAAACTCTGAGATTCCATGAACTGCAAATATTTTTCACTATAATCAGTTAACCTGGCCTTTATTTTACTTGATTTGGTGTTTTTAGCTTTATAACTGATCATATTGAGAATGCATTTGAGGTTTCAAGGGAAATTTTTAGTCCATTGGGTAATGGTTCCTTAGGTTTACATCCAAACCACAAAATACGTATTTGTGTCAAATTTTGCCTTGCTATGAGAAGATGTTGAAAATCTGCTCAAGATGCAGTTGGCCAGGGGTGCACCTAAATTATATACATTAAACCTCATTTCTTCACGAAGAACAAATAGTTTGGGTTCAGCATTTTCCCTGTCTTGCACATCCATATAAACTTTATAGACAGCTATTTACAGAAGAAAATACATTTTATTCCACAACAGTTGATGTAGAGAGCACACTGTAGATACAGGTGTCAATAATAACCTTGTGTTTTATATTGTTTCTCCACAGTTTAACAGCTCAGTTTATTGTTAACCAGTTTCTTCTTTATCCCTTCTAGCTGCAGATTTATTAGCAGAAACGCACTGTGCAAATGATGATTTATGATGGAATCACGTTGCCTGAGAAAATGTATTGATTTAGAATGAAGTTGCAGTTCTTAACTACAGAGGCAGCATGAAGGAGATGAGAGGGATCTGCCTTGAGTTAAGCTAAATATGTCTGACTGCTCTAACATGCATTTTCTTTCATTTCTAAGATTTTACATGGAAGAAAAGGTTACATTAAGCATTTTTTGTATTCAGTTCTTGTGAGCTGCATTCCTTAATATGCCACAATTGGTATGATTCGTCTTTGTTCAATTCTTCCTCGGTTCAAAGCAGTATGACATTTACCTTAATAGCATTTAAAATGAACTAATCAATAGGTAGATGTTTGCTATTAAGAATGATGAAGAAAGGTTGAGTAGAAGGCAAACAAGGTTATCTACTTTTAATGTATTGCCTAATTCCTTTCTATTTCGGAGAGAAGGCATACCTTCATTTAATTGATTCTAATACACACACATGCAATCTAACGTGAACAACCAAGGGTGGACTTTACAAATAGTGTTCATTTTTCAGTGCTTTCTTTCTTTTTTCTTTTTTTTTTTTTTTTTTTAAGAGCCATGTCTTTTCTGAAGAAAATACTTTGCTCTATTGTTGAAACTGAAAGTTTAAAACAGATTTTGAAGATACTTAGGCAGCTTCGGTATACAGAAAAGGAGAAAGATATATGTTTCTTGCTTAACTGAAGGCTCAGAGAAGTTATCTTACTGTTGAAAAGCTAGCTTGCTTTAGATACAGCATTTCTTAGACATCTGTGATTTTTTTGTAATCTTTTAAGTTCTATTGCAGTTTCTCCATAGGATTCATTTTGTCTGATGCTCCAACTACAGCGCAGATCACAAACAGTGGTTTTGTTAGCTTTCTGAAGTCCCATGTAGGACTTTTTTCAGGTATATTTTGAGCCAATTTGTTCTATTCATTTTTTTTCCATGAAAGGATTCTTCTGCTACTGTTTCTTCTTTTTTTTTTCTTTCTTTCTTTTTTTTTTTTTTTTAACTAAACAATTCCATTGGTACAAAACCAGCACCAGTGTACCTAAATTTGCAACAGCATCAAAACCAGAGCACTGTCGCTAGACATGGCTCTGTTTTTTTTCACAGTTCTTTATGAAGGATCATCTTCTGAGCTCTATCCAGTTTTCTTTCCATCCACAAAGCCACATCCTTTGGCTGCCTCCAGCCTGTCCAGAAACCACTCTCCTTACCCTCAAGCTCTCTTCTGCTCACGAAACTCCACAGCTTCCAGAGGCTCCTCCAGCTCCTCAGATGTCAAAGTGAAGTCTGAACATCTCTGAAATGATAGGCTGTATGTAATAGCAATAACTTCCTGAAACAGCATTTGGAGAACAAATTAGCAGATGGGTGCCCTCAAATTACAAAGTGACAGGGAAACAGTCAGTATACAAATGATGGGAGTTGCAAAGAAAGGAGGAAATGTGGTGCTAATAACACCCTACTATCCGCCAGGGCCTGATCCAGCCTTTGAGTTATCCTTAATAGAAGCTGAATCAAGATCAAAGAGGAAAAAACAACACTATACAATGTAGGAGAATAACTCAGCAGCAACACTAGAGATGGTAAAGGGAGATGGTTTTCCTCTTGCTATGAATTCATACCAGGTAGTATTATCCTAATACCAATTTTTTTACATAAAACCAAGCCCAGTTATGTACATTGAGTTTTGTGCTGTGGGATTTTCTTCCCCTTTGTCAACAGTTATTATCACGACAAGAGAAACAGAGTTGTCTGAAGCTGGGCCTCACCCTAGCTTCAGTTACAGCTGTAAAGAATTTCTGACTTTTCTCTTAAATAAAACTTTGACCAGCATTATACAATCACTAGTATTCCATTTTCCCCGTTAGCCATATCAGTTCTGACCCTTCTGGGGCAAATGTTACCCATCTGATACAGAAGTAATTAAAAACAGTTTATACACAGACTGAAATACTTTTCTGTCCCAAGCGATAGCACACTGGCATTCTGATCGGGTGCTTAGCACATTTTCTTTGTTCAGTATCGAGGTCACACATGACAGAAGGTACAGATTTATTTTTAATAGTACTGCCAAGATGCAAAGATTCTCTTGCAACTTTATTCTGTGTTCATATCACAATACGAGCTGCTGTGAGTGTTACGGTAATATTGGAATTCTAATTCAACCTACAGCAATTGTAGTAACAAGAGTGGTATGGAAGGGCATATTTCAAATGTCCACTTCTTTTGAATTAGGTTCCTGCAAAGTATACCTTACTACATAAAATAATACCAGCGAATTGTCACTTGATTTATCTAGCAGAGCAGCATCAGCTTCAGCTGTGACTTTGACTGTAACATGTGAAGATAATGTTCCAAGATTTGGTATGTGACTCAGGATTGACTGAAGTATTTCATGGCCTCAAGTATTTTTAAGTGGATATATCTATTTCTTGCTGCTAAATTCTTTAGTGATAACTACACTTCAAATTTCTGCTACCACCTTGAATAGTAAAATGTCTGTTCTTGCTTGTTAGCATATTTGTAACATTTTTTATCACAGAGAGATAATCTCAGTTAGGAAGAACTTATCAATAATAGACGATAGTTGAAAGAAAGGAACAACTACTAACTTTTTAATCTCAAAGGTAAATACTTTTATTCAGATTTGCCTCTGCTCAGTACAACTGAGGATTAATAAAATTTGTTATTTATTTAATTATAAATACTGAGTAGTTCTACATATTATACATACGTATGCTCTATTTATCTATCTATATGTATCTGTATATAATCTTAGCTGTACTTCAAACATAAGAAAACAAAGATGTCACGTTTTATCCTGAGTAACTTTATACATCGGGGCAGAATCCAGAACAGAAATAGGACATTATTGTTGTACAGCTCCTTTTCACCGTCCTGATAAAGCTAATATGTTATGCTAAGCTCTTGGGGTAAACTTAACTACTAAATGTTACAGGATTTATGATCAAAAATCAGTATAGTACTTAAACATATCTCTATTGCTAAGCAGTTGAATGCTTAGTGAGCTTAAAGTTAGGCAAGGATTTACGTACTCCCCTAAATCAGTCACTAAACTTTATAATTCTTATAAGATCAAATCTTAACATGGATACATAACAGATAAAGAAATGAGGCTTATTATGAAAAGAAAAGCAGATCAACGCTAGTTGATAAAATTAAATCAGAAAGACTGAATAATTTGAATGAGGAATAGGCGGTTAGCCATTACTTGGGAAAGGGTTTACTGTTTCAGGGTAAAATAGTACGAAAGCATGAGTAGGAGGCACAAATACTTCAGTGCCTAAGTAACAAACTTTGCTGAGGATTGCAGCAGGAAGAAACAGTGCAGACTATTCAAAAGGGAAACTTTCCTATTTAGAAGACTGCCTAATGTAAAATATCAGTGTTTCAGAATTTTGTTTTCACAATGACTCTGTCGTCACCATTTTTTTACAATGATAGATGAATCACAGATGATGTCCTTTCCCTATAGGTCTCACTTTCTGAGCTGAAACTAGCATTGGAAGGGATGATTACAAACACAAGGGACTTTGGAATGGATGACATGGTTTATGCATTTGCTGGGATTAGTGAATGCATTTATAGAGTTATAAGGTGCTTGTTAAACTAATTTGTAAATAAGAATATGTAAGAGAAGGATGAATTATCACCACAAAAGTTTTAGCTTTATGCACTGTTTCCCCAGAATTTTTTCCTAACCACTTTTAAGGCATCACTTAGGACTAAGAAGAAATGCTGGTTTGCTACTACTAGCAGTCATTATTCTGCAAAGTGATATCCAAGCAGCACAGAAATATCATCCTGAATTAGGAAGCATTTTATGGGACTTTATTCTCCCTGTGAAAACTGACTATATCACCCTATGAAACTGTAAGCACTAACTTAACTCCGTGATGTGTTTACTCAGACTAATATGTTTTCTGTAGCATACCTCAAAGACATGCAAGGACATAGGTTAATATGTTTGTATGTAGCCATAAAGGGATTGTTATTTCCAATATAGATCACAAAGTCATAGACCGCTTGTGTTTTTCAGTGCATTCAGCACTACTTCTTTAGAAAATGCTAGTTGAAATATTATCACAAGAATTCAGGATGAATATATGTGTATACATATATATATGTGTGTGTGTGTGTGTGTATAAACCATTTTATGTGAAATTCCTGATCTTATTATCATGTCCAAAACATGCTTAGATGCATGTCTGCAATGGGGCTGCCCAGAAGGTACCCCAATATTCCTGTAACCCATCAGGACTTGCTCAAATGGGACAGTCTATAATATTTCAGAAGCAGGATAGCGAGCTTTAGTCACATTTTGTTTTTTCAAGCGCACACACACACACACACATATATATATTATTTTATTTTTTGTCCCTTAAACTAAGCTAAGAAATAGCTCCCTAACCCTGAGCAGAGAAGGAGCCTGAATTCTGTCTGAGTTCAGAGCCGTTGGTACCAGACACCTAAACCCGGTCACGTATGCACAGCACCAGCAGAAGAAGGAGATGAGACCAGGCCTACCTGCTGTGGTGGTTAAAACACCTACCTGAGGAGACTCACATTCATATATTCCTTCTGTACAGCAATGATTTTTAAGCCACATCTCTAATTTTCTGAGAGGCTACTTTAATTACTAGACTATGAGAGAAAGTTCAATTGGTTCTATTTTGTGCCAAACAATAGTAAATTCAGGAAATGTGAAAATAACTGTAAACTCTCCTAGTGGCTGCATTTGTTAGGGAGCTCTGAGTTATAATGCCCACTGATAATAATAATAATGCATGCGCTACAGAACAGGCGAGCATGAATAGTCAACAGTCAGATACAGTAGTCATCAGAAAAGAAAACAAACATAGATCATTTCATCTTAAAAGATTCTTTGCAATATTTGTTAACATAAGGGTCTAGGTTTTGGGCAATATCCTTCCAGGTTAAAAACTAGAATAGCCCTCAAGATCGTATTACACCTATTGCACTAGCTAAAGATTTCTTCTTCAGGTAGTAATAAAAAATAAAATAGCCAAGTAATGAAACTATTTTCTAGTGAGCAGTTAGGTAGCCCAGGGTATATGAACATTACAAGCATTATGCTTAGCTATATACATTAGATAAATTTTCACTTAAAAATAGATTTCAAATTCTGCCTCCAGATTTGGCCATTAGAAAAGAAGCAGCTCCTGGAAGTAATAAAATGAGATCACAGTGTTTTTATTAAAGGGTGAAACTTTCCTGATAATGATGAAAGCAAAATGTAATGAAATCCACTTGTCCACCTTGATGCAGTTAAATTCACTGATCTGCTTCTTAGATATCAAGAAGGTATTTGACCAGGTCACATAGACCTTCTTTTCTCATATATTGTGAAAGTATGGGTTTGACTTGTTTTTTATTCTTTCCTTTTTTTTTTTTTTTTTTTTTTTTTTTTTTTTAAATTAAGGGTAAGTGTTTTGGTCAATGGTGGGTTATCATAACAGTTTTTCCTTCAGATGACCACTGAGCAAGAAAATCATTATGTTACCTTGCTCTTTAATACCATGCATTTTTTGGTTGGTTCAGCTGTTAGAAAAATGCTAATATATGAAGAACTGTTGGAATTAGCAGGAAAAAAAAAGAGTCCCCTACACAGAAACTTTTTACTTGTTTTTATCCTCTGGTTTGTACTACTAATTTTATTTTTGTATTCAATGAATTTCAACACAATCTACCTATACTATTAATAAAGCTGCATACAGTTTTCCAGCACTACTAAAACTAATTAAAACCATTCCTTCCTATTAGACAGATTCCTCTGCAGTTAGGTAGGATTCAACAGCAAAAAAAGTGGCGAAGTATAATTTTAAGATACTAAATTTTAAAAGTAGAACTACAAATCAAAATTTTCTATTTATGTCCTACTCTGATAGTTTTTAAAAAGATAATATAATCTCCTGTGATTAAGAAGGAAGCCTAGAGAACAAAGTTTTGTGGAATAAAATAAAATAAAATTCTGCCAGATATTTTTTTCTTTTACTAATGAGTGTTATTTTAGTAAGGCCAGAACAGATTTTCTCTAGATTCAGGAGATGGTCTTGGAATTTGGAGAGAAGCATCACGCCTGCGCAGCAGGGCAGTAGGTATGAAACAATGGTCCTTCTGCATTTCTCTTTCTTCTCCTGTAGCTACGGAAAAGGAGCCTCGCAAGGCACAGACAAGTACAGAGGATGTTCATTGCAGCCCACATCTCTTACGGATTTCTGGAAAGCTTATCTAAAGCAAATTTAATCTTATTTTTTTATGTCAGAAAGAGTGCTGTTTTTTCATGATACCTTGTAGGAAAATCTATGCCTGAGGTCTGGAGAGCACATGGGGGAACTGGTTATAATCCTAGGACTTCCTATTAGCTCTTGCTGCCTCTGAGTGGGTGTAGTGAGAGTCAGTCCTGGGACAGGAAGACCATGATGTTCAGAAGAGACTGTATGATGGCACGGCAGCTCCCTGTGTGAATCGGTGTTATGGTTCACTGCCATTCCTACTACACTTGCTCCCCAGGGCCTGTGTCTTGTCCACTCTGGGCAATGTATGCATAGGCACAATTTAGACGGATGTGCCAAATCTTCATTTTCTTCCAGCAAAAACTGAGTAAATAATTGTATTTTTGCCTTGAAAAATCTCTCCTTTAGACTTCTTCTCCATACATTTCTCCTGTCAAACAAATAACTGCTGACTGAGGAAGGTGCTATTTTTAATTAGTATTTGAAATGTTCCTGAACTAGTTTTTCTTTTCTAATGTTCTTTCTTCTTCATCATATTTCATGTGCATTTGCTGTTTTAGAATTCATTAGATGAATCTAGAGAAATAAGTTAGATACATTTCTGTGGAAACACTTATATCGGGTCACAAAATCCAGTTTGCTTTTGTTATTTTCAATCTTCCCAGACTGCCTTAATTTAGGAAGAAAGAAACCGCCACATTTAATAGACCTTGGCATGCATGACCCAATACTTAACACAATTCAGTTAGGTATGGAATTAAACATGAGCTACTTTACACAGTTTAATGCATGTCAGGTGGCATGTAAAGAACAGGAAGACTTGTTCTAATTTTTGGCCCTGTTTCTATTTGAATACCTGTGGGATATGAAAGAAAAGAAAGTAACTGTAAAAATATTTAAATATCCTTGTCTGCTACAGTACATTGTAAAAACCATAAGAAAAGAAAGGACAACAGTTTACTTTACATTTCAGACATTTCCTGACACCTATCAGGAAATTCATCTAACCAGAAGGAACAAGATTTCAGTTTCATTTTTCTTGTTCAGTAACCGTTCAAAGGCGAGGAGCCTGGCAGAGACCAGCTTCCTTCGGCGGCTTTCCAGGTGGTCAGTCTTGGAAAATATGGGTCTCCGTGAAGTGTGGCTGGTCCAGCTGCCTCGTATCAGAGCCTCTTAAAATTATCGTCTTCCACATCATCTTCTTTTAAGTAGAAAAAGGGAAAAAAATAGCAATACTAACACTGTGTGGCCACTCCCCCACCTATTATTTAAATTGCAGTAGTGCTTGTTTCGTGCAAGAATGCTCAGGTAACCTCAGCCAACTAAAAGAGAAACTTTCAGCCTAAACTTCGTTTTGGGACCCTGTCTGCAGTCAACAGAAGAAGATACCATCTTCAGACTTATCCACACCCTAAAATATCTGCTTTTAATCTTTGCGCTGCCCCGTGGTGCTGCATGCGCTGGAGCATTTCTCCTTCGCTTCTATGAAGCAGCTGGTAAATCTATTCTTTCGGGGGAGCATGTGTTGCAGCTGACAGTTTGAAACTATTTAGGCAGAACAATCTAGTTGCTCTTACAGCCCTCGTTTCTGGGGTTTGAAGAAAGAACTACTGTTTTGATCAAAGTGATAACTTCTGAATGAGCTAGTTTGGGTATGTTAAGTGATGTAGTCATTTTTAGCCTGTGATATATGGCTTGGCTGCACTGCGCTTGTAAGCATAAGGCAGTCTCATTCTTGGTCTCCTTCACCAGTAATAACTGAAGCATATTAAAAATACCAAGGGAAAAATTCTGTGTGGAATGATCACTCTTGGATATCCTGCAGTATCTAAAATGGCACAAAGCACGTAAATGTAAGCACCTGAATAGCTTCCAAGGTTTTATAGCACCAGCTACTGTCAACATCACTTTCTGATACTTTGCTCATACACCCTGATTGCAGAGCATAATGTTATCTAAGCACAGCACTCTGTGACTGTGGGATATGCATCATGGTCTATTAAATGAAAATGAGTTTCCAGAAGTGATTTCACCCCTTGCCCCAGTTTCTTGACCACCTATGTAAATACAATACCAGTCAGAAACTGTTCCAAATTCTTTGACGATAGCTGAATGTTGTTCATGTTTATGTAATGATCCATTATTATTTTATCTTCTTAAGACTTGAAGGGTAGTGAGCTGGAGTGAACCCCTGAAGAAGGATCACCAAAATACTTCTGTTTGTGGATCTAGAAACAGGAACAAGGCTATCCTTGTGTTGGAGGACTGCAATTCCATCAGGCCCTCATCCAGTCCAGGGAGCATCAAGGCAGGTTCCCATGCCCAGCCTGAGTAAAAGCAGGTTGACTCCTCCACTTGTAGGAGATTAATCTTGTAGTCTCCCTCAGCATCCTGTTAAAATATTGCTCATAACTTACTGCTTTTCAGATGAGCAAACATTTTTCAGATCTACCAGAATCAGCAGACTCACACACAGTAAGGAATCCCTGCTTCACTCTTTCATGTCTCCTGCCAAAACCCTGAGGGTTATCATCACAAACTTCTCTGTTTCAAACACACTCTGAACCCTTCATTCTGTAATTCTCTTATCTTCAGTTATTATTATGCAGCTCCTCTATCAGTGTGGCCATAAAATGACAGACTCCTGTCAAATTCCACCTTCAACACTGAGCAGTCGCAATGACCAGTAACAGACGGGCTATGATATTTGGAAAGAAACAGAACAGTTACACAGCAAGGTTAAAATAAACCACCAGAATATTACAATATCACTGAAGTAGCTTATTATATTTGTATAATTGTATTAATTTTATCTTTAATTGATATTTATATGTTCCTGATTACCACAGAAGGATTAGGAGGGTCAAAGAGAAGACAGCAGACACATGCACAGGTTTATTAATGTACTGCTCCTTTGTACTAATGGTATCATATTTAGGATCACATAAGGCCTGAACTAACTCTCATTAAAATAGATAGGGATTCTTTATTGACTTTGATATATCTGAAACCAAGCTGTAAGATTTACCCTTAAAATAAATAAATAAATAGTTAAGCTCATGCAACTGTGCTGAATGCTGATGGTATTTACCGCCCCGTTACTTCTCCTCTTTCTCCCCTCACCCCTCCCCCCCCAGGTTCATTAAAGTCTCCTCTGATTTGCAACAGGATGAGAAAAGAGTTTACATCCTTTACATCCATAGTTTTTTAAGCCATGCACAGGAACTGTAATGGAGCAGTGCAGAGGCACTCCAACTAATGTACTAATTGGATGCAGATGTGTCCTGCCTCTTGGAAAAATAAGACCAACTGGATGATCAACAAGAGCCAAATGGGTAATTTCTTTTTAAACAAATTGGTTTTACTAACTTAAAATGCCCATAATCCTACTAGTCTGGCAGAATTTGGATACTATGAAACCACAAGCAATATGTGATACCTGTTATTATCTCATACTAATTCTGGCTGTGATCTTGCCATTTGGAATAAAGGGCTAATATTTAACACTGAAGTCTCCTTTTAATAAAGAGTAGTATGTAACAGCATTGCCCCGGGAGCTGGCCAGGAAATGAACTGTGATCAGGCAAAATTCTTTCCTTGCTCCCTGCTTTCTTCAGCAGAAACACATTTCTATAATTTGTCCACAAAAAGCTCTACAGCCATCCACCCTTGGTGAGCAAGAAGGAGCCAGAGATGAGCTATCGGAGGGAAGGAAATCATTCCAGCTTTCCCTTCAGTGGAGAGGAAAGGTTTTAACGATCACTTTTTTCTTAGAATGATATCTACTACCAAGACACATGGACTACTGAGAGTGACATTTTAAAGGTTGACATGGGGGCCTTTCATCTGAGGGATGCTACTGCCAAGCAGCAAATTCTTATATAGCTAACACTGCTGACAGTGACAGGAGGAGTGCAATGTCAGTTCAGTCAAGAAGTTACGAAGTCAGAAAGATCCCACTGAACATGAATCCCTCGGCACTACTTAGCAACCTTAGCTTTCCGGAGTGGCAGATCACTAAATAAGGGGCCAAGCACCACGTGCATTGTTGAATACTTTTCTTCTTCAGAAAACCAGCATATTCTTACTCCTTTCTGTCAATTTTATTTCTGTGCAAGAATAATTCATCCTGTAAAGTGATTGTTATAACTTTACCAGAGACAAGAGCAAAGACAGTATATATTGTCAGTACTAGTGGAAACGAGAGGGTAGGAAGAGCCAACAGGGTCACTATCTGTAACTGCTGTGGCTGTCAATATCCTCCTTTTCAGGTGATGATTAGTTGTTTGGGAGTGCAGCAGAAATTTTAATTTCAGAAAAAATGATTACAGGCTACAGAATGATGTTTCTTTTTTAACAGACAACATAATTCAACAAGTAAGTACAACATCAGTGAACTTGGTGCTGATATTAGTCTTGAAGAACAACAAAAAGCAATAACAATGGTAAAATTCCTACCTCTAATAACTATAATAATCTAAGAAAACTGAAAAAAGACTTATTTATCACTTAATAGAGAAAACAGTAGAGACTAGCTGAAAGCAGCAGAAAAAAATTTTTTTTTGATGTTTCCTGTTACTGATTTGAGATATTATGATATATCCAGAAGTGTCTTACAAGGACAGACTTGCACCAGAGCAGTGGGATATGAACAGTAGATTGGAATAATTACATCTGAGATGATACTAGTTCTGATTATTTGAGATTACAGTCGCTTGGGACATATAACTTCTTTTTTCTTTAAATTTAGAAATGTGTTACCTAAGAGCTACTAGAGGAGTAAATAACAGTTTGGTGAAACAAGTGAGAAAGATCTTTATTTGAATTAATTGAAGACCAAGACTAAAACAATAGAAAGAAAAAGAGAAAAAAAAGGTTTTCAAAATTATGTATGTTTAGGCAAAACAGATGAAACTTTTTTTAATAAAAAAGCAGGTTGCAGCCGGTTTGGGATGCTGAAGTCACATTCTTTTCAGGAGCAGACACTACTCTAGCATGAGAAGGGTTACAAGCCATACGGCTGCAGCTGTGTTGTGCATCTAATAATACCACCAGGAACCCACAGTCCCTGAGCTTCAATTCTTGCAGTTCAGGTAAATCTGCTTCCTTACAAAATGAAGTTTTCAAGTGTTTTCACTAGAAACTTGACTAGGCACTTAAAGCCACATAATTTATGTAGTGGTTGATTAGAGCATCCAAAATGCAAATGTCTTGGTGACAAACTTGAAAATTTGGCCTGGAAATAAAGATAATCCACAGCTCTTATAATGATCATGAAGTGAAGAACAGAGATTTTAGTTAATACTTTTTGAAAAAATATGTAAATATACTCAGTCTTTTTCAAATAAAAAAAAAGTTGAATAACATGATATAGTTAGTAATTCATACATTATGGCTGGTTCCTCAAAGAATCTTTTTAACCTGCTGGAATAGGCATAAGCCTTTCTCTGGGTAGTCTAGTGTTGGAACAAGTCCCCTGGTTTACTTCTCCTATATAGACTGAAGTGCTGGTGAACACTCAAGAACAGAAATTCTCTGGGTATATATACATGACTAGGTAAGTTTTATTCTGTTATTTTTTAAGGGAAGCTATTTCCATACCTTGGAAACAGCTGCAAAAATCATATTCCAGGTTTCATCTTCCAAAGATGTGCAGCAGTTCTTTCGGCATCCAGCAAATCTGGCCTTCAGTCATGTTCTTTCAGTTCCACTGTATGGCAGAGTGCTTGTGTTCGCAGGGTCATTCACAGGATCACATCACAGAAAAATTTCATTTGGAAGGGACCTCTGGAGGTCACCCAGACCAGCTTTCTTCTCTCAGCCAGGCTAAGTTCAGATCTAAGCCAAATACAATGTACTTGGGGTTAAAGAAAGCCTTCATCCTTTAGGGAAGGTTATTTTTTCAGTCTTAGAGTTTACACCTCGAACAGTGGTTCTCAAATTTTTTCAGCAGTTGACTACTGGAAATCCATTCTCAAGAATGTTGTCTGTACGTATAATCAGCCTTCCCACTAAGAATACCAGTTCATGTAAACAATACACTGTTTAAAATTATTGTGTAAAACAGCTATAATTCACCTACTGTGAATTGCAGTTGGTGTTGCTGGTATAATAATAATAATAATAATAATAATAATAATAATAATAATAATAATAATGTTCCGTAGATTCCTTTTAGGATCTTACGTCAGATTCAAATTAGGCCTAGATACAGATACAGAACCTGTATCAAATTAAATACAGATTCGCTAAGATCTTCAGGATAAAGTGCATAACTTCTAAGACAGGATTTTTTTTATAATTAAAATCCAAACATGATTAAGAAACAATGTCGCCTGAGGACTCTGTTTCCTTCCCATTTGGTGTTATCTGGTGTATCTGCATTTTGGCTTTGTGTTTAATGGTTAATTTTGTCACCTTTTTATTCACTACTCTACACTATTTTTGTTTATCTTTCAGAAGCCTGCTCTAGCAGTTTTTCACAGACTGTTATACAATTATGGCACTCTGGGCTCCAGCGAGTCAAATACTTCATTTCTTTCTTGGCTATATTTGTCTATGGCTTAGAGGTATGTTTGCTAACAAAGCTGTGGAATGATTTGCAGTCACATAGATATTGCCCTGGATCTCGATGAACTTTAAAGAAATCTGCTCTGCAAAGGATCACGGTGAGATATACGAGTAGCCTTTCCCTTAACTTCACATAAAATGACAGCATAGCTTTCTATAATGTAAAGACCTGTATTGCACAACAACAAACTGGTACGTATAAACCAAGAAAGCTGCCACCCTGCTGGGCTCTAAGCAACCAGCTGGTGTTATTAGTCTTACCACTAGCTGGAGAAGCCACTGATCCTGGCAGTGTTTGGATAATACTTCTGCCATGGGATCTGTTGGAGCTATCACACATCCATCTGGCAAAAGATTTAGAGATGCATGAGAACTCCAGTCTCATGGAGGATGCAAATACAGATCAGTGTGCACGGACGCCAAAGGCAGATGTTGGCGGGGCTGCTGTGTCTGGCAGCGGATCTGTGCATACATTGCAATTCTGACATAACCTCTGATGCACTGCACAGCCAAATCACTATTGTGCATGTGTCTTCACTGTCTCTGGAGGGGAAGGGCTGGTGTTCCTCTAAACTGGCAAGACAGCAGTCTTAGATGTGCATAAAATACTTAGCTCTTGAATGCAGCAACAGCAGCTGGCAATTTATTTCATTTGGAAGAGTGGCCGCCTAGCATGTTTGAATGTGTCTTAAAATGGCCACCTGGAAGTATAAGCAAATAAAATGCAAAGGCAGCTTAAGAATTTTAGGGGAAGATAAAACAGTCTCAGTTTTGAGAAGTTTCTAATACCTATGAGTTTATAGGTTTATAGGGTTTACTGAGTGGAATGTGTTGATGGGAAGTTGGGACTCTTAATGGTTAGCTGCAAAACAATGGGGGCTGGTGGAAAGAGCAGAATGACAAAATTATGCACTTTTATAGATAGATAAAATATCTGAAACTCTTTCCCTATAAATAATAGTGACATTTAAAATCTGTTACCACACTGTAATAAAACAAAACAATAACAGCTGTTCTAAAGATACTCAGGTTCTGGAACATCAGAAGTCTGAACTTTACAAGTTATCTGGAGATGAATTGCTTAAGGAAGCTAAAGTAAAATGTAGTTTGAAATCTTATTATATATCTATGAGGGGGACTTTCAGCAGCAGTGTCACTGTAGCTGTAAGCTTTCTGAATGTCTTCAGAAAGCATTTGTACAGGTCCCAGCCTGAAGGGCCTCATCTGTGATTGACCCCTGCACACAATCACTCAAACAGAAATAGTCATGAAGTCAGTAAACAGGTCACAAAATGACCTTCTTTAAATCTAGCCTGTGTCATTTGACCAGTACCAGAATCAAAGATCAGGTTAGGTTTCTGTGTTTTATCAGCAGGTCATCTTACTGCTTATGTTGCATGGTCATCTTTTCAAAATCTCTAGAGATCTGTAGAAGCATAAGTCAAGCTGCTTTGTGACAAATATGAAACCATACCTCCATATCAGTCTATGAAAGAACTCGTAATAAAAAATCTGGAGTAATGCCACAAGCAAGTCTGAATTAAAAGAAATCGACTAGACTCATCGTGGTTTTGCTTAAGAAATTAAGTGAAAAATATGGACAGATAGTTCTCTCCTTTCTCTATGGTCATACTTGGTTTTTAAAACTCCTCAATAGTAGGTGAAGCTAAATGATGTCTACTTTTCATTTATTAACATCAGAAAAAACAATGAATTTCCATATGGTACAAGTATGTCTTCTTAAAGAAGAGGTTTCATTGAAACAGCCACTCTGGTTCCTTTTGGTGCTCAAAATCATACACAGTAAGGAGATTAACACAACCAGAGACAGCCACGTGAGGACTGATACACACACTCTCCTGAATGTACAGATGCTTTCTGCTTTACTGCTGCTTTTGTATAGAGCAGTGAGAAAAGTGCATGCTAATGGCCAGAATTTTTTGACAAATGTAAGCTTTCTTCCTTTATATTCTTTTCAGAGGATGATGCACTTGGCTGCTCCTGGAAAATTCATGAATCATGGTTTCCAAGGTCTTTGTCACGGTGCCTATTGTAACAAAAGCTAGATGGACAATTGGTAATAATTTATGCAGAGAATTTAGCCACTTCTTCTATTTTAGAAGTCAGCTTCAAGACAGCTGTGAGAGTTATGAATTTACTCAATCTTCACAACTGCTTAATTCTTGGGGTGAATGAATAATAGTCTTTTAGGTTGTTTGCAATGTGTCCAGTGCAAATATTTGTTACTTGTCATCAGCTTTGTCCTGCAATTACTTTATTCAGCCAGAGGTTTCCAACCTGAGAGGTGTGCACACCAAGCGCATGTGAGCTGGCTGTCTCTTTGCAGCAGTTTACATGAACCAATGAACTTTGTGAGTACAGATCTAAGCTTTATAAATGAGAGAAGTTCCTGGAGGACCCCTCATTCTTCCAGGGAAAGACTGAGTGAGCACAATGGGAAAGGAAAACTGCCAGGAGTTTGCAGAGCATGCTGAGAAAATTTAAGTCTATCTTTTTCTTCTTTTACACAAGCAATGTCATTATATTTTGCCATAAGCATATTCAGATTTAAAAATAGCTGGATTCCTTCCTGACTAAGAGAGAGAAAGGTATAAAACATATGTACTGGCTGTCCAACAGACTTACATCTACATGTGAATATACATGTGTGGTCCTAGCTGTGACGGATGTCATCATATAACTGTAAGAATGCCTGCCAGGTATACTGGGAACAAATCCATTCCCTGCTGTACTAATTACGCTATCCTTTCTAAGCAAAGCCCTAGCCAGCTTTCGGGACCTTGGATTTCTTTCCCTTTTTTTTTTATTTTTTTTTTATTATTTAAGGAATACCTATTGATAGCACGATGGCATAGCGATGCGTATACTGCAAACTTATTTATTTATGAAAAATATACACAAAGCCATTTTCCTATTTATCACTGGAATAGGCATTTTAAAACTCTTGCTTTTTTTCTGAAGCCTTTTTTCAGCAGCTTTTCCCTGCACAGAAAATTCTGCTATTGGCTTTCTCTCAGGAACACAGCACAAGTGTTTTCTAACCAGCTTTTTGGATCATTCTGTGTATGTCTCTGGATGCTTCTGTACCTTCACAAATGTTACTTCATCTTGTGTTTCTGCAGATGTCTATCCTACAGAAATATTATTCCAATTCGGAACTGTTGCTGGTTTGGACTACTATTATCTGTGGCCATGTTAGGGTATGGACTCCTGTTTTCTCATCTACTTTACTTCCAAAAATAAGCTTAATTGCTTTTTTATTTTATTTTTATGAAAGAAGGATAACTATCCTTCCTTTCAGTTTCAAAGTTTCATCCACTTCTTGTCATAAAAACAAAGCTAACCACTGCACTGGCAAATGGTAATAAATATATGGTTGGAGAAGGAGTGGAAATAGTAATGGCTCAGGGAATTCTCTGAGTATTTTGTCTCCATAAGGATGAAGGGGACCGTTTTCATAGTGATATAACTAATATGGCTAAAATGTACCAACATGGCTTAGTGATGTTGGCAGACTATATCAAACTACTAAACAGAAACACATTTGGGATTTTTGGACAAGATGAAAAAGAAATTAAGACATCAATGACTGAGGGAAGATAATTAAATACAGAGAATTTTGCTGTTCCAGAGAACTCAAGAGAAGGTCCATCTACCTGCAGGAGTAGAGCTTCCGTTTGGGTTGAATCAGTTATTTTGTTCTATTTCTAGAAGATAGGATGCTATTACTGACAGAAATACTGCAAAATGCTTTTTTTCCCTGCCACATATTTCAGATTTAAAAAGTCCTTTTCTGTAGTGAAAGTAGAAAGTTATGCACAGCATTTGAGCTAGAATCCTACAGCTGGTTGTTTCTGCTTTGCATGAGTTTCTCATAGAAACATTTTTTGTTTATTTCAGAAGATAGCTATTTTACCAGAATTCACCCATCCATCCAATGGATTTGCCATTCAAGAGAACATAATAAAGTGAAATCAATCATTAAAACTGGTATTTATTTCTAACCATGGCTAAAATATTTTAAAGGAAGTTTTCCCATTCCCCATGCCAAAAGAATGTATATAGCTACTGTCCATATATCACATTTTTCTGAAACGTCTTCTGTTTTCCTTTCTTCAGAGTTCTTGCTACGTATATTTTTAATGAACACTGTCTGGGTAAACTTGTGCTCTCCCCCTGCTGCCCTCCTTTTCTCATGAAGTTGCTAATACCTATATATGAATACTTCGGACTCCACTCAGGAAAGCAGACATGCCAGTTACAGAGCAATAAAAAATTCCTGCAGATGAACCAAAATGTATATCTCCTCTGTGACTGAAGAGTGTCAGACAGACTGAAGACAAAGAGGTTTAACTTGAACCCTTGCCAAATAGACCATTCCTCTGTGAGAAATCAGGTGAGACAAAAAATGAGCACTGTCTAAACCCCTCAAATTCTAGAAAAATTTGGAGTCCCCAGCCTTCCAGGGGCTCCCTCTGCCGATATTTCCCTCCCTTATGTGCCTCTTTATTCTGTCAGGGTACCTGTGAGCTCTGGTAAAGAAATCAGGCCAGAACACTTGCTGCAAAGGGAAAGATATATGTTGTCTCATTTAGTGCAAATCAGGAAATAAAATGTTTTTGTTCATAAATGAAGCAACGATTTTCTTCTTCTCCTTTTATTTTTTTTTAAGAGCACTTTAAGTGAGGAAAAGGTTGGCAGGTTAGATAGTAGGGTGCACTTCCACTCGGTACACTGTATTTACCAGTTCTGTTTGTGTTGAAATGGAGACTCTGCACTGATGTGGTCAGCCTCAGCAGAACTGCTTTGATGTTTATTAGGTCTCTGGCTTGGAGTTAAACAAAGAAGAAGGAGAAAAAAAAAAAAAAAAAAAAAAAAACATAAAGAAGTCGAAAGAAATCTACCAAGATAGGTCAGGAAGAGAAAGTCCCCCGAAGAGGGAAGGCAGACATGCTAACACGTGTTTAAGCTTTCCCTCACTGGGCTATACCTGGAGCATTTCCTTAGAACTTCAGGGTAATTATGATACTTAGTATCATAAAATTAACATTTAGGGATTCAAGAAGGCCATATGGCCCCTCTAGATTCATCCACTTACCTGTCTAGCTTTAATACCCTGCAATATTCTTATGCTCTGAATTCTTATCTAACTATTCTTTCAATATGTATCTTTCTGTATAGTATATGTATCAATATTGTATATATAACTTTCAATATAGTAGGGTCTATTGCTAGTTTCAGTATAAAGAGATTACCCACTGCAATAAAAAGTGAACTTCCTTAGCATCTATTTAAGTCATTTGCCTAAGTTTATGCATTCAATAAATTATTCAGAGAAGTGATATTAGTGGACCAGCAACAGCTCTGGTTCATCAGGTTGTATTAACCATCTTGAACCATTAGCCTGATTAGGTGCCAAAGAATAACAAAGATAGTGAAGTTACTGTGCAGTTTTTCAGAATGTTCCTTTTCTATATGGTCCCAAAGTCCATTTGTGAGATACCTCTATAAGACATAATTGTCAGTGCAGCTTCATCCTTGGAGTCAGGGATGAAATTTGGGACCTTTGGGAATGCAATGCTTAAATGCGCGATTTTCCTGTCATCCCTGTCCGCAATGCTCCAAAGATGATTGCAATCAGGAGCATCACATATGCAGCCATTTTGTGTATCGCCTATTCACTGCCCCCAAGCTTTCAAAGCTCTCCTAGTGTATTTTTTGCTGAAGATTTTCCAATCTCCTTTTTCTTCCTTTTGCTGGTCTATGTAGAAAATACCTATAATGGGGTGCAATTGAGAGGTTCTGATTGTCCCTCCATTCAGTTGCCTAGGAAACAGACTTGTGGATATCCAGCTTTTTCCTTCATTACTGAAGATGCCATTTACAGTTGATTTCCTCCTATGTCTCCTTTGCTGTGTGCATTGCTGAAAAGGAAAGGGCAGAATAAAGCTTGCTCTATTGTTTTGTTTGCTGTTTTAAGGTGTTATTTGTTTGGAGAATGTTCAAAGAATAAAGTATGAATACACTATTCATGACTGACAGCCAGGCCATGGGCAATATAGATAGCTGAAGACACCGCATAATTAATTCTTTTGATTTTTTTTTCTGCTTAATGGGAACAAGTCAAATGTAAAGCTGGTTAGATTCCCTAAACCAGATTCTATGTCTAGCTCTGCCTGGGTAGCCCTATTGTGTGGTATGTGTTAATCTGAAATTTAAACAGGAAAATAAAGGTAAAATTGAGAGTAGGTTTGATTCCTTCCACTCCCTGTAATGTCTGCTTATACACATGAAGTGGAGGAAAGCATTAATTTTGAGGCTGGGGTATATCCTATTGAGAATGGATCTTAATCAGCCTTTCACCCTAAAAACCCTCAGATTTGGAATCCTCCTCTGAAAAGCTGTAAATTGTGACTCACTGCACTATTTAAGTGCAGTAGAAGTTTATTCTCACTAAAACAGAGGGTATTAATCATGAAGGCCTCTAGGTATTCATTTGGAAGTGTGTTTTTCTCCTCTCCACTTCCTTCTCTTTATTCTTTTCCTTTGTTCTCATTCTTATTATTTCAGCTCCTTCTATTTCCTTTCTTCCCCTCATCCATCACCTTTATCTTTTTCATCTTTTGCCCTTTATCTTTATCTGTCCCTTTTGCTATTTACTTTGTTTCTCCTCTAACTACTTTTCTCTTTTACAGAGTCCTGCTAGACCCCCCTCCCTTTTCCTTACCTACCAGGAAGCATCTTCACCTGTCCCTCCTTTGGGAAATATAACACGTTTGGTTTTAAAGTCATGTTTTGCCCACTCCAACTTAAAAATTATTTATATCAGTAATAAAGGATTCTGAGGGGCTGCATAGTAGTAGAGTTTTTTATGGTCTGGAAAGAAACTCCAAAGCGTTTGGCATTTCTTTAGTATACTCTCTTTTTTGCTGTGTACCGCTCGGTTTGCATCCTGCAGGTTTAGGAGATTGCCCGCAGGATCACCAGGCTGCCGGCCTCCCAGCCGTCTCCTGCGGCCTTGGCCGCTGGTTTCCACCCTTTGCTGCCACTATGTGCCCTCCTGTCCTGTTTTGCTGCATCTCGTCCATTCTGGCCTCCATTTTCCTCAGCTCGCTCTTTCCCCAATTACTTCTCTGTCCTCTGACCCCAGAGTGACTGCAGAGCTGCCCTTGCTCTGCTTTTTTTCTATGGTGCTTTTCTTAGAGCTTTTTTTTTCTCTCTCTCTCTCTTCTTTCCTTTCCTCACAGTCTCCTTTTTCCTGTTTCCTAACATCTAAGCAACTTTACCTGCCTCATTTTAGTATAATTAGCCACCACGCGCCTAAGCAAACAGGCAGCGTCAGACAGAAGTTGAACATTAATGATATAAGAGAGAGAAAAAAGAAAGGAAAAGAAAAGGAAAAACATCAGCTACACTAACAGGACTTCAGATAAAGAAAGGAGAGGAAGAGACGCGTCCCTTCCCCGTGCGTCGGCGCTGCCGCAGGAAGGCTGACAGTGGCGACGATCTCCGGCGTCTTCCTCTTTCTTCCCTAGGCTCAGGTCCGTACTTCCTACTACACTTCCTCCCTCCGTAAGGGAAAAACAACTCCGGTGTCTGGGCACCCCCACCTCCTGCGAGTGCTCGGGGCGGCGCGGGGGGACGGTGGTGCTCGCGCAGATAACCCGCGGGCTGCGGGCGAGCGAAGAGCGCCGCGCGCGGGAGGGGAAATGCCGCTACTCAAGAGCTGCGTTTCACCTTCTCCCTCTTGTTCTTTAAGCAGTGCTTTGCTCAGCAGACGTGGAGTAGGGAGAGGGGATGTTAGGGAGGAAAGAATATTCGTTTATCAATGGTAATTATTGGCCGAAGCTGACAGGGTGTTTTCTGATTAAGTGTTTTCCTGTCTTCATCAGAAAATGCTAATGTGTAGGAATAAAAAAGATTTTCATAGGTGTATATCCATCTCTAACATACTGTTTTTAGGAAGCTTTTCCAATCTGGGTTGGAATTCCTGTTAAAAACTCACACATATGTTCTGCCCTAGTATAATAGTTATTTTGCTTGTTAGAGCTTTTACAGGAGTATTGGTTCAAATCCTTGGTTCTCCACTGAGACAACGACCTGAATTTGAGTTTTTAACAGCTCTGGTGAATGACTCTATCATAATAATACTGAATTGTCTTTGGTGAGGCCATGGTTGTCGTTTTTGTAGCAGGCCTTGATTTTATTTCAGAATATGAGTGTTTTCTCTTTTTTTAATTTTATTAGGTTCAAGTTAGGATGAATCAAAAAACCAACTCAGAAGTGAGATGTCTCTCTCGTAAGCTACAGCATCCTTCTACTAGCTGGAGTGACCACAAATAGAAAACACATAATAAAGTTGTTCCACTTGAATAATCTAGTGGGACTGATGTTTAAAGACATGACTGTTTTCTCCAACCAAACCGAAGTGTATTGGCAGTCACCAATGTAACTTAAAGCCAAGTTCTTATCTGAATAGGACTCAGCTCGAAAGGGAACCTAGCAGCACGTACGAATGCTAACAACAGCCAAACCTGCTGGACTAGGACATAACGGGGCTGTGCCCAAAAGCTGGAGAGGGAAGAAAAAGGGAAGAGTCGGACACAGTAACAAGCCCATGGCTATAAGGGCTTTTGGTGATACAGATCCTGTCTACTTCTGCTCTGCCTTGACTCTCCTCTGCTCTTTCCTCCCTTTTCCCTCCACTGGGCAGATTTCTGGAGAACAACTGGTTTGGTCATGATGCCTGGTAAGTGTGCAGGGAGCACAAGCTACAGCCTGGCCAGTGCACATGGGCGTCTGTCCGTATGTGATCGCCAACCAGTGGCTGGATCTGTGCTGCTGACCAAGCCAGGGCTGGACTCAGACATGGAGAACTCTGAGAAGCTGGAAAGAAAGACTCCTTCCACTCTAACAAGCCCATCATGGGCCCCCGTTCACGGCTAGTCATGGTCAAGTGCTGCGTTATTTCATAGAAATAGACGGTGGGGCTACTATTAACAAAATAGAAATAAATGGAGAACAAGATGAAAAATGGCTTGGAATAGGGAGATTTATGACATATATGCCTTGTGCACACCCTGTCTACAGTCATGACCTGATTTCTCACCAACATAAAAAAGAGGTAAGAGGAAAAAATTCTGGTAGAGGAGATAGAGTGAAAAACTAATACAAAACACACTAGGTAATGCTGCTTTTCTCTTTGATGAGTGCACTAGGGACTAATTTCTCTTCTTTGAAAACTCTTGGGATCTGGGTCTGCTTATTGAATGAGCCTACTAGATGAATATTTTGTTTTTGTTGCCCTTGCGCTTCATAGGTTTTATGTTAAATCTTTATCTTTCCCTGATAGAATTCAATAAATCAGGTATATCAAAAAAGATTTGTACATTTTCCCTGTCTTTCTGTTAAGAGTGTGAATGTTTTAGGTTTCCTCAGAAATGCCATACATTACCCTGTAAAGACTTGAGTCAGAAAAGCCTCCATTCAGCAAAACATTTAACCATATGCTTAACTTTAACTTTAAGCATATGCTTAAAATTTAGCATGTGCTTAAATTTTTCCTGAAAAGGTATGGATTTAAGCATTTGCTTATGTGTTTTCCTGGATCAGAGCCCTAAGTATATATTACATACCAGATTCTGTTCTCCTTACCCACAGAATTATTTAATTACTCTTATTCTGGCCAGTGTTTTCAAAGCACTTTCAATAACTAGGATGTTGCTTCCCCACTGGATGCAAGGAAGGATAGAGGACCCAAGTTTTCTAGACATTATTGAAAATCTTCCCTCTCTGCAGAGCCTCATACTCATTACCTAAATGGTTCTGCACATGTGAACATCAGAATCCAGTTCTTTGCAACTGATGTGAGCAGCACAAGTCCAATGTCCTCCTGAGCAACTTGTTAGTGACTTAAATGATAAAATTCAATCTCTGTGTTAGTTAGCCTCTAGGTTTTATCAGTATGTGGGTATTTTATTCACTTACTGCCTAGTTTGTCTCCCTTGAAACGATTTAAAATTAATTTGGCAATTTGGAAAAAGTAGGTTGTCTTCCCTTATTTTGCAAAAAGGGTGAATTGGAGAGAGTTCTTTCACAAACATAGGTGTATTTCTCAATTTTTTTAAGGTAGAAATTAAGGTTTTTTATTGTGATAAAAACTTATCAGGGCTAATGAAAAAAGCATTCTTTTTCCCTATTTGTTCTAGTATCCATTAGTAGTGACACGAGTTGTCATTATTAATGCTGAGTGAAATCCTGTTTGAAACCATACATCACTTTTATCCTAGGGTAATTGCCAGAGTTTAACAATTTCCTTTCATGTTGGCTAAACTTTAAAGAGCATAACCTCAGAGAGGGGTATCTGCATGGGAGGGGGAGGGAAGTAGGCAGGCACACAAATCCCTTTATTTATGCATGGGATTTGTTCATGCACTTCCTGCACACAACCAAAGTAAGCACAAGGATCAGAAACTACCGAGCAAAACTCTTTCTTGGGAAGTAAAAACCCTGTTATTTCCTTGAGGTGTGACAGACTTAGCACTGAATTTATGCTTAATTATAATTAGGGCTGCTTGCACTCTATTAACAAAATACTTTGTAATTTATATATACTTGTCCTTAGACAGTTATGGTTATTTTCACTCCTCTCGTCTTTTCCTTGTTTCCTAGGAGATTATTAAAGCACACCGTTGAGCACTAATAATAATGTAGCATGTATGCCATACATCTAAACATACATGCCAGACCCACCAGGGGAAATAAATCACATTTTAGTGTTCAATCCCAAGTAGCCTACAGTTCTGTCACCATGGGTGTATCTATAGACACTGTAGTGCTCCTGCTCCAGCCCTGCTGTCGGAGAAGCTCCAGCTGACAAACTCAGAGATAGAGCTGACCCTCTGCATACGCAAATCGCGTGTGCGAATGCAAAAACAAAGCTATCGTGGTCTTCACAAAGGCCACTCAGCAGTGCTGGTGGACAGCTGACCAGGAGGGCTTTTCTCATCAGCCTCGAACCTCGGGCCTGCAAGGGGAACCTCCTCAGCCCACTCCATAAATCCGTAACAGCTCTGGAATGTGCTCACAGGAGCCTCCGGAGCTGCCACCCCTCTCTAGGAAGTCTTTCAGGGCAAAATATCTTAACTTGAATCTAATATTAAAAATATTTGTAAGGATAATACTGTTTTCTCAAGACACGTTTCAGCACAGTGAGGTCAGCACTTTGCTCGACTTGTTCATAAGAAAGTGGAGTTACCTGCAGGAGGAAAGGGAACAGAGTCTTCATGGCTTCATCCTGCCCACGATGGAGATGGGGGACCTCCAGACTTGCAGCTGACCAGCGGCAGCTCCAAACTGGGATTATACAAATAAAGGGAAAATGGAATTTGTGTTTGGAAACCAATTTGAACTCTGTCTGAACTAACCCTGAACCCTAATCCTGAACTGTCTCAGGCTTATTTCAGCCATCCAGATCTGATTTGCTTCAAATTTTTGGTTTTTCAGTTTTCATGTAAATCCAGCTGTAAACATAGAGGACTGGATCCATTTCCTCTTTATTTATCATGTAAGCTCTCTAATTTTCTTTGTCTCCTTATAGTTTGCATACACTATACATGACATGACCTAAATAAGGCACTTCTATTTTCAGTCCTGATTCAGTAGAGAAGCCATTGGTTATTATTAATCTGTTTTTATCTTCTATTAGACATAACAGTATAATGTTGGAGAAAGTCACTGAGAGGTCAGTGAGAGACCTTTAAATCAGCAGATCCTTCAAGAAGTCAAAGGGTTAAATTAGTTTCATTTTTAGTTTGCCTGAAAATGTTACTAAAATTTTTAATTTCCTGAAGAAAAGTTTATAACAAAAATTACCCGTGTGAAAGCAAAATTATTACTCAGGTATTGTTATTAGTTACTTACCATATGCAAGGGAATTAGGTGAATATTTAGTTTCAATCTTCAATACAAGTACACTTCACACTGCCTCCTAAGTTATCTGTATGTGATGAGGACACAGAACATCTCACATAAGTGGCCTCAAAACTTCCCGCAATGGCCAGGAAGGTAATGCCACTGCTGCTGCTTGTTTGCAGTTGAGGACTGTGAATAAAGAGCAGTGAACAAGGTTTCTGGAGTAAGTTAACAAAATTGACTTAAATATTTTCCTTTGTTTTGTGAAGTGGTGTAGAGATCATCAGAAATTCAGACTATACGTTATAAATGAGGTACCTGAAGCTAATGAATGCCCATAAGTGTAGAATAAACATGTATTTGCTCACATTTTACTAGCTTACACACCCGTATAAATTAAACGATGGCCTCTGTTTTGTATCTCAGCAAAGACACAGAGATTTACTAACACAAAAATCTATCAAAGATACATGGCTATAAGACTTCATCTTTTTAACAAAAACACTAAAGATCTTTCAGTAATTTACTAATAACAACCATAGTATCTCTTGGAAGTAAACGCAGAATTGTGAGACAGATGGACGAATGACGCAGAAGAACAGGCAGCCAGCAATGTACAAGAACCTATCCAGAAGAACGTAGAACTGATTTTAATCAAGTTTATTATATTTGCTTTATTTTTTTTTTCTTATGCTTGTTCAAAACAGTTTTGTTCTATCAATCAAATGTGCAACTTGCAATTACACTTCCAGCTCCTACCAGAAATAACCAGAATGGTTATTGTTGTTGATATTATTCACAAAACAGTAGGGTTTGGATTCACAGTCAGGGACTCCCACTGTGCGAGGGACTATGCAGATGCAGAATAAAAAGATAGTACGGTCCTATTTCATTGTGTCGGGAGTGAATCTGAGCTCATACAACATCCCTCCCACCCCGTAATGCTGGGTTGGGAAATCTAAATCTGTGCTGATATTTCCACAACGAGCAAGGGTAGAAGACCGTGAGCTTCGCTGCGGCAGTGAGAGCCTGCGGCCTTCCCCTGCACTGTCTGCATCAGCACGGTCTGTGACGGCCGCAGAATTGCTCTGAGATTCACCTTTGAGATTCTCCCAATTTAGTACTTACAAAAAGTAGACATTCTTGAATAACTGGCAGGCGGAGAGTCACCCAGAGCCAAAACTGTTAGGCAGTTGCACCTCAGTCCATTGATTTCACACAGGCTGGGGAAAAATTCCTGCAGTCTTGGCTGCTTCCTCTCGTGTGCTCTGGAGGAAGTACGCTCTTTACCTAGAGGTAGGCAGAATTTGTTACTGTGCTTTACTTGAGAGGAAATCACAGATTCGGTGACAGTAAACCATTCCATAAACTCATGTTAATTTTGTTATTTTGGGGGGAGAAAGAGGGAAGGGAAGGGAAGGGAAGGGAAGGGAAGGGAAGGGAAGGGAAGGGAAGGGAAGGGAAGGGAAGGGAAGGGAAGGGAAGGGAAGGGAAGGGACTAAGAATGTTTTTAAACAGATAAGTTTAACTGTTCATTTAGACATTACTTTTCCATTATTGGTTGGCCATTTTTAGAACTTAAGAAATCTTCATCTTTCTATTTTCTTTCTTTAAAATGGAGTACAGCTGCTCAAACTTACCTCAGTACATTTTCGTAGAGGTTAAACTATATATTTTCCAGTGAACTGTTCATTCTACTTAAAGTGATTGTGTTTTAAGTATTTTGACATTACTACTAAGCAACTATTGCTTGCTTATCTGAATTTTCTATCTGTTGCCAACGCTAAACTTGCTCAAAACAAACATTGGTTAATTAGACTGACTCCTTACATACCAGGTGTCTTCTTCAGGCTGATCTCTTAATTTTTTTAGTTACAACATTTTATTTCACCCCCACAAGCTTAACATTTCTGAGAAAAAATTCAGAAGAATTTTTTTTTCAGCTCATTTTAAAAGTTTTGAATCAAAAATTCTTCCAACAGTATTAGTGTTGCTTTCAGACTTTAAACAGGAAAAGCAAAATTAAGTAAGAGGTAGCAGTTGCTGCAGAGCTTGATTTTTGCCTTCCTGCAGAAACCCAACAAAACATGGCACATCACATCTTTGAAATGATAGTATCCATTTTAGTTGAAGCTTCAGTTTTGTCAGCTGAGGTATCCAAAGAGTCTGTCCTCAGTAACAATTATGACTATTTCATAATTTCTAATATTCCCAGAATCTACATGCTCACCTCTCTCCCTGCCAGGGAGCTGAGCTCTGCTCCTTCTGCTGCTCCTATTATTTCCCAAGGTGGCAGTGCCTATCCCTACCTCCTCTCCCAGCAACGCCTAGGGATCACGGGGCGTCCTTCCTGCCTCTCCTAGGTTGTCCTGCTTGCTCCTGCAGAAACGCGTGCTGCGTCTGAGCTACAAGACAGCGCTCCAAGGTCACATAGAGAGGCAGCGCTGGGACGCAGCTGGCACAGCGTGCCCTCGCGCTCACGGGGAGGAAGGGTGCCGCTGCCTTCCCACACTGTACTCCGGAGCGAGAGAGGCTGCCACCCCCGGCTCGCTGGGGACTGGGGGCACATGGTTTGACATTGCTTGGCTCTTTTATGCCTTATAAAAAGTGTAAAAGCATCCAGCAAGCCTTCCCTTTTGCAGAGAGAAGTGCGACTCTGTCAGGTGGTGGTGTTTTAGTGGGATTATTCTGCTCTGAAGAGAGCTTGAAAGGACTCACGGAGGGAGGACCTGCCTGCCCAGGGGAGCCTCCGGGTGACCTCCTGGCACGTCTCTCCCAGAGACGCAGCGGACACCCATCTGCACACCAACTGGAGAGTGTGCTGGGACTGTACTTACACCTGCTGCTATGAAAGGGCAGGAAGACTGAGGAGAAGGCCTCTTGTACACAAGCTTCTTGGGCTTCTCTTCCACGTGCACCAGGAAAGCAGTAGGACCCAAAGTGACCCCTGGATGCTATCGATCTTTAAGCACCAAACTTCCAGCTATACATGCTTCTCATATATGTGAGAAACCCACAACAGCATTTGATTTTTTTCTTCCCTTGCCTTGCTCCTGTCCTACCTCCCTTTCTTCTCCTACTTACCTCCCCATCCCACAGACACATGATCTAATACATCTTGTGGGGCAGAAGGGCTCAAGAATCAGCAAAGAAAGCTTTGTCTAGCAAGTGTAACCCACCAAGGTTGTGAAAGTTCTCGTTGTCATGCTAGGCAGGTTGCTATTTTCCAAGCACCCTGACCAATGCGTGTGCAGACACAATCCCAAACACACGCCCTGAGCAGCTGGGCAGCACAGGCAGCCAAGTAAATTCTCTTCCAAGGAGGCAGCAAGTGCACCTTCTTGGATCAGCTTCCCAGAGCAAGCTTCACACTACACACACCAGTGTCCTTCAGACTGAAGAACAAGGAAAACTCTATACCACGGTGTGGGGTTTTCCTTTCCTGAACTAGTTGCTGCACCAGCAGAAAAAGATGAGTTAATTTAGCCTGCTTCTCAACAGCAATGTGACTGTATTACAGACATCCCTTGAAAATCTCATCTGACTATTTTAAATGAAAAAAAAAGCTGAAGTCTCACCATCCAGCCAAACTTCCAACACTTCAGCAGGGTGTATTCACTTCAGTTTCTGCTGAGTCAAATGGCCACAGGTACAGTTTTGCTTTATATCTTCAGAAACAGTAAAGTTTTTATCTGACTAGTGACTAGGATACTTTTATGTATTATTCTTATTCTGCCATTTGCAAGCATCTTCTGGGAAGTATGGAGCATTCACTCCTTGAGGTCTGCATTTTCAGTAGGTATTCAGCAAGCTACCATAATCACCTATACTACTTATTATACTTGTTAATGGCATGTGACACCTTTGCCTTCTGGCTTCAGCCGCAGCCTACACTTATGCTCTGAAAACACTGATTAAATTACTCACTTAGTAATTTTCAGGATCAGGCCTACATTTTGAAAAATGCAAATTGCAATTTGATCTTGGTGTATTATATAAACCCATTTGAAACCTGGGTTCAACAAATCATTTAAGCCCTTGCTGAAGTACCATTGACTGGCCTCACAAAGAAATATCTTTTGCATATAGTATTTGCTCCATACTATTGTTATGTAGCTTTCTGAAAGGAAAGTGGATTAGCTTCAAATGTTGTTACGATTTATTATTTTTTGAGTGCTGACAGTACACTTCAACGGAACTTGAGGAAGTGCTTAAAGTTAAGCACATTTTCAAGTACATTGCTGAGCTAGGGCCAAAAAGTTAATCTGAGACCATTTTTGTTGGAAAGTGTAGACATGATGCCAAGGAAAAGCATTCTTTAATTTTCCTTTAAGCAGGAAACTTCAGCGTGCAATGTAGGTCTATTTCACAAATAAGAGAGCTGACAGTCAACCATTTCTCATTTTGGCATTCCAATGTCAAAGAAAAGATGTATCAGTATAATACATTGAATGCAAATTTAGAAAAGTGAGGACTTCCTCTGGGCAACTGGATGCACATATCTTCCGAGAGACAGATGAAGTGTAGACTGGTAATATGCCATCTGGGGCCTTGAAACCCACATCCCAACCTGAATGAGATGTCACTTTTGTTGGAGGACTTTGCATTTGTCCAAAATTTTTTTGGGGGGGATGGAGTGAAATATATTGTCAGTTCTCAGTAAATAATAAATCAGAGCCTAACTTTGAAGGGTAATGGACTTTTCTCTCATAAAGGTTAGTGATATGCACAAACATGCATACATAATTGATACCACTAGCACAAGACAACACTGAGTAACCCCCAAATTGCTATAGATGGCATATGACTATCACTGCTGTGTGTGTTAAGTGATTCTTAATTCTCTAACTAGGTAATGGACTTTTCTCTCATAAAGGTAGATGCTAGTGATATGCACAAACACACACACATAACTGATAACACTAGTACAAGAAAAGGCTAGGTAACCCCTAAACTGCATGTGACTTTCACTGCTGTGTAAGGTGGTTCTTAATGCTCCAATTACCTTTACCGCAGCACGACTATCCAGAGCTCTCCAGGATCGCTCCTTAAATTCATTATTCTGGGACTATATATTTTGTCTTTTTTATTACATGTGAATACAGAGTCTAGCACAATAAGACCTTGTCCCTAACTGTAGCCAAGAAGCTCAATATGAACAACAACAATAATAGTTATTATACTTATATGTTGCCTAAATACAATTCTGGAACATCTGTGGCTTGTCGCTATTGTAGTCCAGAAGCTATAGCCTAACTGAAGTTTTTCTTGGAGGCAATAGAAGGAAACTCACTATGGCTCCTGAAAACTCTCTTGGAATGTAATAATATAAATGAGGAGGAAATATTCTATGGGGAAAAAAGTGCTTAAGGCAACAGTAATTATATTGCCAAATATAGCATATAGAATCTGCAGAGTGAGAGTTTCATATAACAAGGGAAATGTAAAATTGTACTTGGGGTGTAACTAAAATGTAATATAATGGCTGGAGGGAGCATTATTTGAGGGAGTTAATATATAATCTCTGACTAGCAGTGGAAGCACAAGAGAGGAGCTGTTTTCAGAATCATATTTTCTTTATTTGTGCAGCAAACAACCAGTATGTGTTTGGGTGTTGGAAAAATCATAAATAATAATCTACTCTGACCTACACAGAAAATACCTGAAATAATGCAGCCTCTGTTTCCACCTTCCCATTTCTGTGATAGCTCTAAGCTGATACTACAGCATCAAAATCTCTGGCCTTGGAGAACTTCTCTGGGTAAGCTTTAACAGAGCCTTCAATTTGTCTGAAGGTCCTTCGTGCCTCCCCTGTGGTATGTTGGTATAGGAAAGGATTTGGAAATAGTTCTCGCCTCTGCCCTGCCAGACAACTGAGCTGACAATAGCTCAGAGAAGTGCTTTTCTCCGTCTGTTGATAACGTTCACACTGAGTGTCAAACCACTGCAGCAAGCAGAAACCTCCTTCCCTCGGTCAAGAAGCCCACCTCTTTTCCATTTCCCTGCCTGCCACTGCTGCCCTCTGTAGCTTACCCCTTCTGTATCTTCTCAGAAGAAATATATTTATCCTAACTCCACCTCACACAGTCTTTTCTTTGTGTGCATTTTTTCTTCTCTAAGCACTACCTCTCCACGAAAGGGTTCAGACCCATCTCGTGCCTCAGCTGCAGGCCCCGCTGTGCTTATGGCACCCTCCTCTCAGTGCCTTTCCCATCTAAGGTCAAAAGGAGGACAAGTAGCATGAACATGTGTTTACATAAGCGAGCTGTGGCATGGAGCCAAAGCCCACTAAAGTCATGAGGGCTTCTCCAATACTTCCAACATTCGTGGATCATAAAATATACATAAATGTTTGTTTTTGAACACAAATAAACATAAGCAATATTTACTGTTTCATTACACCGGATGATTTTTTGTGTATTTCACAAAACTCTTATTGATGAGAAAGAGGATTGTGACTTTACAAATCAGAGAGGAGAAGTTTATCTGCACATTGGGAAAATCCAACAATCTTTTTGGCAGAACCAGGTCAATGGGAAGATCAAGGTCAAGAGAACTGAGGAATTTGTGACCAGATCTTTTCAGTGACTGAAGGTATTGAAATTTCTGCTGTGTCTGACACAGTGAGAACTGTTAGGAAATTTTCACATTCCAGGTGAAAATTTTCAAGTATTGATGGAAATGTGGGGAAAGATAATACTTGCTTCCTTCCTTTGTTTGACAAAATGTAGGTCTTAACCTCTCAGAAGAGCAGATGTGCAATAGCAGCCACATATTCCTCTCCTGTTTTGATCACTAATTTAGATCTCTTAATTCTTTTCCTTTCCCCATCCTGCTGCAACCATGAGCTGTTTTGACAGGTAGTATGAAACAAGGAGATGACTAGAACTTTTTCTCTCTGTCCTGTAGCCTCACTCCAGAAAAATACTTCAGACCTGATTCTACTTTTAAACATACCAGTTTCACCTAGTACAAGCCATCAGAAACATGGTTAAGGCACACATCAGTATAACTGCTCTGTTCTTTATCATTACCCTTTTAAACTGCAGCATCTAGCCAGAAAATTGGTATTTGCAGCTTGTTCCAATTACAAAGGAAAGCTGGAGAGGAAAACAGGTATTTTTTATGCAATGCTGTCTAATTACATGAAAATTTGCATCCTTGAATGTAAAAATCAGACAAATTAGGACAACAGCTCAGCCAGCCTGCACACTCTAAGTGCTCCTTAGACCTTTTTTTCTCTCAATTTTGTGCTATTCCTGACTTTCCCTGCATCCATGTCCTTCCTTGGGCTGATCTCTGTTCCCTGCCTGCGCTGAAGCTCCCAGACCGCCTGGCATTTCTCCCTGTGTCTCTGGGTACATGAGTGACTGAAATTGCAGCTACCTGTTACATACAGTAGGCCTAATGATTTCTTTTAGCTACATCAGAACAGTGGGGGTTACCAAAAACATTAAGGTTTCTACTGACATGAGCCTGAGAATCCCCAAAAGAGAGACATTTAATTCAGATAGCCAGTGCTTTGAGACTGTAAATGGCATAGATAATTCAAATCCATTTCAGATGTTGTTAGGAGCTAGGCCTTTTATGCTTCTTTAAAGGTATCTTCTCTCTATTTTTGTGTCGGATATCTGTTACCCTGATAATAAAAGGAAGCACTCTAACTTAAAAGAAAATTTACTCCATATCTTTACAATATAGAGCATGAACAAGAGCATCTACAATTTGAAACCAACTTTAAATTGAAAACAGATGTTCATATTTAGTTCATTCTGTTTGGAATTCAAAATCAGATTTTAAATACCCATTAAAGAAAACAACAATAACTAAGAAAACAGAGATCCTGTTTGCCAAGAAATGCTGTTGAGTGGAAACGACTTTAAAAGATACTGCTGAAAATGCTTCTGTTTAAGAGAAATGAAAGCTAAACCAGGTCTGAAAAAGAAACAATTATTATAGGTTGCTTGGTTGGCTAAGAAATGTTAATTCTTCTTAAGCCATGGAGCAGAAATGAATTGTGGGGATAAATGTGTCAATCCATCAGTTTTCAGTTTGTGCCTTAGTGGAGATTTGGCAGAAGAAGTAAATCATGGCTGAAAGAGATTGGAGTTTATGTTTTTCTTTAGGATTTTGTAATGTTTTGTGGTCTTTCAAACTCAGTGAAAGCAAATACATCTTCATACAGTTAGTTAGTTCACTACTAATGAGAGCGAAGGTCCTGGAAGCAGAGCTAGACAGCTTCTGCGGCTTCGGCTGCCAGTGTTCACAACGTGTGTTGCACCAGAGGCCGTCTGCACTGAACTCTGGGCCTTACCTTCCCCAGGAAAACATAGCATGCCTGCGCAGCGCAGTAAAGAAGTTTTCCTCGTGTTTAGATGGAAGTGTCAGTGTTTCAGTCTGTGCCCATTGCCTCTTGTCCTGTTGCGTGGCACCACTGAAAATAGTCTGGCCCCATCCTCTTGACACTTTCCCTTTAGATGTTTGTATACATTGATTAGATCCCCTCTCAGTCTTCTCTTCCCCAGGCTAAAGCGGCCCAGCTTTCACAGCCTTTTCTTATAGGGGATATGCTCTAGCCCCCTTCTTCGTAGCCCTACAAGGGACTCTCTCCAGTAGCTCCATGTCTCTCTTGTAGTGGGGAGCCCAGAACTGGATGCAGTACTCCAGATGAGGCCTCACCAGGACCGAGTAGATGGGCAGGATCTCCTCCCTCGACCTGCTGGCAACACACTTTCTATGCACCCCAGAATATCATTGGCCTTCTTGGCCACAAGGGCACATTGCTGGCTCATGGTCAACCTGTCATCCACCAGCACTCCCAGGTCTTTCTCTTCAGAGCTGCTCTCCAGAATGTCAGCCCCCAGCCTATACTGGTGCCTAGGGTTATTCCTCCCTAGGTGCAGGACCCTGCACTTGTTGAACTTCATGAGGTTCTTCTCCATCCAATTCTCCAGCCTGTCCAGGTCTCTCTGAATGGCAGCACAGCCCTCAGGTGTGTCAGCCACTCCTCCCAGTTTGATATCATCAGCAAACTTGCTGAGGAGGCACCATGTCCATTCATGGAATCATAGAATCAGTAAGGTTGGAAGGGACCTCTGGAGATCATCTAGTCTAACCTCCCTCCTCAGCACGGTCACCTACAGCATGGTAGACAGGGTGGCATCCAGGCGGGCCTTGAAGAGCTCCAGACAAGGAGACTCCACAACCTCTCTGGGCAACCTGTGCCAGTGCTCTGTCACTCTCACAGGGAAGAAATTCCCCCTCACATTCAGACAAAACTTCCTGTGCTTCAATTTCTGCCCATTGCCTCTTCTCCTGTCACATGGGACAACTGAAAAGAGTTTGTCCTCGTCCCCTTGACACCCTCCCTTCAGATACCTATACACATTGATAAGATCCCCCCTCAGTCCCTGTCACTGATGAGTAAGAGGAACAAGACTGGACCCAGTACTGAGACCTGGGGGATGCCACTAGTTACAGGCCTCCAACTAGACTCTGCACCGCTGATGATAATGCTCTGAGCAATACTTCTCAGCCAGTTCTCGGTCAACCTCACTGTCCACCCATTTAACCCACACTTGCTGAGCTTGCCTAGGAGGATGTTACAGGAGACAGTGTCAAAAGCCTTTCTGAAGTCAAGGTACACAATGTCCACTGCTCTCCCCTCATCTGCCCACCCAGCCATTCCATCACAGAAGGCTCTCAGATTGGTTAAGCAGGATTTCCCCTTGGTGAATCCATGCTGGCTACTCCTGATCACCTTCTTTTCCTCTGTATGTCTGGAGATGACATCCAAAATGAGCTGTTCCATCACTTTTCCTGGGGTTAAGGTGAGGCTGACTGGCCTGCAGTTTCCTGGGTCCTCCTTCTCGCCCTTTTTGAAGACTGGAGTGATATTGGCTTCTAATGGAGTGGCACCTGTGTTAGCCTGCCCTTTAATCCTTACCCATAAGCTCTCAACTCACTCTTCATCCACATCTAGGCAGAGCTCGATACGTTCTAGTTGCTCTCTCACATAAGGAGCGACTTCACCACCTTGCCTTCCTGGCCTGTCCAAAGAGCACATACCTATTGCAGTCATGCGAGCTGTCCCATCACTTCTCTGTAATTGCAAGGAGATCATGGCCTTGTAACCGCACACAGATCTCCGATTCTTCCTGTTTATTCCCCACACTGCATGCATTGGTGTACAGGAATTTCAGAGAGGTGACTGAGCGTGCAGATTTCCCAGGAGGGGTGCAAGAGAATCCACCACAGTCACGTGCCATACTCACTTCCCCAGCACTTATGTAGATGTCCTCTTATCTCATTTGTATCACTGACCTCTAGCATCTGCCTGCAGAAAATAGCATCCAGGACACTTTGCTTATTTATATCTACAAGGTCTTGTGTGCACACTTCTAAGCTCAGATCCAAAGTAATCCATTAAATCTGGTTCTCATCAGAAAGGTTTTTAAAACTCCTTATTGCCCCTTGTCTATGTTGTTCCAGGGTCAACATATTTTCTTAACAAAGCTGTACTCATTGAAAGCAGCAGACTGTACAGCATAAATCCTTACAGTCATATAATTCCACCTTGTATGGTATTCACTATAGAATGCCTTACAGAAACCAAGGAGAGAGAAACATATCATTTTAATCCTCCAAAATGTTCAGTTGTTTTCCTTCACTTTCCAATATTTCATCATCAAAATCTCCCACCAAATTGTTTCTGGGCCTCATTTCTTTGTCTTTGTCTGTTTTACTTCTCACATAATCTTTTTTTTTCCTCTCTCTAATTTTTGAAGATACTTAAGTGTCACAGTCTCTCTACCAGGTCTTTAAGGCAGTCTCCATGCAAGCAAATGAGAGGGATCAGCAAGCACTCTCAGGTCCTGAGGCAGGCCAGCATCTCACAAGCTCCTGTCTCTCACCTGCCAAACAGAGCGGCTGTGCCCAGCCCAGCCGTCAGGATTGCCTGCCGATCCCTGCCAGCCCCTGAACAACTCCTGGGCTTTGTCGGGGCAGCCTGGGCCAAAGATGGTGATTCAACATGAGGAATGATCTCTGTAATTCCTCAAATGCAGCTTAGTTTACTGGAATAGATTCAGGGTTGTGCTCTCACCACCTGCTGACTGCATGGCCCTAATCACATCTTTGCCATATTTTTTCGTAGTTAAGATGAGATGATAATGATGAAAGGTTTTGTTTTGTCTTGTTTTCCCAGGAAATGTATATCATTTCATTCTTTCTAGCATCCCTTTACATCTGATGATTTAGTCCATGAGGCTAAGTTAATTTTCTTCTCAGCTCGGTAACATGCAAGCAGTTCTGCAAAAGGCCTCTCTTAGTTAATCTGCAGAACCATTTCTATTTTTTCTAAGTTCTAAAAATAACATTCACAAACATGTGATAACTTAATTCATATTTTATTATCTTTTTATGTCAGGTATTCTTTTTCTAAATTAACTCATGCTCAATAATTTATGCTACTCCTCATCTCAACAGAGACTTTCAAATTAGTCATCTTTTTATTATTCTTATCATGCAAATTAACTTTCTAACATTATTGACTACAGTGATAGGCTCTAGGAACTATAAAGCTTTTACTATTCTAAACAGTTTTTTCTAAAACTTTTTACTGTTATGAACAACATGTTAAAACAACTAAGAAAGCTGGAGAAGAAACTTAATAAGCATAACTTGGACAGAAATTAGGAGTTTATATTTCACCAGCCACTTGAAGAAACTGTTTGCTTCAAAAAAATATTCATTGCTGCCAGAAACACCATTGCTAACTAAATCATTCTTGAACTGAGATGTGCTTACTTGCCTGTAAAAATTATTCTAACCTAAAATTCCTCAGTCGTTTGCATTTTAATTTTTGCATTAGGAAGATGCAAAAAAGCCTGTATCAGGAAACCAAAAGTAAGTTGGTAATGGTTATTATGTTCGGCTATTGATGCTGGTGATGATTGTCTTACAGATACTCCAGATTTTGAGGACCTGACAGACTGTAGCCAGATTAACTGTATTGCCTTGTTTTAAGAACAAAAATGTCTTCCACTTCGACTGGGGCCTCTGAACAGTTTCCACTTCTGCGTGCTCTGTCTGATTCTGTGAAAACCTTGTTCCACTTCTTTACACATACAAATGTTATAAAAATGTGCCATTTCATCATATTTTAATTGGTCTAACATTTTTACATTTCCTCTTCAGAAAAAAAGGTCTTACCGGTTTGCAACTGAGATATTAGTTCTTAGTTTTGGCACAAAATTTCTAAGTGACCAAGAAGATATAACTTAATAATCCATTAACTTCACTTCAAATCTATAGAAAAGGGATAATGATATTTCCTTTTTTCTGTTTTCACTATTTGCCACATTTTTGACACCAGAAGTGCTTATATATCCAGCACCTAGCACAAAGGGCCTTTGATCATACAGCTGGAGCTAATACTAACAGTAGTCGTAACATATTTGTGTTTGTGACTGTTACTGGGCATGGAAATTGTGTGATGCCTGTATAATCCATAAGGAGGTATCAGTGTCAGCAAAATATAAAGAGAAAAAAAAAAGTAAAAATAAATTGCTTTGACATTCTTATTTTGTTACAGTGATACCAACACGCAGAAATGAAATATTATTCAAGTATTTATAATGTTATCATTTTGATAAATTTTCTTTAGAATTTTAAAGTATGTTATTTGCTGTAAAATATTTGTGCATTGCATATATAATATTAAAAATGTGAAATTTGAATGTTCAAAAAAATAATATCAAAAGAGTATCTTGTTACTGTATTGAAATGAGTTGTTTCCACACTTAACAAGCATTTTTCAAAATTTCAAAATTATCATGGCTTTTTTTTTACTGTGTTTTGGAATGAAAAGAAACTTAACATATATTTATAGTCTAGATGCAAATGTCTGATGGCTTTGGAAATGCATGATAGCCTTTTGCATACATCCTTTGAAAATCTATTTTCATACATCAGCTAAAATATTCTGCTTTGGCACTCCTCGTTTTCTGTTCTCATCTTCATATTCCATTTTAAAAGTACCACTAGGTCCATTTTCCTTTACAGTATCTTTCAACAAATATAAGCAGATACAGTATCAAAGTGCTTTCTGTGTCATTTGTATCTTCCTAGCTCCTTGCAAACATTAGGTAATTTATTTAACATTGTAGTTTGTTTGTGTAGCGGGTGAATATAATTTTGGTGTTATCGTTTGGAAGATTATGATGCAGAAGAAATATCTAGTTAACTTAAGACAGCACGTCAGAGTTGCATCATGAGTTATGATCTTTGTTTCTCTCCCCATACTAGTTGACTGTCTCGAGTGTCTTTTTCCTACCTTCCTATGTTTTATCTTTTTTTTTTCTCTCTCTGTTTAATAACCAGGCCAGAATTAGTTGACAAAATATCAGGCACCTAAAGCTATAATGCCCTGTTTTGCAGATGGTTGGAAATTGGTACAGCACAGTTTTTGGTTGTATTAATGCAAAATCCAAGAATGAATGCGCAATATCTCATTTCAACACTTTGCAATCATTAATCAATGTCACATCGACAGCCACTCCGTGTTCCCCAACACGCTGAAGCACTCTCCTATTTTATAATAGCATCATTTGGCACTTCTCGCAGACTGTACAGAAACAAAAGCATTGACAAGCTGCTGCACTGTTGTAAAACATCAGAATGGTTCGCACTCGTTGGAGAGACTCCAAAGGGTACAGGGAAATAGATTTGAAGCTCTACCAGCTACACTGACAAAAACACTAGGATCTCACCAGATAAAGAGCCAAAGGTTCGATTGCAATAATCATCTTACTCACTTATCAGATTTAAACACAAAATGGAATTATTTGAGGTGCTTTATGATATTTTCTTATATTAGAGCTATGTAATTTCCAGGGCTTTTGCTGTTGACACAACTGCTTATTCAACTGTTTATCTACTAGTACAGATATGATACAGTTTCCCCTGGCCTCTTCTGTGCCAGACAGTATCAATTCATCAAGGAGGTGGCACGTGAAATTCCCCGAGTGTGTTTTCTGAAGCTTTCTGGGGAGAGTGGCTGCAGCCTGTGCTCCACCATTGCTGAGCTCAGCTGCGGTTTCACTGAGCTATGACAGAGCAGATATCATCTTTTGAGAGTTTATGCTCCACCTTGGGGAGTGGGGTATGAAGAAAAGTTAGAGCTCATCAAAATCAAGCATTGGCGAGTATGTATTTTGACAAAGAAAAAATGGGTTCTGCATATGTATTTCATTTTTCTGTAAACAAGTGATGGCCGGGAAAGGGCTGTTAGTTCATTGTGCCGTAGAAGAAAGATCCCGTGCCTTGAACATCCTTGTCCCTAGGTTCCTAGGTACCCTAGGTGTCCTTCTCTTCAGGTATCTACTTTTGTCCACTGAAGGCAAGAGCTCATGAATTTCCCCAGTCAAAGAGGACTGTTATGTGCTTTTATATAGGGTACATATAGGAAGAACTGAGACAGATTTCTGGCCTCTCTGCATGTGCATTATGTCAGCCAGGATCTCTGCGATGGTGGGCAACAGACCAATGGTACAAAATTAGAATAAAGTTAATGAATTTGATTTTTTTCCCTTTACTGAGTGGTATACATCATATTTGTCACATTTGCCTTTTTGATTTTAATGAAGAAATAGAACTCTGTGAATAGCGTGATAGTAGACTTCTATTTGGAGCTTGGTACAATGTAAATCAGCTCTTATTCCAATAATTTGATTCAGCACAAAAACTCAGATGCATGAAGAAATCTGCCTAAAACCTGAATTCTACGGCATCATTAGGAAGAGTTGTTATGTCCAAAATAGTTACAATTGTAATACTTATCTCTTTCTTCCTAAACTCCTACCGATCATTAACTTCCAGCATGCAATTATTCAGAACATGTTTTCTCTTGAGCTGTTAAAGTCATCTGAAAAATGAATCTATCTATCTATTTAATATAATATTCCAAGGTCACAACTTGAGAAAATGCTTTGTTTCTACCCTTATCTATGAAAATCTCAAAATGATATAGATTATCATAAAATTCATGAAACTTATTATCATTTTTTGTAGACCAGTAGTCACAGCATTGTCTTCTAATTCAATTTTGAAGGTAGCCTATGCCACCTCCCTTTATTCTAATGAAAGAAGACATTAATCTTCCACTTTTATATCCCTGCGCTCAGCATATGCGATCATTTCAGCTATACTACTTCATGCAACTCTGCATGGAGGCTTGGACATTCATTTACATTGAACTTATTCCACTGGGACATCGGAGAGTGAGAAATCCTGCTGTTCTCTACTGTTGCTGGTTTCTTATGAGCATTTAGGGGAAAAAAAGCTAACTGCTGCTGTAGACACACTGGTGAAAACTCTGCTCAACAGATAAAAGTGTTTAAAAATCTAGCACACAAACAACCGTAGTGTACAGCAGTGGTATAGTGGGGCAAATGCATCCCGAAAGGGGTTTGGGAGAAGGGAGGAGAGTGAAGGGAGGAGGGACCATACATAGACATCTGCATGGCCACAGTAAGAGCACAGGCGGCCAGCCTGTAGCTGCTTTGTTCCCTTTGGTTAATTGCAAAAGGGAATTTCCCAACAAAATGGGAGGAAGAATGGATCATAAATGGTATGAAACAGAAATCATTATCAACAGACAAAAAGAAAGAAACTATGAAATCCACAGTGAGAAAATGAATTATGTACGATAACAATACTATATTTAATGGTGCCATTATTTCTATCTACCCACATAAACATGAGGAAACTGATGGCCAACTCATATGAAAGTAAATAAAGGATTTTGATTTTCTTACGTTACATGTAATTGTCCAGTGGAACTCACTGCCACATTGTCTTTGCCTAAGATCTAAGAGTATAGGGTTATATATATATATGTATATATGTATAATCGATTAGGTATCTAAAATATGGTGTAAATCTACATATTTACATTATAAGGCTTAGAACTGTGCAAAAGATGTAGGCCTGAGGCATACATATAATTGATTAAAAAAATAACTTTAGTCTAAATGTTACTTATAATTGATGATTATACGAAGGGGATTAAACAAGGATGCGCTGTCCCCTGAAGCATCTGGTGCTGGTCACCTTTGGAGAAAGAACACTAGACCAGATGAATCATTGCTCTGATCTACTGTGACAATTTCTGTGTTTCTAGTTAAAGTCCAAAGTAGTTGAGGGGAGAGCAGTGGACGTTGTATATCTTGACTTCGGCAAGGCTTTTGATACTGTCTCCCATAACATCCTCATAGGCAAGCTCAGGAAGTGTGGGTTAGACAAGTGGACAGTGAGGTGGATTGAGAACTGGCTGAAAGGCAGAGCTCAGAGGGTCGTCATCGGTGGAGTGGGGTCTAGTTGGAGGCCTGTGGCTAGTGGCGTCCCCCAGGGCTCAGGACTGGGTCCTATCCTGTTCAACTGATTCATCAATGACCTGGGTGAGGGGACAGAGTGCCTCCTCAGCAAGTTTGCTGATGATCCCAAGCTGGGAGGAGTGGCTGGCACACCTGAGGGCTGTGCTGCCATTCAGAGAGACCTGGACAGGCTGGAGAGCTGGGCGGAGAGGAACCTCCTGAGGTTCAACAAGGGCAAGTGCAGAGTCCTGCACCTAGGGAAGAATAACCGTAGGCACCAGTATAGGCTGGGGGCTGACCTGCTGAAGAACAGCTCTGCAGAGAAGGACCTGGGAGTGCTGGTGGATGACAGGTTGACCATGAGCCAGCAATGTGCCCTTGTGGCCAAGAAGGCCAATGGTCTCCTGGGGTGCATTAGGAAGAGTGTTGCCAGGAGGTTGAGGGAGGTGATCCTGCCCCTCTACTCAGCCCTGGTGAGGCCTCATCTCGAGTTGCCTGTGTCCAGTTCTGGGCTCCCCAGGACAAGAGAGACATGGAGCTACTGCAGAGAGGCCAGCATAGGGCTACAAAGATGATCAGAGGGCCGGAGCATCTGCCCTATGAGGAACAGCTGCGAGAGCTGGGCCTCTTCAGCCTGGGGAAGAGAAGACTGAGGGGGGATCTTATCAGTGTGTACGAGTACCTGAAGGGAGGGTGTCAAGGGGACGGGGACAAACTCTTTTCAGTTGTCCCATGTGACAGGAGAAAAGGCAATGGGCAGAAATTGAAGCACAGGAAGTTCTGCCTGAACGTGAGGGGGAATTTCTTCCCTGTGAGAGTGACGAGCACTGGCACAGGTTGCCCAGAGAGGTTGTGGAGTCTCCTTGTCTGGAGCTCTTCAAGGCCCGCCTGGATGCAACCCTGTCTACCATGCTGTAGGTGACCCTGCTGAGCAGGGAGGTTGGACTAGATGATCTCCAGAGGTCCCTTCCAACCTTACTGATTCTATGATTCTATGAAAGTACACTTGTAGTCCCCATTTTGTTATCACTGCAGGGTTAAAGCCCAGCACATTCTTCTTACACAGAAATGAATATGGTATCATTTCAGATTCCATATGTGTTAAGTAGATTTCGTACTTGAAATGCAACAGAATCATTTTCAGAGATGAACAGGGATTTTTCTGAAGCATTTCATTTCCAGAGAGGTCTGTTTATAAGACCCTAATCCAGAATATCCTGGAAAGTAGTTTTGCATAGTTAATGTACTGCACGTGAATACATCTGCAAAGTCTGAATGCATATATAAATCCTACAAAGTAAGACTCTGAAATTGCCTAGGTGACAGAATAAATCCATCCTGTACAAAAAAAAGTTAAAATTTAGCCTCCAGCTGCTTAACCTTAGTTACTGCATCTTGGTTACTGTGTGCATTCCTGACTTTTATAACTTTTTTTTTCTAGATAGGAAGACCACTTGAGTTTATTTTTATTGGCCATCAATTTTCTCAGAGGATCAAAATATCACCAGTTGATTAGGTATTAATGAGCGTTCATTAATATTAAGTTTCTGTCTCCAGAACTCTGAACATCTGTGATCTTGTAACTTAGTGAATTTTGAGCACTGATAAAATCTTTCTTTCCAATGAAGTTTATTAATAAATGATTGAGCAATGTAATTTATCACTGACTGTATTATTATTTCTTAGAGCTAAGGTTGCATTGTAAATTGACTCTTCAGAAAAAACGTAAAATGATTCGCTTACTTCAGGTCTTGCCTTGCATTCTAACATATGGTTCTGCTTAAATGTGTCCATGTTTGCAACCTACAGTTGACATTTTTGGCACTCAGAATAGTGTCTTGTAATTATGCTAAGTCTAGAAAGGAGGATTAGCTTTTATAGCTGATTTCATAAAATAATAATAAAAAAAAATTTTTAGTCAAATTTATTGGCTGCAATGAGCCCTCCAGAATGCAGACGTCTGGTCTGGTGGAACTCAATAGATTTCTGTTCGCTGCTTGTGTACACACACACACACACACACACACAAACGACTACTGTATAAAAGAGTTTGGTGCAATAAAATGCTAAATATTTTCACACTTAAAATCAGCTTCACCACCTGCAGTGATTATTATCAAACAAGCTTCATTTGATATGTTTTGAAAGCCTTTTTCTCCCTCTCCCCTACCCCTTCTTTGTCTCTTAAAATTCACAGTATTGGTTGAATTTGTTACTCAGCAAAGCCAGTCTTTTCAATGCTATTCAGCATTTTCCCTAATTCTCACCTCGATGCAGTTTTGTGGGGCAGTTGTGGTGCTTTGTTATGGATTTAAAAACACAAGAGTAGGTCAAACTGCGCGCTCATGCTGTATGCTGCTTGTAGAAACCATCACTTATCAGTTGTGAAAGGCACATTCCTGATAGCTGAGTGTTGGTATGAAACTCTGACTTTTATCTATTCACTGAAAGGGAAAGGTTTCGTTTGGGTTAGCAAACACCAGGCACCTATTTTCTTTGCTACAGCCTGCCTCCAAGTGCACATTAATTCTTGGTGATTCCTCTAGAAGATCAGACTCACACATATATCAAACAAATCTCATCACCCTCAAGCCTCCTCACCCCTTTTTGAACTCTCTCCTAGAAAAAAAAATATCCAACAGCTATTCAGCTGCCATTCCTACCCTTCCTTGTACGTTTTGAATATAAACACCTGTATTTTGCACTGGCAGAGGGACAGATTATGTTCTGTGGTACTATTCATTTTTTTTCTTCCATCTATTTACAATTCCAACTGTCCCTATTAGACACTGTAGGACAAAATCAGCATGATTACCTTCTGTAATCATAGTCAAGCATGAACCACCATCTTTCCCTTTGGGAAACAGTTAATCCACTGTTCATAGACAGAATTTAGAGGAGGGTTTGATTCTTTCAAGGATTAAAATCCTTCTGTCACTGCCTCCGTGCATTAGAGTAGGCTTTCAGAAGAGCACGAGTTCTGGTTATTGCCAGCAGCTGACACTTTAGCCCAAATTTTCCTATTTAACCTCAATTACCTGCTGCCCCTGAGCTAGGAAGTGACTGGCTTTGGGATGCTGCAGCAGCCTGTAAGGAGCAGACAGTACTTCCAGGTTGCCCTCTGAGTTTGAGTGTGTCTCTTCCTTTTGATGATCTACGCAGGAAGCAAGGGCAGTTAGGGTCCATGATTTAGATACCTCACTTAAACGTCTATGATGAGGTGGGAGTCATCTAGCCTATGGGTTCTAGCTGGAAATGAATGTGACGACTTGAAAAAGGAGGAGAAAAATATATCAAGAAATGGAGCACAAGAAGCAGGATCTCCTGCTATCTTATTTCTGACAAGGGAATTCTGGTCTCCTTTGCACTAATTGTGCAATATCTGGTAATCATCCTGGACAGTGCTGTAAAATGAGGTAGGATTGCTTAGATTTCAGACAAATTTAGTCATCTAAATTGTGGGTGTTTGGTCCAATTTAGAGGCTTAGGCTTTGTCAGTAATCAAAGAAGAGAAACAGACACCTCCCAGAGGTGATCTTCTCCTTTTGAAGGTAGGTGTTTCAGAAAGAGCGGGCAAATAAACTCCTTTGAGATAACTTTCTCTCTCCACTGATAACGAAGGGATCTTATACAACTACTTCAGACTACTCAGCTAAATTTTAGATTTCTAAAGTTAAGAAAGTTAATTTCTTTCTAGGTCTGTGAGTCCTGTATCTCTGGAAGCACAGGAAACTAAATGCAGGGCTTCGCAGCCCTAAATGAACATCCTGTCAATAAAACTATTTCTAACATAAGTTTTATACTGGAAGCTAATAAATTTTACCAGTATCTTTTTAAACTTTTAACCGTGTATTACAAGTGTTTTTTTTTTTTTTTTTTTTTTTTTTTCCCTTCCCCCTGTAAAACAGCTAAGCATATGCTTAGCCATCTGGTAGGAAACAATCAAAATCAAGCAAACAAGGTGTTTGAAAGTTCAAATGCACAATCACTCATACCTTTTAACAGTTTTTTTATATGCAAGCCTGAATAATAGTGCAGTAATATATAACAAAATAACAATGTAAAAATTAATTAACATGCTACACTGGGAAGTTTATCACTCCCATTTAAAATAAAGAAAATCTAAGGGAAAAAGGATTCTCTCTTTCTGCCCTTCCCTGATATTATGGCTGCACTGTTTTTGTTGTTGTTGTTGTTGTTGTTGTTTGTTTTGTTTTTCTTTTGTTTTTCTTTCTTTTTTTTTTAGGTCATTCAGTTTTTCTAGTTATATACAACCCATGTCTCCCTTGTCTCTCCTTTCTTCCAGTCTCCTACTTTTCCATAACACTATAGTAACTATCTTAATTTTCAAAGCTTTTTACTACCTGTCACCTCCTTATCTTTCATCATTTTGGTTTAGCTAGCTTCCCAAGTGCTCTGTCTCCTAAACTGGCCAATGTTCCTTACTTGCTTATGAAGGTCTCGAACAAACACCTTGAAGTCTTTCCCCACACATTCTTATACATGGAAGAATTTCCCCATAAATGTCTGGGTAGTCATGAATTTGTCCATTGAGTCAGGGTTTCTCTTTTTGCTCTAAGTTTTTATTGAAGAAAACGGAATGGCAGTGGAATCCTACTGGGGAGTCCAGGCACCATAGGCACCAGGCAGATAGTTAAATAGTAGAAGAGCAATAAAAGTAATATACTAATATGTGTTCTGATTTTCTATACACTGTGACTGTTAGGATTGGAAAGGATTTTAAAGCAAGCCATTTCATCAGAGTTTTGTTGGGTCCAGTTTTCTTTCACTAAGATTTTGGCAAACTCCTAGTCAGGTAGTTGTAATAAAATAAGAATAGCTTCTTTTGAGGGTTAGGACATGAAATGGGTGGTTAGGACATGAAATGAGTGTGTGTGTGTGTGTGTGTGCAAGAATTTGAAATTTTCTGGTTATGTAAAAGGAAAGAACAAGGAAACCAGTGCAGGAAGGTGTGCAGTGTGGGACAGATGTTCACTGCTGTTCACAAGAACAGCAGATTTGGTTTAAGGGGCATGTTGTAAAAAAAACATAGACTTTGAATAAAGAGTATTAAAACTGAAACAGAGCCAGGCCCATTAAAGATATTAGAGTGCAATGCAACACTAGGAAAGCTATATTCTTATTGTGAAAAATGAAATGTATACCAATAATTATACACCTTACTTTGAACCTGCAGAATCCAGACCATTTTCCCCCTAGAGTAGTTCAGCTCTGTGATATTTGGTTTCCTGGATTTACTGATGTGAGCAAAATCATCTAAGCAAGGTCTTTATAGGAGGAGATCCATGCTCAGCTTCAGAAACTGCCAAGAACAAAGGTAATGTTTTCTCTGACACATTTTAGCTTTGACTTCAAAATTGATGCTCTTCCTAAACTTGCCAGTACGACTCCTTACTGTGCCCATCTTCCTCTCCCACTCCTGGGGCAGGAGCTGCCTGCCCAGGAGCTATTGCTGCAGTGGTGCCCAGACCTCCGTGCTCCCCTCAGACAGTGCTCTGCTCGTGGCAGCCCTGCCAACCTGCCCTGTCCCCTGCCATTTCTGACAGCAGGCTGCAGAGGACACTGCACTTGGGTAGCATATACTCTCTGCTCGTATATACCCATATACAGCTGCCAAAATGAAGCATTTGCTAAAAGACAGAGTATGATAGCCTCAGACCCCCTTTCTCTACCATTGGTCAGGTGCTACAGTCTTTGTGGATGACAGATGTTTCCATCTGTCTGTCTGTCTGTCTGCACTGGCAGAGCCACAACCTGTGCAGCTTCCAGTGGAAAGGGTGTAAAAAAAAAATCTGCATTTCTGTGATTTATCACCCTGCTTGGCACTGGCAACTCAGGTCAGAGCAAATTCGTCTGGTACAGGTGCTGCACACATATGCAGAGTTTGCAGCAGGGCGACAAGCGCAGTACAAGCTGGGTCTCTGCTGTGGGGGAGATCACTGCATCTTCCACGAGTCATGGCTTAGTCTGAACTTACCTGTGACGGGGCCCCTTTGTGCGCTGGACCAAAATGCAGGTTTCACAGGGTCCAGCACAGTACAGACTGCGACAGGAGACTAGCCAATTTTTGTGGTCAAAGACATAGAGTGTTAAAAAATCACCCTAATAAGCTGTCATTCTCCTTCACTTTACAAAAGATATTGCAATGATAAAGCTGGATAAAATGATTTCTAGTAATCACCTTCTGGGGTGTAACTGGAAGTTTTCTTTGTTTTGCTTTTCACTCGTGAAAATGATACAAAAAAGGTATTCTTCTTCTCTGAAAAAAATAAAAAATCCTGAGTCAGATTGCCTTTTGGGGGGGGGTCTTTTTTTTTTCCCCCCTTTAAAAAAAAAGAAAGTTGATGCTCTGCACTGCTACATGTAGCAACTGTATCAGTTGCTACTTCTTTGCCCTCTTAAAATAAATAAATAAATAAACAAAGCAGAAAACAGACAGATGGCAAAATAGTAGTAACATGATTTAGAGAAGTCTGATCTTACAAATGGCATGAGATTAAATGAAGCATTATTTATTTATTGCCTTTTCTGGTCCACTTACCATGATTTGCATATGATACTAGTATTACGGAAACATTTTGAGACCCCAGGTGGATTCTTCCTTTTGCTAAATGTTGTATCTACATGATCTACACACATGATCCCTCTCCCCAAAAGCTTATCTGAGAAACAGACTCCAAATACCTTGCTAACACTAGTATTTTTTTCTCCTCTCAGCATCCCTGCAAGACAGGAGAGAATTATAGCCCGATTTACCTGTGGGAAAACAAGAATAAATAATTGACTCTCAGTCAAGAAGAAGTCAGTATCTGAGCTGTGACTAGCACCCAGATATCCTGACTCACAGTCTAGTGTCGTAACCGCCAGCCAGTTCTGTCGCTGGCGGCCTTTTCTTGATAGCAAGCTCACATTTCTGGACTGCATTCCCTGCAAAAATGCAATTAAGTGTGTGCTTGGCTGCTTGGAAGAGAGCTGCAAACCGCACCCCTGTGCCCAGGCCTTCCTCTTTTAAATTCCTGTTTCTTAGTTTACTAGGCACCCAAGAGGAAAAACGGAAAGTGTCTTGGTTTTTTTTGGTGGTTCCGTCTCACTTCAGCCCAGCATACAAATTCATTTTTACAAACAAACACATTCAATTAAAAAAAAAGAAAGAAAGAAAGATAGAAAGAAAAAAGCCCACATGTTGATCGCAGATGATCCTGCTGCTGCTGTGAGGGCTAACCCGCTCTGGTGGCATGTCCGGGGTGCAGAGCCCCTGCAGATGTGCCTAGGAGGTGTAGTGGCCAGCAGACACTTTCTCGCATGATAAAATCCAAGGTGTGCTTTTGTATTCATAGGTGTCAAGGTAGCTGTTGTCATTAGTTCAGTTGGTTTGAGCGTGGTGCTGCTAATAACATTACTTAATTTTGAAAGGATATGTTTCGTGGAGGACTGTTTTAGCCCATTTTGATATTTGATAAAATGATAACGTGTAGAAAATGGAATGTTTATAAGGTTTCATTCCTCTGCATCATAGCCTATTCTTTTTACAAGAGAATGAGGTAATATGTTATATTAAATGTATTTGTCTTCCTGCAAGAGCTGAAGTGTTAATTTTTACCTGTGTGTACAAGGAATTAGATACATTGCTCCAGTTGTTGTCCAGTCAACCCTTCCCATGCTGCCCTGAACATAATAGCACCTTGAAAAGAATATTTATTGTTACTAAGCCCCTTTAGACATGGAAGGTAATGCAATATCTTTTCGGTAACTGTTGTTCAAAATATCTGAAGCTCGTCGTCACACTGATCAGAGAACATTTTGGTGCTGATCGGAGCAGCATTTAGTTATAATTAACCCTGTACTTTATCTCTACTATACCTTTTAAAAATTTCTTATGCACATTTCATGTACTTAAATCCAGAATTTTAATTGTTTATTTTTTAAATTATCTCCACATAGCTAAATAATTTTAAGGGGCTGCCAGATCCTCCAATTATCCTTACTGTAAGTGCTTTTCTCAAGAATCCAATTTTATAAAGACAGGCAAAGCTAAAATGTCATTAAAGATGGCAAGCGTATACACACATATTACATGCTTCATGCATGCACTGCAGATATAATCATATAAACATGCATACACATGCTAACTACATGCAATACATCTGCAAAGGCAAACACACAGAAAACAATATATATTTAGCACGTAATGAGTAGCCTTCCTTTGCAGATAGCATAGCAATTTCCATCTGTGGTGAATTAGCAAATATTCTAAGAAGAGATCCTGCCTGCATGAGTTTTGTCAGAAGAAATTAGCTCAGTGCGCTGTGAAATCAAAACCAGAATGACACACGGTTGTTGTGAGTGCCTGGGTCATGCCTCACGGTGCCTCGATTCCCACAGACATGAAAATGAGCTCTGAAAAAAGAGGCATCACAGTTCAGTGCAACTGTGCTCTTTCCACTGTCATAAAATGATATTAATCAGCGTAAGCCTGAGCCCGCTTAGCCCAGGTCAAGAGAGGGCAGAGCAGCACAGCCAGCTCTGCGAGCTGCCCCAAGGCAAGCGGACCCTTCGTTCATACGCCAGGGAAGTCCTGGCCCCAGAGTAGTGCTCACTGGTGCTAGAGCACATTAAATTGTGGTGCTAAGAGTTTACATGAAACTCACATTTTTTAAAAAAAAATCCTCTATTGGATATTAAACCCAATATTTCTTTAAACTATACACAAATCACATAACATTGCTTTGGCTGTATTTCTGTAATGATATATGTGTTCTGTCATTTGCTCAACACCCATTTGCTTTGTAGTCTAGAAACAAAGGGCTTTCAGCCAACATAAAATATGAATATTATAACTGTTACTCATATCCAGAGCTGAGGTAATGTACAGTCATGACATTTACTGTAGATTGGAGATTTAACTACTCTGAAAATACATAATCTGCTTATGCCAGGCTGGAATGATCTTCCGGAGTTTACAAAGAGCTCAAGAAGAGTTCTCTGAGTAGCGTATCTCTACAGACCTCCAGGCCTGAAATCAAAATATACTAGTTTTATTGCTGACCGTATAAACAAAATTCTCCAGACCGTGTGCTTACCTCAACATCCTAAAGTGCTTCATCCATCTCTTTATCTGATAGACTGCAAAATTCCTCAGCAAAGCCTAGAATTTCTGCTTTAATTCCTGCAAATCTGCATGAAGCAGCTAAGAACTACAATACATGTGTCAAATGTGGAAGACTACAGAAAATACTTTGATTTCAGTACTAAATTAAACAATGCAAGAGAACCAGTGCATTCTTGACACAAAGTATATTATTCATTTTTGGGTTTAATTCAAATATATTTCCATGAACAAAGCAGTGGTAAGCTCAGATGCACAGAAAATATCGAATTCAAATATTTTAAATGAAAAGGATGCATTACATAGCATTAGAGGAGTGACTGTCGGAAGGAATGGTGTGTGAATTTATCCTGTGAGCTGTGATGAATTTCGAGCCCTGCCACAGAAATATTATGTGACCGTGGCCGTGCCACTCAATCTCCCTCTTCATCGCTTCCCTGTCTGGGAATCGAACACCTCTCTAGCCTTTAGTAGGCCAGCTTTCTGGAACAGCCATAGTCTTATGAGGAATATTGGTCCTGTATTTCAAACTGAAAGAACAATAACAAATAAAATAGAAAAATATATGAATGAATGTATGAAAATATATTCATAAAATAGATAAAACGTATTTCAAATAAAAAGGCATTTTTGACCTTTGTTTAAAAAATAGAGATATCTACATTTTTCTTCCCCTCTCTCTGTTTTCTTTTCTTTTGCATGTAATTACGGATTTAGCCTCCTGGCTCCTCTTTCACAGGACGTTGTAAGTCTGTGTGCCTTACCCAGTAAACATTAGAGATGTAAGGGAAGGGTAAGAAAGAGAAAAACTATTGTTTAAATATTTTTGCTAATGAATTTTTACGATAGTTCAGCATGTTGAAATCCTGAGATTTTTCTAATTGCATATTTACACTTGATAAGAAAACTGTGAGGATCAATTTGCTGATATGTGAACAGTGATTTGAAAATATAAAATTTGTTAAAGTATAGTTGTAGAATCTAAAATTGCTCCTTTATGTATTATATAAGGTTTTTGCAGAAGTGTCAACCTTCCTAAAGATAAAGAGTATGGTAATATCAGTTCGAATATGGCATGAGGATGAAAGGTTTTATTGAAATCCTTCTTAGCTGTTTGTTTCAGCAAGGTCTCTGTGGCAGTATCTCACTGAGCAGGCAGAATCATGACTGAAGCAGGGTAGATACACCTCTGGTGTGGACTATAATGAAGACACCACTTGGGCTTCTGAAATGTATTCAGGATCCCAAGAGACCTTAAAATGCCTATAGAAAACCCCTACTGCCATTGCAGCATTAGTAACTGCAACAAACCTGATTCTGGTGTATTTATGCATGATGAATTTGCACCTTTGCAATGTGAACATACTGCGTTCATTTGAAATTTCACCTGAACAGGAGATAATACTTGTATCTGAAATGTTCCTCACTGCCCTGAATTGCCCAATCATTTCTTTTACCGAGAAAAAAAGGGGAAAAGAAAGAAAAAGAAAAAAAGCAGAGTAAGATGTTTCTCAGTGGCCTGTTTGAAGACCCACAAATGCATGCGGTTAACTTTAGACGTGTGCTTGAGTTTCCAGCATGTGTTTTAAGTTAAGGGCTTTTCTCAGCTGAATTCAATATGAGTCAGGAAGGTAAAACTTGGCCTAGAGGAATCAAGCCAGGTTGTCTTCCAGCATGATATCAGAAGGGATAGAGTTAAAATCTTCATGTGAAGGCAGCCAGCAACCAAATACAGGCTACATCCTAATGGTGTCAGGTCAGCATTTTGGATTTCAAGTTAAGATGTGGTTTCCCACACCCAGCACTGCCAAGCACCACTGTTTTTATGGGAAAAGCCTAGCCAGACGTCTTTCCTAGACTATTATAGCACTTGAAAAATATGTTTGCTAACTGTGTGTGTGTGTGTATATATATACACACACACATATATAACCCTAAATATATAACCCTAACCCTGACTATATTTATATCATTTGCAAATATACACATACACATATATTTCTATTTATGTATATATTTCTTTATACAAGAAGCAATAAATAACCTTCTTGGGCCCTGAGTCAGCATTTAATTTATCAGAAAGTAACTGCCCCTAAAACAGGGAACCACCAGAAATAAAGCTGAGGTTTCTGAAAGTATGTTTGTCTAAAGACTGTTATCAGGTGGTAGAAAGCATCTAGAAATTGCCTCGTTCAGCATCTCGCGTTTAACCATGACTTCGGAAGTTTCTGTTCACCGCGGTCCGAGGAATGGGCCCTCCTCAGAAATCAAGAAACCACTTACGGCTGTGCAATCAAACACAACCAGCGACTTGATGGGAGGGCTGAGATTCAAACTCTGCCGCGGTTTACGCCCCACGCGAAGGCAGAGCGCTCCCGCCGCGGCGCCCCGGGCTGCCCGGGGCAGGGCTCCCGCCGCTGCGGCCAGCGGCGTCTCCGGCCGCCTCCTTCGCTCGGGGCGCGCCGAGCCCCCGGGCGACGCGCCGAGCCCGACTGCTCGAGGCGTGCCAGTTCCCCTTGCGCAGGAAGCTGTCTGACATTTTTAACTGCTTTCTGGACTGCGGGCCGGGACGAGGAGTCAAAGTGCAGAGATTTCTCACAGCGGAAAATATTCTATAAGTTTCAATTTAGAAATGTCAAATAATGTATTTGAAATGAAAATCACCAGCCATTTGAACTAATATTACAAACTTTTTTTTTTTTTTCCGTTCACTTCAAATAGATGCTTTGAAGTATATAAAGGTCATTCCAAAACAAGGCTTTGGAAAAAAAAAAAAAAACACATTTTTAAAATGAAATTTTGTTATGAAATATTTGCAAGATTTTATTTTGACTCTCCTCATCAGTAAATAGAAACTTTTCATCCACACATACATTTTTATCCAGGGGAAAAAAATATTGAAACATTATATTCTAAAGGGGAAATGTTCATGAGTTTATTCAGAGCAGTTCTAATATGACAAATCTTTAGTTACGTGAAATATAAGTTTCATGTATCATGAGATAAAATGGAACCCTTAAAGTATAATTTGGCAGTTTTAGAACACTGTACAACATTCGAGGAGTGAATGAAAATGTTTCTCTTTATTCAACTTTATCAAACTTTCTGTAGTGTGATTTGTTTATAACCTGTAACAATACTTTTATTAGGTGACTTCTCTGTTATCATTTGTTGGGACCTGAAGTGGCTGAATGTCCATAACGAGCATCATCTTGCCTAGCACAGAAAGGCTCCTAGAAACCTTATTGTTAGTGGAAACATGGAAGTGCATCTTGATCATGGTAGTCAGAGGCACAGTTTGATCCGTCTCACCTAGTTTTATCAGAGGAAGTGTGATGTCCAGTCTAAATGACCGTCTAGGCTCCCTGTAAAATTAATGAGCAGAAACGAGTACCTGCAATGGGGTATTTGTGCCATCCAAAGACATGTCAAAGACGGCTGGGATAAACTGTGCTCTAGTGATGCCTGTCTCCTTTGATTATAAGGCATGAAATTAGAAGTCTAATTTCCACATGGTTAAAATTAGGGGAGATAAAAGCTGTCCTCAGTCCCTAGTCATAAAGTGTAAACACTGGGGTGGGGGTGGGGGATAAGAGGCCAGGCACAGCAGATTTTCTGCAGGATGTTTTCCCTGTGGTGAATTTGTACCAACAAAGAGTGTTTTTTCCACACTCATTACATCAGTATGTTCAGACCTTGTTGAAAGGATTGTGTGTTTGGAGCCCTGGAAGCACATGTAAGTGGTGGCTACCGGGGAGGACAGTTTTGATCGTCTTTGTATCACCCCATGACTGTACCCTATGGCCTCTGCCATTCAAAGACTTCTTCCTTCCATGGTTCACTTCGCCGCAGCAGATTCCACTTCCCTAATAAACTGAGATTGGTAATTTCTTTCTGCTTACGCTCAGAAAGAATCAAATTCTCAGGACAACTCTCTAACATGTCTTTTTTCTCAATTCGCTTTCAGACTGTCATAGAAAATCTCCAAGGTCTTAGCCTCAACCGCATTAAGTGGTAACAAAAACTGCAAGTTAACAGCCCTTTGTGTCAAGGGGAGAAACAGTTCTTTCATTGGTTTTGGATGTGCCACCTGTAAATTTCATTTGAATATCTTCTTGTTTCTGTGACAAATGAAAGTAAAAGGTCTCTGTTTCACTGTTTATTTCTATTTTTCTCTTTTATTTTTTATTGTATAGTTCCAAAAGTTGTATTTGAATGCTTTCCATGTCCAGCTTATTAAGAATAATGGAGTCCCTAGAGGGTTTCTGTAGTTTCTCTCTTTTGAGAGTGAAATCTGAATTTTAGGTAAACTTTTAGTTTTTTTTTTTTTTTTTTTTAAGTTTTTTGATTTGTGGTAGATTCAGATTTGGGTGAAAAAAATGCTTTACATTTCTAATTATTTTATAGGATTAAATATAAAATTAGAGCAAAATGTTGGGGCTTTTAGGTAGATCAAAGTCACAAGAATTAAAGATGAGAACATTATGTTTACTTTGCTTTGTTTTTAATCAGATACTTCTCTTTTTCTGTACACCGTATTTCAGGCCTTAACTGTCTATTGCCATATCCAAGAATTTTTAACCCTAGAAATTTTTTTTTCAGGTTTTTAGCCTCTGTTGCTAAATTCAATCCAGCAGCTTCAATTCAAATTTCAGAGAAAGTTTTATCTAATTTCTAGTGCAAGATACACCACAGGGAGGAAAGGAAAAAGTCAGAAAGGTGAGAAGGAATATTTTCACCTACCACCATATATAACTTTTCCCCAACATTGTCCTTGGATTTGCATCTTCTGTTTCTTCAAACATAATACTTAAACTATAAAACCTCCTAGAGACTTCCTTCAACCCTGCTTTTCTGCTCTGCCTAACGCATGCTGTCCCTGACCTTTCATTAGAGCTTCTTGGTCCTCAGATGAAATCATTTCCACTGCCAAACTGAGTCCTGCAGGTGTCTTTACAGTGATTTCGACTTCTCCATAATAAATAGAGTGGATGAGGGCTTAAGCCACTGGGTTCTTCCATCTTCCTTATGCGGCTGAGAAATTAGTGGAGTTTAGATTTTCTTTAATCACTGGACATTTTGGACAGGTTAAAGAGTGGAGGCCAGTTATTTTTACTGAGACAGGAGGAAAAGGAATAATGATAAAGTAATTGAAAACATTTATGAGTAAAATGATGGATATATAACTGGTTACTAGCAAACTAAAAAAAAGAAAAGGTAACAACAAAATAATGAAGTACACAACACTGCAAATGACTATTCTGAGTAGCAAAGAGAAAAATAAACTTCAGGAAGTTGATTAATGCTGGGTTTTAAGGAATTATGCTGGTTTTCTGGCTAAGGAACTGGACCTCTGCATTCACAGCAAATGATGAGTCAGGAATTTGGCTTGCACAAGGGGAAGGTTATGTGGAAGACAGGGAAAATGATTCAGTGAAGTGACACACTACCTAATGAAAGAGCTAAACAAATACCTACTTGTCAGTGGGTAATTCTTGCAAACCTCCAAGGACAGAAGTTAGCCTCCTGGAATTCGTTTCCTCATGGAATGTGTACAGCAGCACATGGGGAAACCACTTACATTAGTGCCTGATGGTATATTTGGCATCGCAGATCACATGCATGTTAATATGATTGTTGTTTATGAGGCATCAATCCTTTCTTTGAGGGTAATTGAGCAGATGTAAGGATATATAGTTGACATTTTCCAGCAGAGCTGGCCAGTTGGCTACGTTTAGGTCATTCCAGTGCTCCTTCCTATTGTTTCTGCATTGACTTCATGAGAAATAATATGCATGTAGATTAGTTTTCTTCAAAAAACAAACATAGCGTTGATGATTTATTGCAGCAACTGCTCTCAGGCTAACTTGTTCCTGCGGTGATTCCAGTACCAGTTTGGCCGGATGCTGCAGCAAGAGAAGCAGATGCAGGGGGCAGGGATTTAACAGTGGAAGCAAAGCTTTGCTCCTTTTGAACTCTCAGGGGAATATCTGCAATATATCAGAGGCAGCACACAGATCGCCCTTGACGCTAGCTCTTCTGACAGCACTCTGCAAATCCCTGCTGCAGCTGCAGGTAGTAAGCAATTTGTCCAGTTGTCAGCTCAAGCAAGAGGCCACAACTGGACATTATGGTGCAGTCCGAGGCTCCTGCAACAGTGACGAGCAGCATGTGAAAACGCTGAGCTGCATGGGATGGCAAAGGCCACCACACTCCTTACCTCCTCCCACTTAAATCCCTTTGCCAGCATGCACATCCTTCTCTTTCCTCTTGAAATGGTTACTCCATGCCAGAACAAGTGTTGTCATTTAGCAGGTATCTACACCTCTAGCTTTTTAGCATATAAAGTGTTTGGTTTGGGGGATTGTTATTATTATTATTGTTGTTATTGTTATTAAAAGAAAGGTATCTTCAGGAAAAAAAAAAAAGAACCTTGCAGCAACTCAAAGGTACTTGCTTTCTATAGCCTATAGAAGCCTGTTTGAAAGACATGTGTACATTGGCTCTGATGCCCAACGCATATCACAAGGGCAGAAAACCTGCTTTGGCTCCATACTGACAGGCTGCAGATTGTTGGAAGGTTGTTTTCATAAGCAGAAGGCTTCAGGCAGTAGCAATATCTCTCTCCTTTCTCAGTTTCTTTTAATTTTTTCCTAGGCTTCCAGCCATCGAAGTAAATCTCATGAAATAGAAGGTGCTTATATTCCTAAACATTTCAGAATACCAGAGTCTAATGACAGAGTAACAACTAAATTGGCATGCATGCTGCTTGCAATAGCAGCTGCCAAAGCCTCTTCATCTCTTCCAATGGGGACACAAATTTATTAAATTTCAGGTAAAATTAAGACTCTTTAAATTGTTGAGGATTAAAATGTATCATGCTAAGATAAAATAAGCTTATAAGTTAGTTGCTATAAGGATGAAGTCAGTCATCCAAAAGTCAGAAAATCACTACTGTGGTTTATTACAAAGCAATCTGAATTATGGGAAAAAAATACAGAAATTTGTACAAAGTTCGCTAAAAAAGCCTTGAATCTGTTAACCTCAATGCCAGTATTATATTTCTATGCCCATTTTTACTCATTTTGTCTATACTGACTCTATAGTTATATGGTCCAAAAGTTACAGTGATCTAAACTAAGATGGTAAACCAAAATGCTCAAGTTATATAAGGATACATCACCACTAAGTTGTAAAATGTGATTTGTTTTCTTGAGGGTTTCTCTTTATTTTTTTAAGATTATGACTATGCTGCTCTGAAAAAAAATGAAACTTAAAAGCCCTTCTCGTCCCCAAATAAGAATTTCCACATAGAGTTTTAGCAATGTAATTAAACAGGTATCAGTTGCCCAATTTTTCCATGTAAGCAAGTCTTCATTTTAGGATCCAGGACTTTTTGGAAGCCTTTTCAGAGGTCCATAAGAATGGCTATAGCTGAAATAAATTCTGCAGATGTCTTTTACCACAGCCATCAACTCAGTTGCTTGTGCTTGCAAAATTCACTCTGTAGATTTAATGAGGATTAAATGAACTAAGTTATGTGGGGTAAGATCCCTCTCACTTATCTGTGATTATTTAAAAGTGAGGTGTCTAGTCTAGCTAGTTGTCTAAGTGCTCTCTGCCGTTGATGGAGGAGGATGAGCACTCTTCCCGCCAATGACTCATCCTGTTGGCCTAGGACGCCTACTTTAGGGAGGTGAAACATCGTTTGGATGTGCATGTCTCCTCTGACTACAGACTGAAACTGCATGCAGGGCTTAGCTAGATGCCTGAGATTTAAGTGACTGAATACAGGTAAGAAAAATGTTACTCTAGATCTGGTTTTTAGATAGCTGGGCAGATGAATCTCTCTGAAGGTTACAAAATAATTAATAAATGTTTATATGCATAATATATAATACATATAACAATATGCAGTAATTAATTACATAATTAAGGATGCCCCCATGAATAGAGACAGTTATCTCAAGGTTTGTGATTTTTCCCAGAAGACAGTTTGAAGGTGCACTGTATAGCCATAGTTTTCTGTATTTTAGGTATTTGGATCTTCAGAGCACTCTTTTCTTTTTGGATTCCATAGGACTGAATTCTTATTCAGACTTGTTGAAGTGAGCAAGTATGTCTATCTTTGAGCTACAACAGAGAAAGAAAGCTATAAGGGAAGAGACAAATACTAGAAATCAAGCAGATTTATTTCTAGTCTATGAAATTGCAAAGTCTGTACTGTGAACCCCACCTATTCTCTAGGTCCACTTTCATTACACTTCCAGAAGTTAACTCTGATCTGTCCTGGGATCTATGCCATTCAACATATAAATGAGCTGGAAAAGAGGGTATATATTGAGCTAATAAAGCTTGTAATTGATACAAACTCACTTGTAATGGTCAAATATGAAGCTGATTGCAAAACGCTGCACAGTAGTGTTGAGATACTGGATAATCAAGTAATGAAACAGCAGGTGAATTCGTACGTATACGTGTGCAGGAGAAAGGAATAACCCTTCTTATAGATATACAATGACTGCTGTAAATTAGCCTGGTGTAGGGATGCATAAATCTCTGAAAGCATTGACCTAGTGTTCAGCTGTAGTTGGAAAGGCAAATAGAAACTCTATTTTAATAGCAAAATAAAACAGCAAATGAAACAGAAAACATCATTATACTGCCATACATCCTTCTGCCTACATCTCACACACTGCAAGGACTCCCAGTGATTCTTTTTCAGAAAGCTTATTGGAGCACTAGGAAATGCCACAAAGATGATCAAAGGTATAGAGCGATTTCTATATGAGAAAAGACTAGACGGAGTAAGAGATAGGTGACTAGAAGACATATGTATGGTAGCTAAATAAAAACATGACGTTATCAAAAATGTGAAAGGAGAACAAGGATACAGGAAATTAAGGGGCTCCTAGGTAGCAGATTAAAAACAAATGAAAAAAACAAATAAAAAATCCAAACAAAAGGAGTTATGGAACTCACTTGCAGGATATTACGGGAGTAAATCCCAAACAGAGAGGAAAAAGGATTAGAAAATGTCAGAGGATAGCTCTTCTGGGGACTCATTAAAGGAGGGTCTAGCTACAGCTTCTAGTTCAAAAATTCCCTGTCATGTCAACAAGCAAAAGCTAATTTGCTAAGAATTAGTCTATAGCTCCTCTTAATACTTTTTCCTTTATACGTATATAGACAGCATATTGGGTTAGATGCACTTTTGCTCTTACCTAGTACCGCAGTCCTTAATTTTCACTCATTCTCACAGGCCACATAAAAACAAACTTCTGATTTTGCCAGTCTCTAGACTTAACTGATTTATACGATTACAGGTCCATGGAAAGAACTAGCTTTAGGCCTCACACAGAACTGTGAATATTTTTTTTCTCAGTTGCAAAACCAAAGGTGTCTGAAGGCTTAAGGAAAGGACTGTAACAGAGAGATCCTTCCCTCAGACAAATTCTAGCTGTGGAAAGAGGAAGCTAGAGAAGATCCAAGGCAGAAATGCTTGTTTAACAGATGTAGCTTCCATAAAGCCCACCTGCTCCTCCTATGCCATTTCTTGAAGAAATAATTAAACTCATTTTTTTTGGTATTTTACCTTAAAAGTCATGGACTGTGTCAGATCTGTAACTTTTAAAAACTTCATCTAGTATCTTTGGGGCATGATCTATAGGTATCAAACAGGGAAAACATAGATTTCAGCATCTGCATTTTTTATTCCTTTCAGAAGTGAATTTTCTGAGTCAACCTTGAATTGACCCAGACACAAACACAGTCAAGCTGCCCCTAAAAACTGACTCACATTTTCAATTCCAGCCATTTTATCTGGAAGAGTAGCTACAGGGCACTGCTACTATCTGCTGTATCATGAATTCCTGAGTAGGGGCTATTGTAGTGCTGGATCTGGTGAGAGAAATATATCCAGAGTATCTTATCACCTTTTTATGAAAAATGACCTCATGTTGCTTATGACTATTGACATTTATCAGAGATAGTCAGTATATTAAGACCTGCACAGACCTAAAGAAAAGTCAGTCCCTCCTTAACAGAGGAAATATATTTCAATTTCAGTGTTAGCACAAAAACCAGATGATTTATGACAGAAGGGTATTGTAGAAGAAGTGTGTGATCTGCTGGACAAACCTTCCTTCAAGTACGTGCTGTTCTTCAAGCATGGGAGAGCTGTCAGCTCTGCGCTCAGCTGAGTTCTTGGGCAAGGTATGAAACGGGACCCTCTTGAAGGTGTTCATAATCTTCAGGACAAAGCTGCCTTAAGTCCAGAGATACATTTCATAAGAGCTGCATTACACTACATAAGTAAGTCAAACAGAACTGTATAGTAGCATTTTGTTTAAATATTAAGAAATCCTTTAAGATAACTATATAAACATAGGGCTCTATTTATGTAGTTTGTATTTGGATGGGGCACTCAAATATAGGCATCTCCACTCTCATACAGAGGATGTATATGTTAAATATGTTCTGTTTGTACATGATCAAGTTATGGACTTTTGAAAAACACCATATCAGCAAATTTTATGTATACCCATGTAATACAGGAACCACACAACACATAAGTAATGGTGTGTGTGTGTGCATTGAAATATCTATATTTACCTGTACACTTTAATTCCAGAAATACTTATTACTTCCTAGAGATTTTTAGGAAAGAGAGGTTAAAGATTTCTGGAATGAGTTTACTTTTCAGAGATTTATAAATTCTCATAGCTCACAAGAAATTATAAATTAAAATTAGGGATATGAATGCATGTAAATGAATATTTTGTTCAGGAATAGTTGGATAAAAATTGAAGCATGTAATTGGCACTGTGGAGTCCCAAACATGACAGAGAAGGAACCTGTTGCTTGCCTTAAATTTTGACCAGGGCCTGACTCTGTTAATCGAGTTTCTTCATTGCAACCCAAAGGGGTTTTCAGAGGCCGATTTTCTAAAGGAAGGGAAAAAGCAAGTTGCAAAAAATGTTTCATTCACCCTCTACTAGGCCCTGTCAATCCAGTGCCATACGACGTGGCCACAGCTAAGAAAATATACAACCTCTGCAGTCAGACTGTGGCCATGTCTGTGCTGAGTTTTCTTCAGTGCACCCTACCAAACAATTCCCTAAACCACTGATATACTTCAAAGCATCTACAGATCATTGGGTTGATTCTTGTAAACATTTAAGAAGTACAACCATATCTTTTTCTACATCTTGTAGATAAGCAGACTTTCCTCCTTTTCGATTGAACTTGTAGCTTGTATACTATATAATTTTTTGGCAATTAGTTTATTCCACCCCCAGTGTGTACTACTCTTCTGAGCTAGATTAATTATGCAAACACGGATCTCGTCCTTTCTTACTCATACATATATATGATAAATCAGTTCTACTTTTATATGAATAAGTTACATGCTCAAAATCCCACAAGAACTCTTGTCTGTGTATGTATCTGCACATCCATAGCTATATCTCTGTCTCTGTCTGTCTCCAAAAATATTAGTGAATATATATGTATTTATGTACATACATATATATGGGCATGTGTGAGTATATACAATTATGTGTGTTTACATTGAGCTACAGATGTCTCATGTGATTACATAAACACAATACATGATTTTTCAAAATCTCATAGTGTGGTTGTGTCATAAAGAAATTTCATTCACACCATAAAAGAAGTTTGTTTTATTACAGTTGAGACTTTATTTTGAGATACTTCCAGATTAAGACCTACTTGTTGAGGAAAAGGTTTAGAAGGTAGTGAACATTCAGGTCATCCTCTAAAGCAGAGTGGAACATCTTTATTCAAACCTCTCCAAAGAGTCAATCCTTAATAAAATTGCAGACTAAAAAATAAACGAAGTTATAAATATATTTTGGTGGTTGGCATAAAAATAACACCAGTACTCATTCTAGCTTTGACGATAATTATTATTTATAAAGCCTATTTGCAAACATCAAAGCATTTTCTATATATACAGACTGAAAGTACTACTGAAATGCAGCCAAGTCTGTGGTGGAACATAGCACCTGTTGTAACAGTGCATTGTATGATGTTACACAGAGATCTGTGTGTGTGTGTATGTGTTTGTGGAGGGTATGTGCATATGCGTGTGTACGCATATAGATATACACACACACCTATATAGGTCTGATTTTATTTTATTCTTAATATTACATGCACATTTTCTACACGTATGTAATGTTATTAGAATTGAAAGCCCCAATTATACTGAAGTGAAAGCCTGCTTATTAATTGACAATAGGCCTCAGCTAAGTAGCAACAAAAGAAGTGCTTTGTTTGGCAACCTTTGTTTAAAAGGTCCTTTGAAAACTCTTTAAGAATACTATGAATAGAAATTGAACAAACCTTTAATCCTCTTCAGGTCACACATGTGCTAAAGCGAATAATAGTGTGAGGTCTTTTTCACCTTTTTAGTTCCTTTAAACCAGTAACCTAACTTGAAATGAGATAAATAAAAGGCCAAAGAAAGCTTAAAAAAATCTAACATGTAGGTTTCTGCTTTACTTATTCTGCTACTATAAGCCCAAAGATGCATTTCATGTAGAAGAAATGTATAAACACTAAATATTTATAATTCCATTCATAATTCGTTCAAACTCTGAAAGTTATTTCCCCTTTATTCACTTCAAATGCATTTAGAACCTTAGAACATTTTTTTTCATTTAATGCTCCTGTTCCTTTGTGAGTATCAGTGTGAAAATCTTTCCTTCGTGCTACAGTCCCTTTTTCCTATTCAACACTAGACTGCACACGATAATTAAACCTTGGGGGCTTGGAGATTTTAGACTAAAGCTTAAAGAAATGCAGTGGTGAGGCCTCTTCTCCCCCTATCTTCCACCGCTTGCTGTGGGGATTTTCTTTAGTTACACATGGCTTCACAGGTAAACAAGCTTGAAAAAAAAAATCACAAGCAGGAATTGAATTAACACCTTAGTGTTGCTTATAATGAACCAGTTTCCTTAATTAGATGATTGAAAAAAAATTATGTTCTAAAACATGACAGGCCGCAGACTGAAGTCTTTATTCAGGCAAATGCCCATAAAGTTATACTGGAGTGCTTGCAAGAGGAGCAACCTCACAGAAAGGACTAAAATGGTAATGTTAAAACATTGAGTTTCAACCCAGATTAAAGCATATTCTTAATCAAATGAAAAGAAAATTATAGTCTCTTTCTTACACTTTGATTAGAAATGAAGCATTTTCAGTATCTCCTTGTTTCTGAAGCTTATGAGCACCTTTTCTGAATTATAGGTTGGTAAATATGGAGCAATATATTCGCCATTGAATTTGGTGGTGGGGGGGGAAGACTAATTAACTCAATGACCAAAGGAAGGAGAGGCCTTAGAGCTTGTGCCTGAGCCAAGGGTAAGCCTGAGACAGGAGCGTGGCTGGAGGAACCCAGAGAGCTGGGGAGAAGGTTTGAGGAGTTAAGACCCCGCAGACGAGCTGGGGATGCCAGAGACGTCAGGGAAGATGCAGGATGCAAGGCCTTCCGATCCCAGTTTCCATCACTTTGGTTGCTCAGGGCTCAACTTGTTTCTGAATGGCAGCTGGTGTGTTTGTGAACCGAGCTGCCTTGTGTTGTTCCTGGGATCTTCCTCCAGCTGTCCTGCTGTTCCCATGCATGTGACCACACTTCTGAGCAGAGAGAAAAAGGAACGCCCAGAGAAGGATATCTGCTCCAAATACTTGCAAGTCTCCAAGCCTTTTCCCTTCTTGTATCATGTATGAAGACATTCTGCAATATGAAAGACTTTTTAAGTACACACAAGTCTGTATAGTTAACTGCTGCTAACATCATTCCTAAATCATATTTTCTTTCTCAGCACTGAAATCAGTATAACAGTGAAACACCAGCTGCTTCCAAAGACAAATACATTGTTTAAATCCGAGCAAAACATTCACAAATAGGCTTCAATAACCAGGATCTGAATTTTGCAGCATATGTGCAAGTTTCTCTGCAGATCTATCAGCTGTGTATGCACTCAACCTCTTATGCCAAGCATATTAGGCATCAAGGAATTGGTATTTCTCTAATTTATTGATCTGATCAGCTATAATCATTTCTGGAGCTCCATGAGAAAATCCTACATATTTTTAGCTTCACACTAAAAGAAGTTTTAAGCATATATTATTTCTTTTTTCTTTGTTTTCCCGTTTCAATAGCCACTAGGAGACTGCATTCTACTGGGAGAATACTAGGAGGCTGCATTCTTCTACAGATACTTATCTCTTAAGGTGTTTGTATACACCATTGCCTGCTATGATCTCTGCAGAGACAACCACCAGAGCCATGAATGATTATCTCCAGTAAATGTAAAAGTTGTCTGTTGGCTTAACAGCGAACATTTAGTTTTAAAAGGGACAGTTGCTTAGCTGGGCTCTTCTCTTAAGGAAATTAACTTTTTATCTCAAAGACAGCTAATTTAGCTCTCACCACCTTTGCTTCCACTCCCAAGTACCTTCTTATCTCGGGTAATCAGGATGCAGGGATTCCCAATCTATCCCTCTTTATAGCTCTCTTTCCGTGGTGTTACTGTTTGAACTTCATATCCCTGGATAAAAGGGCTAGCACACCAGCTCAGGAAGCAGTTTTAAGTATGAGGTAAATATGCAAGTTACTTAACAGCCCATATATGAACTCAATTACATCCTTCATCTCTCAAGATATGAATAAAAAAGGTTTGGCTTTGATCTAGAATTAAGCAATCCCTACTCATAAATCAATGTACCATGGGATTTTATTAGTAGCAATAATTAGTGGTTAACATTGCAATGAATAGAAGGTTGGGAAGCTTTAAAAACCAGTGCCAAGTTGGGACATATTTTTCACATACATTATCTGAATTACACAGAGGAAGCTTGGATTTTTAATTGGAAAGGTACAGCATGGATATACTAAAGGTATTTCATTAAATGAGTTACATTAAAGTATTTAAAAAATAAAAGCATACACCTGAGTATTTTTTCACTTTTTTTTACATCCTTTTTTTTAGTCTAGATTCAAAATTAAATTTAGAGTAAAAGTTATACTCCTTGTGTACTAAAATCTTAAGGCACGTCTATACATTTGGAAAGAAATACAAGTAAGCATCAGAAGTTATTTTTACTATAAACACTTTTCATATGTTCCCATGTAGAATGTAATGTCTGTATAACAACTTCTCAAATGTCCACATTCCCTCTTACTCACATACTGTGGACAGATGTTGTCCTGCTTTTTGTTACTTTAATTTATGAATCATACACATGCTGAATTATGAAATTAAAGTGATAGAAAATGTTATTCAAATTTTGATTCTATTTCTGTATCTTTAAAACATTTTCCTGTTTTTGGTGAAATGCTAATTTGGGTTATTTTCTCCTCAGATACAAGGTGAGATTCCCATCTGCAGGTTAAAATGTAGCTGATCCAAAATAATTCACATGTACAAAGAGCTAACTTAGAGCAAGACCTGTGCATCTTCCCAGAAACTCAAGATCCATAAATTCAACCATGCTGGAGAGAGCTTTTTGTTTAAACAATCAAGCTAAACAAAATGCAATTAAGGCTAACAGGACAAAAAGCATCCCTCTTAGGATTCATAAATGCTCCCATGGGAGACTGGAAGTAAAGAGAAGAGACTAATATAATTCTAATAGTGTCTTGTCTAAGCTGACCATTTAAACAAGCAACTTTTTCCCAAGTAAATGAGTTGGAGCCAGTTCATGCTTTTTTTTTTCACCCTTACAAAGCCAAGCAAAGTCAGTGGGAATTTTCCATGAATAAACAAGGAATTGGGTGCAAAACTGATTCTACTTTGAAGATAAATTGTGATCTGAGTTTTTACCTGTATTAAAAATACTTCAGTTTCTGAATGAGTTTCATAAAATCTCACAGAACTTTTGCAGAACACTGCTTCTCACCTTGCGTAAATAAGACTGGAGAAATTTAGAAGATGTTGACACAGTGCATATACAAGAACATATACAAAACTATACTTGAGGATTACTGTCTCTTCTATGCTCTTAATTTTTTACTTGTGAAATCTTTTGGGACATTCATGTACTTTGCTATTGATTTCTTTGCCTAGTTGTCACTTGGATTATTTCACCTCAACATATGATATCATACATTATTTGATTTTTAAAAGTGTTTTAGTAATAACCCTATCAAACCACTAACTCATATGAACTAAATTTATTCTGATTTTTAAATACGTTAGTGCCATCAAGGTCCATAATGACAGCTCTTAACAGTGAAATAACCGCCAGGAGAGGAATTTGAAATGACAAAAATAGAAATGCTCTCCCCTCAAGCTTGAAAGAGAAGATGGAACAAATCAGCTAGAAACTGGGAAGTGCTGACTGGGTCAGAGCCAGAGTGTCTGATTTAGTGCATTTCCACAAGGGTAACACTGAGTGAGAATTTTCCAGTGCAGGGTTTTTCATCAGGAAGGGCCAATTCAACAAAATCCGAACTTACCCATTTCAAGTTAACTTTCACTAGCATGATTTCTGGCTCAGGGATGGGGTTTTGTATTTAAAATGTGAGAGTGACAGCACACTCTTATCCAAACAGTGGGGCTTGCCCCCAGTGCGTCTTGGTTTAAACGAAGAAAAGCAATAACTTGAAACAGGGGATTTTCTTCAGTCCAGAAGGTACTCTATTTTTTTTTTCTTTTTCCAGAATAATGACATTCTGTAATGGGATGATTTCCTGTGAAAAAGTAATGTACATCTTCTTGGGTTCATCCAATATGGACAGAAAATAAACTATCTATCTTTTGTATAAAAATGTTTCTTTCCTTATTCCACTCGCTAGCACATATGAGATGCTAAAATGGGACACAAGAAACCCAGAACTATTCTCAGCTTTACCTCCAAGTTCTTATACAGGATTAGGGGACTCACTTTTTTTTGCCTCATGCATCTGTAAAATAGAAGGGATACTTTCCCACTCCCTAGGCTATTGTGGCAGCAAGATTCTGCCATGCATTTGAAATTCTTAAATAAAATAATATAAGCCACAGATATACCCTGACCACTCTTGATGAGACCCAGAAAGGAGGATACCAGGCTGCTTCTCAGGATGCATCCCCTGAGATCTGGGAAGCCCCTATGGGTATCGAAGGGCATATGCTATTCCTCCAATTCAATGAAACTGCTTCTACCTGCCACCTAGTATTCTGCAGTTCTGTCGAGCCCACCGTGTCTGTCCCCAGCGTGCAGCCTGGCACACCAGCGTGGCTCTGCTGTCTTGCATAGGCCAAACAGTAAAGTTTATGGATCGATGCAGCTGTGCCTGTTCCTGCCTTTTCTCTCCACAGGTTTGTTCAGTGTGGATATTAGGCAAGAAGACATTTCATAACTTTCTGGATTTTTGCCCCGGGTAGATTCATGAATTTATAACTGTAAATATTTGTGTCTTTGAGCTATATATACTCAGAGTATTATTATATTTAAAAATTAATTTATTATGCTTACTGTGAAAGTAGCAGGTAATATGAAGCAATCTATTTCTAAAGGGGAGAATCTATTGGAAAGTCAATGGCACAACTGAAATATAATTATTGTTTTAATCGGAATACTGTCTTCATTTACGACAATGTAACCCCATTCATTACTTTGAATTGCACAAATATAAGTTTGAGATGAACTTAGTTTTATATTTTTGAAATTTACAGCAAAATGTTTTTATCTATCTACTGGATTTCTAAACTCATTTTCTCTCCTGCAGTAGTGTGTTATATCCTCAGGTTACGTAGCACAAGATGCATCCAAGAATTGAATCATAAATCTCATTTTCCAAATTCCCACATTTATGTTTTCTTTTTCTTTCTCATCACTTTCTCCATGTATATCTCTTTTCCACTTTCCTGATGGATCAGCATTTCCATTATATATTTATTAGGAAAATAAGTATCACTAGGAGAAATTTAGAGGGGAGTGAAGGTTCTTTTATTTCATCTGAATATTGTCACTTAGCTCCAGCCACTATATCGACTTAAGCAAACTTTCATTTACCTAATTCAGTGGTGTTGTATCAGGGCTGGGATCCAGATGTGTGAGCTTCCCCGCAAGTTATCAGACCATTACAACACACAAGTGGGTGGATTACCAAATTCGCCAACTATTTTCCAAAAAATCAAGTCTTATCTTATATTTCTGTTTCGGCTGCTGCTTCAGACAAATGAACTACTTTTAATTTTAGACTGCTGGTCTACAGAAGCACATGTCCCACGCAGTGACCAGGTTTGCAGAAATACTATTGACAGGGGACAGGAACAGCAAGCAGAGTCTTGGGTGTCTGCGTAAAACACCGACTGCACGTCCTGTTCTTCTCATTCAGATCAAGTCCACATATAAGGCTTAATTCTCGAAATGCCATTTAGCATTCAGGTTTTCTCATTGACTCACCTGTAAACAAAAGCCAAATCTTACTTTTACGCCAAAAGGCTCTAATCTCCTTAAAAAGGCAGTACATAATCCCTGCAGAATTTATTACTCACTTATGTTCATATGCACATGTAATTCCTACTAAAGCTGATTGTTCACGCAAACAACCAAGGTGAAGCACATAAACCTGTGGCTGTAACACACACACACACACTCAAACACACACACACACACATCCCCGCACACGTGCACACTACCAAATTAACGCCTGCTGCACTTGTGTTTCTCCTGCTCTCTCCTTTATCTCTCCTTGCCTGTAATTTCTGCTAAACTATTTTGTGATTGCTAAAAGATTTTACTAATGACTCACGAGTACACAGTAAGGAAAAAGTGTGTCTGATCTCTCAAACACACGTATGTTCACTAGTACACACGTGTGCACACAGAGGCACAAACAAGTGAAAAAAACAGGAGAAGCTCCCCTCGCAATTTCTTGCACCTAGAGGAAATACACTATCTACACAAAAATTAAGAAAAGTTACTTTTATTTGGTAGGAGCGTTCTTGGGAGGAGACGAGGGAGAAGAGAGGATATGTACCCAGAGGCCTAAGCTAAAAAGGCTGCGCGTTTTTTTCAGAATAAATCAGAATGAGAGAAGGAATTGGATGAAGAGCTAGAAATACCCAGAAAGATCTTCAAATATACAAAAGGTAAATTAAATATAAACTAAATATATGCAATTAAAAGTTGTATATATCCCATGGTGATACATAAAAATTGTCTTAAATCTGAATTAGTAATAAGCAGTGATTGACTTTCATTATCATATGTGCTTCATCTGTTTAATTTTCCACAGTGGACATAGCTTATATAAACAGATTATTTCAGCTTCCCATGCAAGTAGTGTAATGGAAGACCAACACTTGTCATTTTGATTTTGGAGAAATATTTTTTATCAGCACAATGCAAATTAAATAACCCTCAAAAGCTGGCAGTAAGGAAAATTGAAAAATTTCCTACAGCGTTAAGATTCATCTAGATTTCACACAACCTTTTCAACCTATTTTCCTCCATTTCTAGATTCATTTGAAAAATGGCAAAAAAAAAAAAAAAAAAAAAAAAAAGAAAAGAAAAAGAAAAAGAAAAGGGATAATTAAAAGCAGGATAATTAAAACATATTAACTATTTGTCTATGAAATCCCAAGGGAGACACAGGCAGGATGAGGTGATCAGTAAGCTCACTCATTAGCAGTCAGCTTCGGTATTCACTGGAGCCACAGCGTGAATGCCAGGGCTCTGTAACCTAATGTCTGCTACCATGTGCACAGCAATTTCAGAAAAAAAATGCAGATCTGCTTCCAGGTCAGTCTAGTCCTACTGATGGCTGCAGTGCTGAGGCTCAGTGGTGGTAGCTAGTGTCAAACTTTGGAGGTCCATTTTGCCAGGCTTTGCCTAAACTTCTTGTAAAAGTGCTGTCCTCACATCAAAAATTCTGCTACAGTTTTGATTAACGAAAATATATAGTGATGGAAGAATCAGGTAGCAGTAGTCTGTAAATGGCTTCACACGAGCAGTTAGCACAGCGTTTGAACACAGTCTGGACATTATTTTGCTTTTACTGCCCTGTGATCATTTAGGTAAATATTTCAGACCTTTATCTTAGTTCTTTTCATCTACAAATCAAGATAAGAATTTCTGTATATGTCTGGCAATTGCTGGCAGCTGTTTAGTCTGATATGACATTATTTAAACTAAGTTATTATTGGCCTTAGTCTTCATCTTAGTCCATATAAAGGTCTGCATCACAGAAAAACAGAATCACAATTGTCTTCCTTGGCCAAGAGGCCACAAATTCAGCAGAGGTTTGAACTTTTCCTCTCTGAAGGGCTGGCTGTTCCAGGATTTAGGAAAGGGTCAGGTCTGTTTCCCCATGGTTAGCTCAGTGAATAGCCTAATGGGAATGATCTCCTTGTATACAATTAAATATCTTTCAATTCAGTTCACATTTTGGTTTAAAAGGAAGTTATAATCTGACTAGACCAAAATCAGTAATGACCATTGGAAGACAAATGAACTCTCCAAACTCCCTTGTTAGTGTAGATCTGGTGGGTTACAAATTTAAAGATTCCTCTCTCCAATAAGGGGAAATCAGGACTGAAGCACAGTGGTGGTGGGCGAGGCGGAGGGCATAGCGCTAACCTGACATGCTAGAGTAACGATGGCAGTGAAGAAATAGTGGCATGGATTTCAGGTCTGGCTAGTAATGCGAGTACACGCCTCATTTTCCATGATGTCCCAACTGAGCAGTATGTGCTGACATGTCTTCTCTGCTGTGGCTCAGTATGTTAGCATGTAGGTCTAGGTCTGCCTCTCTGACATATGTAGACCTTTGATCGTGGTGTAGATACGTGTCTGAAGGACAGTGTCCTGCTGTACAGGGTGGGATTCATCTGCCTGAACTGGAGACACCCTCATGTTACTTGTCTAAACTAGCAGCCTAAGGTTTCTCTAGTTGTCAACACCTCATCCCCACAATAGGTGACAGAGACAGGTGAAGTGAATCAGCCTTCAGTCCAATGACTATGAGGGGACCATAGGTGATTGGTATAGAGTTGCACAAGTGGCTTTAGATATTTAAAGTTCTGTGGCATAAATTTCATTTCTGATATGCCTCAAGCCTCACTTCTCTATCTCTTGGTTCCCTTGGCAGCTGGTTGCCTGCTAGAATCCTACTTTATATATTATTTCAAAGTCTATGATATATTTTCTAGAGTTCAGTTTGTCAAGAAACATATGAAGGGTTTCTTGAGTTTCAAAACAGCACCAGTCAACAGGTCAGTGACAGGGCAATTAGATAAATAAACAGACCTGCCTTCAGTCTCTAATGCAATCTTCTGTTTAAAGATATGCTATCTTCTCTGAATCAGCTTGACCTGTTCTTCTATTAATAAACTTATCAGTAAAACATCCATTAACTGATTTAGTTGGTATGCAGGAGTTTAATTAGGCAACAAGACATGACAAGACTGTGTTACAATGAGATAATGCACACCTCCCATGTGGTGTGAAACATCAAGTGGAACTAAATAACTTCAAAAGCCTGAAAAGTATGTTGAGTTGTAATATTGCATAGTCAGAGCCTGGGCATCACTATAATTCTGCAATACACTGAAAAGATGATCATTTGAAAAGCATTTAATGGACATTTAAGAAAACTTGTCTGTATAAAGGCACTACTTGTCTGTTTACTGAGTTATTTAGTAGCTAACTCATGAACTGCAATAATAAATATATTTTTAATATTAGATGCATATAAGCTATAACATGAAGAATATTTTACTCAGTTTTGTACTTCTCAATGGTAACTTCAAGCCTAGAGAGTGAAGTATCACAAACCTCACTGATATTGTCTTGGAACGACATGTCCGTCCACATGAAAGATGTTCTTCTGTGGCTTGTCTTCATTAATGAAACGTGACACTCCAGGCATACATTAAATGAAGCACATGCAGTCAAATCTCAAAAACTCATACAAATGTTTCACTTCCCTTCAAAAGAGACATAAGGAAAAAAAACCACATACAAAAGACATGTGATAGACAGGTAACAATGTTGATAGGAATCAAATCAAATTGAACTGAATCAAATCAAATTCCATTGAACTGAATCAAAACAAAACAACCTCTGCATCTGAGTGAGAACAAAACCTTTGTAATTGCTTTTACACTCCTAAAATGGTAAGCTGATTTTATGCACAAGTGTCAAAATACTTTTCCAAAAATAAATGAGTCAATTTTTGCAAAATCACTTTGAATTATGATTTCTACCATTTTACTCATAATGGACAGAGCCTGCAGAGACTCAAAGTCATGAAGAAAGCCTGATGTATTGCCAGGATTAGAACTGAACTCTCCTGAGTCCTAGACCTGGGAGGATAGGCTACAAGACCATTTAAATTCCTGCTGCCCTGTTAACAGAAAACTGATTTCACTCTTTGCTATTTTTTTCTAATTTAATAGCTAGAGGTCATATGTGTTAAAAAGAAAAAATCCTAATAGCTTGTGTTCTACCCACTTACTGTGAAATTCCCTATTCAAGTAGTTACACAAGTTAATGCAGCTTTCCTGTAAAATCTCCTCATTCTAGACACTAGTCACTGTCACCCTTAGTGGAAATGTGAGGGTGCTTAGCGACTCTGACAAACAATCCTGGAGGACAACAGTAAGGGGAAAGAGAAATACATTTTGTTTTTTATAATAGTGGTAATATTTTCATTTATTCTTCCATGATGTGCAGCATGCAGGACCTTCAGAGAAACAGTTGACGTACAGCATCCTGCTTCAGTGAGTAAGGGGCACTGGAGGGATGTCTTCCTGGTGAAGAGGAGGATGACCCTTTGACCTTAACTGTTCCCACTCACATACAGATATAGAAATGTAAGCTACTCAGCATGGTGCCAGTTAATTTAAATTACCTAACATCCCAAAGGGCAGCTCCCTGCTGAGGAGCCTTTTCTTTTCTTTTTCTTTTGACCTTCTAATGCAGAGTAACTTTTCACAAGGATAAGTCAGATGGTCAGCTGAAGTATTCAGTTTCTGAGGCCTTTGGAGGTTCATGCAAAAGGTCACTTCAAACTGTATTCTGCTGAATAAGGGATCGGAAAATTGATAAATTGCACTGAATGGCCAGATCCTCAGCCTGTGTAAGTCGGTGTACCTGCACCAACGTAGCCATTCCACTCCCCCTCAGAGCGTTAAGCAATAACCAGAACTGGATGACAGATTTTCTTCTTCATGATTGCAATTCATTTAATTAGTTTTCATCCAAGCAACTAAGGTCCTGTCAACCCACAAGAGTTGTACCATTTTAACCAAATCTCTCTGTTGTTTCCAGCTTCCTTGTGTTTGATCATGCTGTGCTGGCTTCTGTGACAGCACTGAATATGACTCTTTGGGTCACAGGATGGGGCAGGACCTCTGGGGCCCTGATGGGTGGCACCCCACCAGGCTGCCATGCTGCACCACAGCTTCTGCCTTGCTCTGTGAGTCCCTGCACCAAGCTGCTGCTTGGCAGATTAAGGAGTCCCAAGACCAGGAATATGCTGCAAATGTAGAAGTTATGACCACAATAACAGGGAAGTATTAGATGGGAAACATTACAAAGATTTCATGTTCAGTGAAGACTTCATATATCTGTTTGGATGGTGTACAAACAACGAAAGCAGTGCAAACTAAAGAGTTTATAGCAAGTTATATTTGCCATGGCATATTTGCCTAGAAATGATCATGTACACACTGCAAGAAGTACTAATGCTTTGCTTGTGTAAGTAAAAAGTAAATTAATCAATTAATAAATCAAATATCTCATCTGCAACAAAGGCCTTAGTCTGGCTTTCTAGATCCTCCCAGCTCTGGGATTTTCTCCTGTTCTGCTTATTTTTGCCATTTACTTACACTTTTGTTTATCTCCTATTTTCCCTGAATTTCATTCAAGACACTGGGTGGCTTCAGCTTCACCTTCAGAGATGACCTCCATTTTCTTGATTCTCAGCAACCTGTAGGTCTCTCTGCTTGACATTAATTTGCTGAAACAAGATGATTTGTTCAGTGTTAGTCACTGTCTGTCTCTGAACTCTGAGCAAGTGTCGTTGGAGGGCTTCATGAAGTTGTTCCCTGCAAACCCACAGTTGCTGCTGCTGAATGTCTCTCTCAGCCCTGGCGCAGCCTGAGCCACCAGGGGAGGCTGTGTGAAGGCTGTTTGAAGTTGGTTTTCTCCTGCTGAATTCTCTAAGGGAGCCTATGTTCATTGCAGCTGACATACAGAACAGAACTTTACTTGTTTTTCTAAGGTTTCTGCTGCTTAAAACATTATTATCTTTGTTTAAGAAAAGTTCTCTCTCTTTTTCGGTTAGATTACACAACAGTCCTGTATTGTCTTAGCTGGGCCTCCAGAAGGTGTTAGTTAGCATTTGGAGCTCCTACATAAACAAATCCTCAGGGGCTTCAGTCAGAGAGTAATGCTATCTTTTGTGTTAAAGATCCATGCAATGATTTCCACTCACTGGGCTGGTGGGAACTGATAGGAGGATTTACATACATACAGTATTGAATATATGTATATCATTTTTCTACAAAAAAAGGATTCTTCTTCTAGTATCACTTTTCTGCTAGAAAGGAATCCTTCTTCCAGTATCCCATGAACCCTGTGAACAAATCTGTTAAAATCATATTCTGATTAGTAATATGGAAATGTTTTTGCTGACAATTACAACCTAAATCATAACCGTCTACCCTTGGGCTTCAGTGAAGAAGGCAGATGTGCACTCAGCAAGATAGAAAAGGAAAATTTTAAAAGAAGACCGCAAAATCAGGCCCAGAATACCCAACTTGAAATTCTATACAAAGATCAGTCAGAAAATTCTGCTAGTTTCACTTCCATGGAAGTTAATTACTGGCATCATAAGCAAATAAGTTTGCATTTTTCCCTCCTGTACCCATGATCTTCTATCAAATGATATTTTTCAGCTCAGTGTCTCTCCCTGACTTTATCTCATATAAATAAGGCCTCTTGCCTTAAAAGGACCAGATATGGCTTTCAGATTGGCTGACAAGGAAAGACTGAACATGGGGCATCCATAGGAAAAACCGAGGAACCAAGCCTCACAACAATATGCATTCCCTATGGATTATCAGTGCACTCTGAATATATCTAATGCTAAAGGCCCTCTCCCTGGAAAGGGACCTCCAGCCTCCTGGCCACAGGGCCCTGAGCCTGCTCTGCCCGTGGCTGCCTTGTTGAGGTTGGACTGGCTGCATGTCCGGCACATATCACTTGACCCAGAGCACTTTGCAGTGCCATTTGGCACCCATATGTTTCCTCAGTTCAAAGTGCTTGAAGTAAGGTGAAGACTGCATTACAGCCCCCCGGGCAATAATCTATATAATCACAGCCAGTTTCCTCTCAGAAGGAGCTAGCTGACTTATTCCTAACTATAGTGCAGGAGGAAGATGAATCAATACGCACACGGGATGGACGCTCAGAGAACCAGTACTCATGGGGTAGAATGCAAGGAGAGAAAAATGCCACTACACACATACCTGTGTATTTCTCATACTCAAAGAAATTTAATTTGATTGATGGAGGCTCACACACAGTTGACCTAACACTTATGCAGTAGGTGTTATTTATCAAGGCTCAACCAAGAAGAGGCAGAAGTAGAAGCATAAGCTACTGCAGCATGAACTGAAGACACAAGCAGCTGTGGTCAGAGACTACAGAAACCCCCACGTCCCATTGGTCTGCACGGGGGGGGGGGGGGGGGGGGCCTGTCACACTCACTCACCAGTGGATTACACCACCTTGCTACACAAATTTACATGCTATATCAGAACCCAAAGTCTGCTCTGAAGTAAAGTTAAAGTTGAGTTCAAAGCAACCCAGCTGCTTCCAGGAGCTGCCAAGCATAGGGCAGGACTGGCAGGGGAAATAGTGATTTCTCTTTGAAGTCCTGCTGCTAGATGGATGCTGATTGTCTCATGTTACTGTAAGCATCAAGTAACTTAAAAGCGAGCTCTCAATTTACTGAGTAGAGGACAAGAGTCAATGGAAAAATATTTGTCAAGTATGCTAATGACTCCTATGTGAGGCACATGTATCTAAAAAGCCAAAGAATTGCAAATAAAATGAATTTCTAGAAATCATTTTCCAAAAAAAAAAAAAAAAAAAAAAAAAAGCTGTTAGCTACACTGACACTAGATATCAGTCAAATTATTGGCAAGAAAATAAACAGAACATCTAGGTCAATTAATTTCTCATCAAGTAGATATAAAATATTTGGGTTTGGGTTTTGTAAGCCATACAAAAATCACTAATCTGATTTTATTAGTATAGCACTGAAAATTTAACACATTAATGGAAATAAAAGATTTAACAGATGCAAGGCATGAGTTTTTAACCAGGTTTCTGTCTGTTTTCCTCTCTGCAACATGGACATACAGCAATATTAGATATACTTTAGACAGAGTGGTTTGGGATTTAAGTTCTGCAGTTCAACTGTGGTCCTAGAAATTGAGAAAATCCATTGCTACTTGAGCCATTTCGTAGTAAGTTTGGCAATTTGGGAAAGTACAGAAGAAATAAGAGCAATAGTCCAAGAAAGTCTGAGGTCACTCACATGACAGATAAGGTCCTTATCTGACTTCTCTTTCCAGACTGGATGGTACCACTTGTCCATATATTAGCTCCACTTTATCAATATCCATCACACTAATAAGGTTCAAAAATTTATTAGTGGTTCAGCTCTCTATCTCCATCTCTGAGGCTTCTGAGACTGGCCTTCTGAGTACACATCATAACATGGTAATATACACACTATGTAAAGGCATACAATTTGTTACATATTTTGAGTGTATCTCTAACTAAAATTGCATAATACAACTTTGTTCCAAAATTGCATTAACCTCTCTAATTTAGTAGTCTGTAAATAGATATAACATAGTAACATAGTTTATGATACTCGTTTTAAGGGTCCTTCTCAGAAATGTGATTTGCTGTGAATCCTTATTACATGTTGGTCATGCACGTTATCTTCTTTCCCCAAAAATATTTGACAAGAAATAAGTTCTTTCTCTGTCAGTTTTACTAAAATACAGAACTGTTAGCATATTCACTCAGATTGTATAAGCAATGACCAAAGTGATCACTCTGGGAAGCTCTATTGTCATCACTTTGAACCAAAGTGACTCTCTGTCTACATGTCATTCTTTCACGCTATAAAACTAATCTAATTTTTGTGCCTCACCTTCAGAATGGTGTCTTAGCAAGCAAATTTTTCATTATGAAAAAGTCCCAAAGAAATCAATAAATACCTGAAAATCAATAGTACTCTTGAACAGAAAGAAATTATTTTAAAAGTTTATATAAATAGAAAATGATATTGAATTCTAAACTATCTTCAGAGAGTTTTTTTGATTGCCATTTTATACCATTCTATAGATACATATGACAGTTGTATAATGTAGTTGCATAGTATTATGAAACAAGGATGGTATAAGAATCGGTATAACGGGACTGAATCACAAAACAAAGCTTTCTATGAGAGACAAGCCATAAGCACCTTGTGTTTACGAAAAAACCATGATCAGTAAAGAATAATCTTGAATGAGGAACATAACTTTTTAATTTAAAAAGTCATCAAGAATTAAATCTTATTATAGTAATACTTTTTTTGATTCTACGTAATTTGTACAGTGATCTCAGTAATGGCCATCTTGAACACAATGTCATATGCTTAAGTAACAGGAAGTTATTTTTCTCTTCAAAATAGACCATATTTTAATACAAAATCAAAAAGGAAATAAATTAAGCACTAAGCATCCTCATGATCAGGGCTTTACTTTCTTTCAGGTTTCAAGGAAGTTTTTAAGTTTTATATACAGCATTGATTTCAGTGGAACAAGAATTTCTCATAGTACTAGTATTTATTACTTCCTAAAATATTATTTTTTGCTACACAATAGTGTGCTATAATTAGATTATAGTTATATTATAATTATATAATAATTAGATTATTTTGGAATTTACTTAAATGCAAAGGGACACTTTTTCTTCTATTTTAAGACCTGAGAGTAGTGATATCTACCAGTGAATTTAGTTATGGTCCTTTATATATTTTGAAATAAAAATTTCTGAGTTCACCCTTGTTCTTTATTAACACTGATCTTTATCATGTTGGATAGAATCTCTTCCCAATATATGTATACCTTCCAAGGACATGCACTTACTACCCATGAAAAAACCTCACACCTCCATCTAGGAAAAAAAAATCACATCTCCAAGTAATATTGAAGTTGCTAGCTGCTGAAACTTTATAGCATTGTTTCTCTCTGACAAACACGTTCTCATCATGCAAAGGTGCAGTTCACCTTCTGAGATGATGTAGGAGCAAATATAGCACAAAATGATCTCTCACTCTGCTATAATGGCCTTTGAAGACTGCCGTGAAGAAGTACTTTTAATACTGCTATAGAATGGCTTAAATTTAATTGAAAGCATCTTCACTACCTTTCATTTCACTAAGTTCCTTTATGATGCAGGCAGCTGATATACCCGCATTTTTAAAATCTGAAGTATCGACTAAGATTTTTATTTTTACTTCAGAAAGAGAAAAAAGAAAAGAGAAGAGAAGAGAAGAGAAGAGAAGAGAAGAGAAGAGAAGAGAAGAGAAGAGAAGAGAAGAGAAGAGAAGAGAAGAGAAGAGACACGGTACTTTTCAGGGATTTTAAATTCTCTGGTAAGATGACATCTGAATGTTCCTTAAGGAAAGAATGGACATGCATGTGTATGTGTATGTGTAAGAGAGAAAAATCAAGCTGAAAATCTCAGAAATAAACTGAAGAGGAAACACTAATGTATCCTGTATAAGCACAATAACATAACCCTTAGGAATGACCCAGAAAGAGTCTTTGGAGAGTTCTGGCAGAGGAGAGGTTTGATATTATTAGCAAGGAAATGACCTCTAGTTGTTTGAAACTGCCCATTCTCAAAGAAACAGGTCTGTGTACATTTTTGTTGATAGACAGAACAGCATCAATATCTCACCCTAACAGGAATAACCTGCACGACCCTCAAACTTCTGGCCAGCTACTCAGGTCACAGAGGGAAGGAAAACTTTACGCAGGGTTTTCCACTTCACTTGTGTGATACGAACAAGGATATTTACTGTGTGTTTTGAAGACATACTGATCTGCCACATATTTGTGGTTGTAGCATGGTTGTTACTGAATTTTGTTCTTGATTCTTATTCATCATGTCATTGTTTGTCTAATAACATTATCTACAACTTCATCTGAGTAATCTTAAAAGCAAAGCAACAGAACACTTCAAATATTACAGCAAATACACTTTTTATCTCTGGACACAGCAGTGATAGTATTTGTCTTTTATGGAATTTGATATTAACTTTCATATATGATTACAGAAGTAACTATAACAGTAATAACAATAACCTTTGCTGCTACTTCTTTTTCATCTTCTACTACTACTACTACCACCACCACCACCATCGCCACCAACAATAAAACCATTTCCACACATCCCTGTGAATTGCATGCCTGGGTAAAGACAGAAGAATGACAAACAAACTCTGTCACAAGCATAAGGAAATAAGAAATTGCAGAGAAAAATCACATATATGTCATGTGAATATTTGTATTTGTATATGCACAAACATACATATTTGCATATACATAATCTCAGTAGTTCTTCTGAAATCAAAAGTAATTCTAGTCTCTTCTGACTTCAGTAGATCTTGGATAAAGTCATGAACTACCTATACTGGCTGCGTAGGAGGGATACATAGGAGGTCAATTGTTTCTCCAGAATCTAGGATCAACCTAGAGTTGGTTCCCTGGAAGTGTAACATTAGTGTTGTGGTGTTTCTCCCTCTTATTTTACAGCCTACAGCACTTGCCCAGAAGGCTGGAACCACTGCAAGACCTGGTGTGCTGGAGGGAGGGGACATGCACACCCTGGGAGGACACTGAGGGTCTGCTGCCTCCCTGCCGTGCTGGTGGGAAAATGGCCCATGGTACCTGTAGGACTGATCACATGCCATAACAGATCAAGATACCTAGCAATAAGGTTACCTCACTTACCTAGAAAGATTAAAGATTAGGTATCCAAATCCAGGCCGAGCTCTCCCAACAGTCAAGTAAGATAGACAGACATCTTTGGACTATGACTAATCTTACTTGTCCTAGGCACCTACTTAAGTATAAAACAAACCAGCCTTTTGTCATATTTATTTATTTCTTTTCCAGTTGAAGTGATGAAATTCCTAATTTTTAGATGTCTGGTCCTTAAATCTGAACTGAAACCCAGTATGAAGCACCTGGACTGCCTATTTACTGCTTTGAGACAGTCTGTACTCCAGAGACTACCAGCAACTGGTCTGTCCTACAGAAGGACTACTTTTATTGTAAGCAGTCATTGGAAAGAAAATGGAGGAACAGATAGGATGTACACGCTGAAAATGCGGACTCCCCCTCTACCCTTGGGTGACAGCTCTTACTGCTAGGCAGTAGAGCCATGCTTTCCTTTTGCCATCTTCCTTTGGTAACATGACTCTTGCCAATCAACCGGAGAGTGAAATGTAATTTGTAGAGAAGCCTAGGACACAGAAGAGAGGTCAGATACTCAGCAGAAAACAAACCTAAAGTGCATCAGTGCATTCACTGAAAGAACTTACATTTCCAAATACATTTTTTTAATTTCCATTTTGTGAAAAAAAATGTGGGTATATAAAGAACCCTTCAGATAGAAGCAATTTCTGTGGGATGGTATTTTCAGCTTTTAGCAGCTCTCGTTTCTACTGTGTGTCCTCTGAAGATCTGGGCTAACCTAAGTGTTTCCCCAGATCTTGAAAGATTCATAAGATTTATAATATCATTTTTTGTAAGTAATGATTTCTATAGGAACTCACACTCTCTGCAATAATGTGTCATCCAATTGTCCAGCTGCTGGTAGCTATTCGATCTTAGACCAAAACACACTATTTATTTGAGTTACGACTTGGTAGTTCCATAACACATGATGACATCTTAAAAATGAGGTTAGAAAGGAGACTCTGGAGGCTACACTGCATTAGGTATGCTAGCCTCATTAAATTCTATAGTCTTTTTAATTATCCTTAAAATTTCTTGGAAAGATGAAATTACTTCAAGGACAGCTCTATTTCTTTTTATAAAGAAAGGGTCCAGTCGTCATGATTTTGAATGCTAGCTTGATATAAAGCTTTCAAATTCTCACAGGTTATTCAGCATTCCAGGAAAGTGATCCAGGCCCAAATTGGAAACACATTATGTAACTGTATCTGGCAAGAGAAGAAATTAGATTTATTGATTAAGGTTTTTATCAAATAATACCTCACACGGAAGTGTGAAACTGTCTATGGGGCACGCCTGATTGTAATCATGGACCATTAACAAAGGAATAAACTGGCTTAAGCACATTAAAGCATTTACAGGATATACTGAGCAGTGTTAAAATAAAGGATGTCATAAATTGTGTGCTGCAGCACTTTTCAAACAGGCAGTCACCTCTGCTGTGAACCTTACTGTATTTTAATTGTCTGAATTGTGCTGTTATCGCAGTCTCCTTCTCTAAGAGCAAACTCAAGTTTACCCTGAGGTTATTGGAATGGTTGATAATTTTTTTAACATGCTTACCATTGCCTCAGCTTAGATAACCTGCAGTCTGGCTAACTAGAAAATGCTAAAATCCCTGCACATTTGCCTAATGAGAGGTTTTTTTTCAAGCAGCCATTTCATGCTGAAACTTGTTTTTTCCATTAGTGGAGAGAGTGAGAACAAACCCTATCTAATTATTGTTCAGCGAACGTTTTATCAAGTTCCTTTTATTGGATTTTGTTGAATAAGCCATTCAGTATACTCTCTCCTCCTTGCACCCCATGCCACTCAATTAGGTGACATCTATGTTATTGGATTGCATATGTTCTTGTTCCCAACTACAGATGGAAATTTTTATTTTATGAAGCAATTTTATTTCTTTACTGTATTCAAGCAAAAGCCTCACACTTCTGTATGAAAAAATCTCAGTACTATTCTAACACTGTTAATGTGTTAAAAGGTGTTAAAATGACTGGACATTTATAAAAACGCCTACAAACAGAACTACACAGTTGTTTCTCTTCAGGAAAAAAAAATAAAATAAACTGCCCATCGTTTCACCCGTTGCAACTGCGAGATGAGCCTAGCACACAGGGGCAAATCAACCAGCGCAGGTTTTGATAGTAATAAATTCATTAGAGATGTCAGGGTTATTGAAGGACGTCAGTAGTGCCAATGGCCACAGCAGTTAGGTAAAACCAAGCTCGAATGTGCCTGCCCCCGTTGCAGCGACAGTGCCCCCGCAGACCCAGCCTGACTGCAAACAACCCAATAGTTTGCAATGCACGAGCTGGCACCAGCTCGGGTTTTTACGGAAAGCGTTCCGCTCCCAGCTGCCTTGGAATATGGACGTGATAATTCACCTGCTACCACTGTGCTCTGCGGACAGTTTGCAAGCTCTCCTTGAGCATGTTATGCAGCTGCGCTGAGGAAGAGGGGAACTTTCCAGTCCTATAGGGCCTTCCTCGCCAGAGGTTTGGGGCTGATATTGTACCTGGCATTTCAAAAGGGCTGATTTTTGCTGCTTCAAGATATAAATGTGCATGTTGAAGGATCTACATTGCTTACAGGTAACTAGATTGCCTCTTATTGAAAGGAGAACTACAAGTAATAATAATAATAATAATAATTAAAAGACATAAAATAATATATAAAAATAATACTAATATATTAATACATTAATTTATAATAAAATTATATAGTAAGTAGTAATATCTAATTAGTACATAATAACATATTAGTATATGATATTTTAATTTATGCTAGTATGTGACAATAAAGTTAATATAAAAACCAAAATGAACTGCTTTTGAATATACATGTTTCAGAAGCTAGAATATTAAATTAAGAAGTTACGTAGTTCGTCATCTATTCAATATGTGAGAGCTTAGGAAACGCCATGACTACTAAAAAGCAGTAATAATATATTCAGTTGCTGAATAATAAATACAGTACAAAAGAAATGCATATGAATATTTGCATCTAATTAAAACTATGAACTGAAATTATACTAACACATTAATGTAGTTTTAGAATAATTGTATGTATGCTTTGGTATAGGTACAAAGCAGAATTTTAGTTCTTTCCCTGAAAGCTTCTTTTCTACTACATTTCTTTACTTTTATAAGAAAAAAATAATATGATTATGTGCTCTTGACTGAGTACCAAAACTAAAATTGTTGAAATGAGTTATGGGATTTCATTTTGGAGCCAAGAGATTAAACACGGTTACTTATCAGTCACCCAGCAGCTTATTTAGTTTGTCACTCATCTGCACTGAACTCAGTAGTCCAAAATCAATATACTGCAGCTGCAGAATAAATACAATATATGGCCTTGGAAGAGGAAAGCATGTGGTATGTAAAATGATGGGTATGATGATCAAAGTGAAAATGAACCATAGATTTTTATTTTCTTCCTTCACATCCAGATTCTAATAAAGAGGAAGGAGTTAGCACTGTAAAATGCAAAGTGTTTTCACCTGCACATGTCCATTCTTCATTTCTCTCCTTGTTTCTGTAAATGTGAAAAAATAAATGATGGAAACTCTTGGTTTTCTAAGAAAATTATTCTCAGTTCTCTCCTAATAGGGATACTGTGCAAGTGTGTAGACTTCTGTCTTCTGCATATTTTCTTACTCCCATATACACACATGTACAGACAGACAAATACACCCACCCACAGACACACATCCTCTGCATATATTGAGGAGGAAAGGAAAAAGATTATAGACATAAATTAAGTTTTTGCTTGCTTATTTCACTGATAAAATGTAAAATTTTTATAGCAAGCTTTTGTTTTGTTAGATGAAATAATGTTTCATTAAGTGAAACTATGCAAAGAAGTACTCATATTCCAAGAGCCTTATGAAGATTATCTAATTAATCCCTATAACTTCTCCAGGTCCCTTTGTAATATTTCTCTATTAAGATGCTATTTACTCCCACTTCTAGCTAATTAATGTGAATGCAAAATAAGAACAGACCAGTCCCTTTGGTCACAGCACATCCACCTCCCACAGCTCATTTTTTCTGCCATCTATCATCAGTCTTTATTTATAGACCAGAGATGATTTTAAATCCACATGACTTTGGGCCAATTTATGAAAGGTATTTAGATAACTAAAGATGCAGATAGGTGGGACTTTGAAAAGGGCCTTCACATATGTCAGAGGTCAGCGCCTGCTTTTAAACACAGAAAAATGCAACATATAAAAGTAAACTCTGTTCCAAAGAGTTGAGTCTCAGTTGACAAAATCTTATCACCTCCTGTTTTTATGGCTTGATATATTTTTCTCTCCTTTATGTTCCTGCTACATGTTTGCAAAACTATCTCTCTTTCCCTCCTCTCCCCCTCCAACGTTTAAGTTAGCTTAGAGAGCTGCCTGCCCCTCTATTTTCAGTGCTAGCCTTTAATGCCTGAATACTCTCAAGTCACTGTTCTCCTACTGATGCCAGATGAATTTAAATTTGCAGAGCTTCACGTGTCCTGCACAAGCAACTAAATGTAAAACATGTTTTATTTGTTTTGTTTTTTTTCTCTGCGGTAATACTCAGTAATGAATCATTGTAATTCTTCAGTCACAGAGAAAACTTCATAAAACCATTCTACATAGTCAGCAAAAAGTATCAGTCAGGAGAAGAATAGTTGAAATAGGCAGTATTACTTACTAAAAACTAACTCAAGAAAAGTTCCTTGTTCATACAAAAATGGCAAAGAAAAGAGCTCTGTGAGAAACTAGGCCTGTATCTGCACTGATATTTGCTGCTGCTCTGGTCACTTCTGACCCGTCCTTTTGCATCTACGTGAGATCCCACAGTATGAACGACAGCCAGCTATGTTATACATCTTACCTCTCCGGTGTAACTCTGAAGCACAAGCATCCCAGGAACTAGCCTGTGGACTACTTGTCTATCCTTCCCAGAGCTGCCTTTTACTCCTCTGAAGGAAAAAGGATTCCACATTAATTCCTAGAAATAAAAGAAACACTTGAAAGAAGACCAGGCCCTTTTCAAGGGACAGATAAACCTGTGAAAGAAACTTAAAAGTAAGAAAGTAAAAAAAATATAATAAATTTCTCCATCTTAGATTGCTGTGGGAAGACACAGCATTGCAGAAGAGGTTGGGGTTAAACTCCAAATCATATTAAAATAGAAATCCTGGAGCTCCATCATGCCTCTCCTCCAACTGCGATTTCTCCCCACTTACCTCTACTGCCCAGCTGCAGCTTGTTTCCCTTGGAAGTGTGTTGCTACATTTCTCCTCAGCTCACACCACAGAGGTGTCTCCTTCAAAGAGGTTGCAGAGAGGCCATTGCACAAAAATGACGGTAGTTTCAGGCTTCATTAACCTTTTGTGGATTTACTACTGATGGCCTGGTAGGCTCTCTGCTTACTCACTTCATTTATCAGATGGTATACCTGCTAACACAATGAAGTATGTCACTGTGAGCCCCTCAGAAAAACACACTCCAGGAGAGAAGAATGAAGAACTGGTAGAACAAATTCAAAATACTTCTACATGAATCTTAAGGCCTGAGGAAAAAAAAAAGTTGCTGCCTTTATGGCATCTTTCTGTCTCTTTCTCAATAGCTGCTAGTGTCCAAAACAACAAAAATAACCTTGAGTGGATTTGGAAAATACGTAAAGAAAAGGAGATGCTCCTGCAACAAAATCTAATGAAAGTAGCTTTGCACCTCTCCAGCTCCCAGTCTCAGAGTAACTGGACTGTCTAGGTGTACAGATCTACCATACGCTGGCATTGCAGCAACCTCAGCCCCACCTTGCCGCTCGAGTCTGTTTCTTTTCTCCAGTCTGCTCGGGAACAGCTTTTGCAAGCTGTCAACAGAATAAAAGCCTTCAGCTACTTCCATATGTTTAATTAATGAGGGACTGAGAGTCAGCTCTCAGAGATTTTAATTTTAGTGAATGACCTGCCCAAGTCACTGGCACCAGTTGCTGGGACGTAGAGGTGCTCCGTCTGGATGCATCTCGCACTAACACTGATTCAGCCAGCAAAGGGAACTGCAGCCAAACACATGCTTGTGTCAAAAATAGAAATTTGTCTGAGCAGTGTGTTGGCACCACTCTGACAGATTTATAAACTATTCCCTGAGGGGAAAAGGAAGGCAAATTGTTTAAACAAAAGTGTCGGTACTTTCATCACCCTCTTTCTTGGGCAATGTTTTCTGACCTGTGACTGCATTCCAGTGGTCTCTAATACTGAGGAATCATTGAGAAGTTTCTGTCTCTGAACAAGTTGGGGACTATGTTACTGGAAGTTAAAAAATAGCCATAACTTTGATGAGAATTGAAACACTCTGGGCTGATAAAATAGTATGCCACAACAAAAAGCGAAAGGTGAAGCTATGCTTTGGGGTGAGTTTCTCAGATTTTGTTTGCTTGCACACTCTCAGCAGAGGCTGTGTGCCCCAAACAGTGAAAGCTGTTATGCTGGTAGGGTGGCCACTCTTGAGAAGGTATGTCTTCATCCACTCTTCCCACACAACATTACCCTGGTGTGGGTAGCATCTGCATTCAGGCTGTGACTAGACACTAGTAACAGCCCCCTGGGATCATCATTTCACCCTTCAGGAAAGTGTTTTCATAGAGGGGTCAGGAGCTGCCTACATATTTGTTGCAGCTTATTTTTCACTTGAGAGTTTTCTCTGGATGAAAACGTAGCAGCTGGGTTAAAATGAACAATAAGGACTTCCTTCTAACAGAGTGGAAGGAACGGGGAGCTGGAAGACATCACATATTTCCAAAAAAAAAAAAAAAGTGTGGCTGCACTTTTCTCAGCAACCCTGAAACTTGGCAGTCAGGCAGCAAGTCACAGTCTTTGGCTGAATTCCAGTTTGGCCTTAGGACTCTCATTTCAGGAGCCAGCTTGCAGACTGTTTCTGGCATGGTGCTTGAACATACTCTGTTTTTGCCTCTTTCACATCTCTGGTATCTTCCAAGCAATGCAAGACAATATCTTAGTGGCAAGAAGAGGGATTGGCCTTACTGTCCACAGAATACACTGCTGCCTCACAGAGCCTGTTTGTCCCCTTGGAGAGCACACAGGCATAGCTATTGGGAATATGTAAAATAAAGCCATGCATATTCTTGCAAAAGCTTGGGCCTGTGCTAATAACGAGTAAATAGGGCTTCCCTGGAGAAGCAGAATTAACGTAAATCACCCTATCTTTCACCTCTCTCTACAGCCAGCTGGAACTAAAAAAATCTGCAGTAGTGCTTTGGGACACTTTTTCTCTAAGGTAAAATGGATACCTTGGAGATAAGCAACATTATGTTTCATCTAGCCAGCAACACATCTAAACAGCAATACATTGTAAACATTAACTTCTATTGTCAGGGTTGCCTACTGTAATTCCAATTGCCATCAAAGAGCTTTTGACGTTTTATCTCAGTCAATAGAGATAAACATTTTGTGCCGATTAACTCAATTAAAATGTTGTGCATTACAATAACAATTAACAGCTCCAGTCTCTGCAAAATCCTGTTTACAAAAGCAATTTGTGCTAATCTATGACTATTCTGAGGCTTGAAGCTTGTCACCTTGTGCTGCACTGCCCTCTTTGGCCTCTCTTACAGTGGAAAGCTAGTTTGTTTTAGAAAACATATCAACTTGGCATACCTTCTGTTTCAAACATGCAGCTGGAGATAGCCACAGAAGTCTACAGGATGTGTAGTGTATAATTTTCCAAAGCATCTAAGAAATTTAAGAGTCTTTCATCAAGACTTAGACTCCTAGATAACTTAGATGCTTTGGCAAATCATGTCCTTACACAGAGAACTCAATTTAACCCTAATAGCAGTGTTGCACCTTGGTCCATCAGCTGCCTTAAAGGCCTCCAGTCATGTTTAGCACTGTGTCATATGTGTCAGTCCCTTGACTTCAGGAATATTCATGACAGGCGACATGATATGAAGCAAAACTAACTTAATCTACCCTGAACTTGGACGTGTTTCAAATAGGAGAAGAATATTTAATGTGATCTAGCCCAGGCAGATCTTTCTAAATTGCATAAACCCAATATGAAGACCTTCCCTTATGGGTAAAATCTTTGCTAATCTATAATTCCATTAATTACAATGTGAGATTATGCAAGAACTATGATATAAGGAAATCTCTGTGACTACATTTGATTCTAATAGAGTAAATTCTTAAAACCCAAATAGTCATTATAAAGCTTTGGCCCTTGATCCTGAAATTTGCTCGGAAGGGATTTACATCATGTTCATGCAGATGGCTCCCTCCACTTCAGTGGTACTCTACACAGATCAAAGTATGTAAGAGGAACTTTTCAGTTCAAAAGTCATTTTATCATTTGGACCAAAAGTCCTGTATGTGATTCATAAATACAGTGTACCACTTGCAGGACATAATTTTATTTACATGTGGAAAGTATAAAACTCCAAGGAAAAATCTGAAAAATAAGAAGGTGATAAAACTGTCCTGATGGGAAGAAGTGAAGAAACTGAAGTCTACCACTTGGTTTAAATACACATTTTTAAACTCTGAGCAAGTTAACATATTTATTTATACATGTGTATAATCAACAACAGGAAATTACAAATTACAGCTATTTAGGAAGTAGTTGATAGTAACAGGAAGTTAAAAAGCAGTGACATGAATAGTGCTCCTGTGTCTTTGCTTTAGTGGTTTAGTAGACCATTCCGACATAGTCAGTTCCAAAAGGTCTGAAGTGTAATTCAGACATAGTTAATTCCCTTGGATCACCTTAAAAAACCTTATTTATTTGCATCTTCTAAATGTGTTACCATACATAAAATTCAGCGTGCAGTACTTTACTGTGTACCATCTCATCTACAACCATAGTAATTTTCTACTGGCAAAGAGAAATACCTCCACAGAGCCTTGTTTTGATTTTTACTTGCAGTTATGTTTTCCTCAAAGCTCCTGCCATCATATTGCTGTAGTAAGTCCTTCATAGTTACCACACTGTTGCCATATTATCTTCTATATCCCATGCAGCCGCAAGGGGAAATGATCCTCATTGGCTGCAGATCTGCAAGATCACATGTGCTTAACAGTAATGTAAAATCAAGGACATGAATAATGTCGCACCTAATTTAATGAAAACATGCATTCAGTTTGCAATGTATGCTGATACTATAGTGCCTAACTTTTGCTATATTTTATGTGTGTGTGTGTGTGTGTGTGTGTATCTGCATATCTGCACATGTATTTGGACATAAACATGATGACAAAGATTTATACAGCTAGTTGAAAGCATGTACATATACGGGTATGTGCCTGCATAAGTACAAAGTGAGGCTATAGAACTTTAGTAAGGGTCTCTCAATGCACTGTATTTTCAAGTATTTTGCCAAACTCAGCTATTATACTTTAGAAGAACGCAAAAGACTGAGCATTTTAAGGGGAAAGGTTGGAAAAGTAGTTAAGGCCAATTCTGAATGAAGGAATGCCTCAGGGTATGAGATTCATTTGTCTTTGTACTAATGGGTTTATGGCTTTCTTTTTAAACAGCCAGCTGGGGCCGGGGAAGGATCGGTAGGTATGGCTGGGGGACTGGCTAATCCTCCCTTCCTCCCTGCCCATCTGCTGCCAAGCCACGGCTCCCGGCTTGCGCCGCCTCCTTGCAGCACCACAATGCTCCGCACTGAACCGCTGGCCACGGTAAAGTCATAGGTCAGCACACTCCACAGGACAAAAGAGTAAATGCAAGACGAACATCTATCTTGTGATTTGTGGTCTAGGGAGAAATATTTGAAATGCTAATGCCTATCAGGTCACCAGCGATGTGGCATACCCTAGCTCTGCCCTCATTTTGCTTTAACACCATGCAACTCGACTGCCTTCAGCAGAGTTTTCCTGGCTCAGTGCTAGAGTATTATCCTCTGATTTTTATGATGTTTTCCTTCCCTACATGTGCAGAAAGCCAAATTCACCCCATTCTTAGCATTGCGCTGGGTATGTAAGTTATATGCATACTGTCTTGTTAATCTGCATGAAAGTGCTTGGCTATGGAAGTGAAACAGCAAGATGTCTTATCTTCGAAGAGATCTCCAGGCCTTTTGAGTTTACTGTTGTCGCAGTCATTATTGTTTAGCATATCCTTGAAGGTTTGGTCTGAGGGACAGCTGGTGGGAATGCAATTTAGTGTGTTAAAATATAGCAATTATTTAAATGTACACCAAGAAGGAAAGCAGAGGCAGAGTGAGTTTCCTCCGTTAAAGCGTTACAATATGGATCCTTGGGGGGGGGGGGGAAGCAGTACAATTTGCAGAAAGAACATTATAAAAGGGAATTCAAGTACTTTCAGGCCTAGGAGCAAATTTTTATGTTGTCATCTGCAGTTGTTCAGCTACAACGTAAACCTAGTTTATTCTTAAAAGTTTTATGTGTCAGTATCAAGTGGAAAAAAAAAGTCAACCCCTATTTGTCATAGGTATGCTAGCAAAAGCTCCAGTCTAAACACAGATGCTCCCGTAATAATGCTTTCACATTTTGGGAGATTTCTTGCATTCTCTCTTACACATGCTTGTATAAACCTGATCTTTACTAGAATGACTTTTCAATATTATTACACTTGCAAATGCTGTTTCAATATGAACAAACCATATCCTGCACAGATGGAGCCTTGGAGAGACCTTATTAGTTACGAGTTAGAAATGAGGATGCCACAAACACCACGAATATCTATATGGACGAGTGGAGAGAGTGGTGCAAGGCAGCTACAGTCCAGCGACTACTAATCATTAAGTCACACTCGGCTGGTAAAGCTCAGTGCAGATGCCCAGTGAAGGGGCTGGGCCGAGCTCCTGCGGCTCCGTGCAGAGCTCAGTTGGATGCTCCTCTGCCCACGATACATGGTGCAGAAACAAGCAAGGACTTTGGATGCAGTCCCTTGAGTTTATTAGCTCCACGGGGTGCAGCACAGTTGGAGTGGGCAGCTAACTGGCTGCAGGAGTGTGAACGAGATGGCAGCAGCCCAGAGGGAGCAAGCACGGATGACATGTGAAACAGCGTTATTTTTCTGACGTAAGCCTCACAGCCAGGGTACAAAACACGACACTCAGCCCATGCACAGTCGTGTTGCTCACACTTGGAGGAGCTGGAAACAAATTCTTCCCTGGGTGCAATCTCTCTGCTGTAGTGGGATTAGGAAGAGTGCAGAAGAGCTGCCTTGGCACAGAAAGGCGAGTAAGTTGCAATAGGGCCTGATGGAGCCAGCTTAGAGGCAATCCTTCCCCAAACCCTTCCTGATGGCCAGTAGCTCTATTTGCTTCCTTTTACTGGCCAGGAGCCAAATGCCACAATTTGGTTCAAAGTATCAAGGAAGACCTCCTGTGGGGCTGGTTACTGAAACCCAGAAATATCACATTATTGAGGGGAGAGGGGTAGCTGCTACCAGATCAGCAGTGTATATCTGCCAACTCTGCACATTTCTCTGCATCAGGCATCACTGACATTTTATACTCTGGGTTCTAATAACTCTTTCAGTGCTGCAGGCCTGCCACAATTGCTTCAGTAGCACCTCCCCTGAAAAAAACCAAGTGCAGAAGCAAAGGCCTACTCGTCACAGCCAACGATTCCTTTCCAGTCCTTGTGGCATTGCTGGTATATAAAGCATTGCTATCTGCTGCTTTCCACTGACATTCTCATTAAATTGCAGCCCAGACAGCTTGCCATGAAGGGGTTAATGCTGTAGCAGCCTTGCTCCTGGATCAAATTCTTGCAAGAGCTCCCTCTCCTTGCTTTGTTCGTTAGGGGGATGCATTCAGCAGAGAGACTGGGGGAAGCCGTAAGGCTGCCGGTTCTGTTGTGCATTTTGCACCAGAGGATTTTCTCTGACTTCAAGTCAGTGGGGCTTCAGCATGTTCCCTGCTTGCACTTCAGCCGGGCAGGAGAAATCGCACCCTTTCAAATGGTCACAGCCGCAGCTCTGCAGCACTGGGCTCTGCCCCTGCCTGGGCCCCAGCGTGGGGACAGCGGCAGCTGCCACTTGCGCGCCTATCCGGCAGGACAGGGAGAATGTGCATTGCCTTGTCACAGGAGAGGAAAGCCTGTATTAGGCAAGACATCTCAACAGATGCCACTTAGCTGGTGCAGAAATGATTTTTCAGTTGCTTCTTATTGCCCAGACAGTCTGTCAAAGGGTTCAGCTCTCCTCACAGCTCACTTCCATACTGAGGGCTTTGCTACAACTACTTATGCTGTGGAAAGGACAGTGCCTTTTGTGATGAGTACACATGCATCCTTATTTAAGTCCTAATTAAATTAATATACAAAAAAATACTCTGGATCATTCTCTGGTGCTGAGGCTTGTAGCTGTGCTATTAAACTCCCTTGGTCTCCAAAACTGGATGGTCACATAAAAGCTCCTTGCTGACAGTAGTCTCTTTATCATGCTTTAGCTTCCTGACACTCTTAAATTTGCTAGTAAAACCCTAACTAGAGATTCCCATGTTTGCATTAGTCAAAAGGTTTCTAACGTTCATGACTCAGAATAAATTACCTTAGGAGGTAGAAAACTCCCTGTCTGATGAGTATGTCTTTGAGAGTTTAAGAGCTAAACAATAACTTTGCCAGATGCAGGATGCTGTCAGTAGAGCGGCTGCCTGGGAGCTGAGGGTGTTGCTGAGGGCAGAAGGTACCTGGGACATGCAGAGACCCATCAGTGCGCGGGCCAGCACACGGCCACAGCGCCCGCCCGCAGGTGCTCCCAGGCCCCTGGGCTGGAGGCAGCTCAGGGAGGGCACTGAGCCCTGCTCTGCTTGCGCAGCCATGAGCAGAGCACTGGGCTGAGCACTTCCAAAACAAATAAAAACCTGAAATACATTCAAGTCACCATCCAGCCAACCGTGTGAGAGTGTCACAAAGGAGAGCGCTCGATATTTTAAAGCACACGGAGGTTGGCAAGGTTGAAGAGGTTCTGGGAGCACTCTTTGAGAAAGCAGCCCACCAGAAGACTTTCACATTTATGTCCCCAGCATAACAAAATTTGCCTAGAGCCACTGGGGGAAATAAAAAAGTAACTTTGGCTGATAAAATAGCCCCCATCCTCCCAACTAAGGACCGTCCTCCGAGAAATGCAAGCAAGCATGTGCAGCCCTGTGACGCCCATTGAAACGAGCCTTGGTCTCACTGATTGTGCAGCAGGATCCTGCTGCTGGAGCTGCTGCCAGGAGGTGATGGTGCCTCATGCTACAGGCTGGTCACCTGTGCCACATTCAGAGGGCAGGATTACATACTCTGCTGGGCCTACTCCATCTTCAGGAGCCCATTCCCAGGTGTCAGAACCACAAGTATTTCAAACCGGTGTCTTTGTTCTCTGCCACTCTGCAGACATGTGCAGAGGTTGGCGGCACTCTAACACTGTCCTGGGAGAAGCACTGAGGACAACATCTTGGGGACAGATCAGAAGTCAGATGTCTGAAATGTTTTTAGCAAGGAAATCAATTTTAAAGAGATGAGACAGTATCATACTTGTTTCATTAACATTCATTTGAATGTCTAAATTCATTTCTTTTGGATGCTGTTGCATCCTTCTTATAAGTAGTCTTTTTCCATGAGTCTGTTTTCCATGAGTTAGTGGGTGAGTTTATTGTCAGAAACAATTTGCAAGTTGGTTAATTTTAAGTAAATACTTGAGAATATTAATTTGGTGCTCATTCTGAACTTAAATTAAAAGTATTTGTTCCACACAATCCTGACTGAAAGAATTCATATAGACCATGGATAGGAGGGTTCCCCGTGATCTCTCTGACCAGTCAAAGAGTGTCCTTAATCCGAGCAACAAAATGCCTATGCACAAGCTGTAGGTTATAAGGAATTGGCTGCAGAATGCTCTGACATATAATTTGTATGCTTGAACAGTTTAATGATACACACATCTCATTTGTGTTTAAATTCAAATTTCTACAAAGCTAAAGCATTCCGACTGGATACAAGTAGAAAATAAATCAATTTTAACAGGAAATTCCAAGGTTTCCAACAAAAACCTGCTAACCATTTTTGCAGCTGATGTCAAGAGAAAGACACAGTGTTGTCAGAGTCTAAATCACTGTCTCAACTACCACTCACCAGCACATTTTTCAACCAAAACCCTTCTTTGGGGTAAAGAGGAAGGAACTCTTATGTTTCAGCAAAAATAGTAGGTCATGGAATGATCTAAACACAGAAGTGTAAACATCTAATTTTTCAGAGTTTTCCCTAACAAACAGCCCAAGGCATCCTTAAGGCGCATCAGCTGAATACACCTTCTAGTCTCAGGGATGATCAGCTATGCACCACGGAAGCATATAGTGGAAGCTCAGAGGGATTATATACCATACAATACCTTTGGTGTTGGCCTCTTTGTGTTATAGCTTTGTGTCTATTGGCTCTGCAGCATTTTTTAACTCCTTTTCATCTATTGCTCTTGATGAATTTAAGATTTTCTATCATACAGACTACAGATTTAGAACAAATAACCCTTTCATTTAGTTAATACCAGCAGCATAGCTATAAAGCTGTAATAGTTTACAGCTTTCAGGACATAACCTGCAACCACAGACAATACAAATTATATTACATTGTGTTTTATTGCTCTTTGAGGCCCACTAAGAGGCTCAGTGCTGTTTCATAGTCCAGAGTAGTAGTTCTTTATTCTTTTTAACATATAACTGAAAAATATTTTAATTCTGTCACAAACCAGTGTATTTGTTTTTGCAAATCTTCTGTCAAAATGGCATTTAGTTCACTTATTATGCAATGAAAATTACACTTCTGTAAAATTAAAAGAGAACGTGCATTTGCAAACGTAATTCCTTCTTCACGCACACCCTGGCTACTGCACAAAGAGGAGCTCCATTTTGGAAAAACAAAACAAAGCAAAGCAAAAAACACACTTTGACAATCATTTGCACAGACATTATATATGAGAGAGGAAAAACCTTAGAAACTGCAGTTCTTTCCTAAAATGCCACTTATTTATTTAAGCTTTGTATTCAGGTGCTGAAGAAATCGCAACAAACAGCTTCTTAATCCTACCTCTCATTCTCTTGGCCTAGGGATTGGGCCTGGGAAGGAGCATAAAGGAGCAGCCATGCTCCTTTAAATGGAAGGTCTAAATAAAAAATGAAGGTAATAGAGCTTCAAGAATTGCAAAGGACCAGAGGGAGAAGGAGCGCAAAGCAGGCCTGGCTTTTAAAACGCGGCGAGGCCATGTACTTTGCTGCTGCACCTGCTGCCGGAGCAGCCTTGTATTATTGAAGAGGGCTGCCGGCCGATCTGCATATCAAATAGCTGATTTGTAGATGAGGTCATTCATTTTGTGGTCGTATGTTTGCTGTGCTGGGGATGGGCTGTTGCCTAGCAGTGGGCCACAAAGTCCCAGCAGGTTTCTTGAGTCAGCAGCCATCCTCCGCTCCCCTTACCACTCCCCTGCCCTCATTTGGGATTCAAATCCAGTCTTGACCTTAATAAATAAGACTCTGAAATGTTCGACTCATCTCTGAGTTCAAAGCACAAGTGATGTATTATGAATTGACGGTTTCCTTTGATGATTCGCAGCCATGGGTTCGGTTACTCCGTAAGCAAAATACAAATCGAGAAACGTTTGTACCACGTGAAGGAAGGAATGATAGTTAGACAGCGCTCCGCCGCATTAGCACCCTCGTAGGGACTTTGATTGCCTTCGCATGTGGATATGCTGCTTTGCTGTTAAAACATGCAAGAGAGGATTAAAAGATCAACACCACATTTAAGTATTTAAACATGTCAGAAGCAGTTCTGTAAAATTTAAGCTAGTTTTCATGTATGACTCTCAGGGAATCAATTATGCCATTCCTGTTAATTTTGACAGCCACTTCACAGTGGGCAATGCTCATTTGAAACACTTTTTAAGAGGTATTTTCTTCTTTCAAAAGCAGCTAAAGCTACTTACTTGTTAAGTACAGCACATCAAGCTGGTGGAAACAGAAAAAGAAATCAGTCACCGTTTCAAATTAAAAAGAAAAAAAAACAGGACAAAGAAGATGAAAACACTGAAGTACAAAGCTGCCTTTAGGAACTGCAATACATATATGTTGTCACCAATTGGTGTCTGATAAGTTGGCAGAAAGTGCAGTTTAAGTGCTTTTATTTTAGGAGTGATCTGCTGACAAAGGACACATGTGCCACATAGATGAAGGAGTCATACTCACTTTTTGCAAAGTACAATTTATTTATTTTTTCCAGATTATGATGTTTTTGAGGAAGAAAGGAGTACAAAGACCCCTCAGCCCTAAAACAAAACCAAACATCTCAGCGCAAATTGGAGCCTTGATAGCTCAAAGCAAAAGCCTCACAAACATCTATTAGAAGCAGGAAATGTCTAATGGAAAACTTACAAACATCTGATACATGAAAGAGAAGGCACAAAACAGGAAAGCAGAGGCATGAACAGCTAATTGCTGTAGATTCCTCCCAACATTAGATGAAACACAGCAAGACACGTCAGTGGGCTCCAGAGCTCACTGGTATACAACCACCATTAAAATGTTAGTAAGGACACGTAGAAAAAGGATGTTTAAAAAAATGCTGATAACTTTGGACAAAATGGAATCGATTCTACTTGGGACTGAATTTACAGGGGTGTTTTGAAGGTGGCCACAGGCATCCTGGCATGCTGGTTCTCAGCTAATCCATGTTAGGAAAGATCTCTAGCAGTAATTTTTACAAGTATGCTCACTACAGGACTCGCACAGAAAGCTAGGTATACAAGCAAGATATATATCTTGCCTGCTACTGGATGTATGCTAAAATCACCACTGAAACTTGTATTTACTTTTGAAAAGCTTTGGTCCACCTAAGGAAAAAGTGAAGTTTTGAGCAACAGAAATGCATTACACTGGAACATGGACACCCGGCAAGTACACAGCACCTATTCTCCCCCGCTTGTAAATGCCTGCTGCCTCTCTGATTTGAATGAAGTTATGCCTGCTACCGTCAGAACTGAATTTGGCTCATGGTCTTCATGCAAATTGCTGCTCGCCTGAATGTGTGCACCATATTAAGAATGCAAATATGTTTGGACTCGATGGTTGTTCCTTTATTTGTTGTGCACCCTAATTCACAACGAGCTGAATCGGGGCAGTTTTGGTGTGTGCAAGAAGGCAGACTCAAAAAAAAAAAAAAATACACAAAACTGTTTGCAAATAAGTTAATTATGTCAACAGATCGGATCTTAACAGTAACCCTTTCTGATGTTATGTATATGGTTCCTTGGACATAGTCAACAGACAAAGAAAGGAAACTTATATTAGGACAAATAGGCACTTATCAGGAGGTAGAGTGAAATACCTTTTCTGCCCCAAATAAGCTTACTTTCAAAATTCCAGAATTTCCTATCTCTGGTGCCTTGAGCTGTTAAGGCCAGATTGTACCATTTTATCTTTGTCTGAATTTCAATCTACAAACATTCTGTGAAGTTAATCTTTTGTGTTTGTCTAGTAGAAAGGCGTCCAGTGTTGACCTGTAGACATCTGGAAAAGTGAAAAACAATCCTTCCTTTATAAGTGATAACCATATCCATTAAAAATGCATATCCTATTTCTCATTTGAATTTCTATGATATACTTTTTCATTCTTTCTCACTTCCAGTTGTTATTCTGGCACTTTTCCAACATTCTGTGAGGATCTTAGAAAAAATGTAAAAATTAAAGTCCAAGAAAAAAGAAATTAAAAAATTGTAGTATTTCTAGATTTAAAAAAGAAAACAAAAAATTATCAAAAAATTAATTCTTTTTTTGTTTTATTTTCATTTTTTTGTGCATATGCACTAAAAACCATTTAAAATTATTTAAAAGGACGTGACCTGAAGATTAATTATACTGTATTACCTGAGGAAAACCACAATCAAAACAAGGAAACAAACAAAATCTTTTGGCCATATTTTAAGAGCATGCTATTCTTTCCTGTGGGAAAATTCACACGTTCTTTACACCGAGATATTAAGTTTGAACTTTCAGTCATTTAATTAGTTCCCAGTTCAACAAAGCATTTAAGCATGTTTTCTAAGCACAAAGCACTTAAGCGCATTCTTATTCCATTCCTCAATAGGGGTGGAGTGTTGAATCAGATCGAAAACTCTCGCTGAGGCCATGGCAGCCCGGTAGGCCACAAAGCCTGCAGAGTTTTCCGTGTTTTTATTCTACAGCAAGAAGTGTTATGGCAGTGATTACATCGCATCAGGAATTAAAACCGAGCCTAGTTTGAAAATGCAAAGCTTTTTTGCAATCAGATATAATGTCACAAATTTATAATGTAAAATTGGAAATGCACAACTGCCATACAACAAAAATGTGGTGGGGATTTATGTTTGCTCAGTTTTGACAGGTACAGATGTTACATTACAATTGTGCAACCGTTATTCAGTCTTTTTTTATATATGACATGTGAAAGTATGTGTAAATATAATTACATACACAGTCAGACTGTAAGATTACACATTTTAGGCATCCAAAATACTCTAGCTGCAAGGTACCTGGAGGATATATGCCCACACAAATATACATACATCCCCACACACATGCAATACACAGGTGAATGGCAGTGTTGCTGAGAATCAAAGAGCTGATGCCATCTATCAAGCAGATGATATCACAAATTTTCCATGAATTAAGGCCAAGATTACATTATAAGTAATAATTTCTCTCTTTTATATTTAAGTTTATTCTGTAGAGCTTGTCGTTTGAAGCTATGTTTTTCCTTTTTCCTTTGTCTCCATGGGTGTTCTGCAATATTATGCTAAAATAGTAATATTGCCATTTCTGGTTATTTTGTAGGATGTTTGTGCCTGCAATAAGCCTGCTTGAATTTAAATACTCAGCCTTTCACATCCAAGATTTCTGTGCTATCTGCGAGGAATGCAGGCTTGAGCCCATTTCTTGGTAGCCTTGTAAACAAATACATTTAGCAATGCTAGAGGAAGCAGTCAGTTCTCTATAGAGACCAGCACTTAGCAAAGGAAGAAAGCAGAGAATTAATGGGAGCCTCAAGAACTGCAGACCTGAGTCAGTACCACAGTGCCACACTGGCTCCAGAGTAACAAAACTGGGCTGCTTAGTTCACTTTCCGTGCGGTAATCCTTTAACTGTATTCCTTTGCATCATTTCTGTGCGAAGCTTTAGGAATTGCAATTCTGATTGACTGTCTATATATTGTTTCTAAATTTCAAGAGCCAAATTCTGAAAAGCATGGGTGATACCCATAGCATAAGGCAGTATTCAGGTTGAGCAGGGAGGTCAGAAGGCAGATAAACGTTGCTTTATATTTTATATTTCACTTTAAAATAATTTTGCAGCGGCATTAAAAGTATACATAGAAACAGTGTTTCCGGCTCAAAAAAGGGATTTTTTTAATGTGTCCCAATCAAAAAAAAAAAAAAAAGTCTATTTTTCCAGCTAAAAATTATTGCTGTCATTTTAACAAAATGGTGAAACAAATAAAAATAAATAAATAAATCTTTCGAAAGGTTGAGAAATTCTCCTGCAAAGTGGGTTTCAGCAGGGAAAAAGGACTCCGCACACACGGCCTCCCCGCGGGGCTGGTAAAGCCCACGGTGAGCTGGGCTCGCCGCCGCGCGGGGGAAGGCGCCCGTGGCGCGTCCCCCGGCGCGGGGACGCCGGCCGTCTTCACGCAGGCTCTACCCGCGGGGCCGAGGGGAGCCGCAGCCCCGCAGCGCGCCGCTCCCCGGGAGCCCCTCCGCCTCCCTGCGGGCACGCTGGAAAAAAAATGTTTCCTTTAGAGAAGAAAAAGAGGCAAAAAGAAAAAAAAAAAAAAAAAGAGAAAGAGAGAGGGGAAAAAAAAAGAGAAATGGTATTTTGCCAAGGCGGTAGCGAAACGCGAGGCGGGCTCTGGCGGCGCGGCGTTCGCAGGCTGCTCTGCGTGCGGGGGTTGGCCCCGGTGGAGAATGATGCTGAGGTCTCACAAAAGACTCATGTCGAGCTGCAGCTTTGATTACAGGACAAGTGCCCGTGTTAGGCCCCTTGTTGCGCTCACATTCTGCTCCTGCGATTTGTACAAAATTTCTGAGTGATCTCTTTGTGAATATGGACCCCAACTGAATCAAAGACGAGCTCCCTTTCTTCGGGCCCCCTTATTTTTGCACAAGCACCCTTTTTCTCTTTCCCTGTTCCTTCTCCTTCTGACCCTCCTCTCCCTCTTTCCTTTTAGGCTGTGCACCAGGCAACTGGAGATTAGGAAAAGTGAATGCTAGCTACAAAAACCTAATGAATGGTAAACCCCAGAACTAGGTGTAGATTTGGCTTTTGATATCTTTTTAAGGTGTCTCCTGAAATTCTCTGATGTTTCCTACATAAATGGTGCGTAACCTTGTGCTTTTCTTAATAGGATTTATGCTTGTCAGCTTTCTATATACCCTGCCACATTAGATAAAGAGAACTCCAGAGCTCCTGCTGTAACCATGGCCACTCTTAATTCTCAACCGTTGGCAAATTCCTCCTGGTGTAAAAGGCAGCGCACACGGAAGATGCACCAGCAGATGCGCAAACACGATAGCTCTGCATATCTGCAAGCAAACGAACCTTTGCCCAAACCTGCTGAATTTGTAGGTATTATTTGGGAATACTCTTTTAGTAAAATCACCTAAAGCTCAACATCTGCAATGTTAAAGCAAATATATAATCAAGCTAGATTAAAATCCAGCTTCAGTCAAATGTCTCATGGGCTTCATGCAGGCTCTGGAAGCTGGATTTTTTATGCATCTGCCCAAATTGAAAAGGTTATTTCACTGTCTTCAAGATGACTCTCGAGCTGAAGGCAGAGCTAAGGGTTGCAGCCCTGAAAGAAGGGGAGTTGCTAGGAGATAAGTCCAAGATTTCAGACAGCATTGGTTGGAGTTATCTCTAATTGACAGCTGCTTACCCTAAGGGTCTAATTCTAACCTTGAGACCAAAACCATAATGAGAGGGCAGCTTTCCTTCACCCCTGTTTTCTAGCCAGGGCAAGGAGATTACTGCAGGCCTGTTCTTCTCTGGTTTTTGTTATGCTTCTTTTAGTGGGGCAGCCCTGGGAGACTCAGAGCCTGCTGTGCTTTCTGAGGCTCTAGTTTGCATCAGTGAGCCCCGTCTGATTCATACCACCTGAATAAACTTGCTGTTACAGTTAAGACGGTCTCAATCTTTTTTCTTTTTCTTTTCTTCTTTTTTTTTTTTTTTTTTTTTTTGAAAGGGGGAAGTGTGCAAGGAAAATCTCTTAAACATAAAATGATTTAAAGACTTTTTTTTTAAGCAGATACTTCAGTATATGTTCTATGGTTAACTCTTTTCAGGGGACTTGAAGCTGCCACTGTTAGTTTTAAATCAAGCCCGTGCTGCAGCAAGTTGCTGTTATTTAGGACTCAAAAACAAACAAAGAGAAACATTCAAAGAACAGAGAATAAAAGAACCAGGAAAATAAGTATTTTTTTAAGTGACTAGACTTGCTAGGGTATTGATTTATGTAGAAAATCTCTTGGAAAAGCTCAGCTTGTATTTTGATCAGGACTTTCCAACAAACAGCTGAACAGTGTACCACAGACTCAAGTCAAATTTTGCTCTTATGCTGATATAAATCTGAACTCCTTCCTCTGAACTCACTGCAGCTCACTTTGGATTTATACTAGGGTGACTGAAAGCATAATTTAGCAATATATTTTCAGGAGGAGCATTAAAAATAGGCAATGTGGCACTTTCTCCATCTTCTTTGGAAACACAAAAGAGAAAAAAAAAACACACAAAGATTATAGATGAACATTTTTTTGTTAGAAAGTAATCTCATTAATACTTGAATCTCAGATATTTTCTTGTCCAGTAATGAAAATGATTTGTTCTGCAAAGTTATTAAGTAGGCAAGATCAATTGTAAAATGTGTATCTTCAGCTGCATCCAAGATCTGCATGCTCTGCAAGGCTTGTCCTTTCGAGGGAGGAGGCAAACAGGAGCCGGCGCGTAAAGGCGGCTGTTCCTGCGGGAATCGCTCCTGACAGGCGTTGCTGGGCTGACAGCCCCCGTGGCTGAAACCATCTCCCATTGCTCTGCCTAAGAGCAGGTACCAAATGGGGAGCAGAAGTGAAATGCTTCACAATTTCCTTCTCTGGCAGGAGGAGAGGGTAGTACTAACTCCTTCAGGGTGAGTCTCAAAAGCCTGCCAGTTTTGGGTGGTGTTTTGGGTGTGTAAATTCCCAAACCCTTGAGAAATGCACCGAGACTGCAAGCTCATCCGCTCCGCTAAGGCTGACTGCTAGCGCTGATGTTTTCAAAGTTAGCAGCGGGATCGGTTGGATTGCGTTTTAATCTTGTTCTGGAAGCGAAGTCCGTTGGGTAAATTAATTTCTGAAGGAATAGCTGGATGCCTGCCTGCCAACGTGGATAATGAGTGTATCGCCAGCGAGTCAGAGGGGAGTCGGGAAGAGAGGCCGGACAGTGATAGAGCGGTGTAGAGGGAAGCTCAGACCTTGGCATCATTCTCCTCTTTTCTCTTGAGAGAGTATATAAAAAAGACAACATCGAAGCCCTTAGAAAAATAGTCTTTAACGAGTCCATTTCTACAGAGGCAGAAGGAATTTGGCAATGCAGGAACGACCAATCCAGTGGTGTGTACATGCATGTCCATAGCTGCTGGAGACCAGTGAATCCCATCTTCAGCTTCAGTTTTTGCTGTTTAATTTATTGACTGTATTTTCTTAATGTAATAAGCTGTCTTATGTACTGTGTATGACTATAGCCTGACTATTTTATCTCACCTAGCACTCAGATGGAAATTGTGTATCTTTAAGGGCTTAAAATAAAAAGAAAAATATGGCATATTTCAAATACTATTTCTGTAGAAATTTTACTTGTCATTTAATAAATTGTAAGTATTTGGAAGCTAATGTTTGCACTGATGTCTGATGTACAATGCAAATCTGTGCAGAAATAGCTGTAAGTTAATAAATTCAGAACAAAAGTTAAGGCTCATCAGAGCAAGTCTCTTTTCTTAGCACTACCTTGGTCAAGTCACCTAAAATATTTGTTTCTCCATCTGGAACAACAAGAATAATGATATTTAACTGCTCCCGTGGAAAAAAAAAAAGTGTGATCTTCACAGTAGAAAGCAAAAAAAGATACAGTGCCAAAAAAGAGACACGATCTTCTCAACTTACAGAACTGCAGCATAAAATTAGAAGAACTACCTTGCAGTTTCACAAGGACGTAAAGGGTGTCAGGCGCCTGAGTTTTCTGCCTCTGTTGCTGTAATATAACTTTCACTGTGAGCTAGGAAAGCGGCTTCTTTAATTTTTATCTCACTGTGCAGTCCACTTTCCTGGCCAGGGTAGCCAGTCTACCTTAGAGAGGTAGATAAGATGTACCACGTATGAGGCTTGTGAAAGCTCCTGAACTCAGGGCTGAGAAGGGGAGACTGAACATACCAGGGGGCTGCGACCACGTCGTGGTCCTGCGAGTCGCGGGCGCAGACGTTAGAGCGAAGCCGGTGTCAGGTGGTACTAGAGGTTCGTCGCTGGTGAGTTATCTCCAACCAGCCAATTTTTCCTTTTATTTGTAAGCTTCTGATTTCTTGTACGTATTTTTCCTAGTTCTATAAGAAACATTTCAAAAACAAAAAGTGTACTTGAAAAGTAAAAGCGGTCAGAGAGGGTTTGGTTCTGCTCCCGCTGAAATCAGGGAAACTACTGCACGGCTCCTGATTTACAGCTGCGAAGGGTCCCTGCTGCTGTTTCAAGAAGCAGACATCTGTTGCAATATGTGGATACTGAGGCAACTATTTTTTAAATTTAATAAAGGAAGATATATACTTTAGTAAGCACATACATATAAATAAATCCGTGCTTGTTCAAACCACAAAAAGTATGTGCTTTTTTATATGGTGTCTAACTACATTCTAAGTAAAAATTTCCCTCTGTACAAGTTACCAAGTATCCAGTGTCTTCACCTGTTCCTTTCAAAACCATTTCAGAGTTATGAGATACGTGACTGCAGAGCAAAATAAAAAGAATACACAAGTTCTGTGCTGGCACCAACAACTGTTCCCCTTAGACTATGAGCAGAGCTAAACCTGACCGGAGAATGTAATACTTAATTTTAATATCATCATCTTTAATGGTGACTGAAATACTTGAATACCATTTTCTTTACATAATAGGCTAAAGCTAATGTACAGAATATACATTAATGTACATCCTAATGTACAGAAAGAATCCTTTTTTTTTTTTTTCCTATCAGATGCTGGAAAATGGTTTATATCTTCCACTGTATTCCGTGTATTACTATATTCACTCTTTTTTTCAGTTCCTAGAAGTCATCCTTGACGTACAACACTCTTGTGTTTTGAAAACTAGCATCTTAATTCCTGCCAGAACTGGTAGATATGCCAGCCAGTATTAGCTGGTTTCGATTTTTTTTTTCTTTATGCTGGGACGGGGGAAAGAAAATAATGTTCTGACTTTAGATCTTAGCCTATCAGACGGAGACTTACTGGAGCATTAGAGGCCTATTCAGGACGGGGCTTTTCTTGCAAGGGGAGCCCTTAACAATTGGTAATGAGGACAGATCCCGAATTGTTTGCGAGCAGCTGCTTAGTAGGTAAGAGCTTGTTTGGATTCAATTGAACAGTGTTTTTAGAAGCAGTTACTGACCCCTGACCCTTCCTACAGACTGGGTTGATGGGATTAGGGAAAGCTAGCGTTCAGCTTACACTTGGCTATAACAAGCTGGCAAGAGATAACATACTTTTTAATTATCAAGTTACACCTCTGCCAAAGTTTGTCTGTGAATTTACTGAATGGGTCAATGCACTATAAGAAATCAAGCTAGGCTATGGGGTAATAGTTACATAATAAAACAGTCTTGTGGAAGATATAATTAATATACTTATGCATTTTTTTTTCTTTGTGAATATTTCAAAATTTCAAATTTTATTCTGTGTTCCTTTCGTACTCATTATACAGGCATACGTTATATTTGCTGTTTATGTCAATGCATTTTACAAGTTAAAATGGACCTGAATTACTTCTGAGAGTTGCCATAAATGTAATCAAAGAAAAAAAATCCAATGTATGAAATTTTAATTGAAACAACAAACGAAATAACAAATAACCCCAAAATTTGAAGCTTGATTTGCTTTACCACTCTGAGACTGTGGTAACATAGAAATACTCGCTATTGGCCTGAATCCAATTTTCCTAGCAGTCTATAACCATAAGAAAAGGAGACAATTGTGGTATTATTCACCTGGAACAATTAAAGATAATTTCTGACATAATAATAAAACAATCTTCAAAAGCCTTAGGGATTTTATGTCTTCATTTTAATTAATTAAAAATAACCCCAAATTATAAAGCTTAATTATTTTGAAGAATGCTTTCTCTTTTTTCTCCCGGTGCTGAAGTGTGAAAAATTCTCCAGTTAGAGTCCTTTAAGACCCACAGTTTCCTTTTTTCAGCGTACCCTTTGTACACGTTGTGTCTTTTGCAGGACCATCCACTTCTGGGAACTGCTTAGTACAATATCTGCAAAACAGATGGGCACCCAAGCTGAGGCCGGCAGCCAAAGTCCGGGTGGGAAGCTCAGGTGGATTTGCCCCTATAGTGTAAATCTGCTCCCCGTTTCTGTGGAGCACCACAGACCCAGCATGGCTATCGACAACATCCGTTGTGATATGTGGGATTTATTGCGCTTGCTCATTCGTTCAGGTCTTCCTATCTCAGGGAAAGAAGAATTTCAAGGGAAAGAAGAATTTCAAGCCCAGGCTCCACTTCTGGTTAGGCCAAATTTCCCTTCTGAGCTGAAGCAAGGCCCATAGTCTCTTTAAAACCGAGGTAAATCTCCAGGAGTGAACCATAAATCTGGGCTAGGAGAGGCAGCCCGCATGCTGGGTCCAGCCCCTTATCATCGCCAGAACTGCAAATTACAATTACTCCAAAACCTGGTCAGCTATCCTCTTAAAAACAGCTGTATATTTTCTTTCCACTGCTCCTTATCAGAATTCTGCTTTTGAATTCTCAGTGCTCTAACGGTCAGATACCTTTTAATTTTCATCTCAAAGTTATTAATGTCAAGTCTATTCACATTAGTTCCTTTGCAAGCAATATCTCTTAGCTTCAACAGTTCCTTCCCTTCCCTGCTGTTTACTTCCCTAACATATTTATATGTGGCAATCATTTCTTGCCTCAACTTTTTTTTTGCTAGGCTGAATAAGCCAGACTTTTTTGATTACTTCTTTGTCTTCTGGATCTTCTCATATGCCAGTCTTAGACTGTTTCTATTAAATCTATTCTTTCTTAATTTGAGTGCCCAGAATTGTGTGCAGTATCTTGGAGAACATCTCATAAGTGTCTGCTTCTATGTAAATATTCCTGCTATACATCTTAAGTTTATATCTGCTATACTGTCTTCCTGCTGGCCCCCAGGATCTCCTTTCCTTGGTTGTTTTAAAGTGGCCTCCCAGTTTATAAAAGCAATGCAGCTATTGAATTTTGCGCTATTGAATTTCATCCTATTCCTATTACTTCAGGCTTCAAGGTCATCTTGTTTTTCCTGTATAATAATCTAATAATGTAGTGACAGTGCAAACAGAGGGCACAGAGGGAAAGTGTAGTAACAAAGGAGGTGTCCACAAAGACCAGCTTTGGTCTGTCAGGGTCAGTCGTCCAGGCTGTCTCTAGTCAATGGAGGGAGATGAGCTCATCTAGAAGGCAAGTCAGAATAAAAGCTGAATTACCTGGTCTGAACTGTACTCTGGAGGAGCCTATCTTCCATTTATTATAGAAAGACTCTAGAACTATTATAGAAAAACCCTAGGGAACTTAGTTCCACTGGAGTGAAGTCAGCCTTTGTGAATACCCCCAATGTCTCTTTAATTTACTCTTCACATTAGTATATATGTATCATTTGTTTCACAGTCATTCTGAAAATATTAAGCAGAATTAAATCTCCCCCATACACACACACCTCACAGCTTTAGGAGAATCTGCAGTAACTTCCCTGTAGCCCCACATTTGCTGAAAGGAGCCCACCACTGGTTACCTTTCAGCCAGTTCTTTGTACCAGTCAAGCCAGTACCATACTGTTCTACTGATCCCAGTCTCTCCCATAAATCTTGCCATTTCTAAGGTGGCAGTATACTGACCTCTGTACTAAGGGTCACGTTATCTCTATCCAAAAAAAATGTCCAAGACTTTGGACAATATCAATATCCAGTGTGGCATAAATCTGCCTCTGACTAAATAGTTGTATTCTGTTCTAGCTCTTCAATTCTAATTTCACTAAAATTGGCACTGCTGAGCTCAGGCTAAAGGATCCTGTCGATGCCAAGTGGACTTTTTATCCTTTTCTTAACGTAGATACAACATATATGTTTTCCAGTTATGAAGCTCATCACTAGTTTGGAAAGTTTATCCCAACCACTTGCTATGGGTGTTTGAATTTAATGCATTTTTTTTTTAATTTCTGAGATTGTGGGTTATCTAACTACTTCCAATTTGTGTTTAATAAGGCCTTTGGGTATGATGTTCACTTTACTTGTGGTTATCTCCATTCCGACTTGCTTTCCATTCTTTAATACATGTTAAAAAATATGAGTCTGATTGAAAACAGAAATGAAGTTTAGATTTTGGACCAAATATAAATTGGCCCAAATTAAGTACAAATCTTTCATTTGTATCTCATCTTCCTTCCAAAACCTTTCTCCTACTTCTTGCCTTCTTCTTCATCCATTCACATACCTGAAGAACTTTTAACTCTTTAGTCTGACTTCCTGTATGAGATCAGATTCAGTTTGACTTTTAGCCAAAGTCTGCCAAGTCTCCCTTTAGACCTACATTTCTTGACTTAGAAGTCGCAGGGTTTTTTTAGTGATTGGTCCTTTTTTCAATTCCTTGTAGGTGCTCTACTTAGGCTTAATGTCATTTTCAAGATGGTTATTCTTCCAGTTAGGTCTGGAAAGATCTTGTACCTTTTTTCTCCTGGCCTGGCATACAGATTCCAGATAGCTTTAGCAGGTTTGACATGGAGAAATTCCAGGCTGCCTCCAAATCAAATCCCTGAGTTCCTTAGTTCAGTCAGCCTCCCTAAATAGTTACCTTGGGTTACATCCAAACTCAGCAGCTTGCGCGCACAGTGCAGTGCCTGCAGTCCTCGATTCCCCAGATAGTGCACTTTGTCAGAGTGCGCTGCCTCTCCCTTCTGACTCATGTGCCCAGATTTCCTTCTCGTGAAAACTAAAGTTCAGAGAGGGAAGGGAGTAGGCATGTGCCAAGGTTTTGCCCTCATATGCTTGGGATATAGCCAAGGCCTATTTCCAGATTCGGGAGCTCAGAAATACTCCAGGCTGTTCTTTAGATGAAGTTCTGTCCTTTTGAAATGAGGAATTTAAATGATTTTTTTTAACTGATTTTTAATTTTTTTTCATTTAAAATGAAGGAAATGACCAGCATTGGAGTCACTGCTAGTTTCTGTGATGAGTTCTCCTCAGATACTCCATTTATTTAATATTAATTCGTAACAACTATACTTCCTCAGTGGATATAGTGGTATCAGGGTTAGTAGCACTGTTTTTCCTCATGTATCTTTGTACTGACAGAATAAAAATCCCTATTAGTGTCCAAATCTGATTCTGGAATCAATAACAGACTTCTACCAATTTCCTAGTATACCTAGGACTTATTTTATCCTCTCTCCCACAGGTGATTTTACTTAAATAAGTATTGTTTCATTTGTATTGTCCCTTCTTGTTTCTTTACAGACTCTAATAAGACGAATAATGCATATCTAAAGCATCATATTCACTTTGTTGTTAACTTTCTTCAGCGTATTATTTCCTTCAGTACAGTAATTATGTTACTAAAGTTTCGTTTCATTCTTCAGAAGGTTCCTCTATTTTGTTGCCCAAGTTTCTTGCATTTGTATAAGAGCATCTTACCAACTGCACCTAATTCTCCACCTGTATTGGACAAGGCACAGTTTTTCTACTGAGTGTGTATAATTGCTCTTGTTGATACTAATCTTTCCATTGACTAAAGAAGCTTTGGATAAGACTGCCAGTACTACATGTAACATGAAGAAAATAGCGCTTCGTCGCCTCATCAAGGTGAGTCTCAGTCTAGATTATTTTATTTTTGTGAGTTGTTGAGAGTTTGCAGGAATGAACACTTTAGAAATACCTATTTACAAATAATTACTGTTCAACATGCAAGGCCAGCCATGGCAAAATGATGAATTACATTTACATGAGATTAACAGATATGTTTCTTTTTGCTGCACAACATTGTACCCTCAAATTGTGGTGTGGATCTCTAAGTCTTTCTGTGCAACCAGGTGTGAAAAAGCCTGAAGTGTTAGCAGGAGTGTGTGGAGGGTCTGTATGACCTATTTTTGTGTGTATATACAAAGCGTGTATGTATATAAAGGTGAAAAGGAAGAAATGAGCTTCATAAACACATATATTAAGGAGGAAGCCATCCTGGTTGTGAGGCTAGAATATGCAGACTTTTTTTCTCCTCATTCACCTAATACTTTCCTTTTGGATTACACTACCACCAGACCCAGGCTTTAGGCTAGTGAGTTGTACTGGTTGATTTGAATCACTTAGTGTTAATTTAACATCCAAAGGGAAATATAGCTAGTAGCTAAAACACAGACCGTGCTAATATGGTGAAACAATTTGTTCCTCTAGGAAACAAAACAAAACCTAACAAGCCAAATTTTAAACAACATCCATAAAATTGAAATAACAGAGGACTTCTGTCGTAGTTCACAGGGAATTGCAGTTTCTGTGTTCCACGTTTGCTTTGTATAGGTTCATACGAATTAAAGCACTTGTCTCTATTCTATTTCTCTATGTTGATGCACACATAAAAACACATATATACATACACATGTATAAAAATAAGTACATACATAGCAAGGGGAACTTTAGCACCAAAATAAAAAGTTGTAGTACAATGCAACCAGACATGACACAATTAGTATGTCAATATATTTCAGGTCAATCAGTTCCACATAGTAGCTGCATATAAATTGAGTATTTCTTTTGGTTGCATTTAGTCATATTCATTTTATTATGTTATCTTAGTAAAGGCTTCATTTTTCCGTGAAAATCGGAAGAGGAATCCTGTTTCTCAAGTTCACAAATGCCGCTGGTGCCCATGGCATGGTGCGTGCTACAGTCATTGCAATCAGGAGAGGTTTTTTGGGACGTGAAGCTCCCGATGCTCCTGCTGTCCCTCCTGGCCGCCCCAGCATGGCTCTTCGGCAGCTGTGGGGGAGGCACCAGCCACCGGCCCCGCAGCAGCCCCCTCGCCTGCCCCGGTTAATGCTAATGCTGAGCCTCAAAATGTGTGTTGGTATTTTTCAGGAAGTTAATTTGTGGAGTTAATCCTGGCATGTCTTTTTATTTTTACAGGCACTCATGTGCACATGACTAGGTGAGATAGACAGACAGACAGACAGACTACTGAAAGCACAGTGTGAAAACAGCCCAGAATTAGTGCTCCAGATTAAAACAGCTGTCTGCAACTACTAAGTAAAAGTAATATGTAATTTCCCAAAATATCTGATAATAAATTAATATAATCTTAATTACTGAAAAATGTTTCCATAGGAAAGAATTCGCAGCATATTTAAGATGATCTTTAGTTTACTATTTTGTCTTTCAAGACAAGTGAAAAATAGCTACATTCTCAGATACTACAAGAATGTGTTATTGTTTCTTTTTCTGTTCAACTTTATTTAAAATACAGTAGTCATTTATAGAAAACATAACTTCTATCTACAAAATATATAAAGGAATTATAAAATAACTCTTAAGTCATATAGTGCTGAAGTGTCACATAGCAACATGCTTTGGAATTCTGCAGCTCAGAGAAACATATTTTATCAGATACATAGCTTATTTGCAGAAAAAATACATTTTTGGATGAAGTTAACGTATCCATCAAATTCAGTCATTAATTTGCCTGAATAAGTTTTGACCTTGAAAAATCAAGCTGTATGGCCATGAAATATATGTAAATGCAAATTTCTAACATAGTTTAAAACCATGAACATCAATTTAAATAGTTTATTGGTTTATCTACACAAGTTTATGTACATGTTTCAATGGATTTAAAATTATATTTATTTTTCCCTTACAATTATATTTTTTTTCTTGAGAAAATAGGGGAAAATATATGTTTGAAGTTGTGCGCAACTTCTCATATATGCCCACAAATGAAAAAAAAATCTATTTATTTTCATAACTACAATTACAACTAAGGCGAAAAATGGCTGAAGACTCTCTGTGTACAATTTTTCCAAATATTTGGTGTTAGTGTAGAATGTGTATTCTAGTTATTTTGTATATTTGTTGGACTCCGGTTGATCCCACTCGACCAAAGTGCATTAATTTGTGCTTTACTTTAAGAACAAGTATAACATAAACAGTCTGTTTATTTGCCTAAACTTAAGGATGTTCTTTTTTTCCCTCAATCCTAGTTAGTTTATGAATAATAATAGTTTCTGCACCTGGTTACCACTTTTGAACCTTTATCTGAAAATATTTCAATAGTATCTGGCTCAGGCCTCTATAAGATGAAGTAGCAATGCATAAGACAGCTACTTCTGGACAAATTATTTAAATTTATAAGATGATAAGTAATATTTTCTTGTGATAATGGAATGCAGTGGAGCACTTCATTGTACAAAACAACGAGGAGTTACATGAATATTTTTTCTGCAGGCACTTCCTCCAAGGTCCATTCATTAGATTATACATATAACTGTCTAGAGGAAGTTTAAAATATCCTCATTGAGAGGCCAAATTTTTGCAGGTAGCACGTACTGAAAGTTGTTTATTTCTTGCAGTATTTTACATCTGCCACTAATGCAATAAATGGGGAGACTGAAAACCAAACAGTGTTATTAATGATGACAGAAAGCTTTTAGCCAGGTTCCCTATATGGTGATGGATATTGTTTATCATATTTTACTTGTTGCTTTCAACTTCCCCTGTCAGAATGAGTCATTGATATAGGAGAAGAGAGACCAGATAACAGACAATGTGATTTGTCTAAAAGTAAGTTCCTCTAATCACAAGACATTGGAAAAAATAAACAAATATTCTTGTCTATTTGCCAAAAACTGCCCTACTGTACCCCAGATTCCTGGGGAAACATCTTTCATTCTATGATTCATGTTCTGTATAGTACACAGGAAGCTGCAGGTTAATAATAAAGACTAAGCAGGAATCTTTTGAAAGTATCATTAAAAATCAGTTGTTGATGATTTTGATTAACTGTTTCTTACCTAGATTTTTTTACTCATGGCAAAGTTATAATATACAATCAAAATATAATGTAGATGCTACTGTACTGCAACCATTCCATGTTTTCAGTCTCTGAGTTATTTATATGTTTTCATCTATAGGTTTTACCACACAATATGAATTCAGACGATGAAAAATGACAAAAAGATATACTAATTTTTGGTTGTTTTTCAGCAGACTAAAATGCTGATATTGGAAATAGTAAATATTTCTTTTAAAAGTTAATATTCTCGCAGAACTAAGAAAATATTTCTTGTACCAGACCAACAATTTTAATAGCTGTTTAAAAAAATAATGTAGATGCATTTCTAAACAAAAAATCATTTTTGTAGAACATATTTCAAGCAATTTAGCTAAAATTTATGAAAATGAAATGCTTAGATTGTTTTTTTTTTTCCTCATTTCCTCTCCTAAGACAGTTTTACAAATTTTAAGTGGTTTTTTTTTGAATATTTTTGAGTCAAATTGATTGAGTCAGATATTTTGAGAGTCAAACTCAAAAAATATGTGAGTAACAGAAAGATTGTTTTCTCAGCTAACTTTTTCTCATGATGACAGGCAGCCTAGTTTTAGTAACCAAGCCTTTTAATCCCTCAGAGGAGTCTTCTCTCAAAACTTGGAAACTGAATTGTACATTTTAGGCTCCTTTGATGTGCACGCTCGTGTTTTAGTTTGGATCAGGAAAGTGCCCTGCCCTGGTTCACGGTGTGCAGAGGTTTAAAAGGGCTTGAACTGAATTCCTTTTGGATGAAATTAAACTGGAAGATGCGCTCCAGAGGCACACTTACTGCACTCCTGCCGCAAATAGGCGCTCAGTCTGTGGGACCAGGCTAGACCTCGCCTGGTAGTAAAGCAAAAGCTCCTGAAACGTAGTTTTTCAGTCCTGAGCACCAGTTTCTGTCTACAACCTGCCCCTCTTGCTCCACTCCGTTTGCTAAGGCAGACAGCCTTGACGTGATAACAGTGTTTTTGAACAGGTGACAAAACATCACAGCTGAAGCTTTAGTTATGTCATTATACCAACATACCTATTCATAACAGCAGAATAATGCTTTCTCCATTTAAAATTCGGTTTTATGTCATTTGCAGCTAATTTTGCAGAGGGAGAGACATGGTTAAGCAACAATTGTCCTTTCTACTCAAATTCAGTTTTAACTTGGGAATTTTGGTGCTGTTGCTATTGAATAACCTTCTTTAACTGAGTGTATATTACTATATTTCCCAGGGAAAGTGTATTGGCCCTAAATCCATTCCAAAGTCTGATTATTTACAATAACAGATCAAAAGCCAATTTTCTCAGCAAAGTCAATATATGTCAAATAATTTTTGATACTGTTTAAACATTTGCCTTTATGGTGAAGATGCACTTTGTTTACTAATTCTTTGCACATGAGTGTTTGAGAGCAGGCACTACAGACACAAAAAAATCCACATTGTTCTTTTCTATATAATACTACATAATTAAACATTGCCCAACTGGCTTTTCATCCCATAGAAGATAGTTGGATTTTTTGCCTTTTTTTTTTTTTTTTTTTTTTTTTTTTTTGTATGAGTAAAAATAGGCATTGCATTGAATATGCATTCCCAAGCTATGGAAAATAGCTTGACAAGGAGGAAAATAGCTTTCTCAGTAAAAAGATAGATCTTGAAACATACTGCTGCAGTTTAAACCACACCTGTGGTTTAACCATCAGTTCTACTTACTCAGATTTACCAATCAATTCACTCCCTGTTCTACTACAAGCAGTTTTACTTACACTTTACATCACTAAATGAAACTACTTTAGCAATTTTGAAGCATTTTCATTTTCTTTAAATTTTATTTTATTAAAAAAAATCTTATAAAAAAGCAATGGAAATCTCTTCCCTCAGTATATATACAGACACATCCTAGTACTTTAGAGTCAAAAATACATTTTCTCTGCAAATCATTTTCACTGCTGTCCACCTTGCTGAGCTAATACCTAAGACTGAGTTGAGTTCTACTCGTTCTTATGCAGAAATCACAGAATTAATTCCTGCTAGAAGTCCAACCTGTTATACCTGTGTAAACCCACAAAGGGTAATGGGGTTGCACAAGTGTCAGTAAAGGCATAATAGGTTTAATCAAGCATAACAGAAAGTAAATTGCTCTGCAAAATCCTCATTACTAGAGATGAAGTGCATTCATCTATCTCAACTGCTAAGCCTGTAAGCTCTTTGGGCAAAAGCCGTTCCTACGACAGTAATTCTCTGATTTCAGGTGAAACTTCAGCTGACACAGTACAAACAAGTAATGATTGTATGATAATAACCCACACTGACTACTAGATGGAGTATTAGTTTGCCCAACACATCTGATATGTCCAAACACACCATATGTGTTCTAAAACCTGCACTGAAAGACAATCAATGTGAACAGCAACTGTATTGCTTTTGGACGCTTTTCCAAAGAGAGATGAATTATGAATACAGGTTTTTATTCAAATATGCAGAGTCACTACAGTCAGCAAAGTTTTTTCCAACAATATAACACTTCATATTATAGAAAAAATGCTATCAATTTATATTAAAGCATTTTTAAAAGCTATTAAAATATTGTTGATGGGCCACCAGTACCTCAGGCTAGGTCTAGGAGAGTGTGAATAAAGATCGGCTTAAATAAAATAGATTTCTCTGTTCATCACTTTTCTAAAATGGTGTAAATAACAGATTAACAGTAAATTTGGAAAGATGAGCCACAGTAGATAGTGACATTAAATTATGGCATACCATGACAATGTAACAGGGTCTGATGAGTGGTAACCTGACAGCAGGGTTATAAGCTTATTTTTGAATAAATCATATGTTTCATTTTGTTAGCATTAGCAGCACTTAGAATACAGCCTCTCAGTATCCCTGCTCCACTGAAGCCAATGGTCTCTACAGATTCACTGGTCACAAGGTGTGAAGGACCACTGTGATCATCTACTCCAATAACTTCCATAAAGCAGGCAATAGTAATTGCCCTGAATTTGCCTGGTTTTGTTTTCCAGACATTGGATTTTGTTAATCTTCCTTTTCTCAACATTGTCAAATTTTTATTTCCCAAGTCATTATTTCTAAACTGAGCAAATCACACCTCATCCTTTTCTTTGATTAACTACATTTCTTTGATAAGCTAAGTAGACTTAGTTCTTTGAGTTTTCTCTTTAAGTCATACAGCAGTGTTGGTGTGTGATGGTCTCACCATATAACCGAAGAAATGTTTGTAAGGGGAAAGAGTATCCATTGCTGGGCTAATTTACATAGTATGAAAAAACAGTGAGTTTTCCAATTTTCATTCTAATCACATATCTTTGAACCTTTCCCATTTCATGAATTATTAACACTTTTCTACAGATGTTGCTCCTGTGCTGAGTATTCTTAAAGGAGATTCACCAGCCTGTATATCCCAGGACACTATTAACAACTTTGATCAGGATTTTGCCTTGAGATGGCACATTCAGTTGATTATCTTTAGTGACTCTTAAATCTTTCGTTTATTCTTACATAGATGGTATGCTCCTAACTAGCTGAACAAACTCTGACTGGTATTCTTCATCATTTTCTGTATTGTTACCCTTATTTTGATGTCATCTGCAAACTTCATTAGTAAGGATTTTAAAAGTTATTATGCAAATTGTGTTGACAAGTGTTTTAAGTGACATAGATTTCCCGTAAGAAACGTAATTGCTTAATGATAATTTTTCATGTAAAATTACAATTTAGACTTATCAATAGCTGATTCCCAAACAACTTTTTCCCAAACATGTTGTGAATTCCAGCTCTATTTTATATGATTCTGCATTTATTTGCAAATATAGTGTCATGCAGTACCAATGCCTTAGATAAATCTATTATATCAGCCTTTGTTACCTTTATAAATTACATGTTCTGTTTGACATGAAGAGGTCATCAAATGAGCTTGATGGAATCTGCTTCCCGTCTTGATGGACTTAATTTTATCTCCATGCTTTAGTTCCTTATGAATCAATCCTCCTAATAGACTTTCCATTATTTTGCCTGAGACCAATGTTGGATAGACATGCCTGTAATTGCCTGCTCATTTACCCTTTTAAAATATTCACTTTTCACAAAGGTTTGTTCCAGGCATCTAGATAACAATTTCAAAGGTTATTTTAAAATAATTCTAGTGGCCTAGAAGGAGTTTGGTCAACTCTGTTAGAACTCTTGAATGCAAGTTATCTAGTTTTATTGATTCTAAATGTATAACTTTCATCACAGGTCTTCCCTTTTAGCCCTAACTTGTTTATTAACCTATACAGGCTACTTTTTCCATTGTGAGACTGTGTTGTTTTGAGCATGTCACAGGAAGTTCTGTGACTCTTCCTCAGCAATGTTCCCATGATTCTCTTTCTCTTGATAATTCTTTTTCTCCCGCTTGTGGTGACTGATACTTGTCTTTAGCTTTGGGAAACAGTCCATTTCAGAAAAAGTAGGTAAAATTAATGCACTAGGCTTGCTTCTATTTCCACATAATTATGTGAATCAGTAATATCTTCCTGAAATACTTCTGAAGTTCTGTGATATGCTCTTCACAGCTATGCAAAAAAGATTTATTTACTGGAGAAAATAACATGAAGCATCACAATTATGCAGGCTTAAAATTAAGTAGGCTTTTTATACTCCTACTGAGGCCATTCGATAAAATTAATCTTTAGAAGCTAGGTTGTCACTGGAGCATCAGCTGCTTGACTGATCTCCTGAGATGGAAACTAGATAGCAAATAGAATCAGGAAAGGCATGTGAGGACCCCAAGATGTGATGGGAAGAGCTGTAAAGATGCAGTACGATGCCTACCCTACGCAGCAGACGAGCAAGGGACCTAAGGGTCTTTTTTTTTCCTAGTCTCCAGTATACTATCTGAATCTATTACAGTACGAATGCAAGACCTTTTGAACAAGGTCTCAAGTGGTGGTTTTAGGAGCATTAGAGGAGAATTGCCATTCTTCAGCTAGGTTGATGTGGCTGCTTACACATCGATTAGAATATAGAATGGCTCAGGCATCATTCTGAGGACAGCTGATTACGTCCATGCAATTAAACTCTCTTATCCCCTAGAACAGGATGATCATGTTCAAAATGCCTGTTGGGAATGGTCTTGCTAGCTTGAGCTATATCCTGAACCATACAAAACAAGGCAATGTCTAGGACAGTGCTTGTTGGTCTGGATTGAAACCACATCAGGGAATATGCTTAAAATTAAAGAGTAACAGACAATCATTTAGTACTGCACAAATCTGTGTCCAGATCCTGTTTTGTTTACTAGTATAGACATAGCCTTTGGGGCTAGAACTTCTTCCTGGGGGACTTCTTGTGATGGAAACATCATGTAAGGTACTGCAGGGAGCTGTAGCGAGGTGATGCTCTTTACCCTCCTGCACTAGGCTGTGGGTCTCCCTACCTCAATGACAAGCCAAAAAAGGTAGCCAGTGCTGTCCTAACAGACTGCAAATATTTAGACTGAAGGAATAGGTGGATCATTTATCTGCTGGGCAAGGAAAGCATGGAATTATCAACATGATGTCAAGCATGAGGTTTTGACAGAAAGGTGCTGTTCTGACTATGCAAAGTGGCTGGTGGAAAGGAAATAACAGATTTTCTACAGTTTTCTGAGTAGCTCTAGAAATAAGTAAAAAATTAAAAGCACTGCAAGTTTAGCCTCTTTAATAATCATTTGACAATGATTATTACATTGTTAATTTCTGAATGGGAATATTTGAAAGGTAAAAGAAAAATGTAGCAATTTTTCATCTCCCACCTATCCTTCCCTGTGGGATACTTTGTACCACTCTCAATACAATAAGGTATGGAAAATCTTCAATAAGTTGTTTATGTTTTCTTAAAATAAAGCAAGTGACAGCCAGTGGTATTCAGCACTACATTCAGTGATGCGTCCCTCTGCCCTCTTACATCATCTCTTTCACAAAGCACTGGTCTCCCCAGTAACATTTCCCTAATATTCCTCTACGCTTCTGCAACTCTACGCTTCTGCAACAAAAAATGACTTTACTGTAGCAGAGGAGGTAGGTCTGTGTTTCCTAAATGCAGTTCAAATTGATTGAAATAATGTATCTGTCTTTTCTTTCTTTCTTTCTTTTTTTTTTTTTTTTTTTTTTATCTTGACTATAACAAGTATGGTGAAAATTCCTCTCTAAAGTAAAATTGCAGTTAATTCTTAGAGAGATTTCCCCTAATTCTTAGAGGATTGTAAGTGCTGTTATAAAAGTTACTTTCTAAAAATCTGAAGTATGTCTTAAATAGGTAATCACTGTCAGATAAGAAACTAGTATCGATACTTTCACATATTTAATCAGTGCAAATACAACAACAGTGTTACATAATGTTAAAGCAAGTTTTAGTCATAATTTTCCTGTGAAGTCAGATGCTTTACTGCATTTCCTGTGTTGTAATTACACCATCAGTACAATGGCAGCACTCCAAAAATCAAAATGTATTTTTTCTGGTAAGACACAAACGAGGAATGCAAGAATTTCTAAATACTGCTTTGAGAATTCACTATGTTCTTCTTTCAGTTTAGATATAAAGCATCTAGTAAAGAATTTTAAGAAACTATGTTCATTTTTAAAGTCAATTAAAGGCATGTGAATCTGGAAAAGTGAAAGAGATTTGTTAAAGCCACATCAATTTCTGGTGCAATTCTATTGAAATCAGTGATGATCCATCTGAGATGCAGGTGATAAAAAGATTTAGAAGCTTTTTCTTAGGTGACTATAAGCAACAGCAAAGGTTTTTCTCAACCCTCCATGCTCTGCAGTGTAGGACATTCACAGATCTGAGGAACAAGAGCTTTTTGCAGAGACAGCTGCCCTGTCAGAACTCCTCTGGCTGCTGCCCTTGTGGCAGCAGATTTCCTTCAGGAATACCTATTTCCTTTGGCAGGAATTCCTTCTTGGCTTCCGATTAAATTTGTCTTTTCTTGGGTAACCATGCGAGAATGCTGGAAGTTAAGCAAAGAGAGGTGGCCTGGAAAAATTCACACTTTGTTCTTCCATGTTAGCCTCAAGGATCTGCTGCAAGGTGAAGAGGGAACCAGTGGTACAGGGACTACTGTCTTCCTTCAGGAGCCATGGACTCCTCCAGATCCCATCTGTGGAAGACACGCTGGAACGTGATGGCCAGATGACCTTTAAAGATGGAAGAACCTCCCCAGAGCAAAGCCATAAATTTGTATCTTCTGGAAAATAAAGGGGGCCAGTGAAATAAGTTATGCAGCCCTTGAGACATGGAAACCTTTGCAGCACATCCACACATGTGTGTATAGACTATGAAAGGGCAAAATATAGCCCTTGAGAGATAGACTTCATACATGTTTTAAAAACTAAGCATTTCTAGTTTCACTAGATTCTAGAAGAAAGTCACTGTGATGAGAATTTATAAGAGTAGGAAGGATACAGAAATACTTTTTAAAATTATTATTATTAGATTATTATCAGGAGTGAGCAGTTTCCTTCTCAGCTAAGTAACCTGGAAAATCATTTTCCAAGGAATGTTTGAAACAATAATTATGGTCTTTAACATAGAGAACCTTAACAGATGTACTTCTTAACAAAGCCTTTTTATTAACTCTCAGAGCTTGCTAAATTCTCATGTGCACTACTTGGAAAGGAAACAGAAAAGAATTTAATATTAAAAAACCCAAACATTCTGAGCTGTTTCTGCCCAACATCTGCCAAATACCCTATCAGGGTTCTGAAGAAATATCTCAGTACTGAGATATCTCCGTATCAAGCTGAGGAGTTCTGAAGTTATCAAAGAAAAGAAGATAAATTATGAAGAAGTTCTTACTTGCTGTAGTCCCGGGCTCTCTTCTCTGAATCCATTTCTTTTTTTCCCATTGCAGTGATGTTGCTGCTGAGGATGATCTGATAGTGCAGCCTCATACAGATAGTCTTCTTACTCATGGAATTTCCACTGAAGCCAAGAGAAATTCCACATCAAGGTTTTAAAGCATTGGTCTTCGAATCAGCTGGAACAGCTTGCCACACAAGGTCAGGTATCTTCTATCTAAGTGTGTAATATTGGAAATGCCTATTTCTTCAGACTCTTATTTTTAAAGAATCAGTTGAGGCAGATCCAAGGACTACTGGAATCTGAAAAATGACTCCCAAGAGTTTCAGGTCATGCCTAGAGCATGTCTGTTTCTTACTGGAAATATTCTGTGTGAATACTTTCCATTTATACATACATATATTTTTTTTCTGACCTTTTTGGCTTGCACTGTTATAAATGTCTTTTTATTTGAATAAGTTTATTTTTGTTAATTCCTCTCAGCCTTCCAAAATTCCAACTTTACTTAATTTCAGTCATCTGCTTCCAGCTACAATATAATTCACACAGGGCATTTCTAAGAATGTCCTCTTTTCTGTCAATACTGAACATCCAAAATCCTTTCCTTCACACACCTATAGATGTGTGTTAATATTGGGGGAGGGAGCGGTAAGTGACATGTTCAAAATAAATACACAATAACACAAGAACAACCCAGTCTTTGTGGTGTGGAAGACATTATGTAAGCCCAAAGCATTGCTTTTTTCTTTCTCTCTTTTCTTCCCTTTGCTATTTTATTTTTTACTTTTCCTTTCGTAATATCAGTTAAAAAGAAATAAGTATGCATATTACTTTTGTAAGATTGCTCTGATTTATTTAGCTAAGAAATAATTGCAGCCAGCATTGTGAAGAAAGTTACCCATGAAGCCAGCAAAACTGCAAGTCAGCCTGCCATCACTGGACACACAATCATCTTTAATTATAACGAGGTGTGGGAGTACGCAGTTCAGCAGGAGGAGGATGCAGCCACTTCTCCAAAACCTGCGTTGCAGGCTAAGGGAATTTTAGTAGCACTCCAGATCAATAGTGGAGACAGCAGTCAATATTAGTAGATCTCACAATCATCATTAACTGAAATCTCTCAGTTTGCAGCTTGCCTAACAAAGCGGGTAGTGCCTTAACGAAGAAAGAAATTTCTTGCAGTGTTACAGCTTCCCTCCTGCAACGCACTTCTGGGCGAGTGCAGCTGAAAAGCGTGGTTCGGCCTTCTCCCGTAAGCCCCTCTCTGTACCTCCCAGGCCACACACAATCCCACATATGTGTGTACATACCCATCGTACTTCAGCGCGTTTGTAATGCAGACAGCCGAGTAACGCCTAGAAATGAAGTACCCACATTTAAACAGAGAAAATGAGACAAGAAACTTTACTGTGCAGCACGAGAAGGAAACAAAACAAATCTCCGATTAACCTCGTTTGCACAGAACTGAAAATGTGGAGTTTGGTTAATGTACATGCAAAAAGGTAATCTTCAAATTAGAAATTGAGAAGTCGGACCTAGTTCAAAAAGATACTGAAATGTAAAAAGTTTTCTTTCTTTTTTTAATAATGTAAATGAAGAGGCATTTAGAAAAATATAAAATAGGCTAAAAATAATAATAATTTGCTAGTTGTCAGCTTAAATATTAAGATGACTGAAGCTTGCAATTGTTCTGTCCTGCCATGTGTTACTGTCTATGTAAAAGACTCTGATGAAGATGATGATTGATAACAATTTTAGGATTGTAATGAATAAGTCCACTAGGAAATTGCTAGGAAAATTGTGGGATTAAGGCCAATTTATGGCAGAAAATTGCAAAGAACTCTCAGAAAACGCAGGAAGATGGTGGTTGAGGTATTTGTTTCTACAAGTTTATCATTTTGAAGAAAAAAAAAAAACTACCACCAACAGAAAAGTCAACTTTTTCCTATTTTTTTAATGCAACCCCCTGCTCACATGCATACATTAAAAGTTATGTATTTTCACCAGGACGCTCTTATGCTCCCTGTTCTCCCCATGAAGAATAGTTATGAATGAAAAATATCAGGAAGAAGCTTTATTTTTTCATTTTATTTCCTTAAATGCTTTCTGCTATTATTTAACATGGGAAAACAAAATGTAATGTCCCTTCCAACTCTCTATTATCTCTTATGCATTGTTGTTACTGATAGTGATAATAACAAATAATTGTTCATGTAACAAGTGGATTTAGAAGCCTGCAGACAAAAACCTTATCACACTAGCTATGATAAAATCTCAGATGCAAAAGACAGCATTTTTTCTTCCATTAATTTTTGATCTTTTCTCTGTCTTCATATATTAAAGTCTTTCATAACTTTTTTCTCTCCTCTCCTCTCCTCTCCTCTCCTCTCCTCTCCTCTCCTCTCCTCTCCTCTCCTCTCCTCTCCTCTCCTCTCCTCTATTGCATCTTTAGCTCTTTCATCAACTCTTCATGCTTCCCTTGTCACTCTCTAAGAGTAGATGCAGTACTGGTCTTAGCTGACATCTCCTTTGCTCTCTTACTTGTTTCTCCTCAGATTCTACTGCTATTTTCTTTTGCTTATGCAAGATTTGATAGAAGAAATAGCAGAGATGCTTTTCTTGGAGCTAGATTAACAGAACTGAGTTTACTCATTTTGATATTTTTTTAATGTCAAAATTTTTTCTTCCTTTTGGCACAAAGACAATGTTATTAGAACTTTTTAACAGAGAAACAGAGAAATCTACTTTCTCAAAATAGCTGGTAGCCTGACAGATCAGATGCTCAGCTGAGCCGTGGAAATAAAATACCAAAGCCACTTCTATCTAATTTATATCAGGGACCTGAAGCTTAACATTCTGCCAATGAAGTTGACAGTTCAGCAGTTCAGTGGCAGCTTTTCTCTGACACTTTTTATTTCTAGTTTTGTTCCAGAAATTACAACCGTAGAGCTATTTCTAATCAAATGGTCATCTCTCTCTCTTTTTCTTTCTTTCTTTCTTTCTTTCTTTCTTTTTTTTTTTTTTTTTTTTTAAGATTGTCAGTGAATCAGCATTGAGCAACAGAAAATGAATTTTGACTTTGGGAGTACACTGTATCCTTTTCCTTATGTTTACTCAGTATATGTCAAGCTGGTGCTTGGCTGAACAATAAAATTAATCTCCAAGAGGCTGATGTCTTCAGATACATTTTACCTCAGGTTCAAAGTCTACCTCAGCATTTCAAAGAGTACTGAATCATGTCCCTAGTGTGATGGTCCTATTTCCTCTAACTCCTGTTTAAATGTTGTTTCAAAGAAGCATATGGAAAAACTAAAACTAAAGCTGACTGTCATTCTCTCTTTGAAATTTCCTGGATCTCTCCTACTAATTTCTTGCTTTGGAGAGTAGAGCACAAAAACTTAATCTAGGAAATGGGAGCCCTCCTGTCTCTACGGATATGAAGCACTGTGATTCCAGGCAGGCTCTGGAGAGGAGGAACAAGCTGGCATTTGCTCAAATATGCATTAAAAGAGGAGAGTGCCAAAAACTGGAGAACTGCAGAATCTACTCTAAGGGCAATGATAAGGAAAGGAATTAACCATTTTGATCTTTAATAATCTGCCAGAATGATGTAATCCATGTCCTTTCAGTCTTTATCTTGAGAATAATTTTTTTTTTTTTACATTTTTGTTTCTTTTTGTTCTTATTATAATTTGTGTTGTAGAAATGAGGTGAGATAAAATTGTGATGACTAATATGGTGTCTCAAAGAAAAAAGAAGGCTGTTGAACTGGTCTGGGGAATGTGGATTTCTTTTCATTGAGAAAATTGAACTTTATTAATATAAATTTGGTGCTTAAATTCTAGGCAATCGCTAGTACAGTCTTGCAACAAAATATAACTTGATTACCAGAACTTTCATTTCTGTTTGAGAAGATCATTGTTTCAAGTACAATATCTAGCAATGCAATCAGCACCAAGAAGGAATTAGAATCAAGGAAGATCTAGTCAGAAATCAATATTGGATCTATTTGATTTCATTTTTCTTTTCTTTTCTTTTCTTTTGTGAAAACATTCTGTTGGCATTAGTTTTCACTGATAAACTGCTTTCTCACTAAGTTTCAAAACAAGCCTCATTTCTGAATAAAAAGCTTTCTAATTAAAAAAGAAATAGAAAATTTGTAGCATTTTCTGTAGTATTTATTTTGTATATCAAGGATTTTCATTTGATCTGCTTCTGACACTTAAGGGAATGGCTATTTTCTACCGTTTTATTCCTCCTAATGGGTTGTGCCAATTACAGCATGCAGTGTGGCCCCAGGATTTTGGACCTTCATGATATAATTTTATCCTCAAAATCATGTGAGAGATCTGACCGAAGAGTCTATCCTGCCAGGAAAATAGAAACATGAATCACCTATATTATGCTTTTTTTGAGATAGAATTTCTAAGTTGAAAATAGTTTGGCTCTGTCATGATGTTGAAGTAAGATTTGCCATACTTTTAATAAGTAATTTCTGATATGCAAATTTTGTCCTTAACCAGCCCTAAGGAAAAGTGTGGTAAAATCAAGGAACAAGAAAAGACTCAGACTGGATGATGGGAAAAACAAACAAACCTTAAAAGGTTATTTGAGCAAGAAAGGATTTTTCAAGTAAATATTTGTGATGATATTTATGATTAAATTAAGGTGATATTTCATCAGTGACTAGCTACAGTGCTCATGCCAACAATGGTAATGCTATTCACTCTATTATCCAAAAATCAGGCACAAATTCTCAGATGAGACATTTCTTTTACAATATGAGACATATTTTACAATATGACCATGACAATGTCAGTGTTAACAAACACTAACAAAACTGTAACAAAATGAAATAGTGTTGGTGAACACAATAATATAACCATTTTTGGCTGACCTCAAGATATTGTAAGGAGGGCATTACAATGAAGCTATTTGGGTAAAAGCTTATGCACTGGGTTGTTTTTAAAATTTGAAGAGAAGAGTGTATCTGCAGGCTTTGCAAATTGCGTAAAAATGTTTACATTATATTATTTTTGTATGTTTTTATTTGAAGGAAATGAAAACAGATTTCTTAGCCTTAAAACCTATTTCATCAAGACTTTAATGTGGGAATTTCTTTAAGTTTTTTAAAAAAACAGGCTGACAGAAAATATCTCGGGGAGAGAGGTCTTTTCAGCAGGGGTGATGCAGAGCCCCTCTCTCTGAGGGACTTGCCTTGAGAGCGCTTGGTCCCCGGACGTGTCCCCTGGGAGGAGGAACCAGGCACTGCAGAAGATCAGTTCTTGTTCTCCTCTTTCAGCTTTTGCCCCCAAATGGTCACACTGTAATATTCTTGTGTGAAAGTGATGATTGTGTACGTCATTAATGCCCAGAGAAGTTGTGGAGTCTCCTTCTCTGGAGATATTCAAAACCTGCCTGGACATGATCCTCTGCAGCATGCTCCATGTGACCCTGCTCGAGCAGGGGAGTTGGACTAGATGATCTGCAGACATCCCTTCCAACCTCAGCCATTCTGTGATTTCACTTGGTTACACAGGGTGAAGTGTACAACAAGCTACATAAAAGGCCTATTAAATAAGTAGATATAAGAGAAATAAGATTAGAATGAAAAAGTGAGATAAAACTGTCAATGAGTATAACAAGTAGTGGCTACTGCATTGACATTTTCAGTGGGAGTCAGCCATCTTTTGGCTTTTTCCTTCTTTTCCTTCCAGATTTTCCAAGTAAAAAATTTCAAATTACACTCCTTCTGCTATCAGCAGTTGGCTTTAAGAAATAGATAAAAAAAATCTGCATATACACAAACTGTCCCTTTGGAACTGTATTTCCCCTTATTTTAACCTCACCTCCCTCACTGAGCTTTTCACTATGCTTCATCCCAGTTTTATCTTTACAAGTGAGATTTTTACAGCTCAGCACAAATGCAGAATTTGTGCTCTAAGTCTATTTGCTAGTGAAACTACGTGGGAATTATTTCTCATCTAGTATTCTATGCATGCTGAAGCAGGAAAAAAAGAGACACTCACAGGAAAAAAGCATACATCACTAATTAAGGCTCTGAAGAATTTTGAAAAGGCTGTTTTGCCTTTTTTTTTTTTTTTTTTTTTTGAGAGAGAGAGAGAGAAATCCAATAAGGGGATTCCGACAGCCATGCAACTATTAAGTTTTGTCAATAAAGTTTCTTGAACACATGACTCCTTATTATGGCATATTAAAAATGTTAATCATTCAGTATGTCTTTATTTAACTTTAAGGAGAAATTCAGTTATACTGCTTAAAGATACTAAGAATTTATTGTTTTTTTTTCCTCCAGTGAATGAGTGCTGACTATGAATGTGTCACATCAGTTATGTATCTAGTGACAAAGTTTTAGATGCAGAAACTAATTTTTGCTACTTTTGAAGCAATATAAATACGTGCCCAGCATTTTTCATTGCTAGCAGCAAGGCAGTGGTTAGCTAGCAGAAAGGCAGTGAGTTTAAAACATTCAATCATAAATATAATATAAAGATTGTTTTTCCCCACCATATCATACTATCATTTTAATTTTAAAAGAATACATTTTTGAAATGAAAATATTTTTGAAAAATATGAGATAAAGTGGAATAGATAGCTCATGGCTGCATTCAGAAGGGGTCATAGCTTTGAAAATAGAGGCACTTGAAAGCACTCAAAATTTATCTTGATTCTTTAGCAGTTTTGCACTCAAGGTGACAGGAGCTTCTGACATCAAACCCGTTTGATAGGCAGTGATTTCCCACTATATCTGACATTAATTAATTCTCTTCTTAGCAGGGTCAACAATCAGAGCAAAGACTAAATAAATCAGGAATATCTTTGTGGAAATCAATGAAGTGAAAAGTGGTGAAAAGTAAGCATGAGAGCAGAATGAACCCCAATAAAAGTAGTTCATTATTCATTTCACTTAATTGCTGTGGAAAATAAGTGCCTTTAAACTTATTAAGTCATTAGCAGCAGACATTCAACTCCTGTCATTAAGGGTGATTAATACTTAAATGTTTTGCTGTGTCCTAAAGTCATCATATGAAATGATCCTACCACTGGGAGCTTTCACCATTGGACAGCAATTGAAGCATTTCAGAGGATCAGGTAAGAATGAGGAAAAAAGATGAGGAAATTTCTGTAATTAAGAGTTAAAATACAGCTTTCATTTGCAAATACTCAGCAATATATGTTCTGTGGAAGAATGTCTAAGAATGTCTAAATTAAATTATCCTTGGCTGTTATGTCTCCTGTCAACTCTTTTTACTTCCTGTGATGAAAGTCTTGTCCTTCTTCTCAATCTGGCTGCATCATAGAATCAGTAAGGTTGGAAGGGACCTCTGGAGATCATCTAGTCCAACCTCTCTGCTCAGCAGGGTCACCTACGGCATGGTAGACAGGGTTGCATCCAGGCGGGCCTTGAAGATCTCCAGACAAGGAGACTCCACAACCTCTCTGGGCAACCTGTGCCAGGGCTCTGTCACTCTCACAGGGAAGAAATTCCCCCTCACATTCAGACAAAACTTCCTGTGCTTCAATTTCTGCCCATTGCCTCTTGTCCTGTCACATGGGACAACTAAAAAGAGTTTGTCCCCGTCCCTTTGACACCCTCCCTTCAGGTACTCGTACACACTGATAAGATCCCCCCTCAGTCTTCTCTTCCCCAGGCTGAAGAGGCCCAGCTCTCACAGCCGTTCCTCCTAGGGCAGGTGCTCCAGCCCTCTGATCATCTTTGTAGCCCTATGCTGGCCTCTGCAGTAGCTCCATGTCTCTCTTGTCCTGGGGAGCCCAGAACTGGACACAGGCAACTCGAGATGAGGCCTCCCCAGGGCTGAGGAGAGGGGCAGGATCACCTCCCTCGACCTGCTGGCAACACCCTTCCTCATGCACCCCAGGAGACCATTGGCCTTCTTGGCCACAAGGGCTCATTGCTGGCTCATGGTCAACCTGTCATCCACCAGCACTCCCAGGTCCTTCTCTGCAGAGCTGCTCTCCAGCAGGTCAGCCCCCAGCTTGTCCTGGTGCACAGGGTTATTTCTCCCTAGGTGCAGGACTCTGCACTTGCCCTTGTTGAACCTCAGGAGGTTCCTCTCTGCCCAGCTCTCCAGCCTGTCCAGGTCTCTCTGAATGGCAGCGCTACTTACTCCAGTCTGCCTTTACCCTGCTCAACATGCTGGGCTGGACTTGATCCTCAGGCCATACAAATCCTCCTGGAGATTGTTGTGACCTGGACACATGAAATAAGGCCTCTCATATTATGCAACTGAGATGTAATTTCAGAAGCTATAACATTATGCATTATTGTCCAGTATTATTTTTGATGTCCAGGAGATATCACTATAATGAAGATATTCCAAATTATTGATGAACCTAGACTTTGAAGATTTGTTTTCAAATGAGGTCAAAATTGAGGAAATATCCCTAATAATATCCTTATTAAATAAATATGGACAAATGGACCACAAAAACAGTGTCAGCAGGAAAGAGCTTCTACCTTTCATATAAAACTGTTACATATATGAAATTAAGGAGATCATTTTAAATTATTATATATGATTTTTGGTATTGCCTAACTCTTTTTATGGTCTTTAATTTTCCCATTAACTTATCTGATGCTTTAAAAACATTAATAATAACATTAATGTGTCATTAAATCCATAAAATCTGAATTTCATGGACCTAAATTCTTAAATATGAACTAAAATTCCAGAAAATTTAAACTTTCTTTCTATTTCTTTGCTGCAACTTTTTCAGTCCATGTAGATTTCAATCCATGTAGAGATACAAAATACTTCTTGGTTATTTTCCAAATCTACAATGTCCAAATGCAACACATTCATCTTAAATAATCTAAATTCCTCATAACTCATAAATAGAAGTTTTTCAGAAACTGAAGTTTTCCAGTGTGTTACAAATGTCAAAAGTCCATTTCATAATATCAGTGTTACTCCAGAGTTTATGAGAAAGAATAAAAATTGAATCACTATTTATGGCAATCAAAATATTTCATTCAGTGTTTGACAGTCCTTATATGCTCTTGGTTCACCAGAGGGTAAACTAATGAGTAGTGTAGGAACATTCAGGGATGTTTATCAGCATTGCAGACAAAATTTAGAGAAGAACCTTGGTCCTTGTGTACGATTAGAAACCTTTTCCCTGATGTAATTTCCTTCTTTTATTTCCATTCGTAAAAATAGTTGATAAATAGATCATCTAGACTAAGTGAAGTTTAATTGCTGAATTATTTATCCTGAAAAGAAAAAAAAAGTTGGTATTAAGTATCCACAATAAGATGGAAAAAATACTCAATATCCCCAATTTTGTTATTTTTCTGCTGTAACAAGTATTGAGATATTTGTTTCAATGCCAGCTTTGCAAAAAGGCATAAACTGGTACAATTTGACTACTGTTAATACTAAAGACTTTATGAGCCTTAGGACATGAAAAACCAGCACTTTCTTCAAAAAAATCAGAATCACAAATCACAGAATAGCTAAGGTTGGAAGGGATCTTTGGAGCTCATTTAGTCCAACCTCTTGTAGTAGGGTTATTTAGCGCAGGTTTACCAGGACTCTGTCCAGACAGCTTTTGAATATCTTCAAGGATGAAGACTTTACAGTCTTTCTAAGCAACTTGTTCCAGTGATTTACCACTATCTCACAATAAATAAATAAATCATTATGTTTAAAAGTAATTTCCTGCATTTCAGCCTGTGCCCAATAATTATATTTGAGATAATCTATTAGAATAAGGCATATGTGAAGATTGTGTTACTTTGATCCAAGATATGATAGGTTTGTAAATGGCAAACCATAATCACATTTTTGATTTGACTGAAGTATATTTTAAGTTTTTTTTAAAAAAATCCACAAAGTTTATTATTATATCTTTTAAGTGTATGCATGCCTACACTATCATATAACCCAGCTCCCTCGCTTGCTCCAGTGTCCCAGTCTCTTCATTATTCATTCTCTGTATATACAACTTCATACCCTACCCCTCCTTTAGAGTAAAATGGTTAGACCTTTCTGAGAAGAAAACTTGTTATAGTTCTAGGAAAATGTGCTCCAGAGCACAAACTGTTGTCATGTCATTTTTAGCATGCTGAAGAAAACAAACAAACAAACAAGGAAACAAAAAAGCCCCACAGGGATGCCACATATGGACCAGCACAGATCTAGTTCAAATACTACACAGAGTAGATGCAAGCAGTCTGCTCTTGAAGTAGCTGTTAGCTCTAATGTATGTGGACATGAGCCATCCTGACTAGCATAGTTTAGGGATCGGGGTGGGGATGAATGCCTTAAGCAGTATAGGTGTAGCTGTAGAAATTACAAATGACAAGCAAGATTTGACAATTGTAATTTCTCTCTGATGATAACAATTCTTGATGAAATCAAGAGGAGCCTGTTGTATCTTACTAGGGTAAATCAAATGCAGACAGAAGAGGGTAAGGTTCTTTGCGTAACTGACATCCTGTGAGACATATGACCAAGAGAGTAAGACAGTATGGAAGAGAAAGACTGCAGTGGAGCTGTTTTGAGATATCATCAAAGATGACTCCATCCCTCTGCTTCTTATCATCATTCCTGCAGGTTTCCTTAGGATAATCTTTTTTAATTTTATGCATTGATTTTTTATGACTGTTTTACTGTTTTTATGACTGCTACTGTTTTAGTAGCATTGCTAGTGAAATATTGTTGAGTTGCAAAAAATTTGGGCATCAGCAGTTGTCATCTGAGATAATTACTCACTGTTACATACACAGGCATGGTCTTTACTGTCAAGGCAGGTGTTTTATTTATTAGGGGGTCCTTAGCATACTTGAGCTGTCCCAAGACAAAAAAGAGAAAAATACCATGAAGATAAGGCACTGCAGTTTTACCATAAGGTAAAATCATTCAATTATACTTGAAACTCATGTTGGCTCACTGATTTTACTACAGTGGAGCCTACTGTGGAGCTCTACTACATGGAGCTACTGCAGAGAGGCCAGCATAGGGCTACAAAGATGATGAGAGGGCTGGAGCACCTGCCCTAGGAGGAACAGCTGCGAGAGCTGGGCCTCTTCAGCCTGGGGAAGAGAAGACTGAGGGGGGATCTTATCAGTGTGTACGAGTACCTGAAGGGAGGGTGTCAAAGGGATGGGGACAAACTCTTTTTAGTTGTCCCATGTGACAGGACAAGAGGCAGTGGGCAGAAATTGAAGCACAGGAAGTTTTGTCTGAATGTGAGGGGGAATTTCTTCCCTGTGAGAGTGACAGAGCCCTGGCACAGGTTGCCCAGAGCGGTTGTGGAGTCTTCTTGTCTGGAGATCTTCAAGGCCCGCCTGGATGCAACCCTGTCTACCATGCCGTAGGTGACCCTGCTGAGCAGAGAGGTTGGACTAGATGATCTCCAGAGATCTCTTCCAACCTTACTGATTCTATGATTTTGTGATTCTATCTAAAGTTTAAAGTCCTAAAAGCAAGCAAAGGAGTTTTGAACAGTCTCCAGCCTCCCAGAAGAGTGTTCCTTACTATGATGTGTTCATTCTTTCTGCATTGTCAGTTCTTTAAAATTACAAATATGTCATCCCCAATGTCAGATGATCAAGGAATCAGTGAAGTGGTAGCACTGAAAGAATACAAAGGAGGCATAATAAATTTGAATCATTTTGCCAAAAAAGATGAGCTTCCTGGTTCCTGAATTACAAACAACAGAACATGAAGAAACAGTCAGTTTTTCTAGCCAAGTAAATATAAATAATAAGAAAAGGAGAATAAGGGGAGAAGTTTTTTTTTGCCTAATGATATAAAGAAACATTACTTTCTTCAGACAGACACTTGTTTTCTCACTTCTAAATTGTAGTTAAATTTTGTTTGTACTCCATGTTTGTCCACTAAAGTTAAGTTTCATAGCAGTAACCTGTGGCATGTATGGCATGTTCTATCAAAAGAAAGGAGAGTGAAAAAGAGCACTTTTTAAAAAAAGAAAAGTCTCTGTTTCCATCACATGCTGGGGTGAACAATGCTTATGTGTATTAGTGATCACCAAATCCATTATGTCTTCTTGCTTTAGCTCAGACTGCAAACGAGAACACTTAAAATTTGCCACCTTTCCTGGCAAATGCAAAGGGCCTGATTACCTGCTCTGGCTTCAACAGAGTGAAATCAACAGCTCAGACCTGAGCAGACAAAAACAACGGGTTTTTCTTCAGTGACTTCTGTAGCCTCTACTTAGTGATTAGGATCTGCATACACCCAAAGCTGGCAAGGGCACATACATCATTCTTTCCAAAACCGTTACTGTGACCTAGTATCTTCTAGTAATGGGAGGTGCATTGAAATCATGGCACTATCTCCCTGCTGAGGGAGATATCTACACAGATACAAATATAAAGCAGGAAAAAAAAAAAAAAAAAAAAAAAAAAAAAAAAGGGATACAGTAATGCAAGCTCAAAGCAAGTCTCTCCAGGTCTGGAAACTGTCTAGCTCATTAATGTAATTCTCTGCTCAGGCTAATCTATCTATCAAGCGCGTTAAAGAAGTTGAACAGAAGTGGGCTGAGTAGCTGAGCACTGTACACTGTAGAATTGCGTTTTGAAACATTTGATAAATAATGGGAAGAAATTCCACTTGCCTGAAAAACCTGAAAGGACTAAAATGGTTGCAAGTTTAAAGTACTAAGTAAGAAATCCTATTTCTTGAATATTTTTAAGTATTTTCCTTACTGAAACTCAGTTTCTGACATATTGTGCAGACAGTGGGATTCATAAAGAAAATAGAAGTTTATATGTAAATTGAGAACAATTTTAGGTTATATTAGACAAGAAAGGGAAAAATAAAACTTTTGACTTCATGACGTTGAACAACTCTAGAAGGAAAAAAAATCTGTTAGAAATTCTTCTCTAACTGCTCCTTTGGTTTATATATATATATATACATATATGTGTGTGTGTTTGTATATGTATATGTATATATGTAAAATAAATAATCACAGCAGCTGCTGTGATTATTGGCGAAGAGAGAACAATGGACTAGATCTCACAGGTCTCTTGTGTAAAAGTTTCTAAGAAGCTCAAAATGAGACTTTTAACTCATTAAGATTTTTGATACAAAACTTCTATGGTAGCTGGGATTCTTAAAGAAATATCGTGTATAATCTGATTGTCTAAAATGCAGTTAAATCAAGCCCAGGAAACTCACCAGGTTCATTCCAACCTTCCTGTGTCATCTGTGCTTACAAGGAACAGGAATTCAAAAAGTAAACTCAGCTCTGAGTTTCCCATAACTCTGCAGAATCAGGTAGACAGGGAACACACTCACAGGGGTTTCAGAGGACTCAGAAGTGTGTTTTTGCATGTTTGGATTCCAGTCGTGCCCTGAGGTCCCCACACAAAACTGAGGTCCTGTTCTATCTAGAATGGAAGAAACACCAAAAGGTATAACTCATATACCAAGTCGTCCTGTCTGTCTAATATATAATTCATTCGGCAATGCTTATATTAATAATAATGCTTATAAATCAACATGCTGGTTGATTCCTACATACACTTCTAGAATTTCCAAATTACAGCAATATTTATGTGAAAGAAATCTTAAAAATTAATGTAGCCAAATATCCTTTTGAGCTCATTATAAAATCTCAGAGTAAAATTAAAAGCTGTAACAGCTAATAGAAAAATTGTGTCATAGTAATGTTTGTGGTCCCTTTACTTCAGTAAAGTAAGTTGTTCTTTGCAGCTATTTGTCAAAGTATCTCTTTACTAGCTTTTTGTAGCTACAAAATAATACATCATCATCATTTACTATTTAGGTTTCTGGAGAATCCACAATGTGCTAAATGCTTCTACAGTACAGGTGAAAACATAGCTATTACCCCAGAGAAGAGAAAAGTCTAAAAAGAGACAAGAAGATTTATCAAAAGAATAGAGGGAGAGAGACCCAGTACTTATTCCTAGATAACCCTACTACTACTTGGATAATCTTTTTTTCTTTTACAAAGAATCCTAGATTCAGTTTCACTGGGGCCTTTTTCACTTAAATTCAATCTCTTTTTCTCAACTTGTGTTCACTCATGAGATAAATGAGACTGATATGCAAAATGGATTAAGTAGCATGATCTGAACTCCACTGAAATCAATAACAGACTTTTTGCTAACCTCAGTGTGCTATAGACTGTGCCTTACTCAGCCACGTGATTTTAAGTGTCACAGTTTCCTTTAAATTAATTAGAAATACAGATAAAGAAAATTATCATAACTGGCCCAGGTTCTGTTTCTGGGACGTAAAATCTTGCAATACTGCAGCCTGAAATACCTACCATATGAAAAAGGGAGTTTTATGGGCATGTGAAAGAATGGGAGGAAGACAAGCATAAGCTCTTGTTAAACTATTAGACTTTGTTCAATCATATTAATTATTTTTATCTCTGATGTCCCCAGACTATAAATTTCTTGTCTCCACATGCTTCTAAAGAAATTAACACTTTGCTGATGCTTTGAATTATTGTTATTTTTACTATTATTATTAGCTCCAAACACTGACAAGACAATTGGGTGCCCTTCATGTGGAAACTCAGGCATATGTTCTGATCAGTGGGAGCTTTTCCTGTGTTTGTGGTTTAAAATATTCTGCTGATACCAAAACAAATACCAACTCCACTGATAATTGTGGTGATGACAAAGTGCCCCATCTGGCAAGGAAGGCACGGACCCTTCCAAGGATCAGATCTTAACTCTGCGCCTAGGCATACACATTATTTCATGCACTATATGAAACCATAAATTTCTTAACTGAGCCATAGAGAGGATACATCTTTCATATTTCAGTGCATTCTCATTCTGCAGAAATCCATCCAGAAAGAAAACGAAATTTTAAAATCCTTAGGACTAAATGTATTTCTGAAGTAATAGACTATTCAGAACATCCCCTCTCCTTTCCACTGTCAAAAAAAAAAAAAGAAAAAAAGGAAAAAAAAAGAAAGAAAAAGAATCAGAAATCCAAATTCAATGCAAGTTTGACACCTCTATTCCTTGACAAGAAACTCTGTATTCAAGTCTTTCTGTAGAATTAAATGTATTTCCCCAGAAACATCAGTGGAAAGAGCCATACCTTCTTATAGTTCTGAAATCTGCATCATGAGCCATACTGATTTTCGTCTGAACCAAAGACACAATGTGTTATGCTGCTAACAAGCCTGCCTCAAATATTTTATTTCCTTTCATCTTCAGGAAGCAGAAGACCACTGATATCCATTTTTCCTTATAAGCTAGATCATCTTCTTTTCTCATTTTGTGCACTAATAACAACATTTTCCCCACTCTACTTCTAGTGTAAAAAGATTTCCTTTTCCTTTTCCTTTTCCTTTTCCTTTTCCTTTTCCTTTTCCTTTTCCTTTTCCTTTTCTTTTTCCTTTTCCTTTTCCTTTTCCTTTTCCTTTTTTCTTTCTTATTCTTTCTTTTTCTCTTTCTCTTTTTCCTTTTCTTTTTCTCTTTCTTTCTTTTTCTTTTTTCCATTTTTTCTTTTTCTTCTTCTTTTCTTTTCCTTTTTTCCTTTTCCTTTTCCTTTTCCTTTTTTCTTTTTCTTATTCTTTCTTTTTTTTCTCCTTTTCTTTTTTTTCTCTTTCCTTTTCTCTTTTTCTTTTTTTCCATTTTTTCTTTCTTATTCTTTCTTTTTTCTTTTTCTTTTTCTCTTTCTCTTTCTCTTTCCCCTTTTCCTTTTCTTTTCCTTTTCTTTTTTCTCTTTTTCTTCTCTTCTTTTTTCTTTTTTCTTCTTTTTTTCCTTTTCCTTTTCCTTTTCCTTTTCATTTTATTTTCCTTTTCCTTTTTTCTTTTTCTTTTTCTTTTTCTTTTTCTTTTTCTTTTTCTTTTTCTTTTTCTTTTTCTTTTTCTTTTTCTTCTTCTTCTTCTTCTTTTTCGTCTTCTTTTCTTCTTCTTCTTCTTCTTCTTTCCCTTTCCTTTTCCCTTTCCCTTTTCCATTTCCTTTTCCTTTTCCTTTTCCTTTTCCTTTTTCCTTTTTCTTATTCTTTCTTTTTTCTTTTTCTCTTTCTCTTTCTCTTTCCCTTTTTCCTTTCCTTTTCCTTTTCTTTTTCTTTTCTTTTTTCTCTTTTTCTTCTCTTCTTCTTTTTTTCCTTCTTTTTTCCTTTTCCTTTTCATTTTATTTTATTTTCCTTTTCCTTTTTTCTTTCTTTCATTCTTTTTCTTTTTCTTTCTCTTTTTCTTTCTCTTTTTCTTTTTCTTTTTCTTTTTCTTTTTCTTTTTCTTTTTCTTTTTCTTTTTCTTTTTCTTTTTCTTTTTCTTTTTTCTTTTTTCTTTTTCTTTTCTTTTTCTTCTTCTTTTCTTCTTCTTCTTCTTTCCCTTTCCTTTTCCCTTTTCCTTTTCCTTTTCCTTTTCCCTTTCTCTTTCTCTTTCTCTTTCTGTATTAAGCACTGTAATCTTATGCAGCACCCAGTTAGTCAAGTGTATTCTTTCACTGCAAGAAAAATGCTGACAATTACTCAGTAAACTAACATTCAGATGGAAGGTGCTGCTGTTTTCTGAAGTTGTCAGGGCTCATTTCCTTTGTTTCCTTTTGGGAGATCTAGTAGTTAGTGTCTGATTTATCCTTTGGCGAGGCAAACCAGCTCCAGCTAGAATCTGGACATTTAATTCAAAACCATTCAAGGCTAGCTCAATAGATAAATGCTCCTACAACATCTTGATCACCACTTTTTAGGCTACAAATGTTTTCTTTAACAGCACTGAAGTGAGTGTTGTGCTAAATAGCATAGCATTAAATAGAAGTTTATTATTTAAAGATGCCTGTGTTGTAACTGAAGGCAAGTGTGTGGCCAGTTGTGCTGTGCTTTCTCATGATCTAGCAGCAGTCTAACCCTGTAGAGACAAGTCCCATAGATGAGTGTTGACTATTACCTTGCCCTTCCCAATGAAAAGTTAGTAAATTTGGGATTTGACAAGTTTCACCTGTGATTACTTTAGCACAGATAGCATGAAGAAAGCAAACTGAAAAACAGAAATATGTTTTGGTATTTATTTTAATTCCAGAATAACATATCTGTTCTAATTAGAGATGTACCTTCCAGGCAGATGTTCAAATCACGTGGGAATTTATATGCCAAGTGCAAGATTAATGGACTCACATGTTAACAAAACACTCTTTCACTTACCATGCCAGCGAATAAAAGCACTGGCCCTTCTTTGGTGGAGCTGAAGCTGCACAGATCATAGAATGGTAAGGTCAGAAGGGACCTCTGGAGATCATCTAGTCCAACCCTCAGTGTAGCCCATACAGGGATTGAACCCACGACCTTGGCATTAGTAGCACCGCATTCTAACCAACTGAACTAAAACTGACCCCAAAACCTGCAGACTTCCCTAACAGCAAAGGTTTACTCCTGTGGGATTTTTCAGAGATTCAGATTCTTCGAACAATTTTTTTAGCTCTATCGTTTCCGTGCCTGAAGCTATAGCAAAGGACTTTTATCCCTTTTCTCCTCACATAGGCAAAACTCACTATTTGCATGTCTAGAGTATATACTACCATTGCTTTGTGAAATATTTTCAACCTGATTCTGAAGAGGCATTGGACAGGAAAGCCTTTCCTCAAACAAATGAATACTGACTTGGTTTTAAGAAGCAGCATTTCAGTCTGTCCCGTATAATAAACTAAGAGTTAATTTAGTTTCAAAAATAGCAAGTCTCCTGTATATATGAAAGGTTTTTGGTTTTGTTTTCTTTAAATGGTAGGCAAGCTGATGGAGATTCTATCTTTACAGTGAAAAAGGCCTTTATTTTCTGTTATTAAATGAAAGCTGAGCTTATCACTGACATCACAGACTAGTCCTAATGGCTTTTACAACAGCCCTAATGGCCAGCCTGAAAGACTCCCTGGGCCACATTCTCAGGCTGTATAAACTAATGAACAACCGGACCTTCCATTTTTAGCACTTCCTTTCTCCCATGTGTCTTTTTCCACACAGTAATAAGCTAAAGAATACAGTTGTTTCCTGTGTCTGGGATTTGACCTCACATATTTTAACAGAATTAATCGTTTTGTTATACACCTTTCTGCTTGAAATCTCAAAACTCTATCTGTATAAGGTGGTATTCAAAGTGTTCAGTAGTGTGGTCTGATTCTTTCACCCATATTTACCTACACCTATGTGTACGATCATGCCTGAAAACGATATAGGTATTTTCTTCATCTGCTTATCATTGGTTTTGTAGAACTCAAATTACCTTCATTTTTGCTGAATTTTATGAAAAGGAAATAAAACACAATAAAATATTGTTCCCAAAAGGGCAGTTGCATAGTATAATCTGCATTTCTCCTCTGTTTCAGTCTGCCTCAAGAGGACACTGTGTTGCCAAGGTTATACAGCTATAATCATCATGTATTTATGCAAAATAAGAACTATGTAATAGTGCAACATTAAACATGATGAGATTATTAAAATGAAAACATAGATGAACAAAACCTCTTCTGCTTTTATAAGAGTTTGAGCTGAAGCTTTCCTTTCAGTTTTTGCTGCAAATATCTATTTCTCCGTTACTTTACCAGTCTCGATAGAATAAGACAATTAACATCTGTGTACATTTATTAAATGCATTGATTTTCAGGTCACAGAATCTTCTTCATGAGAGACTGTCTTTTAAAATAAGTACTATAGAACCTGTATTTTTAAACACAAATGCACAAGCATTGGAGCATTTATAGCCTCTCAGGTAAAGCAGGACTCAACAACATGACAACTGCTAGCTATTTGAATGTATTAATCAATGTGTGGTATCTCTTTAGAAGTGCTGAATGCACTTAGCTCCCAGTCAGGCACAGAACTGAGCCCTGAACTATTATCTCAAGCCCTAAAAGTCCTTTTTGTAAGGAGAAGGAAATGGATTGGACTGCCAGATTCATTGTTTCACATCTTTTCTCTCTCCAGAGATGGAGGAACCCCTGCCTCTGTTCTCTATTTTGTAACATAGATACAGCTATGCTCTACCTGTCATAGATATAGCAGAAGGTTGTTTTGCTGCCTTTCCCTTACACCTGCAACATCCCATGGCAGGAAGTTCCACAGTTTAGCTACAAACTGTGTGAGAAAACATTTCTTTTTTCCAGCTTACATCTTGCTAGCTTTACTTGGTGCCCCACTATTTTTTGTACAGGAAGAGACAGTGAGCAAGCCATCCCAAGGTATCCTCTTCATGCCAATCATGATTTTATAGACAATTCTCCTACTCATCTCGTGTCATTCTCCTCTCCATAGTGAATGACACCTGGTTAATTAAGTTCTTCCCTCTGTGGAAACTGTTCTATTCATTCAGTTGTCCCTGCTGCTCTTCTCTAAACCTCTTCCAGTTTTCTAGTACCTGCTTTGAGATATGGAGGATCAAAATTGCCTGTGCAAGGAGAATATAAAATCTAGCATGCCTAGAGGTGCATGAGAACAGAAAGTAAAGAATCAGCCTTTGCACAAGTCCCAACATCTTCATACAGGTTCTATCAGAATTTGTTATCTTATGTTCTCTAAAGTAGTAGTTGTGCAACAGATTTGGTTGCCTTTCAGTCAGGTGTAACATGATTCCTGAATGTATATTACTCCACACACCCAAGAAACCAGGCTAAGATTCCACATTATAATTTTTCAAGTTGTAAAGCTAGTTTAAGAGCAGTCTTCCCCTCCTATGTTGGTACTCAGATGTGGCAACTCAACTGTCTGGGTGACCATACTCAAAACTGGTTCAGTGAAATGATCTAAGCTAAAAGACACTCTCTCCCACCCTTCCTCAGGTGTTGTTTTTCTTCATTTATTAACTTGCATACTCCAACTGTCAGCAGCTATATCAATGAATAAATTAACTTCACTGAAGGACTGATAGGCTCCCCCAACCAGAGGTGGAGAAGCTAAAAAAAGAATGAACAAGTGGGAGCAAAAAGGGGATGAAACTTCTTAAATTGGCTTTGCCATCAGCAAAATCCTAACGTGAAATTGTGATCTCAGAGGTGTTGAGCCTTGATTTTGTTAGCTGTGCATTTCCCAGCGATGGATTTTTTAGGCAGATTCAATCTGAGGGTTTCCTGGGCTGAAAGGTTTTATGCTTGTTATGTTTTAAATCATTTGTATGTTCTCAAGAAGAGGCTTAGTGCTTGAAATGTCTGTTTTACAGTGTATTTGTAAAGATATAGCAGAACATCCTATCATCTCCTTCTTAAAAATAACACTAAAAAGATTATGAGCTAGAGCACGGAATGATGAACAAAAAGAGGGGGAGCTGCTGAGCAGCGTGTGGGTAGGTTGTTCCTGTAGCTGGGATGGCAAGAAGAATTTTCAATGTATAAGGCAAGAAGTTTAAGAAGCAAAGACTGGAAAAAACAAAATAGGAAAATTGCGATTACAAGTTTCCAGCGACATATTTAAATAGCTTCTGCCCTCCTTAAACTCAGGATTTTCTGCAGTTTACATCACTAATCCTCACATTCCTCACATGCCAATCAGGCCTCTTAAAGGGGCGCTTCAGCAGGGATATGCTGTGTGACTTGCCATTCCCCTGCACAATAAGCAGAAAGTACTTTCACAGATACTGTATCTAATATGCCTTTTCACATAAACAGCAGTGTGTTCTCAATATAATATTCTCAGCTAGATCTTCACCTAGTGCCAATTTATACCTCAGCTGGTATCAGTTTATGCCAACGAGTTTATGCCAGTGAGGATCTGGTCAGACATTTTTACAGTTCCTTCAGAAAGCCTCCAGTAAAAAAGCAATACTTTGGAACACTACATAATCAGAAGGTGTTTGAACTGTTTCTTGGAATTTCTCATGAAAATTCTGTTGTTATTTAAATTATTTTAAACTACCCCCCCCCCCTTTTTTTGGTATTTACATGCATTTCATGAATTACATGTATCTGAATTAAAAAGAAATTCAGGAAAGTGCTCGTTTATGATTTATTTCACTACAAAAGCTCTCAGTGTAAGCAGGTACAGAATCAGTTTATCTATATGAATACTGTATGTTTATGGTACACAATATCAAAAGAAATACAAACAAGAACACTTCTAATGACCGCTTTTATATATATTTGCAAACTAGCAAGCTAAAGCCACAGTGATTTTGATTTGTTGAGATATCTTAGTAGTCAAACATTTTCCTTCCAAGCATATGCTCTTTGAAGCAAATATATCAGATTATAAGAGTTTGTGTTAAAAAAAGATATCTTAAGCAAAGGTTAAAAATTACACTATGAAAAAGGAGATCTTTCTGGAGACTGGGTAACTAAATATCAGAGGAATATATTATCTTCATGGAGAAAATTTGAGTTTTAAGTGAAACCAGAGGGGAATGGGTCACTCCACATGACCCTGCAGGCATGCTAAACAAGCCTAACTCCATTTCAGACTGCTGCAGCGAGGTGCTTGAAATGGGGCTGTGTAGCTTGACAGCAGTATTGTTTTTCGTCTCCATTTTTCATGGGGAGCCACAATGAAACCTCAATACAGAGAAAAATAAGTATTTCCACGTAGAGTTTTGCTTTTTTTTTTTTTTTTTTTTTTTTCTTCTAGAGTCAGCTATCTCCAGGTTTGGTGTTTTGATAAATCAGTGCAGCCACTGTACCTTCGTATCCTCTGGTGCTGATTAGTTCAATTAGATCTAAAAATCTGCATTAGGTGTCAGGGGATTTTAAATAATATGTATGATCCTAGCCATTTTAAAAATTATCCTCCTTTATACTCACATGTTTATCAGGCTTATATTTTATTTGGATTTCTATTTTTCAGTGGCTGGTAACACTGATTTCTTCATTTCAAAAATTTTTTAGTTGTTTTTTTTTTAGTTATTTGAGTTTATTTTCAGTTTTATGTCAAATCTGTCTGGAACTTAAGTAAGGAATCTTTTAAAGATAGTTTTTGTAGCTGGAAATAAATAATATGTGTTAAACATATATTTTATTTGTAGCCATCTGTGAGGCTGAGGTAACACAATAAAAATGCATAAAATACCTGCCTGTAGTTTTCAAGAATTTACTACTAGTTTTGTCAAGATTTCAAGGATTTCACTCTTCTTTTTCTTTTTTCTTTTTTTTTTTCCAGATTGTTTAACGAATTCAGTTAAAGACCAAAAGCAGTTTTAGCACATTGAAATGCTGTGGATGTAGAGACATTCTGATATCTATGGTGCATTTGCTTTGTGGAGAAAAGTTATGGAAAGACAGAGCAAACACAGGGAGTCAGACCAGTTAGCTGTTATCATATACATGAGCCCATACATAAGGTCACTGAGGCTCGCAGGGCCAAGCCATGTCCCACTAAGTTTAGGGGAGACAACTGTAATAACTGCAGTAACTACATGTACTTAAATGTACCACTAAGGTGTAGGAGAATCTCTGTAAAAAGAGTTTAAAGAAGTTGCTGCAGCCACAATAAGGTATTAATGCAATCCAGGAAAAGGCATGAGACCAGCAAAAATTTGTCAAAGCAATTCTCTGCCAGTGATAATTTGATTATTTGCTTTGTATTCTTCATGGTGTTATTCCAAGTCACTGAAAGATATTTGAAATAAACAAAAACAAAGCAAACAAAAAGAAAAATCAAGCTAATTGGATGCTGATGACACACGAAATTGGGATCTGGCTCATTTTTCCGCTCTGGCCCATGGATCCTAAAATCCTCAGTCTGAAGCAGCCAAATGTCAGCTCTCATAAGAAAGCCAGTTGCCAGATGTGGGAACAATTGATGGCCCAGATGACAGAGGTCGCCATTTGTTCTGGGCAGCTGCCCTTCTGCATGCGCTGCCCTGGAGGACCGCGCGGGCAGACGCCAGATGGCTCTGGGTGGGTGCTCTGGCTGCCGAGGGGGCAGCGCAGGTCCAGCCGGCCACAGGCTCCCGTGGGGTCTGGGGAAATGAGGCAGATTCCCAGAAAGATATTGGTCACAAGGGGTATGATTTAAATCACCACCTTTGAAGGCAATGCAAGTCAACACGAACGAATTTGAGGTGGAGTGCAATAACTATCGGTGTGATGGGACAGCAGCAGAAAAAGTCAGGCACCCATGTAACATCTGAATACTTAGATCATTAAGATTTCCTGTGACCTGTATATCCTGGCTTAAATTCATATGGAGACTACAAAGCCCACAGGCTAAATTATATATTTAAGGACACAGCTAATCAGTCTCGCCTAATAAAATTACAAGTAAATGCCTGTTCTAAACTGACATTACCATAGACAAACTACATGTAAAAGTGCACTGTAAAACAAAGAGTCTAGTACTCTGCAACCTCAAACTGAGATGACTGGAGGGGGATCCGAGAGAAGAGCTGTAAAATCATTAGGAGAAAGGAGAAGGTGAACAGGGAACAATTGGTCACTGTCTTTTCAGTGTAAAAGCTAAGAGTCATCAAAGGAAACCAGCAGGGACCAGATTCACAATAAACAAAAGGAAATACTTCTTCACCCATGGTGGAGGTAAACAGTGAAACTGCTTGCCACGGGATGGTGAGGCTATGAGAGGTTTATACACATTCAGAAATGGAGTGGATAAATTCATGTCAGCAAATCCATCAAGACTGACTAAATGCAAAGAATCATGTGCTCCCTTTGTACTTACGCTCTTCTTCAGACATCCCATTGCAGGCTCTGTCAGATATAGGATAGTGAGCTTGGTAGATATCTGGGCTGAGCTATCATAGCCATTTTGATGTTCTTGTCTTCCATATAATATAGATGCATAAATTAGAATGGGAAGAAATTTAGAAGGGTCAGTATATGGTAGTTTATCCAGATTAGTTTGAGCCTAAAGAAAACTTCGTAAGACCTCATAAATGACTTATTGCAGAAGCTGTCTAGAGGTGCAATGATTTTCAAACTTTCTTTGCAGTTCTGGGTCCCTCTCAGTGGGGAAATAGACTCTTATAGAAAGAATATAAGCTTACAAATAATGGATTTGTTTTGCTTTATTATCTTTTGTAACCCCATAGAAGTAATTCATGGTTGAAAATCAGTACTTTTCCCCTTTTGGAGGTGGATTGCAGGCCTGGTCTCCGTTCTTGTATTGCTTTATTTTCATGGGTAAATCTATACAGCTTAGTAGTCATGTGCCATAATCTCATGCTTGCTGCATGACAGTTTCCAAGGAAACTTGCAGGCTGCACATGAAGTGTTCCTGAGGGGATGTCAGCTACAATCACCGTGGCAGAAGCTTTGCTTGGGGTGGAAGCTTACCTCCGTTAAAGGCTGGGTTTCCCTTCCCAGATAAGGATTTGAATGTTAGAATGTGTGTTTACTACAAAGTACGTATCTTGTTTTCTAGACAGAGACTGAGAGATAAGATTTCATAGTAATTTAATTTCCTTTAGCACATTTTTTTTTCCAAAACATGTTCCATTCATCTATTTCTGTAGCATAATATTTGTGATATGCGAAAGCTTGATATATTTCATTGCTATTTTGTGAAGATTGCTTTATTTAAAATTATAATAACAGGGTAGGAAAAGAAAGGGACTAGGAAAACCCACATGAAGATATAAGCTGAATAAATCAACCTATTTGCCTTGGAAACATAAGCATTTGAAAAAGGCTAATCTGCTAGAAAAAGAAACCTAATTTAAAACATAAGCCAAATGTCCAGTCTCCTTACGAAACAAGAGTAGCTTCTGGTGTCTGTATGTCACCTCTACCCACTACTACCTGAATATGTTGAAGGTTATGAGACTCTAACTTTGCAGCTTCTGAGGTTAAGCTAGCCTATACTACCCAGCTTCAGTTAACCCCAAAGAGCATGCCTGAGTTTTAATAGGGATATCTGTGAAAATGTCTACCCATGTGGATACAGTTAGGCCACTCATTTGGTCCAAGGTTATAGAAAACATATATTATAGATAATTATAGATTTATTTTTCTTTCTTTCTTCTGATATCATAGGCAAACATTAATTTTGGGGCCCTTTATGCAGAGATATAACATTGTAAAGTATAATGGACTGTGACGGAGAAGAGATCAGATTAGGTATATCCTCTGGCCTCAAATTGAAGCAATGCTTAAAAGGAACCAGCATATCATTTGATATGTTGTTTATTTTCCTTCAAGAACTGAATCTCAAACCCTAAAACATCAGATTTTAAATCCAAACATTTTTTTCCACCATGTAATTCGGGGCAATGAACAGAAAAGATTAGTGATGGTGAGCCATAGTCAGCCACAGAAGGGAGAAGGTCAAAGCCTGTGTCTTCCTATTCTAAAACATAAAAGTAGCACAAAGAAAATAAACCTAGCCAACCATTCCGCTGCTCTAAGCATTGCAAAACACAGAAGAGAAAATAAAGGTTAGAAGAACAGAAAGCTACTAAACGCTACCAGTTATTTTTTGCTATTTTAAACAGAATAAGAAATTAGCGCCACATATCATTCAAAATATACAGTAGAAGAGGAAAGACAGAAACACTTCCCTAAATTTACCGAAATGCATTTGTTTCATAACAAAAATATGGATAAGAAGGAATGCATATCCAATCTGGAAGAATGTTAGCATTTAACACTCTTTTCATCTTTGTGAAAATACTCCCCTTCTGAGATCCTGCCAAGAGAGGGAGATTTTGACAGGCTGACTTCTTCCAAGGAGATACTTTATGTTTAAACCTAGCTTTTACAATGTGTTTTTTTTTCTTGTGAATATTAGGTAGAGTTTTTGTTTTGTCATTTGCTCATTTTTGCTAATTTTAGACAGGAACAATGTGTTAAATAGATGTTATAAATAAATGTTATAAATAAAACATGCGTTTGGTACATGTAGCATGGTCAAGTAGCTGATGGCTATAAATGCGTAAGGAGCCTTCTAACTTGTAAAATTATAAACAAAGGCAGAAAATAACATTTGTTTGTAAAACTGTGCAATTGCAAAACATACCATGGCATTCAGATAGGGAAAACATCTACTTTGTGCCATTTTCTCTCATTTATAACACCATGAGATTAAAAAAAAAGTCTCCACACAGGAAGTTGCTTCAAAATTATAGCTCCTTCTATGAAGTTGACATTCTTGGTTGCCTGCTCTCTTTGAAGAAGAATAATTGAACAGGCTCTAGTTACAGGGGGCAACTCTTTTGAAAGCAGAGCTCTCTAGGTGAAGGTTACTCTTTACTCAGGGGTTAATCAGGGACCGAGATTTCTGTCTCTATAATACTGCTAGAAGGAAAGGGTTGAAAACAAATTCCTCTCTTCAGAATTGTTCAAGATTTCAGTCTCCAATGTTGATTGGCATTGATAACAGCTTTTCTGCATTTTTCTCCTAATGAAAGCATTATCAATTATATTTTCTTTTTAACTATTTAATAACAGGCACTACCTCTAGATACTATAATAACTTAGAAAATGTCAAACAATTTGATCTCTAATTCAGCAAGTCACTTTGGCATGTGTGAGTTTTAAACCTGTTTATTGTGGTGTATTTGTGGTGCGTTACTGCTGTGTAATGTTACAGATGAAGACAATGGGAAAATCTGTATGCTTCAGAGTCCTTCCTGGACTGCACTCAGAGCCTAGATTTATGTTCCTGTGCCTATGGAATGAGGTGGCAGCAAGCTTATTTCATAGCCTCCATACGTGAGAAAATATCATTCTTCTGCAAAGACAAAGACATAAGAAAAAATAGCTAGGAATGACCAGATATAATCCAATAATATGGTAGCATAAATCAGACCAAAATGTAATTGAGTACACTGTAGAAAATAATTGTGTAAAGGAAATGTGCCTTTCATGAGCATGACTAGGAGGTGGTGAGGTGAGGAGGGACGCACTATACTGACAATTTGGAAGACACAGAGGGTAAAGAAGAAACTAATTCTCAACTGTGTCTTTTTAGTGTCTTTTAAAATATCTATGTCTTCCTTAAAAATAGAAAAAAAAATCTCAGTTTCATTATTTCTAAAAGGAGTGTCTGTAAAAAAATTGTTAGACAAGAGGAAGTCCAAGGACATGCATTTCCTTCTCCCCTTTTCTCTGAGATCTGTCAAAAACTTACTCCCTATTGCACTCTGGTCTCACCTGCCCTGCTCTGGGAGCTGAGTAAAAGCACTGAGGCAGCCCTTCTTGAGGCAGACAGACAAAGCAGCCTGTCTCCACTATCATACTTCTTTCTAACCCTATTCATGGGAAAAAAGAAAAGATGAACAAATAAAAGTCATCCTTGACAAATTAACTTCCATTATTTTTTGGCTGTAGAGTTGCCTAGCTGAAGGCTCCTAGCTTAGTTCCTAAATAGTATATAATTTGGAATTCATTTGAATTGGTGTAGTTACATCTTTCCAGCGGTTGCATCTATCCAGATTATTTAATCCCATAAAACATGCTAAGCACTGTTGTTTTAATTCAATGCTTTAGGAATACTTTTTCCATTTCCAAGAGAGCGGTTGCCTCACTATTTTTAGTCACTTCCTGTTTCTCCAGACTTCTTTGCTTCTGGCTTGGAGACTTTCTCAAAAGTTTGTAATGTTCCAAAGAGAGCAAAGAAGAGAAAACATGAGAGCTCCAGTCAAGTATATTGATGCTACTGGAACGCCTAATCCTGTGAGGGAGTATTGCAACACTTTGCTCTTTAGCCCTAACTTTGTAGTAGTTTCTTTCATATACAGAAAAACTGAAGCAGAGAAATGGATCCTGCAAGTCGTTGAGTGCTTCATGAAAACTGAGGAACATTCCCAACTCCCACTGATTCTTGTCAAGAATACTCAGCAGTGCTGCAGGAGGAGCTCAACACCTGAAGGAACAAGCCATGAATGGCTTGTCTGAGGTCACAGGTGTCGATCTGAAAGCTCACATTAGCACTCGGAGGTTCCCACTCCCAGCTGTCAGCATGGCTGGCAGGCTGTTCACACAGATTACCTGTGGTTTGCCTCGTTCTATTCTTTCCCACTGTTTGTCAGTCCCAGTTTTTGACATCTCATTTAAAATTAGACCCTAATTTTGAAATCTGATCTACACGAGCGCCGCTCTGCAACTCCAGCAGCGCAAGTCTGCCTGCAAGGAAAGGCGTACGGGACAGCAGCCAACGATTACAAACTATTTGAGGCTAGGACAGGCTCAGGTTTGTCCAGCATCCAGCTTTCTAGGATTGCATCCTAGGTGGAGCCCCCAGGTGCTGGGAGCAGCAGGCAGCAGGCCCAGGGTGGCGGAGCTGCTGGAGCTGGACGCCGCTGAGCGATGCTCCGGGTCTGTGCGCCATCTACTGCTGTCGCCTCTGGGGCTGCACACGTCTGCCGGGTGCACAGCTCCCTCCGGGCCTACCACCACCGGGTTATGCAGCGCCACTAGGGAGTAATCACAGCTTCCAGACTACGTTCCCAGGCGGTGAGGTCCGAGCCTGGAATATTTATTTTCTTGCATGAACTCACAGGAGCAAGAACAACTTAGAAAAATGTGTCTTTGTTTTTGCTGCTGGTTTCTCCCAGATCAGAAAAACAACAGCACTTTTGTATTTTGTATCTTGTAATAAAATCAAGGCATTGTTGGAAGAGGAGTTCTTTTTTATTTTTTTTTCCCCTGGTTTTCCACTGTTTTAAGCTGTTCCCAAAACCATCTAGGGACATGCAGAATATATATTTTTGTATCTGAAGGAAATCTGAGTTATCTGAAAAGCCACTAAGAACTCACAGGAAGATAAGGTCCTTTCTGAACCCCTAGCATGGCTTTTGTCCATAGAGGAATTTGCATATGTAGGACTTAAGTGTGGAAATGAGAACAAGCCAGTAAAAAAAAATCACTCGCAATTTCTTTTTGTCTCTTAATAGTCTCTGTTCACCCCCAAAATTCTAGTGATGATCCAATGAGTGTTGGAGCAGGGACTGTCAAGCAGTCCTATGTCCTAGTGTGCCATCCTGAAAGACAGATGCACTAGAAAGGATCCAGCCCACTGCAATCTGATTCATACTGATCCATTAGTGCCTAAAATTAGTTTATGTTCAGCACAGGGTTACAAACCGTCTAGAGCTCTGCGTGTACAGAATTACCGGGGTTACTCATGACTGAGATTGTCATACCCTTATTTGCTCTAAATAACTTCAGGGGACGTGGGGTGTCTATGTCATACCTAAAACTCTGCTATAGATCAAATTTAATTGAACAGATAGCTGTTATTGGGCTGAGTTAAAGATTAGAAAAAAAGGTATATTTTCAAATAGGTATACATTTCAGAGTTAAGATCTATGAATGTATATGTCTGAAGATGCAGCATGTCTGTCATGACAAATAAAGTCTGCAAAATGATCAGCTCTTTCTAGCATAACAAAAAAACCCACCACCACCAACAAAAAAACAACAACAACAAAAAAACAAACCTAAGGTGTAATTTACTTGCCTAGACATAGATATCTAATTCCATTCGGGTGCCCTCATGTCGTTTGTTCACAGAGCGTGAGTAGATTCTAAGCAATATGAGCTGTTCTTGGGTAGATATATGAGTACTGAAGTGTCTCACAGGACACATGATGGTCAGGCAGCTAAGCTGAGTTCAGAGACTACAATGGAGGCTCAGATAGTTACTGCCACCATAAATAGTATATGTCCTTCAAGACTTCTACATTTAGATGTCTTTATTTTGAACTGTATTCACCTATATTTCCAAAGAAGTTCAAGAAGTTGTATTCAGGATGGTGAATGACTTCAGTAGTCATAGAATTTACCTTTTATGTGATAGTCTAAGGACTTTCACATCTAAGGGAAAGCTTGGCTCCTAGTCTGTTTATCTACACTGAACTTAAAATTACAATGCAGACAGTGCAAGAAAGGTTCCTCACCGCAGCAGCAGAAATGAACTTGGTCTTGGAATGAGAGGATGAATTTTAATGACTCTAACATTTCTTTTGTGCAGCTGCAAACCACATAAAATCCAATTGCTTGGGAATCACCTAAACCGGGATACTGAGGAAAATCAATCTAAATGAACTAAAGGTATAAATTTAAAGTAAATTTAAATTCACTTTTAGTGTAAATGCAATGACAATTTAATTCTGAATAAGAGGATCCTCAAAGGAGTTTAAGGAGATTTAGCTAATTCACTTTAAGAAGTGAATCTTTTTTGAATTTTCCTTGTAGACACACCCCTAATATTTTGTCATATATTACTATTATTCTCTTTGTTTGCATATATTTTATAAAGCTCACTGATTCAGTGTACCAAATAATGGCCACCAATGTGCTGCTCTCAACTCAGTTATGCTAGCACTGGATAAGAACATTATTGACATTTTTTGGAGAGTTTGCAAACTTCTGTGACATATCAATGCCTATACCCCTTTATAAGGGTTTTATTAAAAAGAAAAAGAAAGCTAAATATTTTGGTTTACCTGCATGCTTTTGTTTGAACTGCCAGCCTTTTGTGTACCTTGGACAATTGCTTAATACTCAGTATTGCTTCTCTCCATCTGTGATCCAGGAGCAGGAGTTTAATCTGACGGCAGAGTTGTAATTAAATGGGGCTTGGTCTTTTTAGAGAATACATGCAGGAGCCATTCGCTTCCATTGAAACATTTAGAGCTTATATAGAGAAAACAGAGGACTAGGATTTATTTGTTTCTTCCACATGAGAAGTTTTGAATCCATTTTCTCTAGTTGGTCAGATTGCCGAAGACAGCCAGACTTTTTTTTCTTCAAAAATTAGCATACATCCAACTCCAAATAACTTTATGTTGAATTAATATATTCAAGAAAAAGGACTTCTGTTTCACTTTTCAGTGAGAAGAACTAAAGGCAACCTGGAAATTAAAGGGAAGTATGAATTCATGCAAGCCTTTAAAACACTTCAGCTTCTACTGCTTCGTTTGGGATTAATAGGGCAGCCAGGCTGGTGAATGCTCCCGCAGCCCTCCCCGCGGCCCCGCGCATTCTGTGCCGTGCAGCTGCGGGGCCAGGAGAGGGAGCAGCGGTGGCCGAGCCAGCCCCGGCCGGCAGAGATGTGGGCGACGTGGCTGGGCGGGCAACGGGGAGCTCCACCACAGGCCCCACTGGCTGCGGGGTACAGGTCCACGGCACCTGGATGTGCTGCCCAATCTTCTCTGGACTGTCACCTCATGCTCTTTCATGTGGGTGCCACCAGAGAGCTGGTGAGCACCAAGCATGACTACATTACTCTGGGGACAACAGCCAGGAGCATGGGGCCAAGGTAGTACCTCTTTGGTCCTGCTGGTGAGAGGCAAGAGCTCAGGGAGGAGCGGTCAGATCCTGCAGGTCAAGGACTGGCTGAACAGCTGATGTTGACATCAGGGATTCAGTTTTATGACTGTGAGATCCTTTCTGAAGTCTGAGGACTGCTAGGAAGAGATGAGATCTGCCTGACTCTGTGGGGCAAAACCATCTTTGCTAACAGGCTGGCAAGCCTAATGAGGAGAGCTTTAAACTAGGAACATCAGAGGAGTGACACGGTAGCCCACAATCAAGTAATGAAGATGGGTTGGTAAGCAAAGGGTGCAATGCAATGTGGACAAGATGGAACTTGATAACAGCAAAACAGGGAGGAAAGGACCCTAGCTCAAGTATATGCACTATAAGGAAGTGCCTAGAAGATGGTATTATAAGAAAAGCTCTCATACCTTTATGAGAAATCAGCATGACAGGTTGCCTTTCTGAAGTGCTTGTACACTAATGCAGCATGGGGAACAAACAAGAAAAAGGTCTGTGTACAGCTGCAGAGCTACAGTCTCCCTGGGATCACAGAGACAGGCTAGGAAGGTGAGGAAGAAGAGTTGCCTTTTATGAGAGAAAAAAACTGGAATGAGTGGAACTCTCCTCGGGGATGGCTCAGGAACCTCTCCTGATTACGATGACCTTTCAAAGATAATTGAGAGTCACCTTGCAATGATATTGGTTGGCTCCCTCAGCACATATGGGCCACCAAGGACGATGGACTTCCAATTTGTTTGTATTCCCTAACCTGACCCTCCTCCATTAAATGCAAGTCTTCCTTGATCTAGAATTTCCAACTGGTCTCAGGGACCTGGGATTCCTGAAGACTAGTCTTGCCATTAAAGACTGAGGCAAAGAAGACATTGAAAATCTTGGCCTTTTGAGGGCTCTGTGTCACCAATCCCCACGAGTAACAGGCCCACCATTTCCCTAGCCATCATTTTGCTGCTGATACACTTGTAAAGTCATTCCTTTTGCCCTTTATGTCCCTCACCAGATTCTACACTAGACATGACTGCACACTCGGACAGTGTCTCCGTGAGTAACCTGTACCTGCTTCTACCTCTTGTACACTTTCTTTTTATGTTTGAGTTTTGCTAGGAGCAATTTGTTCATCCATCCAGGCCTCTTGTCACCTTTGTTTGATTTTCCACGTCAGGATGGACCATTCCCCTCTACTTGATAAGTACTGGTAAGACCATATCTGGAATGCTGTGTCCAGTTCTGGGCTCCCCAGTACAACACTGGATGGTCTGGAAAGGTGCCAGCCAGGAAAACAATGAAGGGACTGGTGCATCTAACATACAGGGAGAGGATGAGAAAGCTAGGACTGCTCTACTGGGAGAAGAGAAGGCTCTTATCTTGTGCATAAATACCTGAGGTGGGGAGCCAGACTCTTCTCAGTGGTGCCTAGTGAATATATAAGAGGCAAGAGACACAATCTGAAATACAAGAAATTTAATTTAAACAAAAAATACTAACTTTTTTAAGGTGAGAGTGGTCAAGCACTGAAACAAGTTGCCTGGCAGATTGTGAAGTCTCCATCCTTAGAGATATTTTGAACTCAGCTGTACATGACCCTGAGCAACCCGGTCTAGTTAACTCTGCTTTGAGCAGGAGATTTGGATTAGATAATCTCCAGAGGTGTCCTCCATCCTCAGCGATTCTGTGATTCTGTGATATTCAGCAGTTTTCATCCTCAAGTAAATTACAACAATGAATAAACAAGAAAGGGAGAAATAAAGCAGCCAATATGAATGCAACACTGCATGAACACAATCAATATTCATCAAGTAGAAAAGGCAAAAAATCAATAAGATAAAAAATAAAGAATGAAAGAAAAAGTAATCTTCTCTTTCCATAAATAGCCACAACAGATCTCTACGGTCACAGACCAGTTCTCTTCTAGGAGCCTTTCTCATTCTGTGCATGCTTTCAGCTAAAGGATTCACCTACGTAAGGGGGTAGAGTTAAGGCTGCAGCAGCAATCATTTCATAATTGTTAGGTGGGTTACTCTGAAAATCTGGCATTGTTTCCATTTAGTGACTTTCTCTTTAGGCATGTAATATACACCTAATACATATATATTTATATATATAAAAATCTGTCATAGATTAAAGCAACCAGAAACTTTTCATTACATGTCCCTATATAATTTCCCCAAACTTTAACTGCTTACAATGTAATTTTCCATGCTATGCCTTTAAGATGGAAAATGTTTTCTGAAGTATTTCAGTTTTTTGTGAATTCATCATTATGCACACACTTGTTATGAAGTGCAGAGTGCTTTTTATGGGATGGTGATGGGGGGTGGAAGATGGAGAAAACAATTTTAAGAAAATTTGAGCAGTCTTCTTCACCTCCATTAACCTCCATGTTGTGCTCCCTTGCAAGGCTCTAGTAGCAGTTTTTACCACTGCCTTTGGAGAAGAAGCATTGAGCTGTCAGTGTTGTGAGGGATAAGGAGTAGCAAAGAGACTAATGATTTGTTACCTAGTAGCAGTGAGCCAGTCACCCCACTGGATCTGAGTTGGAGGTAGTGTCCAGTGGGATGGTTTGGAGTATGGTTTTGGGTACTCCTGTCCTCCTCGAATTTAAGCACTGAGGAACTTCCATCATGTGATTCATGAAAAGGAAAGAAGGTGATTCCCTCACTTTCACAGGGAGACTGAATCTGTCCCTCAAGTCTGTTCCTCACTGTAAAACCCACATTAAAATAGTTCCTACAGTCATTTCACTGAGAAATCCTTAGTACTGGGAAATGGTACATTCACTTTTGACTGAAAGCTGGCCACAGCACTAGAAATATGCTTTCTGCTACCACTGTATACTATCTATCCAAACAAGCTCAATTATAATAAAATACTGTGGCTTTGCCATGCTCTTTAGAGAGATCCTGAAGCTAACAGCTATGCCTCCTGAGGTTTCTGTCTAACCCAAGCACGCACCTACTGGTATGCAGTGCACCTGGATCACTTAGATGATGTGACTGAGCTTGAGTAAGACTTTCCCTAAAGCACTGCCCACAGTGCCTGGGATACATAAGTATCTCAGGAATAGGAAAAGGAAGAGGAGGAAAAGGAAGTGAAGGTAGTAAAACAGATTGAGGTAAAGAGTAAAATTAGGAGCCAGAGCTAGGAGGAAGGATGTATGCAGTGAGGCAGGAGCCGCCACTGCCCAAACACAGAAGCAAGGGCAGGAAGGGGGAAGCAACAGAGCAGAGACGAGAGCTACAGAAATAAGAGGTAAAGCCACAAATAACAGTGACAGGAAAGTTTGTAAGCAGTACATGCTCTTGTCCAGATCCTGCCATGGACACCCAAAATCCTTAACTCTATTCATTGATTTCAGGAAATAGCTGAAAAACACGTTAATTATGCTGCAGCGTGTATTATTCCTTGCCTCAACATGTTCTGTCAGTGATAATACAGTTATGTTCCTGTAATTTCACAGGATGCAGGTGAAATTGCCTTTCTAATGTCAAGTTATGCTGAAGGGAAGTATTTTGGCTTATTTTAGAGAGCTATCTTAGGACCCTAGATATTCCAGATATTTTATACAAATCTCCACAGTGTGGTAGTCAGGAAATGTATACTTAAATTTTGCAATGTGGATATTTCTTCAGCATTATATATTTTCTTGTCATACCTCCATATGCTCTGATACAGCTTTGAAGAAGACCCACAAAACCAGTTGTCCTGCATTTCTTATGCAGTGAATACTTTGGTATTGTGTTGCAGTGACATGTCATGCTGTAGCTAAATGGTTAAGGAAATTTGCAGTATACCAGCAATGTCAGTTGGAGCTTTGCTCTCTCTGAGATGTGGTTAGATGTTAGCCTTTCCTCCTCTTTTCTAACTGACCCAGTTGTGGTAGGATATCCAGTTGGTTGAATTGGAGACTGATTTTTTGGCTAGCCACATTGTTCTCTGATGTGCCAGTGACTACCCTGACACCCTAACAGCAAGCCCTCTCGGCTCCAGTGAACATGTAGCTGTTGCTCTGGCTATGCGTACTGATTGTGTTTCTGTGCTGCCTAGAAGAGATGACCTCATATCTGTCAGCAGTGAGGGACCCCAGGTGTCTGTAACTCTATAGGGTTCTTACTAAAAGCTTATGAATCTTAGAATGTCTTTTGGCATTTAACTGGTATTTTGTCAAATTTCTTCCATCAAATACTGCTGGCATGTCTTATTGAATTGGTTACTGATGCATTGCACTGTTGCAAATATGAAAATAAAATGCCTGATGGTATATTGGGAGCTCTGGTATCTGCTAGAACACATTACAGATATCACTGAAAGTTTCTCGGTGTTTCTGTACTAATAAATAAAACAAGGCCAGAGAGCACTGCCTGACCCAAAGGCCAAGTGGGATAAACTGACTGTATTCGTACCACATAGCGGAGGGTCTGGGTATCCTCTGTCCGTTGTAGCCCTAAGGCTTTCCTGATCGGATCTGGAAGAACATGAAGGCTATTATCTAGCAGAGTGGTGTTTTCATGCGGCTGAGAGCATTTGTTGCATTCAGGGGCTTGTGGCATGAGTGGTGTTTGAGGGCACAGTGCTGACTGATACAAAGTTAGAGCTTGTAGGGTGGGGGGCAGCCAAACTGCTGCATTCTTCTCCAACGGGCCTTTTGGGAATGGTCCCTGGCACATGTTTTGCCCTGAACCATGCCCAAGCATTGTCTTGGAGAGCTCTAACTGGGTCAGGCTAAAGCTGTGCCGGGGAGTATGCTAACAATTAGGCAGTATGGAGGATTGGTGGTCTGATCCAATGCTCAAGCTCATTGCCTGGCACTGTTTTATTTAGCAGCAGAGATATTGCCTGTGCTTTATATAGCTAGATGTATGCCTATATTTTTTCTTTCAGAAATATTACGGGATAAGGTGCTAAATAGTTCTGTTATATATAACTCTTTTTCCAAGTCCCCTATAGACTGTGTATGAAGTTTTCTAATTTTTTTACAGTTTTCTGCAGTACTAGTCTGTGTTGGTATTGCTACTTTTGCTCAAATCAATGTGCTTGCTCTATGTTAATGGCTATTATTATGTTGGCCCTTTTTCCCTGAACAATTCAACTGGCCTAGCTGTTGGGAGGCACTTCTCCAGATCTGTCCCTCAAGGATGCCTCTTGCAAACTAGTCTCTTTTGTCCCAGAGACAATTCAGTTATGGAATCTTTAAGGTCTACAAATTTACACATATTGTTTTCAGTTCTGAATATGTGTTTAATCTTTATTCTGCTTTTCAAATTTCTGATTAAAATGAAATTAAGTAACAGAGCAAAGTAAAAGCACTCCAGTAACTCTATTCTCATCTATTTGCAATAAAACTTTTCGTAATACAAATAGAAGATAACTAAACCTCAGATCTAAGATGTTCAAAATCTTATAGGTTTTAGTGCGAGAAAGGGTCTTTCTAGAATAGCTGGGATACAAAGGTATCCAGTTTACTGTAATCAACAAATACAATTTTCACTTACTAACTGTAATGATAAGATACAATCATCTAAAGGAATTTTTCAGGAAATGCAGAATTATAACAATTATTGCAACTACAATAGTGCCATTGTAATACCTTAGCTATCTACTGATGTAAGATCAATGGAGATTTAAATAAATACTGTGTATCACATTAAGTAAAAACTGGAAATGCTTCCAGTGTGAGCATGCTTAAAAACAGAGTAGGCAAAACATTTTTGAGAGATGTTTTTTCTGAATGTGAATTATGGTAGTTACCAATAGTATAGCCCGTTTTATAAATCAAGAATATGAGTTTAGAAGAACATATATGTAAGATGAGCTTTATAGCATTGAATTTATACTTTTCTATGTGTATATGTTTTCTCCATCTATGATCTATTTTCTTGCATTTTATTGTATTTTCTATTTTTTTGTATTTTTTTCTGTATATATTTTCTTGTATTTTTCAATGAAAAATGTTGTTCCCTCAATAGACAGGGGAAATCTGTAGATATCTGCATGACTATCAATCAGATCAAGAGGTCACATCTTGTGAAAACCACACTGTGATCTAAAATAGTGAGTTGATTAGTCAATATTTCTATAGACTTATTCTGTCTGGAGTTATCAAATACTTGCTCTGCTATTCCATCCTGCAAGCATTACTTATGACAACAATGTCATTCTCATATCTCTTGTTTTTCTACACGTTCTTAGTTTTAAAAAGTTGCTTCAATTTCATATCTTTCCCATGGCTTTATCTGGTGTTTCTCTTTTCTGTTTCCTACTCAAGTTTGCCTATTCAAAAAGATGATTGAAAAAATCAGTTTTGGCTTAAAACCAAAAGAAGCTTTCTGGTACTTTTTATTTGCCTTCTTATTACAGAGCCCTTAGGAAATTCTAAGGGTAATTTTTGAACAGGATGACTAAGATCTTGCTTTTTATTGTAATAAAGCCTGAGAGTTTCTTAGAAACTTGTGACTCCAGGGACTGAGTCTTTAAAAATAAGCACTGATTATTACTAGAACTCAAGATAAAAAAAAAATCCTGCTGATTTGGAATCAACTCTGTCCTTCTAGAACTTCAGAAATAAGTCCAGAGAGTTAAATATTGGCTAGTAGTAATTATTATGATTTTATATATATACAAATATTTAATCTATTTTTTAATGTCATCAGCTCTAAAAATAAAAGAAGTTGAAATTAGCATTTCAGAAAACTTCACGAATAGACCACCATTCTTTTCTATCCACCCTAATGTGGTTTTGTTGATGCTGTACAATCTTTTTATGTTTTACTGACTAGCTCCAAGCCTGTCCTTACATATCAGGCTTTTATATTTCAGCACATTCCATTATTATGCCCATTGGAGAGGCTGAAACTGAGAAACAGCCAAATGTACATCTTTCTGATGTTGAATGCAAATTGAAACAACCCCGCCTTGTTTATTCTTAACATGTCTTGACAGTGTCCCTTTAAAAAAAGACAAAGTTTTCTTAGAAAATGTGCTCGAGGAAAACTTGTTTTGATTGACAATAGTGACAATTTCCCTAAGGGAATGTGCATCATACAGTAATGGAGCTATCGCCTTCTTTTCGCATAGAACAGGAGTAACGTGTGTCAGAGCACCTGGAGGGTTGCTCTTTTCTTTCCAAGTAACTTTTGAGTTTGTTTCTCTTCTGTTCCTCAGAGTTTCTAGAAAGCATGAAGGGTGTTAAAAAATGTGTTGGGAAGATTGTTGCAAGATGCCAGAAAAAGTGTCATTGAGATAGTTCTGTCACCAGTACATTTGCTTTTCTGTCCTTTAACCTTTTCGCTTAATTAAAGCAAAATTCCTGCTGGTACACATTTGCATCTTTTGCAATACGCATTGGTCAATTGCTCATTCTTGCAATGTATTGTATCAATACATCATCATCAAAGGTGACAGCTGCGTGAAGCTGTCACAGTAAATATAGCAATAATTTTATTATTGTCACTGTTGTTAAAATGTGTTCAGGGCTGCAACATTTCTACTTGAAACATGAAATGTCTCATGACTAATAAAACACTATATACAGCATATATATGTGGATACATTACATGTATATATTGCACAGATGTGTATTTATAGTAACATGCTGCAATTATGGCGAAAGTTCTGTCAGCATTTCCAGTATAAACATCATTTTCAGGATTTATTACACAGCTATAGGATTAGATCCCAGATAAAACTTGGCAAATGAGGCCTCAGCCTGGGTAGCAAATTCTTCTACAGATTTCTTTTTCAAAGAATTGCTTCACAATGTATACAAACACAAAAAGAAACAGATGTTTGTGAAGTTTTCTATTTGTGCTAGCGTAATTAAAAATCAGAACAGGTTTAAGCTGAAGTTCTCTTCAGAAAAGTGCCCAAATTAAAAATAAAATAAAAAGAAAGAAAAAAGAAAAAAAGCCTCATCTTATCCAGCACAGTATCTGCCTCTTTTCAGTATTTGAGATTTGTTTCTGATGGTTGTGAGGCAATATCATTTCTACTATTCTTTCTTTCATTTGGTTCTTACTTGAAATCATGTTCCAGGCTTCGAGGGAATAGACAACTGCATGCTGACTAAGTCACAGCCAGCCTCAGCGATGTAGAAGTTGCATGAGTTATCTGGTTTCATGAATAGCTCAATCAACACTTTGCAAACATTGCAGGGAATGTGACTTGTTACTGTTGGAACTTGTATTTATGTGTTCAGATTCTGTTCTATTCTGGTATTCTCATATCTTGTGAAAAGTTCAGCAGGAGATGGACAGTGGAAAAGTTTCCCTTTGTAGGAGAACTCTGTTAGAATTTAGATGAAGGTACTTATTCTCACCTTGCTATTTGCTGCATTTTCAACTCAGAGCACCAGGAAAATATTGGGAATACCTAGTGCTAGCCATGATGGGCCAGTTGAACTCTATTTTCCACTGAGATGAGATCCCTGAAGCCCAGTCTCACTGTAGGGCAGATGGGCTCCAGAGTGCCTCCTTCAATCCTAGCTCTGCAGTTATGCAAACTGAAGGACTTATCAGAGGACACCCTAGTTCTTCACCAAGATTCCCTGATGCTCTGAGAGAAAGGAATAATGTGCTCCCAGATTAAACCAACCCTGAAAAACATCCCTGAATCTGTTGCTTGGTTCAACACAAGAAGTTGTGTGCACATTTGCAGAAGAAAAAAAAAAAAAAAAAAAAAAAAACATTCAGCTGCTCTCAGGATTATCAAGCATGCCTTGCGGGTTAAGCAAAACCAGAAGCGTTTGATGTTATGTCAGATCTGCATACAAAGAGCTTGTTCAATGACAGAGTCAATGCAGGAAATTATCCAAGTCGTCATTGTAGGGACAGACGGAAGCATTGTACAATTGCAATAGGAAGTCCAAATAAACAAGTTTTATTTCCATCCAACTTTCTAGGCTGGTGTCATTTGCAGCAAGCCTCACTTCAGCTCCTTCTGTCCTTCTGTCATATAGCTCACTGTCCAACTGTCCCCTCCTTCCCAGCTCCAGGATAAGACTTTAGGGCTAACTGATGATGGTTTTACTCTCAGTATTCTTCACATTTGCAGAGCTAGGTAGATTTTTGAAGAATTAATTGATTTGGGGGACTATTTACTGACTAAATAAAAAAGTAAATTAAGTTACAGTTCAATTATAGATGCACAGAAATTACCCATACCTTCTAAAAGCAGTGGGGGGGGGGCAAATTTTCATTTGACCTTTAATAAGTGTAGATGCATTGGAAAATGAAAGTTATTCTAAAGCAAAGAAGAAAATCATGGTTTTCATTAGAAAAAAAATTGAAAAACTTACTGAAAAAAATATTGGTTAAACTTAATATAGATTTAAGAATCATACCAAGTTACTCAAATAGCTTTGTTTCAGCAGGAAAAAAAAGTTCCACCTAAAACACTCTGGTGCATTAAATTGTATTATGTTCCTAGTCAGCACAGTTGAAGATTGAAGCGTGTAAGCTTTAACTAAGTATAAATTTTACTCTCAATGTGGATAAAGAGGTCTAAAAAGGCAAGTGAGTGAAGAAAGATAAAGCAAAGGTGCAAGTGGCTGTTATCAGGCTCATCTAAAAGTATTGTCAAGATTACTATCCTCTTTACATAATAATTATCTCCACAGAGAGAAACAGATCATATCAGAGAGACCATATTTTAAACTGGAGTTCTAAGCAAACAGGGGCAGTTAAGGCTGGCATGTTATTGTTACTGCCGGTACTGATGACAACTGATGACTTAGCAAGAGATAAACCCAATAGTCCAACAGCATCCAGGGTTTTGTGCAATGTTTATGCGATGAATGCTTCAGATACTACAGGATAATAATAATAATAAAAAAACCCTTGTGATTTTTCACCTTACATACATATATAGCCCCAAAGATTTAAAATCTCACAAATAGCCAAACTGCATATAAATGCAATAATAGTAGAACACTTTAAGGTTCAAAACACAGATTTTATCTAGAGTTTCCTATATGCCATCTAATGCACTGAAAAAAGTCTAATTTTCTCTTAAGATTTTATTGTAGGGAAGGAGTGTTGGGCACTGATCTGCTGTTTTATTACAAGGTGTTTCGCATAGATGGTTTTCCTGCCTGGTAGAATGAGAAAGCTGTAAGGCCTGATGCCTTTTACCTAAAACTCAGATGACCTCATGATGAGGGACAAGTAGGAGAGATTCTTTGCCATACACCAACATCACAAATAATTTTTGCTCTGATTAGCTCATGAAGAACAAGTAAAGCATGACTATATTTGTTTATAATCAAAGTCGCTTTTGCTTACTTTGAAACTGCAGTTACTAAACTAAGCCAAGAAAGAAGCAGCAACCAACCACACATTACTTATCACTAATACAAAATAGCTGTTTATAATGGAAGACTCAAGGTGATTATCTTATTCCAAGTTAGGAGCTTGAGATCTGCATATTCATTTATGCAATCATTATAAGCTGAGAAGGGACAAACTATCGTGACATTGAAATCTGACCTTTCAGTAGATCTAAAAATTCACTAGTTATTTTCATCAAATATGACCAATTAATTTGTCAGTACTGGTGTATAAACCAGTTTCCTTCTATCTATATTTAGGTGCAGCAAGTCTTCAGTTTGGAAAAATTAAGATGAATAAAAGTCACCAGATCTCTTTATCTGATTACAGCCAAGAAAATTGCTGAAAGTAATTGTGATTTCTCACAATGACATTGGGTAGAACCTTGAAATTTGGTGCAGTCATAGATCGTGGACCCAGAGAACATGCTCGTAGGCACGTGCGCACATGCACGTGCACGCAAACACACACACACACACACACAAAAGAAAATTCAAATTTAAATGAGAATCTACCCTCACAGGACAACAAAAGGCTGAAGATTTTTGTTCCTTGCTGTTTCATCTTTTTGGTCTCTCAATGTCTCTTATTTTGTAACCTCATATTGGCCTCATTTTATTATTATATATTTTTAAATCTATATTTTAACAATACAAAAACACCCACAGAAAAGCTCTAGGTGCCCATAAAATTAATTAGACTTACAATTCCAAATGATGGCCATCAACAGCATGGCAATAACAACACAGAGAAAACAAATTAACTCACCTAGCCAAGAAATCAGAACAATCGAAAACTGTTTTCTTTTTCACCTCCAAGAAATAGAATTTGAACTTGTCTAAATGCTTTATTAAATAAATGACTCTTCTATGATGCTCCCAAGGTCATGAAGTTGGACTGTTTTTTATTTTTATTTTTTTGTCCAAGATAATAAAGGCATGCTCTAGGTGACCCTGGATTGAACTAGATGATCTCCAGAGGTCCCTTCCAACCTTACTGATTCTATGATTCTCTGATTCTATGAAGACAATAATTAAAGACAATTTTCTTGATTTTTTGCATTATGTGTCCTTGTTGGGTGTGACATTTTCAGCTAACAAGACTGAAAGTTCTCTGATGTCACTAGTTCTATTTGTCATGTTCCAGCCAAGAAAATAGCCAGATATTTACATTCAGTGGTTGAACTGTTATTAAAAATTACAGTTGTTTTACTGTTATCTGCTGGCCTCTACAAGACAATGGCTGATGAGTAATTGTATACTGCCACCAAACATGATTGACTAAAGGCTAGTGATTTTTGACAAAGCACAGTTCAAAAACATTTTACCTCACTCTCTCATAATAAAGTTGTGTCATAGCTTCAACGAAACTCTTGGGTGAAGAGACCATCATTTGCCTTCCAACCTTACCGGTTCTATGATTCTTTGATTTACCTAGGAAAAGGGGCTTCATCTCATTGGCCTCTAGATCCGAAACTTTTTCCATCTCATTTTAGGATCTAACTGTGCCACATATCCTAAAAGTATAATGTCCACAGGATGCTTTCTTCCTCCTATCTCACTCTTTTTACTGCAGGCTAGATGGAGAGAGACAGATATCTCCAGAATGCAATTCCAATTTCAATATAGGATCAAATGCAAAAATTTTGGTCAATTATTTTTTAACTTCAGGTGCTAGAAGTCAGATGGAGGAGTTTGGGTTTACTTCAGTATAAGTATTACTATTAATAACAACAACAACAAAAAGAATAACATGCTGCAGAAAGTAGTGTAAACAGCTTATCAGTTCTGTGGTACTTTAAGTTCTGGCATTATTATGTCTTCATACAATCTGGAAAATGAACAATTGTGTTCAAAATGAAAAATTGCACATTTTAGAATAGGGGACTGACATTTAAGCCAAAAGTACCTTTTTACTAAACCTGGGAGTACCTTTTTACTAACCCTGGGCTTTTCTCTTCTATACAAAACAATGGTAGCAATGAGAGACAAAATTCACAAAGGTTAATAACAAAAAGTGATAGTCAACACTGAACTCTGCATCTGTCTGCATGGATGGACTGGTATTCAACCGCATCTTGGTTACGATTAAAAATATAATTTGACTTTGAAATCCAAATATATCTAGCGCCTTCCTTCCCAAAGGATGAAAGCAGATGTGCCTTGTTTTTACCCTGGTGACAATTAAATGTAATTTGCTAGACACATATCCATAGAATTACAGTGATATCTTAAAAAGTATATTTCATCAAACTAAACACAGATCGAAAGCATTAGACTAATGAAATTTTAAACCCTATCCTATAAAGTTATATTTCACAAAAGTGGAAAGCAATTTTTATTCTTTTTGCTGCAAATTTTGTGAACATATGGTGTAATGTGGAAACATGGATAGTCAGAACAGTTAGCAGTTGCTGTGGTACTGCTGGCTTATTTCCACTTTACAAATTCATACGAAGCTAAAATATCACGCTGGTGACATATGCTTACCGGCTCTCCATTTACTGCCTGCAGCTATGGGCTCCTGTATTCTAATGGTAATTCTACAATCTGTTCACTGACAGCTCAGGGGGCCAGATGATATGCACACTACTGACAGGGACATCACTTTCATGAAACATTTACTTCTCTGCACCTGAATATTGGAGTAATCATATAGAGAGTCGACACACCATGAAATAGAGTTAGACTGAAGATTCTGAGAAGAAAATAGCAGACTGTCACTCAAAATAAAGTTCATTTTATACCCAGTAGAGCTAGGTTAAAAGACATTTCCATACACTAAAAATGCTTTCCATTTTAAAGCTGCAGTTTAGGAGAAAAATATTTTCCTCTTATTTATTTCAGTGGCTCAAGGGATAATTATACTCTAAGACCTGCATTTGAGAAAGCTTGTACTTTCTTGTCCTGTGTTATTTGAATGAAGTCAGAATTATAGTAAGTCAAAGGACATTGAATATTCAACTCTGACACATTGTCCAAGCACCACCAGACTACCTTTGGATAACTTCATTTTATTTTCTTATGCAGACCGACAAAAGTTGTGAGGTTTTGAATGCTTGAAGGGCTTTGCACAAAGTGACCTCTCAGATCTGATATTTACATACTATTGAGGCAGGAGCATAGGTGCAGCTGAGATTTAGATAGTGGATCACTGTTCAAAGGAATGTACAGCCAGGATCAGATTAGGTGGCTGGTGCTGAGGAGTTAACGTTCATGAGTAGTCAATGGACTCACTGTAGGATCAAGTGCTGCTCAGAGAAAGAACTGCAGAAATATTCCTAAGTAGGTGTAGGTAAGGATGATAATAAGGATGCTCAGATGAGAGCTGGTGAAATGCATAAATGAAAATTCTCTCTATTATTTCATCAACATCTTCAAATGTACCATTGTTTTATCAAATTATTATTTGGGGATGAGTTTTAGGGAAGACACAGAGATAAACTCTAAGGCAAAAGGCTAATTTAATTATGCAAATTTTGAGAAAAGGCCTAAAAGAATAAATAATATCAACCTCTAGCTTTCTTTTCAAAACATAATAATAAATTATCTAACATTAGGAAATAAAGCAATAGAGTAGTAGAATAAAACAGATTATTCCCTTATGAATATATAGATAGGGCAAGTATAAACATATAATGTGTGAGCCAGCAGCTGATAAGTATGGAAACCACCTCTCCAGTATCCATATTACCTGGGAATGGAAATATGGCATTTATATTAATATATTTTGCATATTCTGGTCACTGTGAAAGTAATTATGAACAGAGAAATTGTCAGCCATGACAGATGGAGAAGAAACTTAAACATTACTAGGCAGATGGGGGTAAAGTTAAAAGCTGCGCTGGAAAGCACAGAATGAAATACTGTCTGGAAAGAAAAACAAGCACGTGAGAGAAAAAAAGAAGATATTTTGAAATCTTTCCACATGCTAATGTAACACTGAACATGAAATATCATACAAACTTAGAACAGAAAAGCACAGAAAGAAAAATGGAGATTCCCGAGAATTAGGATTTGGACTAGATAATCTCCGGAGGTCCCTTCCAACCTTACCGATTCTATGATTTACAAAGACCACCACTAGTGATAGAAAATCCTTCCTGTGAGACCTTAATGATGTTTCATTGAAAATTTGATTTTTGGGGCAGTGAGGAAAATTGGCTTAATTACACTATGTCTGAATCATCATATGCTAGAACAGTGAACTCTGAGCCCCTAATTGTATGCAGGCATTATCATAACAGCATCTTATAAAATATCCATGTACATAATTTAAATCTGCATAGCTACTTCTGTAATAAACTGAAAACTACACCTGTGGTTATTCCAACTCATTTACAAATTTTGATTCTCCACCCATTGTCAGAAGTGAGTGACAGACTGTCTAAAGCATAGCTGACGTTATTATGTCAATTATAAGGATTTTGTTTTGTAATACCTCATGTCCTTAAGAATTTTTTCCTGATGATATACTCAGGAAGTATATCTTGAGTATACTCAAGAAAAGACTATTGGAATTCTCATTGTATGAGATGATCCTCCTATTGGTTTCAGAATGGTAGTTGACATCATATTATTTTTATAATAAATTGAGATGTCGCACATACTCATGATTTCCTAATTCCTGGATTTAAACAACTTGCACTGATACTGTAAAGGTGCATTACAAACAATGTACTCTGTGGATGACTTAAACTTTTTCACTGAAAGATATTTATATGCAAGATTTTTATATGAAATAGCTTGTTTTGTAGAAAACAGAAATGCTAGGTTTTGAGTTCTTTGAAAAATCATAACATTCTTACTAAACTGGAAAAAAGAACACTGTTTTGATCTAGTTGGACAGTTATTTTTAACAAAAAACAACTGGAAATTTAAAACAGGTCTCTTAGTTGCCTTTGTATTTTCTCATTCAAGTGAGAATAAAGTATATAGAGGAATTAAAAAATATATATTTTTTCCAAAAAGTATTTTTGCATTTTTAAAACAGAAAAACACTTACAAAATTGTATGATAGCTGTTTTTCAGTTTATTCCTACATCTCAGAGAAAATATACATCATTTTTTTAACTAAGCATAGTAACTACATTTTATAGGATTACCTGAAAAATATTCTCTGCTTATACAACAGCAGGGATGGCTTAAGGCTATGCTAACATGTGGCTGTAGCCTGTTGTAGAATGTGTACAGTCAGCTCATTCTTTTATGGAACATTTATTTATACTTCTCTTGCTTTCATTTACCCAAATTTACAGTCATATTTTAAAATTTTATTGTAAAGAGTGCTTTTATTTTATAATAAACACAGCATCCTCTGTTCCGTGTAGGAAGATGAAGAGATGAGCCACCAAATCCTTTGATCTTTCATTATTTCCCCCCAGTTTGGGTTTCTTCGAGTGTCTGTAATGCATTTTTTGGTGAGAACACATGCTGGCGGCACTCACGAGGGATGGTGCAGCCGGGGGAGGCCCTATGGGCCACGGCAGGCCCCACACTAGGCCTCACCCCATGGGGAGGCTGCCTGCACCACAATGGGCCCCACACAAAGCCTCACCCCATAGGGAGGCCGCCTGCACCACAGCAGGCCCCACACAAGGCCTCACCCCGTGGGGAGGCTGCCTGCACCACAGCAGGCCCCACACAAAGCCTCACCCTGTGGGGAGGCCGCCTGCACCACAATGGGCCCCACACAAGGCCTCACTCCATGGGGAGGCCGCCTGCACCACGGCAGGCCCCACACAAAGCCTCACCCTGTGGGGAGGCCGCCTGCACCACAGCAGGCCCCACACAAGGCCTCAACCCATGGGGAGGCCACCTGCACCACAGCAGGCCCCACACAAAGCCTCACCCCATGGGGAGGCTGCCTATACCACAGTGGGCCCCACACCAGGCCTCAATGCCGTGGGGAGGCTGCCTGCACCACGGCAGGCCCCACACAAGGCCTCACCCCATGGGGAGGCCGCCTGCACCACGGCAGGCCCCACACAAGGCCTCACCCCATGGGGAGGCTGCCTGCACCACAATGGGCCCCACTCAAAGCCTCATCCCGTGGGGAGCCGTCTGTACCACAGTGGGCCCCACACCAGGCCTTACTCCGTGGGGAGGCCGCCTGCACCAGGGCAGGCCCCACACCAGGCCTCAATGCCGTCCCATGCCGGGACAGGAAGGTCTCTCTGCTCTGCTGCATCATGGCACCGTGGGCCGGGTGGTGGTGTGGGCCCCCGGCTGAGCTGAGATGGGGGAGGCCAGGGAAGGGGCAGGAATAGGCAGGGCTGAGGGGCCCACAGGTCCCCAACACCCTGTGACATGGGGACAAAGCACAACTTTTCACCTAGAATATGCCAGCTACTTTTACATTTGATTGCTTAACTTATTCAAATGAGGAAATAGCATGTCTTCTCAGCAGAACTTACCATACATGTGTGAAATAATTGAAAAATCCCTGCTCCATGGGGTGAAAAGATGTTCAGTGTCCTTGTTACCTACTCCTGTACTCTTTATCTATTCTCACTGTTATAATTATGCTTTCAGCTTGATATTTATCATTTGGTAGTATATATATTCCATGTCTTCTTTGACCCATCGATCCTTCTATGACATGACACATAATTATCTTACAGTCTTTTTAGTTTTTTTTTTAATCTGTTGGGCTAACTTTAAATAAAATCCTATGGCACACAGGAAAATGCAAGGGGTAAACTCTCTGGATACTCATTTTTGGAAATCTTGGTGCAACCCAGCTCATCTTTCTCGTATTGTACTGCCTCAAGCCAACCCATGAGCAATGCTGCGGTATGGTGCCATAAACTCTGTTTCTGTTCTACTGAGCCAGCTACAATGTACTTCACATTTCTCTTGTTCAGTATATTTATCATTGGTAGTGACTTTCTTGGATACTGTCTTGTCCTCATCTCACAGTGCTGGAACTTCACTGCCTAGATGCAAAGTTGTTCAGGTGCAGTCAGCAATGGCCCCTCCCTAATGCTGTCTAATGTTTGTTCTTGCATGTGCTTCTCTGTCCAGGGTGAACTGATGGAATTGTTCCATTACAGAGAGCACATCAGTAGCTCCCTTCTGCCTAAAATTATCCCATCATGGTTGCATTAGTAAATGCTATGGGCTGATGGCTTCACATCAGTGTTACTCTGAGATTACCTCTCCAAACTTCAGACTACACCACTCAGGTAGTGGAGCTTGAGGATGGATCCTCATTTTCAATTTGCTTTTCTGTTTCAAATGTGTGTTCTTATGTCTCCAAAACTTCTCAAGCCATATCACTGTATGGTCATAAAGTATTGGTAGATGGGCCTGGGATCTGAAGGAAGTAATTTATGAGATGGAGGAACCTGGAGTTTTTCTTCTGTACGGAGTTTAGGATAAATGTTTTTGAAGCCATTGCTGAAGATTTCTTTCAGAGAGGAATTTGGAAAAAAATCTAATATATTTGGCTCCCAAGGGTTACAAGCAAAATGAATGCAATTCTTCTATTTCTGCACTTGTTTCTGAGGCTTCTAGAACCCTGGGTTGTTTTGCAATAGGTAATTTTGCCTGATTACTTCATAGCAGAGTCTGGACTTTACCTTTGCATTGAGGCAATTTACCTATAGAGCTACTGGAGAGGACTGCCCACTCTTTACATGAACCACTCATTCCGGAAGCCACCCAGAGACAGCCCATATGATAGGGTGCCCAGGTCCCATCACACAGCATCAGAAGAGGCCCATAATGAAATGTGGCTTGCATCAGATTTGGATGTTACAGTTAGGAATCCAGTGAAAATAGTTAATTTCTATGGCACATTGAGTTTTGATGAATCTTTGCTTTCTAACAAAAATCTGTGTTGTCAGCATTACCGCCTTGATGCTTGGAAATCCTTTCAGTGCCTCATTCAGACTGGTCTAGATCATCTTTTGGGATAAGCATCCAAACCCAATGGTACCTGACCAAATGTATGGCAAAAATTATCAGGGGTTAAATTGCCCATCCTATTCACTGTAACAGAACACATTCTTCCCATTATGAACACAATACTTTTGCTATGGATACAGTAGGTAAATCTTCAAAGCATATAAATATGAAAGGATCAAGTTACTTTGATATCCATATGAGATGAGACTAAACACAAGAAAAGTAAAATTCAACGGCTAAGTCATCAAAAATTCAACTAAAAATCCTGCTTGTATGTCCCTGTCTGTTACTGTTTGCCCATTTTCTCTTTTTATCTTGTTAGTCTCGTGAGGCAGATACTTTGCCTTCCTCTATGTTCAAACATTATTAGTTCAGACATAACAGAGGACACCTAAACTTAATATTTAAGTGAGTTTTAAGAAGTCTTAGAGGAACATTTTCTTCCTCTGAAGTCTGAGATCTATTAACTCTACCATTTTGTGAATAGGTTCCCTCTCTGGCCATTAGTCTGGGAGCTGTCAGGTGTCAGATGCCTGGTCAGGTCTGCTATATTACTTCAGGCCTGGAAGGGCTGTTATCTATGCAGTAGCTGCAATGAATTTACTATACCCGACACTTACCACTCAGATAACTGCTCAGCACAGATGTAGTAGGGCCATCATTATGCATATATCTGAGCCCTTGTGTACATGGAGCCTCTTATTTTGTGTACTGTTAATCCATAACTGCAGTGAGAATACTATATATGTGTAGGTCGACTGTAGATGGTCAATAGGCTCATTTATGCAAGCCAAACTACCACCAAATTTCATTTTGAAATGCAGGAGGTTACGAAAACAAGTGCCAGGAGGTTTTGAAGGGGCAAGAAGTTAAGTCAGATTAATTCTGGGACCATGTGGTCCCCTGTAGAGCCAGCAAAATCCAGTGCAAGTCTACTGATTTCATTACCAGTTTATGCATGTAGAAAAATAAATTCAGAATAAGGCAGAGTAGTTTAAAGTGGAGTAGCTGTTCTGGTGACTTTGTGAATCAATGCACTTATTTCAGAGCATGGGTATTTTTGCACATAAATCTAAAATAAACTAAGCTAAATCCAAAGAAGTTATGTTTGTTCTAAAAGATGAGTATTTGTGTAGGGAGTTAATCAGACCTTGTCATTTCAGAATGGCTCCCTATATATAAAAAAAAATCTAATATCAGCTGTGGGTTTTGATCTGAGGTTTGGTAAGACCTTGAACAAGCTACTTAACTTCCGAATTACACCTCTGTTTTTCAAAAGCCCTTATTATTCCAACAGCTCATGAGGTGGGTGGCTTTGAGGCTTATAAGGCTAGTATTTTTAAAGAAGTATTTATGATGTAACATAATAATTTAAGTCTTTAGGCCTTGAGAATCAACCTGTTTAGAAAAATGTTAGATATATGCAAAAATGCAGACGTTTGCAGAAGGAGTATGCACATATCCAAGAGCAACATTTGGCCCCCTTAAGCCAAATGAGAAAACTTTCACACATACAGTCACAGTCACAAACCTACCCTGCTGGATAGTTTCACTGCTGTGAAACTAGATATCATTTTCTGATTAAATGCTTAGTCAGTCTGATTGTACGATACAGTGACTGCAATAGTAATAAACCTCCAATGTGACATAAATTAAAGCTGTAGGACTTTGTGGTACCGTATTTCTGGATAATTGTATAATCAATAAGAATAAGAATAACATTTATCTCTTACAGAGCAACTTTCATCTTTGGATTTTAGGTTGTGCCAGCATGTAAGGTTTAAACCTGAAGTCAGAATGATTTAATCTGGTGAAGAAATGCAGTTATCCTGGAAATGCATTTCCTGGAGTGCTTTATTTCTTTTATTGAATTGAAATTATAGATGTATTTACTCTGTGCTTGCTACAGTAAATGGAGGTGATTCTCAGTGGAGCAAGCACGAGTGTAGAGAGAGTGTAAAGATTATGGGGAAAGCCACATTTACAGGCACAGGGTTTATTGTCCAGCATGCAGCATTATAGCGGGCAAATTCTGGCCTCCTCTAAGGAGTTGAAGAGACAGCAGAGACTAGCTCCCTAGTAGAGGGGAGCTTCCCTGATGTATATACATCAGTATACATCAGTAGTAAAAGGAAGACTGGAAAAATGTGGGCCTGCAGCTGAATGAGGTGAATGCCCTGGTGACAAAGCAAGAATTACTGAATACCTTCTTTGTTTCAGTCTTTACTGCTAAGGCTAGCCCTCAGGAATCCCAGAGCCTGGAGACAAGAGAGAAAGTCCAAAGAAAGAAAGACTTTGCCTTGGTCAAGGAGGATCAGGTTAGAGATCCTTTAGGCAAACTTAACATCCACAAATTCGTGAGCCCTGATGAGATGCCATGAGTGCTGAGGGAGCTGGAAGATGTTATTGCTAGGCTACCCTCCGTCATCTTGGAAAGGTCACGGAGAACAGGAGAGGTGCCTGAGGACTGGAAAAAAGCCAGTGTCATGCCAGTCTTCAAAAAGGGCAAGAAGGAGGACCCAGGAAACTACAGGCCAGTCAGCATCACCTCCATCCCTGGAAAGGTGATGGAATAGCTCGTCCTGGATGCCGTCTCTAAGTATGTGAAGGATAAGAAGGTGATCAGAAGTAGTCACCATGGATTTACTATGGGGAAATCATGATTAACCTGTATAATAGCCTTCTATGATGGAATGACTTCCTAGGTAGATGAAGGGAGAGCAGTGGACGTTGTGTACCTTGACTTCAGCAAGGCTTTTGAGACTGTCTCCCATAGCATCCTCCTACGTATGCTCAGGAAGTACAAGTTAGATGAGTGGGCAGTGATGTGGATTGAGAACTGGCTGAAGGGCAGAGCTCAGAGGGTTGTCATCAGTGGTGCGGAGTCTAGTTGGAGGCCTGTAGCTAGTGGAGTTCCTCAAGGGTCAGTCCAGTCTTGTTCAACTTGCTCATCAGTGACTTGAATGAAGGGACAGAGTGCCTCCTCAGAAAGTTTGCTGATGATACCAAGTTGGGAGGAGTGGCTGATACACCAGAAGGCTGTGCTGCCACTCAGAGATACCTGGACAGACTGGAGAATTGGGTAGAGAGGAACCTCCTGATGTTCAATAAGGGCAAGTGCAGAGTCCTGCACCTAGGGAAGAATAACCCTGTGCACCAGGACAAGCTGGGGGGTGAGCTTCTGGAGAGCAGCTCTGCAGAGAAGGACCTGGGAGTGCTGGTGGATGACAAGTTGACCATGAGCCAGCAATGTGCCCTTGTGGCCAAGAAGGCCAATGGTCTCCTGGGGTGCATTAGGAAGAGTGTTGCCAGCAGATCGGGGGAAGTGATCCTGCCCCTCTGCTCCGCCCCGGTGAGGCCACATCTTGAGTACTGCATCCAGTTCTGGGCTCCCCAGTATAAGAGAAATATAGAGCTACTGGAGAGCACAGCACAGGGCTATGAAGATGTTAGGGAACTGGTGTATCTCTCATGATGAAAGACTGCGAGAACTGTGCCTGTGCTTGAGAAGAGAAGACAGAGAGAAGATCTTATCAATGTATACAAACATCTTAAGGGAGAACGTGAAGAGAATGGGGCCAGGCTATTTTCAGTGATGCCATGCAATAGGACAAGAGGCAATGGGCACAAACTGAAACACAGGCAGTTCCATTTGAATATGAGAAAAACTTTTTTTCTGTGACAGTGACGGAGCCCTGGAACAGGTTGTCCAGAGAGGTTGTGGAGTTTCCATCCTTGGAGATACTCAAAAGTCTTCCAAATGCAACGTGCTCTAGGTGACCCTGCTTGAGCAGGGGAGTTGGACTAGATGATCTCCAGAGGTCCCTTCCAACCTCAACCATTCCATGATTCTGTGTGAGTCTGTGATTCTGTCCTTTCTCACTCCCATAAACTTGCAAAAGAGGCTGTCAACATTCTATGACTTGTGCTTCCTGAGCTATAGTGCCACCAGCGTTGATGCCGACACCAGAGAAGCGAGGGAGTAAGGAGCTCTTTTACACTGTTTTGCTTGTCCTTGGTTCAACTACATGCCATATACTGAAGCCTTAAGGGCTGGTGCAACATCGTTCCCCAATGCTGTGAAGAGTTTTTGATCTCTTATTACCTCCTAGTTTGTCTTCCCAAAACAATCTCTTGAGGGCAACTGAGGCCTCAGGATGGTGTCACTGATGTTTCCGTATTTTCCCTGGAAATGCACAAGGAGATGGGCATTTGTATTGTCTGATAACTTGTTTCCTGTTATTGGCTCCTTCTGGCATGGCCAAGAAATTGGGAATTTTTGCTGACATGTTTTTTTCTGCTGGAGAAATTCACTTTAGTGAGCTGCTTGAAAGTAAAATTTTCTGGTTTTGGTAAATCTCACAATTCCAAACTTTGTAAATGAAGCTTGTAAATTGTTGAAGTACTACATATTCATATGAAAAGTTTCTAATTCTCAATTCAAAATGACTTAGTGGCTAGGTTTATCTTTGTTCTAATAAAATGAAAAAATAAGAACATTTTATTTTTTGAAATTATGACAATGAAACTTTCAATTTGATCCAGTTTAGTTTTTTAGACAACTATTCATTTTTTTACATTTTTTTCTCTAATTTTGAGATACTTTAAATAATACCATAGCTGGGAACACATTTTGGCCAGCTCTGTTAAATAAGATAGGATATTGCAAGGCCTTCTGCTTTCTTTCCTCTAGCTGTGAACTCTTTCCAGACTCAAATTCATCTCAAGAAAAAACCCAGGAGTATATCCACTTCATCTCCTTCTACTTTGCTTTCTTCCAGAAAAAAAGTCAAGCATGTAGTTTTGAAGTTCATCTACTGGTCTAACTTGATTCTGGCCTCAGTTCAGAAGGACTTCAGCATGTTCCAAGCTTCCAAATGGAGTAACACCGAAGTACTATGTAGACAACTGGGAACTACTGGAGTAAGAACTTGGCCTGAGGACATTGACTGCATTTGCAAAATTATGACTGAAAAATTATGATAAAAATGTAATAATTCTGAAAAAAAACATGATGAATGTGGTAATGTGATAGAATTATGATAAAATGATGTTAAAAAGCAGTTATTAGTGCTATCCTTCAAGAGTAAAATGAGCAATTAAGTCACAATTCATCAGCCATTCCTAGGAGACATCCGAAACTGGATATTTCGACAATTTAACCATACATGACTAGGAGAGACCTTGACAGAAGACTTTTTGACCATATGGTTTGTCCGTTGGAAGAAGATAAGAAATGATTTTATCTCTATTATTTTGACAGACTACTAATTTGTTTTTGATAATATTGGCTCAGCCAAGTGAAGCTTTATTAAATTTAGGGGAGAAAATTCTTCTGTCTTTAAACACTGACAACCAGATCAGAATCAGGAACTGCACTTATTACACTGGTATTCTCTGTCATTGCTTATGAGAATAGAATAAAACAAAAATATTCATACATACAAATTCCAATGTGTAGTGAAACTCAAAATAGAAGCGTTCTTGAGTGTCTTTGCCTCTCCCCCCCCCCCCAAGTCATAATTTAGAGTATCTAAGCAAAGAGAATGTTTTTACAAAAATGAAAACGCATGAAAAAGAACAGGTAGAGCACACTGCGGGCATTCTCACCATGTAAGTTTGTTTATGCACAGATGCCTTAAATAGGAAGATGATCATCCAACACTTTCTGTATTGTGAATGGAGAAAGACTTCTCTGAAGAGAGATTCCAAACAATTAAGTTAAATTTATGTCCAGAAGCACCTCAACAGTAGCTTTTCTTTCTCCTTTGACTATGGAGAGAATCAAAGAACATCCCCCTTGTTAGGCTAAATTTAACCTTAATATGTACCCCTCTGTTATTCTCCTTTGTCTTTACAGTAACCCAAGATAGAAGAACCTTTAACATGTTAGATATTAAGAATTTTGTGCTATAAATAATCCCGCAGTTTTCTACTTTACCTAAGAGTCTCTCAAGCAATGACCTACATAGTGCCAACTTTTATTTAGTGTTTTGCAGGCAGAACTCTTACTAGCCTTCCTGTAGGAAAATCTTGTGGGAATGGAAATCCTAGCTTTTTCTTGAGATGTTCTGAATTGAAGGAATTTTGTAGCAAGATCATACTCTTAGATTGCTGACTTAAAATTGCAGCCAATGTCTTAATGTTACAGGAAAATACATGACCGTTAAGACTTCAGAAGCATGTATGTTTTTCTATTTATACTATTGCTACCATTTCCTTTGGGAATATTAAAGTCCTTTCAGAATATTTGGTATGGACAATGAATGAAAATTATAGTTAGTTACAAATACTAAACCAAATTTCTTCAGGAGCAACAAGAAACTATGAGCCCAACCTGCAAATGAATCCTGTAAGACTAAGTAGGGTACTAGGGCAAGGACTTGTATATGTGGGAAAGGGGGCCCATTTCCTGCCAAAGTGTGGTAGTGAGCCTCAACTGGTCTGGAAAGAAAAAATACAACTGGAAAGAGCTCCCTGGCTCCAGTCTTCAGAGACAGTAAAACTGTTATTTGGAGCAGAAAAATCCCAGTTGACAACAAATACATTTTTGTTTTACATTTAAGTATATGAGTTTTGTGAATTTCAATATGCTAACTAGTAATTACTAATACTAATTTCTCTTAATTATATGGATTGTCAAGCAGTGGATATTGGAAGAAAATGGAAGATTTTTTCCTGGCCACTTAACATACACGAAAATGCCACGTTATTGTGCTTTTGAATAGAACTATACATTTATGACTATAATTAGCTATTGCTTCCTTATACAGACTATTTTATAGAGAGATAATAGTATCTGTTGGCAATAGATGTCTGTGTATCAATAGAACAAAGACAGGAAACAGATACTGCTTGCTAGCTGCTGTAAATATAAAATCTAAATAAAAAGAAATTCAAGTGGGAATGCAATTAAATTACATATATTATTAAATGACATGAATGGATCTATTCTTCTAATTATGCTTAGGCTCAAATAGATGAAAAGATAACAGCAGGGAAGATTGTGAATGAAGAAAAACGATTTTACACTAGACTGAGGAAAAAAAATCTGAGAAGGAATCATAAAGAAGGTTTTGACACATCATTACACATGAGAATTTCCACTGAGGACAAGAGTTTCACCTGTGATACTAAAAGATTCTTCACTGCGCAGCTCGCCTGGCTTTACCCCAAATACTTTAAATTGCTGTTAAAAATTGACAGTCTGCTCTCTGCCTATATTCACAATAGAAATTGTTTAGTTAATTGCTAGAAGGATGACATTTTATTTGCAATTGAAATTTTGGGGATTGTGTTTTCCAGGCAAATTTTAACTTTCTTTGTGATAGCCAGCTTTTATAAAAAGTTTCCAACCACCATAAGAAATGAATAAAAGCAGCTGGAATGAGGAAGGGTAGTATAAACTGAATATCATAGTATGTGAGATATCATAGATGTGTGAGACCTGGATTTTTTTTCCAGGAGATACAAAGCACAGCTCATCTTAAAATGGAACAAAGACACATTCCTGGCCGAACTGTAAAGCCTCCAACAACCTCACTTTTATCACATAAAGCACAGACATCTGTCTGAGCTTTCAGTGTCCCTCACATTTGGTATCTACCCTACTTACCATCTTCAGTAAATGGAAAGATGGTGATTTCATCTCCAGTCAAATGATGAGGCCTGATTCCCTATTCACAATCTCAGCTTTTCAGAAATGTGCATCAGTGCTTTCTCCTTCACACACGCTATGGTGGAGAGGAAATCTCCATTACCTGGAGACATCTCAGTAGAGAGCTTCTGTGCTAGGAGACAGGTTTTCTCCCATTGCCTCAGAGCTTCTTTGCACTCTTGCAGCTCTCTGTACCCTTGTCCTTCCATTGTCTTATGCTTGACTATGTATCCCGTGGAGCAGACAACATCCTTCTCTATGTAGAGAGTGTGTATCAGGAGTCTCTGTTTGAAAATATGACTTTCTGTAGACCAAAAATGGGATCCTGACTTAGGCAGACACTGTGAGTTAACTTTAGGCCACCTCGTCCAGATTTTTGCGAGCTCTTTAACAGAACAAGTTCAGGAGGCTTATGCTGCCTGAAGCACCACAGTTATATTGTTTTGGTATCAAAATTGTTGTTTTCATCCACCTCAGCTAGGAGTCCAGCTGTGGTTTTTCATAGCAGAGTAGATATACTTCATGACAAAGTATCACATACACTAATGAACAAATACATCAACAGTAATAACCTTACTGCTTTAGAAGGCCCTAGTGGCTTTCATTTATGGCTTTTTGACTCAAGGATGATTATGTGGCAGAAAAAGGAGACAGTATCTCCAAATATCAGCAACCAAGCAAAGAAGCAATCAACAACAGGAGGAAGAAATGCTTGTAGTGACTTTTACAGATGCCAGTGGATGTTGCCCAAAATCCTAGATCTGCTTGAGTGATTTTTAATTTTCTAACCATTTCCTTTTTCTTAAAAGCTGTTATTATGAAGAAATCTTTTATGTTGCTAAAATATGTTGCTTTCCAAAGAGCTGGAAGCCCCTGAACTTAAGGTTACTGATTTAAAGGCAACACCAGTTCATGAAATGGAAATATGAATTAGTTGCATACAAATATTGATGAGTGTGTATGCATATTACTGTAGAAAACCCAGAGATTATTTTCTCAGTGCATCCTTCTTAGATAGTAAAAATCTATTTTCATCCTTTAATGTTATACTCACTTAAGAACAGGCACACTGGTGACTTTTGCATTATCATGAGATATTCTCTGGCTATCTTGGAAGCTGGATATACTGCTGACTGAACCCTTTCAAATTCCTGTGCAGCTTACTCAAGCTGTTTGAGAATGAAAACGAGTGTGCTTTCTGCATTGCAAAAATACTGTCACATTGCCCTACATTCAACCTAACTTTGGCATTTCCTGACTTTCAGAGCCAGAATCTGTTGGTATAATTCGACTGGTTTCAATAGAAACATGACAGCAGAAAATATGGTCCTGAGTGCTCCATATTGCAAATTCCAATTTGTTTTAAAATGCTGGGTTACGTATAGCTTCTTAGACATTTTAAAGAAAAGAAGAGGTGGAAAACATATCAACACTGTATGGCTGAAAAAGTTTGTGACTTCCATCCACAGCTTGGAGTCTCTAGTGTTTTCAGAGGTATTTTCCATGCCAGTGGTTCACTGTCTTCTGTACATTGGCCCAGCATTTGCTAGATCATGACTTTAATCATGTGACTGGGACCTCACTTAACTGAATTCTGCAACAGTCTCACAGCTCTTTATCCTCTTTATCCTTTTTTTTTTTTTTTTTTTTTTTTTTTTAACTTTCTTGGAGCTTCCCATTCTATTTAAAGAAATTCTTCATTGAATCAGCAGGTAATTATAGTTTTGGATACTCAAAACCACAACCCAGCAAATTCTGATATTCTACTATGCAGAACTGGTTTCTAAGAAAATAGTTTTGGATTAAGCTCATATCAAGCAAGATTACAATACTATACTTACATTATTAATTTGTATATAGTAATTTTATGTTTTTGAAAAGGTATTGACTTATATCTGTGCATCTAAAACATACCTTTTTAACCTGACTAGAGACTGATAGTATGCTAGTAGGGCAAACGTGAAGCTTAATGAAAATGTTGAGCAAAACAGTCTCATCTAGCCATGCCCAGATGTTCAGAGAGAAGGGAAGGTGATTGTTCCACTGCATTACTCAGAATTGAGTTCTGAGAAAGCTCGCATAACCATGGTTCTTAATGAATTCTGATCTCATTTTTATCTTCTTTCTTTAAAGTGCATTGATTTGTATGCAAACTTCCCATGTAGTTATGGAGCTCAGGAATAAATGGCTGTACGTATATATTAAATTTTGATCTCCATTCTTTTCTGGAGAGCAGCAGCGTTAGTATTTTTGAGGGTACACTTAGCATTAAAAATAGAAGCTAGAATCTCAACTTGAACCCAGTATAAACTTTTCTTGCTTTTTCTTTATCCAAATAATATATCAAGCTTTTTTTTTCAACTAAAATCTGATTTATAGAAGTCCTAAAAGAAGGTTTCTGAATTCTTATTATCTTGAGGGTACATGATTTCTAAGTTGAAGTGCTGTATCAGATCAGAAGATTTCTGCAAGGCTTTTGATTAAAATGACATTCATTACTTAGAGCACTACAGCATATACTGAGGTGAAGAGCAGGTAGGCTGATTGCTGTAACTACATAGTCCACAAAATAAAAATTGGACAATTTGCTGTAATTTAAAAAGATGAATGTGATGCACAAAATTATATATTTTATTTGAAGACTAGATTGCATGTCTCTAATCAAGATTTAAAATCTGAATGAGAAGAAATTGTGCCATAATTATATTCTCATAAGAGAACAAAGAAACTGTAGAAGTACCTAATATCTGTCTTTGAAAATTTTTAGAAACTTGGAATAAAGAAGAGCTGCAGAGTAGCAAGGAAAAACTGCTGCTACCATTTACTTCAGTCTTGTTAAAAATAAAATTTGTTTTACAATTCACTGAATGCTTACATCTTTGCAAAAACAAAAAAAAATCCATATGCAAATGTTCTAAGTCTGTATATCACCTCGCTCAAGGCTGAAGTCAACCAGTTTTATTCATATTACTATATGGAGTCTTCCACTGAGCGACTAATTAGGCTTACAAACCAATGGGAGATGACCATCTGAATAGCCTAGGCACCTTTAACAAAACTTGTATAAGAACATAGAGAAGTAGTATGGGAGCTTTTAGATTTATCTGCCCTCTGACAATGTTTTGGATGGATACAAGGAAAAGGTCTTTGTAATTCTAGCTGTGACTGGCACAATGACATTGGGCAATTCACTTTACTTCTCCGTTTTCCTTTCCTTCTAACACTTTACTGACTTGTCTTTTTTGCTTAGATCATGATTGCATATCGTTATTGTTTCCTTTCCTGCCATATTCAAAATGTTTGTGTATTGATCTGGAAGAACACCAAGATCACGTACAACCAGTACCATACGAACCAAAGCCCAGGAACAACTTATTCAAGCAAGGAAGCTCTTTAAGCAGTCTTCAACTTTTTTATGCATTAGTTAGCATGCAACACACTTGGGTCTGAGCCCAACGAAGTCTTCTACAGATATTCCAGTAAAAATAATCCTAAATAACTAACAAAATACAGTAATAATAATTATGAAAAAGCTTATTTGGCAGATGTCACCAAGATCCTCTGTGTTGGATTTTTTTCTTTTTTCCTACCTTATGATTGACTGTTCAGCAGTGGAATGTGCCAGCTGGTGATATGTGTGTTTGGTGGAGTCCTTGGCAGAAGGAGCTATTTGATAAAAACTTTTTTTTTTCCTTTTGATTTTGATTAGAATCCATCTTTATAGCAGCATTGCATGCTGGCCTGAGACTCCTAAAAGAGTCCTAGAGAAAATATGATAGAACTGAATGGTCTTTGGGACTTGTTTGTTTTTTTTTGTTTTTTTTTTTTCCCCTTGGGCTGATACTTATACATATATAAATAAATCCCCTTCTACATAAACACGGTGAGATCAAATTGCCAAGTTCATACTTGCATAGTCTCTTCCATCACTGATCTTCTCCCTTGGAAAATTGACCTACAAGCTCCTGATAGTACTTGCCAGAGTTGTTTTTAGTAAAAATAAGTGTCTATGATAATTTACCTGGCAAAAATGTCTAACTAGTCTAGAAGTTCATCACTGCTTATCTTCTTTTAAAGGGCAGAATGCCAGCTTTATAGAACAGCAGGACTTCAATAGAGAAACACCCCATAAAACTCCCCTCCTACAACTCTTCTTTATCATCTTTAAAGAGCTGGAGAGACTGAATTCTCCCTCATGGTCTGATCCTGTGAAACTAACATGAAATGCAAATGTATAATGCTCTAGGCAGAAATCCATGGACATGTATGATTGACCTGCAGATAAGATCCATTGAGGCAAAATTCTCCACACACAAACTTTCAGGGACAGTTTTTACATTTTATTTGTAGGAGAAGATACTTTAGAAATTTAATACTTGCAGTTCTCTGCAGTTTTCCTGTTTGCTTATATTCAAGGAAGAAAGTGCATATATTCTCCAGCCTAGATGAAGGGAAAGCAGATATACCTCCTTCTGTGAGAGAATAGAGAGAGGCCTTGAAAAGTTAGTTTTGAGATGAAACATTACCTTCTGAACAGTTTCACAAAATAAGCCCTACTTAATCATCTTACAAATATTTGAGAGGGAGAAAAAGTGTCCTTAAGGTTATTGTGACATTTTCCACATTACTTTATAAATAGAGTGGCACCAGTTCAAAAACAGTATCTCTAACTTTAAACAAATCAGCTCTGAATGACTACATCAACCACTGAGGTGCTTAAGCTGGACATGTGTTAAGGGCCTTGCAGAAGGGACATTTTCATTAAAAACAAAACTGTTTAAAAAAAGTTTTGCACGGGGAAAAGGGGCAGAAAAAGTATTAAAAGAAAATAGATGCATTATTTCTTTCTAGTTCTAAGGGCCTTCTGAGACTTTTCTCTTTCACAAGAGATAACAGTGTTTATACGGATATTTTTGACACACACATCCTTTTCCAATAAGTTATTCTGAGAGGAATTGCAGGCAATAAGATTCTTGTTCTATAGAGAATGTTTCTTGCTTCTTTGTAAGAAAGATGCTCATTTCCGAAACACATGTTTATATGTACAGGGAGAGGGAAAAGAATAGGAAATACACAACTTAGGTAATAACTGTGTTGTTGTCAGTGGTATGACTGCAGCTCGTGGAGACAGACTCAAACTAGATCTAGATTAGTGGTCCTTATTCGCAGTGCAGTGACTACAACACTGTACTCAGCAGAGGCCTAGCCACTAGACACATACCTAAGGCTGAATGTCCTACTGCCCCAGGACACGTGCTAACTAGTTTAATACTAGTGCAGCTTAAACTCCATAAATTTTGTTGTGTCCTTGATTTCTCAGTATCCATTTCCTAGTGACGTGTTGAATAAGGTATTAGAAAGAAAGGATAAAGGAATGCTCGGTTCTAAACATCCAGACTGATCTGCTGAAAATTTGTAAAAAATAAGGAAAACTTATCAATCAGATCAGATGCAGACCAATCAGATCCTACAGCAGCTGTCTTCCTACTCTCACCAGAAGATCACACAATGTAGTGGGAGTACAGAGCCCACAAGTATACACCTTATCAATTTATAGAATTGGCAATTTATGGACAGAACGTAGCACCATAAGAATTAGAAAGAATTGCCTCATTGCCTGGCAGTTTCCATGCTTCAGCAACAAGTAGATCTCAAATGAGAATCAAGGTCATAATATTTAAAAAATTAAACTCTTGAAATTTTCAAGTTGTACAAAAAGATAATGCTTTAGAAATTGTTTACAGGTCCAGTATTGTTGTATTATACTGTTAGTGACAAATGAACATTTTAAAACCAGAAGACTGAAAGAAAAGTCAAATCAATTCTTCATTTTTTTCCACAGAGAAATTAAAGTTCAAAATTTTTATGTTCAACAAACTAACACTGATTGTGAACAGTTAATTTAGAGTATGATGGTAAGTGAGTATCAAAACCATATCTTTTCCTAAAGAAAGAGATTAGAGTAAATTATAGGTACTGTAATATCAAAAAATATTGAATGATACATAAATCCTGATTCATCCTCCTTCTAATTAAACAGGCAAAAAGTACCTAGAGGGTTGGTATTAACCAGTGATAAGGCAGACTTACCATCTCCAGTCTGCAAAGCACCCAATGCTAAAAATATCCTGGAGTAACTAATGAAAGACACAAAACAAAAGTGGATCAGAAACATAGTGCATATACTGCTTTGTCCCCTCCCTTCAGAGCTCTACAGTCGTCACAATGAAGGCCATTAAATTATCAAATGTCACCTTTTCACCATCAGTATTTCACCCTCACTTCCCTGCAAAGACTTTCTTTTTTGAAAGCAAATATGGTTTTTGTGTATTTTCTCACTCTGAACCATTTAAGTCTTAAAGAAAAGTATCCCTTTTAGAAGATACAGCACCTCAGAATTTCTGCTTAAAGAAACTTCTGTGTAAAATGCACTAAAAAGGGGGTATATTTCAATCTCTAGTAAATCATGTCATCTACTACCATTAGTAACCCATTTTTTATTGCATTGTAATACTAGAGGGCCCTTATACTTTTGTCTTTTTACCCACTTCTCCAGAAATTATATACTGCAAAAAGTTATTTCACCAGTCCAAACAGTGAAAGCCCAGGAACAAGAGGTGTTTTTTTCTCTCAGAAGATGCTAGGATCCTGTACAAGACGCCACCTCCAGGATGATGGACTATTTAAACAAGGTAAATTTTTAACTTGTTAGGGAATACTTAACAATGAGATTGAGATTATAGAGGACGTTCATCGTTTGATTCGCCTTTAATTCTTTGGTTGACAAGGGTGATGCAAATTGTATCAGAAGGAGGATTTTGTTTCTCTGGATGTTTACAGAATATGGGATTGGGACTGAGACTAAGCAGAGCTCAGAAGGAGAAATGTCTTGGAATCACTGAAATAACCATTAAAATTCATGAAGAATTATCTGAACAAAGTAGAAACTCAAGCAAGAGTTTTAGAGCTGTTTTGGAGGTGGGGGGTTGGGTTTTGTTTTCCCTGGGAGACCTACATATGTCTTATATTGTTTAAGTAAGTCTACCCTATGTGTGCATGTGCACATCACGCTGTCATGAAGAAATAACATAGATCCAACAAAACAGAAATCAGCAACAAAACAAATCACCATCTTTAATGTGAAGTAGTGACCATTGCACAGTTTATTCTTTAGCAATTTCTTTTACTATGATAAAGTATAATTCAAATACAAGGTAAATATGCTACATTTTTGACACAAATTCTGGGGCTGTCAAATTGCCATTTCACTGTAATTTGTGAATTATTTATGCTTATTAATTATTTCTAATTTATTTTGTTCTAGCTTCCATAATATCAACTTAATTTTTCTATTTTATTTATTTTTACTGTAATGGAGTCTCCTCATGGAACTATTTTTCAACTATACTTGAAAAGTAGCATTTCTATGTTTTTTTTAATTCCAATAACCAACAATACAATGACTTTTATTATATTCTGAAGTTGGGATGGATATGATGCTTAGTTTCCAGGATCCTATGAAAAACATGAAATTAACATATAATTATAATTAATGTATAATCAATTAATTAATAATACTTTACAATAAGATTTTTTACCTCAGGCTAGAGACTTTTTTCCATCAAAGGGGAAAAGGAAACAACAAACAATATTCCATTAAAGTTAGCATTTAAATATTAAACTAATATTTCTGTTCTTTCTTGTATTTTGTTAGTCTCACTTAAAATTAATTTGATAAATTGGATTTTTTGAAATGTGTTAAAATGTATATTCTAATGTATGTACAGAAAATGATACGGATCTTTGGTTCTGATATATTGCAGTAACTCACCTGTGGTCATTGTGTTGCAATATATCTAGTCATTACATGTGTTTAATGTAAATGAGAACAATGTCAAGCACAGAGCAATTAAAATATCCATGAATATTAGTATACAAATAAAGAAAAAAAAAAAAAAAAAAGACCAGGACTCAAGTAGGTTCTAAAACAGAAGTTAAAATGACATTTCTAGTGACCTGAAGCTTGGATTTTCCTTTCTTTTTCACTGTATCTAAAGTCTGTCAGACTGTTTGACCTCCAGTCAAATGCATATGCATTTTATTCTTTATTCTTTAGGTCCAATGAGTGCTTAGGGTATTTGGGGAGAGCAGGGTGCAAAATGGAGCAATTCTAGAGCACAGTTCTGGCCTTTATATATATTATGTGGCAACCTGTGTTTGCTGGGGACCACACTCAATGGTGAAAGCTGTCACTCCCAGCACTGTGCTCTTAGGTACTCCTCTGAACAGCAGGTATTCTCTAGAATAGTTGAAAATTGTTTCTAGCCCCTCTGTAGGAAATAGTGAAGGAGGGGAAATGCAATGAAAAGCTAGTGGTCATTTTACTTCTGCACCTATCACGGAGCTGGCAAATTCTGCAAAGTCCTGTTATACCTTGGGGTAAAACCTACTGAGCTGGTTGAGTACAGCCATCATCTTTCATTTAACATGGAAGACTCTGTTAAACTTCACTACAGTGTCCAGAAGCTGAAATATTAGCAGTCTTCACACAGAACAGGGGTATGCCAAATAGGCAATTGCCTTTTGAACTAGATGGACTGTGGTGCTTGTCCAGGAATTGCTTTGTGGATGAGGGTATTTAAAGAAGAGAAGACATTGTGTAGGAGATTGTTTTGGAAAAGCTTTTAGTTCTGGTGCTAGGAGGAAACAAAACCTCAGAAGGGAGGAAGCTTGTGAAATAGGTGGGGGAGTTTTGTGGGGACAATATAGATAAATCTAATTAGCTCTTGGGACCTTAATCATTTTATGTCTATTTTTTCTGAATGGTCTGTGTCTTGCTGCGCTAGTTAGTTTGGCAAAAGAAGGCCCAGATTTTTTATCAGATTTGCACACTGTTTGAGGGAAAGTCACCTGGGTTTGACTTTGTGCAGCATTTCCCCAGCTTGTGGGGTAAGAAAAGACAACAAGGAGTCAACAAGCAGAGGTCTCTCCACTTTCACAGACCCAGCACTGCTGGGATAGAGACTAGGGGAGAGCTCAGCTCTGCCCCCTCCTTTCCTCAAGACAGCTCTTCCCAGCTCAAACTCTTTCCAGCAGCCATCCGAGGTGGAGAAGGAATGAGCAGGCATGGTGATCTTCAGGTCTGTGGGTTTGGAGGAAGGCTGGTCTATGACAGAAAGAAGACGAAGCAGAGATGTGGAAAAGAAGAACGGATCCTTCATTGTGCCAGCAAGGAAAGAGGAAGGACAAGAATGACTTTGGAATAAAATGGCCTAGACGTTAACCTGAATGAATACAGGGGGAGAGCACAGCAAAGTGTGGGACTCACTAAAACAGATACAATGTTAAAAAACATCTCCAAAAATCGAAATAGAAAAACTACTTTATCCAGACTCAAAGGCCGTAATTTAAGAATCATTGGTATTTATTTCTGCATACCACAAGACATTTATTTAATTAGAGAAACATGCTTTCATTACATTCTGAATCAATTAAATGGAAAAAAGTCCCATGTTTTTTAAAATTTTTGAGGGTTTTGTAAAACCCCAACTCTCCTTGGATTCTCTGATCCTTAACCTTACTAATTATGTGCTTTGTTTTCATTACGAATGCCATTTAAACTTCACAAACTCCCTTTACTCCTTTATTTCTAGTATCATGTAGCATATGTGCAGGAGACCTGCTATTAGGAGTTCTTAAAAGCATCCGCTGCTCCAACATTGGTCATATTAAAACGGTAACTTTCTCTTGCACGCATTAAATAAATGAAGCCTTGTTGGATCACAAACAACTGAACGGTGGGCTGACTCTCTGTGAGGGGACACAGGGACCTTCCTGCCTAAGCCTCTTCCCTTTAATTTTCCTGTTTGACTTGAGGATGGCCAAAGGTTTAGTCTGTTCCAATAACTGTACTGTTTCTTTTCAGGCAGAGATACCGACAACCCTTCTGAGCTTTACAGGAAATAAAAAAGCTAACTAATAGCCAATTTTCATACACCCATGTAGAGTGCAGTCTTTCAAGCCTACAGGATAATTTCTTGAAACAAACGTCTGCCATGTTCTATATCATAAACGTAATATTTAATCTGCACTAGTTGCTCAAGACAAATCTTATTATACATTTTTCTCATGCAAGGTTTTAATCGGCTATGGCAGAGATATACAGTATATATTTATAGCAGAGTCTGAGATATTGTATGTAATGAATATATTATACTGCATACACACCAGAGGCAGAGTTAAGGATGCACGTCCTATAATGTGGCATTTCCTTACTTCTGTATGCTTAACCGTACAACCTTAACATCCTCTTAACATTCTCTGATGGAATATCTATCAGCCTACATAATCAGCTTGCAAGTTACTCCCACAGAGAAAGATATTTCAGATTGTCCTCTTCCAAGAGAGACATTAATTAATGTATTTTCATCTTGAAATGTACTACTTTCCAGCCAACACGTCCTGCTGAAGATTAAAAAGCTCTAAATCTTCATGGAGTAAGGCTCCCCGGGAAGGTTAAAAAAAAAATACTATCTGCATCCTTTTCCTAGAGGCTTCTCTGTTTTGTCCTTGTGCTAAAGCTATTATGCACAGCTTGAATTCTGGGAAGACATGATGCTGTAAAAATACAAGTAATTATACTATTCTCTCTCTTCTCTATCAATTATTATTTTAATAATACTATTCTATAATAATAATAATAAATATAGTAATATAAAATTCTCTTTCACTTTTTCAACTGTTTTTATCTGCTAAAATATCACTTTCAGATTGTTATTTACAGAGAAAATGTCAGCTGAAAATTGCTGATAGATTGATGAGATATAAATGATTGCATATTGGGCACCCCAACTTAAAAAATAGCTATTTGGGTAACCTATTTACTCTGAATTCTTCCAAGCTGGAGGATTCCCAAGTACATTAAAGATTTTGTGCAAATTTTTTCTGTGAAATTACACATACTGTATGCTGTTCTTTATTAAAAGGGATAGAATACATAGAATGTGAAAATAAGTTGCATCTTTGATAAAGATAGCAAGTACTTTTGGAGAGCACTGCAGATCTTATAACAAAAACTTGCAATTAAGGAATTACAGCTGGATGTGTAAGTCCTGAGTGAAATATAGCCCTGGAATATAGCCCTCCTGAGTGGAATATAGCCCAAAGACAAATCCATCGGTTTCATACACTTAGACCGCAAACTAGACGAAGAGGGTGGCCAACTTGCGCTTGGGGTGCATTCATATTTAGTTGTTTTACCTCATGAATGGATCTATTTTTGTATAATTATTTACAAATATGTAGTTCTCAGAAACAGACAAATCACTTGCCAAAGCAATATAGATTTTAATGAAATAGTAGAAATCACAAGGCAACAAAAAAGAACATTGTGTTGCCTTTTAATTGTTCTTCATCTAATAAAGTGAGTGCTTTATTGAAACCCTCTGTTTTCAAAAGATGGCATTGGGGAGGAAACATGAGATGTGAAATGATAAACTAGCTTTATTTTTAACCTCAATATTTATGGGTAAAAATGGCTTCAGCAAAAGGAGTTCAGCTCACAAATTTTAATGCACACAATCTTGTGGGCCAAATTGAGATCCAGGGAGTTACACAACAGATTAATTTCACCACCTGTGTTCATAAAGCTTTCAAACACTGACAGATACAAGTAGGTAATAAAATAAAAATTGTCTATTGCAAGTGGTGTTGTTATTAAAAGCAGCTCTGGAGATTTGATGTAGCAGGCAACATTGTGGCCTGTACTAAGTCTCCTTCATGCTACTTTGGCTATGCAGAGGTATCCACAATGCCCAGCTGGGCAGAGAAGTTTCCCATGCAATAGGGATGTGCATCTCAGCCAGGATACATCAGATATAATCTGTCACAGATGACTTGATATCAGGTTCCTAGTGCGAGGTTGCGTCAGAATTTGACATTAGTGGCCTGGCTGTGTTCAAGACTGTCTCAAAAAATGGACAATGACAAGTTAAGCACTTGTGACAGCACTTGTGAGACCATTCAGTGACATGGGGCTGGCACAGACTAGGAGCAGAGAGGCAGGAAATGGGCCAGGGCAGTTAAGCAATCTGCCCTTTTTTTGTTGGAAAATCTGTCACAGTGTCTAGTATTGTTATTTATCTTCAAGGACATTTTAGTTCTCTTGCTTAAGATGCTGAGCACTGCTGGAGGTGGTGGAATACAGGTAGTTGATAGGATACCTTCCATAATTGCCAAGAGACATCCCTCAGAGGAAAAAAATGTTTTGAGCATGTTTGCATTATCCTCTAAAGATGAATGTGTGTGATTGTTTTAAAAGGATTAAACTGATATCCGTTTGATGCATCTTCACCAGGTTTTATGAATGCTTTGACCAAATAGTGCAGATGATAAATTCATTATGGCTGATAAACTCATTATAATGATAAACCTGGCATGGGTGATAAACTTATTATGGAAGAGTCCTGGTATGGTGAGGCTGACACAAAGCTTTCTATCACTGTCAGCAAAATTGCAAACTATAAAATTTCTTCTCACTAAAATGATGATCTTGGCACATTCCCCTCTTCCACCTCCCCCTTTCAAAGGGTGAGCTTAAACATTCACATAGTTTCAGTCATTATCTTTAGCCCCACAACTCACAAATCTCTACCTATTCTTGTTAACTAGTCCAGATTCTCAGCTGGTTCCTGGCATTTGCTCATTATCACAGTAAATTCCCTGGATACAGGCCTGGGATTCCTCTCTTCCCTCCCTGTCCCCTAGACTGCCCTCTCCCATCGATATCCCTGCAAGCCCTTAAGTTGCACAGACTGCATACGGACTTTCTCTCCTCTGATCCTTTTTTTGAAATTGATTTTTGCTTCCATCATCTTTCCTTTTTTTGAAATTGCTTTTTGCTTCCATCATCCTGCCTATCTCATTCAGCCAAGAAAATAACCTTCCTGAGTAGGTCTGCACTGCTTTTCAGATCCTCTTCTCAAAATACATTTTTGCACTAGCCTGACAAGAAATTACAACTGTAAAGACCCCTGAATGCTAAAATCAATTTCTTGTAACACAGCTTTTACTACAAAGACCTTAAAAATTTCTCACCTCCCAGTGACCAAGACCTTTCCTTCCATCTCTCCAGAACCTGTAGGATGACACAAGAAGGACATATACTGCAAGTAGGGTCATGTGAAGAAGTAAAAGTTTTGACAAAAGGCTGCATCTAGAAAATACATCTTTTAAAGGATCTCCTTTGAACACAGGCCTGGCTAGATAGGACCACTACTACTGACTGCACAGTTAAATGACCTTCTTGACTAAGTATTTGTAGCTGGAGTCCTAGTCTGAATTTAAGTCTTATTTTCATCTCTGTTCTGAAAATCTTTGTTCACCTGAGGCCCAGATACTTCCCTGCTCCCCATCTCCATGACTTTATCACAGGTATTTATTGGAATATATAGACAATTGGATCTTGACTAAACCCTGCAATCAACAGAGCCTTTTTAGCAAGTGGGTACTGAAGCCTATTTTATGGCTTTGTATCTCTAACAGAAATAACAGAAGACACTTAGACAAATAAAGAAACCATCATATTTGATAGCAAACATATACCATGTCGCAACTATATCACTTGGTAACATGACAAAAATATATTAGAACAGGATTAAGGAGATAAGATCGTGGTGGTTTTATATTAGTGCCAAGGTGAGTTCTCTGAGGTATGGCTCAGTGCTAGCTGAATGGCTCAGTGCCACAGAAAGATGATAAGTGTTCTGCCAGTTCTGTGAGTTAAGCTCTTTTCTGCTAAATTAGTGCATTGAATCAGCTCAGTAAAAGGTCTTACAAATGATAGAGCTGACATAAAGGAGGAGTGGGAAACCATCTTCCAGGAATAAGAGCAAGACAAAGAGGATAGAGGAGCAGGGTGATGAGAAGAAAACAACCCCCTTACAACTGCTTTCTGTACCATTGAATCAGTCCCCAAGCCACATTGTCCTAATGTTTTGTTTTGTTTTTTTTTTGTTTTTTTTTTTTTCATTTCTTTAATTATTTTTCTGGTTGAATTCTTATTAGCTTTTCATCCCCATGCAGTCCCTCTGGGACAAATCCCATTTACATCTTACAATGTCGTTTTTGCTTGTACTTAGTATATTTTAGATAACAAAATTTGGAGTCCAGAAAACCTGGAAAAATAGGGCAATTTTTAGTCTCAAGGTGTTATATTTCTAAATATTTTCATTTTAGTTATTATTTTTATTATGATATTGCAACAATATTCTGATTGAGCATCCCATTATGCAATACAAGCTCAGAAGAGTATCTCTGTCAGAGAGAGCTTCATCCCAAAGCCCTGATTATGTAAATCCATGTGCAGCAGTCCATATATTTTCATATGCATCGCTACAAGCTCAGAGGTGAATACTTGCAAAAAAATTAGAATTTCAAAATGGAGAAGAAAATAGCACTGGAAATAATATGGCCAGCTGCTGAGTGTTTCATAATAGGGACTTTCCCCCCTGCTTTAAATATAATTTATTGCAACTTTACTTTTGAGATGTAATAAATTAGCAGCTATTCATTTTATAATAAAGAAGGCCTCACGTAAACCTAAGCTGTGAATAGGCAATCAGAATTTATTTGGAGATAAAAGGTTATTTGCCAAGCTTATATTTCAATGTTGAACTGCATACTTCCAGCAATACCATCATACACCATTTTATGCAGTTATTTTAAGATCTTATATTATTATATTGCCTTGGTTTGATTCTACACAGTACCTGTACCTATTACTAACCGCTGCATGAAAGACCACCAGTAAAAAGATAAAATGCTTCTCATTTGGATAATATATAAATTAAGCTCATCTCCCCTCAGGTCTGAATAAGCATTAAAATAGCTTTTATACTCCTGGAACAAAGTCAGTTCTGGTGATTCAAAAATACGATTATATGCAGGCTTAACATAAGTTCAGACAACAACAATAAAATACACCAAATAATTCTGTACTTGTTTGGTTAAAATAACTACAAAACAAGCATAGCTCTACCAGTTCAGTCTCCTAATCCATACACCTTCTAACACTCAAATAATTATACACCTCACTTCCATCAATTAATCTTTAAGTGGGTCACCAATAGCTCATTGCAGGGAGAATAGTTCCTGATTTAAAGCTCAGTCAACATGAGTACAACTTGAACTGATTTAAGAGCCTGTGCACTCAGGGCTTGCACCTTGTGACTTTGTTCCGGTATACCCAGAAAATATTTCTCATCTAGCAGAGCATTAGTAATGTTCAATGCTGGAACAAAGGGCTGAGGCTGATGAATTGTAGGTTCTTGTTATTTCTGTGCCCATTCTGTGCCTCAGAACATATTTCTTCGTGCATGTCACCCTATCGTTTTGGAAAAACTGGCTGATTAGCTGGGCAATTAGTTTGAACTCTTAAGTTTTAATTATGTTCCACTACTCCCTCCCTCTATACTTCCCCCCATAAAATTCCAGCACAAAAACAGACATTTGTGTTTTCCTTTAGGCCTCAATTTAATAGTTGAATGAGCTCGGGGTGAGCATGCACCCATGCCAAACCCTACTGACCTCACTAATCAATTGCAGGACTGGAACTTCTGTTTAGCCTTGGTGGTCTTGGCCTGTTCTCGGCATAAAAAGCTTCAGAGCCCCTCGTTGCAAAAGAATGGGCACTGGGCCATGGTGAACCTCTGTTCTAGGGCTCATGTGTTTCTGCCCAGGCAGAAAAATGTGAGCAGCAGCAATACAGACATATCACCACAAGTCTGCTATAGTCATGGTATATCAGAACATTGGTGCATGAATATGGTGACTGTATTCTTCCCAGCAGTCTTGGGTGAAATGTGTGTGCCTACAGAGTGCACATGGGCAGTGGAGGAAAAGGTCTGTCGTATGTCCAGGAGGCCTGGCCAGACACCTCTAAACTGCTATGACAGCCAGATATCCAGAATCCTGGACACAGGTAACAAACTCTTAAGAGCCAGACCAGAGTCTATAACTATGATCTTTCTATCATTGCACATATATGTGTGGGAAAACTTAGATGCATGAGTACACCTAATGTAGGCATGTAAAAAAATAGACATCTAAATGTGAACTAGTCACACAAAGTTCATTAAATCAGAAAATTTATATCTCCTAAGGTTAGGAAACAAGTGTCCAGCTAAATCTGATACATTTCTGGAGGTAAGTTTGTTCAAGTCTACAAGCATTTGTCTGGCTACCTGTCACTGGAAATAGTATGGCTGGATCAACGTAGGACTCCAATGGATGGCTGATTTTTTCACCACATATATCTTTCACCACATATATCATATATTCACTAGTCTGAATATCTCCACTTTTGTCTCCTCCTTTGTGTCTCCCAGATGTAGTCATTGTTTAGCTTGTAGTTCTCTGTACTAATTTTTCATGGCAAAATCATTATTATAACTGTGCAGGAATCACGAGGAAGAACCTACATGGCTATTAGGTCATGTATTTTCTTAGCAAGTTGTATGTGTTATGTGGGAATGTAACACATTCCCATGAGGGGCAGCCTTGCTTCCTACTTGTTTTAATTACTAAATGAATTAACTGTGAAAATAAACCAATATCTTCAAGCAATCAGCACACTAAATCAGAGAAAATATTCAGAAAGTATGAAGGAAGTGAAATTAGGTTGAACATGTGCTTAAGTGTTTTGCCACTTTCAACTGAGATTGTTTTTTTCTTAGCTGTATTATATATCATTCTCATTCATCACCCTGTCCTCGCCTGGGGATTGAGGGTCCTCCGGAATAAGAATAAAGAGCCCTAAATCCCTGTCAACCAGCTGAAGCAGTGCATCATTTAACAAATTTCTTACATCCCCAAAGGTAACTTCAAATAATTTTAATAAATCTTTGGAGATGCATCTCCTGTGCTTCAAATGCATAAAGGTCAGACTGTGATATTCTGCCTGACCCTGAACTGCAACCGTTCCCTCCGTGACTTCAGTAGGGCTGCTCGGGGCATAAAATACTTTAAGTTCTGACTATGAGAAGCACAATTTGGCCTTTCAGACCACGTGGTCCTTCTGTCGGTGCCAGACAACTGTCCCTCTCTCTCCCCCAGCCACGCTGTCCTTGTCCGTGGGGATTCGCAGTCTGACAGCAAGCTCAGCTGCCTTGGGAAGAGGAGACAGCTTCCCTATGCATGACAGGCTCCAGCACAGCACCAGTACCAGTTGTCTGAGAATTTAATGGGGCTTCATCTGTTTTAGTCGGGGCTTCTTTATGCCACTGCCTCCCCTCAGTGATTTTTTTGGGGGGGAGGGAATTTAATATTTTAATTTTCCTGAAATGTTAAGGCACAGCTTCACCTGCTGAGAGGGTGTAACAGCACTGCAGTGAATGGGGAAAAATAAAAAAGGTGCTTAGATCAGCTGAATTCCCTTTCTCGCTGCTGTAAAATTAATTGTTGTCATTATCTAGCTGCTTTCTGGACACCATCAACTTACCTGCTACACAAACTGTAGCAGCAGTAACAGCAGCTGGACCTGACACACAGTCTTGCCCTTGGTGTATTAAATCATTCTGATGTAATGTCTAACACATCACATGACTCACCTATTAAACCTTTTCAGGGGCATGTGCTCTGGCAGTAGGAGAGAGCTTGTAAGGAGGCCAAACTCACAGAGGAGAAAAGGAACATATTATGAAAACAAGCTATTGGAGGCCTGCATGCTAATTGAGTGAATGCATTTGGACATGCGAAAGCTTTGCTGTTTCTGTATAAAATGTTTCCAATTTCTTATTTCCCATTGCAAAGCTGATTGAGGCAGCAGCAGCTTGCCACTTGCATTCCAGGTGGCGTGATATGTCTCCTCGTGCACTAACTCATATAGGTCATTAATATGCTAAATAAGTTGTAGCCAATTGGCTCCCATGGTGACAGCTCCAAAAGCTTCATGAATAATCAATGGAGCACCTGGAGGCATGAAATTTTCATACAAAGAGTTTCTAGACTTTTGCATTAAGCTCTGAGCAGGCACAGACAAGTGATAGACATGACTGGCACTTTGAGGAGTTTCAAAAATAAGAAGTGTTATTTTAAAAGAAAATAGCAGTCTTATTTTAATAAGAATGAATCTGAATCTCCATCTCTCTGAGCATTTCTAAGAAAGGCACCTAAATTGATTCCCTTGCCATCTTTTGGGCAGAAATATGTTTCAGACTTGGTAAGTCGGTATACTTACAGTTATTCTATATAATCCGCAATATACTCATCATACAATAGTAAGAATTCACGATAGTAGGAATTAAACAGCTCCATCTTCAGAAAATTAATATATAGTTACTGTTTTAACCCATTTTTCTTCAAAATTGATATGACTGTAGATTCCAGCAGCAAAAATCATGTGATCTGAGTGACAGAGGCAATCTTTGAGTAGGCTGTCAGTATGATGTCTTAAGGTGGTTTTCTGACACTATTCTCATTTCAAGTAATAATGCATTTTCTCATAGGTTATTTCCCAGAACTTCGTTACTGAAACAAGTAGACCATAAGCAAGACCACAAGAGATGGCATGTATGTTATACAGTCTGATAGAGCAGACTGCAAAGTCTGTTAAATTTCACATGTGACAATGAGCTATTTGGTCCTGCCTTGTACTCTCTCCAAATAAGATTGTGCCTCACATATTCACAGAACAACCCCAAACCCTCCCTCTTCCACTTTAGGAGCTCATGTGGCAGAAGAAACTGGGCAGAGTGGTCTGTGATCCATGGTCCAGATCTACTTCTTAGGTGCTCTCATGGAACAGGAGAGACATTGGAGAACATTTAATTATGGTCTGTGCCAGTGAAATGTAGGTCAGGCTGTGGGACAGCTCAGAAGAACCCTTTACGTAATGTGCTGGGAAAGAAGAAAATGGAGCTTTTCTGGCTGCACAGGGAGTGCTGTAAAAACAAAAAATGAAGCAGCTCCAGTATTTCCTCTTCCACAGGTGCCTGTCCTGTATAAGAGATTTGCAGCAGGAAGAGTGCCCGAGGAGCTGCAGGACCCTGCTCCTCCAAAGGTGGGTTCTCTGGAAGAATGTAGTTAGTACTGACTTCTCAAGTAACGGCACAGGGAGAAGTAGGAAAAAATGACAGTACTTCATCTCTGCCTGACATAATTTCCGGGTGGCTGCTGAGAGTGCAGCAATGTGCTCCAGCCACTCCTTCTGACATTACTATGTGCAGTTTTCCAATCCCTTCCTGCAACACTTGCTCAATAAATGTACCCTAAGCTCAGCTGTGTTTGAAGTGTTTTATGTGAGATACTGAGAAAAATATTTGTGCCCTTTGCCATCTATTCTGATATAAGTCAATCTGGATCATCACGAAAAAGGCTGGAGAGGTATAACCATTGAAACAACAGGAACATCATCACAAAGATGTCATGTACCAAGAGGTTTGCTTGTGAAGCAGAGGTATAGATGTTAGAGACAATTTAAGTTGGCATAAACAGTGTTGGCTGAGTAACTTAAAATCCACTTTTTTTCCTGCTTGAACACTTCTATGAACAGAAAGAAGAGTGTGACTGTATTACTAACATGGTAATAGATTGGACTATGTGAACAGAGACAGTTCTTCCTTGGGGTACAGTGGAGTCTGTCTCCATCAGAACTTCATAAACCTTGCTAAAATCTTTCTTTGTCTTAACAACAACATGCAATAGTGACATAACACAACAGAGAGAACCTATAACTGGAAGGTAAGATGTAACAACTTGTAACAAGTTTACATAGAATTTTTTTCATCAAGATTTAAATGAACTTGCTACAGAGCTCTCATGCATTTTTGTTTCTGCACAGCAGCCCTCAGCAGGGACTGTGCTGCCTGACCCCAAGGGTGCAGACAGAGGCAAGTGGTGACACAATGTTAAGCATAAAAAAGGGGTACACAAGAGAAAGTAAAATGTCCTGTACAGGGTATTGGTAGGTTTGTTTTTTCTAATGTAAAACAACTACCTGTTCCCATCTTCTAGTATTATCTTGATAAGGAATAACCTGTACTGTCCTTACTTTGCAGAACATTATTTTCTTAAACATGTTGCATTGTATGCGCAGGCACACAAACAAAAAACACGCACAAAAGCACTAATACACACACATGTGCACATACATCTACTACACAATTTTATACTGAGATAAACTACCACCTATAAAACATTGGACTTGCCACTACACATAAGAACAGCCAGGTCTTCTAGTTCGAACATCAAGATCCTGACATTCTCTATCACTTTCATTCACAAAAGAATGAAGCAGGGATCTTGCATAGAACTCTCTTAATGAGAAACTTTGCATGTATACCAGCAGTAAAGCAATGGCACTGATTTCTGAGAAGAGATGTGTCTTTTGTTGGAGGGAGAGAAATTGCAGTCCAAAAGCCATGAGGAAGGAATACTATCTATAGACTGTGACAATTAAAAAAAATACTTTAAGTTCCTTACTAGTGGATAATGAAGTGGAAAGCGTGCTGTCAGATGTACTTGAAAAGTGTGTGTCCAGAGTGTGTGTTCAGTAAGTTTATGTGAGTTTACTCAAATACCGCAAGCAGAATGACTTTGTAAGCAGAGCCTCCTGCCAAGCTAAGAAACCCTGTTCTTTTAGTAAAGTGAAAGAATCTGGTGAAAGCACTAATTTGGATGGTACCCACATTATTTTATTGGAGACTTACTCCACATAGTGGTGTACTGTACTGAGGATATACCTTGATCTACATCTTAAACAAGGAGAGCTTGAGGCAAGGAGAGGACAGGGTCACATCATCTCCCATTGAGCTTCATGAAAAATGTGGTTAGTGTTATGTTTCCTCAGTGAGTGTTTCAGGAAAGCCAGGAAATATGGCTGGTTAGTTACAGGCTTTCTAAGACATAGCACAGGAACATCCTAAATGGCATTGGAAACCCTCTGATTCTGCAGACGGTTCAAGAATTTTTCCTGCCAGGTTGCAGATCACTTTTGAGGAGAAAGTTATCTCAGAAAAATTTCCACTCTCACATCTGCTTCCTATAAGTTTGTATATGTAAGATTTTTATCTCTTTAGTTTGCTTTCAGAGATTCTGAACCTCAGATTTATTAAGCTGCATAGTTTTGTTACCATATCCAGAATATACAATTTGGAGTCACACACTGGTTGTCTTTTTAAGGAATGAAATGTCACACTGCATATAGATAACTTTCCATTTGAAGATAAAGTACACAACTTTAAGTGGGAACAATCAATAGTTGCAGTAACTGATGGAAAATTAGTAAAGTGATGAAATTCATGCATGACTTGTTATGACTTCTGTACACGTAAAGGCTTACAGATATGTTACACAGAGGAACATCTATAAAATATCCTTGTTTCTGTTTAAATTCTACCCTGTATGAAAGATTTTTACATGAGATAATTACTAACAGGGATAAAACATGACTTCGGCATTTCAAACATACATCTTTCTAAATTCTGTAAGAGTCATTTGTAGTATCTAAGCAGCTATAAAATAGATTTGTGGCATCTTCTCTCACATATTTTATGTGAGAGTTCTGTCTACATAGAACTAATGTAGTTGTGATGCATTAGTGGTGTTTTAATACCTCCTGGATCACAGACAAAAATTTACCGTCATCAAAGAGAATAGAAATCCCATTGAATTTAGCTGCATCAGCATTTTATTCCATATATTTGTAAAACCTCTTTTGATCAAGGGTCCACTCGAAGTCTGAAGCTAACTGTAGCAGTGATTAAATTACCCATTTGGCTGATATTTTAAAACCATATCTGAGTAGAAGAATTTTTCTTCCACACATGAGCAGCAAAAAATATTAAATCAGGATCTTCCCCTATCAGGCTTGAGTCCTGGGGTCGCCTTGGTTTACACAGGGAGCAGTTGCTTGTTTGTACCCTGGAACTAGGCTTGGCTGGGACTGCGTTGCAGCTCTGCAGCAGGATGAGGTCCAGCCATTCCCACCCAGGAGGTACTCCAACAGGTATGGCACCTAAATAACCAGAGGATCAGAGTCTGCAAAAGGCAGCACAGCTTCCTGGCAGAATAAAAGAAATTAATACTGACCAACAACTGTGAAGACTGAGGCTGTACTACTGACCTTAAACCAGCCTGTGACTTTTTTCCATACTATACGTTGGAAATAACTATACCTTTTAAAGCTTTGAGATTTTCTTATAAAAAAGCACATAAGAGCCCCCCCCCCCAAAAAAAAAAAAAAAAAAAAAAAGTCTTAATAGTTTATTTGGTGAAGAAATACTTTTCAGCTTGAGGGCAGTATGCTATGCCCATTCAGTTTCACTTTCCTCATTCCTCCTGAACTGCTATTCAGGCAGGAATATACAAACAAAAGAAGTGTTAAAAACCCGTAACTGCCTAAATTCCAACCTAATTGCACTGAAAGAGAATCTGTCATGGAATAAAACCTTTCTGTGTTGGATGATGGCAGTCACAGGGGACTTGCCCTGTATGGTCAAGATGTGTTTCGTCATAGGGCTACTAAACATTACAGCTGCCATAGGGGTTGGAAGATTTTTCACCTCACTTTACATTAAAAATAAGCTTCCAAAGCTGTGCAAATCAGGACTTCTGGGGTCCTTCTGAAGCCAAGAGTCACAGAGATTGCTGTCTATTTCCTGTGATAGATCCATTGATGTGTTCAGTAATTACTTAGCTAGCATTTTAGTTCACCTAAGTAGTAGAATCCACAAACATGTTTTGTATTATGCAAGTCAAAACATTATAAAACTGGTGAATCTACAATAGTCTCTTAAGCAGCCTCAAGCAATCAAGCACATCTTAGTTTCCTGGGTACTATTGAGCTTTGACACATTTCATTTTGATTAGAACCTCTTTTGACTTAGAATAGGTTTCAACTTTCAGCTACCATAGTACAATCATTGCTGCAGGTTTTACATCTGCCAAGTACTAGTCTTGAGAGATTCACCGAATAAGTATTGTATTTTACATGCATTTGCACATTTTAGAGTATATTTTTATAGATAGCTCCTGGACCAAATCCTATGAATATTTGCAAACATTCGAAGAGCTTACAGCTGTGAACCTCATCACTGTTGAAGTACATGGCAGACCGGAGGTGGGATTCATATTCTCTGTTTTCAGAAGGCTACAAAGTATATGTCCACACAGCTGAGCTATATTTCCCAGGCTCCCTTTAAACTCAGGGAAGAAAAATAAGTATTGTAAGGGTTCAATGCATCTGATCTATTCTAGGTACTTACTTTAGGCTCAGGTCAGTCATACTTTAAGAGAGTTGATTACTTTCCACTACCTCAAAAGTGACCAAGGATATGTAGTTAAGATGTAGATGTCTGCCCTATAAACCTCTACATGTAGAGAGAGATGAATCCTCTTTCTGGGGTTCAGGACTTCTTGTTAATCACATTCACAGAAAAATCACTGTGAGATATGGGTGCTTAGAAGATGTATGTTCTGTGTTTACAAGGTGGTTTCAAAACACTATCTTTCTTAATTGCTTAGATAGTCATAGTAATGCTATGCTTCATTGTGATCTTTCTAAACAGCACTGTAAATTACTGTGAAGCAATATTTGAACTTTTGATAGCTACAGCAATTAAGTTAAGCAGAATTCTAAATTATAGACGTATATTTAGAAAAATGACAAGAATATTCTAGAGCTTTGTCTGCAGTATAGGTTATTTTTGGATGTCAGCTTGTGCAATAGCATAATACTGTTTTACAAATGTCATTTTCAACATCTTAGATGTGCTTATGCAAGATTAATTTTGTGTCAGTTGTTTGCTTGTCATTATTGACTGTTACTGTAAATGCTATTTAAAATATACTAATTTTGGAAAATATTTAATCTCCTAGGCTTCAAAGGATAAAAATCTATAATAAGAGGCAGCTGAGATCCTGACCCTGGAAGCAGTTTTTGTCAGAATTTCTTATTTGATTTCCTGTTTTATTTTTCTTAACGTTTGTATATGAAATGGGAGGAAATGGCCTGGACTTTTGGAAGGACCTTAAAATGTTGAACTGGTTTGGTTCAGTCTGGCAGTTTGTATGCAAAACTTCACTATGTCGTAGACTTTACAAATCATAGCAACCACAGCCTGCCATCTAATTTGACCAAACTAGCCACTTAGGTTTGTCTGCATTGCTATTAATTTTCAGGACATTTGTGATAGTTCCAGAAAGACAAATATGTTTGTCAGTAGTGACTTTTCCAACTTCGATCCCTCTTGATTTATATTTTTGATACCTCTAAGCAGTAGATAGTAGTCTTGTGTGCAGGTTACTTCTGGTGCACTTAGAAGTTAAGGTGTCCACAAATCCCTCTACAAAAGGCAAATCTGGTATTAGCTGTCTGCGGACAGATGGCCTCCTCCATTCCCTCATCATATTATGAAGAAGAACTGCGTGTCAACTTCAAATAGATTGGCATAGTGTGTGGCCACAGCTGGAGGAGCCACTTGAACAAGTCCAGTTGCCAGGATCTCCCCCCATGCAAAGGACTAGTGTCTGCCATTCTGGCATCCAGCCTGGCAGAGCAGCTGCGAAGGGGCTGCGTTACGCCCCGTGGGCTGTCTCAGGAGTTGCAGGGATATGGGATTCCCTTTCCTTCAACCCGTGGTTAACTGTCTTGAAACCCATTTGTTATGTTTTGTGTTTCAAATGGTCATTTTCCACCCATAAAAACAAGCATGGTCGTTTCATTAACACTTCCAAAAACCCTATATACATTTTTGTCAAATTCTGCAGAATTCTTTCTTCAGTTATTAAATAAAAACAATTAAAAAAATGAAATATTCAGTAGATGTATGTAGACATCTTCTGAAATCACTAAAATGCTCTAACTAAGGTATTTGCAATTTTGTTGGACAGTCTTAAATGAAGCTGACATTTTATTTAGGGCTTTTTAAAGTGAAATCAATCTTCTTTTGCATATTTCTCTTCACTTTAAATGTCCTCTAGCTTTTTAATAGTTTTTCTTTTTCTCCTATTTTATTCCATTCCTATTGTCTTAATTCCTGTTAGATTATGTGATTAAAAGCTCATCTCCAACATAGAAAAGGAGCACAGAAGAACAGCAGTGGGTGGGGGAACCCAAATTTCACCTGTCCTGGCTGCTCATCACCCATCAGAGGAGAGCAGTAGCCTGAGGGCCCAGGGGTGAAACTCATTACAATGGGTTAGCAAGAGCCAATCTCCGGACCACCCGTCCAGACTGAAGAGGGTCATCGCCTAGGGATATGGGACACATTGCGGGATGCAGGGAACATTATTCCAGGATTGTACAAGACTTATTATGGGATGTTTAGGGAAGGAACTGAAGATGGAGAAAGGGAGGGATCAAGGTCATTTGGGGAGGAACAAATGTGAGAACTAGAGGGATAAGGGGATGAGGATAATAAGGGTTGGTTGTATGTAAACAGGCTGTTAGTGCACGTGCCTGGCCATGCCCTGTGTCTGATCACCACAGTGCACCCTGTGTTCCCATTAAATAACTTTCTAACTATTTTTGTGGGTGAGGGACTCTCTGTCCTGTGTGCGCGCGTGTGGAGGTGTGAGCGCCAGCGACTGAAGTCAGACCACAGGTCTCAGGGCCCCGTGTCTGCGGCGCCAGTAACAGGAGAGAGTGAGGGTCTGCAAGTGAGTGTGTGATCGCTAGCAAACATCAAGCTGAACTGGCCAGTGAGTAAGCACAGTGATCTAGGATCCAGGTGTATGTGTGTGTATGAGGCAATGGGGGAAAGCAAGGATCCAGGGGCAGATATAGCCTATGTGGGAGCTTTGTACATGTATATATGTGTAGCGCATATGTGCATTTTTGTGCCTACTGGAAATACATGTTCATTCTCACTACTAGTTGGACCTAGGATCATGGAGCTGTGGCACCCTTGCTTTCATTGGCCTACCAGTTTCAGCAGCTCCTAGCAATCCTGAATTTCTATGTCGAGAAGAGGAAAATAAAAGTAAGAGTTTTAAAATCATGCTAACATCTTAATTCTGCAGCCAGATTTTCACTGGTATAAGTGGAAAATCTTGTGGATCAAATGTGCTGGAACAAAGTCAAAAATGTATTTCTAATTGCATTATATACGAAATCCCAAGAGAATCCCAAAGTTCTTCGGCCATGAAAAAGTGCCATAGGAATTCCAAATGCATTTGCAATCTGAATAATGCAAACAAAGACCTAGCAGTCCAGAGCTTCCCTTAACTTTGTGATCCAAAAAGATGCAATAGACTTTCTACTATCAACTTATGATGAGTTCCTATCAACATTTCTTGGTTCAATAGCCCTCTGTAAGTATTTATTGCCACTACCAGAGCATTGCCAGAGCATTAGCCCCATTTTGAGCTTTTTAAATAACTGTAGCACTGCAAGGTTTTTTTTCCTTTCTTTTCTTTTTTTTTTCTTTTTTTTTCTTTTTTTTTTCATTTGCAGAAGAGCTATGTGCTAGCACAGAATGGAAGGAACTAAACTATTTAGCAGCGCTACAGATCTGCAAGACCCGCTGGAGTCAGTGGAAGAAACCAGGGTATAAAACAGCTGATGGTCTGGGAAAAGAGGAAAGAGCAGTAGGGAGAGGGATACTTACACTGAATTTGGTGGGAGAAGTATAGCACTAATACAACAACAACAAAAACAAACTAACAGTTTATCCCCAAATCTTGCTTATGTAATTACACTATCTTAAACAGTTCTGGATATACTTCATTGCTCCATGCATCCCCTCTCTCCTGCTCAGAACACGTTTCTATAGAGGCATGTTATTTAGATTACTGTCTAGTCCTTCATTGTGCAATGAGTCAATATCATATTGCTGCATGTTCTTCAGACCCAGCGGTGAATTTCAGACTTCCTCATTTTCTCTCAGGATTTCCTAAAGTGTAAGATTATTGCTATCCTATATTATCTGAGGTACTCTGTTTTCTGTCATGATAGCTGCTGAGCTGTGCAGTAGAAGATGCTGCTAGTCTCATTTTACAGAGTGAGGAACCGAGTCAGAGACTGCAGAATAAGGTTTACATGAATTTTGATGTCCAACAGAGATGATGAGGATGTGAATTTTCTCCTAGCACCAGATAGTAGTGGTCCAGATGTGCATAGCACAGCTTTTGTCGGCTCAGTAATCCATAAATCAGGGACCCAGGAGAAACAGAGTTGTGACCGCCCTATAAAAAATCTGGGATAGAGACTACAAACACAATGTTTTTTCCACCGTGCTGCCTACTGTAGGAGGAAGTTGGGGAAATAGTCTTTCAAGCATTTAGACTCTTTGCACGGTGAAGAGCAACCATTGTACTAGCAGTCCAGCCAAGAGTAACAGTCAACATGAATTGAGCCACAGATAATATCAGTACCCAAATGAAGGTAGTACGGTATCATCAGCTGCTGCTGATTCTGCCTAGCTTTCTGAATAAGGACTCATTAAGCCCATTTGGGAATCAGAGACTGGGAGTGATTTCTCACCTCACCAGCCTCCTGCTCCCTGGTGGATTTATTCTCCCTGGGGTCTTGAATATGTCCTTGGCAGACATGACCCCATCCATAGAGGATCCAGCAATGCAAAATTATTGTGGGGCCACCAGAACCCTCTTTTTCTCTTCTATCCTGTGGCACACAAGACATCTCATCTTTCCACAACCCCTCTCCCTACTGCTTATCTCCAGAACTCTCTGATCTCTGCACACCTGGCATTGCTGTTGTGGGACTTGGTTGGGACCAGGGAAGATGCTGCCTGGGTCAGGAGAAGGAAGAGGAACACAGCCTTCATCTTCCCTGATCAGAGTGGAGAAGCCATTCACGTAGTGTCGTCCATACCTTCATCCCCAACCTGAGCTAGGCAATCTGGAAATCAGAATAAAAGAGATCTTTATACCAGCACAGAGAGCCAGTTCCACTGTGAACTTCTGTGAGGTGAGCAGTCTGTAAAATCTTTAGATTTTTTAAAAAATAGATAGTGATAAAACTCGTTTCATCAGCGTTTCTCTGACCAGCTGTATGTGTAGTCCTTTTTTTAGAGGGGATTATATTCCATCCTTCAGTAAGGAGGACACACATGCAATCTTTCACAGTCCAGGGCTGAAGGATGGTGCACAGGCAGGACAGTGAGCACCAGGAGGACTGAGGAAGGAGGCCATACTCATGTGATGACACAGGTGTTCCAGTTGCTGCGAAAGCAGATGAGTCAAACATACTGAATGAGGGTATCGTCTTCAGAAAAGTTTATGTGCCAGAACATAACCAGCCTGAGAGTTTTATAGGCTTTTAGAGCTTAAGTAAATTTAATTGGCTTCTCATAGTGATGGCAATTTACGCCAATAATGAACAAGTATTTGTTCTCCTTCCGCCTGCAGGCACACCTCCCATTAGCAACTATCAAAAACCATACAACATATTTCTGGGCATGGCTTTAATTATTTCCCTCAGTTTCCCCTCTTATCTCCTTAGAAAACTTACCAGTATAATCAGCTGTGTCTGAGTTGTAAGTTTGTGGATTTGGAAGGAAAGTCCTTGTTAAAGGGTCCTCTAAAAGAGCAGTGAGCGCACTGTGAATAGAGTTAATGGTGTCTGCTTTGAAGTGTGCAATGGTTATGATACTTATGACAGATATAGCGTGGCTGCATATTACAGAGTGGTGCAGTCACCCCACTTGAAATGTCCTGAATGTGTTTCATATTCAGCAATTTTTATGTGTGGAGAGAAAAAGAGCTGATAACTTGATAAGCTTGTCCCAGTGGTTGCTTCGAGCAGATAGGATTGAGAAACACCCCTAAGGTAATAAAGTTTTCTAGCATAGTCTAGTTTTCATTATGAGGAAGAAAAAAAAATGCATTTCTTTAATAGTTAGCCATTGCCTCGAACTTGTCTAGTTTACATTATGAGGGAGGAAAAAAGATTGCATTTCTTTAATAGTTAGCTGTTGCCTCGAGCTTGTCTGAGCACACTGGCTTCAGTGATTCTCTGGACTGACAGAGTATATTTTCACTGGAGCTCATTACAGGACTGGGCTATGTCAGAAACAAAGTGGCTTTATGTAAAGACTTGAAAGAAGAGAGGGCAGTGGGTTTGCAAGCCAGCTCAAGAAAGGCATTCAATGCAAAGGGGCAAGTGAAGAAGACGCCTCATACTGTTACAAGAGAATTTAGCACATAAAAATATGTGCGACACTACACAGAGCATGTATATGTAATATTCATAAGACTGTCTTTTAGACACACTTTTCCTCTAGATTTTGAAGCTGTCTGAAATCTGCAGACTTTCAAACCACTTAAATATAATAAAGCCTGCACTGATTATATCATGATTGCTGACATTTGGTGTCTGTCAGTCTGAAATAACTTCTCCTCCTTGCTATAATTTCCTCTAAAAAGCAAGGCAGAGTCAGTGATTTTCCACAAAGCTCTCTCCCAACAACTCCTGCCTTAATGCCTTGGTGGTTTCTTTCAGAGGTCAAACACTATTGCCCCAAAGCTTCTCTTTTCTCCCCACTTTTACTGCATTTGTTTGTCTGGTAGATGCTCTTGACTGACAAACTAGAGTGCTACCTATGTATAAAAGAATGTTATTAAAAAATCTTAAAAAGATCCTATTAATATTTTATTAGCATTTCTTTTCTTCCTCGAGACTGACAGCTTACCCCAGATAGCTGATTTTAATTATTTTTTCAACCTGTATTCCTCCTGTCACTGTCTCTTCCAGCATCAATCCAGTCAGATGTTTTTCTTTATTATTACCATAAGGCCTCAGCAGCCTATAATTACTCTAAAGAATTTCTTATCTTTTATTTCTAAAGCTTGGATTTTCTCTTTCTTTTCATTTTCTTTTCTTTTTTTTTTTTTTTTTTTTTTTTGATATTTTGGTGAGATCTGTAATTAACCTTGCAGCTGTTGATAGTCTGCTCAAGTCTGTAACTATTAACACCCAGTGTAGCTTCTTTCAGTCCCCATCCCCTCCCCTTCTTGCTTGACTGTTCGTGAAGGACTGGTTACAGTAAGGATATTCTCCTTTTCAAAGCAACGAACAAAATGTATACAACGAATTCCCCTCGGGATAGCTTTGCAGAATCATTTTTTTATGCTAAGGTGGTTAAAAGGCCTGCTCTTCATAGCACACAGTGCCCACCTCCAGAGCAGCATAGCCTGTGGGTTTCCAGGGTTTACCCACGCTGGGCTCTACTGAGGAGATGGCTGTGTGGTGGTGGCCATGCGGCCGTGCTGGCTCCCCAGCAAGGGAGGCAGTGGGAGCACTGCACTGGGTTTTGTTCAGGAGTCAGCGGGTGGGAGGCGACCATGCCTGAGCCGATAGGAATCAAATGTAAATAATTGCATAGATTTCATGACTATGCTGTTTTCCCTGAAATTGAGTCTGTGCCTTCCACTTAGGAGATGGAATTACAGAAATAGGAGAAGAGCCATTTCTGATCTGTGATGAAAAATATATAATAAGGCTACCCTTGAGGTACATTGCCTTGTCATTAGATGTAAAAGGCTTCTTTCAGGGTACTGCATTAGTTTCCTAGAGTTATGACTTGTAAGCAGAGATAAATGCAAATACAATGTTCCCAAGATAATGATCCTTTCTTACATTTTCACAGATGTACACCTGCCTTGGGCTGTCTCTTTGACATCACTGAGCTAGTAAGGTCTCTGAATGATTTTTTTTTTTTCTGCAAAGAAAATTGCACCCAAACAGAACACACCGGAAATGTGTTTAATGAAGATATTGTTTTAGCATTTTAAGACCTCTATTTAGCCTTTCCCACGGAATATTGGGAGAAAATCTATCCTTCGGTCACAGAGCAAAACAGGTAGTGGGCAGACAGATCCATGCTGTCAGCACCGTTAGGTAGCTTCTTTCAGTCCTCACCTTTAAGGCTTCTACAGTGACCTCCATGGCGACATGCAGAGGTCACCCATTTTATGAGTCACAGATCTTTCAGGCCTTTCAAAACTTCAAGTGTGAACTCTTGAGAAGAGATTATGGATTTTGAAGTGCTACGTGTTGTGATTTTAAGTTGTGACCCAGAACACAAGGACAGAGCTGAAACTCCTCCACTTGGTTAAGTTCTCCTTGTGTAAAAGGCAAAAGAAAAAAATTATCTGTGCATTGCTTTCTAATCTTTGGAGGTAATGATAATAAAGACATTTAATATAAGGGCACATTTAAAGACAATTGGCACAGGACACACAACACTGAGCAAATTTGTTACTTGTTTCACTGGCTTGATTTCAATGCCTTGGCTTCTGAGACTTTGTTGAGGAAGATTAAAGCTGGGAGAAACTGAAGTAAGGGGCAAAGCCATCTTTAGCTGTTTGACTGCAGCCGGGGCTGGTGGTCTGGGTTCACCATACTGTCAGTGAAGAGAAAAAAGCACTTGCAAAGTGCAGTTCAACCCATCCTAAAATAAATATCTAAAAGAGATGAGTGCTTCTGAATACATCTCTCTTTATCCAAGGATTACTGCATGCAACTTGAATAAGAAGCATAGTTTACACACTTAACTTTTGAGCAGGTAATTTTACATGTGGTGAGCCTTTCCCATGTAACTAAGCAAGAAAGAGTGTTGAAATTCAGCTGTCCTCTCTGTATCCAAATGCTCATATCACTGACATTTATTCATTTCTGATGCAATAATATAGGCAAAGATCTCTCAGCTAACATCTGTAAAGTCCTTCAAAAGTCCATCCCAAACAATAAAAGCAAAGTAAAAATTAGCAAATTTTAAAGAAGAGGTCTTCTCAAATTTATCTTAATAAGCAACCTGAGCAAAATCCAAGTGCTCAGTTTAAAATAGAACAGCTCTTTGAGCAGCATTTGCTGTACTCAGCATATTCATTTCTATACACTTGGTCTTCATGACTGTAAAAGAAGAGTAGGTATAAATAATTTTGTCATATATTGCATCTCAACATGTGTCAGGCAGGGAATTCATTAAACTCCAGTAATTTTTCCTTACTGCATCTCAGGGAACAAGAGTTAGTTGAAAGTCTAACCCTACTGAGGTCTATGGTAACCCATAGTGGGGATAAAAATTTCCTCTATCATAGTACTGACCTGAGTCTACACTACACTGCACTGCATGTTGTTGCTTAGCTAACACGTCTAGCTGCTCTCTCTTTCTACTTTGGTTACTGTCAGTAAATGCGATGACATGGCTGTTGTAGGCAAAACATTTAAATTCTCTCCTTTAGACTGGACCCCATATCTAATGCCGAAGGCATGCTGTACAAAGTGTGCTTCCTGATATCAGGCAACTCTTCAGAAGTCTGTGGCAGTGGTATATAGTGATCAGAGAATGTCCTTAAAACTATGGCATGGTTCATGTTAGTGAATAGGAATTAACTTTTTAAAGTAAAAAGCAACAAAAATAGGACTTTGTATTGTAGCTTTCAGAAGGAGATATGTTCTGCTTTTGTACAATTAGACTGAGATCCATCATCACTTGTGTTAAATTAAACAAATTATTCTGTTTTTACCCTGGTTTAAACAAGAGCAGAATTTGGAAAGGTAGATTTTCTTTTAGTTTGTGATTATTTGTTGCAAGCTGTGACTTAGTTTCCCGTCATGTCCCCATAACTGTTTTGTTATCCTTCAGTCACCTGAATTTACAATTTCAAGAAGCTTATCATTACAGTTCTGCAAAATATGAATTTATTTCTTACCTGTTTCACCAGCCACAGACCAATTCCACTAAACTGGTCTCTATGCCAGGGAGAGTTTTGTTCTCCAGAAAAAAATACACCAGAAAATAAAATGAAAATTTGCCAGAGACTTCATTTCAGTTTATCACAGTATAAGCACTTTATCTGCTGTATGTGCTTTTGTTTTCTCAGTAGCATTTTTTTTTTTTTTTTTTTTTCTTAATAAAGCTCTGAAAAGCAGATGTAAGCTTTCTGGTAATGTCTGGTAATCTTTTTTTTTTTTTTTCTTTTTTTTTTAGCTACCTTTCACATATCTTAAGAAATCACTCCCAGACCACTAATTCCACACATTGAAAACTACTTTGCAGTGAGAAAGATAAAGCTGCTTCAACAGCGGTTGTGTTTCTGTTGTTCAAGGATATCGCTGTCTTTATCTTAAGTCATCTTTTAATTCCTGTTTCACATGTTTATTACTTTAACGGAGCCTTATCTTAGCTTTGTAGAGAGACTTCCACCTGTACCAGGTCTGGGATGAGAACGTGCGAGTCCCCAGATACAAGTGTTTGGTTGCAGAAACCCTGGTCTGTGCTGTGGCGCGGGCAGAGATTTTGCTCCCTGGGGCCAGGCTGGAAAGCGGGAAGGAGGCTCCTGCCCCTCCTCATCCAAGCGGCAGGTTCTCACTCGATGGTGTAGCCAAAGTGTAAATGTCCCAGTACAAGGACACGCTTTCTGCTTGGGCATTTTCTGCTGCACTGCAGTTAGTGATATGCGCGTGGTTCAACCCCAGGCTCATTTAGTCAGTGATTTTTGTTGCATTTTCTCAGTAGGGTAACCATCATAATGGTGGTTTTTTTTCAAGTGGATTCTTGTCCACTTAAAGGTGGACTGAAACAGTTTATTTTCACTTAAACATCCTGTATCTTCATTTTCAGTGCTTCGTGGCCTATAGTTAATTTTCCTTTCTTCCTATTAAAAGACAGGACAAAAAAACAGTGCTAAAGCAGCAGGAAAAAAAAAAACACTAAAGGATTTTAAACATATGTTATACATGATAGCAACAGCTGTAGCCCTGTTGACAATATAATGCTACTGCAATCCCCAGGATATAACTCAGATACTGAATTTCAGACTGCAGCGGAATGGTACTTGAAGATGCTTGAAAAGAAATATGTTTGGGCCCACTGGAAGGGAAGAGAAAGTTTAAGTAAAACAAAGAGGAAATACGCTGGTGGTCTAGTACAGAAACCACAAATACAGATTGACTAAAAATATTAAAAAGTTGATACCTCCACATCAGTAAACACATTCAGCTGATGTACACACTTTATTAAGTTTTCAAGCTTTATTTGCTTCTAGTGCTGCTAGAGACTGAAACACCATAAGTGCATGATGAAGGCTGTTGCTTTTCTATTCATATGCCATCAACAAGCAATGAATATATGCTAATATTAGAGTAGTGGCAGGCAGAAAAATAATGTCAATAATATAACTGGAGAATACTGAGAGAACGCAGTCGTCCTTTTCTTCTCTTCTTTTACAGTAAGCAACTATTAAGAATAGTTGCAAGATACCTTTTTATCCTTTTCTTTAATTAGAGGATTGTTTGCTTTTAAAAAGAATGAGTTATAAAACTTACCTACTTCAAGAAATAAACCTGTAGGCCTTTTTTTCCAGTTTCCACTATGAATGGAAGTTTCCACCCAGCTAATATTACTCCCAAAAATAAAGTTCTAGAATAAACGAAAACAATTGTCAGAACAATATCTTTCTTAACTTTTGCTAAACTCATTAGTTTTATGAGACAAATCATATTCAGAAAAGACCAGAATTTCTGTATTATCCATTATCCTTAATGATGTCTGCTATGTTTCATCTCATCATTATGGTGCCCAGCTAGGGTAGGAAGAACCTGCCCAATAGATATTCAATACAGGATGTAGGATGCTGCCTGAAAACAATTCCTGGGTCGACACTACTGACCAAAGGCAATCTTGAGAGCTTTTCACATCACCTACCTGCCAGAACAACCCAGAGGCTGACTATGGAGACTTATTCATGGTCTCAAGGAAGATCACTTAGAAAATCCCAATGTTAACTATCAAAGGACAGGTGGGTATTCTGGAAATCCTTGTTCAAACTTCCTACACTAAATACATCCTGTGGGGTTTGTATCGGCCTAACTTTAAACTCCTACAAGGAGAATGAGCCAATAACCTCAGACTTTTAATTTTCTCCCCAGTGGAGAGAGATGGGCAAATATAGGGGGTTGATACGTCTGACCTATTTTAGATGTCTACTTTAAGATGAGATGCCTCACACTATGTAAATTCATATTATGAAGGTATTGTAAGGAGGTTTATCCAGATGTTAATATCACCATTGTAAATTTTTACCATTTGTCAGATGAATCCCACCCAAAGGGCTTCCTTCCCAAAGGAACCCAGAAGTCAGATTCACCAAACATAGATGTAGACAACCCCAAAGCTTTACTTCCCAGTGTAAGCAACAGATGTAGAAACACAGACTGGGAGAGGTTTAACAGTGTGATGTCTCTGCCCATGGTTCATGACTGTCCCATCTGTCACGCCAGTCATTCCACAGCAAGTGTAAAGAGGATCCAAAATGCTCGTAGGCAAGAAAGTGAGTGATGTCCAACTGCACTGCTGAAATAAATAAAACAAGATCATCTGCGACAGAAAATTAGGGCCTCAGAATCCAGCACCAGACTCAGTCATCCAAGCTTCTCCTGACTGTCAGAATAATCTGTATTTGAAAACAGATTTATTAAGGCATTACACGTAGATTAGTTCCCCCTTGAAACTCATTTGAATAAGAAATAGAGAGAAGAGTGAAAGGCCATTAAAAGAAGGAGAATATTCATTGACAATTCCCACTGTTGAATAAAGGTCTGGTATGAAAAGGCCCTGTCAGTTTTCCTGTAAAACAAGAGCATCGATATAAGAAAGGAATACCCATCTGATCATGCCCATGATCAGTTCTACATCAGTAGTTGAATTAAATCTATCTTATTTTGAACAAGAATGGACTATTAACACTCACATCACCATTTCCTATATTTCAACCATAAGACAGTTGTGCACAGCAGAACAGTGGTAACTCTTCACCTGCTGTAGATAGCAATATAGGTTGATGTTGCCTGGTCCCTTCTTTAGATATGACTGGGCTGCAGGAAAGAACAGAGTACACAAGCAAAATCACGATGTGGAAAGTCTTCGGGTGTCCAGAGAGACAAATAAATGTATAGGTTTCTCTGTACAGAGAACTTCAGGTTTCTGTGTAGAGAACTTCCATGGAGCTATTTCCTACTGCTGTAGAGGGAAATTTCACTCCTGATGGGGAAGTTTTCATTACAGAATAAACACGTGAGAGTGCCAATTGCCTTTCTGGTAAGGAATGCTGCTCATAGATGTTTTCAGAATAGATTCAGTTTCCTAAATGTAATTCAACAAAAAATGATTGCCTGTTATAATAGATACAGAAACCTCATTTTAGTCATTAACCTTTTTTTTTCTTTTTCTCCAAACTTAAAAGTTTCTCCTGACACTGGGCATATCTCCCCACAAAATTTGTACCTCTTCCTTTAGAGGTATGGGTAGATCATCACTGCAATAAAATAGGTATTTATCTGATCCTAACTTGTTCCTGATTAGTAAAGTAATAAATTATACCAGTATAAACGTATACTTGCTACAAAGCAAGGAAATCTTGGCTCCTCGGTGACAGATGTGGGTCACTGTATAGGTCATCACACAGGTATACATTCAGCAAAGATTGGATCAGGACCTGGAGTTTTATTACACAGAAAATTTGTAGTTCTCTTAAGTTTTTTTTTTTACTATTTTTCTGTCCTCCTCGTTCTCCTTTCATTCCTGCTCCAAAGAATGGTGGTGAATGCTCTTATAGAGACACACTTACTGCCCTGTGGCCCACACAGAGAAATTTCTATGAAAAATAAAATATCTGACACATACTTTTCCACATCTCAGCTAGGTCAAGCAACCAGACAGTCATAATAAACAAAATTATTCTCTTAATCCCTTGGACTGTCAGGTATTTGAAGTCCCTTTGTTCATGCCAGCTGTACAGACAGATACTTTTTCTATCTAAATGTTCATCAAATGTAAGCAAAAATAATAATTATGTAGTAAATAATTATATAATAAATCTACTTCTCTTCCTTCACACTGTTTTGACCTCTTGTAAATATAGGGCCTACCCTGCAGTTTTAATTTTGCTTTCATTTGTAGTTGAGCTTGAGATGAGGCTGAATGGACTGCAAAATCTTGCCAACACATAGTAAATTTAAACATAAATCATGGTAGTGGAAATGCTCAGGCAAGCTTAAGCTTGTCTTTCAGGAAAGAAGCTTTACAAGACTGAGCTTGCTGGCAGTAATAACGTTCATCCCTTCTTGAATTATTTTTCAACTTTTTTTTTTTTTTTCACAGAGAATATTTAAATTGCAATTTTAATGCTTTTAGTAAGCTTCTGGAAATCAGTATCGGGATATTATTTATATCTTGAAGCCAAACTGTCTGGAGAATTTCAATCACATCATTTTTATGAGATTCTACAAACTGAATGCTGAAAGGTCTTCTGTGGCACTTTTCTTTAAAGCAGAGCAGGAGTAGAGGGGAGGGGAGAATCAGGAAAAGGAGAGAGACACTCTGCACTGCAGATACATGTTTCAGTTTTCAGTACTAATAATTCCTCAGTGCATCTGTATTAATACGATATCCTTGCTGTAGATTGATTTGGTATAGTGTTTTATATAAACCTATGCTCTTAAACTCAGTTTTATTTCATAGAATCCATGCTTAATCTGACCTTAATGAAAATGAAACGTTAGTAAGTGAATGGAAAGATATACAAGCCATTCTCCAGAACTGTGGCAGAAGAGTGTTCATGCCTCATATATTGTACATAGGAGACCAAACATTTGTATGCATGTATAGCAAGCATGCAAATCATGAATCCAAACTAGAAGAAAATGCAGAAATGATCTCAGAAAATTGAATTTAAGAGGCAAATTGGCAGTATCATGCTGATGAATGTGCAAGAGCTGAGACAAAAGCCACTATTAAATTGTTAGTTTAACATAAAGTGATGATTCTAACATGAACAAGTTATTAGTATACATTGTAGATTATGACAGCGCAGACTGTGCCACATTCATCTCATCATTCCTATTTCTATTATTTGAATGAAGAGAAGGGTTAACAAATTAACCAGGAAGAGAAAATAGTTTGAGAATGTCCAGGTGCTTTGTTATTCTTAAAGAACTTTTGTCTTATATTTTATTAAAATCATATGGCTTGCTAATGAAAGCAAGTTAAAGTTACGAACCACATGCTCTTCTCAAGTAATGTTTCCAAACCCATTAAAGTCAATGGAATTGCATGGAGCAACTAAAAGCAAAATTTGTCTGTATATATTCTTCCAGGACCAACCTAACTAGCAGCAGAGACAAAGTTCTGGCAGAGATCAAGGCTGTATATCTTTTCCAGGCAGGATCTGACTGGATGGATTCAAATTAAATCTTGTTACTTCCATTTTTTTCTGTTAAGCTGTTTGATTTTGAGGTAACTGATGAGTCTCTCTGACTACTGATATATTAAAACTGGCAGCAATAATTCAGAACTGGTCATCTTTTATTGAAGACTGATAAAAACTAATTACTGTAAGTGGGAACAGGTAAAGACACAAAAAACAGTAGGAAAATTAGTGTATCTTAAGCACAATAATGCTTGATATTTTACATCTTTAGTCAAAGCTTTCCACAAATATTAAATAATTAGCCATTGCAGTTATCCTATGGCTTCATAAGTACTATACACTTCCTTTCCAACTGTGTTTCTGTTTTTATAGTTGAGAAAAGCAAATGCAAACAAACAATATACTGTGCCCAGTGTTTATATGATTTCCTTCTCCAAATTGTTTCCACCATTTCTGAGTGAAAAACTCGATAGTTCTCCCCAGTGCCACAATAATGCTTTTCAGGCTGGGTTTGCTTTGTGTTCAGCTCATTTGGAGCATGGAAGACACCATGTTGTCTTACGTAGTCTAGGTTCTCTTGGATCAAGCCAGGGAAGACCTGCTTGGATCAAGTCAGGATCAAGCTGCAAATGTACCTTTGCAGCTTTGAACCATTCTGTCATCCAATGAAGCCACTTTAAATTTAAGAAAAGGAAGGCTCCCTATACAACAAACAATGTTAACTGTTGACCTGGAATAGCCCACATGTCTGTGTTATGCCAGGTTGCAATAGATTTTGCATTTCTGAGACTAGATGACAATAAAGCCCCTCTGCTCCTCATCCCAACTGTTGGGATCCAGGGCTTTTCACCAGGCCCATAGCCACTAGAAACTTCTTTCTACCACATCCATGTTAGCCTATTCAGTCTGCCAGCAAGGGAAGATGGCTAAAGTCAAGAGGTCTTCTTTCAGATCCACTCCATGAACTCTTCTCCCCATAAAAGTTCTCCAGAAAGGGCCAGTGGGTCTGTCAATTAGATGATATTGCTACTACCTATTAGGTAATTGCTGACTAATTGCAAGGGGGGCATTTCTTAAGTAGTCCTCATGAGACTTCCAAAGAAATAATCTAAACCAGGTACCAACACGCTAACTTGTAAGGTTCTGCTGTGGATCCAAGGAAGAACCTCTATAGGGGGATTGGGAAGGGACAACATGCAACATGCTGTGTATCTCTAAGTACTGATTTATTTGCTTTTAGTAATTTCACAGATACATTTAAAGATGAAATCCTGACCCTGGCTGCCATTTCCCACCATTTCTAGCTGCTACTCAGCCTGTGACAGCTTGGCAACCATCAGCGAGGCCAATTATTCTGGAGGATACACAGATTCCAGAGGACCACGGATGGATATCTCAGCTGCCATAACACCAACTGTGCAGAAAGGATGCCTGCCATTGCTTCTTTTTAGAAGAAGCAGTAGAAGGAAATGGACTGGCAGTTGCTATGATAGAGGTCATCCTTTCTTGTTTGGTTCTTCTGCAACTTCTTGAGTGGCAAGCTGTAGAAGGAACTAACATCCTTTCTATGATGCATCCTTCTTTCTCCAGTCCCTGTTTTCCTGGAAGAATCACTATTAAACTGCTGCTATCCTCAAAGAAGATGTTGTGTCTCTACCACATAGATCAGTAATTCAGCCAGTAATGCAGGCTTGGACAGAGCAGGTAGGCACTTGTACCTCTTACTTTTTGTCATTAAGACAATTCTTTAGTATACTGGGGAGCAGGAGTAGCACTTTCTTAAGCCTGGTTGACCATAATTCTATTTCTAGATCTGACTAGTCTCTCTTTTAAATTAATCTGCATATACTTATTTTAAAACATATGTATATTTGATAATAATTTGGTCATTCTAAGTGATTGTCCCTCCAGAAACTCAAGTCTGCATATTTTTCTCTCTCATAGACTATACTATAAAACAGGGGAAGAGAGGAATGTCTCAATGTCTCATATTTGGGTAACAAAAATACAGGAGTAGAACAATTGCTGAAAGGCACTAGCTACTTGCATATGAAGTTCAACCATTTTGCCTTATAGAAGCTTTTCATTTTGCATGTCTAACTCTATATTAACCCCACAGATGTTATAGATGAGAGAGACTTGGTTCACAAGAGTAATGGATGTTGGAGAGAGATGTTTATAGCATGGGTGTATGAGGGAAGAAAGGTGAATTTATTTATTTTTAATAGCTGTGATGATTGGGAGAAATAATTTACATTTATTTGTATGTTATTTCATAATAGAGAGATGTGAGGTGAGGATTCAGGAGGGATCTAGTTATATTTCTGTATTGTTCATGGAGGAGAAATTTTAGAGAAGTATATGATTATTTTTGACTTTATTTTGCTTGGGAAGAAGATTTAAGAAGGATTTATTTATATTTAGTGTGTCATGTTTGTGTACACTCTAGTTAGTAGCTGACATGATGGCCATGAAGGTTAAAGCAGTGTGCATCTGGCTATGCTTTGCTAGCCCGGCCTTACATGTGCACACTTGTCTCTGGGATTCTGCACTCCTGTGCGGTTGCTCTTAAAGATATTGCTAGAGCTCATGCTAGAACACATGTTCAAAAGGCCCTACAAGTTAGCGCACCAAAATGTAACCTGCATCTCTCCAGTAGATGCAGTGCCTAATAAGGTTAATGTAACATTAGCCATGATATACACTGGAACCCTAATCCTGTAGCTGCTGGCACTCTTTGCAGAGAAAAACATGCTATTTTGAAAGACCATATAAAATTATAGGAATCCTCAGAATCAAGAGCCTGAGTGATGGGAATGACCATCTGTTATATTCTCTTTCTTCAGCAAGCCATATGATCCTGGAAGAGAAAAAAGGAACATTACCAAGAATCCCAGTAACCCTTCAAATTCTGCAGTTCTGTATATACTGCTTCACATGTCAGATGCTGAAATACTTCCAGTTCCACCTGGGAACATTAGTGTCCTTGAATGAAAATGTCCCTTATCTGAGGGAAAGACTGGTAGGGAAAATGTGGGAAAATACCCCAACTAAGCCATTTTCTATATCTGCATCTCTAGATACACTATCTGTTCGAGGACGGAAAGATTCATCTTCTATATACAGGCTTACCTGGTCCAATGCTGTCCTACAAAGAGCCTTAATGAATGCTGTGGAGCAGCAGCAGCAGATAATATTTGTTTTCCATAAGTACTAAAGTACATCTGTAGGCATGTGTGGCATGTGGTGCTGTAAAATGGGATGCTCCAGCACAAAACATATACATGGGACACTACAGCACCAAATGCGGTGGGTAAAACACAAGTGTGAAGAATGACATAAGCCTATATATGAAGAGATGCAAAAGGCTGTGTTACAACCATCAAGCAAGTATTTATGTCATTAGTATGCAGCATGAATAAAGCTAGTCCCTTCCAAAAGGTGATGTCATTGAGCAACATAGACATGATGCACTACTGATTGGCCTGGGGACCAGTCAGGGCTTACTTCCTGGTATGACTATATAGATGTATTCTAAATGCCTTCAATGTATACATTTTATGGATGTATGAAATGTCATTTATAGATCTGTATCTCAGTGGTTCACTCAAAGTCACACAAAGGACCTTGAGAAAGTAGTAACTGCCCTAGATCACAAAAAATGTGAATTAGCATCAGAAGCACCAGACTGCCCTCTTTCTCCCCCATTTCACAGCTATAATCATAAGTCAGTCCATCGAGAAAGTGAGTGGAGGAAGAAATCCTCAATAGTCAGTGTTCTATATCCCTTTTAGCCATAGGCAAGATATGATTCCACCAGCAGAAATACAGTTTTTTATACAATGCTTTCCAGAAAGTTGGATTGAAATCCTATCTCCAATGAAATCAAAGGAAATATTGCCATCCACTGTGGCTGTAAGTCCAGTTTTCATCCCTTTTCTGTAAATTTGTTATTGTATCTGTCATAGTAATATGAGCCGAGAGTAGCTGTATAAATCCATAGGGGAAGTTCTTCCAAAAATGCCTTATTGCTTCAGCCTTCTAAACATCTGGTTTCTTTCTGAGGAAAGTTGACAACTACACCAGACTGTTGAGTTATGTATTGTACATTTGGGGAGTAAGCTGTAATATGCAATGCAGTGAACACAGCTTTCCATAGACATTTTTCTAAGGATAAGACACGCATTCAAGTCCAAGAGGTGATAAACCTGGTGGTTTGTGTTCCAATCAGTTATAGCTGTGCTGAGAAATAATACCTTGTAAGTGCACATTAGGGGCAATGAAGCACAAAATTACACATGCAAATATAACTCAAGAAACTAAGCCTTATTATTGGAGAAAAGATTCAGCTCTCCTGTTAAAAAAAAGCAAACAAACAGAGAACAGTGCTGTTTGCAGGATTATTTTGCATTTTATCATTTAAATTATGACCTTACAGGCCAAGGAAGCAGGTGTAGGAAAAGTTTCAGTCAGGTATAATGTAGGACAACACTGAATCACAAACCCTTTTAATACAAGAGATCTTCCTAATTATAAGTATCTATGTAGATCAGATCTAATCTACATAGACTTCTATGTAGCTAGAGAAAAAGAGATGTTTGGGCCTTGAAATCAACAGTCATCACTACCAGCCTGCTGTTCCAATGGAATATTACAATATAAGTGATAGGTTCAATCTCTTAAATCAAGACCCCAAGCAATAACAAATAAGAAGTAAAATGTCATTGTCAACATCCTCCATGCAGGTCACTCCTCCTGAATGACAGTATGAACACTTCACAACTTGCAAAGGTAGGGACAATGGATTCAACATTGTTTATGGGACAGAAAAAAACTTAACTCAGAATCCTTGCTTTTACACGTATAGATTCATAGGACAGTAGCTCACATACCTGGTAGACCAGTCCGCTACCATAACATATCTAGCCCTGAACCTCCATGATTTTAATTAAACATTCTGTCCCCCTAGATTACTTTCCTTCACCCAGGGCATTTCTGAAGGAATTTTCTGTTATTCAGTAACATACATACAGATACTTAATATCTGTAAGGTTGCCCAATAAATTCAGCCTCTGGATATTCCCTTGAAAGCTGTAGTTAAGGTTAAGCATCTACTCTGTGGGTGGTTAATTAGCAATAAACAAGTTGTCTTCTACATGCTAACAGCAATAATATTTTAACACCTTTCAAGAAAAGGAAAAAATAAGTCTGCTTTTTTAACAGAAATTACTTGGTATGGGGAATTTATTATTATTAATCACATTAGATAGTCACAGATCTGATGACTCAAAGAGGTTGCAGGCTCTTCCCTGAGGACTGGACCACAAAATCAGGGTTTTCATGTTGACAGAGATTTTGTGTGCTTATGGAATAAAGAATTCAACTGACTCTCATAAGTTTCCTGACAGAAAAAAGTGAAAAGAGAGAAGATGACTGACAGCAAAAGGAGAAAAGGGTCTAAAATGCATATGCAAAGTGAACAAAAGCACTGAAATAAGAGGAAGAAAGAGAGGGAGAAAGAGTGACAACAGAGGAAGAAGGAGGTGAGATACTAACAGTATCAGGGTGCAGACAAGGAAACGTATCAGAAGATTGGTCTAGGGAGATGGTGTTCTGTATCAAAGATGAGCAGCTGACAGAAATATTCGAATGACACAATGTATAACTCTGTCCTCTAGTTTCATAGTTTCTTTGACATCACATTTGGATGTGGATACTTTCTCATTTGGAGGATTTTTAACACCAGAGAAAGAGAGATTTGGAAAGCTGATGGCCTCAGACGGTACATTTATGTTCTGCAGAAAGATAAGAGCCACCAGTAGGGGAGGCACTTCTTGGTAGTAATTGCCTCTACTGCTACTCGGACATTACCTGGATTGGATATCACACATGAAGACAAAAGACACAAAATATGACAGGTGACTAGCAGTATCAAAATAACAGATATATAAATCCTTATTTTTTTCTCATTTAATCCTTACATGGAGAAAAAGAAGGAGGAGTTCAGCCTAGGAGCTGTGTTACAGCTCTGCCAGCTCTCTTGCAGGTTGAACACGATGTATGGAATTACAGGGCAGAAATCCCACTATGCACTGACCTTGAGCACCAGAGCATGAATAGCAAGTAACCCTCACCGGATTAATGGCACTTCTGTGTGGAGAAGACAATAGAGGTAAAATTCCACTAGATGGAATAGTTGAAGCAAATACCAGCAGGCCCTGTGTAGAAGCATAAATCTGGGGCCAACACCTCTTATTATCTACTTTACTTGGAACAGCAGTAGAAACTTGTAAAATATACCTTAATGCTCATGTTTGGTAATGAGCTGAACACTGAAACACTGTTCTTATGAGGCGTTCTTGTGTGAGGAAAACAGATTGTTTTTACCTATGACTCTCTGGATTTAAGACCAAATGATTAAAATAGGTTTTTGTTTATTTAATAATATAGCATTATTGTTATATTAGTTTTATATTTATTGTATATATATATATTTAATGACCAAAATGAAAAAAAGAATCCCATTTTTATTTCAGATCGATATGTTTCAGTTTTAAAGTATTTAATCCTATTTTTAAAGCTGTTCAGTTTCAAAATGAAAACACTAGTTTCAATATTTGTGAAGAGCTGACATAAAATATTTACCCAAAGGAGAATTCTATCACTTGAAAGAATTTATATAAAACATTCCAACATCTTCAAAACTTTCCTTTTTCTTTTAAAAATGTCCACAGAAACAGAGAGAAAATATCAAAGATCTGATTGTTAGCTGCTCATGAGCAGCTGCTAGTCACTCTGAAACCTTTTTTTTTTCTGAATTTATTATATTTGAAAACATTTTATCCTGCTCTAGGGCAAAGTGCAGATGCATGAGAGCTATGGAGGGGGTTTCACTCACAGGGAGTAGTTTTAGCTGACGAAGAAGATAATATCGTGATCAGTATAGGACTGTCTGGGAAAAGACAGAGAACTCCTTTCACCAGTCCTCACTTCCCCCTGAAAGCCTCCTGCCTTTCACCTTTTGTTGCTGGCATTTTTGACACCACACCATGCTGGAAATTGGAAACCAAGGCTACCATGGTCAAGCAATATGTCTCACTCCTTTGTGCACCTGGTCAATAGTCTCTTGTATCACTGAACTCAGGGCACAGATGGTTTACATAGCTGAAAGACCCACCACACTCTTACTGTAACATGATCCACCACTAAGATTTGGTTCTTTAGGCAGAAGATATTAATTATAATGCAGTAGTCTGGATGACAAAAGTACTCCAATGAATTTCAAAGGTCCATTAAAACGCTACTCAGAGAATATACAAATTTCTGCATCTTTTTATAATAAAAACTTTAGAAACACTAATGCTTATGTGTTCCATTTGATATTAATGTTTACAGAAAGAGTTTTTGCTACATCACAGCAATTTTTCCTCAATTGGCATTTCCTGGATATCATTAGAATTTCAGAGTCAATAAAAAGAAGTCATGAGATTTACTGAAAAGCATTAAGCCAGCAACAGAAGTTTATTCTGTTGTTCTTAGAAGTTGAACTGGCAGAAAGGCACTTCCAATAACACTCTAATCTGAACCCAACTCCCAGTTTCATCACTGAAAGTCATACAAGTATATTAGATGCATAAATGTCTTCCTGACCTGATTACTCCTAATGGGATACACACAGTAAAAATCAATGTCCCCATCTTTTAAGTGATGCATTCGGAACATTTGAGCATTGACCTCATTGCATTCATTCTTTTCTCAAAACTTTTGCCTACTTACGTAGCCTTTGCATTTGTGAATCATGACAATCCATTATTGGTGGGTAAGCAACATTCTTCTGCAATGTATAAACAGGTATTAAGGAGCAGAGATGGCTGTAGAAACAAAAGCTGTTAGGAATGAGTATGAAACACCTCACTTGCTGCTTGCTCCAACTGGAGATTGTTTACTGGGATGAGAACTGACTTGAAGCAAGCAGAAAGACAAGGTCTGGAGAACTTCACTAACATTATTTTTGATACTTCTGCCCACCTCAGTAGTGTGTCAGAGGCTTTAAAGGGTAGCAGTGCTAGCAGCTCCAATTCCTAAACTATTATCGTAATTTACGTTGCCTGGGAAAGTGAGTCTGGATAAAGACACAGACTATGTACAGGACTTGCTAAGTGTGGAGTCAAATCCTCTTCTGCTACCCCTGTGGTAGGAATGGTAATGTAGAGCAGGTGAAGCAATCAGATGGAGGTATAAACCACTGTGGAAAAAAGTGCAAGAGTGAGATCATCTGTCAGACCCCAAATGGTTTCTTTCCATTTAGGGAAACTCTACTAGTTGATAGTCAAAAAAGGCTAGATAAAATTTCTCCAGCTCCAAACAGCAATATATCCAATGTGGAGAGCAGCGCTGTGAGCCCCACTCCCTCCAGCCTCCCCTCAGTTCAGCTTCAGCCTGTGCTCAGGAGCAGGAGGGCAGACAGCAGGGGCTCATGCCGGACGGCTGCAGCCTTAGAGACACGTCCTTGCTGAGGGTTTGCTTTGTCTGATATGTACAGCTTTATAGTTAATTTGGGGAACACTGTGCTGCTGGTGGAAAAAAAGGCTTTCTAAAAGAAAATACCCAGATTATTCCCAATTAGTCACAATTTAATTATGAATAACTATGCATAATTGTTATTATAGAATGATTTAATTATTATTTTTATATTTTGTTATGAGTTAATTTAAAATCACTTTTATTTCAAGTTATTGATGCTAAGGTTTTTTTGAGAAGTAAGTTGACTTTATTTACAACCAATCAGTGTATGGTTTAATCCCCTTTAGTTGCCAGAGGTCTTGCAGAAAAACTTACAGGACAAGAGTATGATGTCTTAAGTCTTTTCTCATTTTTATTTTTTTTTCACGTTTTTTCTTCCCCTTCTGTTTCTGATATTCAGCAATTATATCTCATTAAAAACTTCAGAGCTCCTACACACTTAAAGATATGCAGATGTTGGTGCTGATGTCTCTGTCTGGATTCAAATTTATACTTATGGGAAACTTTCTCAGAGATGAAGTGTATCACAGGTTTTTTTCAGAAACTTGAATCCGTGCCTCATTGTTCCTCTCAGGTAATCATCATAATCTTGTACTTCTCTTACAGGTTTTTCATCTTTTTCAAATAAAAGCTTTTTCCAAATAAAGCTGGAATCAGTACAACATACACTGGTGTTTTTCAGGCAACTCACATAATTTGTGACCCTAATTGTGACCTACTTTTGTTATACGTAGCCAACATTTGGTAACAGTTAAGAGTGTATTTATAAATAGAGGAGATCACATCTCCTTTTACAGGATATTTTCCTGACCATAAAGTATGTGTGAATCTAGCTCTGAGTACCTACCATCTCTCATCCAGAAGTGGAACTGCCAGACCAGGAGTGGAAGATTCAAGAGTGCAGAAAAAGGATGGATAAAAGACAGTCTGACTCCGTAGATAAGTGGCCCTGAGGTGGCCTGAGGCCTCGCTGCCCAGTCCCTGCAATCCCTGAGCGACAAGAGGGTCTCTGCATCGGCAGTGAGTTATCACGTGAGCTCTCCATGTGGCCCTGAGGATCATGCAGCTCTTGAAGGTGCAGAGAAAGGAGCTGGGAGCAGAAGATAAGACTGTCTTTCCTGTGGGTGTTTCCTAGGGGAGCACTGTCTAGAGCTTGAAAAATGCCTTGATAAATCAGCGGAGATTCAGAGAAGAGTCTTGAGAGCGATCAAAGAAATAGACTTGTAGTGAAAGATTTAATGAACTTAGTTTTAAGAAGAAAAGGTTCCAGATTGATTTGTTAATCTCTGAGGAGAACCTGTTTGGAAAAAAAACAATACTTGATAACATTCACTATCAATTTCAAATTCAAGATCAACAGGTTTTTGAAAAGAAGTATCAGCCATTCTTCAACATCTGTTATTCATGAGGTCAAATCATGATCCTTGTGGTCCCTTCGGGCTTTATAATCAGTGAGTTTATCATCAGTATCAACCACATGCACAACAGAAATATTGAGAAACTAGCTTTTTTTCTCACTGCTGTTCTGAAATCCATACACTGAAGGAGCTAATAAAATGCAGTATGCTTTCTTCATGAACAGAGAACATTATTTATATTAGATAAAAATTGTTCCCTGCCTTAGCTGCTAGCCAAAGCTTACTTTCCTCTTGTGTATATCTAAACCTAAGATCTATTTGTTTTTTCTGATTTAACTATTTTTAAATAATTAATAACATTGTTTAGCAATGGGCTGACTCTAAATTTCAATAGGCTCAGATTCTGCCCAAAGATAAGGTGCCATAAAAGTTATAGTTATATACAAGGTTGCTTCTAAGGAGATCAAAAAGTTCACAGCAGAATCCCCTATTTTGCAATTTCAGAGATGCTAATGTTGTTTTTGAATATTAATTAATCAATAAAAAAATTGCCTTATGGCTACCCATGCATGAAGACCTCTGAGTACAAAGGACTTAACCAAACTAAAACCTTAAGTGACAACAGTCAGATGATTTAGCCACTTATATTACAGAGTAAAAGGAATACAGTCTTCAAAATCCTTATATACTTTTAGATAGAATGGAAATAAGGAAAACAGGGCAAACCAGAAAAATATTTGATGCAGGAAATGGAGATGGTAGTTGAGTGGAGTTTTCTGTGTTAACACAAGCATGGTGTGCAGGGTAGGAGCATTCTGTAGCAGTGGCAAGGAAACAATTATACTCACCGTAGATCTTTTTAATTCTCCCCCTTACAAAGGGAGTGTGATAAACTGAAGTGTCTGTCCCAATTTCAATCTGAGCCTTTTCAGCCTAGCAAAAATTGTCTGTATTCCTCTTGCTGTATAATCCACTTCGCTTTTTCCTGATTAAACTATTGTGTTGTTTTGCTGTTCATTGTTTTTCGAAAAGACTTTATTCTTCAAATTAAATATTTCAGACTTGACTAGAAACAATTCATCTGTGCACAGTTTTTAAGTTTAGGATTCCTCTGGATGAAAGATGTTAGATAATTTCAGTACCTGTACCTAGAAACATAAAACACCTTACAGAAGCTAGAAAGATCAATCCACTGAAGATGTTCATGTTAGATAATTTCAGTACCTGTACCTAGAAACATAAAACACCTTACAGAAGCTAGAAAGATCAATCCACTGAAGATGTTCAAGTAACAAATGCATATGTATCCTCCCATATGTTAACTAATGTTAATTAAGTGGTTGCTGCTTCTTACTGATGCTGATGGAGTCTCCTCTTCTGGAGATATTCAAGGCCTGCCTGGATGCAACCCTGTCTACCATGCTCTAGGTGACTCTGCTGAGCAGGGAGGTTGGACTGGGTGATCTCCAGAGGTCCCTTGCAACCTTACTGATTCTATGATTCTATGATTCTGTGTGTAGCATATGACAGGCAACTGCCAGTGCCTGTGAAGTAAAAATAAGAGTACATCTCAGCCATCACTCTGACATTCTTTTACTTTTACTTTTACTTTTCTCCTGTTGAATTGAAGGATGTATTTTACCAGCAACACCAAGGGCCTAATCCTTTATCTCTGTGAAGTTCAGGAGACTTTGTGCCACCCACAGAGAGTACCTGGCAGTTAGTTTCAGCACACCAATTAATTACAGGCTTCTCTTGCTCTCAATCTCTTAATTTCAAGCACATCTTATTCAGTCTTTTAATCATACTGTACTGCTCCGTGCCTTTGTTTCTTTCTTCTCTCTTTGACTACTATTGTCGTTCTTTTCTATTTGACTATTATCATTTCCAACATAAGCTGTATGTGACAGGAACTATCTCTTTCTATGCATGTTTACAGAGAGCATTGAAAGGGGCATTCAAAATCTGCCTGACCTGGCAGACCTCTGCATATTACCACAGTATAAGCCACAGAAAGAATAATAAAGACTTTTCTTGTAGCTACTTCAGCACTAACGTTAGTTTCCTCTAAAGTGGGAAAATTCATCAACACCAATTCTTCCATTATGTTTAGATAAAGCCTGTAAATCCAGGTTTAGTTCTTACTTTTTTTCCTATTCCTTTCAGTATAAAATGATCAAGAATAGAAGGAAAACATAACACTAGAAGTTTTGAATCATAGTTTATTTGAACTAACTAACTAATAAAGCATGGGCTCCAAATCATCTAACAAATGCTTCTGACTTGCACTGAAATTTCAGGTGCAAACAAAGTAGCAGCACTAAAGTGGGTAATAAGCATCCACATCTGTTCAATAGGTATCCCCAAGAGCAGGCTTTGTCTGCATAATTTAGACATTTGAGATTGGGTGGCAGTCCTCCTTCTGCGAGACTTAAAAATTGCTTGCCTCCATTAACTATATAGAGTGTACTTAGCTGAGGAGGATTGGTTCTCTAGAGCCACGTCAATAGAGTTTATTAGACATGTTTGGGACAATTTTCTGTCACTGAGGGTAACTAGCAGAGAACAGCCTGTGTGAGTGCTGCAGTCTACTCTCTCAACCTCCAAAATGAGGTAGCTCTCTTTAAAACACTGCTTACAGCTGTTTCTCTCCTATGCCTATGCTATCACACAATCTGTTGCTGGGAGAGCTATTTGGAAGAATGATACTTTATTCTTGGACAAAAATGTTTCTAGGATCGTTCTAGGTATTTGACTCTATCGATAATTAAATCCCAGCGCCCAAGACCTTTTCACCTCCATCTCCAAAAATCAGGAGCAGGTTAGGCAAACTGGATCCTATACAAAAGGTCTACTTCAGGCACATGTCTTTGAACCTTATCTTCTCTTTTTGGCAATCAAGAGAAGACAAGAGTAAGACATGTAGGCTGCAACCTGAAAAATGAGGAGAGTGCTTTCTTTTTATAATTCTTATACATAGTATTTCAAACATGGAGAAATGGCTGCTTTGCAAAAACTTGATTATCTCAGGTCATTGCAAAGGTAAGAGTAATAAATCTGGACTATTCCTTGAAACTAAGTGTACATTTAATACATTACAAAAACATCCAAGAGGAATTAGGCTTAGCAAGAGTCAAAGAAAAAAATGACTCTCTAATTATGCTAGTGAACACCTAAATGAAACACTGGGAGCAACACAAAGCCTGCTGTTTTAGATTCTGAAAGTATCCTCAAATTTTAAAGATTAATATGAGATCTTCCTGACAAAGAAATGGGGACAGACTACCCCCTATGTGCCTGCTGTGGAATTTCATACATGTTTTCCCCAAGCATCTGTACTGACTGCCATTTAAAATAGACTGGACTGAATGAGCCAAGGATTTCTGACCTCCCTTCCCCCAAATGGCACTTTCTGTTCTTCCAAACTGAGATGAAGTTGATTGGTTTTTGCTGATTATTTTCTCACTCTCCTAAGCACATACAATGAGATTTATGATTCCAGGGGCTCCTTTTGGTTGTCATTTTTCCCAGTTTTATTAAAGTGCTAGTTCAGGGCCCATTGCAATATGAGTTGCAATCAATAAATCTTCAGCCGTTTGCACATACTTTGCCAGAAAAGTTATGTTTCTATATTTCAGTCCCCAGACTCCGAGAATGTTTGCTTATTTTTCCATTGTTCTCTCTTACTTTCTCAACCAAATCCTGCGAGTTTCTGCCGAGGTAAAAGGGTGGTCATAGGGAGCTCACAAACATCTCCCTTTGTGAAGCACTGCTTGCATAGTTTCTATTGCTTTATCACATGCTCAGGTAGTTTGTAGCATAAACCAGCTCTTTTTCTCATAAACTATCCCAGGATCTCTCAGTAGTTTGTTGGTGGATATGAGAATCTGCATGTCCAGCAGATAAATATTCAAAAACGTGTTTTTTCCCATATTATTCACATAACTTCCTGATTATATTGAAAAAAAAATTAAATGTCCCACAATCTGCTTAAGATTCTTACCTGTGATTTTGCTATAGTTGTTTTTGGCGTACTCATTGAGAGCAAGCCAATGACTCTCTCTCATTACATGCATACACTAAATACTTAGACTAGTAGAGACTTAAAGAGAGGAGTGTTGCAGGAGCTGTCACTTTGGACATTTAATTAGTTTGAAGTACAGAGAGAATGGAAGAAAGGTCCCTAAGGTAAAAAAGAAAAAAAAAAAAAAAAAAAAAAAAAAAAGTGGAGCCTTGACAGCAATGCTTGAAATCTCACCTCCAGACACATTCACTCGGTCACCTCCGCAGCCTGGCTATTCAGTCATCAGCTCCAGCAGTAACTCCCAACTTCTCTTCAATGGATGAGTTCAAATTTAGCACTTCGAAACATCTCTGAATTCCAAGGGAACTTGGATATAGAGCTAAAATTCCAGCTTGCACTTCCTTATAATTTAGTAATATAACAATTTTATCTGGTATTTCCAACATATCCACATGCTTGCTCCTCCCTGTTAGGTAGGTGAAACAGAAAAAAACAACAAGAACAACAATAACAAGATCAGCTCCATAGAATTCTATTTTTTCAGGTAAGATTTCAGAGTCATGATAAAGATACAAACCAGCTATAATGGGTTCAAATTCCACATAGAAGCATCACAGACATTTTTTTGTTTGTTTGTTTGTTTGTTTGTTTGTTTGTTTGTTTGTTTTGAGGGGAGACGAGGCAGGAGTGAGGGTTAATATTGGCTGCTGCAGTACCAGCTTCTCAAAATGCATCATATCCTGGAGCACCAAATACAATTGCTTGTGCTCGTAGGTTTTCCAGATTTACAGCAAAAGGGGCAGCAGTCTGCTGACCTGTAATCTGAAAGAGAAACTAGAAAAGCATCAACTGATGTCAGAAAGCGTATACCTGGTAAGCTAAGAATCTAGTGGAGGTCTTGAATGAATCCAATATCTGAACAGTTAAAGATTTTACAAATCATCGGTGATTCAGAAAAGACCATTTTAAGATTAATCATCCAGTTTATAAGACATTTGTGACCAATGAAGGGATATGCCCTGCTCACTGTAAAATGCAGCTGAATGAATAAGCTGCAAGTGCATGACACCTAGCTGGACCAAGAGCTACAGATATCACAAAGCAGCAAAATTACTGTGTAGAAAAACAGCAAATAATTAAGTTGCCACCTTTTCAGCAGCCCTGTAGAACTTCAATATGAGTTGCATTTTGTTGCTTTATTGTTACTGAAGTGTCTGAAGATATGAAATATGTAAATAGCAAGTAATAAGCTATTAAAATGGACCAGAAATCATTAATACAATAGGTGGAATGGATCTCAGCTAAGTAAAAGTAAGTAAAAGGCAGGTGTCTAAGGTAGATCCCAAAGATATGGGAAAATGTTTTCCTTCGATGACATTTATTTCTTTCTATCAACGATAAAAGGATGCTTTGTGTGACCAAATTGGACAATTAACTTCTAGACATCTAAACTTAAGTGAGGAAAAGCCCACCTTAAATGGTCAGGCTTGTGAGGTAAAATTAGCATCTATTGGACTGTAGGGATCTGTTGTAAAAACAAATGGAGAGAAAATGGTTTCACATAAAAAGGCTCCAGAAAGTCACTTGAAAGGCACCTTCTGCAAGGCTCTTACCTCCCATTTCCAACAGATTACAAGCCTCATTGCCAAGGCTGGGGGCTAAAAGCAGTCAGGGTAATAAAACAGTGACTTTCTCTTGGCAAAGAAAGTATGAACATGATGGAAAAAAAGGACTATATGACCCTTAGAAGCCTCATCCTTAGATGCTGGAAGTGAGAACTGATTGATGAGTTGAAAGAACAGAATTTACCAATGGAGATTTCAAGAGTCTTTAAAACCTCAGCCCTACCAGCCTCTCCCTGGAATATAGTTAGATATCTGACAAGTTAGATTTTTATTTTTTTAACAGTTTCTCTCTCTCTCTCTCTCTTCCTGAAATGCCTCTGTTCCAAATATGTTGCTTTAAGGAGATTGTTTCATCTCTGGCTGTAATTGCTATTGCTTCCAGCATGAGGAGACATATAGATGATGGATATGTCAGAGATGCTAGGGTAATTGCTGTCAGTGTACATAGGATTTGAAACCCCAGGTCTGGCCTGAAAATGGGAAAACTGTGCAGCTGAAGTGATGATCAGACCCCAAATAAGTTATGCTGAATGAGACCAAAATAACTGTAAACTGAGGGAAAAAAAAAAAAAAAAAAAAAAAAAAGAAAAGAAAAGAAAAGAAAAAGAAGCAGTGTCCATTGGGACCTCAGTAGTTTAAGCATGCAAAGAACATACAGACTAATTCTGGGCTGTAAAGAGTTTTTGCTCACTTGATGTTAAGATTAATCACTTAGCAAAATATTCAGGATGTTTAAAGGCAAACAAAAGCACAGGCTTTCATAGACAGGGAGCTTAGATGTATTAAAGGTACGTTAGGAGAAAGCTCTTTTGAGATCTCATCAACCTATCAAAGTTCCTGTCGATATCAACCTTTTTGAAGGCCATTTCCAGGTCCCACTTCATTTGCCTGTAAGACCTTTCTCTGTCTCTGTAGCCACAGTATACCCTCTTCTCTCCCTCACCGAGGTGAAATCAGCTTCTACAGTATAAAGCACATGGAATCACGGCATTTTCACCATGTGCTTTTCACTTGTTCTTTTGATATACTTTCCAAGGCTTTTACTTTAATGATAGTGCCAAACCATTTCCTGTACTTTCGTTAATCTTTCGATACAGACCTACTCTCTGCAGACGGCTCCTCTTATTTGCATGCCAGCACAATGTTAAGCCCTTTCAGCCTGATTTGAGTGATTGACAATTTTAGTTCCTTTTAGCAGTCTGGAACAACTGATTTACCATTGTGGGTGTGACTGCTTTCTTTCTGACACTGCTAATTTACCAAATGATTTGTGTTCATGCTCCTTTACTGAAAATTGAAGTTAAAATAAGTAAGTCTGTTCCAAACTTATTCTGAGTATTTCAATTAAACTATTATTCATCTTTGCAGAAGTAAGCTGCATCTGCTAGCATTAACCAAGGTGTAATTGATATAGATGGATATCATATTTTTATTTCTAAGTGAGATTTAAAAAAATTACCTTTGACATAGAGCTGATGTTCATGGAAAAAAACAATAGTATAACAACAATGTAACAATCACTTCGGCATGTATTTTTTATGTTAGTTTTTCTCATTCTTCTTCATTCAGCAAAACCACAAATGAAACTGAATTCAGAACAAAGCATTTGCAATTATCAGTCAGTCCAGAATTAATTTCAAATTCAGGATTTAACTGAAGTTACACTTACTAAAAACGGAGAAATACAGAGGTAGCTAACTACTTTCATATGTTTTATTTGAAGCTGCTTTGTTGTTGTGACAGGCACAAAGAAGTTATGATAAAGAATTCAGTAATATTTTTGTATGTGCAAACAGATACTGCACAGATACTGTATCTTAAAGTTTTGCAGTGCTGCATATTTGTGGCCATAATATACCAAACCTTAGCTCTGTATTCCTAGGGAAGTAGCAGGTGACATCCTTAGTTTGTAGTGCTGCAAATGCTGTTTGGGATAGAGCTGATGGCTTTTGTTAAAAATTCCCGCTCATCAAAACCAAAATTGTTTGTGTAACAAATCAAATTTCAAGATTTTCCAGCCTTAGAGAAAAATATGTTAGATATTTTGTAACATTTGTTAAAATCTTGCTTATTAAATATAGTCCTTTTTTATTTCAAATTAGCTTCTAATTTACTTATATTAAGTTAGAGAAAAAAACCTCAAAAATAAAAAAGAGATACTCTTTTTGAGTTAGTGTTCAAGTCAGTTACATAAAAGCTTGATTCTCTTCCTGTGTATTATATGCCAAACAAATCACTCAAAGTAAGTTTTGATTAGTGTGACTTTAATTTCTTTGCTATTGTGATTTGGAAAATATTCCTAGCTTTTATTTTTCATCCCAATTTAGATATGGATTTTTATTTTAATCTCAGGTATTTTTCATTTCCAGTCAGGTATCACTTGCAGGGTTCCATGGAGAAGATTAGGGCATCTGGTATAAGAAATCTCAGACTATATTAACAGAGTAAGTTAATATATACCTGCAAGGATAGAAAAATAAAGTAACTTCTCTTGGATTTCCCAATATAGAATAATATTTAGGAGTGGAAAAGCTTGAACAAACTGGCCACCTGAGTTCCATTACGAGTCGTGCCTCTAACAAGTAAACGTTTGACAAGCACGGTGTTTGCAAGGAGGGTGCTGTCCTGGAGGGCACATTCCTAAAGGGTGCCCCACACGGCGGTAAATGTGTTTAAGCCTTGCCACCGGCCAGTCGCTCCAGGCCAGGAGGAGAAATGCCAGGAACGTGGCAGCAGTAGCTACAGGAGCCTGGGGAAAGGGAGTGCCGGGGAAACGTGCTCGCTTGAATATGGCTTGTGATAATTCAGTTAAAAAGCAGCTCTGCAGCACAGCGGACTACGTGGCTGCAGGGACCCTGCTAGCAGCCCACGCAGGGACCTCGCGCTGCCCCGTGTCTGACGTTACCGTCGGCCCCGCTGGCGAGGTCGCATGGACAACCTGGTTTAGTCCTCTGGGCTGCAGTCGCCGTTCCAAGGGCACCGGGGACTCACGTAGTCTTCGGTCTGTAGTTGCAGTCGCTCTCCCAAATCTGCCCTGTAACAAAAATGGGCTCCCCCAGCGCTTCCTGGGCTGTAAGCCTGCTGGCGAGAGCAGCATTTCCAGAGCAATGGGTACGGGCGGTTGCATGTTGGCGCAGGGTCAGTTAAAAGGCACACAGCAGAATGTTTTGAAATGGACATCTGGCATGCAGTAAATGCATTTAGGAAGCAATAAACAGCTCATTTTGAATGACTTCTGCAATTGGTTTCAACACAAGCAGTTGGTGGAAAAACAAGCTTTTGGAAAGGTCATTTAGTGCCATATATAACCCATCTCTTCCAGTTAAACTGCTGAGCAGTGTACAAAGCAAATCCCAGCCCATTTCTGGTCTGATAATTAATAGAGTCTTCTAGTCTTGCTAGAGCAGTACAAAGAAAGTGAATGTTGTCCCCTGTTATCCAGACTTAATAATTCACCATTTGAATTGTCAGAGTGTCTCTGAAAGAAACTGATTGTTGAAATCCAAGTGCAATGCATGTGAAATATTGTATATTGTATCTTCAGGAGGGGCATGGAATTCACAGGCTTTTAGCTAGTAATAGATTACAAATAGCCTTTGGAAAAGGAGAAGAGACTTCAGATCATAAAACTTAATACTGCGATTTTCCTGCTGATATTCTGTTCAAAGAGTATAAATAAAATATGGATACTAAAATATTTAATTTTCTATCACTTAAAAAAAAACCCAAAGATATATCCTGCTCTTAATTTGTCATTTTAGATGATAGACAAGTAATATAAGTATTGCAAATATAGTTTTCCAGTGATAAATAAAAGGATCAGAATTCTACACTGGCCAGACAAACTGACACTGGTGAGTAACAAATACATTGCAGTTACCCAAAAGAGGCTATTAATTAGTTCACAAAATGCTGTAGATATATTTGAGGTACTGAGCTGTCACACCTAGAAAACGTTGATTCCACATTCTCTGAAATCAGAAAGAATTATCTTTACTCCCCAAAATCATTGTGTTTAGTTTGATTTAGATTATATCAAGGCTGCACTTATGTAAATTAAGGCAGGTAAATCAAGCTTCCAGTGCCACACAAAGACTGCAAGGCACCAGGATAGGTAGTTTATTTTGTGCACCTTTAAAAATATCGTGAGGAAAGCTGGGTAAAATGTTTCAGATTAGCTTTTTATTAACTGAAAGACTGATAATGACAGTAAGTGTTCATGACTCTAAGGTGCGTGGAAAAAGCAAGAGAGTAGGAAAAATTTGGAAAAGTTTCATTAATTTTATTTTAACCTTTCATTTTAGCATTTTCTAAATGAAATTTTTCTGGTTTTCATTTGGAAATAAAGTTTAATTTAAAAATGAAACTTAATTTAATTAAAAAAGAATTCTCAGCCAAAGTATTTGTTACCAATTTTTCTATTGCTCACCAACCAAAAAAAGAAAAGATTTATGCCATTTTAACCAGAAGTCTCACACAGAATACATGGCCATTGGAAATGACAAATGTGTCTCCTTTTCTAAATATTATTTTCTTAATTATTATTAAGAATTATTAAGAATAAAAAGATATATTAATTATGCTTCGTGGCGTAGGGTAGAAATTGTAAAATTAGTGCAGACTCCTGCCCAGGCCTGGCTCAAAAACAAGAATTTCATTTTGCTAGAAGTGTCAATATTTCAGACTTTGTTTTCATTCTGTAAAATAAGGCAAAGAGCTTTCAATATTTTCTTTAAAAAAACAGGGCAGTACTGGTTATCCCAATCAGGATGGGGTCCTGATCATCAATCAGGACGGTCCTTGGAGTAGGAAGACAGTTGTTGTCCAGTTCTGCCTATCCCTACTTCAGCTCCTGTGACTACTGCATCCCTGTCTGAATACCTGCTCAGAAAACTATTACTTTATCCAACGGGGCATCTGGGATGGGGGACAATTCTCTTCCATTAGAAATTACATCCAAAACTTGAAAACAAAATGATATTTTCTGGCTAAAAGGAAAAAAGCAGCAGAGAAGTTCTCCCTCTCTATTAGCATCCTAGCTCTGCCAATAATTCACAGTGGGAGAAACGGAAAATTCATTTTGCATACATTCTACATATTGAGTGATCTGCCTTATACTCGTTCTGAGTTAGTATCAGTCTATGAAGTGGTACATCTTAAGATGATGTAAAATCATAGTGATGAACTGTAAGACTGAGAGAACGCAAAAAAGTAGTGGTATCTGTGCTCTACCCAGAGGCCACAAATTATTGAATATTTTTACTGAAAGAATATACAAAAAATAGTTAACATTGAACTTAGATGGTTATAATTAGGTCTGTAAGAAAAGAAGCTAGTGAAGCTAGCAGTTTCAGATGAATTTCTTTTAGAATTTCAATTCAGAGTCATCTGTTCACATGCTTTCTGAATCTTGCATGAAGTATGACTATGACTGTAACTTATGCAGATATATCCAACTTGCTATATCTGTCAATTTACTACAAATAATATCAGATAGATCAGCATGGACTAGCCAATTAAAGGCTTGAGGTGCACAGTTCTGATAAAGGTTAAATACCACAGCCACCTTCCACAGCCTCCTAAGCCACCTAAATCAATTCAAGACTATTAAACAAAGTCATCACCTCTAGTTCAGAAAGTCTCAAATTGCTGGAAGACAGGTAAATATTCTGTGCAAGAATTACTCTGGGCTAGATTAGGTTTTATATTCTTTCTGGCCACAGCTGGTGATGGAGTACTGAGCCAGCCAGAGCAGCCATCTAACCCTCTGCACATGTTTTTGAGTAATTTATCTAACAGATATAGCTCCAAGAGCATCCATCTTTGGACAGGAATGAACTTGACATCAGAATATTTCATATTTGGAATCTCAAGGACTTCAGTGAGCCAAGAGCAGCATTTACATCAGCAAGGATCAAGCCGTAAGAATCAACACCACATGCAAACCGCACATTGTGGGCACTAGCCCATAGATACCAGCTAGCATTCCTTTTTTCTTGCTTACCTCTTAACGCTACAGATTTGTCCTTTAATATTCACTACCTGCTATGCTGCATTTCTAGGCTGACGAGACAAAGCAGCTGAGGCAGAGGACTCGTGCCAGAGCTCTTTACAAGGGATTAATGCTGTTCAAGAGCTGGAGACTGCCAGCCAGGGTAAGGTCACCTGTCTTGTTGGCAAAGTTAAGCATTTCTTTGTACACTGAGATTTGACAGTGGCACACAGCAAGCTGGTGACTTTATTGCACTTCACTGAAGGTTTATACGCATTAAATCATCCTGTATGTTTCTCACTCAAAAGAAGATCAGGGTGAGCTGAACACCTTTCAAAGTAAAGTGGAGCCACTCCAAGCAGAATAGATACTTGTGAGAGCAGCTCAAGATTGCACTCTCCTGATAAATTAAAACTTGAAGTATCAGGAGCACGGCACAGCTCTGGATGATACCTGACTACTCTTTTAAAAGTTTACGAGGTATTTATATCATTTTGATGCGTATTCTGAGTCATTGATTAACATTTCTGGTTGAATATAAAATGCAGTAATAAAAATTGATGTGAGGCTGTGTAAAATTGAGCAATATTGGAAATATAATTGTAACAGAAGCTTTTTTGTGGTGTATGTTTAGCATAAAATTTGGGTTCCTGCAGTCCATTCTTAGGCAGAGAGGTATCTTATTGACAGATTTATTATCTGTTAAAAATCAGTTTCAAAAATTTGTTGGACTGGAGGTGAAGAGAAGGGAAATTATAAAAATAAATAATTACTTGTTTGACTTCGAATGCTTTCAACGGACTATTTGGAACTGAGAAATTTCAGAGCAGCAGTTTAGGGGGAGCTACCTGACTTTTTGTTCTTATCCACAGCAGGGACTGCTTATGTACGGATAGGTTATATTCCATTTTCAGGTATAAATATCAACCTCAGGTGTTAACAAATTACAACATCTGAAGAAATTGTCAACATGCCTTCTTGTCTGTACAAAACACTGTAATGATTCTGTGCCAAACGTTTTTTTGGCACAGCCACAATGATTTCACTGAGAATTTTGGTTGGAGGAATGCTTCCAGCTGGAGGAATGCTTCCAACCATATAGTCACTTACAGAAATGCATATAGGTAAGCTAGAAGTGGAATAGATCTGTTAGGTACAGTAGGTAAAGGAAATTGCAAAATCACAGAATGGTTGAGGCTAGACAGGACCTCTGGAGATCATCTAGTCCAACCCAAGCAGCAAATTAAGGTGGGGTCCTCACACAGCAGGTCCTCATACTAATCAAGAATTGGGAAGAACAATTGTGAGGAGAGGTGACCTCAAAAAAACTTCTCTGCTTTAATTCTCTTCTCATCCCTTAATCCTCTTCATTCATCCAGAATTACGTCAGCTCAGGTATCTCCTAGCAATAGATATTCCCTTCTATGTCTGAAACATCAAAATTTTATTAGCGCATTCCAGTAGGCACCACTATTGCCTAACCACATTTTAGTGCCAAGAAGCTAATACAGGCTTCTCCTTCAAAAAAAAGTGTTTTAGAGGGACATTTTCCCCAGAAATCTGACATCTTTCTTCACCTTTAAGAATGGAGTACCTGGCTATTACTGGAGCTATAGACTAAGCTCAACTGCACACAGCAAAGACACAGAGGAATAAATGTCCTCCTCAGACTATGACTTTTCTCTCATTCTTCTGCAACTTCCCTCAAAATCCTGAGCAGAAAGACAGAGACCGAATCTCACAGACCTGACATGAGCAATGGTCTGAAATGGTAACACTGAACTCTCTCTGGAAAGGAAATTAAGGCACCCAGTTATTTCCATACCTTCCTCTCTTATCATGCACCTCTTTTTATAAACACCTTGAAGCAGAGAGTGATCTTATAACAGATGTATAAGGTGGGAGATGGACATGTAGAGGCACAGGGCGGTAGGAGATTATCAGTTATCCAGACATAGTCACACCATTACAGTTAGCCAGGTTGTCCCCCCCCCACCCCTTCTTCCCCATTGTGATATTATTATTTTGGAATGAGTGGCTTTTTTTTTCAAATGAGTATAAATTGATTCCAGGGTATCAAAAATTAGACTAGGAAAGGGTATCCTTGTTCACAGATTATCCATACAGGAATCTCTATTGTGATAAATGTTTAAATCCTGTGCCATACAGATAGCTCAAGGTGCTGGGTACATTAGTCTGTGGAGAGACATCACCCTGCCATAGCACCTCCGGCTGAAGCACTGACCAGTGCCAGGAAACAAGCCACTGAACAGCACCTGTGACTGCTATACAGCAGTCTGCTGAATACACATCTGTTCACACCCTCAGAGAGTAAACAAGGAAAAGTGTATGCGGTAGTGGGGCAGCATGATCTGCTGACGTTTAGGAAACATGAGTTCAACTCCCTCCTCTATTGTGAACCACAATTTTAGGCAGATCCTCTGTTTCATTCAAGTGGAGGTAAATGGAGGCCTGCACAGAAATACCTCCTCATTGCTTCAGCATCTCACTGGTGCTTCCAGTTCCAGTAAGACTGTCAGGTCCAATAGATCTGCTCAAAATATGCTTAACTCATGTGGACAGCACTGAGCTGACCACACAGAACAGCAGGTGTGATCACTTTCTTTAAAAAATAGGATGCTTTTGAAAAGCATATAGTCGATCATTCAGCGAGGAGGAACATGCGCTCTAGGTGATACCTACACGATCGCCCCTGAAGGACCACACAAAGTCTGCATACTCAGTTGGACTGTGCTGCATAGATATGCAAAATTGTTACACACATTTTTGTCTGATTTTCCTCTTTTCTTCAAAGGAAGCAGTGGTGCTGTGAGCCCAAGAAGACCATTTTGGGAACTGCTGTTGGGAACTGTGAGCAATGAGACAGTTTTTAGCCTGATTTGTGGAAAGAATGGGACTTAGTGTGATGGTGCAGTTTGTCAGTACTCCCTTCCCCTCCTGTCTCCAGCAATAATTTTTGAACTTGTCAGTCAATGCTGATCTTGCTGGGCACAGAAAGCTGCAGGGTATGAATGTGCCACAAGTTTTATGAAAACTGGTAGCCAAGGAAAGGCCCCTTTAATTCCCCCACTGAGGATAAGGCTGGCAAGGAGGTAGTCACCGCTCTTCTTTTTCTTTTCGGTGCAGCTGCCTGGCACACATGGAGCTCCAGCTGGCTGCCAAGATGAGTCCCTTAGCCTTGTCAGAAGGCCATAAGAAGTAAAGCAATCTGAGGGACCGATGGCTCTTAAAACAGGAAGGGGAATGACAGAGAGTGACCTCAGGGCAGGGTACAGCAGCAAGGGCAGCACGAAGGGGAGCAAAGGCAGAGGTGACCATGCGTGAGGAGCAGAGGAAGCCCAGGACTGTGGGAAGCTGGAGGAGGCAGCTGGGACACAGGACACAGCTCACAACGTGCTCAGCTGCACATTGGGGAACATTTTGCAGTTCTGTCTCCACCCCAGGTCGCTGCGTGGCTGTGACAGGGATTTGACAGTGCATTACCCCAGGGCACACCAGAACCACAGCCCAGCTTGCAGGTGTCACTGCCTCCTTCAATGGAAAGGCTTTGTAGTTGGGCAGCACGGTATCACTCTCAGCAGCTGCTCTTGTGTGGGATTTGGTGTTTTCATGAATTAAAACACTGCTTCACATACTGCTCCCACTGCAAAACCAGCCTCACAACATTTTCATCAGGAATTCTTGTTTCTTCTACTTGAAAGCAATTTTCTGCTTTTGACTGATACCACTGCTTGTGGAGGGATTGCTCTGTTCCTCCTTCCATCTTCAGGAAGAGCATAGAAATGCTGGGGTTTTAGGTCCTCTGCTAAGAGTTACTAGAGGAAGGATAGGGGAAAGGAGAAGAGAAGCAGACAGCATGGTAATTAACATTAACTGCAAGCACATACGATTAATATTATTTGTATAATAGCATTTAACCCACAGCAGAACCCTCCTATCAATAGATGTTTTGAGGGAATGTTGTGGCAAATGTGAGGAGCTGCCGTTGGTGGATAATAACGTACTTCTGCAGGAAGACTCACTTCATGATTCGTGCGTTAGAGTTGCAAAAATAACAGTAAGGGGAAAAAAATTGCTGCTAGGTACAAATACCATACTGCAGTTGAACCTAGCCAGCACCTTCATGAATTTTACAAGGACTCTGACTTATCACTAGTGTATTTTTTGTGTAGCAGTGTTCAAATTATTAGCAGGACTAAATGAAACTAGCTGCAAGCCTTGTTTCTCTATCCTCATTCTCTTCTAGTACTATAAACCTTATAAAAATCACTAATATAATGTGTTTTACTTATTCAAGCCTATAGATATTTCTGGGAGAATTATCATTTGGATTTACCTTTTCCAAAAAAAAAAAAAAAAAAAAAAAAGTAAAATAAAATAAAATTGTCCCAAACTTTTTCCAAAGGCTGGAGAAACAGACAGCTTTTATTCTAAGAGCTTGCACTGCTGTTCATCTGCAGGCTACAGGAAATCAGGTCTGTGAGGGTCACATCCTTAAGTCATTTTTTGTGGCAATCTAATAGTTTGCCAAAGTCGCTTCTCCCTGATGGTCTTAGGGAATATGAAGAATGTTCTGTTATAGAAGCTATGGCTCCAGCACTACAAAGACATGCGTGATATGCTAAATTTAACCCCCTCCAAGTCTTTCTGGCTTCAATGAGATTATTCATTTGAGCAGAATTGTTCACCAGCTATAAAAATAAGCACGGCTGAGCCATGCATTCAGGATCCCTAATTATAACTATTGTGAGCTTCTGTTATCTATGTATTTTTTAAGCATCTGCAATTTGCTCAGCACTGTAAAAGCCACCACAAGACACAGCAGAAGAATGTGAGGGTTAAATCTAGGTGTCATTAAGTCAAAGGCAAAATTCTCATAGGCTCTGATAGTATCATTGTTTCAGCCTAGCAATCTGTAAGACAGATATAGCTGAAAATAAAATACACCGGGAACTATCACTATACTTGCTAGAACAATAAAAAGCTATTTAAATTATTTTTGTTGCTGAATGATAGAAAAAGTTTTGCATAACTGAAGCCATAATCTAATATTATTTTTTTTCTTTTCAGAGGATAGATGCTTCATTTAAAGGTTTCAAGAACATTGTAATATTCTAATATAACATAAATGCAACTCTAGACCCAGATGCAGCAGTAGCACAAAAAAAAAAAAAAAAAGAAAAAAAGAAAAAAAAAAAAAAAAGCCATAACAAGATGATGCTTATAGAGCTTCTGGAAGAGGAAGAGGAAGAAGAAAATAAGATACCTTTACGGAAGTGAATAGCATGGTTTCATTTGTTGCATTGTATACAATATTGGGCATTCCTTAGGGAGAGAGAATTTGCGGCTGATATTGTTGGCAGCAGCAGATGTGCTTTTGGGCTTTTGTCCCCTTTGTCTTCTCTGAATAAGAAACAGTGAATCTACTGGTTAGGAACAATGATAGTTGGAAACAATGCAAGTCTCTAACAACTGGATGTCCTGGTCCCATCTTCCCTTCCAGCCCACAGACTCATCCTTACACATCTTACACCTTAAGCTATGCTAGTGTAGCAAGTCAGCACTAAGCTAACCTAACAGAAAAAAAAAGTTACTAGAATAGCCTAAGTTAACTTAGAGAACATTAACGCATGTGGAGAAAAGGTTATTTAATTTCTGTTAATTTCTAAGAAATAAAGGAAAAAAGTGGTTGTTAGCACCCGCAGAACTGGGGGACATCAATAGGTAATGACAGGAAAATAATGTTGCAGTTCCGCTTCCAATAAAGCCTTTAGACATATTTGCTTAATCTGTGAATGTACAGCCTCAAATCACCTCATTTATCACACTGAAAAATAATTCTGCAGAAGAATCTGATCTACAATATGCAATCACAACAGGCGATTGCAAAGGAGGAGCAAGAACACACGGCCTGGGCAAGAGCTGGAGACATCTCTACCCCTCTCTACACAGCACAGTTATAGACTGGCTTAAACAGATCATAAAACTGTACCCACAAATTGCAGAGGGTCAAAAGAACAATGTCTCTATTGAGTCCATGACTTTTTGCATACTGTCAAGTTAGGAATTTGAGCTTCCAGACGTTCTTGTGCATGCTTTTTGTGCACCTCCCTAGAAGATCATGACTGAGAGGTCAGGGATGGAGTGGATGTTTTCTGAAATACATTTTCCCACTGGCAACTAAGCATTGATGCCCTTCGTTGATTGTCTGTGTGAATTCACCCTGCTACTCACTGGAATGACTATTCAGTTTTCTACTCTACAGGCTGATAGCATTAAAAATATGGGGTAAAGCTAATCATAACTGATGAGAACACATAGATTTTGTGAATTTGAAAGTTGTGTTGTAGGGGGGATTGATAATGATGGCTTTAAAATATGATGCCAGGTTCTGTATATTTTTGCTTAGGCGAGACTTCTTTCTGCCTGACATTTCCACTAGGCGTTTTGATGATGATGATTTCAACAAAGGCAGAGAAGAATGGTATTGTAAATTATAAGGTCAATTTATAGTACTATTTTGAAGGTACAATCTTCTTCCAGTGTCAATAGAAACTGCTTAATGATTTTCTGTGTAGATTTCAGGCACAATGTGGCGTATTATGCACAGATCTTTCACAGAAGTAAGTTTATATGTTGCCTAAGAGCATCTCATTCTAAATTAAAACATGTTTCTCCAGAGTAGTATCCTTTTTTTAGTCTTAGTAACCTGAGTGTTATGATTGTTCTCCTTAGAACAGATGCAGTGTTATCTGAGAGCTTGACTAAGTGACAGCAAATACTGGTTTGATTTAGAATCTTGCTAGTTTTGTGTAATTAGGTGTGTTGATCTGTAGATTTTTGAACATGATAATTATATGATATTACACAATAACTTTTATTTTCTGGGTTTATTACAGAGTCTAGCAATCTAATGTTGATGGAACAATGGTAGTACTGGGGATATCTACTGAATTCCTGATGAAAACTAACTATAAAACCCTAGTGTGAAGTTCAGGTGCCTCATAATAACAGCATACTTCTGGTTGTGCAGTTACCTAAAAAAGTCTTATTTAAGTGGATCATGGAAAGAGTTACAGAATGGAGAAGTGTCTTGACGTCCATATTTTTTCCTCTGATTTAGAAGTAATGTTGGGTGCTGATCTGATGCTCTTTAATGATGTGAAGTTTGGAGGTGGGTCTAAGAAGCCTCCTGATTTTTTCACGAGAATACCAGGATTACATGCGACTGCCCTAGTTCTACTTGTTTATGAATCTTAAGGAGCAGGTAAAAAGCGCACGTGGTGGGAATGTGAGATAGAAGATTGTACAGAAGGACTCGTACAAAAGGACTTTGTTGACTTAGAAAGAAGAATGAAAAGACAAGCTAAATGTTTACAATGTTTACACTGTTTTTGTTTACATTCCCTCCATGTTTTAAAGATTGCCAAATGGAAAAATTGAATTAAAGATTGCTACATAAGCACAAGGAGGCTGTTAATTGCCTGTTTGATCTCAATTCTGGCATCGTATAACTTCTGTGTATTTGGATTGTTTGCAACTATTAGCTTGTACTACAACTGTTGTATTTAATTTTTATGTCTTGGAGAATCTTAAGCATTCAGCTACTAACTGCTACAGAACACGAATTGACTACGAGTTACAGGTTTAAAATCTGAAATTCAAAACTTGGATAATATCTAAGATGATTATGATTGGACCTAATTATAGGTACATCTCTGACACCAGCACAACATCCTTCCAGTTTTCCAGTTCCTGCTCAAAAGCTAAATAACATTCAAGCTTCTCTGTTTAAAGAATCATATGGATATTTTAATATGAAAAAATAATGTATTTTTATCTGTTGTCTTTGGAAGAACAGTAAACAGTTTTAAATATAAATTTTCATTAGAAAGTCAAGATGTAACAGGTACGTGACAGGGGAAAATTTCAGTGCAGATAGGTAAAGTCACAAAGATTTAAGCAATTTAAGCTGAGTTTTCCAGCATGCGGAATTGATACATAAGTAAGTTATCTTTAAATTAATTTACAAAGGCCAAGCTTCAAAACCAACAATGATTCTTTTTGTTATATGACTTTTAACTTCATATATAACTATACAACGTTTAACTTGATAACACATTGCCACAAATAGTTGTTAAAGTCAAGCATAGGTAAGATTCAGAAAAGAAATTCTCTTTTCTGATTCCAATAACAAGGCTACTCAACACTGCAGAAATAATAATGTTTTCTTTTTACATAAGGGATAGAAGGATTCAGGACTTGAGCCTTTTAGGATGAGATTTAATATATACCATATTTTATATATGTCTTTCTATAAAATAATTACCACCGACCACAGTAAGAAACAGATTACAAGATAGAAAGGAACGTGTCATCTTACCTATTAGAACAATTGTTCTGTAGGTGAACAGTTCTGTGATTCTGTGATGTAAAGTGACACTCAAGACAAATCCAGGCTGCAGAATACTAATGTATTCAGCATCTGTCCTTGAACCTTGATGAAAGGCTTTAGTAAGGAAATGGGATCGCTGGCTTTCCTCAGATCCACGAGACTGTTGTTCTGGGAGTTGCTGCACTTTTTTATTTTATTTATAGATAGCTTTAGTCATTACATCATTACCTTTTGTTACATTTTATTTACTTTGTGAATTTAGTATTCTGATAAATATTAATAACTTCTACATAATATTCGTCTTGTATACAGAATTCCAAGCAACAGTATTTTGCAAAATTCCTTGCAAGATGTGCCTAAGCTGTGATGCCATTCTTGCAACAGCTGATAGAACATGACTCACTGCAGTTATCTGTCAATAGAAATCAAGATTAAATTAGAGATGAAATTTTAAATGATAATGAAATACTATGCAAAAAAAAAAAAATCCCATCTTGAATCAAGAAAGGAGATTAAATCTAAGATTTTTTCCATAGGTTGAAAAGTATACAAGCATTAAGAGTGGTAAAAAGAAAATTACCGTATTTTGCTATTTTATTTGCTAAGTGGAAAAAAAAATATTCTTGAAATTAATTTATTTGTTTTTATTTTCTTAACTGATTAAAGAAGCTTTGTTTAAACTATACACACATAAAAAGGTAACATAAAAATTCTTGATTCTCATTACACTGAATAAAAAGAAGTGGTATGCAACATGCCCTGAAGATAAATCAGTATTTATCTGATTACTCCGGGTCCATGGGGCCATATCTAACTTGCTACACAAGCAGATGAATTCTGACTCTTTGTTCCAGCTTTGTGAACTGCATTGGTTCTAACTTGTGCAGCTGTTGTGTAAGAATGCACGAAATTTCATCTTTAAGCCTTGCTTTAAAAATAGTGAACTGAACCTTTAACTGTGAATCATAAAATGACTGAGACTTATTAAAGATGCTCAAGGACTGGCATGCTGCACTACGTGGAGCCTATACATGTCTCATGCTTCAACTTCAGGCATGATCAGTCACAGGTGATCCAGCCCTGAGGTGAAAAATACTTGGTACTAAGAAAGGTACTAAACTTCCTAGCAAGGTGGAGGGGAATTTCAGCTTGAGCTGCCTTGGAGAAAAAAAAAACTAAGATCGGGCCAAGAAATCAGAATCATTTGAAGATGATTATTTTGGGCTAAAATTTTTTTTATTATTATTCGGTATTTTAATGACAGAAGTTAGAAGACCACCACAAAGATCAACATTTCTCTGAAGAGAAACATAACTTCTGCAGAACTGGAGAATTCCAGTAAAAATTCTTTATCACTCCACCCAAAATATAATTCCTTCCCCAAGGAGATTTAATCCCTCTTACACTCATGCATAGTCATGCCCTACATGATGTCTCTCCATTGTGACCTCTGTAATATTAATAACAACTGTAATTATATTGTACCTTCTGACCTCAGTTTAACATAACACATTCGAGTTTGTGCACTAAGTAAAATGTTTAATCATGAGTGTGCTGAGCGAGGAGCAGATGTTCTCAATATCTCACCTCCAAATGCTTGCCCTATGGCTGGTTTCCTCTCACACACCCATTTATTATAAAGCTGATGAAACTCACTGCTCCTGTCTCTCTGGGCTTCTTAAGTAGCACCTCCAGCATCAACTTTATTAAAGAAATAATAATACTAAAAAGTGAAAGAAATGGGGTAGGTTGATAGTCTTATGGACCTGGCGTTATTTAGATTACACAGCTGCTTAGGCATTTCTTTATATTTAATGATGAGCATTTGGTACCTGCAAGTATATAATAACCTCAGCTCATGTCATTACTTGATTAAACAGTAAATGCTTAAATCATAGCTCTTGATGGATTGACAAGAGAATGCTTTTCCTTCCAATAAAATAGAAAGGATAGTGATGCATATTTATTTTTTCTAAGGATTTTTAAGACTGCTTTGTTCCTGAACCTGCAAGGACTAGTCAAGAGATTTCATATAGTAAGGTATGAAATATATTTGATGCAGCAACTTGTGTCAGTCTGTGTAGAAAGGTAAAACACAGGTCATGACTTCTTATTTTTCCTCTCTACAGAAGAACGATGTAATATAAAATATATCTGGATTCTCTGCATTTTGAGGTTCAAAACAAGGAAAATGAAGCTCCTCAAAAGCTATTCAAACCGAGCGGAGGCAGACATTTGTTATGCATAACTGATGTTTTGATGAGGATTCTTAGAAATTACTACCTATGCTATGGTCATAATGCACTTCGAGTTTTCCTAATGCAGACGCTGACCTACATTTTAAGGACGGAAATGATCACTATAACTATTAACTTTGACCTCCAGCATAACACAAGCTTGGTAATGCCTGAATTAGGCCCATAACTTCTGGCTGAGCTGCGGCAGATGTCCTTTAGAAAGCCATTCAGCTTCCATTTGAAGACTTCAAGTGATGGGGAATGCATGAAATGCCTAGATAATTAACCATCGTAATAGCTTATTTTGGTATAAAAGTTCATGTTAATTCCAGCCATTGAATTTTATGTTTTCTCTTGGAATGAGCAGCCTTCTTCACTCAGACAATCTTTTACTATTGGGGCTTGCATGCTGTGAGCAAGTCACCTCTTAGCCTTCCCTTGAATAAAGTAGAGAAATCAAACTTTATCCTCTGGCTGAAACTTCTTTATCCACTGTTCTTCCTGCATATGAATGATCCACATTTTGTCAGCCTTTACTAAATTAATATCCTAGTGCAAACATCAGAACTGGCAGTAAAGCTCTCAGTAATGCCAAGGAGAACTATGCTTCTATCTCTTCATAATTTTTCTTGTTGCCACTTCAGGTGATCCCATGAGTCCTTTCCACACTTAAGAGCACTGAAAATGAGTGTTCAATTGGTTGACTACTGTGATCCTGCGTCCTCTTCAGAGTTACCGGTTGCTAAAATAAAATCTCATTCTATAAATGTGACCTATTTTCTTGTATTTGAATATATTAAAATTTGAGTTGCTCAAGTACTATTTATAATGAATCTCTGATTACTCAGTAGAACTGACCTATTCTTAGCATTATTTACTGTTCCCTAGATTGTGTCAGCTGCTAATTGTCTCTTATCCAATTTAGCATCAATATTCCATTAGTTACTTTGCAGATTATTCCATGATCCATCTGTTCTCACCAAAAGGAAGTTATATTCGTCTTAGTCCTTTTCCTCTCTTAAGTTCATCCATTACTCCTATTAATACATCTTTATGCAGTCTGAAGCCTTTCTTCTTTCATTCTGGGAATCCATTCTGGCAAAGGCACTGATTGCAGTGGGTGAAAACCTGTTCTGTTTTGTCTTTTTCTCTCGTCTTCTGCTGTTCTAACTGATATGGGAACGGCCTGCAGGCAGTTAGCAACACCTCATTTTAAGTATCCAGAGGCCCCAGAACAGCATCCACATCTCTGAATTACTTCATAGATAGTGGATAATCATGTATACTTGGTCTTTCTTTTATTCTGCGTCATCAAGTCTACTAAAACTTTTTTTTCAGGGGATCCGTCCTTTTATTTCCGATATTTTCCATAGAGCAGTGCAATAACAAGGTTGGCACAAGCTATGCTGTAGGGAAAGAAATGTGCCCTAAGTCTAGCTAAGCCATTTTCACAGCTCAAAGATTAGTCAAACATTTGTAGTGGATCCCCTGTGCAATTCTGTTGTACATCCAGTATACCATTACCTCTCTATCAGGAAAAGAAAGGGCTCTTCTTCTGCATAGGAAAATGACACACAGGAAGAATAAGAGGAAGGATGTTTCGTACAGCAATGCAAGAGTAGTTGTTTGTTATCCTCTCTGTAGGATAATTCTCCTTGTTCTAGCCAAGGAATTGATCCTTTTACCAAACGTGAGTCACAAATGGATGTTAAAACATTGTACATAAGCTACTGTGAAATATTTGCCCATATGTCCATATTTGTGTTGCAATATCTTGCTCATTTATCAATGCTCAGACTTTTGACTGAACTGATACAGTAATACTGCACCACGGTAGTTACACCCTTGTCTCTCCTCCTCAGATATGCTCACAGCATACCTCACCCTCCTTGAAAAACAGTGCGAGGAGTTTTCCCTTTTACACCAAGAAGTGAAAACCTCTCCTTGGACAACGGTCCTGCATGCAAGTCCATTTTCTGCCTGATTTTTGGGCAGATATTTTAGCTCCCAATTGCAAGGGGGCATATCATAGAATCAGAGAATCATAGAATCAGTAAGATTGGAAGGGACCTCTGGAGATCATCTAGTCCAACCTCCCTGCTCAAGCAGGGTCACCTAGAGCATGGTAGACAGGGTTGCATCCAGGCGGGCCTTGAAGATCTCCAGAGAAGGAGACTCCACAACCTCTCTGGGCAACCTGTGCCAGTGCTCCATCACTCTCACAGGGAAGAAATTCCCCCTCACGGTCAGGCAGAACTTCCTGTAGTTCAGTTTTTGCACATTGCCTCTTGTCCTGTCAAATGGGGCAACTGAAAAGAGTTTGTCCCCATCCCCTTGACACCCTCCCTTCAGGTACTTGTGCACATTGAGAAGATCCCCCCTCAGTCTTCTCTTCCCCAGGCTGAAGAGGCCCAGCTCTCGCAGCCATTCTTCATAGGGCAGATGCTCCAGCCCTCTGATCACCTTCGTAGCCCTACGCTGGACTGTCCCCAGTAGCTCCATGTCTCTCTTGTAGTGGGGAGTGCAGAACTGGACACAGGACTCGAGATGAGGCCTCACCAGGGCTGAGCAGAGGGGCAGGATCACCTCCCTCAACCTGCTGGCAACACTCTTCCTAATGCAGCCCAGGAGACCATTGGCCTTCTTGGCCACGATGGCACATTGCTGGCTCATGGTCAATTTGTCATCCACCAGCACTCCCAGGTCTTTCTCTGCAGAGCTGCATATGGAAGTCACCTTCTGAATGGCTTTTGTCTGTTTGTGTGTAAGAAGTGGCTGGTGCTCACAGCCCCATTCCCAGGAGAATGCTTAGTATCAGCTGAAACAGCACGTCTTCCATGCTCTTCTGATGGGGCTGCCCCACTAAGCAGCAAAACATCCAGAGTGTGTGTGGAAGGGACCATGGGTAAGCAGTAGCTTTGGAAACTCTAATCTGTGCTCTGTAGCAGCTGTAGGAGTCTTCTCTCAAGGTTTTAAACCAGAGTGGATGCAAATGCCTGTCTAAAGCCCTTACCTGGGGTATTTAAGCACTGGAAAGGAGAGGAATTTCATCACAGTGTGCCAAATATGTCTTTGGTAGTCAGCTCTAAAGTTCCTTGATTCAGTGTGCAGGATTTTATTGCTACTTTTTCTTGTATTATCTATGAAGTAATTCAGAGATGTGGATGCTGTTCTGGGGCCTCTGAATACTTAAAAGATAGACATTGTAGGATCTATGTGTTAGGGGGTGGAGTGTGCCTAAATGCCTAAATCCTGTGCCAGCTCCAGCCTCGAGGAGAGCAAGAAGAAAGCAGGTCGAGAAGGGGTAGAGGATCTGCCTCACACTGGGAAAAATTATGGTTATGAAGGGGAAGTCCCTCCATCTGGGATGCATTAGAGCAGGATGATATAAAGACGAGACTGAAACAGGCTTTTTCCCAAAGAAGGAGTTGGGACATTGAAGGGGGGAGGAGGAAGAAAAGGGTTTAATTTTAAGAAATCTTTAAAAAATGAAAAGGCATAGTAAAGCCTTAAGTAAGAGTGCCTTTCATGATTATTCCTTTTTCCAGGTCTGAAAATAATTCCCAACAAAAAAATGATTTTTCTTCAGTCTTCTGTGGTCTAGGGGTCAAAGTCTCTCCTGTCTCTGCAGTCCTTAAATGGTTCTTAATGCTCACTCCCTCTTCACTCTTTTTGTTTATCCCTCACAAAGCCATCTGGCCCAACTTTCACAAAGCTGCTCCATAGCTCACTGAGTAGGGCCTCAGACTCCCTTATTCATGTCAAGTTTTTTAGTCAGACACCATTTATAGTTTTTTTACTTGTAAAAACTACAGGAGCTTGGAAACAATAACTTTTTTTTTCTTTAGTTTTTGCTATTGTAATAAAAATAGCAGACCACAATAATAAAATCACTCTTCTACATTAATTAAATTAAAGTAAAACAGTAATGCACTGATTCAGACATAGAACAAAGGAGAATTTAAAGTTAGGACTGAAAATGTCTTAGTCCACAAGAGCTGCCTGACTTTGTCGTTAATCCCTTGTGCTGGGGAATCATAACTTGTTTCAAAACACCTCCAGCTCAGAGCAAGAAGCTTATCTGCATTTCCTGGGCTTTTACATTCTCAAAATGATGTCTGGTATTTTAACCTTAGGCCAGCAATGAGTCTACTGGAAACCAAAGAGCATTAGTTTACTCCAGTACAGTCTGTACTGCTTAACTACCTTAACCCTGCCTCCCCAAAACAGAGTGAGCTGAGTTCAAACTGCCCATTGAAAATATTTCCTGGCTTCAGCCAGCTCCCAGATTGTCCCCATGATAGTACTAATTGGCTGAGACCAAAACTGTGCCAATAATTTCACAGTATGAATGGTTGCATTCATACTGTGCTCAGGACCATGTGCTGACCTTATTTAGTTTATTAGTTTAGCTGTAACCATTGTGGCCACATCCAATTCTCCATAGGCTGCTCACTGACTTGGAATAAGGTTGGTTTTATACATCCAGTTTTGGATCTGAACCTACCTGAGGCACAATTCTGTAGCCTACATTAAAAATAATAATAATAATAAATAAAAATAAATAAACAACTTTTCTGAATATGTTCTTCAATCTTTTTCTGAATTTCTGTCCTATAGTTTTAATCTTTTATGTTTAAATATTTGAAACTGCTTGAAAACAAGTATCTAATCATCCAAAAAAAGTATACATGAGTAAAAGGAAATAAATGACAACTACTCTATAAAGAACATCTAGTTTTTAAAACATAGGTTTAAAAAAAGGAATGCAAAATTTTGAAAACATAAGTTAAAAAATAAAATAAAATAAAATCTATTATCTGAAGCATACTAACCAGCAACTCTAAAAACACGTATCTAGTCACTTGCTATCCTTTGACTGCTCCAAACAGAGTCATTATAAATTCTATTAATTAAAAAACTGTACAAATTATCTCAGAGGAATATAGCAGACTTTAGAACTCCATTCTGCATCACCAAATTACTTATGAGGGTGTGGCTGTTATCAGATGCTGAAAATGGTCTTTCATCTTCATCCTCAGCAGTGGCATAACCACTTCTAAGTAGGGATTTTCCTCTTAACCATAGGTGGTTGAAGGTCAGTTTATATCATGAAGGGGAAGGCTTGCTATCTTGTATAATATCCTATCTAACACTATTATAACTTTATTATCTGTACAAATACCCGGTTCCCCCCCCCCCCCAGGCTACAAATAAAATCTTGCAGCACAGAGTCCCCTAAATAATTATTTCTTGCGTTTAAGCAAATATTACTAAGAGATTCTTTTTCCTTTTTACATTTATTATCTTCCTGTTAATACAACATCCTCAGTATTTTGACTACAGGAAAAAATTGGTAACTCCAGCTTGCTGGCTATGCATGATGTGATTTGAACTCCTACAAAGCCTGAAGAAAGTTGATTTCCCATATTCTGGGGCCAGCATTTAATTGGCAGGTTATTGTATAAGAGGTGGAAGAAGAGGTGCTGCTACTGCTGCTTCGCCCTGCTGTGAAAAGAATGATGGCTGTGAGCGCTTGTGAGGTGTCTCATTCTGCAGAGCAGCAGGCACTTGCTGAGAATTTATTCCGGGCCTCTCAGCTTTGCCTGCAAGATATCTTAGCCCTTAATTTAAATGCCGTTCCATACTCAGATGAGTCCGTTCTAGAGAAACAGCCAATTTCCTTTCATCTACATCTATTTTTCATATCAGTAAAAAACAAGCATCTATCAAAACTGTAAGTTGTGTATGGCTAGTGCAACAGTCCAGTGGTCAAAGCAGCTGCTGGGCAACTGGAGGTCTTGTCTGCCTCCAACCCTCACTGGAGGCAGGGGCGGAGAGGGGGAGACTTTCATACCCTAAGCCACATCAGATCTTAGGTATTTCAGGTCAGAGTGGCCCCCCCAACCCTTCTGCCAAATTAGCAGAGCCAGAAGAAGAACAGGATGAAATGAGCCTGTGCCCAGCCTGGTGGTTAGGGAATTCAGTGCGAACGGAGGAAAAAAGGGGGTTCTGGAGGCTGCTCCTGTTTGCGTCTCACAGTCTAATAGTAGATCTAGCAAACAAATGTCCCAGACAGTGTCAGTAGCGCAGGGTGGGATAACGCATCCCTTCTTTTGCTTCTTGTCCCTTCTTTCCCATGTCTTAGTTTCATGGTTGGGTGCTCTATTACAAAGTGGACCTGTGAATTCAATCCCCCAGGCTGAAAGTGCCCTGGGAACCTATGTCTCTTGCTTCCTGGATGCTGCTTTAATTTCTAGGCTGCTTGGCTTTGCAGACTGACTCTGGGAATCCTCTGTGTCCTTGGCCCAGACACCTTGTGGAGAGTCTGCAGCAGAGCTCATCTGCTGTGCTGGATGCTAGGTAGCCCTTCCTTCTTCTCAGCTTATGAAGCAGAGACCTGAACTGACATGGTTATGGCATATTTCTGTTGTGCAGTGCCCTTGAAATAAGGAAGCAAAAATTCAAGGAAATACAACAGATGAAATGAGCAAGTAATAGCCATTAAATATACGTGGCTTTGAAGAATAAAAATCGTGCAAAACACTAGCAAGAACTTAGACTGTCACATGAAAATGCAGAGTTAACTGTACGGTTATGAAAAAACAGGCCATATTTTCCATCCATTTTTATTTGTGAGGTCTCCTTGAAATGACTTATAAAACTTGGGAACCAAGGCAGCTTTTCTCTGGGGAATATAAAACTACAGCAGCTGATACTGGTAAAATAGGTTATATGGAGCCTTAGAAGCAACTGCTTGATTTGTCCAGTATTTATTGCCTGAGTAATGTACAGAAACAGTAAAACAGAATAGCACAACTTTCCATCTGTGCTGCATTATGCCATACACATGAACTATTTTTCATTTGAAATGGTGGTAGCCCTGTAGGCTTTTTTGCTTTGATATCCTATGCTACCACACATGATATGATAGAGTATAAACAGACTGACTATAAATCTGAATCTTTACAGTTTTGAAAGCTGAAGAATTCCAGCACTCACTTCCCACCAAATAGGCCTTCTAAAGTGTAGCCTGAGTCAGGTGTTTGGATTTTTTTTTTTTAAGTGGAGACTAAAAGGTTGTTACATCAGAAACTTGAAGACAATGAAGAAAAAAAATCACACAAAACAAACAAACACAAATAAACAAAAACCCACAAAAAGAAGAGTCCATATCTGGTACACAAGAGGCAGAGTCTTAAAAGCAAAAGGTTAGCTTTAAAAAAAAAAAAGAAAAAAGAAAAAAAAAGAAACAGCTTTCAAACATTAAAGTCCCTTTCATTTTCTAAAGCACTGCCCATAAGTTTGCATGGCTTAAGTGTCACCAAAGTGTAAGCCTAAGTGATACAGGCGGAATATTATCCTCCTTTATCTCTAGGAGTTTGTAACCAGAGAGAAAGAAAGCAGGTTAAAACAGATGGACTGCTAGTCTTAAAAGAGATTGGAGGGAGTTTTTTAGGGAGAGATCAGTTTACTTTTTTGCTATTCCATGACTTTATTTTTATATTTTAAGATTATAAGGTAGCACTCTTATAACATTCTGGAACATAATGGCTTTTTCAAGTTAATAAATTCTCATTCAAGTACAAATTCTTCACCTTTAAATGACAAATATACCTATATTACAGATGAAGCTATCCATCACCCTAGAGTGCTCCTGTGCATGAGTATATGTGCATATATATGTAACTACTCTTATAGTTCTAAAAAGGAAAAAATTGTTGAAAATATAAAGCTTCAATATTTTGTTGCTTTGTTAATAGAAAAGAAGACTCTAACTGTGAAACAAGAAAAGCTTCATATTTTATAATGTAGCTATTAAGAAAAGCATTTCTGGAAAAAAAATAAAGAAAACAGAAATGATTTCCATATATATATGTGTGTGTGTGTGTGTGTGTGTGTGTGTGTGTGTGTGTGTATTCATTATAATGTAGCACAAGAGAATTTCAGATACATACTAAGTACATTGTAATCATACAGAATTACAGCTGCTCAATATTATCAGATTTGAAATAATTTTATTAAAAATCTTTATTAATTATAAAAAGTTTTTTGAAGGACTGAAGTACAGCAGCTATGTCATTTTAGACTTCTCTCTCTATTAAAAACAAACAAAAAAACCCTTCAATGTTCATTTAATAAAAAGGACAAATTGCTTTCAGTTTTCTGGTAAATTCTCATTCTTGGTATCAGGCCTTGGGGCAGAGGAAAAGTAGTTTGCTTCCTCAAGTTTTCCCCTTTTCCCTCAGCCATCACTCTTCCCAGTATTGCGAGTATCTTCCTTGAAACTGTCTTATCACATTGGATTTTTGTCTGAATCTAAAACTAGCCAGCTGTGCGTTCTCCAAAAATCCTGTCACAGCCCCATTCTGCAATCACTTTGTTACTAAAATGATAGGGCAAGACATAATCTAAATGCAGATGGCATCACAACCCCAAAAATCATGCTCTTTCACCCAGCACTGTCTCATGGCTTCGTCTGAGCCAGAGTTGAGAACGCTTTCTGCGTAACTCTACCTAGCATAATTGCATGTGAACAGGGTTCACTCTTCAAAACAACATGTATAGCATTTTTGGAAAAGAAAAAAAAATGATTTTTTTTGAGTCAGATAAGGTCCATCATTTTTTTCTATTATTTGTGGCAGGTATTTGCTCCAACACTTGCAGATAATACAGAAATTGAGCAGAGAAATGTCCAGCCTTGAATCAGGCTGTTCTTTTGTTCATCTCACCCGTTTCAAATGCTCGTGGTCAAGTGACTGGATTACTTGTGATGCACCCTTCTTTTTCACTTCTGAGGGTGGCTTGGGAAAGGCCACCTTGGCAAACCTGCCATGAAGGCTGGACCGTGTCCCTGGGAGTAAGGCAGACACAAGGTGCCCAGATGGCTCTCACTTGTCAGATGTCAGCCAGCTATGGTCAGCCAGATGTTCCTTGGTGAGCCCAGGGGTGCATGGGGTGGCTGTGCACAGGCAGCAGAGCCCGGGCACCTGAACCTCCAAAGCCACGCTTTCAGAGCAGTATAGACACAGCCCTGCACTAGAGAAGACACAGCTTGAGTGGCAGCTATGATGGAAGGAAGGATTGCTCCAGATCTAAAAGAAACAGTATTATCTTAATGGCATAATATGTGATTGGCTCAAGAGATTACTGAAAAGAGTATTAAAAAAATGGACAAATGGATGCACTTCTAATTCTAATTCTAAATTGATAATTCAAAATGTGAGCTATTCAGAGAATGATAACTCCAATTAATAAATAATTTAGGATCAATGCAGTACTATCATTAACACAGAAGTGATATCATAATAATAGTTTACATAGTTCACATTCATGAAGGATGCATATGCTCTACCCATTAAGGCTGACTTAAGTTACTTAACATTCAATTGTGCATTTTGTGGAGTGAGTCAATAAACTGACTCACTAGCCCACTACAGTGCCATATGGGAAACTTTCCCTCTCCTGAGCAGATGGAGACTAAGCATGTCACAGACAAAATGTGTTTTGTCTCTGGAGAAAGGATGTTGGCTGCTTTGTTCTTAGACTTTTAGACATGCCAACTCTTCTGCTCACATTGGAGTCCTACATTTGGGGGTCTTGGGGATATTTCTGCACAAGCCAAGCTGTAGAAGAGAGAGAGAGAGAGAGAAGAAAAGGCTTTCCAGAAAGCCTGAAAGTAAAATAGGACTATTATTATGACTATTCAAGAATTAGCTGGTGGAAGAAAGCAGAGGAAATCATCACCTTTGCCTTCTTTTGAATAGATAATCTTGCCTGAGGGAAATAAGAGAATTCTATGTCACTGTGGAAGATTAGGCAGAGGGCTATACTTCCACAGGTGACTGAGACCACAGCAACCTTATTTTCTCTGTCTGCATCTATCTGAACTAAATTTTATTTATTTTTTTTTTTTTCTGAATTTCCTTTGTACTCAGTTTTTGCTGCTGGACTTTTCCTCGTTTCTCTGTGCTCATTCTTCTGTGGGTGAAAGATGACAACATCCCTACATATTACTCAAAATAGAGGAGTTATGTATTGATTGGCAGAAGGAAAATACCCAGAAACATTACCATTTTTCCTCTCTTGTTAAAGTAATACAGTCAGGCCATATTCATCCACACTAACTTTTTGTAACTTGACAGAGGCATCAGGGATAGGAATTCAGGTATCTTTGGCTTTCCCAGATGTCACTGGGCAAAGTGGTCATTCAGCCCATGAAAAAAATGTGAACCACTTTCCGAAAACATCTGTCTACCTGAGTCTACTGAGTTTTGTGAAAATTTAAGGTAACCCCTAACTTAAATGAATCACGGGCTGGATGACTCTGTGTTTATGAGCAAGAAATCTGGGCCTATACACAATGCACGACCAACTACAGTATCTCTCTTCACTATCTTCCACTGCTTATCAGAGATAAACATTAAGCATATGAACCTTCAAGAATAAACATTTACCAAAAAGCAGTGAAAGTCTCTCCCTCTAAATCTGTCTGTGAAAGTTGCTACAAGTTATATAATATATGCAAAGAATATAAGCCTCATAACAGCTTAGCAAGTCATAATTTGTCTTTACTGATAACAGAATTACAGGAGGGTTAAGGTTGGAAAGGACCTCTGGAGATTACTTAGTCCAATTACCTTGCTCAAACAAGGCCACCTGGGGCATGTTGCCCAGGATTGTGTCCAGACAGACAACTTCTGAATATCTCCAAGGGTAGAGACTCCACAACCTCTCTGGGTAACCTGTTCCAGGGCTCTTGTTACCCTCATAGTAAGTTTTTCCTCATGTTCAGACAGAATTCTTTGTGTTTCAATTTGTGCCTGTTGCCTCTCGTCCTATCAGTGGGCACCACTGAGAAAAGTCTGGAATTGTCCTTTTAATAGTCTCCCTTCAGATACATTGACAAGATCTGCCCTCAGCCTTCTCTTCTCCAGACCGAATAGGTCCAGTTCTCTCAGCCTTTCCTCATGTGAAACATGCTCCCGTCCCTTCACCACCTTAGTAGCCCTTTGCTGGACTGGATGGAGCTTTGTGTCTAGCTTGTACCAAGGAAGCCAGAACTGGACACAGTACTCCAAATGTGATCCCATCAGGGCTCAGTAGAGGGGCAGGATCACCTCCCTCAACCTGCTGGCAATGCTCTGCCTGATGCAACCTGAGATACCATTGGCTTTCTTGGCCACAAGGGCACATTGCTGGCTAATGGTCAGCCTGAAGTACACTAGAACCCCCTTCTCTTCTAGACTTCTTTCCCTAGGTCAGCACCGAGCCTGTACTGGTGCATGGAGTTATTCCTCCCTAAGTGCAGGACCCTGCACTTGCCTTTATTGAAAGTCAGGAGCTTCCTCTCCACCCAGCTCTCTAGCCTGTCCAGGTATCTCTGAAAGGCAACACAGTCCTCTGGGGTATAAGCCACTCCTCCCAGCTTGGTATCATCAGCAAACTTGCTGAAGAGGCACTCTCCCCTCATCCAGGTCATTGATGAATAAGTTGAACAAGACTGGATTCAGTACTGACCCCTGGGGAGCTCCACTAGCTACAGGCCTCCAACTAGACTCCGCACCACTGATGATGACTCTCTGAGCTCTGCCTTTCAGCCAGTTCTCAATCCACCTCACTGTCCACTCATCTAAGCTGCACTTCTTGAGCTTGCCTATGAGGATGTTATGGGAGACAGTGTCAAAAGCCTTGCTGAAGTCCAGGAAGACAATATCCACTGCTCTCCCCTCATCTACCTAGGAAGTCATTCCATCATAGAAGGCTATCAGATTGGTTAATCATGATTTCCCCTTGGTAAATCCATGGTGACTACTCCTGATTACCTTCTTATCCTTCACATTCTGGCATCCAGGATGAGCTGTTCCATCGCCTTTCCAGGGATGGAGGTGATGCTGACTGACCTGTATTTTCCTGGGTCCTCCTTCTTGCCCTTTTTGAAGACTGGAGTGACATCGGCTTTTTTCCAGTCCTCAGGCACCTCTCCTGATCTCCATGACCTTTCCAAGATGATGGAGAGTGGCCTAGCAATAACATCATCCAGTTCCCTCAGCACTCATGGGTGCATCTCATCAGGGCTCATGGATTTGTGGATGTCAGGTTTGACTAAATTATCTCCAACCTGATCCTTCTCAGCCAAGGAAAAATCTTCCTTTTTTTGGATTTTCTCTCTTGTTTCTAGGGTCTGGGATTCCTAAGGACTGGCATCAGTAGTAAAGGCTGAAGCAAAGAAGGTATTCAGTAACTCTATTTTCTCTTTATCCTTCGTCACCAGGGTCCCCACTCCATTCAGCAGTGGGCTCACATTTTCCCTAGTCCTCCTTTTGCTACTGATGTATTTGAAGAAGCCCTTCTTGCCATACTTAACATCCTTTGCCAGATTTAACTCCAAATGTGTCTTGGCCTGCCTAGTCACACCCCATGCATGGATGACATTCCTGTATTCCTTACAAGGGGTCTGTCTCTGGTTCTGCCTTCTATACACTTCCTTCTTCTGTCTGAGTTTTGCCAGAAGTACCTTGTTCATTCATGCAGGTCTCCTGCCCCCTTTACTTGACTTGACCTACATGTTGTGCATATTTTATTTTTGTAGCTCTTTTTTTTCCTACCTTTTCATCATACCTGTTCCAAGTTTGTGTGCTTCTAAGGTCAAGAATGTGCATTTTCTGTTTTTGCAGTGCCTGCCACAGTAAGACCCAGGTACTAGTCTCTAACTACAACCACTCTGTAAGTAAAATACCTTTCCTCCTTATACACTTTTGAAAGATTTGGAGTTCATTATTAAAGAACCAAAATAGAAGAGCCAAATGTGTTAGCCAAGAAAAGGCAGCAAGAGCAACCTTCTCTCCATTCAGTCTGGGCTTTCTTCTTAAGGGTCCCTTAATGCGCTGTACTTGGTAGAACTCCCTTTACAAGGAGCTGCTCCCAAATGACATGCAGCCCCTCACATTTTGATTGAAGAAAATATTTTGTTTGCAGCAAGCACCACAATATGAATGAAGCTAGGGAACAGGGATTCTGTAAATTAGGTTTGTAAGTACTGATGGGAAGAGAGGCTCTGATATTTGAGTAGGAGTAGGAGAGTTGTACAAATCTGAGTGACATGACTCTCACTAAACAAGCTTCCAAGTGTAACAAATCAATGTCCTCCCTCCTCAGGGTGGCTTCAAGAGGGGAAAAAATCACAGGCCCTAAAGAATAAGAAAATGCATAGCCACTTGGCTCCTGCAGCTGAACTCTTTTTGATTGAATCTTGCCCAATTGCCTAAGAATGTTTTCAGCTTTCTGCCTCTCTCTGTATTCTCCCTATGGTGGTGTTTCACAAAGCAGAATGATTTGCTCTTTATTGTCTGGTTTACCTATGCCAAAAGCACGAGAATTCCCCTAATGCATGTATGCTGACACTCAGATACCACTTTACCTACAGTTAAACAGAAGGATCTCACAGTTAAACTGATGACAACAGAAATGTCTTTTTTGTTGACTCTCTCCTTTCCCTCCCTCAAAATCTGTCTTTGTAACTCACTGAAAATACAGGTCATTTTTTAAACCTTTTCATCATCATTCTACATTTACATTAGACTATTTAAATCTCTAAGCACAAACTAGATCCTTCTAGACTCATGTAGGTTATGGTAACAAATTCCTTGTCAGATAAGCCCTCTGCTTTTCAGCAAATCACAGAATGATTGAGATGGGAGGTCTAGTCCAAGCTCTTACTCAAAACAGACTCAGCTAGAGCAGGTTGCCCAGGACTGTGTCCAGTTTGGTTTTGAATATCTCCAAGAATGGAGACGCCACAACCTCCCTGGGCCACTTGTTCAGGGATTTAACTATCCTCACCGTAAAAAAAGCTTTTTTTCCCCCTAATTATTCTAATTTACAGCACATTAAGATTCTGAAAAGGGATCTCCTTCAGATTGTGTTCTGCAGCTACAGTCATTGGAGCCATCTGTATTGTGCTGAGCTTCCCAAGGTTTAATGAGGCTATATGTAGTTTTATAGCTTTATAGACCCTACTACAACTCCAAGGCTAAAAGTTGCCACCTTTTGTTCAGGGATGGTGCAATCAAGGAACTGCAATTGGCATAAATTGCTTTACCTCCACCAAAAAAAAAAAAAAAAAAAAGGGGGGGGGGGAATCACAGCAATTCACAATAGTTCTGCACCTGGAGCATGGGACTCCTCTATTCTACACACGAATGACAGCATCAGTGATAAGACAGGACCAGACTGAGCCTTCAAATTTCACTTGAATCACTGTCACTCAGACATTTCTAGGAGAAAAAAATGTCAACTGTGGCTAATCAAAAACATGTTTTCAAAAGCTGTCTCTTAGCACAAAATGCTATTAGTGACATCACACAGGAAAAATATTTTTTTTTAAAGCGACTGTCATAGTAACTGCAGGGATGTGGGGAGGGGGCCTTTCCAGATAGGACATTTGTTGATGCCATATGAGCAAAATAGGTCAGCTGAACTCAACTAATTTGCAAATTTTTATAGCTAGCCCTTTCAGTTGTAATTTTGATGTGGTATTGAATGTGCAGCAGAGTATAACACATTGAGTTGTTTAAGTCTGTGTCAGCACATTTTAAATATATGCATATATATTACAAAAAGGTGTTGAAAGATGAGGGACCAAATAGTTATAAAAGAAATGGAGTGAGAGGCTCTTGACTGGAAAAGTTTTCAACCTGCTGTTTCTGTGGACCACTAAAATAAGAGCTGCCTTTAGTTTGGTTATCCAGCCACATATTTATTCTGAAATGAGAAGGGGAATACTCACTAGTCAAGAAAGAATTTCTGATCAGTGACTATACTAGAGACGAAACTAAGATGACTGTAAAACCCAACAATCTCTCAAATTCTAAAGCCATGACCTCAAGGCCCTCTGAAAATATTTAAAGAAAAAAAAAGACATGCCAGAAATATATAATGTGATTTATAAAATGTCAGGTCCAACATACTCCCTCCTACTTGTCTTTTTCATTTTATTTTTATTCTTCTAATTTTAAGTAAATGTAAGATGTTATTTCAGTAGCTTGAAGGAAGGAAGTGCAGTCACGGCAGATGTGTAACATGAGCAATTATACAGAGTTCTTCCCTCAGATAACACAGATCGTTCCCCCTACTTTCCCCTTCCAGGAATTCAAAATCCAGTTCAGGTGAGCATTAATGCATTAATGTAACAGGCACTGAGCTGATTTGTGATTTATGGATAATGGAGATTGCCCTTTTCTCCTCTGGCTCCGAATTATTGTTTTAGTTATCCATTACTTATTTTTATAATTTTATTTTTATTAAATTTATCATTTTTATTTATATTTTTTGTTTATGTTTTATTGATGTAATTAGGTGCAAAGACTGTGGGCTCCAGCCAACTACCATGCACAAACTGGTTTGCCCAAAGTGGAGCCAAAACACTGGGAAGCATTAAGAGCAAAGGATACCTGAGTGAGATTAAAGCCGTGATAGCTGCTGGAGGAAGAGATTGTCATCCAGAACCTACCCGCTTGGATATGACATAAGAAAGAACAAGACTGTGAATAAGAAGGAGTATGCTATGTAAATATTCCTAAGGTCAAACAACACTTGACAATGTAAGAAGTTGGCTCAATCAGTATATTCATTCCTGGCCACAGTCTGATAGAGCAGATCATTCCAGGTTTCTAACCGTAGCTGGATCTTCTGGGAAAGGGTGGCTGATCGTGCTCTACACTGCTGCGAGAGCAAGAAAAGGCACGATATGATGCGCAAAGAGAGCACTGGCAGGTTGGCCCTGTGCAAAGGGTTTAGGCAACTGGCTGGTAAGAGCATGACTAAGAAAATGTCATGCCAGGCCTCGAGTTCCTGCTCACTCACAGCAAAGGATCACCATTTGGGACCCCACCAGTGTGGGGGCCAGAAGCACAGAAACCAGGCTAAAGTCAGGGAGTTGGCAGCAATTAGGCTTTCACACATAGCAGGCAGAGAGCTGAATGTCAGAGGCTGAGCTTCTGGGATGGAGACATCTGCCCTGCCTTGTGCAGTGCAGCGCTCGCCAAGAGGAGACAAGCGTGGCTGGTGGAGATCTTGGGTAGGTCTGCAACCAGCTGTGCTTTTGACAGCAGATTCACCTCAGCTAAGCCAGATCTCCTTTACAAGAGCTTTTAACTGCAACTCAAACCACAGGGAACACCGCTGGTTCAGTGCCCTCATGGAAATCCTGTTGCCAAAAGGCATGTCAGAGATTTTTTGTTGGTGGTGGTGTTTTTTTTTTTTTTTCCCTTGGCAAAGTACTAAAGATGAGTCCTCAAAAATAGAACTTATATTACTTTTAAAATATCTGTGACATTTAAAATCCCAGTTACACAGGCCTAGTAGTATACGTTTACAGAAACAGAGTAAATAGATTATGGTATTTATTTAAAGTACATGTTAATTTGTTTGGGCATTGATAACATCTCTGAGGAAAGTTTGTCAGCTTTGGCACATTTTTCACTTTCCTGTGCTTCTGTCTTGTCATATAAGTTTATGTGCTGGGGACTTCCCCCTTTGCTGGGGAACTGCAGGTCAGCTCCAGCACTTGTCCTTGGTCCTTGCCTGAACTACAGTGCGGGTATGTTGTGTCCATGTCCCTTGCTGACCCTGACCTGGGTGGAGCCCCTGACTTGACCTCAGACCTGTCTCATCACTATGATCTTCCCTGATGATGATCAGGCTTTTGACAGAGCCTGGTCCCCATCACCAACCTGTTCCTGCTGGTGGTAGCTGTGGAACACAGTTGTGTTGGTGTGGTCCCTGCCCAGCCGGCCTCACTGCTGTCCCAGGCTCCTGGTCCCCTACTCTTGGGAACAGTCATGGCTGTGCCTGCCACTGCCACTAGCACCCTGCAGAGCTGATGATGAGAAGTAGCCATAACTTCCGTGTTACTGTCCACTGGAAGAGACGCTGTCTCAATTTATGTGTCTAGAAGTGATTTACCAAAATCTGAGCTTACTAAACAGAATTAGGGACTGCTAGAGAAAAAATCATCTCCTTCTGAAACAGGTGATAGGAAAGACACTGTGGAGGTGTCACCCGCTCTCCATTGACTGTGAAGGGAGGATTCCCAGACCAGATTTAAATGACTGTTTTTTACATATGAGAAGTTAGGTGTGATAAATCCCACCTCCAGTGCTCGAATTAGGAGTCATAGCTATTTCTTTCCGACCAGCTGTAGTGGAGGCAAGATCTGGCAAGCCTGCATACCCTGAATCTCTCATCTTGCTCTTAAATTTAAACACTGTGTTAGTAGCAATGCCTAAATTAGGCATTTAGAGTAGGTGGTTTAAATATGGTCCGTGATCATAATTTCATATGCTTTTAGAGTGCCTGGAAACACTTGGGCTTCCTTCCAGATTGAAATATCCAAATAGTCTTGCATTATAAAGATATCATGAATGATATATAGTTTTGTATCATGAAGTAATGCATAGCATTTTTAATCTATGTTTATTTTTTGCCTTGAGTTTGGTTGAATGTCCCAGCAAAGTTGCTGGTATTAACTGCAATATTAACCCAAATATGATTGTATCATTTGTAAGAAAAATTATTCTCATTTCTGAAGGCTTTTTTTTTTCATTCTCATTCTCATTTTTGGAAGAAATGACTTAAGACAATGGCTATTTCAGTTCATTCCAAGTTTTAATAGGCAGAAAGAAGGTTGTGGACATATAATTTAGCCTTATCTAGTTATTTAATCAAAGAATGCACACCAATTGTATGCTGACCACTAAATGCTCTGCCAGGAAAAAGTGGCCTCTAACTCAGTACCTTGCTCACTCACAGTTCATTTAACAACGGGAAAAGTTTTATGCTATTTAAAATAAGAGAGAAAGGGTATACTCACTTAGATCTTTTAAGAAAAGAAATATGAGGGGTCAGGATAGAGGGGAAAAAAAGAGAGCAAGAGAGAGAAATATTTAAAGTAGGGAAAATTACAGCTTATAGGCCTCAGAAATGTGGAAAGATATAAGTGCAAAAAAGCTATGTTTATGTTTCATCTTAGTTTTACTTTATCGTTTTTGTTTTGTTTTTCTATTCATAATAATAATCGTAATAATAATACACTTATTAAAAGAATCTGAGCAGTGCAGACATCACCTGGAAAATTCATGCAAAATACAAGATAGTTAGCTTTTGTCATAGAATATAGAATATAGAACATAGAATTATTATTCTACAGAACATAGAATTATTATACACACTCTGCGCACCTTTTTTGCATGTGAGACTAGAGACAAATATGCTTACTTTGGAAACTGTATTCTGGTGACTGGTACTTTAAATGCATTTAAAACTGGTCATTCACTATTGACATTCTCTAGACCTTCCCAAACCTCTAGGAAGTTGGATTCTGTTTTCGAAGGAGGAAAGAACCATGAGGTTAAGTGAGCCGGAAGAGTCTGAGAGTCTTACATCTCCATATATATTTATGTGAATGCTTTATAATACTGATCTCAATTTGCATTTAATCTAGGTCTAAAATTCTGTCTCTTCTCCTCCATGTCTTCTAAAGATTAAGCCTTGCAGAGACCCCAGTAGATTTTTTTTTTTTTTTTTTTTTTTTTTTTTTTTTGCGCATGACTTTCAGTACACTTACATCATTCAACTATTCAGTCTAGGCTTGACCATCCCCACTTCATTCCTGCTAATCATTTTCTCTTCATCTCCTCCTAGATGGTTAAAATAAATGCTTCCAAATCTCTTTTTGTTCCTTTGGAATAAAATACATTTACATACCATACAAACGTGCATTCAGTGCAGACCAGGGGGAGATTTACAGAGTTTTCATTAGTGCAGGAACTCCTTGGAGTATAGTTTAAACTGACTCCAGGAAAATACACTTGGAGATACCATATGAGAGAAAGGAGGATTCCTCTGTTTAAAAAGAGCTTTGAAGCAGAACCTTTGTGGCTTACATTTCACTATTCTAGCACAGAAAGACCAAATATAAGCTTTCTCACAGACAATTTATGCATGGAGGAAAAAATTGTAAACATAAGTTCAGCAGTGCATGGAGGGTCTCTAAGTATTTCGGTAGGACATGAGATTTACAGCCACTGTAAGGTCTGTAGTCAGTGTAAAGCTAGACACGTGGAGTTGCACAACATAGCTAACAAGCTGACAGACCTCCAAGAATATTTAACAAGCTAGAATCTGATAGCTTCGCAAGGCAAGACTGAGAATAGGTAGTGTTGCTAGAAATCCGTGTATGTTATTAAAATTGAACTCTAGTTTCACATGAAAAAAAATATTCAATCGTATATTTATTTTCCATCTTCTACCGTTTTTACAAAAATATTTTTAGAAACAAAAAGGCAGTCGGAAACTTCTAAATATAAATAAAATATTTACTTCAATAAAAGAGTTTCAGAAAGATTTTTCTGACTGGCATGGTATGAAAACTCTTAACTCACTTAACTTATGTAAGAGAAATCGCTATTAGGATCTGTTTAATGCTTTTTGGTGTGAAAGCATTAAATTTAGATGCTGCATAGGTTTCTTCAAACTTAATCTGGCATTAAGAGACATAATTGTACCTTTAGCCATAGTTATGTTTGTTCAACACTATCAATTAGAAAAACATGCTTTCAAGCATTCATAATTTTGTTAAGTTTTAGTGATCCATGATGATCATACTAGAGGTCTGTCTTAGGCTTTTTTGTTTCTTTTTTGAATCTTAGGTCTTTTTTGAGGCCAGAGTAAAGGAAATACATATGGTTGTGTCCATGCTAAAAAAATTCTTACAATTATTTTATAGAGAAGGTCTATCAACACAATTCTTCAAAGCATGGACCTGAAAATTGGAACTAGATGTATGTTTTGTACAGGTCTCAAAGATGCATCTTCTCATTTATGAAAAAAAAAATGTGGACTTGTTAAAGTCTGCAGCTAAATTCACAGTATACTATCTGTATTACACATACAGATTTATGTGCTTAGCTATTCAGGCTAAGCATGCACCATGCCTTCAGAGCAAGTGATCACATGCCAGTCCAAGCCACAGTAGTTAGGTAGGCAGATTCATTTTCCCATTGCTGCTGTAGGAGCGAGGCAGCATGCAGAAAACTGTATCCTCGGTGATCTCAACCAAATGGCTACAGAAACTGAAAGAATAGGTTGGTCATTCTTTCCTTCACTCTCTGAAACTGCTCAGACATTTTAAACATAAGGAAGCAGAGCATCCGAGGCACATTGCTGAACTTCAAACATTTGAGTTGAAAAGTATAAATTTAGAAGTAAGACCTCATGAAGGAAGGTAATGGAAGTGTCTTGCAGAGGGCCAGATCTTTGCCTTCCACAAACAGGTAGCATCAGTATGTTTCAGTCATAGAAATCTTTTAAAGATGGAATGTCCTGAATTACCTACATCATAGGCTACAGTTCATTAGTCTTCCTATCTTGAAAATTAAACTGAATCAGACCCAAACCACAACTGGAATCAGAAAGAAACCTTTTTTTAAGTATTACTGTTTGGAGAAAGTGTCATTTTGCTATATATTTCATGGCTGAGTAACAGAAACCAAACACTGGAAGAAAAGCTGTTCATGCTACACCATATGTCTAACCAAGCTGGAAATCATAATAGCAGAATATTTCATGAGATCTTGTCCTCAGGAGATTTGAGAAAGTGTTAAGATAAAATAAGAATATAAAACCATGAGTGCTTACATCTCAAATCTCAAAATCTCAAAGGGTTTGAAGTTCACCTGTTGTCTCTAGCATATGTTTTAGTCTACCTTGTTATGACCTTCAAGTGTTTGATTTGGGGGGTCCATCTTTTTAATTATGTATTTCTATAGGTTTATTTAGAGCTAACTTTCATGACACAAATGAAGTAGGCAAGTTTTATAATACCAGTGAGTGTATAATTTCAAGAAAAGACAGATCATTTGATTTGCTTACATTTATCTAGTAAGTGGTATATTTGGTATAGAGATTATAATGATATTCTTTAAGAGATTATAATGATATTCTTTAAATAAGTATATCTCTTCTGATTTAGAAAGCACTGATCCTGGCAGAAAGAAGAGATATTCCTAGAAAATCTAAGATATATCCACACATGCTATGGTATTATTAGAGAAAGTCTTCCATGCTTTGTACTATCTATTAACCTTTATTTAAAGTAGGAGCAAGTCATTTTTTGGAGCAACTTCAAAGTCATTTATATCTGCAATCACAAAGTATTCTTTTATTCTTTTTTAAAACCTGGTTGTAATTTGTCAACACAAGAAGAGTGTGGCTTTACATAAAGTTCCTACTCATGGAAGATTAAATGTCCAAGGTCAAATACTGAGTACAAAGTTATGCTACTGATATAATAAGGAACACTCCAGACAGTGGTCCTAGTCATGGGACCCAATGCCAAGGCCACTAGCTGCATACATGATAGAGGCAATAGGTCTGGAATCTATAATTTCTTCCGTGATTCCTTCAAATAAGTCCCTACTCACACCTCTCAACCTTTTTGATTTCCCATTTGTAAAATTGATAAAATACTTTCCTGGTCCTCAGTGCTGCCAAAAAACTGTTCCTGAAGCCTGGAAGCCTGCTACCATTGGTATGGGTTAGTCATAGTAACACACCATGTGAGGTGCTATTTGCTCTAATATGTGCTAAGCTGAACTTCAAAACTTGATATTTATTATTTTTCTCTGAGGCATGGTTGTTAGGAATGATGATATATTAAACAGGAGGATGCACAAGTTAGGAAGATGTACAGGAGAAAAACAGCCTACATAAACCATTTGGTGTTGTGTCACAACAAATAAAGGTCTCAGGGAGTGGCAGGAAAACTGGAAGAATACGAACACAACGAACTCTACTGTGAAGATGACTTAATGATTAAGGGTCTGTGCTGGCATCAGGTGCTCTGGCTTCTCATTCAGTTCTGCTACATGATGTCAGGTGAGCTGCATCAGGAAGTCCAGGTATCTTCTCCCACCTTTCATCAGCTTTGCTGAGCTTGGCTGTGAGTTCACTGTGGCCCTAATATCCACCGGGCTGATTCAGTGCCTTAATACATCTCTGAAGCATCTCAGCACATCCTTAACCCAGCCAGGAAAAAATGTGGACTCTGCTTTAGCTTTCCGAGAAGAATCTCTAGGGGTTTTTTAGTATATAAATTTCCCCCTTTCAAAGCCCCAACAGAAATTTCACCAAATAAACTTTATAAGTGAACAACAACCCATTCATCCAAATGTGTATGCTGCTTTATCTCTCTTACAAGTTCGTTTTTTCAGCCTTTCTCCAGAGCTTTTCTAACTCACCTTCTGATCTTGTCCTCCCTTTCTTTTCTCTGCTACACTTACTTTTCCTCATCTGTCTCCATCTCCTTCCTTATAACTTTCAAAATGGATTTGGGTCAGGACTGGTCAGCCATACTTCCTCCAGGCTGATTGGACACTTCTGTCTCTGTTTGATGGATGAAATTCCCAAAGCTCCTAGTTAATTTTAGGGTGTCCGGGGGAGGAAGAAGCCTGGCACTGAACCAAACACACATTTAAATGTGCCAGAAAATTACACAGCAGTCAGAAAATTGCAAAATCTGCAATTTTTATGCAGCCCACAAATTTCTAGAGGTCTTGATTATCATCCGGAGTTCAGCATTTTACAGGAAGTGCAAGAGGTTACGTTTACAGTGATTTTTAAGTGACCCAAAAACTACTACATTGTAAAAAGAAACCCATACCAAGATTAACTATTTCAGGGATATTTTTAACTATTTTAACAGAATAGTCAACATGGAAAAATGCTCTTTTACTTTCATGAAACAAATGACAATTTTGAAGATGATTATTCTTAAGGTTTATATCTACAGCAAATTATCAAAACTGTGGTGGATCTAATGCTTTTTGGCTTTTAGGTGATCTAAACTGAAAATTTTTAGTAGGTGCATGTGTTTTTGTTCCTGCTTGTATGACACAATGGAGGTTTGAGAAAACAATATCTTGAAAATCAAGAACAGTACGGATTACTCAATTATATAGCTAGTACTGACCAGGTGAGGACATTTAGTTGTTATCTGTTGGAACACAAAAAAATTGTCATTTCCTTGTGAAAGGCCTCGTAACTTTATCCTGTATGCCCCCTTTTGCACTCAGCCCTAGCTGCCAAATGCCAGCCTTGGGGAGTGTGGGGACAGCCAACAAAACTCCCGCTGAAGTGCACGTGCATGAAAGCACAGAGCTCTGTAATGGGTTTTTCAGTACCAACCCCCCTCTGTTTTGTTCCACTTCTTCATAAAAAAGAAGATGGAAGCACAAACGTATGCCATAAATTCTCACCACTCATCTCACAGGAGTGCTGGAGTGTTGAGACTGTCTAATTTTCTCCTGTGTGCTGCCTGTTGTGCTTAGGCAGAGTTGCTTCAGGCTTGTCTCTGCAGCTTTGAGGATAGACGGTGAAATCCCTGGTGAGGGTTATTGCAAAGGCACAGGATACTTTCTGTCCCATGTTGTGCTGCCAGGCTTGGAGCTAGCATGTATGCTGTTCGTGTTTAGTTCAGGAGGAAAATCAGAGATTTTACTAACATCTGTCAAGGCCTCAACAGCCCATAAGGGAAGAGTTGCATCTGTATCCAAGTATCCTTTTAAGATTCCTTCTCAGACTTCTACTTCTCGTAACTTTTTAATTCCCTTCAACACACAGGTGTGAATGCTGAAACTTGCACAAATTGTCTTATTTGAAGCCCTAGCCTAGAATAAAATATGTAGGACTGTGATTATGCTCTGCTGTGCATCCTGCAGTCCCGATCCCTTTGAATGCACCCTGGCCAGTTGCCCTGGTATGAGAGCTGAGCACACATGACTCCTTTTAAGGGCTTTGAGTAAGAAGGGAGTAGGGTACCTCCTGCAGGTTCTTCAGCCTGGATCGGGGGCGACTGGGAGCAGGAGGAGCAGCATGAAGCACCTCAGTCCAGCAGTGAGACATGGCTGTCATGTATGAGATCCATAAATTCAATATTTAAGATTATCTTGCCTATTAACCACAGTATCTTCTTCTTCCACAAGTTGTAGTTCATTCCTGTCACGTGACAGTTCAGCCACATTTTGGCCCTCTTCTAGGAAAAAAAAAAAAAAAAAACAAAAAACAAAATTTGATGCCTTTGTATGATAGCCAGAGAAGTGAATGATGAAGAGAGATAATAGTGGGTGAACAGTAACATTACAGCGTGCTAGATTTGCAACATAAGACTGCAGCCCAGGCAGGAATATCCCTTAGAGCTTCACAGGTAAGAAATAAAGTAAACACTGAGTAACAGGAGTGAGCAGCCTCACTACCTTGCTAATAAGGTTTGTCATATGCTCACTTTTCTCATTTCTCAGGATTCAAGATGCATCTAAGAGCTCACGGTTGGCATGTCCTCCAGACTGCTCAGGGTCTTCCATTGAACCCTGGTCTCCTGAGGTGAAAGACATGCCCCGGTAGACTGTTAAGTACAATTATCTTTCAATATAATGCTTGCCTGCACGATGAGCACACGTATACACAGTATGTGTGTGCGTGAAGGGAGGCCCTGTGTATGCAGACTCACTCTTGTCTTCTGCATGTGCATGAGCTACAAGGAGAGTCAATTTTGGCCTACCTGTCGTGAGAAAATCTTGGAAACAACACAGCTTGCTAATTTGTATTAATTAAAGAGCAATTCATATGAAAAGAATCAAATGACTGTTACTTACAACATTCATGTAGTCCTTTTAATGAAATGTCATCTCTTTTCCACCGACATACTTCCTAAGCTGATGTTTAAGAACAGCATATAGCTTCATTTTTTCTCTCTAACTCTCCTTATAATTTACAATCATGCATAAACTAATAATTGTGTTCTTTAACATTGGAGAAATGGTGGTGACTGTGTGATCCCCCATACACTGGTGTTTTAAAAAGAAAACTAATAAAATTAAGCAATAATCTATAAGCACGAGAAGGTAACAGTTTTAAATAATGTCTCCTGCTGTGAGTTGAATAGCAAGGTAAAGTAAAGGTTTTAGCATTTATAAATGTCAAGGCAACACAGAAGTTCATTTTAACAGCATGACATGCATATCACTTATAAACTTATTGCACTTAAAGATTATTACCACTATACTACACAGATGGTTTCAGGATCCAATTTAAAATTTGAAATGGTTTTGAATTTTAAGGCTTTGTTGAAACAACAGATAATTCTACTAAATGTCTTATCACTAAAGCCAGGAATAACAGTAATGCTATAATAAGTAAGTATTACATTCTTACACAATATTAAATTTTAGAATTAAAGAAAAAAATCTAAATAATTTGACTGCTGCCCTGAATGATGTCTCAAATGTTCTGATTAAAGAGCACTACAGCTAGAATTGGCCAGAAATGTCATTTAGCCCAAGCCATATTTTCTGTCTGCTTGCTGTCAAGAGACACAGGAAACACTAGAATTAAATGGTATAGATTCATACTGTCATTGAGACACTCTGCTTTCAAAACAGTGGTGAAATGTATTTACTTAGCCAGAAAGAAATGAGGTTGAAAAAGTGAGAGATGTCAAGTCAGCACCTCCAACTGGGAAATAAGATGCGGTCTGTATGCCAGTTTATTGCTCTGATCAGGGATCCTGACATTTTCCTTCCCTCTCCCTCCCTCCTGTCCTCCAACCTGCTCAGCTGAAACAAGTGATGAAAATGCACCATGGTGGTTTCTTTCAGGATGTCACTGCCATTTGGTGATCTAATTGGCCCCAGAGGGCCATTCAACCATTTCCATCAGAGATAGAAAAGATTTTCTTCCTTCTGTTAGAAACTGATAGGAGGCATTAATTATACAGACAGCATCCAAGAGAGCAACAGTCATTCTCAACTAAATCAACATGCAAAACACCATGGAAATTGTCGCTTCATAACAGTGAATGGCTATGGGAGGAGGAAAAAAACCCCAAAGCTTTCTTTAAAAAAAAGAACCAATGAAGTATTGGTTTTGATGCGCAGATTCTACAAAACACGGTTTATCTGATGAAGATATTGTAATAAAAGCCAGTCAAAGATTCTTAAAGCTATTTCTTTTTTTAGCTACTTAAAAACTAATGGAAAACAAAGATACATTTCAGCCAGCCATAATTGGATATGCTTACTGTATAGGACCACTTTTTTCCCCATCTTGAAAGACCAAAGATGATAGAAAATTGGGGATAGGGGCAGGAGAGGGAAACGGGGGAAGACAATGCAGACGCAGATGACTTCTTTCTAAGGATACATGAATTCTTCTGGAAGCATAAATTGAAAATTCCAAGACAGGAAGAGAAAAGAAGAGGTTCTCAAAAATCAAGCCTGTTCCATTGTCTAGCTGTGTAAAGTTTGACAAAACATTTCTTTCTTCAGGAAAGAAGGAAAAGGAAAGATAATTTACAATGATCAGGAAGAGAAAAAGCAGGAGGAATATTAATTAAAGAAAACACTGCAAACAGACAGCTCCACTTCTATAAAGTATGTATACATTGCAGACAGCTGAATAATTTACTCGAGAGGTGTGTCACATGTAGCTAGTGTCAGTGCCAAAATGAACTCCTTTAAAGCTAGCTGCTGCACCCTGACACTGTGCTACAGCCTCCAGTGCAAATATCCCACTATCATCTCTAAGCAGCATAGTCAAGCGGTGGAGAAAACTCCCTGTGCTGTGCCATCACCATGACATACCTTCACATGGTAGACAGAATATAAATGTAGGTAGGCACTTTGCAGTCTATGTGTCTGCCTCAAGTGTGATCTCAGCTGGCATCAGACACAAGCATGTAACATTCATGTTACCGTATAAATCCATGTGCATTACAGAAATATGCACATAATGGCTGCAAACACACATAGTTGGAAGGGGCAGGCAAAATCAAGAGAGGCAAGCTCATGCTCTGAGGTAGACTTTGAATTTCCATACAGCTACAACATGTCAGAGCACTTCAGCCTTAGTCACGAATAAAGTCTTTCAGGCTATAGACAAAATGTTCCTGCTTTCCCTGGGCAAAAACACACACTTAAGCCCCTGGGGGAATTTGGGAAGGTCCAAAGGGCAGATCTTTTGTTCTCAGAGCTTCACTTAAGCAATGAGTGGGATGTGGGGCAGATAGATGGATTCCTCCTTCCCTCATCTTTGCAGTAGTAGAAAATATTCTGACCCAGTATCTGGAAATTGTCTCTGTGAGTCTGACTCAAGCCAAATAGACTCAAGCCAGCATTAGACATAGCATTATTATATAATAAGTCTTAGTTTGCAGAGCTGGACCTTTCCCCATATAGTGTCCTCCAGGAGCACTCCTCCTGAATTCCCAGCAAGCAAATCACATTATTCCATGCTGCACAGCCAAGACATATTAATTCCACTGGAAAGAACATTTTGGAAAAAGAATAGTTTACTAACATGATATGCCACATGAGTCTTCCCTGAAACAAAGAGGAGCTTTCCCAGTAACTTTTGGCAGGACCTGGCGAAAATAATGATGCCAATATAGCACAGCGCCTACCATCACTGTTTTGCTGCTTTTACAGTCCTTCTAATTAAGAGAAGTATCTCACTTTTGCACAAGCGCCTGTTGTCAATCAGACCTCACTGAAATTGGCATAGGTACTTGTAGGTTAAATCACATCATTTCACAAGTCACAGGCTTTTATGATAACATATCAAACACTTTCATGATGCCAACCAATCTGTCAGCATTGCTATGAGAAACAGATTCTTTTTAAATTAAGAAAAGATGGTAAATGTAGTTAAAATGGTAATATAACCAATGGAGCCAGAACATAATAAAGTCAACATTGTACAGTATATACAGTGTGCTTTCTGCAGTAGAGAACATCTTGTGGTGGCTAATGACCAGTAAAATAACCCTCCTGGCTTAAGAAGTCCATTTTATCTTGAAAGGGAAGAGGTTTCAGGGTTTTTCTAAGCAATTGTCTGGAGGTAACTTTAGGTCCTGCTCAGCCACAGGTCAATGGGCTCTATTCCCACTGACCAGGCTTCTCTAGCCCTTGGGGCTTCAAGCAGAAGCAGGTATCTTCCTGCACTTTGTGTGGCAAGACTTACATCCTGGTCTAGTTAAGCACCTAACCAGAAGCACCTCAGTATAGTAACACTAGTTATATAGTGAAAACTGATCATGAGTTAAAAAATCTGCTAAATCAAAGACTTAATAGATTACTAGGAATGTCATGAAAATATGCTCTCCATAACAAGCACTAGTGAGTGCAAAACCACTCTTTTCACTCTAGGCACAGTTTTTCAGGGACAGAGGTACGTTTTTTACAGTGGGGCTGGATTTTTTAGATCAAAAGTAAATTCTGTTTTATTTGGCAGCTAATGGGAAAGGGTGTTCTTCTTTTTTAAAAAGAGGCAGAAAAAAATAGGGCTGGTTTCAGATTGCTACCACTTGTATTTTAATTGTAACACAACATTCATTTGTCAGACCTGTGGAGAAGCTAGGGTGAACTGGTAGGTCCAAAGTGTATGCCACAGGTCTATCCAGGGATTCAGGTTAATTACATACCAGGCACACTTAGGGACCACCCATGTAAAACAGCAGCCAGGACAGAGGCTTAAAATTGCTCCCTGCTGGTCCCACCATTGCACAATTTCAACAAGAAGCACAACTACCCTCTTCAAGTGACTGTGAATCTCTTCGTCTGGGCTAGTTTACTTCAGCTAAGTAACTTAGGTGCACTTACCTCTGCTCTCAGAGCCTCACTAGCTTTGGAACTGATCATCTTCGTTTCATACCTCCTGTATTGCTTCAGTCATCTGAACCTAAAGAGTTTATTGATATGGCTGGTTGAAGTTTTCTAAGTGCCATACACATCACTGCAGAATCCAAAGGAAACAGGCACTAATTTAAAAGAAAAAGAAATAGTAATAAAGACCTTCTTTAGTGTGTGAGCTCATCTACCTGTGATATGATTCATTGTTTTACTCTGTGCTCTGATGTTATACAAAATAATTTTTTTCTTCACTCTAACACTGAATCCTCTGAGATAGCACTGAGGTCAGCCTGTTGTGTTTCTTTTAATTCTGCACTTCTAGGATCTTCTGGCTTTTAGCTACACCACTAACAGTATTTCAGGATTGGAAGGATTTTGTGGGCTTTTCTTTAAGTGACATCTTACTAACACCAATATGACCATGGGTGATAAAGGGTAATGGAATAAATTTGTAGTAATTCATCTCACTCAGATCATGAATCAGGTTTAGTTTCTTAAGCTACTCCATAATCGTAAATTAAAATTATGATAAAATGTGCTTGGTTTTAGAGATATCAGCTGAAAAAGACCATCATTCTCTGTATAATTTTTGTATTATTATATTGTTCTCCTGATATTGCTATGTGGTAAATGTAATATTTCAAGAGAGTGATTATTACAGTCTGGATATTATTAGATAGGTTTATCTACAAGATTTAGTAAGCCAAGTGCAATGAGTAGCGGTAATGGATACAGTGCATTTAGGATGTTGATACTCTCATTTTGCTTAGTCTATGGAAAAGAGATTTGTTTTTAGATACTGCATAACAAACTATCTGAAAACAGTGTGGACAGTCAAATAGCAGTCTCTGCTGGTGAAAATGATGTGCAGAATTCCAGAATTCCACTTTAACTCTCCTATTCTCCCAATGTAATTTGCTTTAAGCAGACTCCCTGACTTCAGTTCACTTTTCTCCCTCATTTTTTTTGGAAGCAGCCTGAGACCTAAATCTGGCCCCAATATGCAACATTCCTATTACTAAAGACCCTGCTCTGGCACTTACATGTAACATGAGTAACTGCTGGCACTTGAAACCCAATCCAAAGCCCACTAAAGCCATAGGAGAAACTGTTACTGATTGCAGCAGGCTTTACAGTAGGGCCTTAGGTAGTCATGTTTACATTAGCTCCTTGTTCATGGGCATATGTTTTTGCACTAAGATTCAGATCAATGATAGATGGGTCAGGTCCCAGGAAAAGAAGCTGTCCCAGAGTCCCTGGAGCTTTTCTCACATGTAAATAATATCATGTCCTTTGAGCTGAACAAAGTTATTAAGGGGCATTGTTAATATGATTTTTTAGTTGTCAGATAGCAAATAAAAATAGTGACGTTCTAAATAAATGTACCACTTTACCGCAGCCAAGGAATATAAGAGACCTACAGTAAGCAGGATTGGAGGAAATTCATTCTATGTTCAATGACCAAAATGATCTGTTGAATCATGCAAAAACCTGAATCTCACCTCTACCTACAGGACATGGAGCTATGTTCAGGAGAACGAGCTGCTATATTCACTGTTAAGAGTTGTAACAGTGTAAAATGCATATACCTGCATTTAAAAAGATATGTCTTATACATTTTCTCCTACCTGCTAGGAATTCCACTTATAGCTCTATTTCATTCCCACTCTTTTTTGACTTAACCAGACAGTGAGCAGTGAGAACGTAGCATTGCCTCAAGCTCCTAAACAGTGGGAAGGAGAGTAACATGGAGGGAGGGAGTTTGACAGGCTTAACTTAACTACGATAATAGTAACAGTGGGAATTCTAGCAGAGGAGAGGCATGACCACCACGGATTACCAGGGTGGCCTGGATTGCCTGGATAGCCAGGCCTATCTAGCCTAGCTTCCAGCCTCTCAGGGTGGCAAATGACATACTTTATGTACTGAAGTCGGCAATGAGGGACTTCAGATAATCTGGTCTGTACTGTAGGTCTCATTCTGATGCACAAGATTTCATTTCCCTTCTGAGAGTATTAAAACAACCAAATTTCAATCCCAGCCCACTGTTACTGGCAATGGATTCCACAGTCTGACTCTCTGTCCTGTGAAAACTATTTCCTATTGACCATTTTAAATTTCTAACCTTCAAATGTTACTGATTGTTCCCATTTTTCTCTGTTATTCGAGAGGGAGAGCTAGTCCCTGACATTTTTTTAGATGTATTTTAGCTGTACGTGTAAATATGTTTTTACCTTGAATATCTAATTTGGCTCATTCCAGAACAAGTGATCTCAGACTTTTCAAAGCAAAATGGTTTGTGGAACAGGGATTCATGAGAACAAATAATGAGCATTACTCTGAATACCCCTAAATACACCAGCATTCACAGTAAAGATCATTCTTTGGAGGCATGAATTTTGAATTTGTTAGTCTGTGATGGATTAGATCCAATAGCAAGAGCATTTAGTTGCCTAATGGCCTTTAGCCAGGTGGTTAGAAAATCTTCCCGAGAGAAAGAATAAAAAACTTGAATCGCTTCAATAAACATAATGTGATGCAGAGTCCTTTCTTGATGCACAGCTCAGCTCCTTGCTATGTGCACAACAGGTCTGAGACTCAGGCCCCCAGACCTATTAAAATGCATTGAAAAATGTGAAAGGAGATAATCTTCTTTTTTTTTTTTTTTAAAAAAAAAAAAAAAAAAAAAAAAAAAAAAAAGAAGGAGCCCATTTTTATGCTTCAGCCTATCTGAAGCTTTTGGTCTCTGACAGGAGTGTTCTGTAAATTTCTATCAGATCAGGCCTCACATGGAATTTAGATGGCAGTTGTGGACATCCACAAAACAGGAATTTTAGGTACTTGAAGACCATTTGAGTAAAATGAAAAGCTTCTGTGGAGCATTTATCCTCCTAGGAAGGAAGAGGGATCAGAAGATGCGCAGAACCTTTTCACTGAGTTTCACAATTTCAGTTTGTCATGGCCTTATCACTTCAGCACCTTCCGTCACCTACTACAACCTCCAGCGTCATCTTACAGCACCTAAATCTCCTCTGCTTTACAAGCTGCTGTCAGGAATTTAGTACCTTAAGGCTGACTTCAACACCTTTCTTTTATGTTTTATGTTTTTTCCAGTTTTATAGCCATTACACAACTGCAATAAATGGCAACAAATCAAGTGAATGACTTAAAGCACCGCAGAAAAAAAATCTCTTGTCTGCCCATGCTGCTCTCTTAAAAAGAGTTAAGTGCTTATTAGAGTAATAAGTAATATTTTGACTTGCAGAACAACACATTTTCTTCTCTTCCTTGTTGATTACTTAATATAAACAAAATAATTGACTTTACTCTAAGCTCTTTTTGATGAGGCAACACTAATAAAGAGCACGTGATTTGAGATTCTAGCTGTTTCAGGTGCAGCTCTCACTTGGCTCAGTGCTGTCAATGGATCCTCAGGGAGCCCCTTTTCCTGCTGCAAGGAAAGAAATAAGCCTCAGCTTCTGATTGATCAAGGTATGTCTGTATTTAGTTACATGATGTCTGGCTATTTCAGGTTTGATGTCAATGGGCTTCATTTCAGGCTCTAAGCATAGTAGTGCCTATAGTCTTGTGATGGAATAGTTAACTGGGCACATTCTTGATTTTCCCTTGGGTTTATCCATGGTTAACCAGTGAACCGATGAGCTATTTCTATGGTTTAGATTTTTTTAGGTTCCTGGAGATGGTATATATCCACTGGCAACAGGTAATAATCCTAAGAACTCCAAACACAATCCCTAAAGACTAAGAGAGAACAATCAGATGATTACAATTCACAGTTGTTACCAATGTGAACAGTGCTCAGATAATAGCAATCCTGGAAATGTTTACAAAGAAGAGTTTATCACAAAGGCAGTGTGGTGTTCATGCTCCCATGTTACATACACACACATATACATATATTCATTTGTACACATGCACACACACATACATAAATGCATATACATATACATAAAATAGATTCTACAGTGTAAAGAAGATTGTATTATATTATGTCAATCAATTCCCTCCTTCCCCATCAATAGCTATTCAGATTAATTTTAATACAAAATATCATACCAAGGATGATTACAGATATAGTAAATAAAAGCATAGAATTGATGTGAAGCATAGAGGGGAAATTTTTTCACCTAAACACCTGTCCCAGAACATGGGAAATATTTTTTTAAAGCACACTTTCTTCCCTCTAGGCCCTAAAACTTCATTTTATATTTGTTTACAAGTAATTGGTTTTCACATTTACAAGAGAAGCACAAGAACCAGCACTGATATTGTGAGGGTCTGCAGGATTGTTTCTAGCCTAAGTGTGCACATGTAAAATATAGCTAGGGTCCAAGAGAAGGGATAATTGTACTGTTCTGTATAACCTTACCCAGATCACTGTCTCTACTAGAAAGTTGGGGACTTCTCTCTGGAGAAAAATCATACTGCTTCACTTGTGAGGACCAAAATTTGTGGATGTTGGAAGGTACCTAAAATGACAGCCTCAGAAGCTAGAGGGATCCCTCTTAATTTCCCTTTTTTAGTTGAAAACCATTTTCTGATACAGAAAAGAGTTTGATTCTTTCTCCCCTCTAGGCAGAAATCAAAACATTCCGTTTAATTTTAATGAATATTTTATCTATCTTAAATTTTCTTTCCAGAACTTTCCAGTTGTTTACTATTTGAGAGGGAGAAGTGTACAAGTAAGTGAAACAAAGTAGGATGAAAAGACGTAGGGGTGGGAAGGAAGAGCATCTACAGACTTTTAAAAGCGATAGGTCAATACAATTACTCCCTTTATTTCTACTCTTCTCCTTTGGCACAATCACATTTTCAAAGTGGGGTCCAGGCCTTTAACCATGTCATTCATATGACTGAATATGGCTGATAAGTTCAGCCTTCCAAGCCTCCCTTCAAATCTTTGAAGATTTAAAGATTTAGACATCACTATTTGCTGTAAGTAGGAATATTGATATCTTCAGTCTTTGAAGAAACATTGAAAAGTCAGAACTAGCATTTAGTTATCAGATTTGACTTTGTGTTCCTCCTTCAGACTGTCCCTTTTACTTAAAAAGTCAATAACATGCATTTCCCCAATTGTGTTTAGTTCAGTAGTTTCATGTCCCAAAAAGTGTTTCCTTCATTTGTCCAAAAATTTCCTAAAGACATTATGTTTTTCTGTTGTTTTCTATGATCTATTTATTTTGTCACCTGGTGAAAATTCGACCATTTGCGTAACACTTCTGTTTTGCTGAGGGCTCTTCTACAAGCCACTGGCCCAAGCAACCCTTCAGGAAGGTAGATGTACACTTTGGAACCAGTGCACAACTTCTCTACTCCTGATGGTCTTTGTGCACAAGAAATGATTACTACAGTCAATATTTGCTTTTTGGTCCCCTGTGTCCAAAAACTGCAGCAATGATGCGTTGAAGGCAGCTCTCTTCCCACTTTGCACTATTGGACTAGCACACAGGAGAGACATCTGGGCTCAAAACCTAGTTCATAGTACCACAGCAGCACAAACAGCTGCCAAACTACCTTCCAGTAATACCCTTCAAAATAGATTCTGCTGGCTTAACAGAAGTGATCAGAAAATTGTCACCTTCAACCAGCATCTATATTCCAACATATTCTGTGTAACATAATTTTCATCAAAGCCAGGGTATGAAAGGGTATATTTAGGAGTTTATATTTCAAATAGGTCCTTCCTTATCTCATTACCTGTGTTTGATAGATGATACATGGTCACTCGTAAAACATCATCTTTACAGCATATTCTATGTCCCTGTTATTACATAGAAAGCAATAGATCTATGCATGGGACTGTTTTGTTACCATCTTACACTATTGTCAAGTAAAGCAGCATTTTAAACTACGTATGGGTTTGAAATGCAATAGATATTGTGAGATAACTAAGCAGGAGATCCCCCTACCCTGTTCAGCTTAGTGCATTAGTTCAATATTAAACCTTAACAAAGCATGAGGTCTAGCTCTTTTTGAGTTTAATGGATTTATTTTTGCTGAATTGGGCGATGTTAAAGAATTTAAAAATCTCTAGATAAATCTCAAGCTCAAGGTATGATAGATACTATGGAAATACCGATGAAGTGGCTAATTATGGACTAATTATGGGCTAACTATTTCTCTCCATTCGTTTTTACTCTCCAGATTATTAACATGACGTTAAAACTGATTAAAATTTTTTTATATCTAGTGCAGAGTTGCATTCACCCTCTGCTGATGACTAGGGTACCTATAAACACATCTACCTGCTTAGGTGAAGAACTGAGTTCACGCTATCTCTGCTCTAAGTCAACAAGAGGTAAATCAGTGCAGAAGCTGTTTTGACACCTGCTCATGAAATTTTCCTGGAGTTAATATATCCTGCCTCCTAGAATAGACATATCCTGACAAGAGTAGACATTGCCGGTATGTGTGTGGGTGCTAATCTTGGCAGTAACACTGAACTCCCATATGCTGATGAACTCCAGACACTTGTTCCCTTATACAGAGAATTTACAGAGAATATTGTGCTTCTCTAAACTCAGCAGTAGTACTTTGGACAAGTTCTTCTTACCAGTTACCACTTCACCGATGACCTTCTTAAAAAGGAGGAAGAAAAACATAGTAAAAGATTAAATAAATATAAAAACAAATAAAAACTACCAAAAATTTCCTGGCTGGATTGCCTCTGGCTGGATTTAAAATTCCATTACTGACATTATCAGTTAATCAGTTAATCTTAGAAGATCTCCTAGGGAAGTTGAAACCTCAATTTCTTTTCTAGATAGGTAAAGGAAAACTAAAATAAGCAATATAAAAGATACTCTAATAACCACATCTAACTGAAAAGAAAAAGATCATTTTTAAAAAGAAAGTCTAAAAGATGTCTCACAGATCAAAGCTGGAATTCAAATTAAGATTACTTAGCTTAAGACTTAAGGCTTAAGAACTTAAGTTCTTAGCCAACAAGTAACTGAAAGGAAACTGAATATGATGTGCTTTTAGAGAAATAGGATTTTAAAGTCCAATTCTTTTACAGTTGTTGCAGGTGAAGAAGGTACACAACCCATGAAATCATCCATCACAGTTCCTTGGCCCACTGTGAAGGAAGAGGATGTTTCTAGGATGATTTTCACAGACTTTGAGCAGAGAACAGTAGAATGTTTTCTCAAAGCTGAATCATCCAAATACTAACAGCAGAGAGAGAGATGTTGCCGTGTGTAAGCTGATAGACGGAGGCCTCCATCAAATAGTCACTCAGTCCTGTCCTCTGTGAGTCAGTGCTCGGTAGGAAAGGTGTCACATTTAGGCCATGCTATGTCTTTAAAATGTTTTACTTAGCTGACTGATATCCAGGGTTCCAAAAAATTTGTGTCTATCAAAGTGACTTTACACAGACAAAGATGAAACCCTGATATCAAAACAAGGATGAGAGTCATTGTTTTCTCATGAGAATCACATCTGTGGTTGAGACCTGCATGTAGAGCAGACAATGTAGCAGGGACTGCAGAAACAAGTTAGACGAGAAAGAGCTTTTTTTTTCCAGAAAAGATGAAGAGGCCTGGCAAAATGTTTATGAAAAGTGAAGTGAAATGAGCTTAAGAAGAGTATGTCAAGCTGTCAGAGGCATTCTGGAGTACACAGTTAGAGGCGGCAAATAATATGGACTTACATATCTGGGACTTGTCTTTCCTTCTCTGTTCAAGAACTGTAATTCTGACGGTGGATTTTCCTTCTGCTCCATAGCTTTTAGGAGGCAGGAGTAGGTTTATCAGTCACTGTGCCAGTGCTTGCTTTCCCTTTATGTAAGCTTTTGTCAACATTCAATCTGTCTTCTAGCAACAGCAAAGAAGGCTAAATTTCTGTACTGCTCAAAAAAAAAAAAAAATCCTACCTTATTGTTGAGAGAAAAATCATCCAAATTCTATGAAAATGTGAAAAATTTGAAGCATAGAATGACAATAAAAGGAATTTGTACTGAAATTAAAGAACATTATGACTATTACTTCTTAAATGTGTTTTTCCTAAACTAGCAATTGTCTATTTGTATAATAATCATTTTGATATTTTTCTTATATGTCTTGCTTATTTTTAGCAAACAAAACAGCTTCAGTAGTTATTGACATCTTAGAGTATCACTCTTACCATATCAATTTTGGAAAATGATTGTTTTTGTAATTATCCTATTATTTTTTTCCCCTCAAAAAGGCAAGGAAATTTTATAATTAATAAGCTAGCTCTGTTGTGAACACTTTAGAAGTCAGTGTTCTCAATGCTATGCTTTTAAACTTACTAGAGTAAGTTAAACATGGGTTAAAAATGAAGGACAAGTGAATATGGAGCCAAACTCGGTATAGGCTGATGTCAGAAGTATCTACAGGCTTTGTTCCTGATAAAAGACAGATAAATGCAGAGTTTAGATCTGTATAAAAACAGAAAGAAAACAGGCAGCTCCCAGTACTGATAAGAAATAAAACCTAGTGCCAATAGCAGTAACAAGGCAACAGGCACCACGAAGACAGCAAGAGATAGGTTGGCAGACAGAAGCAAGAAAGAAACGATGCAGAACCCTACTATGGTGACAGGACAAGAGTCTGAAGGCTTCCAGCTTTGTGCAGTCAGGCAAAGAGCTGCCTGCTTGCTCCTGCGTGCTCCACGAGGTGCTCCACAAGGTGCTCCAGGGCTCCTAAAGATAGTCTCTGCCAGCCTCCTTTGCTTGGCTCTTGGGCCTCCTGGGGTCTCCACTGGGGACACACTGGCACTAGTACACACAGGCAGGTAGCTCTTCAGCCTGGAGAACCTGGGGAAAGATAGGCATGCAGCCCAGGGGGGACCTTGTCTCCAGAGTGCTTGCAGCAAATGCCATAGGATGAAGAATACCTTCAGATGATGTGAAGGCATCCCACTGTCTGATCAAATTTGCTTTGTATCAGTCTAGGTTAGCAATTTCCTAAGAGCTCGTGACAAAAATGAGAAAGAAAAGGCAGCTTCCACTAGGACAGAGCAGATGACATTTTCAATAAGAGATAAAGAGTTGCAAGCAACTTTTTGTCTAACAGACATGGACACAGACTTCAGTTGCTGAGTTTCTGAAGAGAGTTATCACCCATTACAGCAAAGTGCTGTAAGAAAGGCATTTCTCTGCAGTGTAAAATATACCCCTGGTAGTCAATTGCCATTGAAGTAAGTCTGTTTGCTAATGACAAGTATTGCTAGACAACCCAAATTTTCAGGTCAGCTATCACTTTGCTACCAAACAAATGACCTCAAGCTGCCCTTTGAAAAGCCAGTGTTCCCAGGCGTTGCGTAGGAACACTGCTATTTAAAAATGAGTCTAGACCTTGAAAGAATTTGAGAAACTCTGTAAACAGAGTTTAAGATGCCAGTTCTTCAGGTAGGAAACTTCTTACATGTTTATTTCCTTTTGCATGGAGTTATTAATCCTTATATATAATCTGACTCTCTCCCTGCAAAACATGAATTAAAAATAAAATTATAGCTTGATTTTCTAAAATTTCTATTTCTTTATTTAAGGCTGATTTAGTAGAAAGAAAAAATACTGCCATAAAGAATAAGGAGTATATTAACAATGCAGACTCTGTCTCAGTTATCAGGTCAATATCAATAGTGTATGTTGGAGAAGAGATGAAACATATTGTTAATGATGCCAGGACCTCATAATAGCAGCAACCATCAAACTTTTCCGCTAAGAATAGGCAACAGAACTAGCAGAGGAAGGAGTGTTTTGGCTGTCAGAAAAAAGGTGAGTTCAACTGATAGAAAAGAAAGGTTTGCTTCTTTTTCCTTATTAAATATAAATTTACAATAAAATCAAGAAGGTAGAAGAGCATATAATCTGTGACCGTAAGCATAAGCAACTCAATGTTATATATTGGCAAACTGTAATTTGTAATCCTTTTTTTTTTTTTTTTTTTTTTTTTTTTTTGCATTCTGGTTCAAACCACATTGTTTGGATCATTCTGGAAAACTAGGTTGTATAGAAAAAGAATGAGGAAAGCCCTTGTTTCTTCCATCCTGTCTTACAAAGGTACACTGAAACTAAATTAATGTTTGTCATTATGGTTCATATGACGGAACTCAACTTTCATAACACAACATGCAGTAATTCTAACTGTTTATTCTCTGTCTTCCCCCAAAAAATCCGTCAGAATAAAGTAATAACCTTTTTTTTTTCTTCATCAGGAATAATAAGTAGATAGGGATAACTAAAGGCAAAAAGTGTCTTAATTTGATAATGTTCCCCACTACCCCGAGGGTAACAGCTAGATTGATCTATTTTCACACAAAGAGTTATTAATAAAAATGACCATTCCTAACAATTCATAGATTGAGTCCTTTTTTAAGATGGTAGTCCAGGTAGTTCACAAAAAGAACTGATAAGCTAATGTAAAAAATTCATTCTTATATATTTACAAGGCTTTTACAGTAGGAATGTTCACAGAACTTGTTTAAAATGCTTTTGTTCTGTTCTGAGAAGGTCCAAAGTATGGAAATGCTGGGTTTCAGTATCATCTCTAATGCAAGCTAGAGATTATAATGAATTTCTGGCCCTGGCTCCTCATTAGCAACTGAGACAAACTGGGATACTGGATCATTTTGTAACCTAGTCATGACTATTCCTCCAGTAGTGCACCAGGCTTCTCCAACACTGGGACTCAGATACATGGCATGTTAGAAGAACAACGCAGTTCCTAAAAAAGACCTTACGGAATGGGTCTTTTTCAGCAGGATTTACCAGCCTTGGACATCACTAGAGCCGGCAGGCAGAGGTCATAGGTTAACCATAGTTTGAATTTTAGACTATTGCAAATGTTCCATACCCTCCATTACCACTAATGGACAATATGTGCAAAGAAGATACCAAGTACTAACGTTTCAGAATTTATGAGCCCACTTAAGTAATTGTGCTCTTTCTAGAAGGTTTCTGCAATACATTGTGAGGGGTGATAAATGAGCTATGGCATGACTGATCTTAAATAATAATGCATATTTTAAGCATGTATTATTTCCCTGTTTCTACAGATCATGCATAAAACTGGTAATTTTGTTCATTATGCATACTAAGTCATAGCACAGACTATTTCTTGCTTCTGACTCCTGAACAGTCTTTTCTTTTTTTTCTCCCTATGCCACTGAGAATACTTATTGATTGAAATTCATAACCTGGAAGAGTGTGAGAGAGTGCAGGCTGCGGCATTCTCAGGCTCCATCCGCCATGTGTCCGAGCTCCCCAGGAGAGAGGCAAGGAAGCCACAAGCCCCTCGGAGTGGGATGCAGCATTCTGACTTCCCAGCTGTCACCGCATGCTCTGATTGTCACAACAGCTTAGAACAGATTAGAGGAAGTTGCTTTGACTGGCATATTAAGAAAATCAGTTGTCATTAGCATACTCAACTAGGTAGGCCTAGCTCCCCAGCGGTACCTCCAAGCATAGCTATCCTTTGTTTGATTAATGAATGGTGTTAGCAATTAAAAGCAAAACACATGACGGGCCTAGTGCATCCTTTGCAATCCAATTTCATCTTTTGCTGAGAGCTAATGAAGAGTAAACAAGAAGCTGAGATAAACTGGGCTGATAAGGAACAGAGCCTGTATGTCTCCTTGACTTCATTTGCACAACTCCCAGAAATATGTCTGTGGGCAGCCACCAGACTGAGATTTATTTGTTTGCTCAACTTGATTAATAATTTTGCACTTTTGACTTGGTTTCATGTTTTCTTTACATTTGCCCAGGTATTTGAACCAGATAACTAGCAAATGACAGCTTAAAAGGCATTACGTAGGCAAATATACAAACACACCCTGCCATATCTGTCTTGCATTTTCATGTGAATGACACATGTCAAACTGATCAAGGCAGAAGGATGCAATGATTTACTTTTTTTGAAATTGTTCACAGCCATGTTTGTACGAAAGGTTGCTTAAGTAAATTAGTTTCAGTCAACAGCACTGTAGAAAAATGGTTAAAGTGCTAAACAGACAGGTGGATCCAGTCAGCCTTTTGTGAATTTTTATCAAATCTCTGGGAAGGGTCAGGAGATCGCATTTCCCCCTGAAGCAGTAGAAGTCGCAGAACTCCTCCTGGTGGCTTAACAAGATCTGTCCTTGCACCTCACATCTGGGATCTCTTGACTTGAAATCACCACCTGTGGATTCAGCTCATGGAGGGATAAAAAAAGCTACTAAAATTTAGAAAGCAAAATTCCTTAGGGTTTCAGATTGACTGTTGTAATTTTGAACTTCTGTGCCCCAAAGCTTTTTTTTTTTTTTTTCAAGATGCAAAACTTGCCTTTTTTATACTTCAGATCCATAGCATTACTCCTCATTCTGCATGGATGACAGGATTCACCTATATTAAAGAAGTGTTCAGTAAAATACATTTTAGAATTTGAAATCACTGCTTATGGCTCGATGTGATCAAAGAGCAAATGGAAATAAACATCATTCTGTATCTCCCTGCACCATTTTAAATATATATTTTTAAGGGAGTTATTGAAGAAAACTAGAGCTTTTGCTAGCCCTGGTGGATGTATACCCTGCCTCTTGTGCTCTGTGCTCACACCCAGGCCTAAAACAGAGCAAGCCTTCACTTTTGTTGTTTCCATCTACAGAAAAGAGTGACTGCTTTGATATTCATGGAGTTTGTAGTCCATAATTGAGGTCTCTGGGTATTTGGAAGAACCAATTCTTGGCTCTAACTGCAGCAATATTCTATTATATCAGCCGTACTGTGTAACTACAGTGTGATCACTGTGGTTATACTACAAGTTAGTTAACTGCTGCCAAAACAAGTGGGCGGAGGGAAACACAAGAGTTTCATCTTTTAAGTAGCATTACATTTTGTTCCTGTCAGTGTTCTGCCCTGTTGTAAAAATAAAGGAGTTGTTGCTGTGTCTGAGAGGCAGGAAGAGGTAGGCTCCAAAGACATGCAGTACAGCAGTCTGGATTCATACCTTCCTAAAGTTTGCTAGTGTTTATCCAGGGGTTTGAGTCATATCTTTTTGTTGTGGAACTAATCTCATGCTAGAATCAAATGAAGAAATGGACTGACAATAATTGACTCTTTCCGGAGGGAAATTCTTTCAAATTCAAGCTCTAGCTGTTAGGCTGTGCCTGAAGACTCAGGGGCTTCCAGGTGGTTCCTGCCCAGGTTCCTTTAGCCCCGAGTGGGACAGAAGTTTTGAGCTGGGAAGGACGAGTAGGTTTGGTTGGAGGTAGCAGTAACAAGTAAGCCTTGCAACCTAGTATTGGCAGAAAGAGCCTAACAATATTTTTCAAATCTTTTATAAGAAATTATATGAAAGACAATGGCTTACACACTACAGTCTCTCACACTGGCAGAACTTCAGAGGAACTGTAGATGTTGCTCTAGGCTACTGGTCTAGTGAGAGCTGGATAGCAGTCCAATAAACTGACCTGCTGAGGGCTGTGTGTTGACTTCACCTCACCAATCACCTCGCATCTGTCTCCACAGCCAATAATCATAGTTTTATGCAGATAGACTACATCTCATCTGCTACACACAATTCCATGGAAGATTTATAAAGATAGGACAGTCACAACAATGTGTGGCATATGATCAGTCTTTTGAAAAGTCAGAACTGCAGTAGTTAATGAAATAATAGATAATTAGAGATAAAATTGAAGATTTTGAATTCCCTTTTAATTCACTAGAGAATAATACATTACATGAATGTCCTGAGGCATTGCATCTTCTACACTGGTACTTTGCTGCACATTTCATGCTTGAGTTCATGCAAGATAAGGTATTAAAAGAAAATTGTAGGTATCCATTATTTAAATAGAGCTATGATTCTACAGCTCAGATGATAAATTAATTTGTAGAATCAAAATAATGTCAATATATTCTATAGGTAATTACTGTATATGGATTGTGCATGTAGAATAGCCACCAAATTGTTGCTTTACAGGGTCTTTCCTTTTGAAGCTGTTTTTGCAGCTTGAAGGAAGTAACTGGGAAATGTAAGAGGACTGCCCCCACTGTGACCAATATATATGCATAATATATTTATAACATACTCCAATCTTCTTTCTCTATACCCTGTCTAAAAATTATGCAAAGTTCAGGACTGGAGCTTAACCCTCACTAGTCCAGGATAAACTTTTATAGCATTGCCCAGATATTTGACCAAGTAATTCCAGTTAACATCACACTAAATCCTTATGCACAGCTTTAAAAATTGAACTCTAAGGACTAACATATTTGCCAACATTCTTTATTATTATCATTATATCAACAGGATTTGTAGAGCTGGGTAACATCAGTTCATCACTGCCACCGCCTGGTAAAACCCCAAAACCCAATATACATGAGCACAGGTTCACACAAAAGATACTGAAGGGGTTAAACAAAGAAGAAAGATCATGTCTTGAGGATAATTATCCTAAGTCAATGCATCAATGTGAAATAGAAATGTAAAGATCCACACAATAGTTTCCAGAGATCTGGGTGGCTTGGGGTTTGGGGTGGTTTTCTTTTGGTTGATTAATTAGGCTGCAGGTGTTTGTAAATAGGAGATTGGGAGTGGTTAGTTGAGGTAAATGCAGCTAGGAAAGATGACATTATTATCCTTCAGATCCTGGCTGATCTGCCACATTCTGCATTGTCCAATACTGTCTCACTTGGACTCACTCTTCAATCCTCCCCTTGTTGTCAACTGTTTGCCTTCAGACCAAGATGCTTAGAACTAAATGTCTGATAATCTGCTATGGGCTTTTTCTTATTTCCACTTCAGTCCTCTTTCCTTGCTTCCTGATACCCAGATGAATCTATTAGTTCAGCAAGACTCTTGAGAAAACTTTGGTTCCTATTTAATCTTTACTCTTGCTTTATAATTTCATGTCACCTATTTTGTAATTTTGTACACCAATATTTCAGTCTTTATTCCGACTAGAAACTTGCCTGCTATTCAGCCAGTCCTGAATGCAGCCAGATGAGGAAGTCCTGAGCTTCAGCTGGGATTATAAACTGCCAGTAACACTGAAGGAGCTGGCAGGTGCGATCATCATACACAAGAGAGCATCTCCTGTAGTCAGGGAGGCTGGAGGCCGGTGTCCTCTGCAACATGAGTACGCTTAAAGCTCGGCTGACTGCAACATTACAGCATGGCGTTGATAGACTGAGCAAATACCTCTTTGCTTAACTCGGTCTTCCTGCAGCTAGATCTCTATTCGTCACAGAGCTAGGAAGCTTAAAGATGACTCAAGTATGTCAACTGAATTATAGGGTAATCTTAACAGCTCTTAGCATACAACCACCATTTACTCCTTGAATATGTGTCATCACATTCTTTTTCATTCTTTTTTTTTTTTTTTTTTTTTTTTTTTTAATGTTTTCATGTAATTTTAAGCAGGGAATTTCTGGTGCAAGTGGGAAGAGACTATATTAATGCTGACTGGGAACTGGATATTCCCCAAAAGAGGATTCTTTGCTGTAGGCCCTTTCTAACTGTTCAAGGACTAACAGAATTTATGCAATTTTAATAAGTGTGATAAAAAATATACCATGCTTTTGGGTCAGTGGTTTCTAATGTGAAGCTGCCATGCAAGACATCCTGCAAGCTACTGGTCAAAATAGAAAGCTGTCAATATAAATATGGTAAATTAGGAAAACTAATCTGGCCAGTGAGAAGATGGCTAAAGTCACTGTTCTGTTGATGGGTTTATTTCCTCTCCTGTTTTAGCTTGGCAGTTTTTATATAACTTACATTATCACAGCTGTCTTTGTGCCAGGAGGAGTGAAGTACATTCCTGTTCCAAGCTTCTGCTACTCTAGATAAGCCAACAATAATTATTTCTGAGTGAAACAAAATTAACCCTCACAATGGAGCCTGAGTCCATAGCTATAGTCCAATTTGGAGGTTGTTTGTCTTCTTTAACCCTATTACCTATGATTTTATATCAAATAATTGAGGTTCTTGTTTTAGTAACTCACATTTCATATTAAACATTTCCATAATGTATACTTTGACATTATTGTACTGGTAGAAAAGGTGCAGCACAGCAGAAACAAGTGAATACCAAGTAAGCCTTATACTTTTAGGCTGACACAGGGAATAAATCTGTACCTAAGTGTTGCGGAAGTTGTCATTTAAAATCAGTATTAATTGAATCTCCATTCAGATTTTGAAAATAGTCAAAATAACAGAGAAGAAAATAATAGACTACTCTAAAGAAAAATAAAAAAATATTATTCCTCAGATTTAAAGTATCATGTGATGGCTACATATACGGGTAGATAGTATGATATATTTGTCTTAATCTGTGGAACAGAGGTGACTGTAGAAGACATGTTTTAGTACACTATCTTGTACTTCATATTCCACAGTGTATTAGCAAGTGCAGCTTTTCTGGCTGATAAGAAAAATATTTCTGCTGACTCCTCCCACTGAGGAGTAATTCACTAAAGCCACAATGATAAGCAAAAGCAGATCCCCATGTGTTACCGCGAAGATGTTTAGACAGCCAATAATCCACTGAAATCAAGTGATCTATATTGAAGGGGATATGCCTAGTAATACTAAAACAGGCATCTGTTGACAGCAAGTCTGAATACACAGTATAAATATACCTACCTAATCCTTCACACTCATGTGTAGGTCATGTTATACGGCTCCAGTGAGGTCCAGTGTACCTCTCTTCCCGGTTATCCATGGGTATGCAATTAGAAGTGAAGTAGGCAGACAGATGTTGAGCAAGCACTGAGACATCACCATTCATCATCAGCTAGCAGATACTGAACTTGGCTGACTACCCCAGTTAGTCAGGTAGTTTGGCAAACTGTCTCTCAGCACTAGGTTTTTCACTCGTAATCTCAAATTGTACTAAAAGTTCACTCTGTAAATCATGTTAAGATGGGGGATGGGATCGGCTTCATTTTTCTCCGGCAAGTAGAGTTATTAGAAATTCAGACCTTTTACAAGCAGTGTTGCATCTGTTTGAATCTCACCTTTCATCTCAAGATAGCATCACTGTCTATTTAAAAGAGAAAAGGGCATTTGGCCAGCTATTAAATTGAATTCCTTTCCTCAGTCCTGCATATGCTTAGTCTTGCATATGAAACATAAAAAACAAAACCAAAGGTCTAATAGGTGGGACCATAAGGAGCTTCACATGCCATCTCTGAGTAAAAGAGATCAAACAAAGACTTTCAGGAGCTCAGAAACATGTCATCATATGTGGTATTTCCCTTGTCAGCAGCAAAGCTGTCTCTAATGCACAGCACACTTAGCAAATCAAGAATGCTTCAGGCCAAATTTGGGTAAAAGCTAAAGCTTTGCCTCCCACAGGTTTTATCTGCAGCTGCCGAAGCAAACATTTCTACCTTCCCTCCCTCCCTGAGTAGGAGATTGTGTTTCAGACCATTGTTTTCTGTAGACACTTATTAACCTTGTTGAATTTAGAGCAGGGGATTGCACTCAATATCTATTGATTAGCAGTCAGTGCTGCAGTAATCCTTAGGCCTTGATCAATTCAGGCTGTTGACTAGGCCTTGGTACACAGCAGTGCCCTTTTCAGCAGTCATTGATATGCATGCAAGGATGTGGGAGAAGCAGGAGGGAAGGTTAGTGTGAAGTCAAGTGTTTATACATTACAGGAAATTCCTGGTGAGGTGATGGCAGCTTTTATCATAGCCTGAAACAGTCCAGGGTTTAAATCATGCAAGCTTACATCAAATAAAAACACTTCTTGAGACAATGTCCTAATACAGAATTCATTACTCAGTGATTGAAAGCAATAATAAGCTTCACCTAGGTGAAAAAAGAATCAGCAAATTCTTCCAAGCTTGTCTCCTTCAATTAACAGCAAAATAATAAACCATCATGCATCATTTGTTTTCTCTCTTTGTTCATTCTTTCTGCTCAGAATTGAATGTGATTTGACATAACACCTATTTCCTATAGGAAATTGCCTTCTTCAACTCATGATGTCTCTTGCACCATACACAAACTACAAAGATACCTATTTATTCAGAGTACAGTATGAAAGGGCTTTTTGACACGTTGTCCATTTTGTTCTCCTGTTTGTTCTTTTTTCAGCATAGTCTGAAAAAAGTCTCTAATTCACAACCAGGGATGGTATACTTTGGGAAGACTCTAAAGTATCCTGTTTCCAGCTCTCCACCGCATTCCCATTTCAGCCCAGCTGCCTGCATGGCAGCCACCAAATTATGACTTCTACAAGCTAAATAAAAAGCTATGTGGCCTTTCTTACTTAATATTCCACACCAGAAATGACAATTCAGAACTGCTGATTCAGGAGCTGTCTTTTTGGTATGTGAGCATATACCTCCAGGAGACGTATAGGGCAGACAGCAGAGGACAGGATTAACTATAGCTAATTCCAACTAACTTTTATCCCTTTATGAATCAGAGCCTCTGGAAAGTAAAAAGATATCAGGATATGTAAAACTCCAGATTTTGATTCTTACTTTTTTAAGGAAAACAGAGTTAAGAACTTCCTTCTACAGTAGTCTGAAGCACTGGAGATATGTATACCAGTAATATGCAATTGTGTCTGTAGGTTTTGTGATTGGTTGCAGGGTGTGAGTCCAGTGGATGGCTGTGGTTAAATGCAAGTAGAAATGAATAGGATCTTTGATTATGCAATTGATTCCCTGGTGATTGAATGTGACTAGAACAATCCATCTGCTGGGATATCATATTTTTTTATACTAAATTAGACTATTGATATCATTCTGCCACAACAGTCATTGTTTGAACTCTATTTTTCTATCTTCCATCCTTTTCTACATGTTTCACTCTGTATTTAAGGAGAGTCTGACTACAAGTGTCACCTGGAAAGGAAAAAAAATCTAGGGAAAAAAAATCATCTCCTATGGACTCCATTCACATGAACGACCTGGCCGTTCTCTCCTCTCTACTAGCCCAGGCCTGCTTAGACTGTCATTTATTGCTTATTGATAGGAGAGGTTCAGTCACACTCTTCTTCCTTACCCATATTCTCTCTCTTCATGACCAGTCTTCTCCAAAGTCTTCAGATCTCCGCTTCACTTAAAAAAAATCAAAATAAAAATAAAATCCAAATATAGAACAGATTGTGGAAAGATAGGTATTTGCTATGTTTGGGGGAAGTGACTCTGGATACAATGACATAACTAATTGACAAACACTAAAATTCTGGATATGATTTAACTTGCCTTTACTACAGGCCAGCAACTGTGAGATAATAGGTCAAAGCCCATATAGTAAGAGAACAACCAAGAAGAAGAGCAAATGTGGGCACACGAATAACTACAAACAAACTATATATACTTATATATTTAATATGTATATTTGCTGAAGCCAAATGTGAACATATCCATTGCACTCTGGGAATCATAATCTAGTATCTCTCATGTATAATCCAAGACTATATAATGCATATTCCATTGGAGAATCCTTGTCCTACTGGAGTCCTCAATGACAGCTGATGTATTTAGAGTTTTCATAAAAAGCAGAGAACCCTGCTCAGAGAACCCTAACTTGTTTACTTAAAAGAACATAATAAATAAGAAAATGAGAACATAATAAATGCCCTACTGGGTCACAATAATGATCTATTTAGCACAATATTCATTCAGTGGCAGTAGGACATGATGTTGAAGAAGAGCATGTGATCCTGGCCACATCCTGCAGCCCATTCCTCTCACATTTTCTCAGCAACTGTTGCATTAGGGAAGTTAGAGCTTACATCCCTGCTTGATTCTTTTAGTATCCATTTATGAACCTACTGTCCATAAATCTGTCTAATCCATTCTTGGCTTTGCCTCACAACCTCTTGTAGCAACAAATTCCAAAAGTTTTCTACCCACTGTTTAAACCACTGTTTAAAGAAGTACTTTCCTTTTTGTTTTAAAATAATCTTTCTAGTTTTATTCAGTGTCCTCTGGAGTATGCAGTAAGGGATTAAGTGAGTAATAGTTCTTCATTCAACTTATTCATTGCCTCTTTGATTCTGAAAACTTTTCTCATATCCCCTACGCAGCTATCACAACTGTTTTAGTTTCTCTCCTCAAGGCAGCTGCTCCATCCCCTTAGTAATTTTAGTTACCCTTCCCTGTGCCTTTTTGAACTCCACCACATTCTTCTTCTGATACAGAGGCTAGAGTTGTACACCAAGATTTTGTATAGCAGCAAAATGATGTCTTCTACCATATGGTCAGTACCTCACCTGATGATGCCAGCAATGCCCTGGCTTCTCTGGCTGCAGCTACATATTGACCTGATGATTTCAGAGAAATATCAAAGATGACTCTAAGATCTCTTTCCAGCACTGAAATTGCTAGTTCTGAGTAGACAATCAGGCTGACAAACCAGACATGATTTAGAAGCAAGACCTTCATTAAAATCAAAAGAAAACAACAACAACAAAAAGACAGTTTGGAGCGTCCTGATACTCAGGAGCCCACTCCACGTCTCATCCCTATCTGTAGCCCTCTTGCTTTCCCATCTTATCCTGCCCACCCCGCTTAGCTGCACTGGAGAGCTAAACCATACAACCAATCTCCTTCACATACCCAGTTTTCTCAGATCACTTACTCCTCCTATCCATTTTGCATACATCCCACTTCCCATGAGCAAGTCCTGACCCCAGGCCATGGAACTCATTCATCCTCCTATTCTCCCACTCCCCTGGGAGTATCCAAAGACAACCACACCATACCAACTCACTTCTCTTTTCTCTTCCCAAGGAGACTCCAGTCTCTTACTTTCCCACTTGTTCCAACCTTGGGCTGTACATTTCTTCCTTCACTTCTTCCAGACCTTTGGTCCCTCCCAGAGTACACATCCCAGCACAGGCTAAAATACTGAAGATGCTAAAAGAATACTCAGCAAAATGTTTTAAGAGCCTTTGATTGCTGCCTTACACATGAAGAAATTACTATAAATCAGCTGCTCTATGAGTATCTGACTTGTCTCTGACCTTGCATTATATGAAAGGTCAGTCAAGATTGCTTTTTTTTTTTTTTTTTTTTTTTTTTGCTATTTTTTCCCCTCTTTCCTGGAGAGAGGTGAGTTCCCTCCTATGTGCTGCTTGAGTGCAAGGCAAGGAAGACTGTGTCTTCTCTGCATCTACCTCTGTAAATAAAGTAGTGGTGATGTTTGGAAATTGACTGAAGCCACATATTCATCCCAGGCATGGCCAGTGAAGAACTTAAAATGGGAGTGGTGGTAATGAGAAGCCCCCAGTACTGCTGGTGTTAGGAGGTTGCTGAGAAAGGCTGGGATCAGACACACACTGACCCCACAGGACATGAGGAGGCAGAGCCTCCTAGGACTCCAGCAATTGCTCAGATTTGTTGCAACTCAGGAAATAATTAAGAGGCCACCTGGCCATGAGCAAGCCTGAAGGAAGGGACATGCTTCTTCTTACAGGACATTGCATAAGGGCACAGTGGGCAAGGGAAGCTTAATTTACAAACATATAAAATGTTCTGACACACTTTAAGTTTTCTTGTTTTATTCCAGTTTTTATTCAAATATAAACTAATTTTTGCACTTAAAACAGTATTATAGCTAACAGAGAATATTGCTGGAATGGACTTGTTCAATATGACCTTTTCCTTTCACCCAGATGTACCACTTTGTGATGACTTCTCAGAATCTGACTGCCTTTTGTAACATATTTTCCATGATTTTTCCAAAATAAATAAAGAAACAGATGCTGTGAATTAGACTCAGGCCTTTTTTCCACGAAGAAATTAAATAGATCTGCTTATTTACAAAGACATTGTGTTTATTTCTTTTGTTATGTAGCATTGCAGTTTTCGATGTCGGTTGCCTTGCTCCTGCTTTCCCGCAAGCTTTGGTGAGAAGGAAGGCATGCCTGGATCTTCTAATGGTGACTGTACTTGCTTCGACGGTAGGGCCACGTCGGTGCTGACTGTTGGCTCGTGTCTGGCTCCTGAATGGTGACTCAGCTCTTCAGTCAGCCTCTTTTTCAGCGTGTGGAATAGCTGTGATGTGTAATCCCTAAAACCATTCTGGACAGACTTAAAAATAACAGGATTCATCGTTGCTTGAGACTGGCATTTACATCATGAAATAATAACTGCAACAGACCATGCCTGATCTATAATTCACTGTCTGAGAAATTCAGAGAGACTTTTCTGGCATTTCTGACATTTCTATTTGTGTGTATTTTCTAGTTATTTTCCATACAGTCAACTCTCAGTAATTATTGGTAATTATCACTAGATAATTAAGCAACAGAACTCACAAAAACAGGAAATTGTTGAAGAAATGAAAGAAAATGAAGAATCTAGGAGAATTCAGAAATTAATTTAATGAAAATTGAATGAAATTAAAATTTTATAAACACATTTTGGAATGGATAAATTTTTCTGTTTCAGAATTTAAGGTAGAATTTAGCTCTTCAGGACCATGAGAAAAAACTAAGTGAGAATTACGTTATGTTTCCTAGCTGCAGGATTCTTCTACTCTTTAGCACTGACTCTTTCAAGGGACCTTTGATCTAACTGTGAATATTGTTCCTATGCATAGAGCAACTGATAGTCAAAAACCAGATTTCAACCTACAGTCAACTCCTTCAGTCACAGCAGCAATATTTATTTTAATAGTGATAAATCTAGCTGTATCTTAGCTATAGCTTATTGATGTATATCATATCATCATAAGGAAAGTTCACATATGAACGGTAGAAGGATGGAAAGTTATGCTTTAACTACGCCAAAATGCCTAAAATGCAATTTTCAGATACTTTTTCTCATCTTTATCTCCATTTCTTGAAACTGTAGAGTTTCCAGGCAGTTATTTTATTGATTCCCTGCTCGGACATGCAAAGCACAGCTGTTTGTACTTTCCCATATGAAGTAAATTACTTTCCATATACTCTATCAACTTCTCCACCCCTAAGACTGCATTTATTTCATGCTACACAGTAAGTACCACTATGTGGAAAAACAGCAACTGACAGTCAAAGGCATGTGTCCTTTCAAAAACAAATGCAATAAAAAAATGTATTAAAGAAATCTTGCAGAATTGAATTATTTTCATTCAAGTGAAACAAAGTAATTTTGGTTCACAGTAGAAACACTGTGTACAGGAGTTGCAATGAGATCTACAGATCAGCCAGCTTAGACTGCATTCAGCCAGCAGAAGAGGAAGAAGGCCAGCTACATAAAATAACACAACAATCCTTTTTACCCACACAAAGTATTTCATTTTTATGTTTTTGGATTTCATTTTAATTTCATTTTTATGCTTTTGGTTTTCTTTGCTTTAGATTACCTTAATTAATAAGCCATATTTGTGTTCATGAAAGTAACGATTGTGCATATAGTAACTACCATTTGTTAAGAGGCTGGATGTCTTAAAGCGTATATTAGCACTATTAGTGTAAATTCAGCCAACTGAATATAGATTGAAAGCTATTTACATCCAATACATGTTTAATGATTCCTGTATTAGTTTGATAATGATATCAGTTAATGAGCTGACTGAATACAGATCTAGTTCCCACCTCATAAATTTTTTACCCTTCTGCGCACTAATTGGCAAAGGTAACAGGTTGTCCTAGGAACCCACACGGAATCTTGGTTTTGCTGAGGCTAAAATACTGGAAAAATCATGATGAGTCAGGAGATTGAATGAAATAAACTGAGGAACCTTTTTTTCCCTAGCTTTGTCTGCTGTTTGAGCATTTAAGTCGCTTACTCACCACATCTGTAAGTTCTTCTCTGCAATAGGCGCATGGCAGGAAGCAGAAAGCCACATCACATGTTAGGGACAGTGACGAGGCGCAAGGACTAAAGGACCTCGGCACCTAAAAAGGAGATAGGCAGAAGCAAGGCAGGGTAAGCCAGACCCTTTAAACAAAATGATGCACCCCACATTGTTGAAACTGGAGTGGAGGGGCATTTTCTTTCTAAAGGTAATTATTGGACTCATTAAATCTTCTGGATATTTAGTTTTCTTTAACTTTCATCTTTCCCTTTTATTTTAATGATAACTATATATTTAGCTTATTATGGTCAAATTAATCTCTAAGCATGCTCATGTACCATATATTTTTCTTTGCTACATCCATGTGATTTTATAAATGTTATATTTCTCTATAATTTATTTTTTATTTTATTAATTTGATATATACATAACTGTATAAATATATACATATATGCACACATACATGCACATTCATATACACATATATATACATATATAACATTTTAGATAACTGGACATCATATTTTCCCTCTTTGTCCAAAACCTAGCACTACTGTTACTTAGTTTTATAACTTTCTAATCAGATATCTAAACTCTTAAAATGCTAAATATAATTTCTTCAGCTTCACTATTTCTTTAGATATTTTTTGTATCTCTGTTCAAAATTTATCTTTTTTGCTTTTTTATCATTTTAAGTACTAGCCAAAAACTTTGAGCGTGAGAATGATCATCTCTTCATAGTTTCAATGAACAGTCTGAAAAAAGATTTTTTAATCATACTAGAATATTTATAGCAGCATAATATTAAATTTTAAATTGAATATGGACCTTTGCCAGCTGCAATGTGCAATTATTTTTATCCACGCCTGCCACTCCTCTTACAGTCACTTACTATTTTCTTGAAAATTCATCTTTACTAGTCAAAATGGTTCTTTCTTGATAAAGTTTATCAACACACATACCAATTTGTTTTGAGTTTTGCTGCTAATACTTTATTAAAATAAAGGTGTTTTAAACAATACAGCAATATGACAATGAGCAATAAATGAGTAAAATGCCTTTATTTAAAGAAATGCCCTTTGCAAAGTTTCATTCTGAAATGCAAAGCCTATCACTTTAATTATATATCTACTATCGAGGGATGTGAAAGTGTATATTAAATTAATGAAATGGATTACCTCAGTTACACAGTGGTTATTAACAGGAAGAGCTCCCAGTTTTCATATTATGTACATCACAAGCTTTAATTGTGTTAGGCTGAGCTAGGAGAGCTATTTTAGGAGATATTTCAACAGCACAACAATTTCTGCTGGCTTTTTGCCTGCTGGAGTTCAATTTCTGGGGGTTTCCTCATAAACGCTAACTTATTATTTCTGTCAGTCATGCTTTAGCAAACACTACTTCATTAAAACTACCCTAAAGTGGCTTCAGTTTTGAAAACTCTCTATTGATGTCTCCATGAGACAACTGGTGCTAGAGGGCTATTTCTTGCATTGAGGTTTAGAGATAAGAGTGTGATAGAGTACAAATTTGCAAAAGATCAGTTTTGGGGCTAATTGCAGTGAAAATGATAGACTATGATGAGCTCAGGCTTCCTAAGATGGATGCAGAAGTGCCTATAATATTAAAACTATGAAGCAAATTAGCTTTTAAATTATGGCTTGCAAGAACTGACACACAAGTGTAAAATCAATTAGCTGTCAGATATTGGTTAATAGTGACTCAGTGACCTGTCTTCTTCCTACTGGGAGTTGTGAGCAGAGGTTTATAATGGGGAAGACACAATGTTTTTTCTCTACTAACGATGTATTATTACATGCTGAAGTCACTTTATCGGAACCTCCTGGAAAGAGAAGTTTTCTTCCTAAAAGGAGAAGATATTGGAACTGCCATAATAGTAGAGATTAAATTTAAACCTACTTTTAGTGAGATGTCACATTGTTATACATAGGCTTCAAGTACTGTATTAGTATGGGATGGCCTAACTGGAAGGATTTCCAAAGCATTGATCTTAAGGCTATTGAGACAGAATCATCCATCATGTAACTTTAGTGATGATACTTGTCTGTAGTGTACATCTGTCTGCATGCATGGAAAATATTATTCCAGTGACTTTGCTAATCTTTTGCAATATAATGAGGATGTTGCTAAATTTAAGAACATTTCCCTTGGAGTCAAAGATTGCAGGTAAGGTAAAATTCTCCATAGGTCAAGATGTTAGGGAAAAACATGAATAGCATAATGGAGAAAGTCCAAAGAGACTGAATGTGAATTGGTACACTTTCTTACCCCAAAGGACTTGAGAACATCCTAGGAAGCGTGCAGGCATTTAAAATACATGAAGAGAAAGTAACCTCAGCCCAAATCCTGTAGCAAAGCAGCAATGTTTGCATACAGTTAGGTTAGCAAGTGGTGATCATGCTAAGGGATAAGACAAGTCTGTTGTCTCAGTAAGAGTTGCATTTATGCCCAGCACAGCTGCACTAGCTTCATCCTCAGACACTGGTAATATATTTTCTCCTTAGGCCTGAACTGTTAACAGAAAGGAAGTAGTAACATGGGATGTGGCTTGAGAAATTCTGGAGAGATTACTAAATTGCATCCTAAACTGGAGACGATGTAAGAACTGAAGTGCCTGTTTACTGTTCATTTTTATTTAGCTAGGTGCTTATATGGCCTTACCGTCATAGCATTTCAGTTAGTCACAAGAATTAGACTAGCCTCATAATCTCATTATTTATATCATGTGTTGATGGGGAACTTGAACATAAAGCTCAGTTTCACAAAACATCTAATGTGTCTACTGTGGGAGAGGTGGAAGATTTAAGTGCTGAAGTTGAAAACTGCAGAAATGCCAGCACCTCAGTAACTTAGGTCTCTCGCTCCTGTACTGTACTTAGTTTATTTTATTAAGGTTCTCTAAATAGCTTAAAGACAATAGTCCTGTTGTGGACATACCCATAAATACCCTTCTGGAAGCACTGAATACCTACAACAATAGCTGTATAGACAGAGAGAATCGACATAGAAATACACTCTTGGGTTTTTTAAGCAATGACATAGTATGAAAAAACAGAAAACTCTTACACTACCTGTAGCTATAACCCTTTCTTTCTTCATATCTGTCTATATAGTCTTAGTTATGAATGTAGCTGGCTGAGATGTGAGAGCATAGGACAAGTACTGACCCATTTAGGAGGATATCAGGATATTGTGACTTAAACAGTGAGATCAAGGAAGGTAGATCTGGCATTGCTGAGTACGTGTGGATGATGGATTGTGTTGTGTGCATGATTGGTCTGCAGAAGATGAAGGACTTAGCTGGGGAGAAGAATTAGAGGACACAGATGGCACGTTATGGTGTTGCCCCAAGGGGAAAAAATGGTCAACGTTCTCTGCGTAAGGATTGGTGGAAGAAGATAAATGAGCAAGAGTACATAGAGGAAGAAGGATGTGAACAGACTGAATGGGAGAAAGGGAGAAAGACGAGTGGGCTGAGCTGTGCAAGCAAAGTTGAATGTCCTTGTAATGTAGCACAGCACAGAGTGACAAAACTTAGTGAAATCTGTTGAGAATACAAGAATACTACTACAAGAATAATACTACAAAGGAAGTGCCAGCAACTTCCAGGTTACTAAGATTCAGGAAAATTGTGTATAAAAATTGCTTTCTAAGATAACTTTGCACTGATATCCTTTGTTATTGCTGCTAACCAACCACCCACTATCCAGTCGAGACCAACAAGGCTTCTTGACATGTTTTGGCAGATAATCAAAGGATTCCTTCCACTCCTCCCCTTCTATTTTTCTCCTAAAGGAGCTTGGGAATTATCTTTCTGAACCACAAAGAATATTTACCTGACTGTGTTTTGGAATCCTTAAACTGTGGGTTTCTTTCTTTTTTTCTTGCTTGCCTGTCCCTCTGCTACTAATTTTCAGTGATATTTAACATTTAACGGGTTTTTCCTTTGTCAGAAATTACAACATGAAAATATATGAAGTTTCCTTAGGAAGGGTGCTCTTTATTGTAAAAATTATTTGTGTTTTTAGGAGTCCAATTTTGGTAGCATTAAAGCAATGCTAGCACTTTTTCTTCAGACTGTAACCTTTGGCACAGGTCGCATACCCCTGGAGCTTTATCACAGCTTGTATTCGAACGCTTAAGCTCAAGACACTACGTACAACAGTACTGCCCCTGAGAATTCCTGCAGTGTGATAAAATCTTTTTACTGATTTATTCATATTTACACTGAAGTCAGTGACCACTGGCTTCAGTAGGACCAGAATAGGTCCCAAACTTGGCCTGTCCTCTGAAGATAGTGACCCTGAAGATAATTACCAGTGTGCAGCTCATGTCCACACAGTCAGGCGTATATCTTTTTAAAAACTGTTGCTTGATGAATATTACTCTCTAACACAGTGCTATTGCCCGAAGTGGAGGGAAGCACTTTGACAGGTCTAAAACTGTGCCAGGGAGCACGTTAACAGTTAAATGGCATAAGGGGTCACAAGTCAGTGTGTGAAACTTGAACTGCAGCATCATTTCTTACTGGAGAAATAGTCTGACTGAATGTTTCAGTCAGTCATTTGGCAGCATCTTTGTGCAAAGCAGGCTATATTTTAATTTCTGCCGCGAGAGCATGAACTCAGATGAAGTACTGACACTGCATCCAATACAAGGGCAAAAGCAGAACTAGAAAAAGTCCTTTGCTTCAGATGAGCAAGCATCCTGTCGTGCCTGACTCAGGTATCTACCCAGGTAGAAGTTAGGAGGCTGGTAACACTTAGTTAAAGGATAAAACATTTTCCTGTCATCTTTTACTTTGCACAAGTTACAATGTCCAAAGCTATAGGTGAATGATAGCTAAATACATAACCGTTTCTACATTTGCTCAAGCTCCACTATTCACTTCTTTATAATGTATTTTGGAATCTGTGAAGTAAGAAAGGTTCTATATAAAACTCAATTCTTTTTAATAATACAGCTATGAAAAAGGAAACCAGAGTTCCGTGCAGGAGATTCATATCCTAAGCCCTGAAAAGGTTTCACAGACTTTTTTCTCCCTGTTCATTTGAGTAGATAGATGCTTACACAGCTTTGCATTACTTAAAGGAAAGAATAAAATATGTGGTGAGATCTATACTCATCTTGATTAATTGTAGTGTGATTTGATCTTTTGTATGTACAAAACATATCCTCTGGGTTGTAGCAGTTTATTTTACTGCAGTAATCTCAGCAGTATTTGCCTGCACCAAGATATTTGATACATTTACCAAGCTTTTTCTTTTTATGTTTCATTTACTAATGCTTCAGGCAAAAATGTTTTGGCAAATCAGAGTTATATGCAGAAAACCACTTATTACAAATGAGTTTGGGCTGATGGTTCTGTTTGTTCATTCAAAATCCATGATCTACTGGAGTGATATATCATAGAGGGGCAAATAGCAAGTCACATTTCCCCACCCTTGCCTTCCAGAAATACTGTTATTTGGCAATGAGTGAACCCATGAGCCCATCCATTGTTTGTCTGATCAGATTCTAGACTGTTGCTGTCAACAAAATTCATAATTCCTGTAAACATGGCCTTTTCTTTACTTTTGCGGCAGTAAAATGAGACAGGTTGATTATTGCACCCATGTGCCTTCACTCATACACTCAAATGCAAACGTTGCTTTGCCTGGTGATTGCTGTGAACGTGACTGTGCAGTCAAAGAGGCTTTGCAAATCCATTTCCCTAAAACAATTCGATGTGTTTGGCTTTTTAGCCTGACTCAGCCATGACATTGAAATGAGATTATTATTGGGGCCCAAATAGCCTAAAATGGGAAATGTCATTTTGTAAAAAAGCATGCTCAGTAGTAATCATATTCTCTTCTGATCAGAAAGGGGCCAGCACAATACCATGGCCCAAGAGTTAAAGAGCTTATTTTCTAAATCCCTTCATTCTTTCCAGAACCATGAGACACTGACAGCGAGTCACTTAACTCTGTCCAGCCACAGCTGTGTGGGTTTTGCATAATTAATTATTTATACCAAGGCAGACACATAATTAACTTCTAGATGAATATGATATTCTGATCAAAAATGCTTTGCATTTCAGCCGTCCCTCAAGCAAGTAACTGTCAAAGCCGGACTGTTTGACAGAGTGGGCCCTGCCAAAAAACCCTCCCAGACATCTGTTCTGAAACAAAAAGGACAGATTCTCAAAGCAGCACTTACAGACGTTGCCTCGTTTCAGCAGGCAAAGAATAACCAATTCACAAATTCTGGCTAATTTCATCTGATTTCAAGACACTGTGCCGAACCTCATAAAATGCCAGGACTTGATTTTTCGGTTGTGGACACCAGTGCAAATTGAGTGCTGCCTCACTGAAATCAATGGCCTGCACTGATGAAAGGCAGGTGCAAGCTGGGAATGAAGCCCAGGGGATTTGTTATGAGGCAGGTTTGAAGACAGCGGGCAATTTTTTGATCTTCTTTGTTTTGGTGAGCAGAAATGAACAATAATCATCAGCATGACAATAATACTGAATGTTCTGCATACGTAAGGAATCGTGTGATTTTATCGTTTACTTGTTATTACTGCTGTCTGTAACATGTTAGTAATTTACTGGAATAAGAATTTATACCAGGGCAAATTAATGCAGAAATTTAGAAATAAGTCCGTTTTATTTTTGTACAGTTCACTGTCTGCACAAGAACAGGGAGGAAGGCTGTTGGTTTGACATGTCATGGCTGCTGTGCTCTGGGCCAGGTGGATCGCCTCAGGGTCCTGGGGAGACTGGACCTTCCCTGCAACAGCTCAGCATCTGCAGTGGGAAGAAGGCTCTAAAGGTCAGGGAAGGGCAGACAGTGGGTAAGAGACACAGCAGTCACAAGCCTCCAGCCCAGGAGACCCGGGGAAATTCTAGGTGTAGTTTTATGGTATATCTGAGCTGATCTAACATCAAAAGGCGTTCCCACTCCAGCTCCCCTCTGCATATTCCTTGAGATGGCATTGGCGTTTGCCTGACCTTCAGTGGGCTGGATCAGTGAGCTAAAACAGCAGAAAAAGAAACAACACTTATTTGTTGTTGGGTTACTTTTCTGTGGGTTTAGCTCCCTAGAATAATTTACTATGGGGTATGGTAAGTACCAAAACAGGGGAAATACTGGGAATAGGGAGGTGCATTTGTTTGATTGACTTGGTTATCTTGGGGCAGGCTCAGGGCCTGCATGGTCCAAGAGAATCAAAGCACAGATACACACAACCAAACCTCAAAAGTGATGAACAGAAAGAGACTCTTCTAAGAGTCCAGAAGAGGCCGTATGGAAGTGTTTCAACCCAGAAAGTCCTCAAGAGTTTCTTGACTAAAAACAAGCCTGGAGAAAAGGATCCTTTCTGCAGGGACCAGAATCTTTATTTAGTCTTTTTCAAACAGGAGATTCAAGTTTTATCTATTTCACATTTGTTTTAGTTATGTTAACAAAGGCCCTACTGATATTTCTGATGTGCTCACTTAGGGTACAGACAAACCAAGCTAGTTCAAGATGCTGTCCACCTTGGCCTGAGGCCATTAGTCTTGCAAGCACTGTTATATCATATACAGCAGGTTTGCTCAGTTGGTTAGAGTGTGGTGCTAATAATGCTACAGTCACAGGTTTGATTCCTGTATGGAGTACTTGTTCAAGGGATGGACTAGATGATCTCCAGAGGTCCCTTCCAACCTTACCCATTCTATGATATAAACATTCCATGTTTATATGGAACATATAAACCACATATTTACTAGGATACAGAAAAGGATGGCCAAGAATAATAAGTTTGTTTGCACTCAGAGGGATTCAGAAGTCTTTCTAACTCTAGTTCACCACAAATGCCTGAAAGATCACAGGACACAGAGCAAGAAGCCAGAATGAGGCCTCCATGAGCACAGATTTTGTCATATCTGTCCAGTGAATGCTATTTTCTTTTCCTCAAATCCATGGGCCTGGATGGGATGCACCCACGGGTACTGAGGGAGCTGGCGGATGTTGTTGCCAGGCCGCTCTCTGTCATCTTTGAAAAGTCATGAAGAACTGGAGAGGTGCCTGAAGACTGGAAGACTGTCACTCCAGTCTTCAAAAAGGGCAAGAAGGAGGACCTGTAGGCCGGTCAGCCTCACCTCTATCCCTGGAAAGGAGATGGAAGAGCTCATTCTGGATGTCATATCTGGCATATGGAGGAGAAGAAGGTGATCAGGAGTAGCCAGCATGGATTCACCAAGGGGAAATCCTGCTTAACCAGTCTGATAGCCTTCTATGATGGAATAAATGGCTGGGTAGATGAGGGGAGAGCAGTGGACATTGTGTACCTTGACTTCAGCAAGGCTTTTGACACTGTCTCCCATAACATCCTCCTAGATAAACTCAGGAAGTGTGGGTTAGACAAGTGGACTGTGATGTGGATTGAGAACTGACTGAAAGGCAGAGCTCAGAGGGTCGTCATCAGTGGCGTGGAGTCCAGTTGGAGGCTCGTAGCTAGTGGTATCCCCCAGGGCTCAGGACTGGGTCCCATCCTGTTCAACCTTTTCATCAATGACCTGGATGAAGGGACAGAGTGCCTCCTCAGCAAGTTGGCTGATGATACCAAGCTGGGAGGAGTGGCTGACACACCTGAGGGCTGTGCTGCCATTCAGAGAGACCTGGACAGGCTGGAGAGCTGGGCGGAGAGGAACCTCCTGAGGTTCAACAAGGGCAAGTGCAGAGTCCTGCACCTAGGGAGAAATAAATAACTCTAGGCACCAGTACAAGCTTGGGGCTGACCTTCTGGAGAGCAACTCTGCAGAGGAGGACATGGGAGTGCTGGTGGATGACAAATTGATCAGGAGCCAGCAATGTGCTCTTGTGGCCAAGAAGGCCAATGGTCTCCTGGGGTGCATGAGGAAGAGTGTTGCCAGCAGGTCAAGGGAGGTGATCCTGCCCCTCTCCTCAGCCCTGCTGAGGCCTCATCTCGAGTCCTGTGTCCAGTTCTGGGCCCCCCACTACAAGAGAGACATGGAGCTACTGGGGAGAGTCCAGCATAGGGCTACAAAGATGATGAGAGGGCTGGAGCATCTGCCCTCGGAGGAACAGCTGCGAGAGCTGGGCCTCTTCAGCCTGGGGAAGAGAAGACTGAGGGGGGATCTTATCAATGTGTACAAGTACCTGAAGGGAGGGTGTCAAGGGGACGGGGACAAACTCTTTTCAGCTGTCCCATGTGACAGGACAAGAGGCAATGGGCAGAAATTGAAGCACAGGAAGTTCCGCCTGAACATGAGGGGGAATTTCTTCCCTGTGAGAGTGACGGAGCACTGGCACAGGTTGCCCAGAGAGGTTGTGGAGTCTCCTTGTCTGGAGATCTTCAAGGCCTGCCTGGATGCAACCCTGTCTACCATGCTGTAGGTGACCCTGTTTGAGCAGGGAGGTCGGACTGGATGATCTCCAGAGGTCCCTTCCAACCTTACTGATTCTATGATTCTATGATTTGACATTGATAGCACACATTGGATGAAAATAGGGTTTTGCCCGGTATGCCAATTCTTATGTTCGTATGTGATCTTAAAGCCTGGTCTAAAGGACATGGAAATAAGAAGAATGAGTTAATGTATTTTGCATCTATTCCAACACTAATTCTTAAATTTCTGTAATGGACCAAAGCTCATGATTTTTTAGGAGAAATATTCCAAAAGTATCAGGGAGGAAATTTTAAGTTCATTTCACTCCAATGATGCAGTTTCTCCCATATAGACAAGGCCAGGGTGACAGGCAGCCAGACATTTCATCCTTGGCATTTCCTATTTGTAATCCTGTTTACTTAGTTCTGTCAGCATGCTTTAAATTTACAGTAACTGTGGAGAAAGAGGTAGTCTGCAGTCAAAATTCAACTCTGTTATTAAGATAGTCACTTTCCTGCTCTGAGTCTATTAAACAATATGAAGACTAAGGCATTTAGAGAAACTCATCTCCATCATATCATCAGGAACAAAACAGATTTTTACCCCTTGCTGTAATAATTTAGGCTCACAGAAAAATTTGCATTTATTAGTCTGCCATTAACAAATGAGTTTGATGCAATCCTTCATGGTCTACAAGAACAAGGATACAAAACTAGAGATGAAGTCATCAGTAATTTTTATAGCTATTTCACATATGGACTTCCATTTCTTTGTGTCTGTGATGCAAACACACATAAAAGGACCTTTTGCAGTGCAGCACACTCATCGAAATGTCAGTCTGCACAAATGTGTTGTTGCCATTACAGGTGTAAGAGCGATCAAGCAGCTCAGATTATCCATTCACTCTACAAACCTGCCTGGTTTCACAATGAGAGTATGTGATGATTATAGCTTTATTTACTTCTTTGGGAAGGTCTGTAGCCTCCAGTAGCATCAGGTACAAAATTACCATTTCAATCTGCCTCTCAGAAAGTTTGCTGCTGAACCCCAGTCCCAATCTCCATTTGGTGCAGGTACTCCTCCTGTTGTGACCTCTACTTTGTATGCACCAAACATGGCATGAAGGAAGCACATGGGAACTGTGTGATCCAAATAACTCTCTGAATGGTTTATTAACTGTAGAACACAAATACTCATATATGCCTTTCTCTTCTATGTGGTTCAGTTGTCTGAAGAGATTGAGGACCTTTAAGGTACTCAAAACCTTAGGCAGAATCACTAACCAAATTCTTTCATACCACCAGTCATAGGTATTTCGCCTAACTTCTAACCAATTAATATCCTTACCTGAAGGGATCAGCTTATGAAGATACACTTTTGGGTGCCCAGCTCATAGATTTTGCAGTGATGAAATCTAAAATAGAATTACAAAACATTTGGCTTTTTGCATGGGCATTTCCAATATATTTTTTAAATTATCTTCAATAGTTCTGATTTTGGGGGTAGCTGATTGCCGAGGTAATCATTTCGTTTCTGGTGTGTCTTGCTCGTTCACAGCTATCTCTCTATGGCACTGCCTTGCACATAAGGTCACACCCAAATGCCTCCTCAGGATGTTTTAAGGATAATGAAGACAGAATTATTTCAGATTTCATAACCTATATATTATTTAGATAGAAAGGATCTGAACATGGAAATGATTTTCCTACACTTCTTCTAGTTTTTATGACTTTAACTAATCAGTTCTGGTGAGAATAGGAAAAGGAAAGAGTTTCCTGGTTTCATCAGCACTAATGCTCCAGGACTATCTCTCTTTCTACACAAAGTAGTAGAAGGGAAGATCAAACTTGTAGCTTGAAATTGTTAGAATTCTGTAAAGCCTGAATTTCAAAGCCTAAGACTAAAAAAAAAAAAAAAAAAAAAAAAAAAAAAAAAAAAAAGACACTAGAAATCCCAGATTCCCAATACTAATGTCAATATAAGTTTTGCCTGGTTCTATTTTCAATTTACATAAAATAAGTATGCTTTTGCAGGGATACATTGTTCCAAATGTTATATTAGTATAAGAGGATTCACTTAGCTAACATTTTACATGATGTTTTGAAATGTTCTGTATGCTTTTTTCTTCTTCCAGAAAAGGAGCAAAATCATACAAAACAGGAAAAAAAAAAATATATATATATATATTTTTTTTCCTTTAAACCTCAGATTAATGATTCAGTGTGCTGGTCAGAAAAGCTGAGGCAGCTCCAGAGAAGGGGCAGAACTGTGCTCCAGCATGTGAGTTCTCTGCCTCCTTTTCTTTTTTCTTTTCTTCTTCTTGTTTTTTTTTTTGGTAACAATATTTAAGGTACTTTACCACCATCCATCAGCCCAATTGCCCTATATTCTGGCCTTCTTTTCCAGCCAAGCTAAGTCAGCAATATCTCCTGCAAATCACTGTGGAGAGAACTGTAGTGCATGCAGCCAGAACTGACGAGTCAGTGAAGTGTGTGAGAGAGACAAGCAGGCAGAAAGCTCCTTTCACTTATTTTCTTGACACCAGTATAATGCTGGTGACCCCCCTGAAGTCATTCTGGATATATGGTGGCACACGTGAGTGGAGGATCATGTTCCAAGTGACCAGCACATGGGGCAGAAGGAAATGGTTTTTTTTCACCATACTTTAAACATCATGCACACAATATGATCAACAAAATGAGAAATAGATTCTCGTGAAGGATCAGTAACCATCAGTCAGTAATAGCAGAAACTAGTGATGCTTGCCAGGTAATTATCAGCATATCATATTCAGTGTTATGTCCAATATATCTCTTCTCTAAAGCACTAAGTATGCACTCTGAAGGAGCAAATCTGTGCACAAGAGAACAGTGCCAGCTCCACTTTGGACAAAGTGTCTCTTTTCAGTACAGAGAGACTATTTTTTTCCCTGTGGAATATGAAGCGCATGAGAGGACAGCTAATAGTGAAAAAGCAGCAGGACTGCTGTATGTGAGCATGCACACTTTGCTCCCCCGTTGCTTCTGGACTGGCACTAGCTTGTCAAGTGCCTGGAAACGAAGCATTCTGGAGCCTTTATTAAGATTCATGGGAAAGGAGGCCCCAAACCCACAGACAGCATCAGCGTGAAGCAGCTCAGCCTCCTCTCTCCCATAAGTACTGCCAGCACATCTGGCTCAGACTCTAGAGGGGAACGAAGAAAGTGGGAGGGAGTATAAAGTGGATCTGTCAGCATTTACTTGCATGACAATCTGCCATGCAGAATACGTGCCACGCACAATACAACACTCTCATGTGGCTAATCCCCTACTACGCCCTCGCTGTGGGCTAGTGCACTCACATTTCTGCCATACGTGCCGGAGAAGGACTACAAACCTACATTCAAGGCTTCACAAGGAGCAGCGATGCTCGCAAGGGAGGAGATGACTTCTTTTTTTTTCTCCTTTTGTGCTCTTTTATAGGGCCCATGGAAGCATTAAATTCCATCTCTTCAGAGCAACTTTTGAAAATCACAAACCCCTCAGGCAACCTGAACTCTGGGTTTTTGAAACTTTGCTCTCTCCTTCTGTTGCTTGACAATTTGATTGTTTCTCAGTGGTTTGTGCATGCATGTGCATGTGTGTGTGTGTGTGCGCGCGTACGCATCTGTATGCATATATAAAAACAACTTAAAACTCAGTGATTCATGTGTATCAGTTCATTCCAGATATACAAATAAACACATACTGCCTTCTGATGAGCTAAACGCTGAAGTAAAGTTTCTGATTCTCATTTATCCTGCATCTTTGCATGGGCATGTACAGCAGTGCAGAGCTTGCATAAAACAATATATTTGTTTTGCTTTCATAGTAAAGCTGCTTTTCACCACCTGCAGGTACAGAAAGTATATTTCTGGATGATAAAAAATACAAACTATTACCCTGAAGGGCCCCGAAAGGCACACAAACTCTAGCAAACACAAAAGATGTCCCTTCACATGCTCCTCTTTCTAGTAATGACAGCAAACCTAACTCATCGTGGTCACCTAAATGGAACACATAGACTTGAGTGGCAGAGGCAAAAAAAGTGCCTCTCATTGAGTGAGTGGGAGAACAAGCAGTGTTCCTAGATATCAATGGATCTGTTATTCCACACATTTCCACTTGTGCTTTTCAAATCTAGATTCTTGCTTTTAAAAAGGTACTTCATTTTCAACAAACTTAGCAAATAACTAGTATCTGGGGGCTTCTGTGTTAAAAGAACTATTTTCTAGATTCATAAGGGACAGAAAAACATGATATTCTGCCTGTGAAGACAAGAAAAACAATTTTTACAGAGCATTTGAAGCTTCCAGATGTATCTACCACCCGTATTTAGGCAGACTAACTAACTAGGAGCTAACTTAAGGCATTAAGAATATGTATTTCCACTTATCATCCAAAGAGACAGAGAGGCTCTACACTCTGAGTTAGATTTCAGATTAAATGTCATAATAGCTACCGTAGCTTAAGTTTGCCATTGCTACAGATGCAAACCTGAACACAGCCTCTGTACCATATACATCTCTTTCTTGAACCAGCATTGGATGCTTGCAACTCTACAGTCAATTCAGGTCACCTCAGACCAAGAAGGACCGGGAAAGCTGATTTCCCACTGCCTGAGTGCACTGGGAATCCTCAGAGAATCACCCTGAGTCCTAACTAATGAATCTTCATGACACGTCGCTATCTAGCAGCCGACCCCACAGGCATAACTAAGGGTGCCCACTAACCAAGCATATGGTCCAAAGGAGCTTACAAGCTGACCAAGACTGTCCCCTCAGTGATTTAGATGTCTTCAGAGGATGATGAAGCTGGCAGTGGGCCTCTGGTTCTTGGGTCACCTGGTTCTTGTTTTACCGGTCTTTGGGTCAGTATTTTATCAACCACCGAGTTCACATCTAAGTTATGTTTTCTTGTTAAAGTAATACACTGGAGGAAAAAAAAAGCTTTTTTTAGTTGTTAAAATGTTAAAATGTTTCCTATGGAAAGCTAGACTTCAATTAGAATTTCCATTATGTTAAAAAGAAATCGAATTTTTTTTTGAAAAGTTGATAGGCTACTTCTTCTGAAATTAAAATGTTTCACAAGCCTTCATTTATACTAAGGAAATGTTTCATTCTGATCATGTAAAAACAGCTCATTTCTATTTAATTGTTTTGACTGCTACTAGAAAAGTCTAAATGGTAAAGCTAGAAAGAAATGTTTTGCATTTGACCTTTTCAAAACGAAATAATTCAATAATTGCATGAAAAATATGCTGTTGAATTTGATATGCTATTAAAAAAACACATTTTTCTTTGAACCAGCGGTTTCTCACAGAATACTTAGTCTTGTTGACTAGCTCTGTCTTTAAATATTGACATTAAAATAAGCTTGTACTTTTTTCCTATGACTACACCTTTTCTATTTGACTGTTCTAGCTGAGACTTTTGACCTGCTCAGCATTGAAACTTATCCATTGCTAGCAGGAAAGCACAAAGTGGCTACTTCCAAAAAGAAATGTTAAATATTTCAATTTATTCCTAAATGCTTTCTATTTAATTGATAAAAAAATAGCAATATTTTCAGTAATAAAACTCTTGACTTCAAAATGCATGCTTGCCATATTTGCCTTAGCTTAGAGAGGAAAAATAATGATTCCTTTTTCATTTTTCTGATGTATGAAAAGAAGTCTTTCAATTGATTTTTCTTCAGCATGGTGAGAACAGCCCAGCTGTACCATAAACTGAACACTTAGCCTTGCATTCAGAAATCACTAGCTTGCATTCAGAAGTCAGTTAGTCTTGTATTCAGAAAGCAAAGACCATACGAATGAGAAATGATTTGTGGTGAAAGACTCATTTTTCCTGATCTTTTTTAAAGGTCAAAGGGCTAGTCTTTTCATTATTTTCCCAAATTACATTTTTCTTTTGAAAACAATAAATTATTAAAATTTAATATAAAATACAAATTTTAATAAGAATGATATAGAAGACCTCTATCATTAGCTAAGTGTATCAACATCTTGCATTGTTTCAGTGGTATATTTTAAGGAGATTTTAAATAAATATAAATCAAGTATTGAGTGTAAACATCTTTCCATTCTAACATATTTTAATGAACTTCTCACAATGCCATGATATGCAATCAGGACCTTAATTTTATTCTATTGCTGCATTACATCTTGGAAGACATTACATGTGTGTGAGGTTGTGAGCTTTGTTCTTGGTTAGAAAATATAATTTTTATGCCTTAGGTTGGATAAAATGCCTTTACCTAAAATTGTGGATTTTTTTTTAATTACAGATAAACCCTACAGCTGCCTAAAAGTAATCTCTATTAAAAACAATGAAGTAATAATCCTAGAAAATGGACATATTGTGCAATTATCATTTAAAAATAAAGACAGATGGTTTGAATAAGTGGCAAACTCATATTTTCATTGACTGCAAGCCTACATGTATTTGAGAAAATACTTTGAAATTAATTATTTGCCAAAAAAAAGATGTCAATGCTCTGGAGCTCTGCCACACTGTAGCATCTTGCTGGTTGGATGAATGCTCGAGGAGAAGGCAGAAATGGACTCTGTAATGATCTGTCATAATTTAGAGCAGTGGAGCAGATTCAAAATTAAAGCCAACTCCAAATACCCTGGAGGAGCTTGTTTCACGCTATAATATGCCAATAGTTCTGGAGTGTCACTTTCTTCATCTCTAACTTCATGTTCAGCCTCATTCCTCCTGAAAATCTAATGTTTTTCTTCCTGTAATGCTTGTTTCTCATTAACCTTTTGTGGAAGCCCATTTATTTACTACATTTTGGTCTGGTGTAAAGAATTAGAAAGCGAATGTGACGCGAGCGAGTTGAGGAGAGCGCACGGTGTGTGCGAGAGATGGGGATGGGAGCAGCTGGATCCGGCGTGGGCGCTGCTCCTGATGTGCTCTGTAAGCTTGGGCAATGCCTAGCCTTCTGCTTCGCTTTTCTGCAAAATGTGAAGTGATACTAACATTGATGCCTTTCCCAAGACTGTCAGGAAGCTTTCGTGTTATCTGTGTGTATTTCCAACAATGGCTATCATTACATTAAGGCATTTAAATGGATAAAATAATATTTTCCTCTTCAGCAAGCAACACAGTCACCTGCCTTAGCATGCTAATGAGGCTTAAGGACACCTACTCTGCTGGATTGAGGCTTTTAAAAAAAATTCTGGTATATTTGGCCCAAAGTGCAGAATCGGGGATATATGATATGTAATGTATGATTTCCTTTTTAAAAGAAAATTATTTCTACAATTTAATTTGCTGTATTCTAAGCTTAATTAGTTTGGTAGCACAGAAGGCTGTGAGATACACATTTCTTTTGGAGATACTGGCTATTACATCTGAGCCTAGTAAAGCATATCCCCCTGCTACAAAATCATATGTGTCACAAATGACTAAGTCCAAAGGAAAATATTTTAAAGTAGCAAAGAAATCGTACCTGTGCTGACTGCAGAGTACTGAATATTGTGTATTGTACGTACAGAGTTTCCTTTAAATTGCTTTAACTTATCATTAAAATAAGTGCAAAAATATGAGTTAAGACCAGTTTTTTCTTGAGAAAGGTCTGCCTTTTTGATGATTTAGCAATAGTGTTTCCATATAAATAATGGAGGCTTTAACATCAAATCTATGAAAGCTAAGGGCTGCAATGATTCCAAATCCATATGTGTCCGTACCTCATTATCCACCCAGCATTAACTGGAACATTTAAATTGTTCGTGAGGCATTCAGCATTTCTTCTGTAACAAAGAAAAATTGGGAAATCTATGAGATGAGGAATGGTAGGTCTAGGGTGTGATCCAGGCTAGAAAAAGAAACAAAAGGTTACAAAGTTCTGGGGCTGTGCAGCTAAATCAGTAGCATACTTAAAATATTATGTACGTAGCCTGCTCCTAGAGCTCTTCTCAAGCTATATATTTGTAAACCCTCAAGCACAGAGAGGGTTAACTTATTTCTTCAACACAACTGCAGTATAGATCTCAAAACAATAATCTTGTTGTAATGAGCAGCTGTTTCTGTTGATAATAAGGATTCTGAAATTACACATGCGTGACTCATGAGGTGAATGAAAAAAATATGTGAAGGAAAGAGAGGAGTTTATGATAGGTGTTACCAAACAGCACAAAGCACAATATCACAGTATTTGTTTGTGATGACCACCAACCTTTTCCAAAATGTCAAGTGCTGATTGAAAAAAGTCTAATTTCATCTCCTTTAATTACGTGTATGCAAATCATTGCTTTCATTTGCTTGGTTTACTTAGTTATTTAGTTATTTGTTTCCAGTGTGATATTCCTTGTTGTAAGCACGGAAAGCCATGTGTTCTTTCCGACCTCATGCTTTAAGATAGTTTGAGCTATTTCATTGACCCTCCCCCCTCAACTCTGGGGGTTATGTCTCATTATCTCACTGCATAAAACTGATTATTAAGTAGCCTTTGATGAAGCAAACAGGCTTCCACTTGTCCTTTTGAATTATATCAATATCATTAATTGTTTAAAACTGACAATGAGGTCATTCAATCGCCGCGTTCACTATACTGCCTGTGGTTAATGTCACACTGATGTTGTTATCCAGCGCAGAACGAGTTAAGTTATCAGTATGCTGTTGCTGCTGTGATCCTAATGTAAATGAACATTTGGTGTTTTATTTTTTTCCTTAGCTGCTGGTTACTATGTTATTAGCATATTTGATGTATTTCGCAGTTCAGTTAATAAGCAGTTTTGAAGGCAAAAGATTGATGTTTTAGAAGAGGGTTTATAGACCATTCTCCCTTGTAGCAATATCTGGAACATGTCTGTGCTCTATTATGACTAACTGACTTTGGTTTTAGGCCATATGCACCACTGACAAAGCCTAATCTGTGTTCCTGCCTGCTGCCTAGGTGTTTTATAACCGGACTGTGGCCATCCTATGAATTAAAAACATTTTTTTTTCTTTTTTTTTTTCCAGTTCCTACTGCAACTAAAATCTACCTTGATAATAAAGTTTATTAAAGTATTTTGAATTATTTCAGATATATTAAAATTATCTGAATACCACTTCTTAATGTGTTCAGAGCCCTGAAGTCCATTCAAGTATATTTTGTAAGAACTGTAATAAAATATGAAGGAGTATGAAGGAGAAAATATATGTATGTGGACTAGAGCCTCAGGAAATACAAACTAGTGTATTCCTACTAGAATCAATGTATAGAATAACATGGAGAAGAAGATCTGTGTAAAGCATTTTTATAAAACTTCCAAGAAACAAAGAAATTCAGCTGATGCTAATGCAAGTACAGGGAATGAGAACTGCAGCTGACTATTCAGCTGGGAAACTGGGAACTCTCTTTCTTCCTCAACAGCTCTGCTTTCACATCTCAGCACAACACGCTACACTCAGGAGGGGTGTTCCTGGGTCTGTCAAGGGGAAACGGTGGCAGCCGGCAAGCGGGAAGGGAGTTGTTGTAGGGAGAATTGCTCTGCAGCAGCAGGCGTCCTAGACCCTGGCTTGCAAGGAGATCTGGGGGACTTCGGCCTTTCCATCATTTCACTATCCCTTCCTTGCATTAGTTAGGAACTCATCTGATGAATTCAGATTTGCTGTTCAGAAAATCAAATTAATTTTAGCTCAAAAACTGCCAGTCTTCTGGCTATTAAACTATTGATTTTAGAACTGCTGCAATGCTTGGTATCCTGACTGGCTTCCAAATCTGTATTTGAATCCTGCCTCTTTGTCTGAGTAATGTCCCAGGTAATGTGATCAATATAGTTAACATTAAAGCTGGCTAAATGATGACAGTGCCATTTGGTAATGACTTATGAGGTTTCAAATTCAGCTTTAAGAAATAAAAATCTTCAGATGGTTCTGTAAAAATAGAATTATGTTGAGACAGCTTGTCTTCAGATTTTTCAAAATCATTCTGCTCTCTTCTCTGCCTTTTACCTTCACCTATCTCTGCCTTTTCAGAAGTAACCAGAAAATAGTGGTTCTTATAAAAACCTTCCAGATGAAAAAATCACTGAAGCTCTTATGTCCATGCAAAATATTTTGACTTTGGCAGAGCAGGGTATTTTGACAAAACGACATTTTATCTAAATAGTTTCAAACAGCTCGGTAACAAGCTTTCCACAGATAGCAGTATACATCCTGTTTTTTTCTTAATCAAGCTGGGATACTGCATGCATTGTGCCAAGCCTCTCAACAGCTAATATTTTTATTAAAACAGCTAGTGCATCTGTCAGACTTGGGACCAAACCAGGTTTTCCACTCTGAACCTTTCAAGCAGAACCCTTTGAAAAGGACAAAATGCTGTATCTACCTTAAAGCATAAAGGATCCTCAGGGCATTGAAAGCTAATGTGCTGTTTTAATGCAAACATCCCTTGTGAAGGCTCTTGGTCCTTGTATGCTCTGAACAGCAGGAGGAAGAATACATGAATATAAATGAGCTGCACAGCAGTATTCAGAAAATGGAGCTATAAGAGTTAATGAGATGGTGTCCTGCTGCTGGACGCTTGCATGTTAAAAATCCTGATGGTTTTATCTAGCAGCAAGTTTGAAAATCTAGGCAAAGCTTGTGGTTGTGGTGCACTAGTGACTACAGAACGGTATCTCAGTATGGCCTTACTACAGGCAAGGAGCTTTTTTGAAATATCTATGTCTACTAAGGGAGGAAAAAGAGGGATTACTAGTGGTGTTTGGCCATGGAGTTGCCTGTGAAATCAAGTAATTCTTAATAGCATCATACACTGAACTGAACATGTTTCAGGCATATATGCTTCTCTGTGTGTCTAGCTGCACACAGGAGCTGAAAGTGGGATTCTGTAATTAAATGCCACTGCAAATAGCACTTACCTGAATGCCTTTGAGACTCATTCCACAGCAACTGAACTCAAAAGAAAGATTCTCATTTGTTGGCTACAAAGGTGCCGTCCCACTCCAGAGAAATAGTTCTTGCAGCCAATGGTACTTTACTGTAAACAGTACCATTTTAGATTTGGGTCCCGGCAACTACCCTGAAAATGCCCTCTAGAGTTACTGCTCTGAACTATCTAGCACAGATCAGTCTGACCTACTGCTCCTGTGCTAGCTTGTTGATTTGTAGAATTATCAAGATGCATTACAGGGCAGTAATACCCCTGCTGCACAGTAAGTTCTCTACATTACAGTGAGTCTCATGGATGTGATGTAGAGTTGCTTGGCACAGATGCTGCTGTGACAGATTTGCTCTATACATACAAAGCTATGCACATCTCCACTCTTTCCAGGGCCTCCCAAACATAAGTGGTCCTCGTGTTCAGGAAGCAGAGACATGCAAGCAGTGGGAGTCATGTATCTGAATGTCCCATGAAAGCTAGCCCTGGGGATGGCTCAAGAGGAGCAATCCCTGCACTTCCTTGGTCTATGTTTATGCAGGATGCTCATATACATTGCACAAGGGCAGAGGGATGCCTCAAGTACCTTCATACCCCCTTTTTCCTGTAAGAAAAATCTAGTCTACTAAACATTATTTTAAAAGCTTGGAGCCTGTTACTAGCATCAGTGTGAAGATTAGCTAAACATGGGGCTTGTTTACACATGTTCAGTGATTATCACCCAGCTGGTGCATTTTTCACTCTTGGTATTTGAGAATTAATAATTTTCTGAGTGACAAATCTAACCTCATCTCTAATGAAATTAGCTCTCCTGGTAGGAAATGATGAGTAGAGTTTTGACGGGATTTAGCAGGTGTCACTCTGATATGTTTTTTGCAAGTTCATTTCATAATGACTTGTGAACATGTAGAAATAGTCTAGAATAGTTACTAATGAAAGAAAAGAAAAGAAAAGAAAAGAAAAGAAAAGAAAAGAAAAGAAAAGAAAAGAAAAGAAAAGGAAAGAAAAGAAAAGAGAAAAAAGAAAAAAGAAAAAAGAAAAAAGAAAAAAGAAAAAAGAAAAAGTCATGTAGGGATATTTTTATTTTCTGATAAAGCTATGTCTACACACATATTGAAGGTCATGCTTAGGCCTGGATTTGCTATATTTGCTAACTGTCTTTTCTGAGAAGTCCTGAACTCAGCATTCTGTAACTATTCATCAAAAGCCCCAGCTCCTAGCTGAATGTGAAGATCCACGGAGGAGCCTGCAATACCGTATTGTAGCATATTTATTGGGCTCCCTTGTACATTTGCAGACCTCAAGAAGGAGATAGCTGAGAGCTACAGCCTTGCAATTCTTTGTTGCTGCCTCCCTGACGCTCTGCATTTTGCTTCTTGTTTCTGTTGCCAGAGACAGCCTGATCCTTAAATAGGATTCAGAAATTAAGCAGTGAGGTAGGCAGCTTCTGTGCAGATGCTAAGATATAGTGTCTTTCTTCATGAAGAATACCGCTGTCTGGAAATTAGCATTGAATAGCTATTGAAGTTTAAATTCATATGTTGGCTTATTTCATAGCAGTTTCCCCATGGAGATAAATCCTAAGAGTATAAGTATTTAGTCTTGGAAGAAATGATACATTGCAGTTAGTTTCATGATTTAAGTATTTTATATAGATGAGTTCTTTCATCTTCCTAAACTGAATCAATTTTCAGGGCAAGGCTGCTTCCTGTAAACATACTAATGCATTCTGGTTGAAATACTTGAAAGAGATAATTATTTAAAATGCTTTTTGTGACTATTTAGGTTCCAAAGCCTGATGTCCTTACCCAACAAATCACCTGTCTCTGTGTAGCTGTGAGTGATGTATTATTTGGGCAATTTTATTTTACTTGTTGGAGTGATTTGAGAGACCACAAGTACAGCATTATTAGTGGATTAAAGACAATATCCAAACCTGTCAATATTGAATGTTTCTTTCTAGCTGAAATAACAAGCTTCCAATTTGGAATTTGAGTTTGAAAAAAAAAAAAAAAAAAAAAAAAAGAAAAGAAAAAAAAAAAGAAAGAAAGAAAAAAAAGAGAAAAGAAAGAAAGAAAAAAGTTGTGGACTCTGAACAGCCTGTTAGTTATTTTCTCAGACAAAAAGATTTTGAGATTTTGGAAGAAAGGGGAGAGAGACTGTTTTAAAACAAATGTGTTCTGCTAAGCAAAGGGCCAGCCACACTCTCACAACGTATTGATAGACAAAGTCAGTAACAGCAGGAAAGGTTACTGAGCCAAGAAACACTCACCAAATCCAACAAATGCAGGAAGAGTAAGATCAAACTTTGGAGGCTAAGGTCAGGGTCTTGTAGAGTAGCATGGTTTGTTAAGAATAAACTCTCCATGATTAAGCCATTTTCTAGCTAAACTCCTGTTTTTTGTTTCTGAATCCAGAGGTCAATGGAGAGAATATCTAGAGACAAGAGCTGTAGGAGCCAAAGAAATGCTACAGCAATGAGGCTCCAAGAAAGCTGCAGAGTTGGTCTCAGTCTAATGCATCCAGCTGTCTTGCCCTAAAAGACAGAGGTATGCAAGTCAGCTGCCTATATGTAGATGTTTATTAGCATTTGAGGTACCCTAGAGTACTCCACCTAGCCTTAGGGTGCTAGTCCAGAAGAGAGCATGACTCTTGTAGGTCCTGCACTGCATCAGTCAGCATCCTTCAGTTACCCTAAGGCTTCTGCAAAGGCCCTAGACAGCTATGCATAAGCCACTGAATCAACCCAGGATTTGCAGTTCAAGCGTACTTGAAAATCCCAGAGCAAGGAGTGGTATAGAGGAACTTAGTAACATATAGGATGAAGCACTTAGGTCCCTTCAGAAAACAGACAAACAAAAAACGAACAAACAACCAAAAACCAATTCTTCCAGAAGGTAGGACCCTTCCAGACTCCGAATCCTACTAAGTGGGCTTCATATCAACTGATTTCATCCCTCTATGGTTAAGTCATCTGTGTAAGCTGAACAGCTCAGATACCCCTTGTAGTCAGTGGAGAAAAGCAGGCAATTTTACATGACTTATTTTATACATCTAGTTCAGGGTGAGATGAGTTGTACAGTAATGGTTCCTCTTTCTCTCCATTCATTATAAACGGAGTGTAAGTAAACATCTCGTGCACGGAAGTCTGTGAAAATGTTTCCATTTGGTCAGAGCTCTTGCACCCACACTGTTTAAAGTAAGTGTGGGTTACTCCAGGCTCCAAATTACTGGTTTGTTTCTGAAATGAAAGGCAAACTAATCTGTTCCCTCTCAGATCAGTGGCAAGACTCTCTTCAGCCAAACCAAAATCCTACACATTTAAGGCCACCAAAAGAAGATACTGTAAATGCAGAAGACTCATTGTATTGAAAAAAGAAGCATCTAGATATGTTTAAATGTAACCACTTTTGATTTAAAACCATGAATCAACAGAGATTTCAAAGAACAGAACTATTCAGCTGAGAGCCAGAATAAGAATATACTTCATTCTTCTGAACCTACACTAATCTAGTGGTATCCAACTGATGTAACTTAGTAGTTGAAATTCAGCATTCAAAGCTTTTCACCCAGCTTTTAACGTAGAAAAGCAACCTGAAGAGTGTATTGAAAATGCAAGGATAGAAAGAGGTCAGTGAGAAGCAGTTCTTCTAAATGACGGAGCCCTTTTTCTTTCTCAGTACGCTGCCTATCAGCATGCAGTTTAGAAGGGGGAAACAGAACTAAGGGAAAATAAAATGTGGGATTTTTTTTTAACCATTAGCTGTAAAATAAAACACTAAAGCTTCATAAAAGTGGCAGGAAAAAATCTAAATTTGCAAATTCTTCAAGTATACAAATAATTTAGTGTTTTAGCAGTAAAAGGGGGGGATCAAATGTTTTGTGAGAGGAGGAAGAGGAACAGGAAGGGAAATTCAACCAAAACATGTCCTGGGCTAGTTTTAAGCAGCTGTAGCATAATCTGATGGAACTAGTGATTACACACCAGCATGACTGGATTTGATAAATTCATATCCATTTGAACTCCCTTAAGCAGCACAGATCCAGCATTACTACTGCTGCCAAAACCAGCTAGATTTTGGGGAGACTGTGGAATGAGGAAGAAACTTCTCATTTTTCACCTTGATACCTTAATCAGAAGTTAAAAGGAGACGATTCTAAATGGAGTCAGGTCATAATTTCCTCTCTCTAGCAATTGTGCAGGAGTCACATCACCTTTCATTCACACTCACAGCTGGGTATCAACTATCACCCAATACTTACGCACTGAATTTCGATTAATAGTCATAGAATCATAGAATCACAGAATTAGTAAGGTTGGAAGGGACCTCTGGAGATCATCTAGTCCAACCTCCCTGCTCAAGCAGGGTCACCTACAGCACGGTAGACAAGGTTGCATCCAGGCAGGCCTTGAAGATCTCCAGAGAAGGAGACTCCACAACCTCTCTGGGCAACCTGTGCCAGTGCTCCATCACTCTCACGGGGAAGAAATTCCCCCTCACAGTCAGGCGGAACTTCCTGTGCTTCAATTTCTGCCCATTGCCTCTTGTCCTGTCACATGGGACAGCTGAAAAGAGTTTGTCCCCGTCCCCTTGACACCCTCCCTTCAGGTACTTGTACACATTGATAAGATCCCCCCTCAGTCTTCTCTTCCCCTGGCTGAAGAGGCCCAGCTCTCACAGCCGTTCCTCATGGGGCGGGTGCTCCAGCCCTCTCATCATCTTTGTAGCCCTATGCTGGACTCTCCCCAGTAGCTCCATGTCTCTCTTGTAGTGGGGGGCCCAGAACTGGACACAGGACTCGAGATGAGGCCTCAGCAGGGCTGAGGAGAGGGGCAGGATCACCTCCCTTGACCTGCTGGCAACACTCTTCCTCATGCACCCCAGGAGACCATTGGCCTTCTTGGCCACAAGAGCACATTGCTGGCTCCTGATCAATTTGTCATCCACCAGCACTCCCACGTCCTTCTCTGCAGAGTTGCTCTCCAGAAGGTCAGCCCCAAGCTTGTACTGGTGCCTAGAGTTATTTATTTCTCCCTAGGTGCAGGACTCTGCACTTGCCCTTGTTGAACCTCAGGAGGTTCCTCTCCGCCCAGCTCTCCAGCCTGTCCAGGTCTCTCTGAATGGCAGCACAGCCCTCAGGTGTGTCAGCCACTCCTCCCAGCTTGGTATCATCAGCCAACTTGCTGAGGAGGCACTCTGTCCCCTCATCCAGGTCATTGATGAAAAGGTTGAACAGGATGGGACCCAGTCCTGAGCCCTGGGGGACACTGCTAGCAGCAGGCCTCCAACTGGACTCCACGCCACTGATGACAACCCTCTGAGCTCTGCCTTTCAGCCAGTTCTCAATTCACCTCACTGTCCACTCATCTAACCTACACTTGCTGAGCTTATCTTGAAGGATGTTATGGGTGACAGTGTCAAAAGCCTTGCTGAAGTCAAGGTACACAATGTCCACTGCTCTCCCCTCATCTACCCAGCCAGTCATGCCATCATAGAAGGCTATGAAGAAGAATGTATCAAATTACTACTCTGAGTCTGAGAACTGAACTTGATTCTTTCCCTTAATAAACCAAATTTTGGTAGAAGAATACACACAATGATACTACTTTTTCATGACTGTTTCTATGACTCTATGCCTCTTTCTTTTATTAAAAATGTTTTTAAGAAAATTAAATTAGGCTATATGAACTATTTTCTTTGACCTAAAATTTGTATTTTTCCATAAAATGCACACACAAAAAGTATTCTTACAGGATAAGCTAAAATTAAAGCATTCTTCTATGATTTCTTCTAGCCATATGCCTGGAAAACAGTCTGTACTTTTTCTAAAGTAAGCTGTATTAAAGCAGTTCTTGATAGAGTTATGGCCTAAGTTCATAATGTGACTAACTCAAAGGGAATAGGAAGATTTAAATATGGGAAAGAATAAAAGACACCCCCCACTAATCTTTGCTGTCACCCACTGTATGGCCACTTACATTAGAAAAGAACATCACATCCATAACATGCCTTAAGTTAAAATTAACGTAAGCAGAAAGCAAGAGATGTGCTAGGCTGGCAGTAAATAAATAAATAAATTAAATATACATCTTTGCAGCAGTAACATCCTCTTCTCAGTATAGTGAATTATGTGGAAAGCACATGAATGATAGACATAGCATATGTGCTATTCCTGCATCTTCCATTAGCAACACTAGCTGCAACATAGTTGCAGCAGAAAAAAAATCAAGAATTGCTGGGGACAGGCTTGGGCAAAGTGTGCAAAGTGCCCCTAAGCCATTTTTACTGCTGCTAGAAGAATTTTCTGGCAAGCCTGATAATCCAGCCCCCAAAATGTCCAAATATTATGCTTCCTATCTTTTAAAATGTAGTCACCACCAAGATGAAACTTACTGATTTTTTAAGAGTGTAGTAGACAGGACAACCAGTTCCAATACAGTGCCCAAGTTACTAAAAAACCCATTGGTCTTGTTTTCGCTTTTTGTGTTTTTCTGTATTTGAGTTATCTGTGAGGAGAGACTTACAAAATGTTATATATGTTTGGATTTCTAGTAAAACATTGGAAACAGTTGCTTGCAAAACTTTATACCCAGAATTCAGATTAGCTTGGATATGAACTCTGCCACCTGGTAGTAAAACATGCTTCAGAACAGTCATCAAAGGATATTGATAAGATATTAATAAACAGTGTATTAAATTGGAATTAACAGGGCTAGGGGACTAGCTGGAAATACCGATGTCATATTCTGTCTTATTTTGTCATATTCATTAATGACAAGAAGCAGAAGGACTGCATGAACCCCAAAGTGATTCTCATATTTTGGAAGGATGTACAGAACAGGCCTCACTATGAGAAAGGTATATAACCTGTCTAGTGCAACATTACAATGAAATCTCTGAGCTGTGAGTCCTGCTTCCCTCTCAGACTGTGAGAAATTCCGGGTCTGTCACTTAATGATACCTACTGGATCAGGTCCCCCTGTCTCTGATTCCTGTGCCTGAATGTCCTCTGTAAGGAAAAGAAAAGAACTTTTTTCAGAAAGCAAATTTTCATTATAATTGATTTGTAATAAATAAAATAATTGTTGATAAATAAAGAGATATAATTAATAGTTACATTATTTATTTTTTCATTAGCTGTGCAGAATGAATATTTATTACAAAAATACAATGTTTTATTGAAGTATTGCAGGAAGGTTCTCCATATGCAGGGAGGATTCCTGGGCAAACCTAGTAGGGAGGATAAAATTCAGATACCTTAACTCACACATCATTTTGCTGATGGGATTTGCATATAAGCATCTAGATGAATATTAGATTTACCTGCATTTAGGAGTTCTTATCTTAATTGTGATCTTCTCATTATATTAGTGCATGGATTTGGTAGTTGTCCTTTCTGAACACTAGATATTTTGCTCCCTTAAGCCTTCAGACATACATGATGTATGCATATGTTTTCACAATTTATATTCACTTTGCATACCTGTAAATTGCTAGTTCTGGTAAAATCTGTTTCAAAATGATGGCTTACTTTTCATTTTCTGTACCTGAAAAGTGGAAGCATTAATTTTTCTCTGAATTTACTTTAAAAGATGGAATGATTATTCACCAAATAATACCTATAAATCTCTTGACGATTCTTAGAGTTTCTAATGGAAAAGGTGTATTGCTTACATCCTCTTCACAAATTCAAAGTAACTGAACATTTCTATTTAAGTATTTCAAAAATAATATGAGATGAAAAATGTGAATGACTGAAAAAAAAGCATATATAATTTTGAATTATTTTTATAGTGGAAAACTATTCTTTCTATTTAGAGGAAAAACATTTACTGAAAAATAAAAATAATATTGTTCTCATAAAATTGCAAACTTTCACTTTTAACTTCTCCTATAAATCCAAATTTGAGATTGTTGCCAAGAAAAATAGTGTTTGACTTGATCAAATTGAAAGAATCAAAATACAATGTCCAATTCTGAATCTTCATAAAAATCTCATTAAAACCTCAGTTTAACTGGTGAATTCAGTGCTAACAATCTCTTACTGTTCAACAACCCTAGTTCAGATGCCCTACTTAAAACATTTCAAGATATTTAAGTGCTGAAAGACTTTAATATAAAGTCACGAACTCAGTGCCATATCTTATGCAGAGCTGGCATTCTTATGTGCACATGAATTTCCATTATTATTTACAGTTAATTACCAGAGAGTGCCTTAGAAGAACTGTTTAGCACTTCAGCTCAGAAATCAGATAGGATCAGTACTTCTCAAAGATGAAATTACCAGGTGTGTTCAGCATGAAGCTTCAGTGCACCATGTTAATTCCACTTTCCAGGTTAAAGCGGTGTCCTCGGAGAACACGCGCTGGTTTACACGCTGACGTACAATTCCTCCTGGCTTAAATCTTCTCTGCAGCATTAGTGACTAGGTATGTGGAAACTGCCAGCCAAGGTCCTATTTATCAAGCTATCCATTCTGACAGCCAGGTTAGGTTAATCATTAAAACTCTGCTTTTCTCTCTCTTGGGGTCTCTGGGGCTTTGTTTAATGCAGCAGACAGATGGCACTGAGGAAATTCAGGTGCTGCATGATGAGATTTGGGGAGGTTTTAATGCAGTTGCTAGAATTTTTCAAATAGATTAAGTTCAATTGTAAATCACTGCTGTTCCCAGTGTTGGAGACTTTATTAGCCCCCCAGTGCTTACAGCGAAGAATTGATCCTTCAGCAGTAAGCAGGAGTCATAGGGGAAGGTAACACTTTCTACTCTCACAACACCAGCTGTTAGTGTGGTGTTATAAGGAGGGATACAGTCAACGCGACTAGGTAGTTCCCCAGCAAAATCTAACTTAGTTTACTTCACAACCAAGCGCTAAACTCTTATTTCGGTCATTCCTGATTTTTTTTTAACCATGGCTGTAAGCCACGTCATTACTGCATCATGACTGCAGAAGTCTTGAAAGCCAATCTGACCTGTTTTAGCTTCTTCACTAATCTCCGTTTCCTTTTTTCCTCTAATAATCATTTTCTGTAGTCATTTCTGATGATCATTTCTGTTATTCTGTTATTTTGCTATACTGCCAAATTAAATATAATTCTTAAACAGGTGAAAAAACCAAGAAATAGGATATAAACTCTCTTCTTACACATTGTAGGAAGGCTGAGTTCCTCCACTCTAAGCTAAAAAGAAAAAGAAATACAAAATGCATCCTACAGCTACAAACAACCCCTGCAGCTTCAAACTCTTGTCGTAGATTGATCCCTGCTGCCACTCATCAGTCTGTCACAGCATGGTTATTTATACTGACTGAGACAAATAAAAAAAAATTTTAGGAGGTAGATACAACAGTAAATTCATTCTGCAGAGAAAATCTGGCAGGAAAAATATTTTTGAAAGATCAAGATAAAAAATAACCCATTGCAGGTGATAAAAAATTAAATGTGAGTATCCATAATATTTACAGACTAAGTGGACCCTGAAAATGTAAAGATAAAATGATGAACTGAAGGATTTCTGGGAGTGAAATGGATTCACCCCAAAAACTCCGGCTTTGGAAACAAGCTTTGTGCTTCCAAATGAACAAGAACCATTTACAAGAAGTTTTTACCAATCATAGAATCAGTAAGGTTGGAAGGGACCTCTGGAGGTCCAACCTCCCTGCTCAGCAGGGTCACCTAGAGCATGTTAGACAGGGTTGCATCCAGGCAGGCCTTGAAGAGCTCCAGAGAAGGAGACTCCACCACCTCTCTGGGCAACCTGTGCCAGCGCTCCGTCACTCTCACAGGGAAGAAATTTCCCCTCACGTTCAAGGATTTGAACTTCCTGTGCTTCAATTTCTGCCCATTGCCTCTTGTCCTTTCACACGGGACAGCTGAAAAGAGTTTGTCCCCATCCCCTTGACACCCTCCCTTCAGGTACTTATAAAGACATCACAGTCAGTGATATCACATTAAGAAGATGGTTTAAAAATTGCTGTTCTCGTTTGTTAAAGCAACTTATAACCTCTTGCCTCTATGCTAATAATGTCTCTGTCTTTCAATCCAGAACAAAATTTAATCTAAACCACACTGCATCATTTTAAAGTAATGTATTGCAGTGTATTGCATTTGAGTAGGCGCATTTGTGAGAGAAAATCAGTAGCTCAAATCTCAGTGTAGAAGTAACATTTAGTATGAGAAAGCACTACCATAAAATCTATTCAAGTTAAAAAGCACTCAATGACACTAAAAATAACGTCTTCTGGGCAGTATAATTTCTTCAGTATAGTGCTAGAGCCACATATAAGCTTCTGCAATGTACGTTTTGAATTTCGGTATACTTTTTTTTCCCCCTTTTTCCTGATTTGAAGATTATTTCCAAGTTATCAGCTTCTGCAGTATATATTTTAACTACAGGATACCAGTTTATGCAGAATGGATCTTAGCTCCAGGGCAGTGGCAAATTTTAGACCCGAAACTGGTTGTTTTATATACTCTGCAGCTATATTGTGTCTTTATTTACCTTTTATATTTTAAATTTATATTTTGTTCTTATTTTCTCCATTAAATGTTTGCAAACTATATTCTCATTTTCTTTCCTTGATGATAATGTATGGAAAGGGGAACAAAACTTAAGTTTGTTCCATTTGAGGCTGTATTACACAGTTTAAAGAAAACTGGTTTCCCCAGAAGATTATATGCTTTTTATATTTTATTGTTCTTTATTTCCATTTTTGAAGAAGATCATATATATCAATATGGTACAGAAACTGTGAAAAAACAAATTACTTCTTTTGAATGTCATCAGAATGGGGAGCTATATCTTTAAAGCAAAAAAGTTAAATCAGTGTCATCTACATTAATTATCCACTTTATGAATTTATGAGATTTTGATGTTTTAAAGATTCTGCACTATATCTTCAAAAATGTCATCTCTATTGAGTGTTTCTTCCTCAGTTCCTGAATAATCCAGTCTCATTCCTATTTTTCTGCTGTCTTCTCACCTCTTTGTCTCTCTTTCAAATTTTGCTAAAAGGCAGAAATTATTTGTTGGAGGAGCTTACAACCCTGAAGAATAAACAAGCTTAACAAAACTAAAGGAAGACATACAAACAACTTTCAAGTACATAAAAAATGACAGAAAATTAGGAGGGAATAATCTTTCTTCCAAAATGCAGTGAATAGGACAAGAAGGATTGGGAATAAATTGCTTCAAGAGCTGTTTGAGTTAAACATAAAAAACTTTATAACTGTAGGACAGCTGAATACTGGAATGGATAATTACCACTGAAGGTATTTCGTGAACAGGTTAAACAAACAGCCATCAGAAACAGCGAAGTATTTCCAATCCTGTCTTGGGGCAGGAGGAAGGATTAGGTGACCGCTTGAGATTCCTTCCCACTCCACTTTCTGTATCAGGAGGTACAGATTCCCATTCTCCAAGGAGATTTCTGTATCACGGAAACTCAGCTGTTGTCAGCACTGCTGCTGACAACTGTGAAAGATCGACCAGCCTCGGAGACTGCCCAACACGCAGGCGGGGACGTGGCAGGCAGCCAGGCTAGGTAACACCGCTAAGTAACTCAGTTATAATTACATGACGACTTTTGCTAATTAGTGCTTCCTGTTTGACTTATTCATATAAGTACTAAATTAAGGCAGAAATGATCACAGTGGGATATTCGGTGGCAGGGGGCAGAGGGGCGGCACTTTAGAGATTCCCAGTCAAAAAAAGCTCCAGTGTTCTTGCAATGCCTTTGAAATTGCCACTAAACAGTGTTTTCTTTTCCTCCTCGTTGCAATTTGCCAAGAAAAGGGTACATTCAGCAGAAAGATGACATGGGTTAACCGTGTGAAAAAAAAAAATAAAAAGCATGGGATTATTAACAGCATCTATAATATGCCAAATGTTCAGAGCATTTCCCTGACTAAAATTGCATAGTTTTGCAGCAGGATCCTTCTTAAGGGTAAAAGCAAATCAAAATTTCAAATTAGCCTGACAGTAGGTCACTGGCACAAGACGATCAGGTACCAAGAAGCTGGGCTAGCAGACAACACACATGCAAACTGCAGACTGATTGCAGCAGTTGTTTTTGTTATTACTGTGATGACTTTAGCCTTGTTCAGTGGTCCTTGTTCGTGCCTAAAATAGTGATGCGTGGATATTCTCCTGGCTATGTTTTTTCCCATTTCTTATTCTTCTCATAAATCCTCTTGTGACCAGTGGGTCAGCCAGGCTTTCAGACATCATGCTAACTATCTTTCTGCACCTCAAACAATTTGTTAGCAGGTAGAAATTCATGTCTGATGAGATTATAAATTAGCTGCTTTCTATACAGGAGATTTGCTGGCAAACACCACATGGCAATTGCATTTCTGAAATAGTGGTCTTTTATAGAGGTTTGAGACATGTTAAAGAGCTATTGTTTCTTAAATGTGTTTTCCCCTATCCCTCAGATGTTACCATGCCTCCAGCTGCTCTTTTTCACTGGCAGATCACATGGCTTATATGCAGACAGAGGGTAGGTCACATGGAAAGAATAAATTGGCTTTTTGTCAGACTCCTGTAGAATCACTGGGAGCAACTCAACAGTTTCTGCAGTCTTTTAAAAATAAGCAAATAAATAAATAAGCAGATACTACAGCATAACTACACTGCAGTCTGTCTGTAAAAAATGTTTCTACTCTATTTATATAACAAAAAAAAAAGGGCATGGGAAAATGCAGAAGAGTTGACCAGTGATGAATGACAACCTCATCAACCTGGGTATATTGAGGAACATTGTAAGAAGCATTGCTGAGAATGCTGTTTTCTAAGCATTTTCTGGCCAAGGTCTGACCAGGTTTTAGCCAAATAGGTACAGCAAGGCCATCAAGACAGTCTGACCTTTTTTAATGGGATCTGATTCAGCCAGAAATTTGAGCTGGAATTAGTGATTCCTTTTTTTTTAAAAGTATGACAAAATTACCAGAAGGCTTTTTCCTCCAAAACTTTGCTTCACAAAAAGGTGGAAATAGTTTAGAAACAAATCTCTTCCTTTCTAACTGCACCCTTTAGAAAGAGTGCTTTCTTCAGGCTTGCTTTCCAACGCAACAATATTCAGTCCACTTCCAGTGACAGCAATCTACATGCTGTCTCCTCTGGCCATCTCTTCTTTCATCACCTCTGAGCTCAGCCTGTAGGTCCACTTACTGCCGCCTGCTGTCCAGCTGTGTCTGTCTTCTACCCCCTGTTCCCTCTTCCCTCTGCCCCCAGGAATTTCTTTTCCCAGTGCATGCTCAGCCTCCTTCTGGACAGCACGATCTCCATTCCCTCTGGAGAGTTGCATTCCTACCCGTGGTGTGACCACACAGAACATAGTGAACATGCTGCCTCTCCTTCTCTTGCACAACCATAGCCAATGTTAACACTTTAGAACAAGCAGTAGCTTAGAGTAAACAGAACAAACCCCCAAATCTTTGCAACATCCACCACGATGACTTATGTTAGTGGTAGTCTACAGCTTCTTAACTCCTGCCAGATGTTAGCTCATACACTGTGAGCTGTCATTGGGCAAGGAAACAACTCACAGCTAACATGCCTGCCTGCATCTCCACAGTAGAGTGAATGCCATGACCTTCAGGTCTTCAGGTATGGAGGAAATAGGTGGCCAGTGGTTGGGAAGTAGGGGAAATAGGATTTACATCCTGGTTTGAATAATAAAAGTAAAGAAGTAAGGAAGAGATTGAAGTAGGAAAGTAGAGGAAGCTGAAGTCCTGAAAATGTGTGAAGAAAGAGAGGGATAGTAAGTGAAGAAGGGTATAGGAAATGATGCCGAGATCTTAAATTGGGGAAGTGGAATGTAGAGTGAGAACTGTGGATCCTGTGGCCCAGGACTGAAAAACTGTAATGATGTATCTACCTGCATTTTTATACGGTAAGCCCACATCATGGATTTCCTCAGGACATGCCAGTGGAATATATTTACCCACCAGCTTCTCAGCAGGACGCAGCTACCAAACCTCAGATCTGTATTCCTATAAAGTGCCTCTGAGATAGGGGTGGTTTTTTTAGACCTCAGAAGAACTTTACATATAGCTTTGATCTATTTTGAGGTTTATCAAATGGCGGAATGATTTCTTCATCTTTGAACTTCTCTCCTTTAGCAAAGTGCTCATTCCTGCTGTTGCTTCTGCTCCTCACCATACCACTTGTCTCTATTCAGGTATAAAATTTCCTATTTCTCTTTGCACATCAACCAAATAATTTCCCTTTTCTAGTCAGTCATAAACTGCGGTTTGCTCTTACTAATTCACCATGTAATTATCTCTACTAAAATGGTCATAAATGACATAGCTAGACATTATGCTTCAGAATCAACAAAAATATTGTCAATTCATAGCATTTTCTTTAAAAAAAAGTCCCTTATCATCTTGCATAAAATCAAAGTGAAAAAAAATTAAAAGAGGTAGTACATCCATCACAAACCTTTGAAAAATGTGCTTTATGTGCATGAGTCTGTAAATTCTGTAATATCCACAGGCTATTTATGGAGTGCAACCAAAAACAGATAAAACCAGACAAAACTAAACATTAGGTAGTCTGACCCATAGGTTTGCTTTCTAGACTGCCTGCTCAGGTTGGCTGCAGTTTAAGTACAAAGTACCAACATTACACATAGGAAAATCTGAACTCAAGATATTTGCTTGTGGCCCAAGAGATCTAGTAGGATTTGATCCATCTAGACTGTCTATCTAGAATGGATCTGAGGTTCTAAGATTCCAAATCAAAGTGTATATGAGATTTCTCTCTGGAAAGCAAGGTCAAATCTTTGTCTGAGCGCATGTTTGCACATAAACAGTATGGATTGCAGACAAGTCTTAACTTACAACAGACTGAAAAATGCTCTTTCCTGACTGTTTAGAAATGCCTTTTACATACTTGTGTCAGCTGGTGGGCAGTTTATGTTGGAAACTATGAACAATGCATATGTAATCATATTAAGCTATTAATCTCTTATCTAAGGTGATTAAGATGTAAATTATATAGGATAGGCTTTCCTTCTTTAAAGGTCAGGTTACATATATATGTTTTTTTGAAGAATTACTCCCTTTTGAATAGAGGTTTTAATCATAAACCAACTACATTGCAACCTAGATGCTAAGAGAGTGAGAATGAAAAAGTGACCATTGATTTCAATGGAACTGTAGTCATTTGCAGAAGAATCAAATATATATACTTAAAAATAGAGAAATTTTATTTATTAGCTGATTGATTTTTCATAATTTCCCAGACATATCATCTGTTTAGGATTTTATGTTCTCTTGAATGGAATAGTATCCAGACCAGAAAAAAAGTAATAGAAAATCTAGATGCTGAAATATTCTGTGGGTTTTAAGCTTAAAAAAAGAAAGTGGAATATAGTCATTACCTTGGTCCTCAGCCTTCTGCTGAACAAGAAATTATACTGATACCTTTAGGCAGTCTTATGATATATAATCCTGCAGCATTTAGAAGAAGGAAAAGTTTACATTTTTTATGTAAAAAGAACTCACTGGGGCTATTTGCACAATAGCTACAAAAATGAGTATTAATCACAGGATGAATTCAAAGCAATATTATCTATTGTTAAATTGTAGAGAGCTATCATTGTAATATTTGAGTGCCATTAGTGCCTGTAAATTAAGAAAGTTTCGATATCATCTTATAAGATAGAGAAGCATAGGTAGTTAAAGATAAGATGTCAAAAGAGTTTGGCACTTTAAAAGATAGTCAAAAGCACGCTTCTGAAAGCACTGGTCAGCAACAGGGCGCATAACTGGGTGCTGACTTTCTCAGAAAATCTGGACGCAGCAGGGATGCAAAATTCAGCATCTGGCCTGACTTCTGCTGAAGCCATGGTCCCACATGGCTCCATGGAAACTCAATAACCCCAGTGAGAACCTCACTCAGATTTCCTGAGTCTGCAATATGCCTACAGCCTCATAAAAGAGGTTTGCTGAGGGGCTGCAGCAGTGGCAGCTCCGTGTGCTGCCTGTCCTCTACCCCCTGTTTAGCCTCATGGCCAGTCCAGCATCACCGCAGGCATCAGCATGCCTGGTGGTGCACCCAGCATCTGCCCACACGTGTAAAACCCTGCAAGCAAAGCAAGCTGGATCAGGACAATAATTATGAACAGCCTTTCTCTGTCTTAACACGAAAACGTTAATTTGGCTGTCTTTTTTGTCTATGGCACCTCAAGAGGCTTAGTGAATTTTTGTCTCCCTTTACTATAAAGAGGACCGATTATGTATGAGGGGGGAGGCTGTACACAGTCTCTTGTCTTTCATGGTTCGTTGTGGTCATGCACTTATGTGTCCTGTCTTTTTCATCACTGTCTACATTACCCTTTTTAATCTTTCTTCACCTGCTCAGGTTCTTTCTTATCCCATCACACTCATGTTCTTGGTTTACTTGTCTTCTTAAAGTCCATTAGAATATATACTGCTGAATTCTGTATGTGGATTAAGTATAGGGATTATTTTTAACGTAGTGCTTTTTGTGAGGCTTTGGTGGAAAATGTTAGCATGAAACCCTCCCTCCCTCCAATCTGCTGCACGTAGAGCATGCTGTGTGCAAATTGGGATTGCTGAACTGGAGTTTTGGAGAAATAACATTTGAATACAGAACAATTAAAAGATATTTTAGTTTTCTAAAAGTTTCCCATATTGTAAAAAGATTTCCTAAAGACCTCTTCTGACAAAAATCTCCAAAGTTTTTAAAATGAAGTGGGTGAGCCATTTTTATAGATAGGTCTGGTGCTGTGTAATTTGTAACATTGTTTCATTGTTTGTCTATCCATCCTTCCGTCCATCTATTCACATGCGTATAAAGCAGTCACAGAATCTGATGACTGTTGACAGATCATAAATCAGTTTCTGCTCTCAACGAGATACGAATACAAATGTGATTAAATGTGATACCATGCCAATTCGTCAATGATCAGATTTCACAATACAGTTCTTCGGGTTCTGTTGTACTTTCACATTTAGTATCTTAACTCCTTGTGTATCAGCTGCCTGAATATCCTGAAAAGAAAGAGGAGAGGAGAGGAGAGGAGAGGAGAGGAGAGGAGAGGAGAGGAGAGGAGAGGAGAGGAGAGGAGAGGAGAGGAGAGGAGAGGAGAGGAGAGGAGAGGAGAGGAGAGAAAGGGGAAAGGAGGAAGGGAAGGAGGAAAGAATACTGTTGAAATACTCTCAGAATATCAGCCAACAAGTCATTTTATCTTTTAGAACAGCTCAGGATATTTGAGAAATGTCACCAATAAAGTATCTATCGGATATTCCACAAACTAGAAAATCCAACTACATTACAGTCCTAGTAGTACAGAACTGCCTATGGAAATACTTGCAGAGATTAGGGATGTGAGACTGTGGATGTGGATATTCATTCTTAAGCTTTATCTAACTGAAAGTGCATAAATAACGTCATTTACAGACTCAAGCTGAAAAATACTAAAGCAAAAATAATGCCCATATATTTGTCTTTTTCTCTTTTGTATATTATCAGAGGTAATCTTTAAATAATTTAGAGTTTGTTTTGGGTTTTTTTTTGTTTTGTTTTGTTTTGTTTTGTTTTTTTCTGAAGAACCTTGACCTTATTTCAGATACAGGTTGTATCACAGATAATGCATATGTCAGGTATTAAAAAACAACTATTTTGGCTATTTAGTAGTTCCCATTCCCCTTTATTCATTTACTGCTCCTTGTCAAAGTTTCAACAGAGTTAGGAATGGATAACCTTAACTTTTATTTTGTCTTCATTTTGCTCATGTTTCCATTATGCATTTGTTATGTAGGGCTTTTTCAGCTTAAACTTTATTACCTTTTATAGGACAAATAGAAAGCAAGCGAGAGCAAGAGGCAAATGGCATGGTTCTAAACACCTGCAGAGACAAAGAAGTGGAAATTCACTGGGTAAAGATGTCCTGCTGAGAATCTGAATTGTAGGAACAGCAAGAGCTTTGCCATGCCATCTATTTTGTCCTTCTGTTTTGGATTCTCTCTAGCTGGTACTTCAGAGGCTCACAGAATTGTAATACCTAAATATTTCACACATATTAATGTATGTTATCCTTCTATAACCCTAGTGAAATAAGAAGCCATCTCCACATTATACCTACGGCAAACTGAGTACACGGTAGATTGTGGAATGGTTATCATTTGGATAGCAATTAAAGTCCAATTTTTTGAGCCTCAGAACACTTCATATTGATGCACAAATAGGAAGACAGGGTCTTCTGAAATATTAGTATTAGCTAGAAATGTTGAATAAAGCTCCTCTACTCTTCTAGAACTTCCCTGTTCATAGCCTTCCTTCTTAGGCCAGAAGGAAAACAAATGGTTTATTATCCTCAAAATCTTCCTTACACTTTTGATTTTCTATTAAAATAATGATGCCAAACAAATCTCTAGCTTCAGATCCTGAGCCCATCAACAAGAGTGACAAGAAAATATTTTCATTACTTCCAATTCAATTCCAATAAAAGCTGTCTAGGCATGCTCAGGGATGGCTTATTTTTGTCTTTCTTTGAAGAATCAAAGATTGGTCGAAGAAGTCAAACAAACTGCAGCATTGCTTTCAGATGAAACAGAAAATGCTTTTGAAGCCTAGCGACATGTCTTGGTCAGAAACTCACGGATAAATTTTTCTTTGTATTTGTGAACAGGAAAGAATTTGCTCTTGGTAGGGCCATCAGGGATCTGTGTCAATCTGTGTAGCTTGGGACTCCTACCACCTGCTGCTAAGGTGGTATCTCACTTGATCTGTGTCCTACCATCTCTTGGCTGTTGTTGCCATCATGGTCTTCCTACAACTCAGAGTTTGAAGACTAAGTTGATTTAATGTCTCCAGAGTAACTGGGTATTAGAGTCAAGTCAAAAATTTAGCCACCTACTCTTGAGCCTATACTCACTGAAGATCCACATTTTGTGGACATAAGCCCATGGTAGGATACAAGATTTGGATAACAATGGAAGAATAAAATTTAATTTCTTTAATTTGACACATACAGACCTCAGTTTACCATGTCAGTGATCTGGACTTTAGTAAGATTGCCTAAATCTGCAACAGCAGAACACTGGAATGAGGAGGGCAGGTTTAGCTTGGTTGATTAGAGCATGGTGCTGCTAATGCCAAGGTCATGGGTTCAGTCCCCATATGGGGCTATGACTGAGGGTTGGACTAGATGATTTCCAGAGGTCCCTTCCAACCTTACCATTCTATGAATCAAATCATCCTATGAATCTATGAAATAATCAGACAGGACACTCCTATATGAGCTAGTTTCCAGAAGACTTTGCTCTTATCTGCAGCATGGGAACGGGGGCATTTCGGATGTCTGAGCTCATGTCATACCAAAGCACAGGCTTCCTAAAATTAGTGATGAGTCACAAAGCATGTTGTGTTTTAGTCTTGTCTTGAGGGCAGCTGATACACTTACACAGATTATAGTACCTTTAAGTAGAAATTCAGCCTAAGCTTTTTCACCCATTTGTATACAAAACACTTGAGAATTCTTGTACTGAATGTGTGATTTCACTTAACTGATCTAGGTGTAATGTTACGATGTTGGAAGGTTGCAAGTAAAAACCTTTATTTCCTCGTAAATTAAATATCTAAAACAGATCTCATGAACAATATCCTCAGATTCCCTGTTTCTCCTCAGCTTCTATTAAGAGAGTCTAGAATGGTTAGCTCTGACATAGGCTTCTACAGTGTGTACATTTACTTTCAATCGGATGAGGCCATCCACAGTTTTTACTCTCAGTCTTCCCATATGCTTTGAACATTATGCTTACTTTAGCTGCATCCATGTTAGAGATATATAAAGCAAAAGAAACACCACTCTAATTATTTTATAGCAGAAAAATGCACAAGAAAAAAGGTTTAGAAATTTTAAAAACTCACATAGATCAGAAAAGAATTTCAGTAGTGCACTAACCTAAAATTAAAATATTATGCTCAGACTGCCCAATTTAAGTGCCTAATCTAAACATTATGACTATTTCTCTCAATTGATACATATGGAAATAGCCTATGTCTGACAGTCCAAGACTGAAGTAGCCAATGGAGAACTAACTTTAAAAAGAATTGATTGTTATATTACTTAAATTAGGCATCTGTAGGGTGAACAGAGTGTAACCATGTATTCCCCATACAATGTTCAATTCTTATTCAGTGAAGAGTGCAAGTATATATATTTGAAGCAATGATGGGATTTCAACACATCTCAATGGTTAGCAGAATAAATATAAGATCAAATACATATTTAAATGTTTTGCTGAATTAGTGTTTATTTGCTTGTCAAATTTCAAGTTTCCAACAAAACCTGCCTAGGAAATAACATTGTTTAAAAATAAACAAAGAAACCCCCAAAGCAATAGCAGCAGAAGTGCTTTCTCAGCTCCTTTCCTAATATGCCAACGGCTGTCACAAAAAAGTGTTTTCCTGACACTTTCCACAGTTGCTGTGATTTGTTTTTATATTTTCGGTTGGGTTCAGATAGATAAAAATTTGAACTGAAAGATTATCCTATGGAAGAGGTATAAATTACTCAAAAAGGTCCCACAGAATGAAAAGGAATCTTTCTGTGCCTTTCTGTGCAGGATAATCCCAGCATTGATTTGTAAGCCTTCACTTTCCTGGCCCACTCCTCTAATAGTTAACTGCTTCTGGCAAGGGGTGTTTAATGTCATACATCCAAAGAGATACAGGGGGTTAATAGCACGAATCCAGAATTACTATCCAAAGAAAGCTATGATTATCCAAACAGCAATTTCAATTCCTAGCCAACCTCCAAACACAAAGATTTATAACTAAAGATGTACAACAAGGAAACATTTCCCTGCATTTAAGCATTACATTTGGAGTACAAGCATCTTTTAGAAGTGTATGGCCTTTTTCTCAAGAAGACAGCACCTGCTGGCAGGGATTTAGCTCTGCTCTGGAGTCTCCAACGTGAGAGTATATATGTGCTAAGGAAAACACACAAAGCTGCAAATTAGTTGCCTGGTCACTCACATAGACATAAAAACGTACATTTACTTGCATTAACAACCTACAGTTTTCTGCTCACTGCACACTGGCTCAAAGAAGCTTGCATCCCTATGTCACAGTTATTGGTTTACTTTAAGCTCCAGATGATCTGTTAAATGGCAGGAAAAAAGAGAGGGGGAGGGAGGGAGGGAGGGAAGACAGCTGGTGGGCTAACACTTCTTGTTATTCTTTTCCTATATTCCTTATAAATTTTTTGCTTTTACTTGTAGTGGCTAACTAGGAAAACTAGTCCTGCCCTTATTTTTATCGTGAAGTGCCAGATAGTTTCCTCTGTTCCTCTGACCTGTATATTGCTTATGAATAGTTTGCTCCCCAACAAACTGAATACAACTTGGTCTGTTCTTTCACTCTATTTGTAGAAGTAAGAAGTAAATTTCACATTTTCTTTCCAGTTCTCTTACTCCTTTTTTTTAAAAAAAAAAAAAACTGTTAAAAAGCTATGAGTATTGTTTGGTCTGAAATTTTAATTTCCACAGCATTTTGGGAAAATTTTGATGGTGGGAGCACAAAACAGATTGAGACATTTGAAGGTAAAGATTTTTTTTTTTTTCCATAAAGAATCCATGAATTTACTCTATCTGCTGAGCAGGACATGAGGAACCAAGTGGGTAGATCACAGCACAGTCAGGACACATGTCTTGAAAAAGCAGTGCTGTCCCTCTGTCTCTCTTTCTTCCTTTAGCCAAGCAATTCAAACTTCTCATTTCTTGTAAAGGTCTTTGCGGCTTCAGGACTATGCTGAAAAGGTGCCTGAGAATAGCAGCAAAGATGAGTCTTGCTAAGGAACATTCTCTGCCTTAATCTAACAGGCCAGTGCACAGAGAGTAGACTCGTAGGGTCCACTTAGTACTATAAACAAGCCATAAAATTATTGAAAAATGAATATCAAAACTATTGAAATATTTGCCACGTCATGAAAACTTAATGCACTATATGTCTTAACATGGTATGGAGACCCAGATTCTGGCCTTGTTTTTAGCAAAGATTTCATCACAGCCTTAGGTTAACAATATCAACTTTATAGCCAGAAAGTCAGATCTGGAACAGCAAATATATTTTTATAGAACCAAATATATATTTAGGCAGCCCATGAGACTGCTTATGAATATTCTTGTTTATCTATATTATTAAATGTATCAAGCATGATGTAGAGTTCCTCAGCTTGGTGCCAACTCAACTTCATCACTTCCCATAGTGAGGAGAAGAGCCATTCAGATAAATCAAATCAAATCCAGAACCAAGACAGCCTTATGTTGTGAACCCTGCCAAAAAGCAGATTAGCTTGGGCACAGCACCAAATTGTATACTTCTAGGCTCAAACTGGCTTACACAGTATTAACTGTAAGAGGGACATACTGAATTTCCATCTATGGCACCAATATGGTTACTCTTATAATATCTGATCTTTTTAATAAGTTTTGCTTAATGTAGCTCTTTCCAAGTGCCAGGAGACTGTATTAGGCTCACAGTATAAAATAAATTGGCAACTGAGCCTCTGGAAGTCATTTATAGCAGGGCTAACAAACTCTGCCATCAGCACTTGCAGTAATTGCAGGTACTTTCATCAGCAGTAGTGTTAAATGTGAATACCATCAGCAGCAATGATGGGTAGCAGCGGCAGGAGTGGTGGCAGTTGGAAACCCCACCAGCAGCACCCGGAGCTGCTGGCCCTCTGCCACAGCACTTTCCCATCGCTGGGATTGCACTGATGATGCACACACTTGTCTGGGAACCTTTGACTTGCAATACCGTCATCAGAATTTAACTTCAGCTTCACAGCTTCGATAAAACAGCTTTTTCATATACAATGTTTTAAGGTCAAAGTCCAAAAAGTCCAAAAGAGAGAGAGAGAGAGAGAGAGAATGTACAGCTTGTGTAGAAAATTTTACTCTTTTAATCATTAACAGATACATCAGGTAGGAATTATATTCTACCTAAGCTTGGAAAATATTCATACAAAGACTATTTTATTCCTAGTTAGAATTTCTTGAGTCATCATGTTTAAAAATCTATATTTTTAAAAATATATTGATTGTATTGTAACACAGGAAATCAACATTTTTTACCCTGAATATTAGTGGGGCTACAAATTCAACTATGTGCATCTATCATAGGTCCTTACCTGGCATGTTTGAGAAGGAAAGAAGTCAACATAGCTAAAGGAGAGGGGACCATTGCCTAATTCTGTGGTTCATGAATCTAACACAGTTCTTCAGATTTGATACTTAAAAGGAATACAGAAACAACATAAAGTAAACAGATTCCCGGCTATTATAACAAATGCCCAACTGCATGTTCATACGGGATAGTATGCAATACCTGCCAGGTAATGTATTTCTTTTTTACTGGATAGTTGATGAACTGCAAATTGGAATTTGGACTGCAAGACCAGATCTATAACCTTCAGCAGCAACTGCGTAAGTTCTGTGTAAAGTATGGCAGATGGATAGCAGTGAGAAGCTGAATTCAGACTGCTGCATCCCAGTCTTTCTTTCTCTCTCTCTCTCTCTCTCTCTCTTTTCCCTCACTTTTTCAAATACAAAAATGTCCCCCAGCTTCCTGGAAAGGGAAAGGAAAATGGGTATGGGAGGTAGGGGCCACATAGGAAACTGCCAAACATATCAAGGCATATCAATTAAAATAGCTCTCATTTAAATAAAAAGGTCTGTAAGCTTCCAGTTCGTCCTTTTGTCTTCTCCTCTAGTGAAAGAACTGCAGAGAGGCTGCAGGAGCAAAATACAGGCACAGGCAGTGGCAGACCAGGATTCTTTGTTCAACCAAAGAGTTGAAGGGTTTCAGCTGAACATCATCTGACCAGATTTTTCTCATTCATGCTTTTCCACTTTTATATCCCCTCTTTTTCCCAGTTAATCCCTTGTCCCTATAAAACAGCAGACATAGAAGGATGAGGAGGCTTGTGGTTTGACAGTGGGAGAGGAAAGAAGAGATGGAGTCACGCTGCCTAAGCACTGAGTGCTAGACGTGTCAGACTGAAAGGGATCTCAGATTGTCCAGTTTGTCCTCCACTCCTGCCCAGACCATCCCTGGAAGCTATCTGTACAGTCCATTCTGATGGAGAGCTTGTCATCGCCCTGCGTAAGCTCCTCCAGGATTTTCTTATCCTTTTTAGTAACAAATATCTAATATTAACTAACATCTGGTATTATTTAGTAACGAATAGCTAATCCATGTTTGTAGTGCTACACTTACCCCATTTTTCTTTCTCGCCCTGCCACTAGCTGACATGATTAGCTGACTCATCTTTTACACATCAGAAAATCAAAATCATGTCCTGCCATGGTCCTCTCCTTTAGAACTTAAACAAGCAGAGTTCCTTCAACCTTTCTTTATAGGTCACATATTCTAAATGTGCTATAATGCTTGTTTCCTCTAGACTTTTTCCAGTTCTCTTACACCATTCTTTAAATTTGGTTCCATTAGCACACAGGTGTTCTCCAACAGACACCTGATCAGTGCTCAGCAGAGAGGAATAATTACCTCCTACACCTTGCATACAACATTCCTATTAATTCTCCCTATGTGACATTTGCCTTTGTTGGTTTTGGAAGGGTACCACATTGTCAAATCAAAAAGTTCAGCTTGGCATGTGATCTGTCATGATTTTCTCCTGATATAAAGCTTTCTACTTTCTGTTTTATCTATTGCAGTATATATCTGCACACCACTGAGTGGCTCAGGCTGACGTAGTGCCCCTATGTGAATTCTAAGCCTTAACACTGCTGCAGAAAATGATGATCTGACTTGGGTAGAAGTAGTAGTATTCAGGGATTTTATTCAGCCTAGGAAATATGGAATCAGGTCAGATAAAGCATTTTGTGATTTTTTTGAATTTCTGCAGTCATTCTAATTTTACTTAGAAGTTTAGAACATTTGTGAGGATATGCTTGAAACAAAATATTTCTCCTTTTCCACTTTAAAATACACTATAAATATCCCAAAACAAAACACAATGTTTCATCTGAGATCAAAATATTTTGTTAGATATTCCACCCTCCTCTTCAGATTTTGTCTTCCTGAAAAAAAACACATTATGACTTTCTAATAGTAAGCAAATTAAAATGATAAAATTGAAAACTTCCCATGTCTTGGCCCAGCCAAGAACCCAAAGGAACCCCACATTTTCTCCAACACTTGTGGCAGCAAACAAATTTGTTTGGACTGAGATACTTCATGGATCTAGTCCAATATCTTATGGATCTATCTGACATTGTCTTGATTGTTGTCATCATAGCAGAACATCATAATAATGAAAAATAGTTATTTCAGGTGGTTTTGAGCTCTTTCCTGTAGTTGTTGATCATGAAACAAAGATGTTCAAACTCACCTTAACTTCAAGAGTTGACAGAATTTAAGGTGAAGTCTGAGCCAGATCTCCCAAATAATTTGGATTTTCACCCTTTCAGGTAGAATTCTAAGATGCAGAAAGGGCGAGCTACCATACTGCAGAAGATGCTGCTTATGCTCATTTCTAGATGTCTCACAACACATTGAAAAATTTCTGGCAAAACTTCTTCCCATGGACTTTGCTTTTTTCTTAAAAGGAAAACCTTCCAGGTGAATGCCTCCATTTCAGTGACTCTAGAAGCCTCTTTACTAGACAAGCTTGTTTGCAAGCTTCTAGTTGGCTTTGTAGAACCTTTGTTCTGCAGGGAAGTACTGCCTTTGGGCTGGGGCTCTGCGACTCGCAGGACCCATGCCTCCACACGAAAGCTGTGAAAGGGGTAAATGAATTCAGCACTTCACAATCCCCAGGACAGCCAGCCCAGGATGATGGGATGGGCCTAACCTAGAAACCCGATGACTTCGATCCTAACTTCCAAAGGCTTTCCAGCTCTGATGCCACTAGCACAGTAGACTTTTCAAATTAGGGACAGTTTTAGCACTGTTATTCAGAAATGGACAATACTGCAAAAATATGATATTATGACTGGGAAGAATATATTTTATTCTGGAAAAATCAAGAATCAATCTTTGACACAGGAGCAATTGACCAGGAACAATTTTCAGTCACCGTCACAATTATTTACTTCTTCAAAACCAGAAATATGACAATCAAAATTAAATCAGATTTCCTGTACAATTCTAACTGTTAGAAAAGTAAGAAGAATTCAGAGAAGAACAAATTAAAATAGGTAGGTACAAAACCTTTCCCTCTGCATGTCAGTCTCTAAAGAATGACATCTGCAGGGAACTGAAGATACAGCAGGGAAAGGAGTGAGAAATTTTTTGTCCATGAAACCACATTCATCATCCACTGCCATGTATCTCAACTTTGTCCGTCCAAGCTGTCTTTGCTCTGGAATCCATGCAGGGTTGTGTATTCTCCTTCAGTACTCTGGGCTTATTGCTAATTCTGAAGCTACTGCTAAAGAGAATGACAGGATTCATCCTCGGAGTGATGAGAATTTATTTTATGGTTAAAAGGACTGAGATTTTCTTACTGCCTGGCTAAAAATGCAATAGGGAAAATTTACAAATGAGGAATTACATAGATGGACATCTAACTACAGATAATAAGACTTTTTCTTGCTGTTGTTATGTTGCTAAAAATAGAAAAATGTAGGACAAATATTAGGAAAAAAGACTTACAATGAAATAAAAGGGGGAAAAAAGCATAGCCCATGAGACACTGAAAATAAGCACTAGATATTGAGAAAAATCAATCCTGCAGCAGCAAAATTCTTGACTGAAGAACATACCACTGCTTGTATTGTAAGCAGCTCTAAGCATCTGTGCTGCATTTATTATGACAATGTCTTTATTATTGGTCAGGGTCTCTGGGGACTACTGTTTTATGACTATGATCCTATGTCACTGAAAGGACACCATGAAGTCAATTCTACTATAATATGTTTCTAATCCTTTTTTTCTCATAGATCCAGAAATATTTGCAAGAGAAATCCAGAAATAATGCAGCAAACTCATGGTGCTCTTGCTCAGACTGAGTGACACGGTACCTCTCTAAATGTCCCACTGTGGCTGAGGTGCTGCTCTGTGGCGAGGTACATTGGGTTATTTTGTACAACCGTAATTTCAATGTATTCCATAAGTACTCATTTACTAAGGATGCTTTTTCCCGTTTGGAAACCTGGCCTAATAAACTAATTTCTGCAGATGCCAAACTTCTGGCCAACCATCTGATACTTGTATCCTGCCATACGGTTACCCATATGTAACCATGTTAATGGCAATAAAAATAAAGATGAAAACAAAAAAAAGTAAAACAGATAGTTGAGCTGTTTGACACTAAGGTATTTCAGCTTACTCTTCAAAGGCAAGTGAAGTAGAAAGCTACACACTTCTGATGGAAGTCACAGGAAAACCATAAACAACTGTTCAGCTAAAAAATTGAACCTGTCACTGAGTCTCTAATGACTCTTTTTATGAAAAAGCCTTGTAGATTATTAGCTCTGTTTAAACAGACAGTTTCAAGAAGAAAGAAAAACAAAGAAACAAACTCTCTCCATGTATCACTCCTGAAAACTCTCGGCATCTGGTAAAAAAATTTTAAAAGCAGCCAAAAAAGCTCAGAGGAACTTCACTTACAGAGACTTTGGATGTTCTCAGCCTTGTTACCATCCTATTTCTCCCAAGAAGATCTGCTGGGAAGGCAACACTGACTTAGGAAATGGCAGAATTGTCCAGCGGCAATTACTAACCATTAATGGAAAATGCCGCTGGAGAATGCAGCTTGATAGATGAGTAGGGTACATACTCCAGCACACAACGCTCACTATGAGCTCACCTACAGGGGCTATAGCCACCTATAGGAGGCTATAGGAGGCACTGAGAACTCGGATTTATTTCTTTACCACAGTGACACTGCTACGCACCCCAGCTGGTGTTTAGTGGCTCTAGCTATGATGTGGAAAGAGCTTCATAAGCCCAAAGAAACTAGCAGGTAATGCCTAGTACACAGTAAGAAGGGAGAATGTGGGAGCAGGAACACTTTTTACTCAGTAGCCAGAACCACATTGTTTTGCTCCTAGAGAAACCCCATATGTTGTGTCCCATTGGAGTCTATGGGTTTCAGCTGAAATCTAGGTCTAATGAAGCATTAGATTTTGCCACTCTACTTGATTATCAGCAATGTCTGCATGAGTCCTCTTTTTCTCTCTGAGATTCACATATTTCATACAAATTGTGTAATATAACTAAATAGCATCCTTGCAAAGGACTTGCTGAATAGATTGATTTCAATAAAGGGTTGTTGGACTTTTCAGCATTTGCTATCTTTAATGTGGCAATACAGTGGGAAATAAACATTTAAGATAATATACACTGATCACTCTGGACCTAGATAAGTCATAATGTTGTACATTTAAACCACCTTAGGTATATAAATTACCAAAGCAAATTACCACAAATAAATAATCCTACCACTAATACCTGTCAATAAGAAGGAATCATTTCTGTATGCACTACATGGCTGCATTTTTGTATTGACTAGATGGATTATAAGCTACATGTCAACTGTTTATGATTAGGGCTGCTTCTGTATTTAAGCAGTGTACACTATAAAATTCATGGGATTTAAAATGCTATCTGTGTTCTATCTCATGTAAGGGCTGATAGACACCCTTAATTTGTAAGCATTAGCAAAATGAGATACAGTTGCATAAAATGTAATTGGATCATCTTTGTATTTTATGTCAGCATGCCTAAGTGCTGTTAAAGGATGCACAATGCATACAATGCAATCTGACAGCAAATAGAGGATCTCTCGTGGGCATGACAAATAATAGTAGTCTTCACTTTTCATTGTTATTTTTTTCGTAGGCAATATTCAATAAACAAGAAAGCTATAATACTACCTAGAAATGTAACAGTTTTAAAATCTTCCTTACATTATGTCCATAATCATAATTCCATTAGGAAAACATGGAAGGTTATCTTTGTTTCTAGAGAAATCCTATTTTTAATTATTATCTCTTCTTCCCTTATTACCTTGAAACTTTGTAATTTACATTGGGAAAAGATGGCAAAGGCTCAGTTAAAGCATCTTATAATTTTCAGGTCAGTATTAGATGATCAATAACAAAAAAATAATCTTTATCTGAGTTCCTATTTGCATTTTTAAGGAGCTCATCGACATCTTCACAGCTGCATAATTTCAAGATTACATCAGTCTTTTGTCTGAGGACAGAATGAGTTCTCTTCCCTTCTTTCACAGTCTCCTTTCTTCAAAATAATTGATATGAGGCAGATCAATTCTGGAAGCATCTTGCAAGGATCATGCTTCCAGCTTAGCTGTTAAGGAACAGCCTGTGGAAAATGATAAGCCTTGTGTCACGATCTGCGCAGGTGTGAAATCCTTCAGGTTCTAGAGACAGGGCTGCTTCACAAAGGGGTAAAGAGCTGCTGCTGACAGCAGCTCTGAACCTGGAGTCCATCCATTATATTGCTTCTGCGGAGTGCACAACAGCCAGCTTCCCAGACAAATCTCTGCTTTCATAGTATCTTTAGTGTCAAGAAAAAATGAAGATATTTTAATTATGTTCTTATTTGTCACTACATTTTAGGACACACATAGGAATCTAAGTGGAAAACGTTGGAACGGATGAATGATGATATTCGTAATACTTGCATTAGGAATGGGGAGGCTTCTCCAAGGAACCTCCTTCTCTTTTCACGCCTCTGTTCTGCAGAACCTGTTGTCACTTGCAGTAGAGTTATTTAATTTTTGAATTTATTTTGTGTTTAATGAATAGCTATTGTTTTTATTTAAATGGTTCTGTGGATTTTTTTTTTTTCACTTCTCATCAAACAGATGTAAAACTCACATAAACTAGGTCTGGATGTTTTGAGGGTTCCTCTTTCTTCCCAGTACAGTATTCATTTATTCCTTTAAAACATGAAGTAAACTAAATCCATTCATCTAGAGAGATTGAGGGATAAAATGCAGAAAAAAAGCGAGAAGACCTAGGGTTGAGTAATATGAAAAGAACAGAGAAAGCAACAGGCCTGTGAGGCCTTGCAATATGAAAGCCAGTTATCTAGTCCCCCCTCTTCAAGCATTTGCCACGAAGCTCCAAGGCCAGACACAGCTGGTCACTGGGGCTGTGGTGTGTAAAAACTTGTGAAGTTATGCAATAGCTATAGTGTGTCACTGGATTTTTGTTGTTTTTCTCACTGCATTATGATCTTGCAACATGGGTTAGCAATGTAGGTATTCACCTGGGAATCAGGATACCTGAGGGTCTAATTCTAGCAATTGTTATCTATCTGCTTAGAGCAATCTTTAAGAGACAGTCTGGGCATTCATCCCTCACAACTGAAGGCTTTTTGTTAATTTAGTTTTTTTGGTTAAGGGTTGTCTCCCAGCACGGTCAGAGTATGAAACTTTCTAGCTGATTCATGAATACAAGTGTCTGATATATCTATAGGAAGCATTCATGCCGATGACAGTTGAGTGGAAACAACCAGCAGAACCACTCTTCCTTGATGTTGATCAAGAAGGACATACAGTCACTACTCTTCACAATGCACACACTGCCAAACTTTTCTTCTGTATCAATGTAGTGGGATACATTCCCATAGCAGAGGATATTTGTAAAGAAGGCTATCTGGCAGAGCAATGAATAAAATATAAAAAGTAATCTAAGAAACTGTATGCTCAGTTTATTGTATGTAATTTATGAGTATGACAAAGCAGTTTGTGAGCAAAATTTTCTTTTGAGAAGGCGCATGCAGAATTACATCAATTAAAATATATATTCTATCACAATTTTAAAAGAACTTGAATTACAAGCAGAAAAGGAAGCGGGTAGTGAAGAAATACAAAACATTTTATCTGCATATTTTTGAAGTGTACAATGCTTATAACTGGCAAATTTAATTTCTAGATGCCCTTGAGGATTCAGAAAGTTCTGAGCCTTGCAGAACTACGTCAGTGGTTATAAACTCTCTCATGGAAGGCAGCTCCCAGAACATCATTGGGCAGCTGCTTTTTATTTCAGATGCCACCAAAAAATAGACCTTTTTCATTCTACTGATAAGTAACTAAACATTTATACATGAAGCACTTACAGGAGGAATTTCAATCACCCAGCCTAGTATTTACAGCTACAGTATACAACCTCTCAATGCAGCCTACTTGAAACTGCTTATAAGAGAATTCATTACAATTCTGTGCATTAGCCTCTTTCTGCTTGTTATGATTCTCTTTAGTTACTGTGTCTGAGGGATGTTGGTTTTGTACCTTATCCTGATCTTAGAATCAAGTTATTTTGCTTTGCCTACAATATGTACTTATTGCTGGGAATAGCTGTGTTCCAAACAAAAAGGTAGAAACTTCTCACATACTCAAACATTCTTCCTTTATTGCACAAAAGTTAGAAATGCAGGCCTGAATTACCATCTATTTTGTTTTGATTAAACCATAGAGAGGCAGAGAAGAATTCTCTGCAGGTCCCTGAAACAAAAGGCAATCCTGGGTTTAAAAGAAGTCAAGAATTTTTCTGCGGATAAACAAATTTGAAATCAGATAACAGCATGAACTGGAATTCTTTTTTCCTAGGGAAAGTCTAAAACTTGAAAACAAGTTTCTTAAAAACAGATCTTGTTGACATTTCTTATGGAATGAAAGTTGGATTTTTTTTTAACGAAAAACATATGAAATACATTTCTTTCATTCTTATTCAAAAGGTGGACAACCACCTTGAGACCTCAAGAGTGTGACATCCTCTTGAGGGTAGTGCTCCAGGATATCTTTTAGAGGGGAATTAAAAGGGGAAGAAGAAACAGAAAAGTCACGTGGAGACTTGAAGGGTATAATAACAGAATTGCCCTACAACAAGCTCCCTCTACCAGCACTGAAAATACCAGGATTTACTTTCCCAGACATGTGGTGGTAGAAAAGAATGTTCACAAGGCACTGGTCTATTTTCTCAAAAAGGTTATAGAAAAACTGAGCCAACTTTCTTATCAGATCTTGAAAAGCTCTGAAATTATCCAACATTGACTTAAGAAGAGAAATTATATCTTCATCACAAGAGAAGACACAGGATGATCCAGGCCTTGGTAGATGAGATATTCTATCTCTCCAGGAAGTAGTTTTTTAAACTTATTCCTAAAATATTTACGTCAGATATTGCATTTTGATTGTAGTATTAATAACATTTCCAAATTTAGATGTAACAATTAAACTTTAAGTCTTCTCTTCAAATGATCAAGTGAAACTGTCAAACAGTTCAAAAAAACTGTTAATAAATTATTGAAAGAGACTAAATAAGGCTATCACATGTAGCACATCCTCTGATAGGCCCCTTCTCACCATTTTGCAAGCCTCACAGAAGAGCAGAGGTTTGGGGAAAAAAATAGTAAGGATGGCATTCTGCCACATAGATCTTTGGGCAGAAGAATCTCACAGAAAGAGAAAATGTCAGAATAGCTCGATAATGTCTTCAAATCCCAGTTTTCCCTTGACTTCCACATTGACATATGAATGATCATTTCTTAATCCTAAATAATGATAGAAAAGTCCAAACTGAACATCCTGTTATTGCATCTACCTGTGCATCAGACGATCAGTCAGAGCTTGGTGAAGAGGAGGAAAAACTGGATATAATACACTATCCAGTACCATATTCACAGATATGCAGACGTTAATGCAGTTTGAAATTTAAAAGTTGCATTTATTTTTACATCAGCTCTTCCCCAGCCTGAAAAATCTTTTTTTCAAAACCAATTGTAACGTACAAATGGTCAGGGAAGGGGAGCTCAGTTCCCTAGCTATGGAGGAGCTGGAAGGCAGCTAAAGCAGCCTTTTGGATCACTATCTGTACTTGTCCACAAATTCTGGGACTAAATCTCTTAATGTTCCCTTTTGGCCAAATGCCATATCTGCTCTGACAGAATGAACTGAGGAAAATTTTTTCTGGTTACAAAGAGTAGCACATCTAATCCAGTAACATTTTTTGCAGGAAAGAGCAAAAAGTCTTTCTTTTCCTTGCTCTGCCTGTATGTACATATAAAGATGTTAACATCAGTGTTAGTATTTCTTTCCTAACCAGCAACAAAGAAGGAAATAAATAAGCAGGTTTAGCTCAGCTGGTTAGAGCATGATGCTGCTAATGCCAAGGTCGTGGGTTCGATCCCCATATGGAGCTATGCTGAGGGCTGGACTAGATGATCCCCAGAGGTCCCTTCCAACCTTACCATCCTATGATTCTATGAAATAAATAAATAAAAAGGAGAAAGAGAGAGGCAATGGGAAGCCATTTAAGATTTCATCAGAACTCTTCTCCTCAGTGGAACTGGATCATTTCTCTTATCCACAGAGCTGAGACAAGGAAATGACAAAGAATATAAAAATACCAGTGACAGAGTATACAAAATGAATGGAAAAACTTGGAGGTACTCTGGAGAAGGAAAGAAAAGATCAATTTAGTATATTTAGTTAGTTCAGAGATGTTAATGGTGAAATCATCGTGCTGAGAGATAAGGCAAAATTCATGTTTATATTGGTTTGAATTAAGGGCCTCAAAAGTCCACAGTACCTTAGAACTTTAGAGCTTTTTCTTTCTAGATCACCCAGACTGACACAAGTATCCTGCGGATCAGCACAACCAAAGCAATGCTGCTGTAGAGCCTTTATACAGCCAAATAAAGAATTTTGGTCTCAGTGACAGGGCTTGGAATACGTCCCAAATGAAAAAGAAACTGTAGGAACTGAGTGAACCATGAAACTGGCTCAATATATACATTAGATCGTATGGAACACTAACATCTCTTTTGGCTAGTAACTTGACAGCTTTAAGTCTGATACTTAAGCCTGATGTTTTTATTATTTAGATATGAAAAATATTCATTGAAAATGATGGCTGCAGGGTTTTTCTATTCTGGAAACAGACTTCCATTGCAAGTCATTTGGCTGAATCTCAAGGAGAAGGTAAAAATGAGGGATTTCAATCCAGTACTATCTCCTGATTTCATTGTAAGTGAAGCAGATTCAGTGCTTTGTGGGATCAAAGCTTCTGGAATTAGATATGGGATAATAAAAACAAATATGGACAGAATTTCAAAAGCTCAAAGTAGCATTTTGGATTCAAGTGTAGGAGTTCCACCTATTTCTGATAAACTGTGAATATTAACCTTGTAATAGTTGGAAAATTCAGTGGTATGGTATACACATGCTCTCTATATTCACATATATTCCTTATTCTTCAACATTATTTGAAACGAGGCTTAGCATAAAATGGGTAAGTCAGAATTTTAATGTTCTGTGGGAGAAGAGGGAATTCTTAAATAAAACATAAATAAAAGGGACAGAGGTTCATGATGGGCACCAAACAGAAGGCTTCTTTCTGTCCCTGGATGTCTTATTCAAACTATCAGATGGATTTGTTGTATAAAGAGAGTGTTATATTATGTGAAATGTGGAATGTTATGTGGAAAAAAAAACTTGAGGTTTTTCTTTTACCCCACAAACAAATATAAAATTAAAGAGATTACCAATTTCTAAAGAAATCAAGAACATCGTTGACTCTACTAGTTTTACATAGACCTCACTGAGGTTGGTGTCTTTAATGTCATTGAGGCTGACAGACTCTGCCACAGGATACACTTATTTTTTCTGCCTTTTCCTAAAGAAGAGGCATAAGATAGCTAGAAGGAAGAGTTGTGGTACTTGGTGATGAAGACATAGGTTTGGTTAACCGTTCTGATTGGAAAGTTTAACTAGAAAAAATACCCATTTTTAAGCTCTTGCAGGTTATCTTGTTTGGATGCCCTATATAAAGTAAACTTTATTTTAAGCAGTGAAAAATAATTAGGGTTAAAAGAGATGTAAAGTATATATTTACATTAAAAGCAATGACTTCCTTATCACACCATCTGCTCACTGTTATTTTTCTAGAGCAATTGAAAATGGCCAGAGAACTTAAGTCTCTGCTGCTGCTGTCTGAGCATGTAGATAGATTAAAAAAAAATCAATAAAATGTTAATTAAAGTCCAGCTTTTAAATATGCTGAGCAAGTAAAGTTCCCACTAACTTCAGCAGGAACTGCAGTTTCTCAGCCCCTCTGAAAATTCAGAAAAACCTGCTTAAGTAACTAAATAGGTCAGTATATTTGCAAAATTTTCCCCAATTACTTCATATATAGTAGGCAATGGACTGTTAGCTAGAAACCATATGTTTGGATAAACTTTGTACACAATAAATTCACAATAATCACACAGAAAGATGGTGAAACAGAGCAACAAAAATTCCTAGGGAATGAAAAAAAAAATGGAAAAACAAGTGATGCAGGGTGGAAAAATAGAAGTTCAAGTATTCCAACAGTCTTACCTAGAATGTGCTCTCCTCATCTGTATGCGTGAAGTGTCTGGGCAAAAAGTGGCCCGTTCATTCATCGGAAGTATTACCATAGCACCTATGTGATGAATGCATCTATCTAGATTCCCAGTGACAATAAAACTGATAGCTATGTGGTTTATAATGTAAGAATCTGGAATTAGTACAAGATAGAACTGTATACCCAGACATTAACTCTACTAGATACTGGTTCCTTCTCAAAGCCTGTTGGGGCTTTCCTAAGATATAACCTTACTAGTAAAGTATGCTATAATGTGATCTGGCATTTCTCCAGCCTGAAACAAAGAAACCATAGTTTTGCTTGGGTCTATAGGTTAATCTGACTTCACTTTGCTCCACAAAATTAATTCTGAAAACATAAGAAATGAATTTTCCTGATCAGTTGTGCAAATATGATTAATAAAAGACATATTTTTTCTCTTTAAACATCACAGTGCCTTAAATATCTCTCCTAGTAGCCTAGAGACAAACTTTTGGCAACTGTGCACAATGTGCGTCTGAGTGATTCTGAACCATTGCAGAGATCAAACTGTGCTTGCATAATCCAAGTTCCCATGGAAAGCTGTTTGACATTATCTGTCAGACTCTTGCTCTTTACGATCAGTGTAGGACGGATGTGTCAAAGAGGGAATCAGCATCGTAGCCTGAACTCTGTAGGAAAGGGAGATTGGGGAGGGAAAAAAAATCTATTCAGTAGTAAAGGAGTGCTACAGAAAACAGGAATTGAATTTCATTGAATACCTGGGTCTTGTTAGAGCTGCCAGTAATATGGTTTTTCCTTCCATTTAATGTCTACACACATATGCGCGTGCGCGCGCACACACACACACACACACACACACTCAAAATGTTACACAGCAGGAGGTCATTGGTACAAGTTAAATGATGTGATTCCAGCTAGTAAAATGTCTCATTCTGTAGTATGCACTTTAAAATACTTAGATATATATAGTACATTACATGCCATGCCATAAGAGCTCTCACAAATGTATTTTGTCCAGGTCAGATTTTAAAGGGCCAGCTAACCTGTGTATCTGTTCAGAGCATCTGCAAAATTGCATCTGCAGAGTTAGGTAGGGCTATGTAAGGGTAAGATTTCCTAAAATGTGTGGCACTGATATGAGATTGCTTACACTGATATCAAAGATATCAAAGATACACAAATGCACTTCAAAGGGAACAAAACAAGATGAAGGAGGAACACTTTAATAAGGTCAGGCTTTATTAATATTCAGAGTTAAATGAAATAAGATATTAGGAAGAGAGCTTGGTCAAGGGAACATAAAAGTGTTTAGAAACATGGCATTTCATAGGCTGAATGCTTAATAATTTCTGAAAGGGTAACAAACCCTTTCAAACAAACCGAAGGGAAACAAACCCAGTTTGACCATGTTTCAGCATATGATGTCTTCTGTGGAGGAGGACAAAAGAAGAAGGGAAAAGTATCTTTGCATCAAAGAAGATGGATGAGATGGGAAAAACGTATGTAGAAGAAAGGGTCAAAAATGTCCTGAAGGGGGGCATTTTTTCAAGGTAGCTGCAGAGCTTACATATGCTTTATGTAAGGAATGATTATTACTTTTCCTTTGGTGTAAAGCCTCAGTGTTGGCAGTTTTTCATCCCAGATGATCTAATCTCTTTCCAGTCCAAGTTTTTTTCCCCCCTTAGCTCGTTTGTCATATGCTGTAAATATGACAAATACTGATACAGTTGAAATGCTGAGAGCCCCCAGAGGGCCCATATCATTCCTTTTAATGGGTTCATCACACTTCCCTGTAGAAAATTGTTCAAGATCTTGTTAACTTGTGTTCGGTAGGGTGTCTGCATCTGACATGTTGGTCTCTGTGTCCTGTTACCTGGGAGAAAAAAACTATTGTACTTTACAAAGTATATGAATTGCTTGATTCTCCTCCAGGTAAAATGCCTCCATATGTGTAAAACCACAGATTGCAAAGGTTTGTATGAGAGTTGCCCTTGAAGTAGCATGCAGCCCCCAGAGTCAAATCTGAAGAGAAAGGGGCAGCAAGAATATCTAGCAGAAGTTATATCTGTGTAGTCAACAGGAATGAGGAAGATCATTGAATCTGAATTCTTGTTGAATTCTTGTTTCTATAAACTGTTTCAGTTTCACTGCGTTTATTCCTCACTTCCCGGCAAGAAGCTTTCTGAGGCTAATTCTCAGTCTCAGCTGAGTTCCATGAAGCAGTTCCTTCCTCCAATCTATACACTCTTCATTCTTACCAGATTCAGACTGAATCATGTATTTTTCAGCCAGTTACCAAATCTTTCACAGCAAATGAAAGTACTGAGTCCTTGGAAAAATACCTTCGATTGAGGGAGGCAGAAGCACCAGTTTTGTGTACAATCTTGGAGAAATAATTGAAGTGACATTCAGGCACTTCTTTCAGAATATGCAAGATTTTTGTACTCACTCACATCAAATACTGTACACAGTCCAACAATATAAATGGGAATTTCTGGACCTCGTGAAGAGCCCCTCCAAAAAGATCAGATATCTCAGTATCATCTTTGTTACATGAAGCCGGACTGAATTCCAAGCCTGTCTCTCCAAGCCTGACACTAGTTTGGATGTTCATTCCATAACACGGTGGCAAGAACTACTTTGCTTTGTACATCTACATCTTCTCCTTTGAAGTCCTAAAATATGACTCTTTTTTTTATCCCAACTATATATTAAAGCAGTTTAAATTCTTATGCCATTTAAAGAGTTTAATGCCACACAATAGTTCAAATTACTTTACGGATTCAAAGCACCTTTCAGTTTTAAAGTAGCTTAGAATCATTTCTTAAAAGGGTTCAAATCCTTCACCATCTCTTCTGTGTGGGGTTACAAGGGAACCCCAAACATAATCTGGTTTTACAGGGGCTGCAGTTTTCTGTGCCTGCCATTCTCAGACCCCTGTTCGCAGTCATAATTTTGAATATATTCCAGACTGGAGTAGAACACAGTGACAGCGGTAGAAGTCTCCTAAAGGTGTCATATTTCTAATCCTCTGTGCTTGGAATATGAATTTGATATCAAGTATATCAGTTTCTTTTCCATGATTTACTAAAGTTTGAGTAGATTTGGATAACACTATGATCAAAATGTTTTCATCAAGATGATTTTCTCGCTAAAGAAATGGTTTCTTATCTGGTAGGAATTAAGGATCAACAGAAAACTTGATGGGAAATTTTTCACTTTTTAATTAAGAGTATTCTAAATGTTGGGGAGAAAGGATGTAGTTCTCTCTGTGTGAGTAAGGGGGTGGTTATTGAAACATTCCTGGAAAAAAAAATTAATGCCAAAAACATTCTTGCTAACACTTTCTAATTGGTGAATGAAATAGCATAGAAACGTTTTCTATATTTAGTTTAGATCTTCCTTTTTTCAGTAATATAGACAATTCTTATTCCCACGGAAATTCTTTTAATTTTTTTGTGCTATTTTTATCAATATTTAGAAAAATACCTTTGTATGCCCATCCTTTGGATTAGTATACTAAAACTGTATAAAGATTTTTGTCACACACTAACAAATTTCTATGTAGTATGTTTTTTTTAAAGATAAGGAGTCAGCCTGTTGACTCATAACTGCTCGACTTTCTAACCTATGGAGGTTTGTGGTCTATCTATCTGAACGTTTGCCAAGCTGGTTGTTCATAAAATTTTTTTCATGAATGGATTCTCCAGCATCAGACAAGTAGCAAATTTATGTTGCAACCTATCCCTCAGGTGAAAAATGTATTGTATCTCTTCCCTTTGTCAGCCCATACGATTTCATAAAATTACTTGTGAGACCTGAATAACCTTTGAAATCTCAAACGTTTTGTCAAATAGAGAAACTGAGAGATTCAAAATTCTTTGAAATACTAGAAGAGGAGGTTCAGACAAGTAGACTGACAAATACAGAGTATGATCGTATAAGTTGTGTTCATACGGGAAACTCATTTAAATAAGGGGAATATCGTGTAGATGGAAGTAAGCTTACAACATAGCATAAACTAAAACTTCTTGACTACATTGTCTGATTCTAGATCTGGATTCATCCCTTCTAATTGGTCAGATGCATTGGTCAGATGCACAGTTTAAGCATGTATTTACTTAAACCACTTGCAAAATATATAACAAAAGATGGACACAGGCAAAGAAGATTTACTCCTTTGATTCTGTGGTGTCTGAGATGTTTATTTTCTTAATACAGATGCCTCTCTTACAGATCTAAAGTTTGATGTAAAAAATTCATACTAGTGTCTATACATTAAAAATATGGACATTTTGATGGAAGTTCACTGGAGAGCCAGATGTAAGGCTTATGGGACCCGGAATATTCAGCTAATTGAAGAGAGGGTGGAATATTGAACTGATATGGGTGTATGGAGGAATATATTTCTGACAACTCCAGTTACTTTTCTGTCTTACTCACAATGGTTATAATAACTAGAGATTTTGAAGAAGATGCATTTGAATAAAGCTGGATGATCAAGGTAATCTTTCTGCCTTACAGTCCAGTAGTATGTACGTTTCCCAATTCACCCCTTTTTTCTTGGTTTTCAAGAGAATAGGCTTGCCATCATTGTATCTGACTTTCATAACCGGTACAGAAGTCATCCTTCAAGCTTCAGAAAGTCACCTGAAACCGTTAGACATAGAGTTGCTTGGCTTGTATTCAAGGGGTTGTGATTTTTCTACCTTTCTCTAAAGAGTACTCACAGTTGAAGAGGGGACAATGGACAAAATACATCCATCCAAAGAAAAAACTGGTGTAGAGAATTCTGTTTCTTAAATGCACAGCTGGTGTGTGCATTGCTCGTGTGCCGTGGTGATTTCAGGGGCCATACTACTGTGGGATCTGGAAGGAGCCTTCTAAGTCTAAAGTTTTCAAAGACAGTCCAAGTTGCCTTCCCCTGCCCATGCAGAGTTCATCTATTGGGATCTCTCAAAATATGTTTTACAATTTCAGTTTTATGCCCTAACAAGCAACAGTTCAGAAATAAGTAATAGCTTGGGTTTTCCTATTCTGTGACTGCAATGTATTGCTTATTTTCCCTGGCACAGAAATGCTTTTGCTTATGTAAAATCTATGGTTTTAAAATAGGTAACATTTAGTGTCATACGAGAAGATCAGATAGTCCCCACCCTTCTTAAATTAATATGAAAATATAGGGGGAGCTTTTAATGAACTAGAGATAAGATCTGGAGAATTGAAAAATCTTACAGGATGAATTTGAGACTGCAGAACTATGAACTGCATCTAAAAACTTTGCCAAGGAATTTCATCACGAATTACAGCACAACAATTTCAGAAAACAAATCCAAAGCTATTGTTACATGACTGTTCAGAATTATGAAAAGTATTTCAGATAATCACTCATTTGGAGATGGTTTTACATCTATATGCATAACCTATACTAATTTGAATCTTTCTGACTAGCTCCTGCTACCTTTGACATTAAATAGGTGTTTCTAGAGTCCTTAAAGTATATGTATATAGGCATGAAGCTTTTAAAAAAACGAGGGAAATAAGCTCCTAGATGTTAAGACATACTTTGAAAATTAATATTTCATTATTTTAGACCCTTAAAAGTCCTTCTCTAACCTAACGTTGCAACCTACTTCTCAACAGCAGTTCAAGTCAAAAGAGAAAACTGCTTATCTGTAAACCATTCTTTACAATAGCTTTGAGTCTCCCTCTTTGCTTCTGGAACGTGTCTTTTTACTCCAAAGCAAGTTCTCCCACCAAACCAAGATATGAAGTCCTTCTTGATCTTCAATGGCCTCCAAACCCTGTTTTCCCTAGATTATGTCCATTCTACACCTCTGAGTCTGTTGATCCTCAGTTACTTATAATGGCCCTGATATATCCACGATACAGTGCCTTCTATAGTTGACAGGAGTTAAATCTTCTGGGGTGAATTAGCTTCTGCTTCAGGTCAGTAGGTAGTAGATAGAAAATAAATGGGTTTGGGAGCTCAGGGGACATTAGGAGTGCCATGTTAAGGGAGGCAATGAAAAATAAATATAGCTAAATGAAAGAAAAGATATTTATTTTCGTTCCCCTAAATTTTGCTTTCAGGCAGAAACAGAAGTGGAATTGGAAAAGGGAGAAATCCAGGTCAGCAAATGATGCCCCTAGAGTCACACGAGATATGAAGTTGAGCCTGAGTATAATTTGGCTCCTGCATTTAACTATGTTGCTCCAATAAAACATTTTTATTACAATACACAGAGCAGCATTGCCAGCCTTCTCTCTGAAGGTCATTAATTTCTTCTTTAAATGTAATGCATTCCTCTTTGGAAAAAAAAATCTCATGAAACATAAATTTTAAGTTTAGAGCAATATAGTTATAGAGGAACATTTAAAAATAATATCCACTATTATTCACTTTTTTGGCACTATTTCATACAGCTTTTCAACATATATTTTTAAATGTTTAAATAAAGCCAAAGAATTAGTTTAGAAACCCACTTTTTTAAGCAGATGACTTTCCCTAAAGTTTTCTAAAAACCAGCATTTGGAAAAATGTGGGGTCATGTCAGCAAAATATATGCTTTGTTTCAATAAATTCATTAGCAGGTGGGTTGTTTATTCTGATACAAAATGCCAAGTTATAGAGGTCAATGGATTTATAAGGTTCAAGGAAGTGAATTTACAACCCCAATGGGAGCCGGCTGGCACAAGGAATTGCTAGTACAACTGTAAGCAGTTAGAGTGGGACTCCTGACCAACAAAAACTTGTCTGGCACCAAGAAACTTTATTCAAGAAAGCTTTATGTGTAACTATAGCTCACATAAATTGTACTCAGGGTTATTGTTGTTATTGCCATTTATTTACATCGCAGAGGTGCCTAGAAGTCCCACACAGAGTCTTGGTCCTGCTGTGGACCACATGATCACAAAGATGTAATCTGCCACGAATGTGCTTTTAGTCTTCAGAAAAATGATACATGAAGAAATAAAGATTAAGAGATAAAAATTAAAATAATACAATTTCATTGAGAATTACATACATTAGATATTTTTTAAAACTGTCCTCACAGTTTGTCCTTTTTTATGGAGACTAGTCTAGGGAAAAGATCTGAAGGTGGAGGAGTTAGTAGCCTTCTGTTGAGTGCAAACAGGGTGTTTCTCACTTCAGAAGCAGTGCTGAAGACATGCACAGAAAACCAAAGAAGCTCCTTGAGCACAACTGTGGGACGATGAGAACTCTGAAAAACCTTTGCAATGAAAAGAAAATCAATTTCTCAGGTCTGAGGTTTGGTCACAAGCCAAGAAGCTGGATTCTTCTCAAGGTTTACTGAGCTTTCCAAATCCTCTCACAATAGTGGAAGAGGTTTGCAGAGAAAGTAGGTTGACGTATAGTTTACAGTGCATTAAGCATAGTCCAGATCCAGTTCTTAAGATTTGAGATGAAATTCTCATTGGGCCTTGAGGTTTATTCAAATTCAAATGGGTAGTGTACTTACTTAAGCCTGCTAAAATTAACCCCTGCAAGCTGAAATCAGATAGTTGCACAATAAAGCTCTCAGAAGTTTTTGAAAATTGAAATCAACAGGACTTCTGATACTGACTTGAATTAGAGTAGTAGTATATATAAATCTGGACTTTTAAATTTGTTATATGCAGGAAATTCAAGTATCAGTCGAAGGGAAAATTCAAAATTGAATTGAAAGGTAAAGAAGTCTCTTACTGGCCACTGCTGTCAGTGCTTCAGTTTCCACTAGCTACACAGCAGTTTTCACTAAGGTGTTAAAAGAGTGAGGATGTTCTATTCTTTTCGGATTCCTTTGCACCACTCACCACTGTGATATCTCTTAAAGCAAGCCTTAACATAACTGTTACAACTGAACTTTCATATAACTACTATTGGTCTGCCACAATGAAAGTTTCTAGTCACAAGAAAATTCAACCAAATATCCATGTTATTAAAAGAAAAAGAAGATTTCAGGACTTTCTTGAAATTTAATTATCATCAGTATAAGTGAAATCAGAGTCATCGTACAGTGAGTTATTGATTTCCTTAGAAATACGTCCAAGTAGAATTAAAGACATTCTGCAAAATAAATTCTTATGCTCACTAGGGTCTTTTTGTTAATTTTCTGGAGTTTTAATTTAAAATTTATTCTAAATCCTTTCTAGATAAAAAATACAGTTATACAACTTTTGACACATATATAAGTCTATTGCACTTGTGTAAAATAACGTGACAAGTTTCTGAAACATACAAAAAGACTAAGTTTCTGATTCCAAACAATACATGGCCTGAAACCAAGAAAATGTTAGCAGTTTATATAGCAAGGAGGCAGGTTTGCCGTTTCAGTTTCTCCACGTTTTTTACAGCTGTTATATCATAATGCAACTAAAAACTACCCTTTGTGTCTGCTTTTCCTTAATAATAATTACTACTACTATGAGGTAGGAGATTCTGCATTGGCTGAGTGCTATAATAGTCCCCCGTCTCCCACTCTCTCCAGTAAGAAAGCTAACATCTCATAAATAAATGCAGTGAATGATACAAAGCTTTTTTCCTAAATTAGCAAACAGACAAATGTGGGAGAGTTACATTTACTATTAACGCATGGATCATGATGAAGTATTTGACATAAGTGATGGTACAACAGAGGTGATAGAAACTTTGAAGGTAAAGATTTAATTATGCTGTATAGTTCCTGCTGGATAGTCTTTCCTCTGTGCCAGCTGGCTGCTTGCTTCTTCTCTCTCAAAATAGTCAATTTAGCCACAATCACATCTGGCCCGCTTATTCTGATCCTACTCTGTTGGCTCTGCTTGCTTTCATTCACTGAGTCTTCCTATTTATTTAGCTGTTTTCTACTCAGCTAATCTCCTTTCTCCTTTTGCACCCCAAATGTGATATTTGTCACACAAAAATGAATTTCATACTGCTTCTGAAATATTCAAAATTTTAACTTATATTATTCCATATATTTCTGCGTATCCCTAGGTTTATTTCCTATATATAGCTACTGATTGAGTCAAATAGAAAAAATAAAAAAAACACCTTGCCTTTCTAAGTCAGCTCTTTTTTTATTCTCCCTCATGAGCTTCTTCATATATTAATGATGCCCTCTACAGAATCATTAACAGAAATAACGTTGACTGAAAAAATCCTCTTCCATCATGATGAAATGTCTGTGTTACAATTTCATAACAGGAGGAAACTGATTTTTCTCATGAAATCTTGCTATAAAATTTTGCATGTTTTACTTTTGATTTTTTGATTTGTTTGAAATTGGGGAACATATACCTTTTAAAAAATTCTCACTGTCAAGAACAAATAATATTGTCAAATGATGAAAAGAAATATAAAATAAGACATCAACAAATTACTTCTAATGAGAGTGAGATGTAAAATGTCATTTTACATCAAATCAAAATCTTGAAAATAAAACCTGTCTTTCAAGTGTGTCCATTACAAAGAACACTGCAGCAGAAATAGTCTAAATAATAATTTAAAAAGATTATAAATATTTTAAAATCAATAGTTCTAATTTCCAACCATTCCACCCTTAATTTCCTAGGGGTGACAGTATGTTAGTCCATAATATAGACCACTGAATGTGTCTTAATGAGTTTAATCTAGAAATGTGGATTGCCACATTCCCTTTTTTTACAGCCTAGATCCTATCCAGAGTCGCACGTGTAGTTAGAGCTGATGTTTTCATATAGAGAGAATAAGCAGTTGCCTATGACAATGTAATGTTAGGGACAATAAGGTGTTTAGTAACCGTTTACGATACAGACGTGAGAACACCGCAGCATTTGAGGTTTCCCAAATGTCTCAGATGGTTTCAGACTGTGAGGGAGGGAACACACAAAGCTCTGTTTCTGAGCATATTTACCCTGTAACCTAAAGCCATGTTCCTCACCCACCTCACTCCTCTTTCTTCCTACATCCTCTGAGTATAATTCAATTAAAAAAATAAAGACATGTTTTCCTACTTGCTGAAGGGAAGCATGTGTTATTCATTAAAAAACTGGATGGCATAAATGAGTGGCCAGTAGATAACATACCAGTTTATTCCTTTTTTCCTTTTTCATTAGACTTTCTCTCTGCTCCAGATATTTTCTCCTACCTATTTTTTTGTTAACTTCTTCTCTCATGTTCTCTTTCCACAATTATGTTGAAGTGGGGACATACACCCAGAGTGGCAAGTATCCCACATGGCTCAAGGTTGGTTCAGAAATAGGCAAAACAAGTCCACACACTTCTAGCTTATTAAGAATTCTTCACACTGTTGGAGGCATACATGTCTCTTCCCTTTTACCCTAGACAACGTGGAAAAAGGTGTAGAGACTCTTGTCTCGATTTCATGGTAGGCAGATGGCGTCCTCCTCCTCCAGCAGCTCCTGGGTGTCCCTGGTTGTCTTTGTGTTAATGTTCCCACCACATGCTTTGCTCTGCTTTCTGTAAATGTCAGATCTGGTGTTTTCTGAATAGTTTTCGGAAGTATGGAAGCACTGGAAGTAAAACCCCTGGCTGGTCTTTACATTTTACTGGAAATGACCCCCCAAATTTCATAACTCAATTTGCCTCATTAAATTAAAAAATGTCGTATGATTAACTGGTCTCGTTTGATGTCCTATTAGTAATTCCTTAACTCACAAACAGAGCTTCCCACAACCTAGCTTTTCAAACTGTGATAAAGGCAGCAAAAACAAGTGTTACTGTTATCCTGCTACGAGTCCGTATTCACACAGGCAGAAATATTAAATCTCTTGAATACTAAGCAAAGTACAAACACAAGTCAAACTTGAAGAATTCTTGTTTATGAAAAGCCAAAAATTTCCTTGTAGAAAATTTTGTACAAAAATAAACGGAATCAATAAAAATGCTATTCTATCCTTAATTATATTTAGTAAGGAGCTTATTAACCAAATGGCTCTCACCAGCTTTCCAGCTAAAACAAATAGAAATTTTCCTAACAGAGCTGTGATGCTGTATGCCAATAATAGAGATCTTCCCTGCTCTTCAGTGCCTTGCAGTGGTGCTTTCCCAAAATAGAGGCAACAACACCTGTCTGCTCACCTCTTTCTGCTGAAGACTGCACTACAGTTTTCCAGTGTTGATCATAAAAAATAGGAAGAAGGAAGATTGTCTCTTGTAACTTTTTTATTATAAATGCACCAAAGTGCTGTTTTAACTTTCTGTATTTGAAATATTTAAATTTTATATTTTGAACTAAACATATGGCTTATTGTTGAATTGACCAACTTTCTTGGAGCTATCAATTCTGCTAACCATAGATGGTCAAATTTTAAAATGCTCATCTCACAGAAGATGCTGGCACTTTAATTTTTCTTTCATTCACCATCAGAACAAAATATTTTCTTTTCCCATGAATTTCAGATTTTAAGAAATTTAAATGTGACCTTAGTAGAAAAAAGATTAATGTTAGTTTCAGAATTGGCATTTTCCTTCATATGTTTTCTCATCATTAGTATTTTTTTTTTTTTTTTTTTTGCATTTCATGAGATAGGTGTTTAATATGATGTCATATCAAAATATTACAGTGGCTCCAGTGTGCATAATAAAAGAAAATGTTTTTTTAACATTTTTATGTAAAAGAGAAAATAAATATTTTAGCTAGTACATTGTTAAATGGCATATTATATACTTGGTGAAGTAATGAAGTACTGCAAGCATAATTCTTATAAAATGAAACATACTGCTAAGAATACACGACTTTAAACCATTTTTAAATTACAGTTTGTAAGAAATATTGGAAAAATTGGTTCTTTCTAAATGAAAGAACCACAAAAATTCATACAAATTGAGTGAAAATAAATTGTTTTCTTGCAATAGTAATTTTCCAGGACACTTATTCCACTGAAGAATTTTCAGAAAAGTGTAATATTGATACTAGCAACTTTTTTTCCTTCAATAATTATAAACTCATCTGGCCTATTTTTTAGATAATGAAATGACCAATTAAGTAGAGGGTAGTTATAAAGAAATCCAGGCCAGTCCCTTCAGTGAGTCATTTAGAAGAAGCATCTTTCTGCCCTCTGTAACATGTCACAACTTAAAGTCACATTCTTCTTCTCAAGAGCTTACCAAACAGTCACTGGTTAGGATTTTATGATGAAATTTTACAGTTTTTGATTTCTTAACAAATTATCTATGGATTAGTCACTTTATCCTATGTCTCCTCATCAGTAAAATTTTAATAATTTCTTCCCCATAGAAGGATTTTGAGGCTAGAATTATAAATGTTTAAGAGATATTAAGATACTGAGCTTACTTGGCCCAAAGAACTGGAAAGAAATATGGGCTTTTTTACTTCTTAATCTGGTTCAGGGTTATTCATAAACAAGGATAACTGTATGTTTTCTCTGCTTCTTTTAATTCCTATATATATTTTTAAAGCCACAATGAAAAGAAAACTATTGTATTAAAATTAAATCTAGATGAATAAAAGCTCCATGAAACTAAAATAATATTATTTATTTATAGGCAGACAAATGTTTTCTTGGTCACTGCACAAAGTTACTTCAGATCAGTATTTCAGAGAGTCATCTGACAGCAAACTGAAAGTATTAAAAAGAACTGATTTTATACATACATACATATAAATTGCCCTGAGGAAGAATTTGTATGCCTGAAAGCATGTTTATTGTTTGTTTGTTTTTTTCCCCCCAGGTACATGAGGTGATCTAACTTCTTCCTACAAACCCTGACCATCTGGATAAAAGAGGGATTTTCACCATTAGGAAACACCAGAAATAAATAAGTATACTATTAAATTACATAAACTCTTAGAATATAGAAAGTGTCATATCAGAAGTTTAAAGTGACAAAAAAAAAAAAAAAAAAAAAAAAAAAACAGTAATCCTGTGCACTCACTTTATATTCAAAGCTTTCAATTGCCAAAGGAACAGCAAATATAATTCAACTGCATAGATATTACACAATCTAATCCAGCAAGTTATGGGAATTCATAGACATGACTGCAGATGAAACTTTTTGCTGCATGTTATATTAGCGATGTACCTCTTATCCTCTGCCTTCATACCTGCTCCACTGGGATGTTTCACATGTTCTTATTCTTGTGCTTTGGTCTTTGTCTTTTTGCTTTCAAGAAAGACAAATCATGACGATAAAGCACAAGGGCAGAAGCTTGCCCTTCTGAGAGCATTGCTAAAATTTCTATTACAGTAAATTTTTCCTCATTCTTGAATAGAAAGATTTCATTAATGATAGAAGCCAGAGAGACTACTGGAGATGACTAAGATCACATGAGGTAGGAGAGATGATTGCTCTCATCAGTTCTTTTCACAGTGATTGCAACAACCTGTTTAGAGCAGAAGGAATGACATTACTTCACAAGTATAGAAACAAGAGGAACAAGATAAATTATTATCCAAGTAGGATCTAAACAGGTTTTCACTTTTCCACAAAACTGTTCTTGTTACTTTTCCTCTACTGTCTGTAATATTTTCTTGCAGAACATGAGAAAGGAGATTTTAACTGTGATGAAATATAGCTCAGTATTTTCTCAATCTTACTCATCTGCACCTGAAGTTATTTTGTGATCAGTTTAAAATAAATGCATCTCTTTTCTCTAATTTAAACTGTCTTGTCACATGAAAATCTGATGTTTTCTTTCATTTTCATGTAATCTTACAACAAAAAGCAATGCATTTGAAATGAACTGCAAATAATATGTGCAGTGTTAAATACCCACCTAACAGTCTCTTTCAGAACATCTCCATACCCAAGAAATGATTGTTGATATACTTACACAATCTAATAACTTTTAAAGAAATGCAATTCATAATGCTATGCCCTTCAGCCAAACTTTAGGATCTCTTTCAAAAGCTGATGAGCAGAGATTAATATATTCTCTGCTCTTTCTATTTGCACACAGTATTCACACAACCCTATTTCTCTGAATAAAACAAAAATAAAGAACAGAAGCAGTTTCTCTGCTCAGAAATCCCTACTATAACCCCTAAAGTATGCTTTAGGCCCAAAGAAACCTCTTGCTTCTCCTTTCTTTGAGGATTATACTCATGTTCGTGCATCCAGAACAGACAGCTTGCTACTAATTTCCTTGTCTCTGCATGTTTCCCCTACAGCTGGGGATGCCACCTGCCAAGCGGCAGGTTGTTTTACAAAGTTGACTGTATAGGAAAATGAAAGTACTTTTACTATAACACTCTGAGCTCCTCAGAGACTCTGGAAACTCCAGTTAGGGGTCCTCTGAGGCAGCACATACTTGGCAATCAAGAGAGCTTTATGACGGGCTGAGCCTTATTTACTTATAAGTTGTGAGTGAATATGGGACAATTTATTAAAACAATAAACCTGTGATTTTTCTAAAGCTTAATGAATACAACTTTTGTATTTGCATACGTAGACAGGGAAAATAGGTCTGCAATGCCCAAACTCAGTGTTTGAGTCTGCCAGGAAAAGGTGAAGAAGAGTGAGGCAGTCTGAGATGGTGAACGTGGTCTGAGAGAGGGCTCTCTGCACCTCATCCTCTGTAAAGGATCTGAAACACTACAGCAGCTTTGGAAGAAACTTGACAAAACTTGAGGGTTGATCAGTAGTACCTGGCTGGGCTGGCACTTTTCAATTCAAGGTTCATTGGGTGCTTTTCCCAAGAGCCACACATGTTTACTGAGACCTACTCCTGCAAGAGTGCCTGAGACATCACAACTGTGGTGCTCAGGCGAAAGCTCAGGCAAAACATTCTAGTGTTCTGGGCTGCAGATGGGAGTCTGTCATTTCAGTAATTGTGAGATGGATCAAAGCCATTGAAAACAGCAACCTGGAGTCAAACCCGCATTATTTCTGCTCAACATGGAAGCAGTGCCATGGTAGGCAGAAGAACCTTCACAAGCTCCGTCTTCCTGAGGGATGAGAGCTCTATCTGCTCCACCCACTGTTTCCTCGCAGTTAGGACAATTAACTAGCATAACCAGAGGAAGAAGCTAGTTACCTCCACTGATGGTATAGCACTACAAACAGTGTGACCTAAGCAATCATGCCTCTTCCTTTCAGGTTTCTAGAGCTAACATTTCACTATGTCTTCCCTTCCTCCACAAGAAAATTATCCTTGTTTAAATCCTTATTTAAAATTTTTGCTTGTAATTGCAAATGTATTGGTAATACACAGTTGTTCAGACAGTATAATAGTTTGCCAAGACTGGAGGTGGATGCTAAAGCTGGTGTCAACTAAGATTTTACAGTGGCTGTTTTCCTGTTGGACATTTTGCAGGTGACCCTAGAAACTGAACCCAGTTGCCTTTATTGCCGAACATTGTCTGACAGAAGAGTTATGTAGATGGCAGAGGTGTTACGGTTAAATAAGAACACAGTTATAGTTGTTTAGTGTGTTTGAACAGCCTGCCTTAAAAGTAACCCACTATGCTAATGCTTTGCGGTAGACCAATTACTTTAGCCTCGATATATTTACCTGTGTTCCAGGCCAGACTCTCCACCGACTTAACATTAGTGTAGCTCAGTTATATCTATATTCAGTGAGTTACAACAGTTTATAACAGCTGAGGATCTGGTAGGGTCTCTGTCTCTACCTAACGCAGTCTCTGGGGGCTGCTGCTCGCCCTTTTCCTGTTTCTGCTTCCCTCCTGAGCAGCAGCAGCAGAACTTTTGTCAAGCACTCCAGAAACACTGCTTTCGGAGGTGCTAATTTAATTCAGCGGGACAGACAGATCTATGGCAGCTGGCAACAGATAAAGGATAAGCTGAAAGAGGCTTTTTAAAGTTAACACTATTCTTGGTGGGGATAATTACAGACTTTTAAAAGTCAGCCAGTACGCTCGCAGAACGCCAGTGAGCTCGCGCCGCCAATCCGAGGGAACGGGAAGGAAGCGGCGTTATGTTCTGCACGATCGCTGCGTTGGGAGGTATGTGACTCATTCGGGGAACTGGTCGGAGAAGTTTCAGCAGAACTGTCAGCTCCCTGTCAGAACTGAAACATTTCACGGAAACAAATCATTTCTGCTAGTGTTTCACTTCTGTTGAAAACTAGGAAAAAATACCGAATTAAAATTTCTCATCTAGGTCCAAAATTAAGTTGCACGTGACATGAGTTTGGAAAGGTTATGAACACTCTGGAGACCAGGGTTATAATTACATCTTGGCAAAGTAAGAAATGTTTAAAAAGCATTCAATAGAACAAAATAAAATAAAGAGAAGCGCAAAATGTTATCTTAGGAAAGAGAAATGTCCAAAGAGTAAGTGAGAGATGGCAGAGTAGACAGGAGACTGTGGACAAGAATCTGCATGTTACAAACTTAGCACTAAGTCAAACAGCTGGTGCTGTTGCAATAATTAAGGAAGTTATTCTTGGATATATTGACTGGCACAAGTTACTTAAGAAACAGGAGTCAAACTGCTCTGTGTATCATCTGTAGAGCCATGTCTAGAGAATTGTATCATTTTTTGGACATCCCACAGTATAAGAGCTCTAAAAAACAGGGATTACACAGAGAAAACAAAGAAGAAAGGCTGAGAAATACAATTAGTCCAGAAGAGAATATGTATGCTTTTTCTACACGCCTTTTCTTGGCAGAAGTGCTAGCCTGTCCAGTTCCTATCCTTTGTTTCCTCTTATTTTACCTTCCATTTTTGGTTTCATTCTTTGTGCCCCCCCTTTTTTTTTATTTCTTTTTTTTCCCCCTTGGTTCTATCAGTTTCTAAGCTGATTCACAGCACAATCATACAAGCAGCAAATCAGCACTGGACAGGTAGTAATGGCTAGTCAGGACACTTTAAATAGGGATTTTTCTTGAAATGAAATAGTATGCTGAGACTACATAGGACACCTATTTTCCAGTATGCATGAGGCTGTTTTAGGGAAAGGTCATCAGCTGTTCCTATTCCCTCCAGGACTGGCCATGATCCAGTTGGGTTAATTTTTAACTGATACAGAGTGTTGGACAAACTTCTGACTGTAATGATAGATTAACACTGGAAAAAGTTACATCAAATGGATGTGAAATCTCTGTTCTCTACAGGCTGGTTAGTTTACCAGCCTTGTGGAGTTATAGTACATGTACAAGTAGTTTAATTACTTGTATACTATGTAGTTGACTGACATATGTATGACCCTGCTTCAGGGCAGGAGGCAACATGTTAAGACTCCTGTCAATTTAACCCCTAAGACATGAATGATAGGAAAAATGTTCCACAGCCAGGCATCACAATTCAAAGTATAAATGAAAATTACCAAACATTAAGAACAGTGCAATACTCATCTGCTGTCATCTTAGAGTAGAATGTGGTTGAGGAGTTCACAGACTTGGTTGTGTCAAACTGTTGTTAGCAGTGGCAACTGGTTCTACTACCAAGAGCAGCAGTAGCACTCCTAACAACTTGAGCCTTCTCAACTTGAAATGGTTCATAAACCATTAACAGTTAATATACCGTAGTACCCTGTTGGTCAGAAAGAGCTGAGGTAGCTTTGTATCAGTCTGGAAAGATGGTCAAAAACATTTAGAAGCTACAGGAGCTGATGCCAGTGATTAAGTATATGGCTTGCTTTCTTCAGGTAGTACACAGTCAATCTCTCTTGCAAGATAGTTGGAGCTTTGTGCTGCTGCTAATATTGTATTTTGGGCAAAGTAGAAAACTGTACTGAAGTCCTGCCCATTTGTCATTATAAATCCCATAGCACTTCTTTGCAGGTGCTATGAAGCAAGTCTCCCTAAAGACAGAAAACAGCAACCCTTGCTCTTGACTTCATCTTGTGCTTAGTGATTTTGTTTTCAACCTACTGTCAAACTGACTATCCAACTAACTATACCATTACAGTTAATTTTGACCTATATACTCTGGTCTCGCTTTAGTGGAGGTGGGTCTAGAATCTGGCCAAACAACCCTAACTTAAAGTACTTACAATGTAATTCAAGTACTCTGCAGAAAAGAAAACAAACCACTGTTAGAAGGTATGGCATTACTGTGAGTGAGATCATTCTCAACCACAGGCCTGGAAGCTGAGAATGTCCATATAGCTGCAGTATTAGCACTTGGAATAGAAGATTCAGATTGCTTTTTAGACTTATTCTGGTACTGGGAAGTCCCCTAATATGTTAACATTTTCCAACAGTTGACAACCTTTACAAAAATATCCATGCTTTTTAAAAGCTGTCACTGTAGCATACTTTTACTTATTTTTAAATGGGAAATAATTCAGCAGACAGCTACACTTTTGAGCTAAACCTTTCTTAATATAGTGATGAAGCTTTACGATGTCACTAGGTCTTCATTGCCACTTAAAATCAGCTGTGTCCTTAGTTCTCTGAGAATCACGGAATCATATCACTCAGAAAGTTCTGAAACGAAAGTAGAAAATGTCTAGATGGCTTGATGTTATCTCCCCAGATGATAATATATATAAGAAGGTTTCAGCAGACCAATGACTATTCTGAGGAAGCATTTTCTGTTCTTTTTCACCTTACACACCTGCAAGTAAACCAAATTCAGTCTGAGCTGGTTAAGGAAGCCATAACTCTTCATATGCAAAATGAACACCAATTGAGCACACCTGGATCATCTACACCAACATTTTCAGGAGTATCACTCAGTGTTTAGTCAATCTGGTAACAACTTAAACCTTTTTGAGGCAATCTTCTGTTTTAAATTTCAGTAGCTGCTTTTTTGGAAGGCTGACAACAGCATACCCAGAGTTGTTACAAATTTAACTTTCTATTTTAACAGAGCAAAAAATGATTTCAACTATGAAGCAGTTATTGGCACAAGACCCCATATTATTGCATCCAACTTGTCTGCAGTAGAATAAATACCTTCTGCATCCACACAGGAATGTAAATAGATTACCTGACTGAACAAAAAAAAAAAGTTTTATTTAGAGCTCTGTAACCTGAGGCCACACTTTGGCAATCATTTTAATAATGCCTCCATATGCTGAAAGTGTCAGCTAGGGTGACAAATGACATTTCTGTACTCTTGGTGATTTGACTTATTAATCTCAACTATATATTGATGGCATAAACCATATCATATGGGAGCTAGAGGTAATGACGCACCTATTTCATTTATTAATTGTGATCAAATATGAATTTGATCTTTCAGCTGACATCATCTGAGCATTAATTTATATTTCAAATTAGGATTGCAAACAGACTTGGAATAAGGGTGATCACACCCAAATATAGGTCACTGTTTGCACTACCAGAAGGGGGTACATATACAACAAGATTCATTTGCTTAAATTAATATTTTGGACAGAGCAGACATTTGAGGCAGGAAAAAAAATAGCCCACAGAGACTTCCTATTGCCATGGTTAGACTTCCTACTGTGTGTTAGACAGCTTTTTCTACATTTTACTTTTCAGTCTGCAGTGTTGAGTAGAAGTGAGTTGTCTCAAGGCACAGACAAATTAGATAGGTAAACAGTAATCCAAAGTGATTAAAACAGGATGTTCTAGGATTCCTCCTCCCTGATGCTCTCCGTTCCTGCTGATACTGGCAAAGGATGAGTGGGCATGTCCATGGGATGACAGTGTGGCTACACAATGCTACAGAGAACATCTGCAACCACCATATTCTACTGTTTGGTAGCCCAGAAGACATGTAGAATGAGTAAGAATGGCTCTTCTTGGAGTGGTAAGAAGAAAGGAGAAAGTTATTGTTGCTTCCAGGGTATGATAAAGCTGGGCACCTGCAGGACAAGGGGCATGCAGTGGTATCTGGAAAGGGGATAATATGCAAGTGAGGGTCTGATATTCCAGGGAAGTAGATTCAGTGGGAGATAATCAAAAAAAAAGGGGGAGAGGGAGGAGAAGAGTTGGGAGAGGGGAATTGCATATCATCCATCCTCTTCCATAGTTCTCTGATATCTCACTGCTCCTCTTCACCTAGCTCATAAAACAGATGGGGTCTGAGCCATTGCCAAAGATCACAAGCCATGCCAAAGACTAAAGTTTTTTTGCAGCCTGCAACTTCATTTGACAGTTCCTTCTCATCTCCCCTCCAACTGCTACTATACTAGAGCTGTGCTGAGCTTCACCAAAGACCTCCACCAGTGGCCCATATGAAAGTGAGAAAGGGGAGAACTCTTTGCAGTCGACTGCTTTCCATGGCAGCCCACGTGTACCTGGATTTGCACATGCACATTTCAGCTGAATCTTTAGGACCATTAAGATCTCTCTCCTAACCCTAGCCCTACATGTAACCGAACAAGTAGACAAAATGTTAATCTTAGGACCACAGCCATGGCCAAGATATAAAACCTCCTGGAGAGGAAGTCCTAGAGTATTCTTCCCCTCTCTTTAGATGCCCTTCACAACCTCTCTTCATCTGGCTTTGTTTCTCCCCTAATCCTAGCATGAACCGAGACATGGGCACTCCCTAAGCCAGGGACAAATGCATGTAACTCAGAAGAAGTTCAAGGGATAAACATTGATTGCACTCTACCTCTTTTCTTGGCAGCCTTTTCCAACCACACTCCAGCTGGGACTCTACACTTTGCCTTTCTCTTAATCATAACCCCACGCATGGGCTGCACCTTTGTCAGGGATCCTCAGCCATGGCCCAGATGATGAAGTTCTCAGAAATAACCTTTTCTGCAGCCTGCCTCTTCCCTTAGTAGCCCTTTTCCAGTTGCACTCTGGCTTCAGGTCTAGGTTTTCTCTCTATCTTAACCTTAATACTAAACCTAATGCTAAGCATGTTTTGAACCTTAGCCAAGGACCTCCAAATGTTAAGCACATGAAGAAGTGCAGAGGAGAACTACTTCTCCAGACTACACATTTCTCTGGAAAAGCCTTGGCAGTGACACTCCAGTAGGGCTCTAGATTTTCTCTCACTCCCAACCCTAAACCAAAACCTAACCATCAATGTAAACAATAGAATAGGAAAAGACTTAATCCAACACCCAAGACATTGCACAAATGTAGAAGCTCTCTTGAGAAAATTCTGTTTGCAGCCTACACCTTAATTTAGCAGCCATTCCCCACAATTTCTGCTGCAGCACTAGAAGATCTATCCTAATGCTAAATATAACCCTAAACATAATCCTACCATAGGCTGACCTTTAGAAAGAAACCCTTATCTGTGGAGCACTGGAAAAATCTTTTAGGGAAGAAATCTTATTACAGTGATCACTTTTATTTTAGCAGCATCTTTAAAGTCCCTTAGTCTTTCTTCTAATTCTAATCTTAGCCTTGGGCCTAGACTTATCCAGGAAAACACAGTCATGACTCACATAAAAAAATTCTCAGGGAAAAATCTTACTGAAGCCTACTCTTTCCCTCGGGAACTCTTGGGAGCCACACTGTAACAAGAGTTCTAGTCTCTCTCCTAACCAAAACACAAAGCCTACCCTGGGGCTGTGCTGAGCCTTAGCCAAGGACCACTCTCCAGGGCCCAAATGAAAAAGTTCTCAGGGGACAACTCTTTTCGCAGCCTACCTTCTGTCAAAGACATTCTCAATCCTATTTCTGTTGCAGCCCTAAACTTTACCTCAATCCTAACTCTAAAGGAGTTAGGCATGGGCCTAACCTTAGCCACATACCCCACCTTTGGTCCAGGTACAAATTCTTCCAGAAGAGAAAAATGGTTGTAGGCTAAACTTTCCCCTGGAAGTCCCTGGGAGCAACTCCTCCAAGCTTAGGAACCTGTTTTATAACCCTCTCTATCAGAACTGAATCTTGCCTAAATGTCTGAGAAACTTTGAATCATTTTGTGATGGACTTGTTACCTGTGATCTATCCATGAAATATGCACTCTGTCATGATGGATATCATCATCTCTTGTCGCTAGTGAATGAGAACAACTGGACACTCACTCACCATTCAGAGCTGGAGGACTAGTTGTATCCCTTTATTAGTTAAATATCTCTACAGAAACCTTTATTGGCAATTTATCAGTTTTAAGAAATGGTTTGCTATAAAGAAATCTAGACAAATTATTAGCAACTTTTAATTAAAAGGCTGTCTTTAATTTGATTTCATTTGTTTCTGAGCATGGTCTACTATTTTTGCAAAACAAAACAAAACAAAAAAAATCCTAAAGCATGACACTCATTGCAAATGTGAGACCAGTTCAATTTCATCTCTTATTTTTGTAATAGTCTATCACTCTTTGAAATCGTACGTTCTAAGTTTGAGAACATAATTTATAAGCCACAAGTTTATCTGGAAATTCTAAAGTAATAATGACCTGGCTTTGTTCAACTGTCTTCAAATCGAATTAGCAATATTTTTATAAGGGGAACATTTCTCTAAAGAGCAAATAATACCAGGAGAGAATCCACATCTCCTTTCAAGATCAAATTCTGACTAGCTGAAATTAGTACGCTTTGTCTCATTAGATCACAGAATTCGGCTTCCATACTCTGTTGTCCTGTATCAGGAATTCGCCTCAGATATTTGTAGTGTGGCACCAAGCTGTCTTTCTCTGACTCCAGGACTTGAGTGTCCCCCACACACACATACACAGATGCTCTGTACATGCCAGAAGGTACTGGTTAGTTTTGTCTAACTGATCACTGGCCACTATTTGTTGTGGTTTGAGATCTCTGAAGAGCAGCAGGATAAGAGTCACCAGCTATAGCTGCAGTTGAGGGACCCAGGCTCAAATGCGCAATCCTCTGCTTTGCACCATGCCTTCTCCTACCTCTTACGGATGCAGTAGAGCTATCACAAATACCGCCAAAAAGAGAGAGGTCTGAACAGAGGTCTTGTTGGGGTCAACACCACTAACCTCCCCAAGTGTACAGTTATCTAATATCCTGAGTTTTACTGGTACTAAACCTGATGTCTCTCCTACCAAATTGTTCCCACTAACTCATTCTCTTGGAGAAAAGAAACTCTCTTTCCTATCTCCATCCTAGCTACCAGGTGCCATGACCACAGGTAACAACAAGGGACACTACTGTACATCTAATACTAATTATTCCAGAGAATGTCACATGTTACACAATTCCTTGTATCTTTGCTGTATGCTTATAGTAGAATGACAATAGTCATCGACTTGACAAGTTTGCAGACCCTTCCACTCACAGGTAGTCTGTGAAATACTTTGCTGGCCATCTGCTTTGCCCAGAGCCTCACAAAATCTAGAAGTTGTCTATCTGCATGCAAATAGTTGTATTTAAAATAATAAACCATTTCTACTGAAATAGATTTAGATTTCACCAAGACACCTAGCTAAACTTAGATGTGGGGCAAGATTTATCATGATTGTCTTTGAACATTTGTTTCCTACTCATCAGTGAAACAGATATCAGTCCACAGTCTGTTGCACAGCATCATTTTGGTTTTCCTAAAATCAATTGTTAAAACTAAACCATTTTATAGACTATTAAGCCATCAGTTTATCACAAAACACTAGCAGCATCTTTCTGCTCCAGTGTCTGTCTTTTCTAATAAACCCGTTCCTAAATGTTGTCTCTCAAAACAGAAAGATTGTTAGTTTTCAGGTACTTATCATAGAATTTCAAAGAGTACCTAGAAAATAGGTCATACAGATAAGGGTTTCATGTGACAAATGTCAGGCTTTTCTAATACTTCCTTTGTATGACAAAGGGCAAGCCAACATTTTCACAGCTGTCAAGTAACACTCTGCACTGAAACACAGTAGAACAAAACCTGACAGTGAACCATCGCTGCATCTACATTCTGGTTATATAAGGTAGTATAGGAAAATGAGTGTTTTTCAGCTAAACTTTAATGTCAGGACTGGTAGTATGAGTATGATTATGGCTGATATTTTTATGCTGTAGTCTGACAGATAGTTAGCAATAAATACACTGCCTCATGCAGAAAATGAGCAGACTTTCAATACTGGAAAAAAGAGTGTGTCAAGTACTTGTGCAACTTTTGAGAATGTTCTTCCTCTTGGTTTTTATTACCCTCCTGGAAATGTTTTAGATCATAGTTTAGATTCCGAGCCTCTTCGTCACACCTTTCTGGGGAGAATTTTGAGAGCAGAACTGCTTTCCATTACCTGGTGATGCTTGTAAGAAAGATCCACCTTTCTGCTTAAAAAGTGAGACTCATGACCTGCAGGGGAAAAGGCAACAATGAATTATGAAAAAGACGAAGAGATTAAAGTGTTGTGGCTACTACCTACACAGCTAAACAGTGAAGTCAGTGGGCCTGTGCCAAAGAATTTGTCCAAGTAGTTTATCTCTGCAAAACACGTTGAGGCAAACTACAGACTTTGGATACTGGCAGCACAAGCTGGAGTATGATACAGGTGCACGGGTCAGTGAGTAAGAGTAAATGCCAGTGTTGTGGCTCAGGCCACGGGAAGATCACGGAAAAACACCCTCCCTTTGAAAGAAGAGATGTGTGTTCTCCACTCCACCAGATAAGCACAAGTCATACTGGTTGAGAGAAAGGCAGTGTGTGGCTGTAACTCCAACCAATACCTGACATTTTGGCAATGCTCGGTATCATCGTGTTTACATCAGATTTGAATCTATTCGAAAAATAGAGAGAGACCCATTTCCCCATAATTTTCCATCTTTCCATTTCCATTATGAACATGGCAAAATTCTTTAGCTTCAATGTGGTTGAGGGAGAGTTCAAAGGGAGTTTTAAACAGGAGGAAACCAGTTAAGGGCAATGAAACAGAGCAATCCAATTCTTTCTGCATGCCTCCCTTCCCTGACTTTGGACTCACCTCTCACAGAAGATGGATTTATACTTTTTAAAGTGCTACCTATCAGCATCAGTATTCTATTCAGAGACTCTTTTAGTCAACCGGCCAAAAAAAAAAGACGGGATTTAAATCATGTATTCAGTGAACTTGGTGGCTTTTTTAATCAAACTACATCCCATGAATGTGTCACTTCTATCATTATAGGTGTCATTTTCATGCATTGATTTTATGATTTCTCCATTTGGTGATTGTGCAAACTTTTTCTTTCATTCCCTCAGGGAATTAACTTCTAAAATCATATTAAAAGAAAATCTGCCTTCATTCTTTGATTTAATAGTAATTTATTCTACATTAATATTTATCAGGAATATTGCAGAATGCTAGCAGAATTGCAGAATGCTAATTCCCAAAGAAGCCATTGGTCACTCTTTAATAGAGAAAATCATTCACATAAAATAAACTGTAGTCATCTTCAGGTTGACCTGGAAGGCACAGTCAAAAATGATTAGTGTATTTTATACGAATGTTTGTATTGAAATTATTTATTTAAATGAGCTGCTACCTCATAAGTATTTATAAGTGTTCAGATTTCAACAAGCAGTAACAAAAATCATGCCTCATGTTTATCAAGTTTCAGAATTGCTGATACTATCTTTCAGGATTGCATGCTTAAAGAGCACAAATAGCAGTGCTCATTTCTGCATGCACAGAGGCTTAGAAATGAGGAATAATAGGATATTCCTATGGTTTTATAAGATCAGTGATTACTCTAAGGCAGGAGGGATAGAATGTTTTAAGGACCTAGTCTATAGTGCCATCTTCTGTGCTTTAATGCAACACAACAATTGGTTTCCATTTCACCATTTCAATAAATTATTGCTATCTGTGGGTAACTCACATTCTCAAAGTGTTAAATTGGTTTGGGGTCTTTGTTTCAAATATTACTTATTTAAATTTCTGTGTTGCAAGTAGCAACAAGTATATTGCAAGTACGTTACATTTTTGAAATCTAATATGGAACAGACAATATTCTTTCAAGAAAGTCATGATGCTTTTCCTGGATTTCAGATTTAAGAAAATGCCATACAGTTCCACAAGCTCCAACTAGATTCAACAAAAATATTCCAATGCTTTTAGTGAGATACTCTAGTTATTAGAGTACCAGCACCCTGCACCTCATTTGCTGTTCATCCTACCAGAAGTCCTCTATGAAAACCTGTCTGCTGAAGTACTAATGTCCATAATACCAATTGTAAAAAATGGAGAACATTAGGTATACAGTATTTCACAGGTGGTATTTAACAACCAGCCGAATCAGACGCAGCATCTAGGCTAAAATGATAATAGCCTCTTCCAAATCACTTTGCACAAGCAGAAGTCTGTTACTCAGTTATTTCAATAAAAGTGAAAAAGCACTGCAGAGAAGTGTGGATGCCTAGCCTTGGAAAGAACATCTCCGTTTTGAAACAGAATGAGCAAAGTATTCAGAAAGGGAGCAGAGGAAATCCATACACATGCAATGGATCCTGGTTTTAAAGGCAAAGTCCTGGGCAGGAAAATAGGAACAGTAAACAGGAGAAATCCGGAGGTAGTTTAAAGGAAAATATAAGTGCTTCTGCTTTAGACATGGTTTTAAATGTGATTTAAAATGTAGATAATAAGGTAGCTCTTTCCATTATCTGTTTTTAGATGTTTCTGTATAGAGGCAAGCAGGATGACCACAATGGAGAACAAAATACCTGATCTAGAAGCCTCAATTTCAGCACTGTGCAGCAGGTAAAGTGAATTTGTATTTGACAACTCCGTTTGGAAGTCATTACCACAGATTCCATGTAAGAAAAGAGCAAAAAAGACACTGAAAACAACTGAAATGAAAGAACAGACTCCCAGTTTTTTGATCAAACACTGAAAGAGCTTCCAGTGATATCTTGAATATAAATATAAATATAAGAGTAAAGACTAGAAAACTGTAGGGGACATTTGTGCATTTTCCATTTCCATTTCCAAAAATTCCAGTTTTGGAATATAACAAAGAGGTCACCAAGAAGAGGATCTTTGGCCAACATGAGAAGACAGGTTCATTCTCAACAAAACAGCAATAAGAATGGAAAAATAATTTGTTAAAGAATACACAGATAAGATGAACTGTTTTCCTTCCTAAGTGAAAATATAGGAAGGAGCTACAAAATACTTAATGATCCTGACAGTCTCAGGAAATGTTAAGTATTCATCACAGTCCATGACTTAACATCATTCAAAAAAAAAGGGGGGGGGGGAAGGAAATACATACATATACATACATATACATACATATATATACATATATATACATATACACACACACACACACACACACACATATATATATATATATATAAAAGACTTTAAAACTGTGAGACAGAGTCAAATTTCCAGAGATTCACACAATTAAAGAAATGTTCTGAAAGTCAGACATCAGGTGCCCTATTGAGTATGTGGAGTGTTTCTGCCAACTTTAGTGAGAGAGAGAATTCTATCAACTAGATGATAGTAGCTTTTATGTGCATATATATGTCTGGAGAAAGGCAGAAAGAGAAGATATGGATATTGGTCATCTTTCTGGGAAACTAACAATCTAAAGTATTAATTCTATAATAGAACATACAGTAAAAAATCTTGGTCAGGTTAATACAGGCACTGGTCACCATAATTAAGAATATACAGAAAAGGCTGATGAATTTAAAGAAAATATTTTTGAAGCCCTACATACTGAGATGGAGTTGGAGTTTAGGAATTAAATATTCAGTGATGAAGAAGAAATTTGATATGTCATTGTCACAACTTGTTGAGAAATTGTCACATAATTGGAATATGAAATTTTTTTATTACAATTTGCTTTGGAATCATAGAACAGATAAAAAGGAGCACGTCTGAACTCTCCGTTGACAGCACCTTTATCTGTTTGAGTTTTATTGATGATTCAGAACCCAGGAATCATGAAAGTGTATAGCTAATAAGCCAAATGACGTAGCTCAGCAAAGAGAACCAGCCAATACTTGTAAAATTTCTCTAAATTATGAGAATGAGTTTTTCCTAAGTGTCTGTTAGTAATCATGGAGTTACAGGGGCTTGAATTTGCATAATGGAGGTCTCACGTAGCCAGTAATAAAACTTCTTCAGAATCCCTAAAATTATTGATGATGATTTTATAATGCACAAAGAATTATAACAAGAAAAGGTAATTTTTGGACTTCATTATACTGGATAAAGGTGAATAATCATGATATTGAGAGTTAGTGGTTGCCTAGAAATTAGGGATCATGACCTTACATTCAGTAAGAGCAAACACTGCCCCAACACTGTTATACAAGTAACATGTATGATGCTTCAAACTACTTTTTATTCAAAACCTGAATAAACTAAGAAAAAAACTGATCAGATGAAAAAAATGCTGACAGGAAAAAAATGATTAAAAACCTCCATAAGAAAAAAATTTGAATGTCCAGATTTCCCCAGTTCCACAATTAAGAACAGAAACAATCTTGGTTAAAAATTTGTCATGATTCAGTGGCAAGAGAAGGAATTAAAGATTTTCAGAAAAGTATAATCAATGGAAAAAAGTGAAATAGATAGTAAAAACCATAAGAGCTGGGAATTGCCAAAAGAAGCTTAAGGCATCAGTGGAATATACAGACTAGCAGAAATAAATACATTTTAGATATCTTTTGAAAGAGGACTAGGAATAAAATAAATTATATAAAGGTCCTTTACTAGATGAAGATTGTAAAATTGTTAAGAATAATACAAGATGAACAGAAGTTTTTAATAAATATTGTGTCTATATTTGGAAAGAAGCAAAGAACTGCATTCATACCCTATGAGGACAAAGAAGCAATTTCTAGGCTATTAATAAGCCTTTGGAAGAAGTTAGACAATATCTACTTAGGATAAACACTTTTGTATCAGAAGGCCTAGAAAACTTGCATCAGAGTCATACAAATGCTCGCTAAGGAAATTGATGGCTCTGCTAATTTGTACTGAATTGTTACTAATGTTACTAATTTGTAATGAAGATTAAGTATATATGTATGTATACATATGTATAATCAGAAAACGCAAAGAGGCCTCAAAATACCTAGTATTATGTCAATATACCAAAAGGCCAGGCAAATTGATATAGCTAAAAACAGGCTGCTTAATTCTTATTGAATCTCAAAAAAAAAAAAATCCTAGAAAATCTGACACAAGATTTAATCAGCCAAAATGTTTGTGTGAGAAAATAGCTCTCTCCAAATTATCTAAGTTGGACAGTATCAAAAATTTGGTTGACAAAGGCTGTATGCAGATATTACATTCTTAATCATGAACTGATAATGCATCATGCAAAGGCACTCCAGTACCGAAAGTGTAGAGACATGTTAGTATAATTCTTCATCCACATTGATCTTCCTTTTCAGTAGGACTAAGTAGCCTGGATACAATACTGTACTGCTGCTTCTGACACCAGCTTGTTCAGTGTTGGTTTAAGGAGGTCCTTACTCCATCAAACAGTGTGAACATGTTCTCAGACTTTTGTAAAGACTGCATGATATTCACCAGAAAGCTAGCTTCATACAACACTAGTAACACGGGTTAAATGAATTAACAGCTGTTAGACAAATCTGAACATGCAGTTGTTAATGAGAAATTGTCATCAAAGCATTTTTTTTCCAGTGGGATTCCACCTGTATCCAGAGTACAGAGAACACTAGCCATCATTTTCAGTAAGTGTCTCAAAGCAAAGTAACTGGTTATAAAAATATCTTATCTTTTTCCAAATATTTTTTGAAATGGTAGTGAATGAAAAGGAAAGGACATGTAAGTCAGAGCTAGCTGAATTGTTTGGGGAAATGCCTTCATTAAAAGTTTTTTTCATATAATTAAATATCAAAATGTACACCTAGGAACAAAGAAAGGACTCTTCACTTGTGGAATGAAGGACTCTAACCTGATAACCAATGACTCTGGAAAAATAAGCAATCCAACACAAGCGCCCAGTAAAAAGCTATCATAACAAGATGACATGATTCTTGGTTGAAGGTGAGGGAGTAGCATTAATTCTCCAAATACCTGTTAATGTGGAGCTAAATTAGTAGTGATGTACTGTAACATGCGCTCATATTCATATTTGTAGGATTTTAAATTAGAGAGTGTTTGAAAGAGATCTTCTAAATTGTCTGAGAACTTAGAAATAGTCTTATATTAAAAGACACAAAAAGCTAATTTTCAAAGCTTCTCACAAAGAAGACCTGAGGAAGTACCTTCAGAGGAAAACAACGATGGTACTCTCATGCTCTTTAATGTAACAGAGACAAGCCCATGTCATAAAGCTAAAGCTAGACAAATTTAAATTTGACACTTAAGAACAAATGTTAACAAGGAGGATGGTTAACTGTGGGGAGAAAACTGACCATTGTGATGAATTTTCTAATATTATTCCTAATAATTTCAAATGATGATTAGATGCCATTAAATATATGTATATATTCACTGGGGGAAACTCCTGTAAATAAGAAGTCAAAATGCTTGGTCTAGTGGCTCAAGCTGGCTTTAAATCTATAAAAGCACATCACATTATTCACTGATGTTAACGGCTTACGTAAGACCATCTACCAGTAATGCTTTCTTTCTAGCTGGCTAGGAGAGTATTTCCTGGAAGGCAATGACCTGGCCTTTGTCATTTCTCATTTAGACTGCAGTGATTCAGTGTTCAATGCAAATGCTCATAAAGTTTCAGTGCTTAAAGAATTCCAGCTATTGAAGAATGCTGCACCTCCAGAAGGGCACACTGCTGACTCGCATCCTATTTCTTGTCCCCAGCCCTTTTCTGCAAAGTTCCTTTGATCTAATATGTCTCATCTGATCTAATGTAGCCCAGTCACACCTGACAACAATTTATTATGCAGTCAGTGCTGTGAATGAGACATATTTTCTTTGGAAGGGAATAATGTAAGGTGGTAGAATCTAGGGATGACAGCAACGTACAAGTGTCCAAGACCTAATGTCCAGTTTACAGGGTTTTGTTTTTGAGGTGATTAGGAAACTGAGATATTCTCCAGATTCCAGTTTGCCCATAGTGCTTGAACTGAGATCTTTTTGACAGTGACCAAACAAAAATTTTAACACATTGTTCCTTTTTGCTTACCCTTAAAAGACTCACCGATAAGGTGGGCCTAGGGATGCTGCCATGGAACAGGTCACACATAAGCTATTAAAGATATCATGGAGTTAAATGGTTACTCAGCAGGTATGAAAACAACTACAGAGTTGTTCTATCTGATCAGCTAGATGTAGTATTTTTTTGACATTAGTGAGGCTCTGTCCGTTGGCTTCAGTGAGAGCTGAATTGCCCCAAAACAATAGATTTTTGTGGCTGTTTTTACATTTCAATAAGCTGTATTTAAGTTCATTAACATTCCAAATGAGATCGATAATAAATAGTTCAGTAATAATTACCAAGACTCTACAGAAAACTCTATAAATTATATCATGAGTTATAGGCCACATGTGCCAGTTTTCCATAAACAAGAGATTCATTCACTCTCTATTTTCTAACAATGAGAACATTTGGTAATTGTAGCTAGAGCTATACGTTTTTGTTCATTCTAATTTAAAACTTATTTATTCTGTTGCTGATTTTGTCCTTTCATTACAGTGCCAGGTCTATAAGAATCAGATTCATCTAAGGGCATCCTTCAAGGCATAGGGTTCTTGAACCTTATCATCTGAGTCTGAGTTTCAGCTGAAAATTCTTCTGTTCTCACAATAAATTTGCCAAGGCTAAACGTGACCCACCAACAGCTTAATTCAAATAACTACAAGACAGCTGGGCTGCCTGCCATAACATTTTTTTTGCACATCTTACAGTGCTGTAGTGTTTTTCCCTAATGTTCAAGCCCCTAGAATAAAGTGACTATCTGAAAATCTTATTTATTTAAAAATAGATAAATTACTAGACTTCCTGGTCATGGTTAATGTTTGAAAAAGTGAGAGTAGAGAAGGCCATTGTAAAGACTTCTACTTTAAAAATTACTTTTAATCTCATTTCATGAATATATGGTCATAGTATTTGACCAAATGATTGGTCAGAACCAAATGGTAGGTCAAAAATCAAAACAGAAGGAGAAAAGATTTTTAGAAAAATGTTTTTAGGTTATACAGAGAAATTTTTAGTTGTCGATTTATTGGTTATTTCACTTGGTGAAGTTAAACTTTCAGCAGTCAGTAAAACAAGGAAAGAACTCATTTTGAAGAAAAAAAACAAAATAACATTTACAGAAGCTGTGACTACATTTCCAAAATGATCGCATAGAGCTATTGATTTCATAATAATCAAAATTCAAATCAATATTTCTGAGTCTACATGTGGAAGAAGTTTATCTGATATTTTGCCTCAAAAAATGCCTTAAAAATTCATATGCTGACCAGATGTTTTTATAACCAGAAACTGAAAACTGGATGGAATCATCCAGATCATTAAATCCAGACACTTTCTGAAAGTATTAATCAAATCACGTAATATCTTCTTTAATTTTACCATCCTGATCCTGAAGTTTACCTTTTGCTCACTACTCCAAATGGAAGTTTGTTCCAAAAGAAACCTCACCCTTGCAAAGGGTAGAAAAGGCCTTTTCATAATTTTAACCTGGTGTGATAATTATGTTCATAGCTACTAACTTCTTACTTGTTCTTATGTCAATATTATTCTTCACTTAAAACAGATCCTTTCCTTCTCTAATGTTTACTATTTTTAGGCAAGCTTCTTGTGAAGTTAACCAAGCCAAGCTTTTCTAATCTCCTTTGTAAACTAAACTCTCAAATTTCTTGGCTGTCCTAGTATCTTTTCTCCGTAGACTGGCTTAGTTCAGTCTTTCCTGACTGTGGATGATTGGAAGCGTTAAGATATACATGGTCATCACTACATACACATTAGTAAATATATGTGGTTGGCCAAGGACCATTCTCTGGGTCTTAGAACAGTTGACATAATGTGACTCACTTCCGTACAGGTAAATTCACTTATTTCCATGCTTTTGAACACTGTTCTGGGAAGGTTTCCAAGCCCACACTAACTCCTGAATCATGTCTAGGTGCTACCCGAGAGAGTGCTAATTGACCCAAACAAAAAACATGTAAGGGCTATACTAGCAGTTTAAAGTATGGATGATCATGCATCAGTGATTGGCCCATGTCTTGGATCTATTTAATTTAGACAATAATACTAGTACTTCTCAGGCTCTCCAGGAAACACTTTTCCTAATTTATCCAGAACTGAGTTTGTCTTTCTGGTGCCTGCATCACATTCACAGCTCATAGTTATTCTGGGGTCAACTGCTGCGCTTAAATCTTTCTGCATTCATCTTCTGTAAGCCATCTAGGCTTTTATTGAGCCAAGCCATTTTTTGATTGCCTAACTGTGACATTTACAATCTTATTCAGTTCTCTAAGATATCTGCAAAATTTTCAAGACTAAAATAATTAGATCTCTATACTATAAGCTGGAAAATCAAACTTGTAAGCTATAATGGATCCATACTCTACATGAAGCAAGTACAAAAAGGGATAATAATACAGTGAACAAGCTTTTTTTAATATATATATACAAGAATGATCATTTAATCTAATATACTTACTTGGCTAAGAGAGCGTACATGAGCTACCAAGGTTCACATAAGTATTGGATTGTTTAGGTACTGTGATTCACCTTTAGTTATATGCCAAAAACTTCCTAGATTTCCTACATTTCAATATAAGGTTGCATCTGTTAATAAAATACCCTGAGAGATTTCATGTTAATCTGTTAAAACAGTACCCAGAGAAATTTCTTGTGCATTTTATGAGATAAAAATTGTAGTCTCTGTATGTTTATCAAGCTTTCATTCAGAGACCACGTGTTAACCTTCATATTCCTCACCCCAAAGAAGTTTATAGCCAAATCAGCTTTAGTCTTCCATTCATTTGAATCTTTGATTTAAAGTGGTATTCTGGGTATTCTGGCCAAATTTAAATGCAGTACAAATAAAAACAACTCTGACTTTGACTCTTTATTTCTTAAATGTCTTATCTCTTAGCCACCAGAGGAAGCTTACTGAGGCTATGAATAGCTGAAATAAGTGATTGATAATGAACAGGGGGGGAAAGTTAATTAAAGATTTCAAATGAGGATTTTGATACTCAATATGTTCAAACAAAGTGCCTTTCTTAGATAGTACAAAGCCTTACCCATATGCTAATTTAATGGAAATGAAGTTTATTATACTCTGTGGTTTTTCTATTAAATAAGCAGAGACAGAACCATATATACTCCTCTCTCTATCCCATGCTCTCACAGGTCCTGTGAAAGGTGTGATAGCTGCTTGCTTTAGATCCTCTTTTATTCCTTTTCAGCTTGTCTGCTGAATCGACATAAAAGATACAGTTATTATGTTGTAGGCCATCCCTAAATTACTGTTTCTCAATCCCGTCACCCCTCCCCCCAAAAAAAAAGAAAAAAAAGAAAAGAAAAGAAAAGAAAAACTGTTCTGTTTTGGTTAGGAATGTTTCTTTGCAGATTTCTCTTCCACATCTCATATTTTTTTTTCATTTTTACTGTTCTCACTTGTTTAAGAAACAATGGGGAATGTCATTTTGCGTAAATGCAAGCAGTGCTCCCGATAGAACCGCTATTGATTTCCATAAACTCTTCAGACAACCAGCATAAAGATATTGGCAATGAAAACTTCTGTCCAGCATATTTCTACAAGGTCTGAAGAAAAGAGACAGTAAATTTTCCTTCCTCTTTTTCCAGTTAAAGATGATGTTTATAATGTAAGCAATATTATTATTTCAACTCTTTTTTGAAATGCCACAGTGAATTGCACCAGTGATCCACATAGCTCAATGTCTTGTCACTGGAAGTGGATATTAATAGCTGCTTGATAGGAAGGAATCCTTTAGTACACTATTAGGAAATAGCCTGTTCACAGGAAATATTTTCTCTTGTAGTCATAGATAAAATGCCAGCTTAAATCCTGAAGAATACTTCAGTAAGTACACCTCAGTAAGTGTATATTCCTCTTTATTAGATTATGTGCGTAGCTTATTCATCGCATTGATTATGTAATCAGTTCTCATGTAGGGGAAAGTATAGTAAAATGTGTCCAGGTTCCCATACTTTCTTTAAATATCTGGATACTGCATATGTACTAGATGGACCACCAGTCTGACCAAACTGAGCATTTCTTATGCTGTTGTGAGTTCACTGCAGCTATTCTCCACAATGCAAGCTATCCACATGCAAACAACTTACTGGAAATGGTGCCTGGCTCACCCTAATCTCCAAACCATGCCAAGGACTGGGCTAACATCTTAACATTGTGTACAAAATTGAGTTTCACTTCCCAGGAAATTTCCTGGTACTTTAAAATTTACTATTTTGGATATATCTTCAGCCTGTACCCACATATCAGTTCTTCCTTGCCTGCTGTCACCATGCTTTCCAGAAGCTTTTGCCAGCTCTTTCTTTGAGCTGTTCTAAAGCAGTTATCTCTTTCTCACTGCCTTCAGAGGGTTTTACCTGGCCCATAGTGCAGCAGCCAGAATAAGATGAGTTTTCAGTCTCTTTTGTGTTCCTGGCCACAGTCCTGAAAACAAAAGTATATCGTGTAATGTACGTATCACAGAATCATGGAATGGCTGAGGTTGGAAGGGACCTCTGCAGATCATCTAGTCCAAACCCCCTGCTCAAGCAGGGTCACCTACAGCATGTTGCACAGGATCACGTCCAGACGAGTTTCGACTGTCTCTAAAGAAGGAGAATCCACAAGCTCTCTGGGCAACCTCTTCCAGTGTTCAGTCACTCTCACAGTAAAGAAGTTTTTCCTCATATTCAGGTGGAACTTCCTGTGTTTCTGTTTGTGCCCGTTGCCTCTTATTTTGCACCACTGAAAAAAGTCTGGCCCTATCTTCTTGACACTCTCCCTTAAGGGTTATTTATGCATGCAATCCTTTCACCAAGCAGCAAAAACCAATTCTACTTTAAAGATCAGCAACAAACACCATCTCAAGCCATCCAGAGACCTCAGAAAGTTAAACTGTCTAGAAACTTCTATCTGATTTCTTGGAGAAACAACTCCTTGGGCATTTCCTGTAGCAAACTTCTACTCAGAGTATATTAATACCAAATCTCTGAACACACCTTACAGCTAAGAGCAAGCAAAAGTGATTCAAATTCCTTAGCCTTCTTAACCTACTGCTTTTACTGTCTCTGTTATTTTTTCTGCCTAAGAGATTCCAAGCATGCTTGGCTTTTCTATACTTACTTGGCCATCCAAAAGAGTGAACAATCACACCACAGAACAGGCCAAAATCTCAGTATAAGCATCAGTGTCACACAACTAAGGGATAGTGATAAAATAAAATGTAATTAGCTAAATAAAAACATACATTTTTATTTTTATTTTAAAGGAAGAGAAGTGTGGAAATCCTACTGTGTTCTGGACATTCTGTGTGGCTCAAGGAGGTTCCTAATTATTTATTATGCTGCTAATTACTTATTCAAATATGTTAGAGCCTGGCTCAGTTCCTACTGAAATCTGAGGTTATTCTAGTTTTCCAGAGAAAGTTCTGTAAGAATATTTATATTTTTATATTCTGTAGGTTTTTTCTCTTGTTTTTTATTCCCTTTTTTTACTAACAAGTACAACTGGACATAAAGGGTTCGATTAGGTTTTGCTGTTGAGTTTGTAGTAGTTTGAGCTCTCCTAGCTATCTCTAGTTACCAGTTCAGAAGGGTTTCCTGTAGTTCTCTGTCATATCTGCAGTGCCATATAGATGTCTCAGATAACCCAAGGCTTCTTAAGCAGCTTAGACATTTATGTTTAATCACCTGAGTCAAGACCAAAGTGTTGCAGTTACGTGGAAACACAGCTCTTCCGAAGAATGTTTCAGCTAAAAATAATCATTAAACAATGGTGTGACTTTTTGCTTCCTTTTTCCATAAACCTATAATCTCCGTGAAAATTATAAAAACAATGTAAATTCCAGGAATTACATAACCTTAGCTCTTGATTTTAAAGATGTCCCATGTAACTTTTGCTCTCTTTCCTGGTTATCTTATAGTTATGGATTTTGGCATTTTCTTTGCACAACTAGTTGAATTTGAGAGAAGTTTTCAAGTCTAGACGTCTAGATATTCTGTAATGATGTACTAGTAGATGTCCTGTGGTTTCTTCTAGCCTAGACATCTGGTACGTGGCTATATATGAGGACAGGGAACTGGTCTTGGTGAGGTATATTGTTCTTTCCAAGGCTATCCTTGTTTCACAGTCTCTGTTCTTTTGCTAAAAATCTTCTATAGCTTTTATGGCTTTTGTAAGAATCAAAGATCTAAAAACAAATATTGCTCAATTTGAGCTGTTTTGAAACTAAAATATATATATATATATATTCCTACATTCATCTTGAGACGTGAAAGTAGTAACCTCTATCACTCTAGAAATCTGGGACCTCTGGTTCTACAAATTACATATTTCTGCTGCCTATGCAAAGGGGCCCTCTTCCACAGCAAGGGGCTGTGGCAAGCCCAGCAACGTCTCTCTGCACAAAGGAGGGACACATAGTACCATCAAATGGTACCAAAAACATTGACTCTTTTATGCTGAAGTACGCTTACTTTGAACTTGTTTCACAGAAATGAACAAAATATTGTGGTGCTTTAAGATTATTATGGTGAATGTTTTATATAACTAGACAGTGAAATTGTTCTGAGTTGAGGAATTTTCTTTGTAGGTATATTGATTTAAATTACAGAGAGATGCATGGAAAACTAATTAGGAAGCAACACTTGGCTTCCTAGAACAAATACCTAGGCAAGCTCTTCAAAGATAATACGTAAAATGATTAACCTCAAGGACATGGCATCCTATCTATTAATAAGATGTATGTTTATTTTTCAAGAACTGAAAAATGCAGAGGCTAATGAGTAGGTGAAAGTCTCCTGAGAAGAAAAGAGAGAATGCTTCTCAGAATATGGCTAGGGAAATAGGCTGAAGGGCTGAATAGAGGGGGAGAGAGAAAGAAAAGATTCTATAGAAAGAGCATAAGATATGTGTGCCTTTCCAAAGCAAGGTCATGACAAGCCTTAGGGAAAAGCTTGGTACGAATATACGGTTTACTGCTTTAAAATGTGTTTTCTTTCTTTCTAAATAAATTATAGTTTTAGAAGGCCATCAGTCATCTATTAGCTTGGCATTACCTTGAGGAAAAGGGAACTGTAGAGTCTGACTCTTGTACAGACTCGCTGAAAAAAATCTCGGAGAAAAACAGTCCAGGGCTTAGCCGAAGATTGGAACACCTGCAAGCCAGGTGACGCTAGACACTTGAAAGGAATTACAGTCACTTGGATTACAGGAGTCACAGGAACAGTTCCTGGGAGTCTACTACTTAAAATAATTAAAAAAAAAAAAAAGTTCTCTGTTTCATCGTAGTTAATATTTTATATTCTAACAACACAAATCTATATTTTTTCTCATATGTCTTTCCTGAGTTAATTTTAAAATATCTAGACAGGATTTTTTCCCCTCCTCCATGTGGGTACTATTCTTCTTCTTTGTGCCACTCTAACTCTTCATCTGCTGTAGAATACCTTAAGGCTGAATTTTGACCCATGTTGTTCTGAGTAGAAATTATGTTACTGTTTTAAGATGCAATACGTAGTGAGTCAGAATGTGACAGCTTTATAACTTGGGTGATAGTACAGTGAATGAGCACATTACAAAAAGGGCAATTACTGTAAGTTTTGTGATGTTATTTATAGTACTTACTTTGCTAACATGAACAGTGCTGTAAAAATGCTAGTTGTTAATACTGCTAAAAAGTAATGCCAGAGTTTTCTGCAGCACGAGTGGCTAGTATGCTGATAAATGACACTGCATGAAATGTTGGCCATGAAAAGCAAATTCACTGTGAATCACCCTCAACACTAGATTGGAATAAGAGCATTGCAAAGCTGATTTGTGGGCTGATGTTGCCATTTAATGTGGTTTCCATCAAACTGTTCATAAAATTCATAGCTGAAGCTAACCTCCATTACTGTGTCCTTGTACATTCTTCTTGAAAATAACTTGTTTATGCAACTTCAACAGGGCAGAAGGATACTGTATGATCAGAAGGAAATGGAAGAGCTTCACGTAAACATCACTGTGAAAGAATGTCCAAAAGGCATGTTCCCTGCATGGACTTCAACTTCTGATTTGCACCCTGTAATTATATATAGCAGTCTTTGTGACCATCTCTGCCATATATATTGGGACATGTCTACAGGTAGATGCAGGTTCTGTTGCAACATAACTGCTATCCTCAAGAATCAATGATGGGAAAATTCTGATGACCAGGAGGGTTGTGCTGAGGACAGATCCGGGGTCTCTAAGGGAGAAGCAGAGTGCATGTGGTCATAATTATAGATCATGATATTCTTTAGGTGGGGAAGGAATAAATGCCTAGATTCTGAAAATTATTGTCATTAGCACTAAAATAAACTATACATAATGCTATGGCAGTTACTCTGGTATATGATTTTCTATGAGTTATGAATTCATTGAATTTCTCCCAGACTACAGAAAAGATTATTAGGAAGACCTGACTATCGATCTTCTCTTTGATTTTCTGTTTTAAGTGCTCAAGATGGAAGCCTTTTCAGTATTAAAACACCCAAACTTGGGTGACTACCTTTTGGTATCCACATGTGAGCTATGTGACTAAACTCCCATTACTATCAGTAGGGATCTGGACTTGATTCAGTTGCCCACACGTAGATAGATGCATGTCTAATGCCATTTGAGATGCCCTTGAGTATATGTTGGTACAGGACAGCATTGATCTGCCATTAATAGCTTGCACTATATCTACCAGCCCCACGGGACTACTAGAGATTCTTAGATGATCTTGAATACTCCATGTGGTAATGCAGCAGTAGCCTATAAATGAGCAATAAATCAAATCTCTGTCAATAGAGTCAGTGGATGCTAGAGGCCAACTGAGCCATCAAAGTGCTAGGAGGTTAGATTCAGTGCTAGCTAAACACTAGCAGCTAATGCTCGTTGAGACATCTTAGGTTACCAAGATGTACGTGTTGGCCTGGCAGACACTATAAAGCATCCACAGGGGATCCAGGCCCTTTTGTAATTTTAGCTGGAGAAAAGAAAACACTACTGCATCTTAACTAGCATAAATGCCTCTTTTTAGGCAACTGGATGAAGCTGATTCACTTTCTGGACCCCACTGCCCATATTAACTAGATCCTCATCAGATGCGGTAGAGATCTACAAACTTACTTTACCCATAAATATCTATGCAAATACCTCATTTATGAAACTTAATCTGGAGCTGAGCTCCACGCTTTATCACTCTTAGAAGTCCAATACCCTCTCACACTGGTGGCAGGATCCTCAGGAAACCTGAATAATGTTTGGGGTCCATGTAGGTACATAGAGCATTAAAGCCTTCAGCTTCTTGGAGAATCCCAGATTTAGACAGCAGCACCAATTCACTTCCACATTAGCATCGAAACAGTTTGGATAAAACAGTGTATTTTTATTTTTAAGTTGATGCTTTCATGTGAAGTTTTCACCTGTGTTGATAAATCTCACTAGTCTCATGGCTATCTTTGTGATGATTAAATATTCGTCATTTTATATGACTTAGATTCATGATAAGAAAATATCAATGTCATATCTATAGAAAGCATGGCAATAAAATTGAAAAGCACTCTGTCTATTGAAGTTCTCAGGGGGAATTTTTGTATTGCTTGTTTACAGTAATCCCTTTCTTCTCTGAAGATTTTTTAACTTTGGCACATACATAATTTATATCAAAAATATTGCTTTTTTATGTTGCAAAAAAATACAAATGTATTTTTAAAATCTCACTATATTAGATTTAAGGCATATATTCTTAGGTGTTAGAATTGGTGAAGGTTTGTAGAAGAAGTATATAGTGCTGAGGTGTGCACTTTGTACAGTTTTATACTCATGTTTCAAGTACCGATTTGAGACCATAAATTTAGTCTGTGAAGAAGATTTCTTAACAGCCCCATAACAATTTAACTTTTTTCATATTTTTCATAGAAGGAACTGAAGTCCTTTTCAGATCAGATTGTACAAGCTGTCTAAAGGGGAATCAAACTGGAAAGCGTAGTTGACTTAAAAGTGGATACAATTTTAATGAAACAGGAAGCCCCGGAAAGACTGTGTGTCCATTCTGATATCTCTGAGTATAGATTATAGAGTCAGTAGAGTATTCCCAGATACTTTCATTGGAGGATGAGGAAAACATTGTTTGAGCTCCATAAAATGTGATCTCTGAAAATCTCAGGCTTTTTTTCCTGTGTTGGATAAAAGAAAAAAGTTAAACAATAAAATTTAGAAACTTATAATTTAATACTGAGAATTGGTTATCACAATGAAATTACCAGATATGTTTATAAATATTCTAGGCTCAGTTAGACAGGAAAGTAATTGAAATGTTTTAGTAAGATACAAGCTTGCATTTCCCTGGATAAGCTGCTCAGCCTGCTAGCTTGAAAACGGAAAATACAAAGGGCAAGATTTTCGCAACTGATTATAACACTAGGAGAGTTACTTTGAATTTCCTTAAAAGGGGCTTGATTTTCATAAAATTCTGAGAAGCCTTGAACTGTCTCAAGCTGAGCACCCCAAGCAAAGGCAGCTAAATTTACAAGTCTTTCTTTTTTCTTTTTTCTTTTTCTTTTTTTCCCCAATCTCTGACAAGTGGTATATTTAAATTCAGTTCCATGGGGGGGAGGGGGAGAAATCAAAGAGAAAAATTCAATTTGATCATGAGAATCAAGTCCTACTGACTTTAATTATTGATAAAATAGATCAAACTCAGGAAGGATGCAACTACTGCTGACATCTTTTGCTTTCATTCCTTGCTTGGGGTACCAAGGAAACGGTTTAACCTTGCTTACCATATTATGTTGCATTCTGAAATTTAAAACAAACAGCAGCTTCTGCTCTACAAAGTCCAGTCAGAAAAACAATAACTAATTGGATTAGGAAATGGATTATGACACTCGGCATAGTTTGAATTGGTTAATTGGATTAAAATAGATTGAACTGGCCATTTGGATTAAGGCATAATCAAACTTCTCCACAGACAAAAGATCTGAGTAGCATGGAAAAAAAAGTGAGAGAGTGAGAGATTGAGAGAGAGAGGGAAAAAAGATAAGAGACAAGAAATGCTTGTTAAGGGTGTGGGGGGAGGGCTATGCTACCCTCTTCTTCTTAGCTATTTTTAATGAAGGGCACATTATCTCCTTGCCTAGCAGCTGAAATAACATTGTGTAATGGAAATGAGCTCAGCAAAAGGGCTGTAGTCATTATAAAAGATAAAAATCCCTAGAAGTCTGTTTAAATGTTAATAAATAAAAAAGGATAAAAGAAGAAAGGAAGCACTGCAATATAACGTTACTCACTATGCAAAACTTACCAGTCTGTATTCCCTCCCCTCCACATTATTGATTTTTAAATTACATTGTCTTTTTATTACTTTTCTCTAAATCTGTCACTGTAAGAACTGACATAAAATCTAATCAAACCGTAAGGAAACCATCAATTCTATCTAGTTATTCAGATGGTTGGTGAATAACATCACAGCCCTCTGGTCCTGTTCAGAGTAATGAAATCAAGCCCTGGCCTGTGCTTTCTGATTATAAAGGTTCTGCTTTGGAAGAACTGCACATCTGAAGATAACGTGTTTTGGGATATTGAGGAACAGGGTGGGAAAGAAACAGAATCCAAGGCTATTCATTGAAACATTTCCGTATTTCTTATTCAGAGGTCTAGATAGAGATCTGCTTTTGGATACTTTCTCATGTATGTACCTTTTCCCCCAGCAGCCCTTGCAAAAAAATACTTATTTTCAGAAGTTTATAGAACAACAGAATCTGTTCCTATCACTGTCCTTTCCCTGAGTCTCAGTCAGCCTCATTAGGTGGACATGCACAAAAAAGCTGGACTATGCAAAGTGCTTAGGCCCTTGCTATTAGCAATGTGCGTCAAGCCAAGTGCTGCCATCCAGTCCCAGTCTGGAAGTGCAGAAAGCCCAGGACTCAGAAAACTTCTGCTGAACCTCTGTGGTCTTCCAGGAGAGCCACAGTCACACCTGAGCCTTGGTGGTTGGAGGTCTGCTTTATCAGATAACTCCCTGTTACAGTGAGGGTGGTGAATGGGGCTGGTGGGAGGAAGGACTAAGGCAAGAAGCAAGAGAGAAGAGGGATGAAGATGATGAGAGTGGCCACAACAGTAGTTAGGCTCCTAAGCGTTCAGTCTCTGTATTTCATGTGGCCCATACAAAAGTAGTGAAATGAATCATTACTCTTCTGGTCTATTCTTAGCTGTTAGGTTAGAGAGAACAGTATTGTTCCTTTTGGGCCTTCTCATGCAGAGCTCAGTTACTGTGGCTTTGCTCAGGTCAAGTGGATCTCTCAGTAAAAAAAAAAAAGTAGCAAGAAGGTCATGAAAACAGAAAATACTTGAAATCGGACCTGGATTTAAATGTTACAAATGCTCAAGATCATTTGAGCAATTTTTCCAGCTGCAGAATTTGCCAAAGAAAAGTTTGTATTCAGCAGAAATGTGATATGTGTTAACTTGGTGTGAAAATCCTACCTCCAGCCTTGACCTTTGCAGAAGCCCTGTCATAACGCTGCTGCAAAATACACCAATGAACTTAACAGACTAATTAATGAGGATAATAAATAATCATAAACCAGAATTATAAACATAACCATAAGTCAGTGTGCATTGTACTTTCCAAACACTATCTCTAAATTAGTCTGGTTCTGTTCAAATTTTCTCTTTCATTATCTTTCTCAAGAAATTAATACATGGAACTAGTCAATAAAAAAGCTAAAAAAAAGTAGGCATCTAGTTGTATTTTATAAATATTCATAGTACAGTCTCTGACTGAAACCAAATCAAACCAAACCAAACCCAACCCAACCCAAGAAACATATTTTCTGAACTGTGGAAGGAAATGAGAGTCTGTATGGGAATGTCTATCATCCTATCTTCAACTTTCATTCTTGTATTAATAAATAACAAGGATTTTATTGTTTCTAGTTCCATGTATTAATTTCTTGAGAAATTTATTTCTTTTGAAAGAGAAGATACCTGTACTAGCTTTTCAAGAACTATAGAAGAAAGCTTTTTCGAGTGTCACAGAAGAATAGAGCAATGCTGCATTCTGTGGTCTGAAGCAGTTCAGAGCATGTCTCTGAATGTAATTTCTGCATGTAACCATCTTCCTCATAATCATGCAAAGGAACACATGCTCTTTTAGCATGTTGTGGAAGGCTTTCAGTTCCAGAACCACAAAATTTGGGGGCTTTAAGATCAACTATTAAATTAGTCTGCTGCTTGCCATCACTTACAGGATAGTACACTTCAAGTAGAAGTCCCATTAACTCATCTATATCAACAAGTTTTGATGTGCTTATGTGATGTGCTTAACTATTTTAGTAGGACTCTGTGACTGGACAAAGAAAAATGAAATCTCTATCCTTGCCCTGCTTTGTTATATCGATCTAGCTGGGTACATCACTGCTATACCACCTTGACTGAACAAAATAAGGATAAAAGATTCATTTAACATCAGTAACTACCAAGCCAGCACCATAAGGAATAATTCATAAAGTAATATTGGCTTTGACCTACCCTCTCTTCCCTCCTCCCCCCCTCAGTGAACCTGCCTGCCAATCTGTAGTTTCAAGGTGTCAGAAATAAGCATCTTCATGCTAAAGTAACCAATTAAGTTTTATTGCTTTATTGATGCTGTAGATATAAAATGACTATGTAGAGCATCTGTCATAAAATGCTAGCTCAAAAATCCGTTGTTGGAGACATCAGTACTCCAGTATAAAGATGAAAGGAAGATTTAAAACACATGATGCAGATATGTGTTAGAAGCTAATTACATGCAGTGGGAACAGATACAAGGATGGCTTGCCATCAGCTGTGGATTGCATCTAAGATGTGGTTATCAGTGCTAAAATGTTTTCATAAAACAATCTTATGTGCTGTCGAGCTAGTCATTTTTCTATCATAAATTGTTCCTTCCAGTGATTTTTTTCCCTGAAGAAAACTTCGTGTTTGATTGAATTTTTATATCATAGAAAGTAAAATTATTTTATGGGGAATTCACTAGTACACACAGAATATTAAATGCTGATCCTGGACAGGGAAACCTATTGTCAGGAGTCATCTCTGATAATAATGACATTAATTTATAGAAATATAAAGAATAAATTCAACATGAAAAATCTATGATCATATAAATCTATGCCAGACAAGTTCAAATCAACATTGTTGAATAGAGCTGGACTGCCAATATATTCATGTAACAGCCTGGGATAAAGAAAGTTTAGAAAGGAAATGATAGGGAAAAAAAAAAAAAAAAAAAAAAAAAAAAAAGTAATGCCTTTTTTTGACCATATCCTTTCATTTTGATATATGGCCTGCTTTGCATTTTTCATATGAAAGCTTAAGAGTCTATTGAAATTCTTTAAAAAGAGAGTGTATATTGGCTATCAGATATAGTCACACAGGCGATAACGGAAGAGTCAGATGTATGGATTAGGGAATCTTTAATGTTTGGTAGCGTTGGTCCTTGTGTTGCTCTCTGTAGGCTAGACCAGTATTATCTTCTTAATTTGCAATTTCATAAATTCTGAAAGCACTAAAACCTTAGAAAAGATCCAAAGAGAAACAAAAAGAAGCCCAAATAGTACTTCTGTTGTCAGTTTTAAAATCACAGATCCAGAGTCCTAGAAGGTTCCCCTGGAAAAAGAAATTGTGTATGAGGATCACATGCATAGGGGTATGTTATCAATTCTGAATGTTTTTCAAGAAGTAGTATTGCTTGGTGCCTACACATCATAGAGTGCTGCAAATTGGATGTACCCTCAATAAAGGTCAGAGGAAAGATATTTTAAATACCATCAGATTCTTTTTCTTTTTTATACAAAAGGCTACGCTTTATTGAAGAGGTTATGAAATCTTGTACTGTGAAATCCACTGTACAGAACATTTTTAAGGCACTGAAATAGGAGGTATGTTATTCACTATGTTTAAATATGAAAGAACTGAAAACCTGTTCTAAAACACATTTTTCAGAGATGCACGTATGTATCTAATAAATTCACCCTCTTGTTCAGGAAAACAAGAAGCTAGAACTAAGTATTAAAATCCCCTACCAAACCTGCCCAGAAAAATATTTGTTGATGATTTCCATTCCCTATTCTTTTCTTTTTTTTTTTCCTTATTTCCTTTCTGTCTCCCCTTCTTTCTTTTTCTAGTTCTATAAATACTAATTCTTTCAGTGTCAGAGGGGATGATTTGTGGCAAGAGGAGAAAAGATTGCCTTTTTTGGGGGGGGGGCATTTATATATCAGTAGGCAGAAGTGACTAGTTTAAAAATACCCCCTAAATACTGAAATTCAAAAATAAATAAATAAATAAATAAATCCAACCTATTTACCCTGATACATTATAATGCAATCAAACCTCTCAGCAATCAGAAACATTCAGTGCTTCACTCAATCAAGTTCATGGCTAGAAGACTGGTGAGGAAACAATTTATTTTTATTTTACTATTTTAAGTATAAAATAATAATACATGCCATTTTTATTCTTTTATTCGAGCTTTCACTAATACCCATCGTGAGATGAACAATTGCTTTGCATCCACTAATCGATCCTGACACAAAGTTCCTCTTTTACTGATGCAAAGAGCTTTTTAACCATCCCATATCTTTTAACATAAGAAAGAGAAAGCCATAGGAACTGATTCTCTACAGAATTTATTTCCTTTCTTGACATGTCAAGAGGATCAATTGCACATGCTAAATATCTGCAGGTAATGTGGTTTACCCCAATCCTGTCAAATAAGATCACATAAATCAAGATTTACCAGGACCAGTAAGTCTTTGCAGCAATAATGGGAAAAAATAACTCTGATTGTGCAGAATACACAAGAAGTCTATAATGGACACGTATCTGTAACTCTGCCCCCACTCCCGTCTGCCTCCCGAGACAGCATTAATCACCATTATCAGACACGTATCTGTGTGTATCCTCACTGGTTACATTTACTTGGAGAGCAAAACATAGTTACATATAAACCTCTTCCTGAAAACTCCTGTTCACGCTGAAATACCCAGTTGCCTTGAAAGTTATTAAAAAAATTGCAATTATGTTTCCATGCGCAGTTGCGGCTATAGCAGTGGTTTTTTGTGCTTTGAGTATTATCTAAGTTAGTGATTCACACAAATACATAGTCTTCTTTCATTAGTTCTTTACAGTCTATATATCATAAAACTAGTCACAACAGAGCAACAGAGTGTATACTATAAACACTGTGCTAGAGCTAGAGCCTGTCTGGTCCTGGGATAGCCTCTATCCAGCCAGGACAACACATGGATATATCTCATCGTTAGAGTGCTTTATGCAGGTTACATTTGTGAAGGTTGAATTTTCAGCTTGAAAGAGGAACTGGGAACATGAATTAATCTACTCTATGCCTTAGTTCCTTAACTCTAAATTGTGAATAAAGATTGCCTTCCCCCAAAAGGTTATAGGAAGTATATATCTGTCAATAGCTATATAAACGTGGAAGGTAATCCAAGTAATGACATGAGTTGCCATAGCACGAGTTCCTTGTATCTTAATATTTTAGGTTTTTCCTTCTAAACTTGTTTATATATTCCTTAGTCCCACCAACCTCTTGGAATTCCCACAAATGTGTCTCTATGTCTTCTTACTTCTTTCTTTACATCAGGAATTATTGGACAAGGCTAGATTCAGCCACTGTGTGGTTTGGTGTCAGGCTGTAAAACTATGGAACTGGGAGCACAATCACATGGTTCTAATGGTGGTCAACCACCTCCTGAACCCTTCCTGTAATTGGCAGCCTATCGTAAGATATGCATTAGTGAAGAAAATCAATTAAATTACCACCATTTAATGACTTATTGCTTGTCAGTTAAGTCAAGGTACCTGACTATGTTTACCACAATTAAAAATTAAGCCATAAAGGGAATCAAGTAGATGCATTTCATTTCCGAGTGAGGCAGGCTGGGATTTCACACATATCGAGGTACCAGTGAAGACTATTGATTGTTCTTGCTTGCACTCAGTCTTCCCCTCTGGACTAGCTACAAGTCACAAACAATAATCAATAATGAAACCCCTACTTTGACTTCTTACTGCAGTAGACTAGGCCTAACCTTATCCTACTGTTCTTCCCTCCCTAAAATTCCTGTTTTGGATTATACCTTTGTAGGAAATTCTTGAAAGAATGTTGAAGAAAAAGAATCAAATTATTGCACCACAATTAAACATATAGTTAGTTGAATGTCAATTTAGTTCCATTTAGTTCCAGCATATTTCTCATACCCTTAAGGATCAGCCAGTGTCTGTACTGGTGAAAAGATCAACATTTAGTTTGAAAACTTCTGGGCTTTTAACTTTACAGTTTCCAGTACGTTTAAGGCCTCAAGCACTAAGAATTTTGCAGTTGCCAGCAGTTCACATTACAAAGTCAGCAGTATGTGTCTTGCATGGATCTACACATATATGTGAAATGACCATAAATGATCTGGACTAAATTTCCTCTTTTCCTTCAAGAGGACTTCCAAGGTTAGAGTTGAGGTCATTAACAGGACAGTGTGAGGAAACTCACTGTAGCTATCTCTTGTGTTTGCTGCCTGTGGATAAACAACAGACTTCACTCTAAAATGTTTCAGCCCATTAATCTTCATAAACACAAATATTTACAAATCAGTAAGATTGTATTAGCCCTATAGGCAGTGCCTGCCTGGTTTGCTTCCCTTTGTGCAGTTCATTAACTGTTTAATACAGGCTCCAGCTCCAAGGTGTGTTGTGTCCACTCTCCCTCTCTGCCTCCATGTAAATCATACGTGCTGTATCTGAGAACACAGGTTTTTGTTATGATATTTAGGAGAACTTATTGGTTACAGCTCTGTCCTCTCCTTCCAAGGTTGACAAGACAAGAGAATTCTAATTGCTTTGAAAAATGTAGGAACACCCTAAACCAAGCACTCTTAAAAGAAAAAAAAAAAAAAAAAAAAAAAAGGAAAAAAAAGGGAAAAAAAAAAAAAAAAAGGCTAGTCCTGGATAATAGTATTTCCAAAACAGGTTACTTTCATTTGCTCCATCACTGCAAATGTGTGTCAGTATGGCAATGTGCTTATGACCATATAACTGAGATCCATATTTTACCCATTATGCTTATGTTTCAAAAATATGTTCAGCATTCACATCTGCAAGGAATAATTTTTCATAACACAGAGCAGTAATAATGATGCTGTTTTACCTGTAGAGCTGGTATAACCAACAAAATATCATATCTAATGAGCCACTGTCAACAATGAACCATCCACGAAAGAGCACATTCAGTGCTGTCACTTTCTAGGCAATTAGTTTTACCGTTTAAATTATTACATTTCCAGTAACACTGTGGCAGTGACATATGCACATCAAGGAAAAACTATATTCTGGCAATTCTTCACCCATGCTAATTGCTTGCAGAGCTGTGGCAGAGGTGATAGAAGAAGAAAAAAAAAAAAAAAAGAAGAAGAAGAAGAAGAAGAAGAAGGAAATGGGAGAAGGTAAAACAACCCCATTAAATTATGAGTCACTGATGAAAATGACTTAACAACCTTCTCAGTGGACTGTATGGATATCAGTTTATAGATAGATAGATGTTATATGCATTGTTTTAACAGACAGTTTCACAGTTAGATTCCTGGTTTCACATCATTGACTAATGGATCAAAATTATCCAGTGCATTCTTTTTTTTTCTTTCAGAATATTCCCAACACAGAGACATTAAATTTAACAGTGCTAAAAGGTAGTTCTACTTACTTGCTCAACATATTGAAATAAACCAGTCTCTTTTCTATATATAACCAAGATTTTGGATTTTGCTAAGTACTGTCACCAGTGCAGAACAACAGCACCCTACAGCTTACACCTTAGTGCAGGATTTTTAATAAACAGCAAGAATTTTACTCCCACCAGTTCTGTGAATCAGGCGAAACAGTATTGTACTCTGGCACCATCTAGCAAAAGCACAAAGGAACTCTCATTCTTCTTGTTTCTCAGTTTAGACTACAACAGGGATATGAAATAACTAAAGTGGGAGAGAATTTAGAATATTGGTAAACACAGTGTGCATCTTTTTGACGCAGATGAGAATAATGCCTTAAGCATCTGTTTATAAATATGTACGCACTTCTCAAATGTGTTTTTGTACTGTAGAAACTAACTTCTTCTGTCTCAGCACAGTGGAATAGAACATACAACATAGAGTAAAGATTTATGCCTTTGCAGAATGAGATTACAAAGCAAACTATAGCTTAAGAGTGCACTTCTGCTTTAATCTTACCTGAGATCACCAATGAAGGAATATATCGATCCTCTCCTGAGAACAGATTCTGACAATTTTTTGGTCAATTTGTTTATTGGCCATGAAAAAGTCACTTGACTTTAATTTTCAGTACCTCCATATGTACAATGGGAAAAAAAGTTATATTTTACAGAACTGTAGTGACAATACACTCTTGTATAATTACTAATTGTTCTGGAAGCATAAATTACATTATCAGATCTCAAGCAACTGTTCTTCTTCCTATTAATATTCTAATCTGCAGACAGATTTTGTGCAAAAGCTTAAACTTTTAAAGGGAAATGAGCAGTCAAAACCAGAGGATGAGAAAGAAAACTATTTTACCTTTTTAAAGAGAGAAGCATGGCTGTTTCTGCTTTACCTCATATACATAGGGTAAGCTCCTCAGCCGATATAAATTGCACTTCTTCCAGGTGGCTTCAACTGATACCAGTTTACATTGACTGAAGGTCTGGCCTGTGTTTTCTAGCAACTCTGACCTTAGAAATCCCTTTGTTTGAAGATGTTTTATGGAAACCTTACATTCAAAACATTTATTTTTGAAAAACAGAGACAGTCACAGAACCACAGAATAGTTGGTGTTGGAAGTGACCACTGGAGATTGTGTGGTCCAACCCCCCTTGCTTAGGTCAGAAAAGGTTATTTCATCAAATAACAAATAATTACTAACTTCATTACATAGGGTTTTAGAAAAGTTAAACACAATTAATCTGACTTTACACATCCTATCATTTAGGCTCATGTTTTAATTTTCTGATTGTCAAATGACTTGTTCCATAAATACCTACTTTTCTTTAATCTCCCTAATGCCATTTGATTTGCAATTTCTGATATTTGTTTAGGATGGTTTCTAAAGAGGTGGGATTCCTGAGCACTGGTAAACTACCCAGATATTTTAAAGCACCTGTTAACATTAGGAAAATCTGGAGAAAAAATTCTTAACGAGAGGTTTCATTTTGAAAATGCAAACCTGTCATTTCAGACATAAATCAGTGATTAAAACGCCCAAGTATTTGTAAGCATGAAGTTTATTTCACCTATTTATCTGTGGAATTTTTCTTGAACTTTTCTCCATTTACCCCAAAGAAGGGATATATTTAAAATTGTTTAAGGTTCATTTCATCCTCTTTTATTTTCCTATTCCTTCCTGTAACATCCTCTACAAAAAGCTCGCTTTTAGAAGATCTACTATAGAACTTAAATGCATTCAATTTGACTTTAATACTTTTTAAATTAATTCTAGGGTCATTGTATAATTTCTATGAAACGCAGTAACCGGAAAGAGGACACTTCTAATTTTCTTGCCTCCCTAAAGAGAGAAAGGCAGTTTCAAGGTCAGAGGGATTTTCTCTTCCTGGCTTCTCTTAGTCCCTGTAGTACATTCTGAGGCTACACAGGACTAACTGCTTCCATCTGCAGGGTGTAACCTTCAAGATACATTATAGACCTCTCAGCTATTTTCTAGGCCAACACATAAGTTGATGGAGACATATATGAGCACATTGGGTTATTGGTGAGGAATACACATCCACATTAGCTCTCATGGAGCAAATAGGCATATTCATCCATGAAAAAGTGGACTCTTAGCAGTGCTCTTTTCAACATGAGGCTCTTCTCGAGGATGGGATGTCCATAGCCTCCCCCAGGTGTGCCAAGTGCCAAGCACAGCCTAGTTCCAGACCACACTGCAGCACTGAACGTGGCTCATGGAGACTGTAATACCGTGATGCAAATGATCATGCTATAAATTGCAAGAACCAGTATAACTCACATGCCTAGTCTATGTTCCTGCCAACATTTTGTGGAGTTATGGGAAGACACAGCCTAGGATCTCACAGAGATACCTAGTCACAACATCAGGTGATCATAGGTGCATAGCTTTTACCCAAACATGTCTTTAAAAATAACACTTGGAAACATTTTTAATCTGATTGCATTTGTTATTTAGCCACCTGCACTGACTGTTTTGTACAAAAGATAAATTTTGCTGTCTTCTTGACAAGAGTTTAAAATATGTTTGTGAATATAGCTATGGGAAATGATTTGAAACTGGACCTTCTTCCTTTCTGCTGGAACAAACCCCACAGCTTCAGGGTAAACTAAACGGAAGACATTTTATTTAAGCTCTGGCAAGTCTCCACATTGCAATTTTTCACAAAGTCATGATATACATATGCTGAAAAAGTTGACATATCTGAAGTCTTTATGCAGCACAAATGTCATAGTAATAATAAAATAAATAGACTATGGTTTAGGGCTGGGGATTTTGTCCCATGCCAAATTCCTCTGTTGGATGAACACTGGAGAAATTATCTCTGGAAAAACAGTCTGATTATATTTAGTTGCATTAATAAGCTGTTGGTGTTTTCCTCTGAAACACCCACCTATGCAAATATTGGCCTTCATATATTTTTGTCTATCACCCCAAGCCTGTCCTAGTTTACTACAGCTGTGGCCCCTCCAAGCTGTCAGACTCGCATATTAACTGGTATTTCATCAGTTGGGCCTGAGCTGCATTTGTAACTGAGCCCCAAGGGGAAAAGCTAATGCATTAAACACAGAACATTAGCCTCCTGGAAGTCATATTTCCTTCAGAACTAAAGAAACCTTCCTCAATCAAGCTATACAAACCAGAAGCACCAAGATGGTGTGGAGAAACTCATACTGTTCCTCGCGAATTTTTCATGTGTGTCTGCCTATGCATCTCTAACATCCAGCCAAAGTTTACCGACCTTTATGAATCCGTATCCTTATGGCAAGGGTGGAAAAAATAAAAACGATCTGGCTCTCCTCACCATTTGACTAAGGCTATTTGATGTCAGAGTGCTTGTTTTCAGTTTAAAATGAACGGAGGATATTAGAGAGGAGTGTTCAGAGAGCTGAGGGTGGGAATCAGGATGGATGGATGGATGGATGTTAGTCTGCAAATCCACAGCCCAGTGTCTACAGAATCATGCAGTGCCGGAGGTAGGTAGTTTGTAGCTGCACAGATGGTCATGGCTGATAAGATTTGCCTCAGGCAGGAGAGCTGTTCTTGCTTATTCTACTGAAATGCAGCCTCAGATATCTGTAGCTAAATTGCTTTGATTTTCTTTTTATTGTAAACTCCTCAAGTTAAAAGGGAAAAGCTCAATTTACGAACAAGATGTCAGAAGGCGAAGTATAAAATGCAAGCATCCCTTAACCTAGCTTAAATACGAATTTCAGAAACAATTTCATTTCAAATACATTTAACTTGTAAGCTTACCAATCGCATCATTTCCCATACAGTTCAAATCAAGACTCGGCAGAACTTTCTCATTAATGCATCAAATAATGCAGATGTCCTTTTTTTGCCCCCTTTGAAGTGACATATGCTTCAATTTATTTTTAATCTTCTAAGTGATGTTGTAAGTAGAGCCGCCCTGTGTGACATATGAAGTTACTATTTTCTTCATTGCTATGGCTCTGGAGAACTCAAGCAGTAGTGGCTAAATCCAGATTGAATCAGGCTCTTTAACCTAAACACCAAGGAATGAAAGCCAGCATTTAATTGTGGGGACACATACAAAGGCAAATGCAATGAATTTGCCTCTTGCACTAAGACATAGGATACCCTAAACACTTAAAAACCCCACATCTGTATTTTTCTTTTACAATTCACATTTTCACTGCCAGATGAGTTTTCAGCTGTAGCTGTGTGGAACAACAGTGTCATCCAGTGGTTAGTTAGCTAACCACATACTTCTGTTCCCTCTAGATTTTCCAAAGTGTGCCTCCCAAGCTTGCTTGAGAGATGACAGCCTGAAAATGAGTGGGCATGAACAATTTGCCCTCTTCCTCACATCTTTAAGCAATATTTCACATAAGAGAATTGCTTTCTACAAATCCAGCACTGGGAGAACTGGAACAGATTCCACAAGGAGTGTGTTGGTCATTTGCCTTTCAGGGATAAGATACGCTGAACAACCATTTTGCTTCTGGCTAATACAAAGAAGGAAAATTTTCAGTTCTCACAAAGAGATTTCTCAGTAGTTCAGAGGTCAAGATCATTTCAACTGATATATTTTTTAGGATTCGACTCTAGAAAGCACCTGGACTATATTTTAAGAAGAATGCCCAGGGCCACCCCAAAGCATCCAACACCAGCATCCTTTCCTGCTCTCCTTGAAGCAAACCGGGGACATGAGGAACTGCAATCTGCCTCTTCCCAGGGGGAAGAGAGGGAGAGTAGAGGGGTGGGGGGCCCAGAGAAGCAATGAGGGCATAAGGTGCATTATTCTTCGCTTGTGCAGAGAGTGAGACCAGCATAGGATAAATCAGGTACTATCCAAACACAAGTCCTGGCTCAGCCAGAAGCACTTTGTTAGATGTGACTGCAAGGCAATTACTAACTGGCTTGTCTGGGCTAGTATTTAAATTTGCTACTGAACTGGAAGCTATAGAGGACTCCCAGAAAAGCTTGTGCCTTATAACACAAGCATACAGCAGCCAGGCGGGCTCATGACAGAAATCCAGCTAGCCAGAGGGAAGAACAGATGGGCAAGGTGTCGTGCTGTTACACAGAGACACTTTGCCAGCCTCACCCCAGCATCCAACAATTTGCAGCTCAGGGACTTCCTGAACCAGAGGCAGTATATTTGAGAGCAACAGCCTGGTCAGAGATTTTTGCCCTTTAATTTGTTCAGTTGTTCAGTAAATCTATGTAAAACTTCTAGTCCATATGCATTCTATAGGAAGGAGCTCTGTAGCTTAATTATGTGTGTGGAGAGAACCAACTCTTTTTTTTTTTTTTTTTTTTTTTTTTTTTTTTTTTTTTTTGACTCTGTCACTGGTCCTTCCTACTTCTTACACTGAAAGAGGAAATGAATAATCTCTCCCTATTCACCTTTTCTAGGCCATCGTGTTGCCAGATCTCCACTCATTTCCAGCCTCAAGACCCGTATTTGATCCCAGCAGCCATTCCACACCTTTGAGCTTCCCTGAGCTTCTTTGTACCTTTACCAGCTCTATGATATCCTTGCTGAGATGATAGAGAGCCAAAAGTGCAGACAACATTCATGGTTAAAGATTTCATTTTTGGCAGTGCTGGAACTTCTTTCATTTTCCATAAAGGAAATTTGAAATTAGTTGTACAACTTTTTTTTTTTTTTTTTTTTTTTTTTTTTTTTTTTTAACAACATAAAGATCTTTGCTAGTATTAAAATAAGTTGGTCTGGCTTTATTGTCTTCATGCATTTTCCTCTGACCTAAGGATTAAATATTTATGTTGCTCTCTAAATATATAGTATTTAATATTTTATACTGTAATTTGCCATGGTCTGAATGAAATCTTTTAATTTTGCTGAAGTGATAATTTTTGGCATTCTAAAAATAAAATGTTGCAAAATTTTCTGTTGTTTCCAAATTTAGGGACATAATGAAAAAAAAATCCGATCTGTCAAAAAATTCAAAATTTCCATTTCTTTATTATAGTTTGTCATAAGATATTTTTTAAAAAATTTCCATGAAAAAGCAGTTTTATCTTCTCAAGGCTAGTTACAGGACATATCCAAATGGAAAATGATTCAGCTTCTCATGGGAATATAACGTTTTCTATACCTTTTGTTAAAGAAGTGCATATGATCACTTTTGAGAAGATATCTTAATCTCAAGATTTATACTGTTTGCAAGAAAAGGGTGCTGTCAGGGAAAAAAGAAAACCTAAAGGAAAGCCTATGAAAGGCCAGGCTTATGACTAAGGGAGGGGTTGTCTTTTTTTTTCTTTTTTGATATAAACCATCCTTTTTCAAGGCTTAATTTCACTTTCTTTTGGATGAAATCTTTAAAAGAAATTCAACAGTATCATGATCTAAGGCCATTCTTCCCCCTTTTATCCATGCAGCCTCTGTATTTGACTTCAGTAGGACTTGAGATGAGGAATTTTTAAAAAGAGCATAAGCAGTTTAGGCACAATTAGATATATGCTCTTAAATCTGCAAGGTGCATTTAAAAGTCTCTCTAGACAGGTCATGACCATTTATATCCTCATTTATATGGCCTGCCATTACTACTTCTTTAAATTAGCTTGAAGCTGGCCAGATAAACCTAGAAGGAAGTCAGTTGTCTTTTCTTTTGGCATATAGATAGCCATTGCTTCTGCTTTCAAGGCTGACAACAAACAAGATGAGGGCAGAGATAAAGAGGACAAAGACTAAACTATCTTTTTCCTGAAGAGCTCACCATACAAGCAGCAAAATGTCAAGACAAATTGGATGAAATAGTAGTGTAAACTCCAAGAAGAACAATACTTCTTTTGAAAAGAAAGACAGATAGCCTGAAAATATTCGTTGGCTAGATTACCTCTTCCCCAGCAAAGCTCACGAAATCATCACACTAAGCAATCACAGATAAAATGATGGGGTAATTATGAAGGTTTTAGGCATAATACTGGAACTTGGCAAAAAAGCAAGATAAAAGCTCTCTGTTCATTAGTGTTATTAGGTTTCAGTTTGTGCTGAAAATCTATGATATTTTAAGGAGCCTTGAAGCATAACTCAGCTTGAAGAGCATTTCTGCAAGAGCGCACAATGAAACGAGAGGAGAGCACATGTGATAGTGTCGCTGCTGGTCTAACTGGGACTGGCTGCTGCAAGGGCAGGGAGGAGGCAGGAAGAGCTATTACAATGCTCCTCAGAAGGTAATATTGCTAGGGAAGGTTCAGAGAACGTGTGTTGAGAATCTGGAGAAAAAACAAAAAGGTAGGTTTCATACGAAGGTGACCTTGAGGTATATGCAAACAGCATAATATCACTGACCTCTGCGCAAAACAGCAAGAGAAAGCTACGTTCCTGCGGAAAGGGAGCGGGGTCACAGTTACAGACTCAGATGCTGTGCATATGTCTTTGTATTCTACTTTTAATGAAACTACATAATACCGGTGCTTTTCTTTTAACCCAGTGCGTTTTGTCTGGGGAGGAGGGGAGTTGGTTGTTGTCGCTGTTGTTAGGGCCTTTACAGATGTGTACAGCTGCAGCTGTCACGTGGAGAAGCAAATATACACACACATAAATTCTGGTGTTGTATGAAATAAGTGTTCCAGCCTCTAAGGAGAAAGAAGCAGGAGAAGGGTGCTGGTGACTTGATGCAGCAAAGTCATCAGTCTTCCAAACAATAATGCACAGAAAACTTTATGTAAGGAGGTGGAGAGAAATAAATTAATTGCTTTCACTGAGAGAGCAGCTGAAATGGGCCAAAACAACCTCAGCTGCAATAAGTGTTAAAAATATGGGCAGTAATGGGCAATACAAATGCCACTGCATATATAAGGGTTAAACCAAATACCAAAGGCGATATAATATATTTTCCCTCCCATTTCTGAAGTAAATAGCCTCTAAACATTACTCTTTTTGCAGCCTGGGAGGGCAACTCCACTCAACAGAACAAGTCCTTGCCATGGCTGCAAGCTGGTGGGGTGAAGAGTCCCCAGTTCACCCCAACTAAGGAAACCCTAGGAGCCACCTCCACTGACGCTGAGGGGTAACAAACGTATCTCCTCCCTCGTCCCTCCACGCTGTTCAGGACAATTCAATAAGGCTGTGCTCCAGAGAGCAGCAGCAAGCAGGCAGGATGATAATATTCTTACCCCATATCACAGCAAGTGAAATACTCCAGACCTTCACAATTGAGGCTGTAATTCCATTGAGGGTTTCTGGTGACATTAGCCAACCCCTCAAGTCCTGCCCTTGATGGAATTACAGCCCTGCTAGGTTCTTGGGTAGAGACATCAATGCTGATGTCATTAGCATCAGCTCTGGTTCTGTCTGCAAAGGCTGAAGCGCTGTAAAATAGCTTCTAAAATAAAGAGCTATTGGAAATAATATTTTAATGGGAAGCCAAAGAACACGAATAGCATTGTTCAATCATAGCTTTCAAGACAACAGTAATTCAAAGACAGAAAAATATCCTTAGTAAACCGATGTGATATTTGCATTATGTGCTGCAGCCTGGCACCTCCACTGTGGAAAATCCCTATCTATAAATTTCATTTTGCTTGCACGAGTCTCAACTAAAATACCTTCACTGAAGGTGGTGGAATCATCTTGTGTAAATCTATCTGATATGGTGTCAGGATTAAGATTTAAATATAAATATATTCCTAATTCTAGGGCAGCTACTGGACAATGGGGAAAATCATCATTACATAAGGGGCAGTTCTGTGTTTGGAGTGCTATTCAGACACAGTTCAGCTTTCCATAGAAGGCTGCCTAACTGGTTTCTGCACTTTGTCATCTTAAGTGGCCTAAAAATATGCTGACAATAAACGCTTTTTTTGACAGTTGTGTAGAAGCCTCTAGTGGGGAGATAAACAGAGGGTGGAGGTTATTTATCCTTCTCCCTCCCCCAGCCAGTGTAACACTCCACTCAAGCCAGCAGAGCCAAAAATGTGTGCACTGCTGAAGCTTTCTTTTATTTTGGAAAGTTAATCTCCTCCAGAACTGGATTACCACTGGCTAATCCCTTTAACCACAGGCACATAATGTTGGGAATGGACAACTTGCTTAGAAACCTGCTCAGAGCACACACGTTTAACACACATACATGGCCCTTTGGCTGCTCAGCATCGTGCCTGTCAGAGCAAAACAGCACCCACTACTATTTGCTGACTTCTGCTTTGCGGAAGAGTCCTGTCATACCATTCACATATACATTATAGAGGGCTGGGTGCTACCTTCCACATTACAACAGAGCTCCGCTTTCCACCTCCTGCATTCTTGGGATGTACTTTATATTTTAATTGGAGTGCTAAAGCTTTTAAATGAATGATTTCTGCTCGTTACACAGGCCTGTTGCCCTATCTAGCAGTTAGATGTTGCATTTTGCATTGTGCAGGAGTTTTCTATAGCACTTTGTGTGCTGTGTCCTACACTACACTGCTTTTTACTTACATTTTCAAACACCTGTCTAGTGCCGTGAGTGCTGCACAAAAATTAAATTACAGCTTAGCACCTCAGATATGCTAAATATTTCTACCTTCTTGGTACTGCACAAGAATGTGAGTGAGAGGAAAGGCGAAGGAAGAGGATTATTACTTGATTTAGAAAATATGTGAAAAATCAGAGCTTTTTGATTAGTAATGTGAATCACAAAGGTGATTTATGGCACAAGACGTATAATATATCCTCATTGCTAAGTCAGCACTGAGCAGGAGACTTAAATATGGTATTTAACTCTGAGCATCACTGGTATTTGTTCCACAATCAGACAGTATCTGTAATATTGATTAAGTATATGTAGCAATACTATTTATAGTCTAATCACATAACTGGAAGACAGCTTCTGAAATATAATTACTTATACAGAAAATAATCCATGCTCTCTGCTGAGTTACCATATAAAATGGAATATTACTAATATTCTGTAATGGCGGAGAGAGGAAGATAAGGGTGATATAGGGTATTCCAAGTCTCACATTAAAAGACTAATCACAGGCTACACTGTGATTCGGGATGTGGAGCCAAAAGCAAACCAGTGCAGTCCTGCCTACCTCATAGCCTTGGATGGTAATACGTGCGTAATGTAGGGCAGAGGGGGCCTTTTACCCTTTCAGCATAGCTAAACTTCAAATTTACAGATTCTTCTTGTGAAATGGTTGTTGCATTTGCCTACAGACCCCCTGTAGTACGAGTTTCTAAACAAGGATGTGTTTTGAGTACATATAATGACTAGAAAGTCATTCTGCATTTTGTATAATAAATAGAAAGTTTTAAGTTTTGTATAAAGGGGCACTATCACAGTATGAAATCAGGCCATGTATAAAAAATCTCTAATGATGTAGAGCAAAAGTATATTTCTTTTTGTCATCTTTATATTGACCAGCATTAGCTTAATCAATTAGGAAGAGCTGTTAGATTCACAGCTTTGTACCACGCTGGAAATGGAGAAGTGACAGTATGCCAGTATGCCATATGTGCATCACTTCTGTCTCCTAGGCATAACAGAGAAACAATTTGTCACTGTAGTGCACCCAACATGTTCCCTTCTATCAGCCAGCCCCTTTATCATATGTTTGTGCCTCCATTTCAGCAGCAGGTACCAAATGTCATACTCTTATTTACTACTGCATGGTTCTGCTGAGACAGCTCCACAAAAGCCTATGTACACTACAAAACCCACCCTTTTATTAGAAAAGACTTTAAAAAATGCACAGAGACTGTGCCAAAGTAGGTATCTGCCTAAGATCAGCTGCAGCCGACAGAAATCATAGGACTAGGTAAACTGTTCTGGAAATGGTTCAGATGATCAGGCAATGTCTAGTCTACAACCAGCATGTGATCTTCACCTGCTGCCACAAGATTTCCAAAGAGACAGCTGGCAAGTGAGGAAGTCCTTGGGTCCAACAGAGGCTGAGGGATGTTGTTGCTCAGTTCTGCATGCATCACCGAAAGCACCCTGAGGCTGATCTTTGTCTGGGAGTGGCAACTGCATGCAGTGAAGTTGTTTCAGTCCTGTCAAACTGAGGAGTATTTTCCATATGCTGAAGATTTGTTGTTCTATTTATGATGCTGTAATGGCTTGGCATAATGAAATGGTGAAGTGTGGGCTGCTCTCACTTGAACAGAGAGTAGACATTATCTTAATTTATTAAGATAAAGATTTAAAGTATTTCTAACTCTTTAACCATTAAAGGAGGTTACTGAATCTACAAAAGACATTCACTTCTAGTCTCTAGAATGGAGTTGGCTCTCAGTGCTGTAATGATTAGAAAGTGATCAGATATCTCTGATGACAGAAACTGCATAGATGTTTCAGCTTAATTGTGTGTGTGCAGAATTTTTTTACAGGTTTTAATTCTGAACCCTCTCCATTTCCTGTGTATTCAAGGGTGCTTTTATAAATTGAAAGACCTGACAGTGATGTTAGACTTATAAATATGGATTTTAAAACTAGTCTCGATTACCTGAAATAATCCAAAACACGTTAGACCCAAAATGTTGACTTCGTGTCTTTTCCTTGGGCCCTTCTGGGAGACATCTAGCAAGAGAATGCTACCATGGAATAGGCTACAGATCTCAGATGCGTCTGCACTGTTCAGCTGGGTACTGGCACACAGTCACTTATGCTATTAAGTTGTTAGCACAGTTCTGGAGACGCTTAATGAACTAGTATAGATGCCTTAGAGTCTAGCTGTCCTCAGTTTCTAGGACAAGAGTGGATGACTCATGTAGACTTCCCACCTTCTGGGCATTTTCATTTAGATTTTACTATTCCAGAAACCAATAGTTGTTACGTGAAATCAATAACACGCTGGCTTTGCAAAAGTTCCTGGACTATTACTCTTTGCTTGAAAGAGCACAAGCTGCAGACAGATCTTCTTTAAATCATTTGCAACACCTGGCTACTAATGTCTGCCTCCATTTCTTCAGTAGTTGTACATATTCTGTGGGAGCTGCTCTGAATCTGAGCTAGGAGGTCAAAAACCCTCTCTTACAGAGCTTCTCCTAGCAAACTGCTGCTGAATCTCCTACCTTTTTTTTCTATCTTATCACAAACCTTAGCACTTTATGAAGTGCTATTTGAATGCTGCTAGTCCATGCACTGAACCCAGACATGATGGCATCGTGCCTTCACCTTCATAATACAAGAAAAATGAAACAAGAGGTTTATCACAAGTGCTTAATGAAAGGAGTTCATAATTTTAAATTAATGAGTTGCAAAAATACAGACCTATGAGAGAGAAGGAATTGGAACATAAGCACTGAGGAATTTTTATGTTGATTTTCATTTTTAATGTTGATATTCTCACCTTTAACAAATTAGACTGATTGAAAATTATTTTGGTGGCACAACAAGGACCCTTTCACTGTGGAAGGGAAAATATCACTGCTTAAGAAACAGCATTTGCCTCACAGTAACAGAAGAAAACTCTCTCCTTCACTCTTTTTGTTCATCAATTGTTTCTGTGATGGAGCAATGAGGAAGAGGTGATTCCTTTCTACACACATCTTCTATTTTGAGAGTCTGATAATGCAGACAGAGAATTCATTAATGGGAGCGTATCTGTGAGGCAACTGGATGAAGTCTACTTAGCTAACTTTTTTGAAATAAGATAATTAAAAGGCTCTATAAATGAATGCAAAAGTAACAGGATCATAATTTGCACTTTTTCACTGCTTGCACCAGAGAGTACAGGGGTCTTTGTGATTAGTAGTCTATTGACAGCTCAAATTTGCTTGTTTCAGTGAATTTGTAACAAAGAGCTGTTCAGTTCTCAAGCAATTCCAATGATTTGTTCCTCCAAATATGGGATTCCCTTAGAGCCAAACTGTGCTGTAACTTCTATAGTCACATAAGGGAACAGCAGGACTCAGACACTCCATAAAATTTGTACTGTGAGTAGTTGCTACAACAGGGCGTTTGGTGACTTAGCTTGCCTTACAGTTTGCTCCTGGGGCAAGGTAACATTATCCAGCCGTTTGCATGAGTCTTACAGCAAAGCCACAATATGGCCTTTAAAGAGTAAATCTTCATCCTTAACATTGTGCCTGAATTGTCAGCATTAACATGCCAATGGCTAGTGTTAGAAGTTACATGGTGTTGCTGGTTAACCTAATGGTCAGGCATGTGTAAAGTGGGAATTCTGAATATTGCGGCAGGATATTTGTACCTTAACACTGTCTGTCAAAGCTTCTTAGATGTGTAGGCAAACTTCAATATTGGTGGCAGAGTGGTAGTAGAGGGTGTGTAAGGGAAGGGGAAGGGAATGAAGTGGAAAAGAGGGCAGACAGGGAGGCTGAAGGAGGCAGTGAGGTTTCAATGAAGATTGCTTAGGTAAGAGGGAGTTGGAGAAAACGGGTTGGCAGAAAGGAAAGGCAGCAGACAGCTAGAGACGGAAATGCTTTCTTTGCCTCCTGCTGCTGGGATGGGAATAAGTGCAGCAATTTTATCTGTGGGGAGAGTACACACCCTGAAGTAGTAACCATCCCATATACTTCTCCTGCAAAGACTGGAGCTGGGGGTTCTGTCCGGGCTGGAATAGCCTGCCTCTGCCGCTGCCTCGAGCAATTAAAAGACGTCCTGCCTCAGATTTCAGGTGTTACAAACAGCTGGAGCTCCGTTGACTTCAGAGGGCCCGCATTCTCCACTGCTTCTGACCACCTCTGCAGCAAGAGAGTCAAAGACACATTACTCATGCAACATGGTGCCAAAGAGAACTGCCACCATTTTAAGTCATATATACACAGCAAAACTCGCACTTTGTTTAATGACCCCGTTCACCTTGGCATAGCTTTCGCATTGTATTTGAGCCTATGTAGCTGTGCTGCATTCACACACCACCAGGAAGGGGTTAACAAGCTGAAGGAAATGTATGTTGCAGTTACCAGCTCAAATGAACCCTTCAGAGATTGTATTTCACTATTTGTATAGGGTTCATTTTCTACTACACTCCAGCACACTCACATACCACTACTCGCACATGTACAGGCACACATATATACCCACAAGTACTCCTTTAAGGAGATTACAGTAACCAGCAGTTATAATTTTACTTAAGCCTTTATGACGTTTTTAATTAAAAAGTCTTTAGTGCTCTTCTAGCATGACATTTGATTGCACTCTAGATAATGCACCCTTGCCGATTCTGACAGCAGTAAGCATTTAGAAAATAGAGGAAATATTTTTATAAGGAATTTTGCCTGCTCTGTCTTCAATGAAAGACAAAATGATTTCTAACCATTTGTATTCTTTTGAATAAAACAACAACATATGCTAGAATAAGATAGCTGAAGAAAATCACCCTGTCCAAGTTGCTGTCCATTCTAAACTATGTTTTCTTACATACTGCCTAGATTCAGGCTTATGTTACATTTAAGAGTTTACTGAAATTTATTGCACAATTTTAAATTACTGATTGAAATGAAATGAAATCTGCTGCAAGTTTCTTCTTGCCTGTTTGGAAAAGCCTGGGTCTGATGCCTTTGTCATCTGTACCATTTTAATTTCGTTGACTTTATCCTGATTTTCATCTCAAGTAGAATCACAGCTACTTACTCCTAAGGGGCTGATGCACTGTGCTTTATTATTATATTAATATTTATTTTTCTTTGATTTATTCATGTACATTCTCTTATCCAATTTGGTCAGCAACAATAACACTTTACTTAAACGTGGTATCCTGTTATCTGTGACACTGAGCTCTGTTTGCTATATGCTTTCCTGGATTTGAGCAAATCTGAAAGCAGAAATGCTGTTACTAAGGCCTACACACACTTTGATATCATGGATGCATTTTGAAGATCAAAGCACAAAATTCTAGCCCTGCTGAAGTCATTTGGAGGTAGCCATTAGCAACAACAGCTTTTAGACCTTGCTCAAATAGTAGATCTCTTAGAGAATTGTTACATTTTTTTTTCAGTTAAGCAAGTTTTGATATTTCACATTCTGTTTCCACTTCAAAGAAAAATTCTTTTAGAAATTTTTTTTTAAAATCTAAGTTTGAGGAAAATAACTATGTTACATCAAGCCAAGTTCCCTCATTTGAACAAATTAAAGTCATTTTTTCATTTTGTAGCAGAAATTTGGTATATACTCTGCTGAAGATATTGAGAAAATTTTACTTCTATTGACTTTTCCAAAACGAGACTTAAGAAAATGTTTGCACAGAAAGTTTCATTCCTAGGAAAGTCATTTCATGATGGTTTTCTCCCACAGAAAGTTTCATTCCTAGGAAAATCATTTCATGATGGTTTTCTCCTCGCAATATCTTTATGCCATGTATAGTTCTCATCTGCCCTTTCTATGGATGAGAAAAAAGGCCCAAATATTCACATCAAAAACATCTCATCATCTGTTATTTCCCAGTTTGAAATGCCTATCTCCAGATTTTTTAGACAATGTTTTACAGTGCTTTATTTCTCGTATGGCACTTTATTTATTCCGAGTATAATTCTCACTGACTTCAGTTGTCATTCTGAAAGCTCAGTATTTCTGCAAACCGGACACCAGATGTCCCCTGGTAGGCACCACAATGAGGAACACACACACTTAGTTGCCACCTGTGAAAAAAGTGATTTATGCAACTTGCCTGGGGATGCAGGGTGAACTGACCCTGAGAGAGCCCTGGGGCTCATCTGGGCTTGTATCAGCCTTGTCCCATCTGCCCGTATAAAGGAAATGATGAAGAGGACTGCCTAAAACTTTGGCCTATAGCAGATATAAGAGCACTCTGCAATAAGAAAAAAGCAGAGCCAGGGGACACAACAGAAGCTGCAAGTCAATGTTTCACAGAGAGAAGGTGGCTTTTCAGAGAGTGACTCTGGGAATTGAGTACTGTTCAGGTAGACTTCTGAATTTGGGTGAAATTTTTGAATTTACTTGAAAAAAAGAGGCCTCATGTAGAAATCTACTCTAGGATTGTTTCTTTGGCAAGGCTGGCAAGAAAGATGTTATCCCCACCTCCGAAATTATCCAGGACTTCTCACTCAGAGTCAGCGATTGCATATCTATCCCTGGGCAGCCTTAAGCTGCTTTAACAACCAGGCCAGCTTTCCTGCTGTTGCAAGTCCTTCACTGCTTTCAATTTCTATAGCGAGACAAGGGTTCATTTTAACGAGGCTTTTTAAAATCCCCATCTTGACCTGTTTCCTGAATCACATCTGTCTTCTGCAGTGCATGAGGTGGAGATACAAAGACAAAGGTTTTCTCAGGCTGAACCTGGTGAGTCCTATCTCATTCATCAGCAGGTTGAGCCTTAAACGACGACGCCCCTTCACTCTGTAAGGAGACCAACAGCACCAGAGAGTGGTCCTCTCCTGTGGACGTCCATAGCAAGGAGACAACAGCACCTGCAGATCACCTGAACTATTGCCATCATGTCTGAGCACACAGCTCCTGACCTTTGCTTTGTCCTAGTTTTTTGGAATTTTTACACCGGAATCGGGGGGCATTTCTTGCCTCTGCCGACAACCAGGAGGTGAGCTCGGAGTGAGCAGGAGGCAGGTCCTGCGCCCAAGGCAGCTATGGACAGGTGGGTGGTGTGGTCACAGTCAAAGGTCCCTGCTCAGTCTGGGCTGGACCTTGCTCATCAACAGAACCACCAGGCCATTTTAACAAGCGTCTTCTGAGTTTAAGTGAATTTTTCAGGTCCAAAGGCTTATAACTTGGCCAGATTTTGATAACTTTTTCTTGGTGAAAGCCAAAGGCTCATTTCTGACATGTAGGCAGGAGTAACCAGTGACTCAAATTTGACATGTGTTGCGTATTGTGGAGATGACTGAGTCTTTCAATAAAATGGTGGTTGAATCTAAAATGGATGAAGTAGCTTGTATTTCCTTCAGGTCATTCTGAGGAACAAATTTTGAATTTTTTTTTCCTGAATATTTTGTTACCACACTTCCAAAATCATTCACCCTGAGGCAAGCATTCTGCAGGGCATATTTCAACTCAGAAAGGCTGGCAAAGTTGTAAAAAAAAATAAAAATGGAGTCTTAATATATTTCAGGTAACTTTTATTATAAGTACCACTAGTTGCACTATTTAGAAGAGGCATATGTGTCCACACTCAAAATTCAATATTAATTTTCCAGCCACAATCAATTTCTCAACAGTAAATTTTCCCCTGTTTTAAAATCAAATCTCAATGTAAGCTTAAATGCGAAGCTAACTTGTTACCTCTACAATGAAATTTCATAATATCTTTAACACCATTAATTCGTACGATGCCTGCCATTATCTGTGGCCTAAAAGATACTGGGAGAGGAAGGGGAAGCATTCCTACTAACTTGAAAGAGCTTTTTAGAACCAACACATTATGGTGTGCAGTCCCCTTTTTCTTAATGGCCCAATTTGGTTCAAAGAGTGCTTCAAGGCATTCAAAAATGCTTTAAAAGCAGCAGGTTCTCAACTACATATGTCGAGTTGCAGCCGAGGGTGAAATTTTATAGCCCATTGAAAAATAACATTGTATTACAGAAAATCTGACACACCCTTAATTACTGCAGCCTGAACAAGCCCCTTACAATAAAGCACATTGATAAAACACTGGAGACACAAAAGACAGCAGTCTGCAAGCAGGATCAGTGCAGCAAGCATTCTGCTTCAGAGCTCTAGGAAGCAGGACTTTTTAGTCAAGATACCTGGACTGTAACCTCAGCAGAATCAGTTCTATGCGGCTACATAGAAAACCAGCCTACGAGGCACTTGAACAAAAAATAGCATCATCTAAAAAAAAAAAAAAATCCAGTTATAGCAATCAAAGATACTGAGCCCCAGGTTAGTGCGGCATATAAGCTTCTTACACTCTTTAGTGTAGTGAGTATGTTAAGTTTCTCTGCAAGAGAAAGGGGTTATAATACATCTATTTCAGACATGCAGAGGGAATATGGCAAAGAAGTGCTACAGAATTGCTTAGATACTTAAGTTCTGCAGTTCTGGTGAGTATTAGTTGCCTAATTATCTTTGAGGATCTAGGCTTGGGTGATTTGCTCACAGCTGCACAGGAGATCAATGACAGAGAAATCAACCCTTGCTTCAGCTGTGCTGTTGTAAAGATAAAATATTGTGTTTAAATTCTTTGTAACTGAGGGTCATACTTATCATCATTTGTAATGTACCCCATCTCCCTTTTTCTTAGAGGAGCAGTAGAAAAGTACATACAGAATCTACATCTTTATGCCATTTGACACCTTAGGAAGATTAGTCAGCGTTCTTTATAAAAAGAAATCCACAATTGAGGAAAAAGAAAAAAAAAAGAAAAAAAAAGAAAAAAAAAAAAAAAGAAAAAAAGAAAAACTTCCACATGAATTTGAATGGCTTTAAACACTCTTTTTGTTTTCCACATTTTAATAAAACCACATGCCTTCTGAGCTAAATCCCCCTGTTATTTCAGCTCTCTTTATTTTTATGGTATATCATTCTCTGCTTATCTTGAGGTATAGCTCCCTCTTAAAGCAAAGGTGTTTTATTTAATCCTTTCACTCCCTCTAGTGGCTATAGCTCCGTATGTTGAATTTAAAGACGGGCTTGCAGAACAACTGCGAGCAAGTTAACATCAGAGGAGACAACGTTAATCTAATGTGCTGCAGATCTCCCTTTATACAAGCGCATGTCTGATACATTGGAGTAATAAAAGAAATAAGGAAGACTTAAAAGAAAAAGAACTGGCATCTCAACAGATTTTAGCATGCAAATAGAACAAAACATGTAGGTCGGAGCCTGCCATCTGATACCCAGCACTTCTCCCTTTGATGGAATTTATGGCACTGTGCATTTTGAAATCAGATTGCTCGCATCATGCATGCCAGATCATTTCCCTATGTGGGAAAATCTGGGCAAGAGTCAGGAAATTCTGTGAGGTTCCCTTAACATGGATTCCAGCAGATTGTTTTGTCAGATGTTGGCCACCCTGCAGATAAGACCCTGGGGCCTATAGATCTCAGAGGGAGTCTGCCAAAAAACAGAGTCACCTCCCCTGAGCCTCCAGGCTTCTGTTCTCCCTTCCAGCCTCCTGCTGCTCTCAGCCTGCTTTTAGAGGAACCAGCTTCTTGAGTTTCCCTTCAGGCCTCAGAGTTCCCCCCCTCCCTTAGGGGAGGATTTCACAGCACAGGAGGCTGCCTTGGGCAAAATTAACTCCATAGCACTAAAAATACTCTTTTTCAGAGGTCAAGTTCTTAATGACAAGAGGCAGCCCTCCTTTCTGTATGAGTCTCTGCACAGACCATCAGGGACATCAATAGGTCACTTATACATACAGGCAACTATTGATAGAAAAAACGTGCAATCTGAGATCCCTGCTTCTGTCTGAGAAGGGCAGACAGTCCCAGCGAAAGAAAATGTTTGATGAAAGAAATAAGAGATATTTGTCTAAAGGAAATGCTGCTCCTCCCATACTCTTTTATCTATAACACAGATTTTGAAGACAGGGAGGTCTTTGAAACTGCTTTGAATATTTCACATACGGCTCAGTTGCTTCAAATATTTAGTTCTTCTTATTGAAGCACATGAAAATAATTATATCTTGAGGCTGTAAACTTCCTTCACTGTTTGAAATGGGGTGGGATGCTTTCCCGTCTGTAACCAACACACAAGATCTGCTCGTCTGTTCATCAGTGTGTGCACAGCTCCTATTAATGGCTAAGGGATTAGTGCACATGGCCCTCCACCTCTGCATATTAGGTTCCAGATCCACCATGTGGATCCTGTTAATTCAACAGTAAGAAGTATATCAGAATTCAAAGTGATAATCTACAGTGGGCCTAAACCAAAATCCCAAGCTGAAACAGCCATGAATTTTGAGAGAGTTCAGTTCCAGATCTGGACTCCTATGATTTACACCAGCTCAAGAGACTGTGCATGCAACATTAATATGATCTGAATCCCAGGAAACAAAAGCAAACTACAAACTTGTTAAGGACTCAACTGAGCTTGATTTACTGAAACTAGATTTGAGGCCTTCCCTGTCACATTCAACCATGACTATGGCATAGTAGGAAGGAAAGGACATGATCTGCTTTTCTTCCACAGTGTTCTAGTATGCCTCTGTCCATTTTCTCCCCAATACTATAGGAGAAGGAAATAAACCAAAGCAAAGTAAGATTTGTTATTACTCAGAAATCATTTCTCTATAGAACGGGAACTAGACCAAAGAACTTGATTATAAACACTTTTCAAATCCTTTTCACCAAGGTCATCTCTTTACGCCTTCTTATGCCAATACCTCCAGTCTTGATGGTGTTTTCTGCTCTTTAACCTGGCAGTGGAAATGCTAAAATCACTCACCTCTCCAGTGCTTTCCTGTAGGAGATGAACAAATGCCATCTGCAATATACTCTATTTCTCTCTCAGTAATACAGCTGCTGAGGAAGGGAACAAAACAAAAACAAACCCTCAAACAGAGGAGTGAAACAATGGTGAGAACAAGCCTCCCACAAAGCTTTCAAGCCTGCTGCATCTTTACTGATAGACGACCGCTCTGAGAGCATTTTCTCATCACTGCAGCATTCATAATCTTGGGTGAAGAAAGGGAGAGGTACATGTACAGGAGTACCCCAGCTTCAGAAGCTTCTTGGACAGCTTTTTGCTGCTAGAAGGTTTGGTTTCAGAGTTTCTTCATGTTCCAGGAGTTTTAATCTTGTCCAAAACACTCCTCCCATTCCTATTTCTGATGTTTTCTTTTATTTTGTCCCAGAAAGTATCAATGTGTGTACTCCTGTGGTAACTGTGAGGCACTGTCTTAGCTAACACTGTGTTCTGATGTTAACCTATTTGTGAATATCTACTAGGAAGTTAATGTGCTTAGGAGCACACGGTTGGATTTTTGTGAGGTTCAAGCATCAAAACCTGGTCAACATGTCATTTTTTTTCTATCTGGCTGTGAAAGATGAAATCAAAACTCTGAATGAGGTGCCTGCATTTTGCATTCACAGCGCACAGACGAGCAATCAGCTTTGATCAAGGAGTTTGTTAGAGCAATTGTGCACAGCTTGGGGATCTTCAAAGACACCATGATGGAAAGATTAAACACAAGCTCCATGTTAATTCCTACTCCCTACCAGCCGCATTACTCAGCTCTACCCAGAAGTGCAACCTTATCTTGGCAGTAGCCTGCCAGTGAAAGGACTCACCTTGAAAGCACAGGAACAGTCTTTCCTTTGTGCAACAGATTGACAAAATATATTCTGGAAATGGAGTTAATCTGTTCAGATCCTTACTCTGTCTTAAGAGGTTCAACCTCTTTTTTGTTTTCTCAGACCTGAGTCAGGCTAAAATTGCTTTGGGAATGAGAGTATTCTTGTTTTGCGGTCCTGCAGGGAAAAGATTTCTGTCCAGAACACTTAGAAGATCACCACATTTTTCTTCCTTGTATGAGAAAAGTCACACTGTACTAAGACATCATACTGCAGATTAAACACTCTTTTTCTCCATGATTTTGTAAGTGCATTGAATGGTAGTTGAATCCAGGAAAGTAAAACCAATGTGCAGCACTACATTTGCTGCAGCTTCCCTTGTAGGAAACAGATTAGGCTTTCTTCCTGCCAGAGAGCTGAACAGGCAACTGGAGGCAACTCAAGGGATCTGCTGACCTACAGGAACCTTCCCACAGGGCTACACATGAGATTCCCATGTGGAAGACACTTGAAAAAAAAAGCCTGCCATTTTGCTAAGCTATATATTCACAGATTTAACTTGCTACCCATCTCCTCCCCCAGCACATTTGCCCACACACATGCTGATATCATTCAGGGTGGCATGCATCCAATCCTGCATGTTTGCATCCTTGCAATCTTGCATCCATGTGACTCCATCACAGATGGTCAGCTATATGGCTCCTAAAATAGGAATGCCTCTACCCTTTGCATTTTCTCAATTTTTTTCCATAGCTGATTTGTATTCAGTGCGGGGGTTTTTGTGCTTTTGGTGGCATGGCCTTTTCAGAAGAAACTTCAGTTTCTGTGGGTGTATCTTTTGTTTGTAGGTCCCTCATTTCTCCTGCCTTTCTTTATTATACCATGGGCTGAGCATAGCAGCCTTTGCTGCTTTGCTCTGTCTCAGACCTCCTCTTGGCATGGTGGGCTGATATCTGGGGGCAGCTCTCAGGTTGGTCTGTTTGTGCTAGAAAACTTTCTCTGTTTTCCTTTACTCTCTCTGAAAGGCTTTTGCAACCTCCTGGATTTTTGTTTGATCAAGTTCCTGAGGTGTGTGCAGCATCCCAGGACACTGGCCTCAGGGTGAATGTCGAGTACAATTTTAGCTGGTGAATTTGTGTATACAAGTGGCTAGTCATTTGCTCCCCTTCTCCAGGGCAGTGCTTCAACTGCTCTATTTTGCCCTGGAAAGAACTGGTAGGGCTTCTTTGCAAAAAATGAGGGTAACAACTCTCATCCCCCACATAGTCCTTTCTGAATAGTGTGAAATCAATCAGAAAATCTACCCTGTAGAGCCAATGTCTTTAGGGACTTACATCAGCAACAATTTTTTTACCCAACAGATTCAGATTTATTGGAAAACCTTTGTGATATATCTAACAATTTCTATTTAGGATCAAACACTTTGGGAAAATGAATCTATTTTAGGTGATTTCTGGCAATGTAACATATAGGTGCTTCCTCTGAATTGCATCTGCAGATAAACAAGTTTTAATTTCCTATGCAGATACCACATTCAGATCATTTCCTAGCTGTCTGCTGAGTGAAACTCCCACACATATAAAAGAGAGGCTTTTAACAGTACCTTGAGAGCAGTTTGTTGCACAGATGATACATCCTCTGAGGGAGTCAGATGTAATTTAAAAGTAGATGAACTCTACAGCTGAACTCTGTTATGTTGCAATAGTCATATGGGAACACTGCAGGTAGCTCAGAAGCTAGTGAAGCCGAGTCAGACCCAATTTAAAGATCTCTGATCCCAAATGCCCAAGTTAAACCCAACAGCAATTCAGAAACTGAGAACTGATAAATAAAAACTAACTGCAAGTGCTTTCACTTCACTGAAATAGCTTATTTTCCGCTTACCACAGAAATCTTATATGGAAAATACAAAAGCAGAGCAAAAACCAGAGTGTTTGACAATACGCATATGTAATACACAAAAATAATATATGGACTGCATTACTAAGAAGTATCTATATTGGTCATAAGAGAAGAGACACAATTATGAGATCAGCTCCCATAGAAAATATTACTGTACTCTGAGAAAGCTTGAATAAAAGTATTAGCATAGAGACCTCTTTATTTTTGAATTTAACACACAATCCTTTCATTCCATTTTGGAGTGAATGCTGAAATCACAAACTGTGTGGACATTTTTCTTTTTTTGGACAGTTGGGATGGGTGTTTGGGAGCATCAGAAGTCTGTGCTGTGTCTCCTGTCAGCCCTTTGGACTGCAGACAGGAAAGAGAGGAAGGCGCTTCGGAGCAGCAGTCAGCAACCAGATCATTTCTCCGGTGGGAGTGCTCACTTGGAAATCTAATACGTAGCGTGGGAATGAGAGATACATGCAACTGGATCCAGACAGACAAACTGCAGTTACAGTAGCAGTTGTATCTACTGTGTAGCAATATACCAAGATCTCCTTGCATCAAAGTGTGAGACTCACTAGCATGGTACTTCTTGAGATTCCACCTGTAGCATGGTACATCGTACTCTTCCCATCAAATACAAATGTGGCTGATACCCACTAGAGCCAAGGAAGTCTCGTTTGTGCCTGGACATTTATAAGTTTATTCACATTACTGACAAAAGCCTTGGAGTCCCTGGCCCAGGAGACTTGCAACTGTGCGATCTGGTCTCAGTTCTGTAGTTTTGTTCACCGATTCAAAAAGAAAGACATTTACACTTGATCATAGAATATTTCATGAAAGAAAAACTCAAAGCCGAAGTAAATATGCAGATTATATTAACCTTTCACCTGTACAGCAGGCCCCGGGGAGAAGGACTGCAGCAGAAAGAGTAAATTACCCCACTGGAGTTCATTTTGTACCTGCCTGGTACTTAAAATGGGGCTTTATCTGACAGGCTCTTTTCATAAGCAATGAGTTTGCAGACACGGGGGCATTTTCCATCATATTTCGCTGGCTTTGGAGTACATGACATGCACTGTCTGTACGGCTGAATAAAAGGTCATGACTGACCAGCTGGTAACACAAAATGCATTTTACACTAATGACAGGGTATTCTAGCTTTTGTTTCACATTACAATGACTGCATATTTACATAAATCCTACATCTGTTTAGCTAAATTAAGCCAGAGGGTGATGATCTTTGTCTTTACAAAGGAGCTGATTTAATTTTATTGAACATAGTTTTCCATTTAAAAGATCAAAGTCAGCGCAGCCCCCTGCAGCAACAATTCAGTCTTATGCATTTCTTCAAATATTCAAATTAAGAAAATAGAGGAACTAAGACTGAAAAAGCTAATGAATTTTAACAGACAGCTAGCAATTATTCATTCAAAAAAAATCATTGGAGCCTTTTTTTTGCTATGGACTTGAATAAAAACGTTTTTCTTTCTATCAAAGTCTCATGGAGTGTCCTGATTTTCCTACCTCCAGAACTATCAGGCAATGATAATGGAGGCAGCATGCACATTTTTAGGCAAATATTGAGAAGCTGGTAATGTTATGGAAGGACTATGTAAAATATGGGTTAGTGAAAATGAAAACTTAATGATTCACTGGGTCTCTAAATATTATATGTTAGTTTTAGGAATTCAGCACAATGACTCCTACTTTATGAAACATCGGTTTATATATAAAGTTACTTAATATCCCTATGGGAAATAATGATAAAAACCCTATGAGATATTGCATCTCAAATGGAAATAGATACATTATGTCCTCTGAAAGAGCCTGTATGTCATCTCCTAGCCTTTGACTCCTAGGAAATTAGTCTTTGTCTTCCAAACTTTTACTTTTGTTGAGGGGGAATGGCTGAAAACCAGCCTGACATTTCACTGTGAAAGCATGATATTTACTTAGGATAGTGGTTTAGATGCCTCTCAACCTGACAGCAGCATTTATTGCTTGCAGGACAGGGTGAGCAGCTGGGCTATCACCCATTCTGTGGTAGGATGGGTCACAGAGAGCACCACGATCCACTCTTCCCACTGCCCCATCTCCTCAGAAAAGCCTGCAAGCACGAACCCAAAGAAGTGACATGTTCCAGTTCAGCCCTCAGTCTGGACTTTGGGGAAGCTGGAGCCCAAGTCATGCTTTAGTGTTCACCTGTCCTCAGGGGGAGCTGGACTCTGTCCAGATGAAACTAAACCAAAAGATAAGGCCTAGGAGTATACTCAGTGCCTGATTGCTGCTGCTGTTGGTCAGTCTGTGTGACCAGATTAAAGTTAGTCTGAAGGAAATCTCTGACATACACGTAGGGCGCACACTGGGTCCTCAACACCAGCTCTTCTGCCCTACTTGTTCCACACCATCTGCTAACATCGGCATAGCCCAAATAGGCTGCGTATTTGTTTTCCTAACTCTCTCACTGCTCAAATGGGCAGCTAGTGCCATTTTAGGCACCATATGGCATGCCCGCAGGCCACCAGCTGCCACTGTGTGGATGAACGGTCACCCAAATGTCTTCTGTCATAGCTGGCAGCCCTATGCAGACATCTCAGATACCATGGGGAGCTGGTAAAATCCTTAGGGAGGACTAAACTGTGTTTGGGCAACTAATACCACCTTATATAAGTATATATTGTTCCCTAGACCAAAAAAAAAAAAAAAAAAAAAAAAGGGAAGTAAATAAGGTTAAAGACAGAAAAAAAAGTGACTGAAATACTACAGTGTGTTCTATAAAGTAAAATACAATGTCATATAAAATTTTCTGTTATAAAAGGCTGGAGAAAACTTTTTTTTCCCTAATAATTAAAAAGTATAAAAAGTTTTAACTTAGACTAATGAAAGTAATGAAAGAAACGCCTCCAAGTTACAAATAGTGTTCTTTGTTCAGTAAGGGTTGGATTCAGCGACTTTAATAGATCTACTGTGAAGCTTCAATTCAAATTTATGCATATGTTGCTCTGCTGCTCTGGGACCCCCAAATACTCTTAGGACTGTAGTATCAGGATCTTTGCAGGACTGAGGCCTAAAGCTATCTCTGTGCTAGTAACCGGAAAAATAACAAGTTAGGAAAGTTACCGGAATAGTAATAAATTAAACATGCCCTGTAGCAATCTATACTTTGAGGACGACTGACAAAGAGCAGCCTTCGCTGTGCTGGTCCTGGCCTCCGAAGCAGCTCGGCTGCAGGTAAGTGGGGAAAACGGGAGCGCTCCAGCTGCTGCCCCCGCCACGGGCCTGCGCCGGGGAGCCCAGCGCTCACGGGCCAGCGCTGGCTCACGCGCTCTCCTTGCCCCTTGCCTGAACGCTCCCGCCCCAAAGCCGCGGAAAAAATCGTTGCATTTACTAAGACGTAGCCTAAATTCCTGAATTTGCATGGCATTTACTTGGAGCCTCAGACACTTCAGCAACGAAACCAAAATCCTGACCTCTTGTGGCCATTAAACTTCCTAGCAAAATAATTTGTAACACGAGGCACGTGAGGCAGGTGAAATTCTTGCTTAGCGTAACACGCTCTGCACTCCTCCCGCGTCTGGGGCCGACCTCGGCTCACTGCTTCCTTTCGCAGCAAGCTTTTGTGTATTCCTGCTGCTTCTTTCCCACATGTGGCTGCCTATCAGTAGCCACAAGAAACCTCTTGTATTGTTACACACCTTCTGAGAGCACTGGTAAAGTAAAAGAAATATTAGTAAAGTCTTTTTAGACACCGTGGACAAAAATGTGGCAGAAACACAAAGTGGATCACCCACAACTGTGTACCCACACGGCACATGCAGTGAACCCAGTGCTACTGCTGTACAGATAATAAACCAAATACAACAGCACATTTTAACTGTAAGTACAGATTTATTACATTAACAGCATATAATCAAAAATATTAATTGCTACATTAACAAAACATATGAACATATGATTTTTAGAAGTTTTTCTTTCTACGACCTTCTCCCCTTGCATATATGGATTGGATACAGGAACTGTAATTCTGAGTACATTTTTACTGATAGGACAGATTCACAAATAATTGTATTTAACATAGGAAAGCATAAACAGTGTTTTAAATAAAATGACATTTTATTTAGGTTCTTTCTTGAACTGCTGCTCATGTCTGACCTCACAAAGACTTACTCATACGTTTTGCTTTATACTTAAGAATAATGATAGTGAAAGCAACATACATAAAAATAAGGCTTTGCAGAACTGAGGTCTTGACAGTTGCCAGCTTTCATATTCAGCACATTTGGAGGAGGGAGAAAGCAAAGGTACAATCATTTTCATGGCTCAAATTTTCTATGGTTTTTCATTTCACATTGTCTCAAAGGAACAAAATTTTATATTAACAATCTTATTAATCAGATAGAGAAAATGCTGTGCAGAAAAATACTTCAGTAATTATTTACCAAATATTTTTAATTTCAGGTTCCTCTCAGGTCTCTGTTTCTAATACATCAGCATTCTCCTGTTTCCTTCTGAAATTAATTGATATTTCATTTGCATAAATTAACAGGCTTGTCAACAGGCTTAGAGACCAAAATGCTTGCTAGCTCATATTTACCACATATTTTCCAGCAGATGCTCATCATAGCAGTGACTGTTCATCCTCTGTTCCAGAAAACAGTACTTGACCACCAGGATCTCTGTTCCTAAATGTAATGATCATTTTCCTGGCTTTCTGTTGTATTAAATTCCAGCATCTCCTTCTGTACCTAATATCCCTGCTGCAATCTACTGAATTTTGGTACTCAGGAGCAGGTTCTCCTTGTGATGATGCAACATGATGACATCTTGAAATGTCACCGCAGCACTTACAGACCTGATACAATGCTGTGGTATGTTTGTGGCTCTGCTAGGAATGCTGAATGAATAGAAACTGTATTTTGCCCTATGTAGAAAAGTATACTAGGCAACAGTGAAATAGATAACCTGCCACAATTACTGTAGATAGAAGACAGAAAAGATTCATCTGCGGAAGAAAATACATCATAGTGTGTTTTCAGGTAGCAGAAACAGAGGAGAATAAAAAGTATCTTTAAGTGGTGTTACATAGAATCTGTTTTCACAGAGCACAATGTTTTTTAATTAATTGTAACACTGTCTTGAGAACCTCTTCCTTGCGGGGGCTGGCATCAACCTCTTGGCATGCAGGATTCACCATCCTTCTGTAGGACTCTTCAACTCTATTTAAAAATAAAACAAGAGAAATGAAACCACACATTGTAGGGAGATGAAATGGCATAATTAGTTATCCATCTCACGAGAAAGTATTGGCACTGAGACACAAAAAAATGTAATAGGAAGCTAAGAATGAAATCTACTGCAAAGAGCAATAAGTCATCAGTAACTATTGTGATAAGAACCTCAAAGAGCATAATCTCCATGACCCTGATTTACAGATCCCTATCAATAGTCTCATGTCTTGATACTAAAGTATTTCTTTCTTTTTTTTTCTTTTTTTTCTTTCTTTTTTTTCCTTTTTTTTTCTTTTTTTTTTTTTTTTTCTTTTCAGGCTTGGGCACTGGAAACAGTACAGTTTAGTGGCATACTGGACAGCCTTCTTCTAATGCCTGAGCTAATTTATTCAGAGACAGCTACAGTGTCTGTGCAGAGTATGGCATGGTGTGCAGCTGTGCTCACTGACCTAAGCTTGGAGTCACTGGAAAACTGCAGAAAAGTTACATCATTTAACCCTTTTCTGAAATCCAACTTTACTAACCCTCCATTTACTAATTCATCACTTTCTACCAGCTGCTGAAACAGAAAACAGTATGAAAACCTCCTTGCTTAGAGTAGAAATTTTCTCATAACACAGAGCTCTCTCATAGTTAGCCTCTGAGGATATGAATGAGCAATGAATATCATTTTCTCTGTTCCAACAAGAATTAATAATGATGTCAAACATTCAGGGCTCAAGTCATAAAAGCAGTTGAGCAAGACTTCAACTGTTCTCACATAGAGGTTGACATAATTAAAAAACATAAATAACATAAAGTTTTTGTAGAGGCATTGAGAAATAGCAGATTCTTTTTAAAAAAAAAGAAAAAAAAGATTCTTAAATTTCTTAAATAGCATCAAGTTCCCTCAGCTCACTTGTCATTCTGTAGGTTCAAATGTGTGTATCTACACAGAGTTTATGTCAAAACTAAGCAATGGATGTTCTTAAGGTACGTCATCCCTGGAAATGTTAAATGCCAGAGATGTATTTCGGCTTTGAGATTTGTGGTTGCAAGTAGCTATATTCAAGCATCTGCATGGAAGTGTCTGCAAGTGCCATAGGTGTCTCAGCTTTCACTGAAGATAATCTAACCAATACAGTCAGGGGAGCCCAGATAGCAATTCAGCTCACCCTGAAGTAGGATACCTAGAATGCAGTTCAATTGCCTCAACGTGTATCTGGTAATGCTTGAGATGCCTTAGAGTATCTCATTTAGCTTCTAGCTGCTAGTCCAGAAGGGGTCCATAGGTTGTGCCATATCTGCCAGCCTCAGGCAGATGTCTCATATACCCCAGAGTATATGTTTACTCAAAACACACATATGATATTCACTACTCATTAGGTGTCACATAATGTCAAGCATATCATGTGGACATCAAAAAGGAATCCAAAGGGGAGAATGGCAATGTCAAAGACAATGTTTTGACTCAGAACTCCACTACAAGAGAATGAAATTCTCCACCTGCAGCTTTCAAATATCTTCCATGAGAAATAACTCTCCTTGTCAGCTACAAATTATTACCCCCCCAAAAAAAATCCCCAAAGCCTAAACATATGGAAAACCATTCTCAATAATGTGAGCAGAACATTTTGCTCCTGAGACTGAAGGAGCTGAGACTGCCCCCACCCTCTTACTCCTCATTAAAGCATACTTTTGGCGAAACAAGCTGTTAGTCTCCAGCTCAGCTTCCTCCTTTGTCTTCTCCAGCCCTCGACCCTGCAGCCGCCGGATCCTCTCCTCAGGGCTGAGAGTCAGGAGTAGAACAAGATCAGGCTTAAGGAGATCCTCAGGCCACTGGTACACCTCATGGTGAGCCGGTGGAAGATCCTCGACTTTCCCATTTATTTCAGTGGCAATTGCATAGGCAGCTGTGCTGTGCCAGTATCTGACAGGAAAATACAAAATGGAGAGAGAACTTTTAAAAACTAATAAACTAAATACTTCAGTATAATAATAAACTAATACTTCAGTAATATAAAATGTAGATCTCAGTACGACCGTAAGTGCAATAATGACTAGGTAGGTGACCCTGTGATTTTGAAGGGAACTGTAAAGAATGATTCTGTGCCATCAATTATTTCTTAAAATAGCAATAACTCTCAATAAAATATTTAGAATTACTGTGAATTATTAATTAAAACATATGCCAAAAGGTACATATTAGGCAAACAGTGTTCCAAATACTGCTGTCAAACAACTACTTTTCATGTAACGATATCAAAATGAGAAGGAGTTACAATATATGTCCAAATCCAAATACCAAGACCTTTTTTTGTGGTTAAAAATATGCCACTTTTTGCAACAGATTTGCTAGAGAATATATAGTTTTCAACTATGAAAGACAGAACTTTATTAACAGTTGTGCATTTCACCTGTGTTTATCATTGCAACCACTATGAGGCACTGTATTTTATATACTTTAGTGGTTTTGATGATGATTAGAAATAGCACCCACACATCTACAAGCAGCTTCTGAGTGTGCTTGTAGGGGAGAGGTTACAGTATGTCTGCTGAAGTAAGAGAAGAGTTTCAAACTGCATCTAGACTTTCTTTATTAAGAATAATACTGAAACCTGTGTACACAGTGAAAGCAAGAAAAGACATGAATAAAACAAAACCAACAGCAGAAACCCAAGTGACAACAATTCCATTGAGTTCAAATATATGTACTTAATATAAGTCCAGAAAGGACTTACATACTTTCATTCAGGTATAACTGCTGGAGTCTGATGTCAAAGGAATTCAGTGCCATTTAAAGCCACCAAAATGAGAGCCATTTTTTTTAAAAACTTGCTCAGTACCAACTATTTCCATTGTAAAATGAATATCTAGGCATTCAGAAGGGACTGATTGGTTAAAATTAGAGAAAGATTGGTTTGAAAATGAAATCCTATCTGCTCTTGGGTAAATCTAATCTTTTTCATGTAATGAAAAGAAAAAAAAACAAGCAAAAAAAATAAATTAAAATAATACAGAAAAGAAAATGCAACATAAGATGATTTATAAAGGACTTGTGAAATGAAAAATGGAGCTAAAAGTCAGAAGTAAAAGGATCAGAAAAAAATATAATAATGTTAACAGATGAGTCAAGGACATAAATTGCAATGATCATACTTCTGAATAAATAAAATGGGCAAATTAAGTGGCTCTGTGTACAAAGGGAGAAGCAGACTTCTGACTTTACATCCTGAAAGAGGAAGTCTATCTAAAAGTCAGTCACTCTGATCCAGCCATATCTCAAAGCCTCGTTAGAGGCAGCCACGCTCAGCCGCCCGCACTCCCATCACCGGGCCCTGCTTTGGGTCAGCCTGCGCAGCACACACCTCCACCGCTCCTGGCTGAAGACGTCACACTTCGCAAGTGAACTAGAACCAGTTATGAGCAGTGCGGTGACACAACTTTACTCTTAAGTATTATTCTTCTGCAGACTTGCATTTATCAGATTACCTGCAAAGTAGCGCCCCCAAAGAGAAGAATCCCAGAAAGTATCACTGACAGGTTTTGCTTGCAACACTGAATGATTGGGTGGTGGCACTGTTAAAATAGGATTTCTTAAATTTACAAACCTGTCTACAATCACAGGTGACTGAATGGATGCTTTTGCTATTTCTGAAGCAAGAATGTAGTTGCCCGCAGCATAAAAAGTCCTTCTAATGAGTGCTGGTTCGTTATCGAATGTTGTCCTCCACTGGCTGATGCAAGCTGGTGGTGACTTTAACAGAACAGCATTCAGGGCATCCTTAACAGACTCGGTTACAGTGGTTTTGCCTGCATTTCATTTACAAAAGGAGATATTTGTCATAACGCATGTCAGATACAATTGACTTTTAAAAACTAGAAGAATGCTCTTTTCATTTCATTCCTGCCCTGACACCTGACTTTGTAACTCGAGAGTGCTGTGATAAGGTTTTCAGCAGAAAATCATTATCAGTCTGATCCAAGGAATTACTACTCCACTTTCTATGCTACGGGCCTTCTCTCCTCCCTCTTGCCAGCTGTCTGTCTTCCCTGCTTTAAATGCATTATACATACCAATTTCTCTATACAAGCATTCCAGTAATTTTCTAATTGACAGTCTACATGGATGTTGCCACACTGATTAATTTTTATCATCATACTGTTTACCTAATGCACTCTTTTTAGAGGGGATTTTCAGGCTTTTTTTTTTTTTTTTTTTTTTACTGAAAAGGTTTAGCTCAGTTGGTTAGATCATGGTGCTCATAATGCCAAGGTTGCAGGTTCAATTCCTGTAAGGGCCCTTGTTTGAGGGTTGGACTAGATGATCTTCAGAGGTCCCCTCCAACCTTTTACGGATTCTATGAAAATACAGAAAGTAAAGTTATTCAGAAAGCAGCTACCAGTTTCTCAGACTATCACTATCTTACTTATTTGAAAACTCTGTGGGAAAATTATGTTTCCTGAACTTCAAAAGCAATTTAATTTCCAATACTCTGCCTTTTGTATTCTTTCATTTACATAGATAGGGATAAGGAATTCATCCACTGAATGAAAATTAGCATAGATTGTTTGGGATGTCCAAATAAGGGAAGATAGACTGATATTTATAATTACTAATTCATCCAAGTATGTCACAGGTTTTCAGGGATTTTTTTGAATGAAGCCTTACGCAGGAATGAAAGCCTGGGTCATCACTATTTTCAGCTATTTCTCACCCTCCGTCCTTCATTCCCACCGTGCCCTTACCTGTTGCATCCAGTCCCTCCACGACTATGACGGGAAAATCCCCCTTCTTCGGGTGCCGCGGGCATTTCTCCAGTATGTCGAGCACAGCGCGGGCCTCGGGCACTGCGGACGCGCACTGCAAGGACAGAGCCATCCCTTCACTCCAGCCGCCCCGCTGCCTACGCGCCTTCCAAGCGGGGCGGTGCTCCCCGCGGCGCGGCGCGGCGCTCACCTGGCGCAGGCGGGCGCGGGCGGCGGGCGCGGAGGGCGGCAGGGCGCCCGCCGCCAGCGCGCTCAGCGCCCCGCGGGCGGCGAGCGGCGGCCGCGGCGCCGTCCGCGCCCGCAGCGGCTCCGCCGGGCGCCGCTCGGCCGCGGCCCGCGGGTCCCGCAGCAGGAAGCTCTTGCGCGGCGGCGGCGGCGGCGGCGGCATCGCGCAGCGGCGGCGCGTTCCCGCGCGGAGCGGCGCGCCCGGCAGCGCCCCGCGAAACGAAAGTGGTGCGTGGGGCGGCGGCGGCCGGGCAGCACGGCGGGAAACGAAACTCGTGCCGCGAGGGCCCGCGGCGCGGAGCGCCTCGCTGCTGTGCTGCCCCGCGGGGAGCGGGGAACGTGCCTGGAGCAGCGTCAGCGCGGCCGAGCCCCCAGGGGTTGGAAATGATTCTGCTGGTGAGGAATAAAAGCAGCAAATACGGTTGTAGCCGTGGGATTTGGTCTAGCCCCAACGGAAACGTCCACAACTGAAGTCAGAAGCACAGCGAGACTCAGCTGCTTCGGACCGGCCCAGAGAGACCAGCGAGCCCATAAGCCAAATCGAATTGATTTGCTGTTTTACTGTGCCCAAGTAGCACGTGCTGCCAGGGCGCATTGGTAACTCAACCCCACGCTTGTGCTATTCCCTGCCTTGACAATGAGACTTAAACGATTTTAGAAGTAAAGTGAATGGTCTTTTACAAGCCTGCAGTGTTTTCCTAGCTTTATGATGGCTTTAGGTACAGGCTAATGTCCTTTGACCAGTTTCAGTGCTCATCGATTTGGAGGCAGGAACCAGAAGCAATGCAAATAGCTGTAATAGTTACTTAGTTTCATGACAGCTGCTGTGGATGATATTGTCCAGAATGTGCATTTTGAGATTTTAAAATATATAATCTGAGAAATATGAGAATGTGCACCTCTGCAGACTTCTGCTTTGCTCTCACAATTGTTAGAAAGCTACCACTTAGAGATAAGCCTGCATAAGCTTCTGATGCATCTTCTGAAGGAGCATATTCTACAAGAGAACATATCTTCTGACAAGAGTTCAGCAGTAACTTGATGTCCTCCTCTGGTCAGCTTCAAGGATAATGCACAAATATTTTTTTGTTTGACAGGTCTGCAGGGAGAATGGAGCAACTGGTAAGCAGTGACAGGATAGTAGAGATCAGCTATATCAGTTGGAAGTTGCCAGTGCTAAGGACACCAGTCACCAGGCTGAGACAGAGCAAGAACTGGGAATATAGCCATGAAGGCCATTCAAATACAGGCTCAGTAGCAGGTACTAAACCTAGCTTTTTCAAGGCAAAAATCAATTCCTCATATCAGAACTCTTGCATTGTTTCACCTCGTTCATAAACACACAGCGACGGGCCCTGGTACGGATGGCAGAAAACGTGGTCAGACATGGTTTGTTACGTAATAAGCCAATTAATATTAACTTTTAGAACACAAGAAAATGCACTACTGACTCAGATAAATGCCCATCTAGCCCAATATTTTGTCTCCAACATTGACAGGACATGCTGTGCATAAGCTAACTTATTTGTGGTCTCTTGCCACAGTCCTTGAGCCTTCTTCAGCATCCACAGTCATTGGATTAGGAATGTTCACCTATTCCTTTTGCACCTATTAATGAATCTGTTGTCCATAAATCTGTCTAAAGCCCTTTTTGACTCTGTGACACAGTCTACCTCCACAAATCTCTGTGCCCCCAAATTCCAGCTGTGTGCACAGGCTGTGTAGAAAGATTTTTTTTTAATCCATTTCAAACTCATATCCTACCAGTTTCAATAAATTCCCCCTTCTAATAATATTGCAGGCTTGGTGAATAATAGTGCCACATTCAGCTTATTTATCACATTTGTTATTCTGTAAATAGTGCTCAGATGTCCCCCTCAGCTTCATCATGTGGGAAATGAAGAGCCCCAATCCCTTGTTAGGCAGCTGCTCCATTCACTTCATCATTTTTTCTTACATGCATTACCTTATACTGAATCTCATCTGCCACTTATTTGTTTATTCAGTTTTGTGAGGTCCAATAGTTCTGTAGCCAAGTTTCACTTGAGAAAACTGTTTCTGTTCCTCGCTGAGCTACCTAGGTCATTGCCTCTCCGGTTTTCCAGCTTCCTGATACCACAGTTACCTTTCCCCTCCCTGCTGAATAAATGGAAAGGTTTCACTTTCATTTCCTCTTTTCCCTGTCCACCACAAACCCCATATCGTTGTTTTGATCTAGTCCTGCATGCAAGTTGCTGATGCTTCATTATTTATCATATGCTTGTGATATAATTTGTAAGATGCCTATGGTATCCACCCTACTGCCTAATTTCTTAAAAGTGTAAGATTTTAGGTCCTTCCTATTACATTATATGCAAACAGGTAAAAATATAGGTAACCACATCTGCTTTCTGTCTCCAAGATGGATCTTTGTCTGTATTTAAGGTCAGTATAGAAAGTATGAATCTATTTTAAAATAAATATATGCTAAGCACTTTTTAATTTCTTCGCAAGGAGTATTATCATGTTCTGTAGAATGTGAAAGGATATTTTGAAGAGCAGATGTGTTAGTTATGTAAAAAAAACACTATTCTGCTGTAACCTCTTTCCATCTTTGAGGACCTATTTTGCTTATATGTAGCCATAGGGAAGAAATAGTCACAACAAGAAGCAGTATGACCACTCGACCACTCTGTGATCCACACAAAGTGGAAAAGACAAAAAAAATAATGCAAAAGTAAGTCAGCTTGTAGCTTTAAGTATATTTAAGTGCACAGTCTTGTAGTGTAGATAAACAGCTGTCTGAGACACACAGCAGGAAATGAGAGAAATTACTTAAGCTGAAGGCCTACGAGTACATAAAATACATAAGAATGGGAAATAGCTGTTTTCATGTGGAATAAAATTTAAGGATAGTGAAGAAAATGATGCGAGGATAAGATTATAAGACCATGAAAGTTACAATGTCAGATGAAAGATCCACCTATTGTGTCTGTGATGATGGCTGCTGCCAGATGTTTGGGGAACAGTACAGAAAGGACACAGATTAGAGATTGTCTTCTGGCATATTGTCCCAGATTTGAGGAGGCATGTCTTTAAATACTTCCTGAGCTGGAGCTCATGTGTACATCTTCCTGTATTAAGGCTCCATATGTGAGCTCAATTTGCCATACCTCCCCCAGCTTTTGCCCTCTGCAGATTCACCATGGAGCTGAGCAGGTGCAAGGAGAGCAACGCTGTCTGGCCTGTTCTTGTACTGCTGGCAGCTCCCGCTCTGTGGATGCTGTCGGTGGGGCAGTGAGTGTTGCTAGCCCCCTTGTACTCTCCGGGCTGCTCGCCACGCTCCCAGCCCCCGGGGCTGCACCCTGTTCTGGCTGCAGCTGCAGCCACCTCTTGAGCAGCTCTGCACTGGGTTTAGGTCCACCTCCCACCATGGCATGCCAGCTTACAGCAAGTGTCACAACATAGCGCTGCGACCCATGCCTTTTTTCTTTTTCACATTTTCCTTCCTGTTTCTGGACTTCTTATCTCCACTAACAGGGAACACTCCTACTTATCGAAATAGTAGCACTGCGGCTTCCCACATTGTGGCAGTTCTACCCTGATCATAGGCAGCACCATCGCTTTGAGATGGAGAGGAGGCAGTCTGCAGCATCTTAATCTGTACGGTTTTGCTCCGGAGTACCTGGGTAAAGTCAGGGGAGTAAATTCTGGACAACATCCCTAGTTGCTGCAGCTGGTTTATCCCTGCTGCAATGGTAGTCCACTCAGTGAGCCCGTCATCGATGTCTGTGGCAGTCGTCTGAGTTAAGTGTGCTGCACCCAGCACCCACTCCATTAGAGAGGGAGAAACTTTTTGGTTTTGCAGCTGCGGGGTGCAGATCGTGTTGTGCAGCCTGGGATCCTGGGACAGAGCCCTTTCCTCTAAACTGATTCTGCCCTGTGGTCTTATCGCCTTAGCTGGCACTCCAGTAAGACCTCCTGGGGCTGCTGCTTGAAACAGCCCTGCATATCAAGCTGCAGCTCTGATGCTTTAAAATCATGAGTAGTTGCCATCCCTTGCAAATTGGCTGCATTTGGTCCAGAAAGCTGCTACTCTGACACCAGCCAGGCAGCTGCCTCCCTCTCATACTCTATGTCTGACTCTGAGTTGTGGTGCTTGATGGAGACCCAGGCATTTCCATCCCAAGTTTACGGATCCCAATCCACTTTTCACATCAGTGCTACACAGCCAGGCCACTCCCCCCATCACCACAGGTGGTTTGCAATGCAGGTGGCTGAAACAGCACATCGGTGCTCCAGCTTCTTGGCTCAATCTGCAGTTGCTGTCACAACCTCCTGAGTCATTTGTGGAGCCTCCTTAGCAGCTTCAAGATCACTTTCCAATAGCCTAATTTGCTGGCGTTGTATCAATAGCACTTCTTCCAGGGTGCGGAGTGCAGACAGGAAGATCCACCCCAGATCCCATGCTGCCTTTCGTGCCACTAGCTCTGCTTTTTCCAACTGGAGCTTGTAAACTAGCTCCACAGTAACTCTGGGAAAACCCTTGGCCCAATCTCTAGTTCCAGACGTGCTGCAGGGGTGACCCATGCCTCCAGCATGCGAGCTACGGGTGCCCACCAACCCATAGTGGGCCACCAGGAATCTGGTTCACTCTCATCCTTTCACCCCCAAAGAGGCATCTCCACACCAGTATTCCACCAATTACGTCAAATGTGACCACAGGGCAGGCAAGAGAAGACTGGATACTGACAGACAGACATTCAAGGTTCACAAGGGGTCAAGCAGGATGGGTTTAATTATTTGTTATCACGACTTGTTCGTAAGGGCCCTTACGTCTACTTTTCTCAGCTGTGCTACCCATGGGCAGCTACTGCCCGGGAAGCAGCTAGTCCTTGTTTGACAAAATGGAATATGCACACCTGGCCCTGAGAGGAATTTGGTCAGTGTATAGTTTCACACGCTGGGCCGGCCACCACATACTCTCTCAGTCACTGACTCCTCACCGGATCTTCCGCAGGTGTTCTCTCTACAACTTGTATCTTATGTAACCTTAGAGGAACTGGAAGGACCCACAGGTCCATGGTAACAAGTTCAAATGATCTCTACTGACAAGCTATGGACAATTTTGGAAGCCTTGGGAATGAAAATGTTTCCCATCATGGTGCAACAATACCTTTGCAAAACAGTAGTCGCAGAACTAGATAAAGGAAAAAGTCTTGCTTCCTGACCTACTGGTATGAATCAGTTCCAATAAGAAAGAGCTGACAGAGAAACTAAATATTGCTTGAATGGGAAAATTTGAATTAATTATTCATTAATCCAGCCCTTAGTAAGTCAGCAGACCAGCTCTAGGAAAATCAAGGAAATGTGATGGGAAATTAAGGATAGCAAATGACAGTACTATTTAATCTACCTGAAAGACTTTTTATTCACAAGCATTATTCCCCATTAAAAGTGGCAAATGGGATTAAGCTAATTCTCCTACTGCTTTTATTTTTTTTTCATTTCATTTTGGATTTTTTTCTTTTTTTAAGGAGGAAGAAGAATCTAACTTGATGCCAAGTCTGTCCTGCTACATTAGCATTTCTGGCAGGTAAATGGAAGTGAGCGAAGCATTAATTTAAACCTGCTAGTCATCCCACAGTTTGTGGATGTTCAGATTTGAGCAGGTTTGAGTATTCATACGGACCTGGCTCAGAATCTCAGCAGCATGGCAACATTGACATTGGCCAAGCAAGAACAAGGACAAAGCACTCCAGGGAGAAAGGCAGGGTGCGAGGTTGACAGGGCATGCAGTGCATCCTTGTGCTGAAGATAGCGACTGTTGCTGTAACACAAGCCTCGTGAGTCCTCTCTCGTTGTGCCACAAAGGACTCGAGGAATACAAGAACTGGGTACTTGGTCCCTCTTGGCACTGCCAGGATAGGCATTCATCTGCACCTGGCAATGTGCCACCTCAGGCAGCTGCCACATTTGCCAGCTGTGCTTGAAGTGCTTTAGGCAGCCTTGGAGATGAAGAATTAAATATACTTTAAGCTTTTTTTTTTTTTTTTTTTTTTTTTTTTTTTTTTTTCATTAACCTGCGGCAGTCATCTGCCTCCCTGGCCTGGAGAACTGTGTAGACCTCTTCAAACTTAAATAGCTAATGGGTATCCCTGAGAAGATGTGACATAATTATACAAGTTCAGCTTTCACTTCCTTTCACCCTCTCTAACTGAGAGGACTGGAGCCACTGAGACCACACCGACCCAGAGGGTGTGAATAAGCCCGGATGCCCCGCAGCAGGTGCCCGCACCCTCTCAGGTGACATCCGCCGGCCCTGGGGGTGCGCGGTTTCAGGGCGACGGGTGCCGCTCCACCCTGCGCGGCGGGCCGCGGCCGAGGAGCAGGGGCGCGGGGAGCCGGAGCACGCTGGGGAGGGTGGGGGGCGGGAGGATGCGGAGCCGAGTTTCCCTTCTGCGGAAAAGGAAAGCGAAACCGAGCGTTTCTCCGCGCCGCGGCACTGCGGGGCGGGCTGCCGCCGCCGCGCTCTTAAGCGCGGGGCGCTGCACACCCCGATGCAAGAGCCGAGCCGAGCCCGGCCGAGCCGAGCCGAGCCAAGTAAAGCCGAGCCGAGCCAAACGAAGCCGAGCCGAGCCATGCAGCTGGCCGGGCTGGGCCGGCTGCCGCTGGCGCTGGCGCGGGTGGTGCTGGCGGCGCTGCGCGGGCGGCTGGGCGCGCTGTGCTGGAGCCTGGCGCCCTGGTCCCTGCCCCTGCCCCTGCCCCTGCTCAGCTGGCGGCGGGTCTCGGTCCCCGGCCCCCGCGCCGCCGCGGGGCCCCGGCCCCAGCGGGAGCAGGAGCGCGACGGGGCGGCCCCGACGCCCACCAGCGTCAACTACCACTTCACCCGCCAGTGCAACTACAAGTGCGGCTTCTGCTTCCACACGGCCAAGACCTCCTTCGTGCTGCCCCTGGAGGAGGCCAAGCGCGGGCTGGCGATGCTCAAGGCGGCGGGTGAGTGCGGCAGGACCTAGCGGCGTTACCGGGAGCTCTTAGCGCTGCCGCCGCCGCCGGGCGCCGGGTGGGTGCGCAGGCAGCGGGAGGTTCACGGCAGCCTCCTGTCTCTGGTCCCTTCACAGGAATGGAGAAAATAAACTTATCGGGAGGAGAACCATTTCTTCACGACAGAGGCGAGTTTGTGGGCAAACTGGTCCAGTTTTGCAAGCAGGATTTGAAGCTACCAAGTGTCAGCATAGTGAGCAATGGCAGCATGATTAGAGAGCGGTGGTTCAAGAAGTATGGTAAGGAAAAATGGACACGCACAGAAACACTGACTTGGTTTGGGAGCTTCCTCAGTGCAGCCCCATGGCAAGATTTTTTTTTTCTTTTGTGCAAGTGGGCAAATGGGAGATGGTTTGTTAGTGGGTTGCTTGCAATAAATGCCAAACGAAAATAAATATCAGTGAAATATTGTTAATTATATGTTGTGCACATGTGCAGTTTGTAGTAGTACCTCTTTGGTATAATAGTCTGATAAAATCAAAGTGTGTCCCTCATGCTGGTGGAGGACATGCTGAAGATGCTGATGCTGTGGCTTTTGTGGTTCGTACTATTCCACAGACCAGTATTTATGGGACGTTTTGTGACAGATCATAAGTGACTGAAAGTGGACACACTCTTGACAACCTTTGTCTGAAGATATGGATGTTAAATAATTTTTAAAACTTGTTTTCAGGTGAATATTTAGACATTTTGGCGATTTCTTGTGATAGTTTTGATGAGGAAGTCAATGTTTTAATTGGCCGTGGTCAAGGGAAGAAGAACCATGTGGAAAATCTGCATAAACTGAGACAGTGGTGTCAAGATTATGCTGTTGCTTTCAAAATAAATTCGGTCATCAACAGATTTAATGTTGAGGAAGATATGAATGAACAGATCAAGGCACTCAACCCTGTGCGCTGGAAGGTAAAGTAATACGTATTATAAGTTATCTTCTCCTCACCAGCGGTGAAGTGAAATTCTGGAATTGTCTGAACATGTAACTACCTAAGTTGGCCTCCAGCTCCAACTTGGGGTGGTATAAGCAGAGTTGTTATTAATGTTACACGATGCTGAGGCAAGTTCTGTCTCTTTCTATACTTAAATGGATCCCAATATGCCAAGAATCTTTTCTATTGTGATATTTCCAGGGAATTACTATTTCAGGCTATATAGGTCTAGTTGTGTATGACACTGAAGATAAGATAGAAGGTCTTTAATGCAAATATGCCATAGTTTAGAAAGAATAAAGGAAAGTTAGAGTACAATGATACGTTAGAGTTAATATTAGCATTATATTAGTATACGCTGCAGCTTAATATTCTATTATAGAAAATATCCTAAGTATAATATATACTAACCACTAATACTCTATTAGAAATGTATTAATTACATTATGTTATTGGCTTCAGAGCAGACAAAGATCATAGAATCATAGAATCAGTAAGGTTGGAAGGGACCTCTGGAGATCATCGAGTCTAACCTCCCCGCTCAGCAGGGTCACCTAGAGCATGTTAGACACGGTTGCATCCAGGCGGCCTTGACTATCTCCAGGGAAGGAGATATTCACACAACCTCTCTGGGCAACCTGTTCCAGTGCTCCGTCACTCATGTACCTTATAAACATGCGAGGACCTGTGGAATAATTTCTCAGCTGTTAGAACACACTGGAGTGATAGAACCCACATAACTCCTGTATACTGATATTATATTATTATAATTTAATAGAAACAAATAAGAATTTTATCAGCTTTGAATTGTTATGCAAGCAATACTTTCCAACTAGGGGAAAAAATCACTATAGGTGAACTTTTGATCCCAGTAAAGGAACATAAGGAAGAGATTATATCCATTTTAACTTTTTATCAAGTTTCCTGCGCTACTTTCTTTCCGGGGTTGCAGACTGTGTTGGTGGCAATGGCACCTTTTTGCCTGAAGTCTGTTCTGGATGTGTTTGAGGACTTTGTCTTTAGAAGGAAGCTGTTAAGTAGACAAGCTATTCCAGTTAATTTATGAAAAATAACTCTATACTGAGTTATAGCGTGTACTATTCACTTATCACAGTTTTTGTCATTATGGCTCTAATGATAGGAAAAAATAAAGACGGGTACTGAGGCAACTGAAAGCTGTAATAATCATGGCAGTTTAATCCTCAAGGCAAGTAAAAACATCAACTCTTCATCAGGTGCTTTTTGTCCTCAGGTCTTCCAGTGCCTCCTCATCGAAGGGGAGAACAGTGGCAAGGATGCTCTGCGAGAAGCAGAGAAGTTTCTTATCAGTGATGATGACTTTGAACAATTCCTGGATCGCCACAAAGGTGTCTCCTGCTTAGTACCAGAGTCTAATCAGAAGGTAAAATTGAAACAGTTTTTTCATAGCTTTATTCTGGCAGACTGGAAGGATGGCTTAAGAACTAGAAGCTTTCATGATTATTAACACTTTCTCTGTTAACTTTGGCTAGAAGTACTAGAATAGCACTCTTGGCAGAGGCTTTGTTGTGGAGAAAGGCAGTGCTCGTCCTATCCTGGAAGGCTTTCTGTAGAGCACAAAGGCTTGGTCCCAGTTCCGTGGAAGCCAGGGGAACTCTGTCATGGTGTGGTGTGGCGACATGCTCGCTTACCTGGATGTGAAGGTATCAACACAGAAAGCGTAGAAACTGCGTTTTCTACAGTTGAGCTCTAAGCAATTAACCCCCCGGGAACTGAAGAGCTCGGCCCTGCCGGGACTCAAGCGTCTGATACGGCTGACTGTTAACACAAACACAGTTTATACTCCAAGCACAGTTTCCTAGTAGAGATTCCTCGTGACATCCTCTAGCTGGTTCACATGCTGAGCTGCCATCTACCTTAGGTTAGCTCCAGTGAAGGACTTTAGTAACTACTGGTAGAACCCAGACCTTTTTGGTAGATGCCTACAAACTCTATATGTGGCATGAGTGGAGTTAGAGGGCTCACTGTTTAGAAAGCTTATGAACTGAGTGAGGAGACACTAAGTTTAACCAGTTAAATTTAAGACTGGTTAAGACTAAAGTCTTATTGGACAGTTAGATCTGTCCTCTTTCCTTCCTTTTCCTCTCCAGAGACTAAGACCCTCTGTTTACAGTTTACTTGTTTTAAGTAAAGTGAGCTCGAGGTATTCAGCAAGTCCTATTAAAAAAAAAAAAAAAAAAAAAAAAAAAGTATGTTTGATTCTTCTGTCCCATAGTGGAAGAGGTGTTGTTTCTAATTTCTGTCAAGATTCTGTGGGAGATGGACCCCAAAGAGGTCAAACAGATTTCCAGGCCTACAGAGCTGCAAATTCCAGCTACTCAGAGAATTATAGGGGTCAGGCAGGAGATGCCTAGTTAGCTGGGTGAACATAACTTATTTCAACTGTTGGCCGATATCCTGGTGCAGAGAAAAAGTGAGAGCTTTTTGAGCTGGGAGACTGCCACTAACATATTTGTTTGCTAGGGTTACAATGAAGTATCCCAGCATAAATAGCCACATCATTTATTTGGAAAATGACTTAATCATTCCAGTATGTTTAAAAATAATAATAATAAAAAAAAAGGTTGGACCCAAGCTCACTTAAATCAGAGGGAAGACATCAACTAGTTCAAAGATTTGGATTACACTTTGAAGGAATTCAAGTCTTGGCCTTCATTTTTCACTAGAATGGAGTTTTGGTTTGTCTATTAACTTAAGCTTCTCTTTTGATCTGTTACAGATGAGGGACTCATACCTCATTTTGGATGAATATGTAAGTCTTTATTTGATCCTTGATATTTGTCTGTTAATATACACCTATGTATACAACAGTGCTAACCACTGCTGTTTACTATGTGTTCTATAAAAGAATTTCAACCATGTGGTACAAGGACTAGATACTATTTCTTTCTGTCAAGCGTATTCAGATCTGGAATGTAGGTATGACCTAACGAGGGGTCCCCAGCCAGGCTGTATGCATGATCATTGCTTCGTGGGTCTAGAAGTGTATCTTACACATCTTTTACACAAGCCATTGCTGTTTTTTTTCTAATTGTTGTTATCTAAATGTTTGCTCTTCAGTTACATGTAAACTAAGTAGGCTCTTTGAAACTTAACTTTGAGGATAAAGTCTAAATTTTTAACCTTCAGTATTTTTGGTATGACTTTGGTCTTGCAAAGTTGTATCAGTATGAGCTTTTGAGTCTTCCAAAAGGCTATGGTGAAACTGTTCATAGGCAGATAACTTACACACGCGTTTGTGGGATTGCAGTGCAAATTATTTAATTATGTTCAAAAATTAAGCTTTACAAACTGACTTTCTAAGGTCTTATCTATGAATATTCTAGATGCGTTTTTTAAACTGCACAAATGGACGAAAAGAGCCTTCCAAATCTATCCTGGACGTTGGAGTAGAAGAAGCTATAAAATTCAGTGGATTTGATGAGAAGATGTTCCTAGAAAGAGGAGGAAAGTATGTGTGGAGTAAAGCAGACATGAAACTGGACTGGTAACTCTAACTGAGTTATGGCAAGTGCATTTTATGAAGAAAATGTGTATATGTGTGTATATATGTGCCTGTATGTGTGTGTATATATATATATGTATATAATGCTTTTAACTGTATGTGCTATATGTACAGTTCAATGTTCAGCAAATCTGTAGGTGAATATTTGAATGTTTTTAGAATGTATATTATGTTGATATCTATTGTTTGGTTGAACATTATCAAGTACTAACAAAATTTTCATATAAGTAGATTCTTGAAATCTGGTTACTAGTTTATTGTATGATGGATTGTAAAGTCAAACTGTTAAGATAATGCTACACAGGAAATAGTTTTAAGACAATAGATAAGTGTGCATGCAAGAAAACAAAAAAAAAAAAAATTTCTGACTCACTATAAACAGCTGCAATGATTGATAAGCAAAAATTCCTATCACAAAACATTTTCTGTATAGCTCACATGGAAAGATATGTTGCAGTTCCTTGCTAGATAACAGAAGGACCAACTCTGAAAGCAGTCATGGGATAATAGAGGGTCAGAATCTAGTTATTATTGTCTCTAATAAAGAATAAATCAAAAAGGAAATCAAGATTAAAAATTGACAATTCTTAAACTTTTAATTGTAGAAATGTTGTTTTTCTCCTGCATACGCCACAAACAGTGTTGGCAAAAATGTTGGGGCATGTAATTTTCTGTAAAAAACAATGCTCTGATCATGATATTGCTCCTCAAAATATTAGAAATGCATTTGATCCAATGGTGAGCAACTTCTTATTTCACATCAACAATGATCTTTACTCTAACAAATATTTACAGTGCTAAAAATGTTTGCTTTTAATTCATAATGTCCTCCATTTTCCTTTCTCCAACAATCTTTATTTTTTGTTTATTTGTTTACTTTTCTCTCCTTTTATGTTCAATTCTGTTGAAGATTCCTGATGGAATGAATGAATCATATGGAACACACTTATCACTGCCTTCTATTGATTGCTAGGTCTGTGTTATTCCCATAATTTTTATTTTGCTAAACTGAGGAATTACAAACGACAAAGTTCATCACAAAGTTTGTGATGGCTGCCTTTGATTCAAAGAGCTTGCAGCATCAACCTAAAATACAGAAAAAGTTAAAACCCCCACAAAGGCAATAATTTAATATGCTGACCTCTTTCTTTTTTTTCCTCTCCCCTCCCCCGTAATTTTTATGGCTTTATAATTACATTTTTTTTCAAATTTAATAAGTCACCCTCCCTGCAAAGCTGTATGTGAAGGCAATGGTGATAAGCTTTGCACAAAATAGAAGTGAGCTAGCATGCCTAGACTTTTTCACATTTGTAAATATAGCAGCAGCTGGTACCCAGCATGCACTAAATACACCATGTAAAGAAAATTACTCTTTTTTTCTGATAATGCTAGTTGATATTTTTCTTAGACTTTTCAGAGTGCTGTTTCCATTTTTACTGTCCTAACTTTAAATGTACAGACTTAATGGTGCTGTCATGTCTTTTAGAATTCTGCAATCCCTGTAATTTCTATACACTTACATTTCAGTATTTTTCCTTTCTTCTATTAGTATTAAGGACACTTAAAACGTGGCCCACACACATTAACCCCAGTGTCTTTTGGCAGCTGTTTTACTGACCTCAGCTGGAGTTCTGCCTGAGGAGCAACTATGGGCAAAGCAAATCTATGTAATTGTGGTGCTTGACTTCCTCATTCCCATTGCTCAAATGCTGAACCTAGCATCTTCCTCAGCATATACACTGCATGGTAGAGAAGAGGCGTTTTTCTTTGCTGCTGGCTCAGTCCCAGCATGAGCAAAGATTAGTGCATCAGTGTAGCACTAAATCTACCAGCTTGCTGCTTCTGCTGAAAATGCCAGCTGTATCACAGCACACAGATGTGAGGGGAACAAATTTCCGTTCAGCTCCAGAAGCGCTGTGATTTTTTTGCTGTGGCATTTCTCTCCGTAAATGGTTGCTCTTTTGTTGCAAGAGATCCTCCATGGCTGAGGTTGAAGCTACAAGGTGAATAAAAGGGGGCTGAAAAAGTGAAATTGTTTGAATAGCATACAGACACTGAAGATTGCTTTCATCAGATGGTTCAGTTCTTGTTTTTCCATGTTGGCTTTCAAAAGATTTTACACTTCCTCTTATTACCATACCTAATATAGGAAAAGTCTCTGCTCTGTGTGATAGTTTTTTTCCAAAGGAAATACCAGTTGTGTGCATTGGAAATGAAGACTTTGGCTTAATTTTCAACATGGCTACAGCTTGATTAGCCTAGAAAGATTTTCTTTTGTAGTTCATAAACACAGTTTTTACTGGAAGAAAATGGATTTTAGGCTTTCTTTCTGCAGCTGTGTCCAACTTTCACATGGGACTAGAAAAATAATATTAAATTCAATAGGGCTGCTCCCAGGCTGAGAGATTACACACACATTACTAGTATTATATACTATTATATATTATTATATATTATAATTTATAATATATAATATTAATATATATAAAACTTGTAGAGAATGAGAATTTGAGAGAGTAAATTTATGAAGTTAAATCATTAAAAATTTATCTTGAGTAAGGAATAAAACTGTCCTATTGTGGCATTTTCAGATGTTCTCTTTTTCAGTATGAAGGATACCTGATGTATTTGAATGTTATAAATAACAAAATTTTAAATGATACTGTCACAGAATTCATACCACTTTATGCATTAGTATGTTGCACATTGCAATAAATGTTTCTACTTTGTTAAGTTTATCTCTAGTTTCTTTTTTAGAAGTATAATCCAGAGCCATAATAACAAAGTCTGAGTGCATTTACAAGGCAGTGGTAATTCTGCCTGAAGTCTGTAATTAGCGCAGGGGTCTGCCTGGGCAGTGCCAGTGGCAATGTCTCGGCCGAAAGGCAGAACAACAGCGTTGATTCTCCTTGTGCTGAAAAGCGTTTGTTCCACGCCTGAGTGGCCTGGGTGTGCTGGGAGAAGACACTTAAAACACGCTGCGCCGTTTCGATGACGGCCATTACAAAAGATACAACTGTCCATAAATATCTGAGGAAAAAAAAATAAAAGATTTCCTTCTGCTACAGTAAATAAGACAGAAAAGCTAGTCAGTTTAGAGATGGAGAAAAGATAGCTGGTGGCTTCTCTCCAGGATCACGGCCACATCTTTAGGGTGCAGAATAAACTCTTGCACTGGAGAGCCTGAAGTGGAGCCTTTCGCAGGAATTGGTTGGAAGGGATTTGCTTAGCTTCTCCTCCCCCCCCCCCCCCACTGTCTTTGCCAGGCTTTTCTTCCACATATGTGGATATTTCCCACCGTGGGACTCCCCAGCAGCTCGGTGGGGCCGAGGCCCTTCCCGCGGAGGCAAGCGCTCCTGCCCGGCGAGGCAGCCCGGCCGGCGGGCAGCTGCGCTGTCCCCCCTCGCCGCCACGGCCCTGGCAGGGGCGAACGCTGCGCGCCGGTGGACCAGGCAGAGAGGGCCCGCTGCTCCCTCCAGCACGTTTTGCTCTTTTGTGTGTGTCTGCCTCCTGAAAGAAGGCTGGCTGCTGCTTGATGCAGAAACCAACAACAGGAGAGCAGCTGCTTGGTCTTGCACAAAAGCCGTGCGGCCATCATGGTTTCCCTTTTCCCTTTTCTTGCAGGAAAATCTAATCCCTCTGCCTTCCTTTTTAAAATCCCCCCCTCCTTCTTTCTCTTCTGCTGAATGCCCTGGCGGGCCCGAGGCAGGAACAGGCAGAGACCAGGCGTCCCCGCATCGCAGGCGGTCAAATCGGCACCACCCGAGGCGCGACCGCCTGGGAAGAGAAGCCGCACGGCCGCGGAGCAGCGCCCGCGGGCCGCCGGCGCGGCACGGCGCGGCACGGCGCGGCACGGCGCGGCACCGGGGAAGCCCGCCCGGGCCGCCCGAGACCGCCCCCGCCCCAGGGATGCCGCGGCGCGGCTCGGCGCAGCTCGGCGCGGCTCGGCGCGGCGCCTCGCGCGGCCGCCAGGGGGCGCCGCCGTGCGGGGAGCGGGCGCGGCGCGGCGCGGCGAGCCCGGCGGCCGCTTCAAAGCGCGCGCGGCGGGACCGCGGCGCCCCCGCCCCGCGCCCGCCCCCGCGCCCGCCCCACCGTCCTCCGCCGGCGGAGAAAAGCCGCGGCGGCGGCCGCCCCGCGCGCACTCGTGCTGCGCTGCGCTGCGGACGGCGCCGCGGGGCGGGGACCATGGCCGCGGCGGCGCGCTGCTGCGGCCGCACGGGGTAGCGCGCGGAGCCGCAGCCGCCCCCCCCCGGCGGCACGGTAAGGCGCGGTGCGGTGCGCGGCGCGTCCTGGGCAACGGCGGCGGCGAGGGTCGGGGCCGGGCGCTGCGGGCTGGGCCGCCGCAGCCGTCGCAGCGCGGGGGGCCGCGGCGGAGACGCCGCGCGGCGGCCGCGCCCGGGGGCGCCGGGACCGGCCGGGGCGACCCGCGGCCTCAGGCGGCGCGGAGGGGAGCGTGGGTGTCCACCCCCCTCCCCCAGAGACGTGGAGGGTCCCGGTTCCTTCTGTGCGTGCTCCGGGGCGAGCCGGACGCGTGGAAATAGCGCTATTTCTGCTGGTACCTGCTGGTGATGGTTTGCTGTGCCCCGAAGGCCACGAGGGCACCGGGTGCCCTGAGCTCCTGCAGGTGCCCCTTTGTCGGCAGGTTTTATTCCTGTTGTAGCAAAGGGTTTTCTCGGTTTTGTGAGCAATAGCTGGGTGTAACGTGGCCATCATAAATTATAGGCTGTGTTGGTAAAAAAGCGGTTGCCAGTGGTATAGCTTTGCGTGAGCATTATAGGGTGTGTAATGAGAACAGTTACTTAGACTTGCTTATTTTCTGCTCTATGATTTACACAAATGAGCCAAAAAACCTTTCTAAAATGTAGTTTGAAATACAATAGGCACTCTTTGAAGGGGAGAAAATAAAGCAGCTTGTGGACTGATGTCCTGGTTGATAAGCATTTAAAGCATGCAGTTTGGGAGAAAGTAATTTGTATGGGCTGCAGAGATGAAAGGGAAAAAAAACAGAAGTTGGAGAGTTTTGTTGTTGCTTGTAATTTTTTCTTCCCTCACTGAAGTTAAGAGATGCTGTCACTGACTGTTTTTGATGTACTGGAAGAAACCCTATGGTAGCAAGGTTGCCCTCTCTTCTTCCCTTCCCCCTTCCATGCACCCTGGATCCCAACAGTCATTAAAATCAAGGGTGTCTCGATTTTGAAAAACCAGGCCTTGTGTTCTGTTGTATTCCAGCTCCTTAGGAGCTGGAACAAGGCATATCAATGAGATCGGATGGTGGAAGAAGATAGGAACTATTTGAATTTCTGCTGCATTACTGAAAGCCGTGTCATTTCTGTCCTGGAACAAATCATTCTGTGTTTTACAATACGAGTGAATGATAATATCTAAATAGACCTGTTTTTTCATTTGCTGAAATTGTTCACAGGGTAGCCAGAGGACCTTACGTAGTGAAGTGAATTGCTTTGTTTCACGCTTCTGTTCACAGTTCTCTTGTAGAAGTGGCTACAACTGAAGTTAAAATCTTTCTGTGCAGAATGCTACTGTAAATGACATCAGCTGCTGTATTTTGGAGCTAGACTGATTGTTGCTGGCCTTCCTGTTTGCTTGTGTGTTTGTGTTTGCCTTTTGGACAGGAGATCTTTAAATAGCGCAGGGTGGAGGGGACAGGGGCATCTGGGGATGTGGTGTGCTCAAAGGCAGATTTGTGACTTTAAAGAAACTGCTCTGGTGGCATTTATAAGGGTCTTTACAGCGTGGGAGGATTTGAATAACTGCCTCGTGGTAGTTTTAGGGAGACAGCCAGCTGGCCTTATGTGAAGCTTGTTAGATATCCAACAGAAATAAGATAAAAAGAGAAAAATGGAAAAAGATTTTTCGCTTTCACTGAGGAGTTGCTTTTTTTTTTTTTTTTTTTTTTTTTCCTCCTCCTTTCCAGACAGAGGCTTTATGCCTTTACTCCTCCCTTCCCTGGTCATTATGTTGTTGTGCAATCTGTCTGTTGCTCATAAGGCAGAGAAACCGCTTCTGTGATTGAAATAAGAGTATAATGACAGATGTTTTAACTTGATATGACTGCTTTGAATGAGATGTCTTTTAGGTAAAACAAAGAGTTGATTCTGTCCTTTCTAATCACCTCAGTTCAATTTTAGTAGCTGCTGGACCAAATAATGTGTTTATCATCTACAAATTCTTGTTGTACACAGCCTAGTATTGCTAGTTATCTTAAAGTACCGAAATATGCAAAGTCTAGATTGCAAGGTAGTAATTTGGAGAAAATTAAGATTTTTTTCCCCACATTTTCTTAAGTGCTCTTCACTAACATCTCTGTTTTGAATATGTTTTTCTATGAATTTTGACAGTTCTTTTCAGCTGAGCCAGAGGACAAGGCTTCTGTCTTAACCGTGAGTTTTGGCTGCGCTGCCATACTGGGGGTATGAATGGCTTCAGTGTATTGGCTGTATTTACAGGAATGCTCTCATAGGCTGGCAGAAAACTATTCTTGTTTGCCCTCCCAGTGCTGATTCAGGGAAAAATACAACTCTGATCATACTGTAGCTGGAAGTGCACAAGTAAACTCTTTCTTTCCTGGAGACCTGATTATAGCACTGGGATTAAAATGTACATGTCTTCTCTCATCATATTTCCCATGGAGTTGTATTAATAGTTAGATAGTTGCATTAATAGTCTCTGGTTTTATTAGGACATCTGTTTTTAACTACATTGCTTTCCATTTCGTATGCCACAACAACAAAATTGCAAGCCAACCCATCAATTTGAATGGTTTAGTAATTCTACTATATGTAACTTATAAAAACAACAGTTAACTACAGTCTAAGATAAGATCCCTTTCTATTCTGCTTTGTAGAAATATGCTCATAATGTTTATTTTTTCCTGACCTTTTGAAGGCAATTAGACTAAAATCATAATGGTAATTTCTAATTTTAAATTCTGATGGCTGAGTGGAGCTGTTGAAAATACATTTGCTCTTCTGCCAGCATGCTGCACTGTAGTAGGAGTGACTTTCTGTTTCATAATATGTGTACCTTAAATCATATCAGAGAGGCTTACAGATTTTTTTTCTGTGTGTGTGGTCAGTGAATACTGAAGCTGGCAGTGCTAGTATAAAACTGGTTCTCAAATAGCTTCATTTTTTGCTGATGGTGACATTTTTGATAACACCATAGTGTTCTTTCTCAGTAAAACTGGAGAAAATGAGGAACAGAAAGTGAATCATTGAGACATAGTGGTATTTATTTTTTTGTGAGAAGGAAAAGTCTGATCAGATGGTTCTAGTCTTGACCAGACAACTATTTCTAAACTTCAGTCTTTTCAAAGAGCAGCAAGGGGGTAGTAGTTTGCTGTATTTAAAATCCCTTGCTATGCCATGTTCCAGGTAGCACTATGATAGTTAAATACAGCTACATCCTGTTTGTATTGAATGGAAATGACTAATGATGCAAGATGTGAACTAATACTTGTCATGCCATAGTATAGACAAGTTTATATTAAATATCCAAAGCATTGTTTGAAATAATTGGGAGTGAAGAAGGGCCTTGCAAGGCTCTCTGTAAGATAACAACAGATTCTGACCTTGGGGTTCAGGCATAGCCTCTCTCCCCTCCCCCTGCTGTTTGAAGTGCTCAATTTTGTCTCTCTTGATCACTGCCTTGCAACAGGCTTGTGAGCAACTAGATTCCACGTTTTAGAACATCTTTATACTTCTGGCTTTCAGTTGGAAACTAACTAATTAGTGTTGTAATTTAACGAACAGTTCTGTTTCTGGAGTACTGGGCTTATTTCTTGTTATCATAAAACTCCAAATGTAAACTCCAACCATTGGTTCTGCAAAGCTCAACCTGTGAAAACTCACTGTTGTACTTGGAGAAAGCTTCTTCCAACCTACCTTCATCCCAGCTCCAGCCTCTAGCAAGTAGGTCATCTGCATCATTAGAGTTAGATAATACCTGAAAGCTGGACACATCCAGCCCTTGTGGAGGCCTCTTGTACTTAGCTAGTGAGGAATATGAAGATGAATTTAGAAAAACGCAATAAGGCAGCAGTCCATTGCCAGTTCACCATGATCTGTACATCATCAGTTTGTTCCTGTGCTTATTTCTGCTATTACTGATTACCAGACAGTCTATTTCATGTTTCATTGCTTGTGAGGAGTGACAGAAAGAGGGAGAACCCTGAGTGTCTTCATCTTTCAGGTACTAGCCTCCTTACAAATGCCCCCAGGTACACACCATGTTTGAATCTCTAAATAGATCTTTTGGGGACAGATCTGGTCTTGTAGACAACAACAGAGTACTGTCACACCCAAGCTACCTTTCCTGAAACATTTGCTGTCATGATTCTTGATGTCTTTTTCTCAGTGTCCTTGAGCTATACCCTCTCCAGATTTGGATATGCTGGTAATGAAGTTCCAGTTTTGTTGCACATCATAGACTAAGGGTAGCCTCTTCCTATTTGTTACTTGTATGTACAACAAACTGAAAGAGCTGTGCAGCCTATACTCTGTGGGTCTACCTGGGGTAGCGATAAAAGGAGGCTGTTGGTGATTCTGAGGCTATTTCTCTTGTGGTATCTAAGAGTAACTTTGTGGCAAGTCAGTTTTTATATTCTTGTCATAAATGAGCCCCCTAAATAACTACTGAAGCTGCTTAGGCCATGATGCATGCCTTACTGTCCCTTTAGTAACTAGGGAGTAGTAGGTCTGCTGTGGACCCAAGTCTGCAGCTCAGTCAGATGCTGGTGCTCAAGAGATGCTTGGGAAATGCCCAGCTGCTGTCAGGTTTGCTCTCTGTGGGTTGCGGTATGATATTAGACCCTCCCAGGAAAAGAAGGCTGCCTTGAAGAAGCTTGTCTGTCCCCCTGCAGAGATGACCCAGGTCACCTGTGCTAATGTGGGTGTGCAGAGCCCTGTCCATGCCCAAGTGCACCATGCTGGGGAGGGAGAAGCATTGCAAGGACTGACTGCAGCCAAAGCTGTCAAAGGCAACAAGGGTCTAGCTTTGTCCTTCATAGTTACCCCAGATATGTGCACTGCAAGGGCTAGAAACTAAACTCTGTACCAAGCTAGTGTACTGTAGATCTTGTATGTATATAGTTTTTAGGGACTGATGAAATTAATCCAATACAGTCTTCTGGTGTGAACTCAGTTATGCTATTATGAAGGTGTTTATTTCAATATTGCCTAAAGCGATTGTATTTTCCAGGCCTGATGCCTTAGACAATGTTTATGTAGGCTTAGGGAGAAAATGAATTTAGTAAGGTACTTAATTCTATTATTCTTCTATTGCTACTTAAGGAAATAATTTTCCCTTCATTTTTACCTATATTAAGAATTACAATCATCCAGACAGAATTAGAATGTTGCCCTGTGATTTGTGTGGCCAGCATTACATCTCACATGTGTTCTCACAACAGCAATTACAAATTCAAGCTATTTGCTATTTGTCCTTTTTTATTTTTTTTAAGAAAGCAAAGATTACATGCAATTTTGAATGTCTGTCTTTCACTCTCTGTTAAACTTTTAAGCCAACTACATTTGTGAGAGGTAGATTTCTTGGAGATGCTAAGCTTCTCCGAGGTTGTTTTTTGTTTGTTATTGTGGTGGGTTTTTTTGTTTGTTTGTTTGTTTGTTTTTTTTTTTTTTTTTTTTTTTTTTTTTTTTTTGACAATAGGTAGCCTAGTGAGATGCAAGAGAGCCTTTACTGAAGGAAAAAAGATTGCAGTCTGAGCTCTTCCTGTAGCTTTGAGACTCATGTTCCAGGGAAACTGCATTTTACTGGCTCAGGTAGTTATGAAATGACTTAGGTTGTGCTGCTATGTTTTTGACCTCTCAAATTAAACTGTTGGTTCATTTCTAGATATTTTTCTGACCAGAATCTGGAGCAGACACAGTTCAATCTCGTCTTTAGCCCAAGATCACTTTGTAATACTGCAGGAAGTGCATGATGAAGAGAAAGGAAAATGTCTTTTGTATGTGTGGTTTTCTTTTTTTGACATATATTATGGAGAGAAGCACGTTGTCATATGTTAAATTCCTTTGTGTTAAAATAATTTTAACTTTCTTACTCCTTTTGCTCATGTAGAGTGTTGAAATAGTGACTCTTCAGAGACCTGGATATTTGTATGATCCTTATTGTTGTCTTGCATGAAGATTGTATCCTTAATGGTATGTGCTACTCAATAGAACGCAAGAAAGAACTGTCACAGTTCAGTTTGTTTTGTTTTTGCTTTTGTTTGTGAAAATACTGTCTATGTGGTCCTACCAGTTATGCTGGTCACTTTTGCATATTGGTACCTGAGTATGTTTGTCTTCCGTTTGTTTCTTCATATTGACTTGATAAATGATGTATCATCTTCCTTGAGGTATAACATATTTCTTGTCATACATTTGGAGCATAAAGGAGAAAACACCTACACCAACTTTTTTTAGATTATTTATTCATTACCTTTGCATGCTGTCATTTTTTGTTTGTGAAAAAGTGCTGACCAAAAGTACATACTGAGAATCAGTATAAGATGTGTCTGATTGGAAAGAGGCAGACCCATATTTAACTGCTTTAAAAAAAAATCTGTTAACAAAAGCTTTCTTTTTTTTTCTTGCTGTTCTTCATACTGATATTTGTTAATGCTTTAGATCTGCAGAAATAGCATCTGCATACAGCTCTATTTTAAAGTATGAGGTTATACTCATGTCAACCACTGCTCCTTAGTTCTGCTGGCAGCTTTCTGACAGAGGCAGAGCGGGTGCATCCGCTAGGCTTCAGCATCTGCGCAGTGCGAAGCCTGGGAGAGGCAGCAGGGCTGAGCTCGCTGCCACGGGTCACAGTGTCAGCACTCACCGCGTCTCGAGGACCACGCTGAGCTGATCCTGGCGGCCAGACGTGCAGGATGCAGAAACGCAGATCAGAGCGACGCTGAGTGGATTAGCCCCGTGTGGCCAGGCGAGCGGGTCAGGCACCCGCCGTGCTTTGGCTTGCGTCTGAGGCCACTGCTGCGGACATGGCCTGCGTGCCTCGGCTAGCCACAGGTAAAATGGACCAGACTGCTGCCCCTCTTAGGAGTGGAGGGGTGAAATTCGTACAGGCTGTTCGCACAGCACAGTGATGACCTTTGTAGTTGCTAGAGATGTTGACAACCCCTCTTCGTATGGGTGTGGCATGTGTTATCTTATCTACAGCTCTGATGGCCAGCAGGTGAAGGCCTGGAGGTTCAGGGCTTCTACCCATTCATATTGATCTGGAGGGTGTAAATTTATCTCAGTGCTCCGAGCTAGCTTGTTTCTCCTTATCTCATAAGTAACACGATAATCTTCTGCCTTGGGAAACATTGTGCTAGGCCCATTTGTGCTGTCTGCGACTCCAGCACTCAGCAGTACTGCTGATGCTGGCAGCTTTCCCTGCTGTTGTTGGCTCTGGTGCATCTATTCAGCTCTGCCCTGCTCTTTGGAACTGCAGGGCTCCGAGGGAGTGAGCGGTTATCCACAGCGTGGTTGCATCCCCTTCTGCGCTGCCGTTTCTCACCTCTGCTGCTTGCCCGAGCAAGAACAGCCAGCACTTGGCTCGCATTACACTGCTACTGCTACTAGGTGTTGGCCTTAACAGTATCTAGAAAATGTAATGTCCTGTAGCTACCTCTTCACTTCCATGAAGTGGTGCACTGCTGGAGCAGGAGTACAGGACACGCTTTGTATGGGTTTGTGTCTGAAAACCGTTCTGAAGTATTCCACCAATGACTGCTATTTAGAGTAAAATTTACAGTTCTAGTTGTTTTCAGGTCCTCTTTGCATCTGTGAAGAGACACACTAGTAGAATAATAAGCCAATTCTCTTCCATCATTTGTTTCAAGATGACATTCCCTTTGAAATATTGAACTTCATAGGGATCAGCTATGTCGTTTTAGTTTCAGTTCACGTTAGATGTTTAGCTTAGAATCAAGTTATGACAAATCCTTAGACGACTCGTAAATCCAAAGAGAGTGATAGTTTTCTTAGCAAATTGTCAGTTAGTGTTAAATATTTTCACCAGTCACTTCACATATCCATTAGCTCCTTAAACAGCTGAAGTTCAGATTTGAATGAAATCTAATGTGTATGGCTGTTCCTTGTCTTTCAATTTAGACTACTGCTATGAAACTTGGTTACCTTTTAATGGCAAATGAGTTTTTTACCGGATGGCTCTTCTTTCTCAGGAAGATCACGGTTTTGTTTTCTCATGTCTGAACAGTCTTAGTCTTTCGGGAGTCTGCTGTACTGGTCTCCAGATCAATGCAGGCCTGCTTTCCTTGCATCTTATTGCTGGGAGTTGTTGCTTTTTAATGGGGACAATTCAGCACAGCTATTGGTATGAGGAAGAGTCAACCCATCATGTCTTCTCATTGCATTAATAATAGCAGTGCACCATTTTGCTGGTGGGCCAAGCTCCTGCTAGTGGTATCTTAAATGGCAAGAAGGGTCACTCATGACCTCTGTCTTTCTTGCTTTAAGATCTTTCCTTGTACTGCTCTGTTTCAGCCCTTCCTTCTCACTCCTTGAGACAGACCCCTTCTTTTAATTGAGAGATGTGGGCATTTCTCACTGCGATATCAACTCCTTTTAATTTTAACTGCAAAGAAAGGGGCAAGAACAGTGATTAACAGTATTAACTAAAATTATAACCAGGAAATACGGCCAAAGTAAAACAAGATATGGACATGTACATGTGAATATCCTATCAAAGCTACTGCAACTATAAAATTCTTATAAAATGTGAATCATCCAGTCCTACTGTTTGTAGAGGCTTTGAAGAATTTGGTGTCAGTTTGATATGATGAGCTGGATTCTTGTTTTCTCTTACAGTCAAGACTTAAAGGCTTGTTCATTATAAATCTGTCAGGTCACAGTGAGGTCTACATCTTTTCTAGTTTAAAGATTTCTAATTTAAAAAACTTTTGGACTTTTGTGTGTGTGTTCCTTGAATGTTTGCCTATTATGCTGAAAAGTCAGTAATCCTCTGCTGTTGCTGTAAAGCAAACCAAGGAAATAACATATTTAAGTAACTGCAACTTAATTGCCTTGGAGACAATAGACCTAAATTCTCCCTGTGTAGCTGTCTTCATTACTTCAAGGCCTGTGTAAAACTGCTAGCAAGTCAAAAAGACCTATTTATTCACTCAGTAGGCTGCTTATGCTTCCTTGGAGGGAAGGGGGGAAAAACAAACACGTGCAGAATAGGGCTGTTAGGTCGGTGTTTGTCTGATGGAGAAAAAAACAAAGAATATATTGATCTGTGGGAAATGGAAAAAATGCCTGCTTATAAGCAGGCTTTTGGGGATGGTGAAGATGCTATTTCTATCTGCTCTTATCTTGAATAGTCATCAGATACATGCATGTAAGGTACATGTATAAATGTTAAAAAGAGGACTTCATGATAACTGTATCTTTTGCAGTTGCATCTATCTGTGTGAAGGAATTCTAAGTGGAAAATTGACTTTAAGTGGCAGGAGCCATCTCGATTAACATACACATGCAGTGTTGAACTCTGCAGGAATCAAAAATGTTTTCTGAATTGCCCAAGAATGCCTATCTAACTACAGTTCATATGTTTCTCAAAAATAAGTTACCTTTAAAAAACAAAACAAAGCTCTCCAAGTCTTTTCTTCCTACTCAGCAGTCATTCAGTGCAATGAAACAGGGAAATAAGAATACTTACAATATGGACAGTTTGCATAGGTTACTTCCAAAAAAAATACTTGCTGCTTCTGAAGTTTTATATTTCCTCATTTCCTATGGATGCTAATGGGTAACTAACATCTTTTCTTTGATAATACCATTATGAGTGCCTTGAAAAAGAATAATGTAAATGTGTTTTTCCTCCCAATTTGGAGTGCTTTGGCAGATGTCATCTATTCTGAGCGTGTGTCACATAAATGCAAAGAGAATGATTTCAGGGCAATCTGTCTCAAAATGAACAAGAGTATTGGGCATCTGATACACATTAAAAGCTCATAATTTTCCTTAAGATGTAAGGATGAGTGTTGAACAGAACTGTATAACAGAAGAGCTGAAGTATTGGGGAACTCTTTTGGAATCCAGTGTTAGCACCATGGCAGTCAGTCTGGACTGGGACCTTTGATTGCTATGATGGTATGCAACACTAATTCATAGCATGCTGTGAGTAAGTAACAGCATACACAGAGAAGGAGCAGTGTACCCTGTGTACATGATTGTTTTCCTCACTTGGTTCCTGTTCTGATCATTTCCTTCCACTTTTATACTCTCTCCTTTCTGTTTGTCCTTCCCCTTTTGAGACTTCATGGGAAACTTGCAGCAGAAAACGCACACGCACAATCACATGGCTGACCTAACTCCCCCTCTCATCAAAGGCCCATGGTCCTCTCAACTGATAGTGACTTTGGTTAAATGTACTGATAAACACAAGACCAGGAAAGAGCTGTGCCTGGCACTGAAGTTCTAACTCTGCAGACGTGGGAGTATACGCTCATTAAAGTGAGGCTATACGGAGTTTATGCCTTGGCGTAATGATCTTCTAATTTCTTTTCTTTCCCCTTTTTTCCTCCCTTCCTTTTTCCTTAATTTTGGTAATGTAGCGCGCTGTCACTTACTAGTGATCAAACAGTGGCCAATTCTACAGCCAAATGGACAGAGAATATGTGAAATGCAGTTGTACTTCTATCAACGTTGTGTGTTATGTAGGTGGTTTATGGTCTGTAAGGAATTGCCCATGTATTTCCACACACCCGGTCAACCTCTTGTTTAAGCCTTCTGGGGAAACGTAGACTCTTTAGGACTGCAGAATATGCATCTGTGGTCTTTAAAATACATGTTTTCTTTTTTAAAAAAATTACCTTTTCATTGTCAAATACTTTGTGTATTTCAAAGTAACTGTGCGATGAATGATACCTTCTCCACCCCCTTTGTGGCTGACCCTCAAAAAGAGGGTAGGTTAAATTTGGGTGGAATTTTAGCACAAGTTGAACCTTCTTCTGAACTCTTCTTTTTTCTGTTTAGTGCTTTAAATGAGTAATAGCTTTAATAAGTATTTACAAAAGGAGGCAGAATAAAATAGTTTACGTTCTCATATATGTCTGAGTGACTGAGTTTTTCCAAACATTCAGTATGCCTTTTCTGTACAACCTGGCTTTTTTGTCAAAATCATAGTCAGATTATTTAAATATTTTTTTCTTAAGGGACCAGCCTAACAAGCTGTGTGAAAAAGGCAAGTTTTCAACATAATATTAGACTGTTCACACAATGATATAGTTATACCTATGTCCTATTTTTATAGGAATCTGTACATTATTTCTTCAGCCTTATTGCATTTGAAAAGCATCTAGAGGAATTACAAAACATTCTTCAGTAATAAGAAATTTCATTTCTGATTTATGTTAACAGTAGCTCTCAAATGTTTGCTCTTCACTAGAGGTAACAATAAAAACAGAAGATATTTTCTGTTCCAATTCTTAATGAGCAGAGGTGGGGAGGAAATTGCCTTCTCATGAGGGCTTACTTGCATGTCCTTTCCTATTGCACATATTGTAATAAATATGGCACTTAAATCCAGGTTAAGACCAGCTCTCTTTACAAATCTCAGATAAAAGGATTTCTTCTGAAGTGCATCCAGGAGTTAGTAGAGTACTAATAGCTGTTAGGTTCCAGGCAAAGCTGGTAATTAAACCTTCTGGAATATCTCGTGTTAGAGGTGTAGTATATTCCCCAGTTCTCAGCTCACAATGCCTCATGTATTAGTGTGAATGGATCCATTAAAATACCTCTTATCTCCATGCTCTGAGGTTTTCTGTCCTCCTGAAATCATGTAGCTGCTGTCTGTTAAAAAGCCTTTAAAGAGCTTCCTGCATCTGATCTGTTTTTTTCTTTCTTTCTTTCTTTCTTCTTCTTCTTTTTTTTTTTTTTTTTAGGCATCTTACTGTCACGAATCAGCCAAGAGAATAACTGTTCAGCTGTGGTAATTTTCTGCTGGTGAACACTCTTCAGTTTATGTGGGATATAGTGGGTAAGAGTGGACGGAAGGAAGGGAAGGGGAGTGGGCAGTGTCAGACGTGGCTCTTTAGGGTCCATTGGAATTTCACCTTTTGACTTGTACGATAGCAGAGTTAGACTAACACCAAGCTGATTTGCCTGTGTTTTTATCTTCACCAAGTGGTACTTGGAATCTGTTCACACGTTTCAAGGTATAACTCTCTGTAACGTCTCTAGCACAGGGATCACAGGACTTCAATTTGGTTGTGGAATGTAAATACTACTTTGCATAGCAGATTTTTTTTTTTTTTTTTTTTTTTTTTTTAACCAAGGAATTATGTCACTGGCTCTTACATTACTTTAGTTTGGATGTGTTCTGCCTAAGGGAGAGATCACTTCCAGGGAACCTCACTTTTCAGCCTGTGATTCTTAACTTCCTTAGTGCTGGCAGTCTGATCATAGAAACACAATATCCTCACAATGCTAAGGAGGCCAGGGAGGATATTACATTTTGAATAATCATATATTGTCCCCACCATAAGTAAAAGTGACAATGCAAAGTTCAGATTCCCTCTTGTGCATATAATGTGTTGAATTTCATCTTTTCTCTTTTCTTACGAGGCCTTGAGTTTGTGTTTTGTTTTGTTTCTTTGTCCTTGAACCCTGTGGCTCAGGGGCTGTGAGATGCATCATCAACTCTGACAGAATGGAGTGGAAGAAGATGAGTTTCATGGCCATTCATGCCTCCTAGCTACTTTTGGCTGTCATAAAGAACAGATGAACCATGGGCTGTCACACAAATATAGAGCAGATCCCACAGCCTTGCTTTCTGCATCTGTCAGTGGTCCTGTGCTGAGCTTGACAGAGTTTCCTAATTCTGATCGTCAGCTTTTGGCTTTGTATGGCAGAACATTCCTATTAGAAAAATCATTGCAGTACTCTGTTGGCAAAAGTGCACTAACTGAATGGTGTGGCAGCTGACTGAGAAATATTAACAGGTAGATGTCTGTAGGAAATAAACCGTGAATCATGGTGTTCCAGAAGGATTGGGACTAGACCAAATTACCATCAACCACTTTTGTTTACAAACCAGAAGTAATAAAGCATTCTGTGTATCTGTTTACTTGTTCTCTTTTGGGGGAAAGGAGATGGGTAGTCAGCTCTGTGTGTATAATTTAACAAGGAAGACCAAATGGAGGTGGCTGTGTGGGTGTAGCTGAATACAGTCAGATTTCTGGGTGAAAGACTTGTGAACATCCATAGAATGGGAGATTCTGTCCTTGAAAGTGATGAGACTGCGTAGGTATTGGGGTTCGTACTAGGTATAAACATTAAGTTTCCAGTGCGATGTTACAGCAAAAGGCTAATTTAATCCTTGGCTAATAAGATTAATAATTCATGTTTTGCAAAGAAAATTTAAGAGTAATACAGAAATTCTGTGTGGTTCTGTTGATATCTTTTAAAAAGACACTTGAGAATCTGGAAGAGGTGCAGAAAAGGACCACAAAATTATCAGTGCTGAAAAAATGCTGGGTAGTGACTTAATGTGGAAGGGATGGGGCATGAGCAGCTTCTTATTTTTACACAGTTGTTTTATGCATTTGTTTTATTATTTATTTGCAATTATTGGGTCTTTGCCCAGGTAACTTTAGGACAGACTGCATTTCATCCAAAGACAGATGTCTGAAATAGGTCAGGTGGATTTGTGATAGATTGCTCTGTCAGATCCATCTCTGAGACAGGTTGCTCTCCACCAACAGAGCAATGTCATGAGTTGATTGGAAGCAGGCAGCTAGCTGTTAATAGCTAGTGAAAGATGATCAGGAGAAAACAGGCTGAGAATGAATTAGATTCTCCTATCCCCTAAATTAGATAGTAGAAAGGAGTTGCAAGGGGAAGATGGCAAGCTGGGGAGATGATCATTACTTATGTCTCTTCAGAAATGGCTTTTAAAGTTAAATTGTCGTGGTTGAAGCCCAAGAAAAAGAAGAAAACTGAGTGCCTGGGTGAGCATTTCAGCTGTGAACAGGGAAGGACTGCATTTAATATATATTGTTCTTTCTGTGTGACTTACTCAACTAGAACTCTGTCTATAATGAACAAGTTGCAGGCTGGGCAACTGGCAGGACGCTGATTAATCAAGAAAGATCCACCCAGGAAAATCTTGTGTGGGAGGAGAGATAAGAGGTTTTGTCTTTAACTGTGTAGAGCTTAACCTGGCAGCTAGATATCTCCAAGGAAATGTCAGATAGGAGGATTGAAATCTCCAGTTTGGATAAGGAGAGACAGGCCTGGAATAGGGAGGTAGATCCATGTGCTCTTTCTGTAGAGAGGATAACTGAATTCTTGTGGCTGGAAGAAATTGCCCAAGAACAAATAGGAAACAAGATGAATACTGCTGGCAGAAGGGAAATATTTCATTAGGACCTCTCTCGCCTCTGAAAGATGAGGAGAAATAGGATACCAGGAGGGTTATATCCATGGAGTGGTTAGTGAAGTGGTGAATGAGGTGCCAACAGGGGCAAGGCCGAATAGCAATAGCTCTAAAATTTTACAGCACATAGATATCTGAACTTGTTCAAGGAAAGGTTGTCTGAGCTTTCAGGCCACACAAATCCTTTATCTACTTTTTTTTTTTTTTTTTTTTTCCTTCCCCCTAGAGTATGGTAGATATTTTTCCATATCACATGTCTTTCTATGTGGAAATAGAAGTGTGGAAGATGGGAATGTTGCAGAAATCAAGCAGTCACTTTGAGGATGTGTTCCAAAGGTTAATCCACACCATCATTACAAACATTCTTAAATGGCATGTTTGAAGCCTGTGACGAAATTCAGGAAGGCTAGGATTTTACATGTTTGGATATAAACTGATTTCAAAGCTGCGGGTTTTTAAGATTTGCTAATCTGCTTCTGATTTAAAAAAATACATATTAAATTTGAACATGCAGATCTTAGGTATTCATTGAAAAGGAACTGAGCCAATAATTTCTCTCAGAAAAGACACTCTTGGATAAATTATCACATCTGCTTTACACACTGAGGCTCCTGGGTTCAAGCCCCAGTGGAACCAGCACCAGGAAATCTTTTGGAGGTTGGACTAGATGATCTTCAGAGGTCCCTTCCAACCTTACTGATTCTATGATTGCTCTGAAAATAAGAGATAGCTTGAAGTGAAAGTAGAATACAGCAATTGGCAGGATTTCTGAATTCCACCTCTTCCCTGGCATGTGATCATATTTATTAAAATGCTCTGCCTACAGACTTTTTGCACAAAGTTGTGGGCTTTGTATGTATGTTGTGGTGGTATGGTTTCTGGAATTGCTGTGCTAAGTGCATAGAAAATAGCCTTAGTTCACTGCAGATTTTGTGTACATAAGAAGTCTCTAACTTTAGTTCTGGGTGCAATTTGTGATTTTTCAGAGCCCCCTCCTCACCCCCCAAAGTTATCGATCATGAGGACTACATCTATAAAAGATGTTAGTTAAAGGTATTTTACATCTTTAAGTTTAGAAATCCATTGTAGTAAAAATCTTGTGTGACAGTATTAATATTCCGTAATACACATGTGCTGAGCCAGTAGGTGCAGAGAGAAGAAATGGTTAAGAGATGAATTCTGGATTTCTGCATTAAGATAGCTTGTGCCAACAAGACAATTTTAAAAGCTCATTGACAGAATAAAACTTCCAATTTTATACAGCCATCTAAATAAAGTTTGACTCTTATTTTTATTTTTCATCCTTTTATAACTCTACCTGGAGCCAAATTCCTAGACTGGTTGGTGCTTTCTCGTGGAATCCTGTGACTGACAAAGAAGAGATTGTTGTGCTGGGTGTTTGCATTAACTGTCCTGACAACATTTGGCCTGAGCACAGACAGATACAGTTTCTAATGCAGCCACTCTTTCATAAGGCTTTTATGCCAAGAGGACCTGGAAAAAGGGCTTAAGAAATGGGTTTTATAGTGTCTTTGGAATTGCTGTTGTGTACTCCTCCATAAAAATCAAAACCGCATAGTCCAGATTACTCCAGAGGAGGGAGTTTGTCGGTGTTTGTTTTTAATTATGGAACCCTAAAAAGAAAAGGGTTGGTTCATTTACCAATTAAGTATAAGAAAACAAGAAAATCTGCATTATAGTTAATTTCCTAGCAAAGCCCTGGGCACAGAAAGAAAGATTTGTTCTGGTGTAGCCCTGTGAAGTAAAGTTGTTCTGTACTGCTTAACATGGGCTCATTAGACTTTTATTTTTATAAGTACCTCTGTGAAAGAGCCTGTTTGGCTGTGTATATATTATTTGGTTTAATAGTTTGATGTTCTACAATACTACATTTTAAGTTTTAAGCAGCAGTAAATCCATACTGTAGATAAGAAAGTAGGATGATAAATTTATTCCCTTTTCATGGTAGCCATAGCAAGTTGTTGATAAATGTATTTCCAGTCAATCAAAAAGAGCATGGAACACACACGGTTTCCTTTTATTTCTAAAAGGTAATAAAAATACTATTTAAATAACACAAGTATATTTATTTTTCTGTATTTGCAGTTTGGAAAGATATCCTGTAAATGGGAGTAGATATAAAAGGGCTGTATTATACTTACCCTAATATATGGCTATATAGAAGATACATGGAAGAAGTTAATGACACTTCTAGATTCTCCATTTGCCCAAGTTTGTGATTTACTACTGGTGACTTTTCTACTTTCCCGATCAGTGCTACTTCTGAATGCTTGCATCTTCTGGAAATAGTATTGAAAAGGCATGTACTTAGAGTGGGAGATTTTCTTCTTTCCTTTGAAACTCAAGTTGTTGGCTTAATCATCAAAGAAGTATGATGTTCTTGCTTGACTCTTTCTGAGCAAGGAAAGAACTTAGTGTGAAGAGAACACAGTTCTTTTGCCTGTGTACCTACTGAGTTTTTGTGTAACAAGTTGGATGTTCAGCTTGGATAACAAGTTGGTGGGAGGAGCGAAACATGACATAGTGTAAAGAAGTGTTTAATTGTAAGGCTTATTGACATTTTTCTTTTCTAGAACTAATTGAATTTTTTTCTCCTTTTTCCTTTTCTAGAACTAATTGAAATTTGTTCTCTTTTTTTTTTTTTTTTTTTCGGCAGAGAAAACAACAACGAATGAAGAGTAGAAAGAGATGAAACTTTATTTAAAAACAAAAATGTTTGTTTGGTATAGTTTCCAATATCCCTTGCTTGAAAACAATTGAAGTCTAAAAAAGAATCCCTCACTTTCATTGCATGTTTTTAAACCAGTAAATCTAAAACTCTGCCTCTGCACCCAACACCCCATCAAGTACCTGTGAGTTATGTGGCTCGTTCTGCCCACTCTGTTTAGTTTTCTGCCGATGGGTTTTTAAAGATCCTGAAAGCTCTCCAGGCACCTGACTCCAGAAATCTAAGAGGCAAAGCGTGCCTAAAGAGCAGGATGCCTAAAAAGGACCTGTGTGCTACTCTCTTGGAAAAGTGTAGAGTTGGGTGTGTTTTTTACTGATGTGAAACAACTGTGGATCTATTGTGCAATTGCACAGCTGAAGTGTTACTTTTACTTTTTTTGGAATCTTTCTGCTTCCTGCCAACCCTGTTTCACTGGGATCTCTGAAGGGTTGCTTAAATGGAGCATATGCTGGCAAAAGGTCCCTACTGGAAAGTATTTTTAGCATGTGGATTGTGTAATGGACAAAAGCATAGTTCAGTTATTGAATGCAAAGTAGATGAGTATTGTCTGATTGTTTTTCCTCCTTCCCCCTAGTCTGGCAGGCAGGGGCCTACCACTATGTCAGTCTAATAGTGAAAATAGTGGCAGACCTCACTGGCCTTTCCCTAGAGTCTAGAGAAGTTTGTGCATCTTGTTGTCTTTAAAGATACTTTCATAGATGTAGCTTCCTTCTCCCCTTAGTAGGGGGGAAGGGAGCAGATGGGGAAATTCAAGCTTGCCACTAAAAGGCAAAATTTTTCTGCGCTGATCTGTCTAGTGTTGGCTTGAAATTGTGGGGCTTTCTTACAGAGCTATTTGTCTCATTGTTCATAACCTTAAAATAGTTGCTGTGTTTCGCTTTGCTGTAGAAGGAAGCAGTCAAAATAATCGGCTTTGCTTCGGTAGTTAGCAGCGAAGGTAACAGTTTCTGCATAGCTGCCTGTAACCCAAAGGGCAGCTGAGATCCCTGTAATTGGGTTAGTGCACCATAACTGAGTGGTAAGTGTGCAGCATAGATGATCCCCTTCCAGTGGCACATTCGTGACTTGCTTGGTTATTACTACGTTAAGTCGTGTAGCCAAGTGGTGCCTTTGGCTACTGTTGAATCTGGTTTGCTTCCAATTTGGGATTTTTGATAAGTGAAGTGAAATTTAGTAGAAGAGTAAATATAATCTGCCTACACAAGTCAAGTAGTTATGTTTTCAGCCACTGACAGGAAGGAAGAACAATGCTGCAGGGGTGACAAACTCATTCTGTGGTGAGAGCTGCAAGAGCTGCACAGTAAACATTTTTAATTATAATTCACAAAACAGGATATAAAAGTAGAACAGTTTGTTAGCTTTAATCCACAGCAAATCTCGTCTTGATAGCAAGCAAAGGTTTGAAGGTGGGAAATGGCCTTTTTATAGTAAATAAAAATTTTAGAAAGTAAATTAGAGCATCTAATTTTAGAACTATCTATATTCTTTTCTTGTTTGCCTATTTATTTATATGTACAGGTCTGAGATTAATACAGAGTGATCTGGAATGGTTCTAACCAGGTAAGCAGTTTTCAGTCTCTCTTTGTAGCTAGCATTGGTTTATAGTATATTCAGACAGAGTAAAATGTTTTTGGTTGTATCATATGCTTAAAAACTGCGTTACTTATCTTTTGCATTCTGCAGAACTGAAATCTGGCTGGAAATGTTTGTTTTCTGAACAGATGCTGTGGCTGTGAAATTGTTCCTCTAAATAGTTTAGTTCCAGGTTCTGTGTAACTGGCCATTTCCTTGTTAAGAAGGGATGGGAAGGGTCTGTGGACTTGGGGACATGAAGTTCTTTTCTTTCTTTTCTTTTGCCGTGAATGTTCCCCCTGTTTCATGTATGAGAGCAAAGTAAGAGACGCTGACTACTACAGACAGGCACACAAACACGCACATACACACAATTCCAGTATTTAAATGTACTGGAATGTACTGGCAATTTTACAGTTGTGTATTTTGACCCTCATAAGGAAGAGTTAGACAACCACTACTTAATAGCCCTCACAGCAATCAGCTGTCTCATGTGAACATGCTGCTGCATAGCAGTATCAGCTCCTGAACTTTCCCAAGAAAGACCTTTAACTCATTTTCTTTTAAATGGCACATAAATTCATTACAGCAATGCTTGAGAAACTTTTGTCAAACTTTCTAACATTGAGGCTTCATTAATTTTATCTCTTACCAGTTCTTTTTTCCTGTTAATATATTGATTCCATCTGCTTATCAGGTAAAGTAGGTTTAAAAGCCCTCTCTGTGCTTTTTCTCATTTCAGTGTTTTCTGAATCTTCTTCCCACATCCAGTAACTAGAACTTGAGTTCTCCCCCCTGCTCCTGCAGTTCTAACCTGTATTTTTGCATGTCTCAGTCCAGTTCCATTCCCCTATGAAATTTGAGAGTTATGTTGAAACTCTCCTGCAGGATAGGAGTTGTTGGTGGGAATGAAGCTACTGAAGAACTCTGCACCTAAGAGAAAGGGCCACCGAGCTACAGCTCTGGGTCTTCAGCCTTTGTTACTGGCAAAAGACTGGCCTTCAGCTTTCCGAGTAACCTGCATATTAAGCAGTGATCAGATCTCCTTTTATTGTCTCTGTCATAACTTTGAGATGCTCAATCTCATTTATGTACAAACAGAAGCTCAGGGATGAGGAGGAAGCACAGCTGGTGTAGGGTCTGTCACAACAGCATGCTGAGCCCTGCAAGGGAGTGAGTTTTCTCAGGGGTTGCGGCATGAACTTCTCCAGGAACCTGGAACCTTCCCAAACCTCACTGCTTTCTGTTCCAAGTGCAACACCCGCTTTTCAGCCGTGCTTTCCGTAACCCAAACACAAAGCCAGTGCCTCCAGAACAAAACTTTTTACTCAAAAGGCAGAGAAGACAGAAGAGGGTACAAATGATCTGTGGCGCAGGATGACTACCTTGCCTTGGGCACTACGTACTCCTCTGCCTGGGTTTCCAGCCTGCTGCATCCCAGGCTGCTGCTGAAGTTCAGGAACCAAGGCCTGCTGGTCCTTCCAGGGCTGGTCACAGAGCTTGCCAGCAGGTGTTAGCGTTGCCTCTCTCCCACTACGTGGAGACCCAGTTCAGTCGCCTTTTCACTACAGACTCGAATCGGTCTGGTTTGTCACTTGGCACTGCAGAGTTGTGCCCCGCTCTTTCAGTCTGTACTGCCAGCCTGCTGCTGGGGGAAGAGGTTTCTATCCAGCAGGATCTTGTTCCTTTTTTTCATAATCACTTCCTCACACACTGTACTGTGGGTTTTCCTACTGATCTCTGTCATCTTTATCAGGCACTTTTAAAAATGTTATTTATTCTTATTCATTTGCTAAAAAGCTGTACAGTTAGCAGCACTGTGTGGTTGGTTTAATGTTTTGTGCCTTTAAATCCTGTCCTTGGATGTTTCATGGCCTGCCTGCATGTCCTTCTCATACTAACATTGTGTGTCTTCTGTAGACCTCCAGGAGTGGGATTTTGGGTTATTATTATTTGAGTTTTGTGTGCTTGGGAGGGGTTTTCTGTTTGTTTTCTTAATAGAAAGATAGATTACAACTGTCTTCTCTCCCTCTGAAAGTTTTCTTCCTAATTCTAATATTGACAAATTATTATACCCTAAATGCTTATAAAGCTCTTAACTTCTAGCCAAGTGCTTTTATTATCCTTTGCTGCCCTTCACCCCTGCAAAAAGAGGGGGAAAAATAATGTAGAGGATGGTTTCAGGCCTGAGATGTAGCTAACTCAAGTAATCTGCCACCTTTAGGGATGTTAAGAGCCATATTTTAGACAATTTTTCTATTATTGGCCTCCTAGATTGCTAGCTGCAGTAAAGTCAACCGAGGAGAGCAATCAGATTGAGTTTGTTACTAGGAATATCTTGAAAACAAACCACAAAGGCTACTTTTAAGCAGTGGGCTGTAATTCATGTTCAGTTTAGAACCTCTGCATTTAAAAAGGAATCACTCCAGATTCTAATTTTGACTTGCTATGTCAGACCAAAGTGGATATACTTTCACTGTCTCTCTAACATGAAACACTATGACCATTAAAGTAAATAGGAGAAAGCAATAATTACAAAACTTACTAAAAAAAGATTTGTTTCTTAGTACAGTGTATTTTCTTTAAATAGGGGTTGTCTCGAGACCTGACTTCTTAATTGTTATTGTTTTTCTTTCTCTCCCCCCACCTTTCTGTTGTTGAACCATATTACTTGGCTTGGACCATAATGAATGAGTTCATCTGTGATCTTCCCAGAAGCTGAAGAGAGGGCAGAGTTCTGTGGTCTAAGTTTTGTTTGGCTTGAGAAAGCATGAGTTGAACTTGGAAAGTATCCTACTATCTAAAATATTCAACAAGTGGCCTCTGGAAAACATAGAATATCTTTAACTACCATTTTTTGAATACAGCCTTTTTAATAGTAACTTTTTTTCAGTGAAATTTTGTTTTACTAAAGGCTTTTTTTTTGGTTTATCTTTTAACAATAAAACAACATGAAGAAGTTGGAGTGGTTGCTTCTATTTTTATGCTCCCTACAGGGGGAAAAAAACTACAGGAGTAAAAACTACTCAAATACAATTTCAAAGGTATTTCCTATATGTGTAAATAATTTCCCACTACATCCAGCTACTTGTACACTTTCTGAGGCAGAGAATTTAGTACATGCGGCATTAGGTTTAGCTGAAATGTTTATAACCTTACTGCTTTTATTTGTTGTTAACTTCTGAAGGCTGTGGTCAACTGCAGCAAGCACAGTGCAAACATAAAACAAAGTTTGTCTTTTTCCCATGGAAGATTTTGCAGCCTAATGGTGACAGTGACCCTACAGTAGGTATCTTAGGCTTAGGGCGTACATTGTTGTGTGGGTCTATGCTTTAAATATACGTGTCACTACTTTATTTTGTTTCTTTAGGAAGTCAAATTTAATTCTAGTAGTGTTAACTTTGTTTAAAACCCATCAAGACTCACCTAAGAAATCTCTTCTTCCTTTGATCTGTATTTTTGTGTTTTTTAAGCTCTTCTGTATGCCCATCATTTGGGGGTTTTATAGACTTAAACAGCTCTAGGAATGTTTTTCCTCCTTATAGGAGTAAATTTCCTCAAATTTCCCTCACTTTGTGCTGCATATCAGATCTCTGTGCTGGAAAACTTCTAAGAACAAATCATAAATACGTTTTCTATCTTTGTGTCTAGCGTGATCCAGATAAGGAATCTGCAGTGAGGACTGTGTTTCAGTATGTTTTTTGCTTACATGCACAGGCATTTTTTTATTATTTATTTTGGAGGGAAGGGGGGAAGAGAGGAGAGGACAGCAAACCTTAACTAGAACCTGAGAAGTTCCTGTGTTAGCAAGATGAATTATGTGGGTATGTAGAAAGCAAAAGTGAATGACCTCTCTCTCTCTCTAACCAGACATGTAAGACAACTTACATTTTTATTACAATTCAAATTATGCTAAAATCATGTTGGAATAAGCTTTTCTATTAAGTTATTTTTGGATCATTTATTCTGTACTAAATTGATATTTTCCTTCTAAACATACAGTTTTAACACCATTTCCATTTGGGTAACTCAGTCCAAGCCTCTTCCACAATATGAAAGATCTTAAATATAAAAGATCCTAATTACTTCCTTCTGTCCTTACAAAATGAATTAGCAGTGAAAGCCATGTATAAATGTACAACTACCAGTTTTCAGGGTTTTTGAGGGTTATCAAGGAGGAAAAGCAAGTTGTGCTTTAACCTGTATAGAAAAAACCTAAATGTAAACTGGGAGTGATAAGCAGAGACCTAGCTCCTATTGTTGTTTTTGTTTGTTTTTGAGTTATGCTGAGGCTTACAAAACAGTCTAGAGAAAATGCCAGTGGGATTCCTTTGCGTGTATTTTAAGTACTTATACATGAGACCTTTGGATTTATTACCTACTGATAGCTTTAGCTTGGGAAGCCCTGAAGTGCACATTTCCACTATGGTAAACCTGAGCCTTTTTCTTTCTCCCCCTTGTTTTCTACTCTCTGTACATGCCTTACTACTTGGTCCTTTGCTGTTTGCAGATACCTTATGCATCATTTTGGCCACATACAGTTGGTGTGTTACAGTGCTTCCTGTCTCTGCAATAAACAGATGTGTTGTGCAGAAATCTGTTCGATATGCAAGAAACTACTCTTCAGTAGCATTACTATGTGGCAGTACTATTGCTGTGAAAGATCAGAACAAAAGTTGATGTTATGGGGTTAATGCATAAGCCCTTTGGATAGAGAGAAAATACTGTCTATCCATCTATAGAAGGAGAACAGAAGGAAAATATGCCCATGGGCAGTTAATGCGCTGTACACGTGCCCTCTAGCCTACCTGATGGTAGCCAGCTCATGCCTCTGTCCATGAGGCGTAAATAAACTGTGAGTTGCTCAAAGTTATGCAGCAAATTTGTGGCAATTTTTTTTTTCTCTCCTGGAGAAGGAAGGAAAATTCATCCCAAGCTAGTTCCCTGGATGGACAATCTGACCTTTCCTCTTTGGCTGTAGGGTACCTTGACTCGGTTAGCGTGTGCAGTAGAGGTGAGGCTTAAGAAGATGTGATGGGAAGAGGGCAGTGTTTGACGCAGGAGCAGCAACAGTATGTACAGGGAAGGAGAGGATAAAAGCTCTTAGAATGATCGGGACAAACAAGCAGTAGGAGTTGAAGAGCATAGGGAGAGAGAGGGACTTAAATATCTGAATCCTGAGTTGTCAGATTTGTCAGGTCAGAAGTTTGTTGTAAAATGTGTGCTGATAGGTGAAAGAAGGGATGGTTTCGAGAAGTTATTTGTATCATAAGAAACATCAGATGATACAAACGACTGATTATTTGGCTAGATGAGTAAAATCAAAAATGGGTAATAGATAACAGAAGGAAGAAAAGGTATGAGAATATGACAGTGTATGAAGAGAAACTGAGTAACTAGTGCTGTTGATTGTACTAGATAACGTTGGCAGGATGTGCAGAGTACACTGTATCAGGGCTTCATCAGCACTTCAGAGGAAAATACTTGTTTCTTGTTCTTGAATTCAGTCTTGCACAGGACTAAATTTAATTAGGCTTATTGTGAGGAATTCCTCCTGAAGGATGATGGTGCATGTGTGCATGCATGCAAACATGTGCCTCCCACCTCCTTTAACTGAGATAACTAAGGCCTCTGAAGGCCTTCAAACTCACTTGCCTTCCATTGACAATTATCTCTTGGAAAAGCTGCTTTTCCAGGCACCAACAATAAGGTGAGTATTTCAGGTAGGCAGAAACCTATCCTAGGGCTCTCCTTTTGCTCAGTCTAGTGTATCATACTGACCTGGTAAGAGAATTTATATACTATAGCATCTAATTCAAATCTACAGAATTTTCCTGTCCACTGAAGACTGGAAGGGGAATTCTGAGTCTTAAATGATGAGTTTTGTGATATAGTATTATAGAAGCGATTAGTTCTGCAGACAAGCAGTAGAACTATATATTCAAAACAATGCAGCATCCTATGCATTTAGATTATTTGTACATTTAGATTTTATTTGTTTTCTTGATGGCTTTAATCAGTGCAGAGAACTTTTCTATGAAGTTTCCCTCTTTCTATGAAATTTCCTTTTCTCTTGTACTCTGGCAATGTTTTCTTACTAGTCCTATTGACTACACATGCTGTGTTCATTCTTCTCCCTCTTAACATTGTCAGTGGAGGTGAACTCTTCAGAACAAGGAGAAATCCTGCCCTAATCTCTGAAGGGCAAAGCTGTGGCATAGAACTGAGAACCCACTATCCAAACCAAGCTTTGATAAATGCTATCTTTAACAAATATCTACCTGGAATTCAGTTGTTATTATTGAGCCACAGGAACAAAGGTAACTGTGGTGAGCTAACACTGTTTCTTCCTACTGTCATGAATGCTGTTTTTCAGGTGTAGGAATGTCTTCTAGGTACAGTTGTAGAGTACAAAGGGATGGTACTTGTACATGTGTTGTCTTACAGCTAGGATGTGAGCTGTTGTCATGATGCGAGCTCTGTTGGTATTAGGCAAGTGAGATAATAAGAGGATTTTGTGGTGGGGAGATGTTTGTTTTTCTTCATTTAAGTACTCTGCTCCTTCATCTGAGACATCTGAAGTGTTATGCAAATACAGCACTGAGTATTTTGCCATAACACTAAGCACACATGTTGCTACAGAGTTACAAGGTAAAAGACTATTTTTATCCCCTTTTAACTATGGGAGCAGAGAGACTTGCTCAGCTGTTTTCTTCAAGCATCACAGAGCTGGAACCAGGACAGAGTCATGGGACTGTACTCCCCTTGCTCCTCTTTCTACTTTTTGAATAATTTGATATAGCTTTGAATATGGTTTATACCTTTGAGCTTCCAAGACTTTTATCTTCCCTCCCTCCCCCCCTTTAACAGAGGGGAAAAAACCCACGGAGCTAAAGCTTTGGGCTTTATTTGTTATTTGGGCTTTGTGTAAACATAGCTGTTCTAAGAGAGCAAACTGTCAAGAAGAAAATCCTTGTGGTATGTTAAAGTTTCGAACTGCTCCTTGCCAACTTATTGTTGTGCAGGCTGCTCAAAGGGCATGCTAATTCATCAGTTCCTGTAATCAGGGAGGAGGGAAAGAATAGGAGGAAGTGAGAACAGGGTAAGGATGGGGAAGAGAAAAATCAAAAACTAGGAAAATGGTGGAGGGCATGGAAGAAAAAGAAGCAGATGTTTTTGAGTGGACCACTTACTGGTTTCTGGAAAACAATAATAAAATGTTAACTGAGAGCACAGGGAAAGTGTCTGTGTCCTTATTACTCTTGCCATCCTAAGCTAGAAAGCAGTGAGCAACTTCTCCTGCCGGTTGGCATGCGGAGTTTGTTGCAGCTGAGTTTCATGGTTGTGTTGCAGTTATCTTTGGTTAAGACCAGTCTTTTTTTAGGTTGGTCTCACCTTACCTCATCTTAAGACCTCTTGGAAGTGTTGAAGTCTGATCAAGCCACTCTAGGCCTTTTTTTTTTTTTTTTTTTTTTTTTTTTTTTTTTTTTTTTGTGAGGATGTTGGGACCAGCAAGAGGGTGGAAATCAATCTCAGATATAAGATATTTTAAATGCAGTGTCTGCGTGAAGGTAAATACTGGGTCACTAGTAAGCAGTAGAGCTGCTGTCCGTACAGCCTGCTGAACTTAAAGAACAAGACAGCACACCTGGAATCCACGACTAATGGGAACGTAGAAATCTAGGAGTCAAGTGAATATCTGGAGCAGGATTTACGACAGCAAATTGTATTAAAAACTAGGTAAGATGAATCCTGTGCCTTTTCTGCCATAGCACTGAGTACACTGAGGTCCTAATCTATGATGGACACAGACACCTAAATATATGCTAGTTATTTCCAGGCATTTGGAAGCTGAGTTTTTGAAGTTTGTCATGAGCTGCTGTGATTTAGCCATAGCTAAACTCTAGCTGCATTGGTACCCATGATTTTGATATTTTAACGAAGGTAGTGAATACAAGTTACAGAAAACCCTGTAAACATGAAAACTTAGTAACATGTTTCCTTTCTGTTAGTAGGAGCAAAATCTGAAAACATTCAGTCAGTAAAATGAGTTTGACTGTTTCTGATTTGGTCTTTTAGATATCCAAAAAAGTGAAATCAACAGGATGTTTCTCTTTCACTCTGTCTCTTGGCTGTTGCCGACACTTTCTTAAGCATCTGCTGAAAGGCTTATTCATGTCATAACTCCATTCAGGAATGATTACATCACTTTTGTTGTATTCAGTGGTCAGTGAAAAAAGATTGTTTTGTTCTGAGGTCTTGTTCTTTTTTTGCTGATGATGCCAATGTTAAATCGTTTAAATCTCTATGCTTGATCTCAGAGGTCTGTTTTTCTCAAACTAATATCTCAATCATATTGTATTTCTAGTTTGTTGAAATCTGTGGAGAAGAACAGTGTATGCTGTGCCACTCTTGGTATGTAGAAAATCCTTACACCCTAGACTCTAGATGCACTTCATTTCTTCCTGAAGTATTTATGGAGTTTAAACACTTTAACTCTTAAGGATTTAACCTTTGTTCTTCCACACTTTGAGATGGGCTTAGTGGTTGCCACTAATAAGTGTGCAATTCATAGACTGTGACTTGGTCTTAGTTTTAGTGTTCAAAAGCAGCAATTCATTGTATTAAACTGGTATTGGAAACTGGCTGAAATTACTGGGAGTTTGGAATTTGGGTTTAGTGGGTTCTTGACTCTTCAGGCCAACGGATGACATGGGCAGTCTCATTCTGTCCATTCTGAAATGTCTGTGTTGCAACCACATTGGTTGAGAGCCAGGCAACAAATACCTATGCTACAGCGTCCAGGCTTTTCTGCAGCCTGAAGAGGAAGATTTTTCTACTTGAAGATAAAAGTAGATTCTTTTAAAGCTTAGAGCATCTTGGCTTAGTGGCTTCAAATAGTCTTACGGGCTTTTTTGCTCTGGTTGCTGAAACAGTGTCCTGAGGTGAAGTGAGGGCCTGGAGCCCCACAGCTAGTCAATGGGATGGTGCAGAAATTTCCCAAGCTGTTGCCTGAGGTGCTCTGCTGCTCTGGCTCCTAGAATCTCTTGAATAGCAAACATCAGCTAGATATAGACTTTAAGCATCATTCCTTGTTATTACCATCTTCCCCCCTTTTCTTTATCACTGTGTACTAGAGCGCTTATGACTTTTTCCAACCTCTCAAGAGAAGTAAAACAAAACAAAAACAACAAAAAAAGCCCTCCTGTCATAATCAGGTGTTCAACAAAAACTTTGAACCTCCAACTCACTGATTGTCCTAAAAGCGATCTAGTAGGTTGCACTCATGGTGCAATACCTGAGCACCTGTCAGTAGCATCGTTCAATAGTGGCATGAAAAAGCTCCAATATGCTGTTAATTTTCTTTTTTTGTTTCTTGGGCATTGGAATTCCTGAAATGTAACTCTATAAAAAGAGTTTATGCCTGTATATATGTAGGTGTGTAATGCTGTTATATAAGTTGAGGAGATAAGGAGAAGAAACATAGTGTTTGAAGGAGAAGACGGCTAGTCATAGGATGGACCTAGGTTCTTGAAGAGTTCATTTCACAGTTTGAGGTCAACTCTTGAGAGTGCCAGTTTCTCACATGCCTCCATTGGTCAGGAAGTTGAAGTTACTGACAGTACTTGAAGTCCCACAGCTCTTAGGTAGCTTTCTATCCAGGGCCCAGGCCATGGGCTAACTTGAAGGTAACAACAGAGATGGTGAGTTCAAAGTTGATGGGTAGCTGATCTAAAGAATAGAGGCCAGGTCTGTGGAGCTCATGATAGATAAGATTTGCTATGGTGGTCTGCATAAGCTGAAGTTTCTTATCATAGAATCAGTAAGGACTTCTGGAGATCATCTAGTCCAACCCCCCCCCTCCCCCCCGCCCCCCCGCTCAAGTAGGGTCACCTAGAGCATGTTAGACAGGGTTGCATCCAGGAGGGCCTTGAAGATCTCCAGAGAAGGAGACTCCACAACCTTTCTGGGCAACCTATGCCAGTACTCCGTCACTCTCACAGGGAAGAAATTCCCCCTCATGTTCAGGCGGAATCTGTTGAAAGCAATTATGTCATAGTATATCATATTGCTGAATTACTTTTGGATGACAAAATCCCGCTTTACTGGCTGGGATTGTTGAAGATTCAAAGGATGAGAAATACCTGCTGGACTTCAACAGTGGATTTTTGGATCAGGTTTATGAGGGAGCCTTAAACAGATAGGCATTTGAGGAACCCAAGGAACCCAACGAAGTGTAGGCTTGTGAAGGCTTAAGAAGTGTATTCTTAAACATATAAATACCTATGTAAATCCAGTATTTTGTGCATTAGTTTGCCTGACATCTAACAGACAGGATTATACTACTTTACCTCCCAAGTAGTTCTTTGAAGATACTGAGACAGAAAGATAAGTCAGTGATAGGAACCATTAAGTAACTGAGTAATAGGTGAGTTACTAAGTCTGCCTGTCAACTTTTATAAGCATAAAATCTATTTAGTGGATGAACTTATTCTTTATTTTATATGGGGGTTTTTAAATGACCTTATTAGAAAGCCCATGCTACAGGGGCATAGTGGAAATTAGTAACATTAGCAAAAAGTGCTTACTGATTAGAGTGAATGTTGTCATTAGGCTTCTTCTGTATTTCCCTAGCTATATAATTTTACTTAGAAACCCTGGAAAAGCCCAGAAACTAAGCGAATGGCATCAAGTTTGAACTCTGTTAGAGGGAAGCAAGTTTGAGTGGCAGGAGCCTCACTGAACGCCCTCAGCCACAAACTTCAGTCATATAAACAGTCCTCCGCTAACTTGAGCTGTCAACTCACATGCACTGTGGGCTGCAACTATGGCTATATTGTAAGCCTCAGAATTGTTTAAATTACTGTGGATCAAAATTACTGACTTTATAGATGTGACAGCCAGTGCCATTTGCAGAGTGCAATATAGTGTTGTGCAGGTGGATCTGCTTTAAAAATGGGCATTTTTTTTTCCTTTTATATAAGCAAAATATTTGAAGAAACTGTAGAGATGGCTTTCTGTAGCAAGTGTGTTTGATTTCTTTTTTGGAAGTAATGTAGCCTGGATTATTTAACTATAACTACTTTGACAAAGAGGGACAATAGGAATGAAAACCAATTTTTAATCCCATTTAAATGGAATTCCTTTGATCACTTTTCTTTGCTTTCTGAAAGAGGTGCTTTCCGTAGTATGTCAGCAAATGTAGCCTTAAATTATGAAAACACCTTAAAGCAGGTGACTTGAGCTGCACGTGATTAACTACCTGTCTTGGAGGAAAGGACTCTGAAGCCCTTGTTCAGTGTTTGATTTGAGAAATGAAATTCACTTTTGTTGTAAAACTAAACTAGGTTCTGCTGCAAACTGTAACAAGATTTGCTTCAGGAAATTGGCCTGTTAGTCAAAGCACACTGTGTACAACAAATTCAAGTGTATTTTCTAGCCACTTCTTACTCACCTAGCTAGTCATATATCAATGCAGTGTTAGCTTAATGCAATTTGACTTTACAGTGCCATAGTTGCAATAAAAAAATCATACTCTTTTATAATTTCTTGAACTTGCATGGAACAAAAAAATCACATTATTTCTGTTTTCACCTCATACTTTTTTCAACTGTCAGGAGCCTGGGAGGAAAGAAAGGATGGTTCTATCCTTGATTTATCAAGGACCAGTCTGCTAATTTTTTCTTACTTATCTGTGTACATAAGCCAAAACTTAAGTGGGTTACAACCCAGCATTCCAGTTTATCTTCATGTTAAGACTTAAGTTGTTAATTGTTGTATGGAAATAATAAAAGGTTCCTTTTCCCTCTCTTTCCATCTTCTATAATGCATAACAGTTATATTTTAAATAAATTAACATATTGTTCCAACAACAAAACTTTAGTCACCTTCATCTCTTTGTGCAATGGTTCCTTTTTATGTGCACATGGAGAACACGTGCATTTGCAGAATTATATAGTCAGCCTGCTGATTTTGTATGAAAAGATAGTGCTGAATAAACTTACATAAGCTATTTCCTATGATTCCTATTCCCAGCTTTCACTGGGATGCTGCTCTAGAAATTATGCCATATTGTCATATTTTGCAAATTCTCTGTGCTCTGAGAAGTTTAATGCTTGTGTATTCCAGTACAGGAATATGCAACAGATGTATTCACTCTGCTGAGAAGTGGTAGATGTTCTGTGATATTTTCCTGCAGGCTAGTTGACAGACCTCTGCTCTCTTCCTTGAATGCCATCAGTGGCAACAGGTATTTCTTTACTTTGCTAGTGAATGCAATATTTCATTACTAAAACCAAAGACCATCTTAAACTAGATTTAGTAAGTAATTCAGGTTGTAACAAATCTGTATATATGACTTCTATAGACTGAAGTGGAAAGTGTAAAATGAAACAATGTTGTCTTCTGTTCATACTCCACTTGAAATAGTGACATACTTTTTTTTTTTTTTTTTTTTTAAGAAAATATTATGGGAACATGGGTCTTGTTTTCTATGATGGTGTGTGATAAGTTCTTGTTAGTAGTTTAGGAAGCAACTACATATTTATTTATATATTTTAATGTTCACCTATGAATTCAGGCAGGTAATCAGCTTCTGCTGTATATGTTGCGATCTCAGCAGAAGGTAAGTTTGGCAAGAAGGGTGAGCATAAAGAGGTAGTGCTGCCTGCTCCTGTTTGTACCTGGAAATCTGCTTTTGCTTTCTGTTATCATTGCTGGGTTGGAGCCACTGGCTACATACTGACTTTGGGTAGGCAGTTTCTGCTGGCCTTTGAGATGCTATTTTGAAAGCAATTAAACTTTACTGAGATGAGAAGACAAAGGAAGAGAAGTGTTTCGAAACAAGATGTTACTGCAGTGCTAGTATCTTGATCTGATTGCCTACAAGTATATCCCTGATTTAATTTGATCCCTCTTCATTGTTCATCTAGTTTCTTTTGCTTGTTGCCACAAGCAGCACACTATAATGTGCAATAAACTAGGCAGGACAAGTAAAGAATACTCAGATTAATAGAAAGAGGACTAGTTTTAGTGATTTTGATCACTGCTTCTCATGAACTTTTTTGTGAACATTGAATTAGTTTGCAAGGAGAGACTTGTTTTTAGCGTATTTTTGTGTTAAAAGATAAAGCAGAGGTAATTTACAGTAAGGTGGTCTAATATCCTTAATCTTGGCCTTTAATTCACATCACAATGTCAGACTTCCATGAAGTCCTTTCTGAGACTGCTAAGCATGTCTCATATGGTGACTGGGAGAAGTTATTCATGAGTAGTTCCTCAGGTCTATTTCATATGTTTCCTTTGAAAGAGTGTTGAATTAGTGTGGCGGTTTTCAGTGGAGGTGACCCAGAACACTGCTGGAAATCTTGTATAGCATTTCCCTTCTCCCTTTTTTTCTCCCTGATGCCTGCACTACAAATATGATTTAGCACTGCTTTGTTGGTGTCCTGTATGTACCTTTTAAAGAGCATTTTCTAATAGGTTAGACTGAATGGAGAGCTCACATAATATTTTCACTTTGTTTCAGAGAGTTTATAGGGACCTTGGTGGAGTCATGTCCAAAATGAATTGAATATCAAAGACTCAGACATTTCTGTGAACTCTCAATGCGATTTGTTCGGGGCAAAAAGCCCTCTTTTCTTTGAATGTCTGCGTAAGCCTAGTCTGAAAGGCATATAAGTCATGATATTTGTTGCAGTTCTAGAGGTCTTAAGAAGTTCACGAAAGTAACTTAGGTGTAAGCAGGGCAAGTTCTGAAAGTGCCAATAAAAGAAAACTGTAACCACAGTTGATGTAGTCACAGTCTCTATGGGGAAGATGGAGAACCAGCATATCTTGGTAGGGAAAGAGTAGGGAGGGAGATGATGACCCTTTAGCAGTCTTTGGTTATGGATCTCCTACTTTTAAAAGGTTGGTGTCATTGTGGCAAAACAATACTAATACAGTATTAAGACTGGATATACTACAGAAATTACCCTAGATGCATGTATGTGTATATAACTTGTACAGTAGTCTTCTTTTGTGGCAATACAGATGTTCTGCACCGGATGGTCATTTGGCAACTCTCCATCTGACCCCTAAGCCCTAATGTCTAGTATACAACATGGTTCTATCTTATTGCAGTCTTGAGGGTGATATATAGGTATATAGCATCTGGTATTAAATAAAGCTTACATTTATGTTTGCATTTGCCTCAGTTGTTTCAGCAACAAAGCTGTGCCGTCAGCATATAGCTGCAGTCATGAGAAAACTGCAGGCTAGGAAATTCTGAGGATATGCATATTCATCATTCTTTCTAAAATTAACCTAGCAAAACTGATCAATGTGCCAGGCTCTTAGTAACAAAAACATCTGTCTGCTTTGGCCAGTTGCAGTATCATCAGGCTGGAGAAATGGCATAATAGATGCTTGATTCATGAAGGATACTCTAAATCTGGCCTGGGTGGAAGGTGAGAACTTTAAGCAATATATTTTAAGGAATGGTTAATCAATATGTGTGAAAAATAGATAATAACTAGTGGGAAAAATGGCCAAAATTGGGAGTGAGATATTTAGTGTGTAAAGTTAGTCTGTGACTTAATTTTTCCTGCTTGCTCTCTACATACTTTATCAGTGTATTACATCCTTTTCCTTCTGCTTTCATCTTTCCGTGTGCATACGGTATCAGGCAGGAGTGCATAGCCTAGTGCATATGCTGATAACTGTCAGATTAGCCATCACTGGTTGTATTTATTTCCAAATAGCTAACAGGCAGCAGCTAACAATGTTTGCAGTATACAAAAATATAGAGTATCAACATAAGGAGGTGATGAAGTAATACTCTGTTTATTTCAGACTGGTCTGCAATGACTACAGCAAGATATAGGCCTACGTGGGACTTGGTACTTGACCCATTAGTGTCCTGCAAGCTCTGCCTTGGTGAATATCCTGTGGAGCAGATGACAACGATAGCACAATGCCAATGCATCTTCTGTACCCTGGTGAGTTTGCTTTTTAATGTATAAATTTTGAAGTCAAAATTGGGCATTGCTTTTATGCATTTTTCTGTTGAGTGAATTTCACCCTGAAGTGTCGATGCTATAGTTCTTATACCATCAGGACTCCTGTAATAAGTGCTGTCCTCACTCACACATTCTCAGTAAAACTTGACTCTTATATCCCAGCACAAGAAAGGAGAGTGAAGTAGAGGCTCACTGGCAGGTGGGGGGGGGGGGAGGGAAGAGGGGAGGGGTTACCTGCAACACCAGGCATGAGAGCAAGGTGTGTTGTAGCACCCTGTCTCTAATAGCCAGGAGCAGAGGGCTGTCCTGTATTGACTTTCTTATCAGCTGGTTTAGATTTGGGGCAGGGAAGGGACTGCTTTTTTATTTTAGCATCAAGTCTCTTTGGAACAGAGCCATGCATTCATCTAACTAGAAAATCATCTGATATATCATGGGTTCTAATTTCATCATGTAATAATTATATTAACATAAGTCTTCACTGCCATATTGCACAAATACCTACCTAGAATAAAAGAGAATCTTGACAGTCCAGTATAAAATACTGTGTTTGTACATAAATGTATTATGAGGTTAATTCTTACTACTCAACAATACAGGAATTGTTAATCTTTTCTAAGCTTCCATGATAGTGATTTGATATGGACAATTTATAAACAGAGAAACAGAAGTAGTAGTTTTCTAGCTCTAAAGGATGTATTGGAATGATAATGTTAGACCCTTTAATTTAGCAATGGCTGTAGGTACACAGAAAACCTTGTAATGATTCCTCAGCAGTGCAAAAATGGCACTAATGCCAAGAAGAATGCAATTCTAGGATGTATTGTGCTCAAAGATTTTAACACCATATCATGAATTCTTGAAAAATTATACATAGTGTGCAGACATGGTCATGTGATTTAACTGAAAGTCCTTTTCAATGGATCTTCCTGCTTCCTCATCAGTGTTCAAGAGCAAGGCTTTAGTGGTTTTACTTATTCTCCCCCCCCCCCTTTGAACTGTTACCTGATTTTCATAATTTTTTTGATGATAGTTATTGACAAGATACAGAACAGACAGCTCCTTTTTGTTGCTTATTGAAAACAACAAAAAGAAGCACTGCAAAGAGCTTGGTGCCCCATGCATGTAGTATTCTAAAAACTGTAAGTTGTCACAGCCTTCTTAACCTTGATGTTGCATAAGGAGAGAGGAGGTGGGCACATGTGCAAGTAAACAGAAATGGTCCATTACAAACACTCTGTCCAGTTGCAAAATAAGTATTGCTTCATTACACACATTGAAAGAATTACTTGCTCAAGCATGGAAAAGTGTGTGAAATAATAGGCTTCATGGAAAAACAGAATCACTGGCTTTATGAAAACCGCTCTTCACTGAACAATGGATAGTTCTAGTATTTATAACTGGGCTTTCCATGTCTGATCTTCCTTTTCTTCCTGATAGAATGCTGTTACTTACTGCCCTTGTGATCCCTCGGGAATAGAAAGCCTTGATAGCCTGTTCTTATGACCCAGTGTAGGTAAACTTACCATAGTGACATTGGCTTCTTGTATCAAGGTATTTTCAGCTGGAATCATCAGTCCAATTTTACCACCTGTAAGTATAGGTGGCAAACTTGTTTGAATAATTCATTCAGCTTTATCCTCTTTAAGAAAAACAACAGACGCTGCCTACCTAAAGAGTTATAGGAGCTTCACTCCAGTGATGTCTGAGTGTACTGAAAAATGTATTTACTCTAAAGCTATCCTGTGAAACAACAGGGAAAATACTAATCTCACTTTTCCTGATGGGGAAAGAAATAAGAACTTGTTACAGTAATCCTAAAGGACAGACTATAAATCTATGGCTAGCTTCTGGAAGTCATCACTGCAATCCTCAGTATTTGGTTGTGTTTTGTAAACATCAAATAAAAGTATTGAAAATTAGGAGGAGGAAAAAAAAATCCATTTTACTCAACTTTGGACAGACTCTAAACACAGTGGATTTGCTGATCTACAGTTAGTTATACTAGGATGAACAGAAATACACTTGGAGAAATGTTTGGCCTTCTACATTTAGTTCTTGATAAACCCATGTATTTTGTTCTGGCTTTTTGCTTTTATGTAGATGATCTAAGATGAAAGATGGCTTCTGCAGAGTGATAATGAGAAAAGAAAGCTGTTGTTACAAGTGTGAAAACTGTTTTTGCTGCAGCTCGTGCTCCTAGCTCTAGCTGTTCCCTCTAACCCACAGCAAGCTGAGACAATGTTAGGATGTATTACGAAGAGATCTCGAGTGCAGTGCTGCAGGTGCGTAGGCAGAACTTAGATCAATATGCAAATTTTTCAGTCCTGCAATACTTGTCTGCAAGTCTTCAATCCTTCATAACCGTAGAAGTGCTATGGCAAAGATCTTATGCAAAGATCTCACTTATGCAATAACACAGCATTGCTGTTCAGAAAGGTAGAATGGGAGCACAGTTTCCTTTGCTATAGGCAGAGCTGCGCAGGAGCTGAACACAGCAGGCTGCCACTCCTTTGCTGGTAAGGCGAAGACACTACAGTTTCCTATCACTTTGCCAGTTGGGGCTCTTAAAACCCATAATGGAGTATTGCGCTACTGTTATGGCTGTTAATGCACGCACGATGCTGTGAGCGCCCTTTAGGCTTTGTACGTGTTGTCCGTTGAGTAATCCAACAACAGATATATTCCTAATGTGCCAGAGGAACAAAAGTCTAGAGAGCAAAGGAAAACAAGCTTTCTGCTATTTGGGTGTTTTTGTGGGTGTTGTGTTTTGTTTTTTTTTTTTTAGTGTTTTTCCCCACCCCCGATGTTGTTAGGGGGCAAACTAACATCTTTGTCCTCCTGCAAGCTGATTTGTGTCAACAACAGAGGCAATGATTTTGGACCAGAATGGTTCAGTGTTTGTTTTATTAAATCATTTTCTTCCGATTAAAAATCAGGACACAGTAGGTGGCTGATAGCCTTTAAGATGGGGAATCAGTTAGCATTTGCTTGCCCCAAGAGGAGCATGTGGGTTTGAGTTCCCCAGCCCTGCTTGCACATGTTCCTGTAAAGGCCTTTACGGTGATCCTCCTCTTACAAAATGAAAGAGCAAGACAAACTGAGAGAATCACTTGTTTAATTTTGTTAATTACTGCACCAAAATTTTTCAGTTATTACTTAGCTTTTGCTTGCTTCAGGTGTAGGAGGACAAAGCTACTTTCAGTCCATAATGTGAAATTCTGACCCTTTTATGATTGTAACTAAAGCTACAACAGGTTTTTTTTTTCAGCTAGTGTTCTTGCATTAAAATCAGCTGGTTAATGCTGAAACAGAGTATGTCTGTGTGTCTCATAACTTGTATGGTAATATCACTGCTCTTTAGGACAAAGGCTAAACTCCTCTTGACTTTGCTTTACGTTAACTTGAATGGAGCAGCACCATTTTTATGCAGTACTGATCACTCTGTTCCCTGAATATTTATTGCTTACCTTTCTCAAATTCAAAAAGGAAATCAGCCAGGTAGGCTGTTCAGGCAAGCAGATGTCTATGATTTGGGTCTCTGGATATTCTGTCACAGCTATCATTAGACCCTAAAATCAGAACTGCTGCATCTGCCTGACTGTATAACTTTCCACACACACACCTGCCCATCTAATTCCACTCATTCACCTAACTGAACTTTGGTGCAGGCTGAAGACCTGAAGGAAAGGGAAGACCCTGCCCTGAGCAAGGTAAACATTGGTAAGCTACCTGTAACTGGCAACAGATGATGATATATATATATATTTTTTTTTTTTTTTTTCCTTGTCATGATTGACTGGAAGCAAACAGAACTTTGTTGGCCTTTGAGTCAAAAGGCAGGAAAAAAAGATTTAATTACCTTGTTCTCCTTCCTCCCAAATGAGGGAGCATTTGCTTCTGCCTCTCCAGGGTAAGGCAGGCCCAGAACGATGTGGAGGCAAGCTAGCGAGCTCGGCTGCCTTTCCTTTGGCACTGTTTCCCCCCTGCTTGCCAAGGAAAACCTGCTGTAGCAGGAGGTCTCTGTGCTGGGGGGTAGCACCAGGCTGAGGCCAGGCCAGGCTGTCCACCCTCTCTGCCAAGAGGAGCTGCCCTGCTCATTTTGAAACACAAGGAAGGGGAGGAGTTAAATGATATGTGAGTTTTTACAAAGCTCTACATTTTGGTAGCTGTGTCTTCCTGTTTCCCATTAGCTTTGGTAAAGCTTAGAGCTTGCTACTTGTGCTCATTTCCCTCTAAATCTTAACAGAAAGCTGATACCAATCTTAACGTATGATATGTCAGTAGAGGTTTTGTGGTTAGAGGTCACTACATGTTTGTACAGCAGCTCACATGGCTGTCTGGGTCCTGGCTGGTCTCCTAGGGGCTATGACAACAAAATTCACTGCTTAAATAATAAACTGGCCTATTCATAGGGTAATTCGTTTGCAGATGGCAGTTGCACAATCCTGAGTGGAATTCGGGCTTCATCCAGGACAGCTCTCCCTCTGCTGTGGTGTTGCTAAAGGAGATTAACAAAAGTTGTCTTCATCTGGATGTTGTGAAAATTATTTCATTGTTTCCCTAATGTTTTGCTTGTGCCCTTTGTTTGCTGCACGTGTATTGTTCTCCCACTTGAACATATTCATTCTATTCTGAAATAAAAACTTTTCTTAAATGACCATATAAGGGAAAACGATTTTTTTTTCCCTACTGCATACATAGAAACACATGCAGGAAACTTTTAAAGTAAGCTGCTTGTCCTCATTTATTCACAGCTGCAACTGATAGATTATGAGACTAGAGGAATAAAAATCTGACATGTAGAAAACATTTATCTGTACATTCACTTGAAGATGGCATGATATCTGTGAACTGCAACATATTATCGCTGTCTTTTTCAGCCATTTGCTGGCTGGCTGTTGACAGGCCTGATGGGAAAGGAAGCTTCTTTGAAGGAGAGATTGCTTATTCATCTATGTATTTTATATTACACTTGCTTACACTTATATATAGCCCTTCCAAGGAACAGTTCAAAGGATAGACATTTCCTTTCTTTTTCTCTATTAAGACATTTAACTAGAAATAGGCTTTTTTTTTTTTCCAAGTTCATTTAGTTCCTATCAATTGCTGTGTCCCAAAGGATTTTAGCCTTACTCTTACAACACTTCTCATGCTAAAAAACACAGCAGAGCTCCTTACTTTAAGGAACAGCTCACACTGAACATGTATGTACCATCAAGGATGTTCATCACTTCTTGTCTCACCTAGATCATTTGTCAGTTGATGGACAGATGTGTTTGAGCTGGCACAATTGTCCTCTGGCGCAGTACTGTGATGCAGAGGCTTTGGAAGCTGCACCAAAGCAGAGGGATGCTGCAGCCCCTTCCTCGTGTGAATACCTGCTTTGGGAGTTGTCTGCATCATTTGAGTGTGCTGTCAAAAAGCTTTTGGACAATGCCCAAGCAGCAACCTGCTCTACTGCCTACAGGATAAATCAACAGTTCTGTCTCTCTAACCACAGCGGTGCTCTTAATGGGCGAGTCTATGCCCTTGTCAGGCCGCTGCCTCGTTCCAATCCTGTGGTTGCACCAGCTCATGGGATCACAGACTCATAGATGAGGCTGTCTTTAAAACTGTGGAAAGGATGCTCAGTTGGTTTGTCTAAAGAACGTCACTAGACCTCCTCCTTGGCCAGTGACATGGAAGCACATGGACACCACTAACCTGGTACCTAGGTGGAAGACAATGGGGCCAGACTAGTGCCACACATACAGGTTGTGGTGGTCTTAAATCACTTCCCACTTTGGAAAACTTTAACACCTGTGATGTTACCCCAACTGTTACACCCAGTTCTACTGAGGTGGCTTTTCCAGTGCATGTCATCTTGCCAACTGCACAGGGGTGCAGATGCTAGAGATTTTTTCTAGTTGCATAGTTCTGGAGAGCCTTAATGATTTGTATACCTGGGTAGCATGATTATTGTCCCAGCAGCAAATGAGAGGATCTAAAGATCAGCCATGTATATGAATATTCTGTATTATTGCTTTGATATAGTAGATTTAAAGTAACACATGTCAAAGTAAGTGACTGTTTCCTCATATTATATATTCTTGAGGATGATCAATCAGTTGCAGGAATAATAAAAATTACGATTGTGATAGTGAAGATTTCTTTGAAGGTAGACTTTTGTTTCCGAGAAATTCTCTATAGAAGTGGAAGTGATTTATTAAACCTCAAAGTAGAATTGCTAAGCATCTGTCTGCTCTATATCTGTCCATGAAATCTAGGTGGTCGGTGAGGTTGAATGTTTTGTGTTCATAGATTTAATCAGTAACAACTGACAATGTCTAATAAAGAAAAAAAATCATTTCTACAGTTATATCTGTGCTGATTGCTTTGATAGACATTTTGCAGCAAGTTGTTGGTCAGCCGAGTCAGTGATACTAAGAAGCAGCATAACCAGACTGTAGATGTGCAGTAGAGGATTGCATACTCTGCAATGTAAGAGTACTTCAAAGTTGAGCCTGTGATTAAACACGAACAGAGGTTTGGGCAGGATTATAATTACTGTTTTTCACAAGAAGTCTGTATAGTAGACTTAAAAAGCTTAAAAATTATCTTTTATAAAGAAATCTCTGTTGTTGCTGTTGTTCATCTTGCATGCTTTTTCATGTTTCAAGACTGCCGCTAGAACTTGACAAAGTATATTTTCTCTTTCCATGAAAAATTAAGATTTAAAAAAAGTGATTTTGTTTCATCCAGATGAACATTCCTGTTAGATTCAGAAGGATTCACAAAAATCTAAAATAACTTAACAACCAGTTATTTATGCCTACAGCACTAATCAGGAATATGGAAGCCCAGGCTGAAAACCTTTCTTTGCATTCCTCTCTTCTCTAAAGAATACTCTATCTATAAGTTATTATTTATTTTAAAGGAATTGTTCCTCTTGGGGTCATTCAGCTTTGTTCAAAGAAAGTCTTTTTCTAGAAAAAAAATGATGTTTTATTTCGGGGAATATTCTTGAGCTCAGCATGAAATTTTCTGTCTGTACTGGAGGGCAGGAAATACTATTCCAAGAATATTAGGCTTCAGCTGAGATATGGACACCCAAATTAATCTCGCTGATTTATTTATAGCAAGTAACTTTTACGCAGGGATGCACACTCGCAGTGAGTATTGTGCATTACATTATGGACAATGCTATCTACCAATGTAAATACTTATTCACCAAAATGACTGCAGAATTGGCTTTGGTACTTCTTGGAAACTTGTCTACCCAGAGCCATGGAATAAGCTTGGTATTATTATGTCTTCTACGAGGAAAAGTACCACCTTTTCAATATTCATTTTTGAGGAATACCAAGTAAAATACTTGACATGCAGAACAAAGTTGCAAATTCTATCAAAAGTAGTTGCTGCAATATATTTTTTCATGCTTCTTATTCATCTGTGTAGGCTCATCATGTGAATTTTGAGCTTTGACTGAGTAGTCTTTTGACAAAAAAAAGCTGCTCATAGACCAAGCTAGACCTGTAGCAGCTGCAAGACAGTGTTAAACAAGTGCTGCTCACTCATTATCCTGTCCTATTTCTTTCATGCCCAGGATGTAAGGCCAAAAGGCATCATTACATTAATTTAGCCTGATGTCTTTTGTAATGTAGACCATAAAATATCAGCTGGCACATACTGACTCTTCTTGTGGTTGAAATCAAGCATTTATATGTATATTTGTGTATGTATATATATGTGCATATATATACACACATATACATGTTTAAATGATCATCTAATCCTGATGTACAGATGATACAGGATTTCCTTTTCCCCTCAATATTTCTGTTTCCATGTTAACTATCATCTTACTTGGAAATGTTTTCTTTCTCAGTTTGAGCTTTTCTTACTGTATTATTTTTTCAGTTCCCTCTTTGCATTAAGACTTAGGCCTGCTAATTAGGTCCACAAAGCATGTCAGCACTCGCGTCTGTCTCTGAAGTGGGATGCAAGACCTTTAATGATTGTTTGCCTAAGGCAAAGGGTTATTTTTCTGACTAATACCTGTGCGAAAGAGTAACTGCCTTTGTCTACCTTGACTATTTCCCCTTTATTAAGTGCATTTTTAGAAAGTTATTCTTTCACTTTTTAAAAATATGATGAAGCTTCTCTGCTCCCCTCCCCACTGTTTTTTTTTTTTTTTTTTCTTGATTTTTATCAGTAGGGGAGTTTTTAAAATGCTTTAGCAATGCAGCATGTGATGATTTTCCTGAAGTGTATTTAGTTTTGGGATGAACTGTGGGCTGGTGCCAGCACTCAGATACATTTAAAGTTTTAAACAATAAATTAAATGATACAGTGATGATATTGTGTCTGCAATCCTGTCATGCTTTTGGCATTTCCAAAGGCTGACCCTGTGTAAATTTCCCATATGACATGGTACTTGCATCTGCAGCTTTAGTGCAGTCAGGAATCTGCATTTTGACAAAACTCATTTATTAGTTGCTAAGAAAATAATAAAAGATTTTTTTTCTTGCCTGCCTGAATCTCAAATAAAAGGTGACATCTCAAAAAGTCATTCTCAGTGTCCTGCAAACTTAGAAATAACATGTTCTTAACAATAAATATGTTGGAATATTTCAAAATAATAACTGTTCTCTTTTTTTTTTTTTTTTAAGTGAAGGCTTTCACTGAAAATGTCTTCAAATGTTTTTAACTATAGTTGTAGTATGTTGCTAAATTAACTTAGAGACCACGTGAGCACTTTATTCTGTCAAAATAAAGGGCAACAAAATTTTGCCATGCTTGGAAACAATGAAATTCAGATTCTTTCTTATGAATAATGATGCTTTGAATTTGGGTTTGGGTGTCAGAAGAAACAAGTTGAAGCATCATTACCATAAATAGGCAGAGTTGTTGTTAAAATTCTCCTTAAAAAAAAAAAAAAAAAAAAAAAGTCAGACATCTGAATTCTCTATGTGAAGATTTTGCTGTGGGCTATGCAGGTTTGTCAGGGTTAAATGTAGCAGAATAATATTGTGCATTATTGCTTAGAAACTAGGCAAAAAGCAACAGTTCTGATCCTCATAGATGAGGGTACCTGTACTGTAGGTTAGAGGATATTTCAGTCTTTACCATGTCAGACAAAGTGCTGTTCAGCTGTAAAGTGATGGAGCGTCAATGGTCCTTACAAATATGCCTTTTCCTGTAGCACAATCCTTGGTGGACAGAGATTAGAAGGCCAATTAATCTTGCTGAGCTTTATATATTTAGCCTAAGTTAGGCAGCTTCAGAAGGCAAGTCGTTCCTTTATTAGCCACCTATCTTTAGGGGAAAAAAGCATTCCTAATTTGCACACAAAACTTTTAGTAAACCCCTTTTGAGCAGGGCTCTCAATTAGGTCCCTGTAGTGGAAGGGACCTGGGCCAAAGCTCCTCGAAATGGATGTGCTCCTCCCCTCTGTCTTGGGGACAGAGGATTGCAGTAGGATTTCAGGTCAAATTGTTGGATTACTGGGTGAAACAAAAAGTCTTCCAGGCTCCAGCTTGGAAGAAAGGGCAGAAGGAATGTGCAGGAAGAGAACAGAGCAGAAGGGTGCAGGGAGCACATGTACACCACTGCACGGGGAAGCGCAGGGGGAAATGCGAGTCCAGTGCTCGGAGGAACTAACCTGTCTGTTTTGGCTGACCTTGCGCTTTCAGGGTTGGTATAAAGCCATTGGGGCATGTGAGATGCCTTGACTTACAGCTTAAAATAGGATATGCAATGTTTTGCTTTCTTTAGCTTTTGTCTAACAGAAATTACAAATTTTACATGATAAAGTTTTCTTGGGGTTCATTGTTTAACGTTCGTATATAATAGCGTATTGCAAGCATGTTTCAATTAAAAAATTACAAAATTGTTAAATATAAAATGAATTTTAAAGTACAAATATTTTTGTAGTTAAGGAATTCAAACCATTTAACACTTTTCTGGAGAGACCCTTAAAAAAAAAAAAAAAAAAGAAAAGAAAACACTTTTCTCCTGAGTCATTTGATGTGCTTAAAGAAAGGACATCTGACAGAAATCCAGCCACTACAAATGCCTGTTCACCTGTTGCAACTGCAAAATAAAACACAGAAATTTGTGTAAAGAATGTCATAAACTGACATGTTTTACTTTTGGATTGGGAAAGGAGTAGCATTGTATGCATGGTTTGTTACTATAGCTCCACTAATGACTGCAAACTTGTACGCTTAGTTTTCTGTTCTTGCTGGCCATGTGTTACCTTATTATTCCAGGTAACGATTGTCAGAGTGCAGAAATGGAATGCAAACCTGAAAGTAAAGAAAATGTTTTCTAAATTCAAAAAATCTCGGCTTTCACAGTTAACCTCTTACAATTTACTTAATTCAGTCTAAAGAGTTAATTTTTGGAAGCACCAAGTGTGACTCAGGCTTCATTGTTTTAGGCTATGTGGATAAACAGAAATGAGCAGAATAACTACAGTTATTTTTTGTCAAGTTAAGAGCATCTACAACTAAATGTGACACACTTCAATAGCATATAGTTACTTAATTACTGAAACAGATTTTTTTTTTTTAATAAGAGAACAAGTAGACTTGAGTAAAAAACATTAACATGGATAACCCAACATAGAGAAGTGTCCATTACACAAAGAATAAAAATGCTTAGTATATTAGTTTAAGGGGCTGTGTTCAACAGGGTATCTTTGCTGCCTTATCTCAATCTATTTCAGCCATTAGAGATCTAATTTCAGCTCCTCTGTTCTCTGAGAAGAATTATATAATAAACTTTATTTTGAAAGTTGTTTTGGGTGATTTCATAGAATCAGTAAGGTTGGAAGGGACCTCTGGAGATCATCTAGTCCAACCTCCCTGCCCAGCAGGTCACCTAGAGCATGTTAGACAGGGTTGCATCCAGGCAGGATTTACATTCAAAATGCTTGTATTTTTTCCTTCATACCAAGTAGTCCTTTATTGCTTAGATGGAAAGGCTATGAAGATATTTTCTTCCAGGAGGGGGAACACAGCAGATGTGAGAAAATGAGAAACATCATCCTTCTGGAAAAATAGTTTATTTTTTTTAATAATTTTTTTCATAATGTATAACTGGGTAACTGTGTTGTTTTGTTTGCATACTGGTGCTTTATGACATTTGTAGTACTGCAGCTAGTTCAGAATTTTTGAAGAGAAGTATCATGTCTCATGTCCTTTCTCAAGAGAAGCCTCAGATACCAGATGCTTCAGATTCTTCCATTTCTGCTTGAGGAATCTCTGGAGCTAGGAGTCTTGAGCTGTCAGGATGTTTTATCCTCTGCCTAATTTATAGTGCTATTTCATGGCCTCGAGACAGCCCCTCTGTTCCCAGAGTACAGCAGAAGTAGTACAGGGCTGATTTTGAGGAGGTACGGGCCAATGACATAGCAGTGTAAGGGAGATGCCTTGGACATAGCACATGGCAGGCATGAACACCATTTCTTGGAGGATGTGAGCAAAGGGAAACAAGTCTAATAGACTTTGGCAATTCTCCCAAATAGGTAGAGGAGGAGAATTGCCAAATTAATGATTGATGATGGTAAAGCTCATTCAGCTTGAAAAGTACTTTCTATAAGTGCTAAGCAGCATCATTAAAAAAGCATGCGTTTTGATTTTAGTGCACAACTGGCATCTGCAAATAAAGAGGGAAGGGAAGAGCCAACAGTGTCATTAGGCAAGGCTAATACTTCAATGCAGCTGACACCACAGCTTGCCAAGGCATCCAACCTAGAACCTTGTCCTTGCAGAGCTCAGCCTGATGTGCTCCTGAGCTCCACCACTCAGTCCCAGAGCTCTAACCTGGAAGTCAGGCCATCTTCTCCTGAGTGAAGGAGAAGTCTTTATTAAATTCATACTGTCAAAGAGGAGGATGTAGACCATAACTCATCATGCTTTTGCATGCAAAACTTCTAAAGATATCAATAGCCAGTCTGTTTTTCTTCAACAAGCACTTGTCTCTGAGTAGGAGACACAGGGAAGAATAATCTGACAGAAATGATGTGATGGGATACGCTACCACTAGCAGAGCTATATACTGCAGCAGCAGAAACTATGTGGGCAGGAAGTGAAGATTTTGTGGCAATTGAGGTGTAAGAGGTAAAAACTAAAATAAAATGTTAAGATAGGTGATAAATTCTCTGAAAGGAGCAGAACAGACATGTTAAGAAACAGAACAAAAAGAGAAGAGGCTGAACAAGCAGACTCTAAATCTGGACCTTAGCAAATATAAGCAACATCCAAAGAGTTAGGCTTGAATGAAGGGCCTATTAGATGGTGTGACTGGAGTAAAGAGGTGGCTTTGTGCTGTGAACTGCAGTTAGGCATGCTGGAATCTGCAAAAGTGATGCAGCCCTTTGCCTTTCCACACTGATTAAAGGTTGGTGACGTGTTTGAAAATTCTGTCATAAAATGGTATTCGAGGTCTACATTTTGCCCACTTGCTGCAGAGTGTATAATCCCTCTTGCTTCCGATCCAACAGTGTGCCAAACTTGCTTTGTATCCTCATTTCACTCCAGTGCTGGTCTAATCTTAGTTTCTGTTCTGCATATCTGGTAACTGGGAGTTGGGGGATCTATTTTCCATAATTTTCTCCCATTTGTTGTTGCCGTTTGAGCCCTTGGGAGTCCCGCAAGCAGGATGAGAAGTTCATAGGGTGATCTCTAGAAAATAGTCCTGCATTTTTCTTCTCTGTAGTGTAAGGTTGATGAAGTTCTGTGGGATATGGAGAGAAAAGGATTTCTCTCTCTTTCTCCATCTCTCCCTTCACCTCTCCAGCAGACAGCTGCAGCCTGCAGCTGAATGGGGTAGGGGCCCTGGTGACAAAGAATGCAGAAAACGCAGAGTTACTGAATGCCTTCTTTGCCAGTCTTTACTGCTAAGGGTAGCCCTCAGGAATCCCACAGCCTGGAGACAAGACAGAAAGTCCAAAGAAAGGAAGACTTTCCCTTGGTCGAGGAGGATCAGGTTAGAGATCTTTTAGGCAAACTTGACATCCACAAATCCATGGGCCCAGATGGGATGCACCCATGGGTACTGAGGGAGCTGGTGGATGTTGTTGCTACACCACTCTCCATCATCTTCGAAAGGTTGAGGAGAATTGGAGAGGTACCTGAGGACTGGGAGAAAACCAGTGTCACTGCAGTCTTCAAGAAGGGCAAGGAGGAGGACGCAGGCAACTACAGGCTAGTCAGCTTCACCTCCATCCTTGGAAAGGTAATGGAACAGCTCGTTCTGGTTCTCATCTCCAAGCATATGGAGGAAAAGAACGTGATCAGGAGCAGTCAGCGTGGAATCACCAAGGGGAAATCCTGCTTAACCAACCTGATAGCCTTCTCTGATGGAATGACTGGCTGGGTGGATGAGAGGACAGCAGTGGATGTTGTCTGCCTTGACTTAAGCAAAGCTTTTGACACTGTCTCCCATAACATCCTGCTAGGTAAGCTCAGGAAGTGCAGGCTAGAAGAGTGGACAGTGATACGGACTGAGAACTGGCTGAAAGGCAGAGCTCAGAGGGTTGTGATCAGGGCCACAGAGCCTAGTTGGAGGCCTATAGCTAGCGGTGTAGCTTACTGGGTCCCATCCTGTTCAACTTATCCATCAGTGACCTGGATGAAGGAACGGAATGCCTCCTCAGCAAGTTTGCTGATGATACCAAGCTGGAAGGAGTGGCTAATATAGCTGAGAGCTGTGCTGCCATTCAGAGAGACCTGGACAGGCTGCAGAGATGGGCAGAGAGGAACCTCCTGAGGTTCAACAAGGGCAAGTGCAGAGTCCTGCACCTAGGGAGAAATAACCGTAGGCACCATTACAGGCTGGGGGCTGACCTTCTGGAGAGCAGCTCTGCAGAGAAGGACCTGGGAGGACCTGGTGAACAACAAGTTAACCGTGAGCCAGCAACGTGCCCTTGTGGCCAAGAAGTCCAGTGGTCTCCTGGGGTGCATTAGGAAGAGTGTTGCCAGCAGGTCGAGGGAGGTGATCCTGCCCCTCTACTCAGCCCTGGTGAGGCCCTGGTGAGTACTGCATCCAGTTCTGGGCTCCCCAGTACAACAGAGACATGGAGCTACTGGAGAGAGTCCAGCATAGGGCTACAAAGATGATCAGAGGACTGAAGCATGTCTCCTATGAGGAAAGGCTGCGAGAGCTAGGCCTGTTTAGCCTGGAGAAGAGAAGACTGAGAGGGGATCTTACCAATATCTATAAATATCTTAAAGGAGGGTATCAAGAGGATGGGACTGGACTCTTTGCAGTGGTGCCAAGCGACAGGACAAGAGGCAGTGGACGCAAACTGAAACACAGGAAGTTCTGCCTGAATATAAGAAAGAACTTCTTTACTGTGAGAGTGACAGAGTGCTGGCACAGGTTGCCCAGAGAGGTTGTGGAGTCTCCTTCTCTGGAGATATTTAAAATCGGCCTGGACACAATCCTGTCTAACATGCTCTAGGTGACCCTGCTTGAGCAGGGAGGTTGGATTAGATGATCTCTAGAGGTCCCTTCCAACCTCAGCTATTCTGTGATTCTGTGAGTAGAGGAGGATGAGTAGAAAGCCAAGGGTGGATGGATAGCAGCCTCCATATACGCCATTGCTGCAATAAAAAGTCAACGTTATCAGGCCAAGCAAATCAATGCTAGTAAAATATATTGTCTTCTCTACTTGACGCTGCTTGCTCTTCAGAAGTGATAGAATTTGGTCTTAATTTGACCTTGGTCTAAATATCCACCTTTCTTCTTTGTCTTATTGACAGCCATACTGTGCACAAGTGTGTTACGTGCCACATTTTCAGTTATGACTTGGCTAAAATGCTATGGTTGCTATGGGAGGAAAGCATTTGTATCAACAATGTTTATTATTCAGTCCCCATGGAAACTGTAGTTCTGGGAGTCCTAATTCTCTCTCTCTCTCTCTTTTTTTTTTTTTTTTTTTTCCATCCTATGGAAGAGAAAATATCTTTATCCATGAAGGAAAAATAGTTATTTTCCCAAAATAAAAGCAAGAAACACTCCCATTTGCTTTTTGTCGTTCTTGACTGATGTCTGGTTATGGGTAGTTACTGCTTGCTAAGCTATGTTGGGGTTTCCAGTCACATAAAGATTTTTGGAGAGCAGTTAATCTAATTTCATCTTGTTATTTTTCTAGCTCCCAATTTAATTGGTCTCTTTTCCCCATTTTTATTTTTTAATATTTTCTACATTTTTTTTCAAATTGAGGGAGAGGTATTTGATGAACACACCCAGGAAATGAACTTGCTGTTTGCTATTTGAGAGTATAACCTTGACTAAGCCTGTAAGTATGCTCCACTGTTGTAAATGGGGCACAATGTCTGTTTTCTAAAAGAGATTTAAGTTCCTCGGATTTTCAAATTAAAATTATTAAAATATTGAGTGTTTTATTCTTGGTGGAGCAATTAACTCAATCTTTGGCTTTCTTGCAGTGCCTAAAACAGTATGTGGAGCTTTTGATCAAAGAAGGTCTAGAAACAGCAATTAGTTGCCCTGATGCTGCCTGCCCAAAGCGAGGTCATCTACAAGAAAATGAGGTATGTTTTTATTACAATTTTTCTCCCCTTCCCCTACCTTCCTTAATGTTCAAATGTGTCTTGCTCACTCATTGCTGACAATGTATGCTTTTAATGATTCGGTAAAGGTTAAATATTTTGTCTCTATTTATTGAAAATGCATTAGATTATGCTATTCTTAATTGGAAATTTGCCTTTTCCTTCCTTCAACAGATTGAGTGCATGGTTGCATCAGAAATCATGCAAAGATACAAGAAGCTACAGTTTGAAAGAGGTAACGTATACTATCCTGTGTACTGTTGTGGGAACAGGATCACTCCAGAACAATCCTAAAACTCAAAATCTAGTCCTGTGCATGTTCAAGCAGTAGTGTTGTGCATTAATTATTTCATCATCAAAAAAGAAAAGCTTAAATTCTTTCTGTTCATGCCAGTATGATGTCTTTTGCAACATTCTGGAAAGAAAATAAGGAAAGAAAATTACTATGTTTTCTATTGCTCTATAAAGCTGGTTGAGTTGACTGCCAGTACCCTAGACGGCTGACCCGTTTTATGGAGTTACCATTATCTCTTATACTAGCATCTGCTGTGGAAGTATTAGGCAGTTAGGTGTCTGAAGAGTAAACCTTGTTAACTTTTATGAGGATATAAGCTGACTGGGTATCTATGCCTCTCACTATGGTGATACACAGTTGGGCAGAGTTTCATAATGAAAATACAGTATGTTTGGCTATAGAGAGCTTGCAGTCAGGTTTTCACCAAGCGATATACCCAGCTAAGAGACCATGCGAATCAGTAGTATATTTTTATTGACTGTTGTATTGAAACATGAAGTGAGTTACCAGTAAGCAGCCTTCAGGAAAGGGGTGAAGTTGCATTATTGCAACAGTCTTGCATTATTGCTAATCATGTGATTATGTTAGTGCAGTGGCCAACTTGAAATAGAGCCCCACTGGGCAACGGCACTGTAAAAACACTTTCTGGTGCATTATACTCTTAGTGCATAAGTTATACTCTTTTCTTCAGTATAACTGAAGAAGAATATTGCATTCCATTCTCAGAATAGGTTTGGTTCAGTGAATGAAAGTGAGCAATTAATTCAGACTCTGGAAATTGAGTTTAGTTTTAATCTTAGTTGGTGCCTGTTTGCAAAGCAGGCCAAATTTATGTTGAACTCAGTAAAGTAAATTAAAAGGCTACTTTTGAAAAGATGGGTGTCCAAATGCTTTGCCAGTCAACCTCATCTGGAACATAGTGTTATGGAAGGCCAGTCTTGTAACTACCTTTGAGTTTATTTCTTTTATACCTCCTTACAGAAGTGCTTTTGGATCCATGTCGGACTTGGTGTCCCTCCTCTACTTGCCAGGCAGTTTGCCAGCTCCAGGAATCAAGCCCTCAGAACCCGCAGCTGGTCCAGTGCAAAGCCTGTGACATAGAGTTCTGCTCTGCTTGCAAATCCAACTGGCACCCAGGTCAAGGCTGTCAAGAGAATATGCCAATCTCCTTTCTTCCAGGAGAAACAAGGTATAGTATTGCAAATGACAAAGAATCTAGAAAGAAAACACTGAATCTTTTCACAAACAGGAATGCAAATAGTAAAGAGGCATTTTCCAATTGCTTCATTTTTTTGTTTTAAAGCTATTTCCTTCACTCTAGTTCTCCAGTTAATGCTATGTTCCAAAAATGGGTAAGTCTTGATGGCCTCCATTCCTTGCTACCATCTCCACCAAAGCACAGAGACACATAGCCAGCTGATGAGCTTCTCCTCACAGAACCTATTTTAAGCAGCCTGAGGGTTTGTCATTATGTCCTAGACAGTATTTTTTTAGGATACGCTGCCAAGCATCTCAACTGTTGCACATCTGGACAATGATTTTGAGCTCTGAGGACAAGTGAAAAAATCTCTGAGCTGTTTCCACTGGCATACTGCAGCCAATGAATAAGAGAGGCCATGGTGTACATGTCTCACTCAAAGTTTGGGCTTCTTTGAAGACTGTATAGCAGTTCAAGGTATCATTAAAGCCCTGGCTAACCTTTGGACTTAGCTATTCCTAAGTTGTCTTCTTTCAACCTTTGCTATAATAGATGATTAGCTAGGATCCTGTCATGATCAGTTCCTGGTCAAATATTATAACTCTGGCATGTGGATTTCATGTGTGCTTCAGCCAGAACTCAAACTCAATAAACCTCATGGCAAAGTAAAGGACTTGATGTATTTTCTTTAGTGTTTTGGTTGCTTTTAGTTTTTGCAGTTTATGGATTCGAAGCTTTCTTCTGTGATATGGTTGCTACTAGTGTGACTAATATGACTAATGAAGATATATATGTGTATATATGTGATATATAATATATGTGTGTGTATATATGTGTGTGTATATATATATGTGTGTGTGTATATATACATATATATATATACACACGCACGCATACATAGGCAAACAGCAATCAATCAAGAGTCAGTCCTGTTTTACTACAACTTGCTAACAGTTTGCTTTGCTATCAGTTGTTTTTGTGTCTCCCATCAGTAGTAGCTGCAGGAAATGTCAATTGTCAGGGCATGTTTTAGTTGTTGGAGTGAATAAAGCCTTGATAGTGTAGAAAGCTACTCTAGGGAAATAAATATTCTTCCAGTGTTTCTACGTTCCTGCTCTCTGTGCTGTATCCACTCAATGAGGTGAGGTCCTACAGTTTTGCAGACTGGTACAAGACACAAGAAGAAGTGTTTCTGACTCAAATTTGTGAACCATGTTTTGACTGGATAATATTGGAGATGAAAAGAGATCAAGTCTGAAAGAACAGTAAACCCAGAAAAGCTTGTGGTTCTTGATTTGGAGGAAAATTCCTAGGGAGGAGCCTTAAGGAAGGCAGAGACAGGCAATCTCCCCTGATACCCTGGCCGCAGGGATTGCAGTCTGGACTCACTGTGTCGTTGGGGGATACCTTCGACTTCTCTTCTGAGGGAAAAGAATAGAGGGAAAATAAAATGATCTAGACATACAAAGTATTTAGCTGTGAATTAGCTACTCATCTGATATTTCAAGAGGAAATTGTATAGTGTTACCAACATCGCTCAATTACAAAAACTGTTGGTACATATATGGTAAAGAAAATGTCCTGACTCTTATGTGGCCATTGTAATCTTTAGCTTTCTTCATGCTAGAGGTATGTTTGAAAAATACAGTATAGACAAAATATCTGAATAATAGAACTCAGCTGAATACCTAGATCTATATTAATTTTTTTTTTAATAAGGGAAAAAGTAGACATATCTACTTACCACAGTTCTAAGAAGTTCTCTTCTAAACTGACATGGCTGCATATCTTATTAATTCACCATTCTCCTTCACAGTTCGATTTTTAAAATGGAAGAAGATGATGCTCCAATCAAGCGCTGTCCAAAGTGCAAAGTTTACATTGAGCGAGATGAAGGCTGTGCCCAGATGATGTGTAAGAACTGCAAACATGCCTTTTGCTGGTACTGTCTGGAATCCCTCGATGTGAGTACACACAGCATACTCTGGCTCTCAGAAGCTAGGGAGTTCATTGCTTTGCCATCTAACTGTCTCATTAATGAATTATATACTCCCTCACTAGCCAGCTCTTCCTCTTTCTTGCCTTGTCTTCTACGCTTTCTGTCACAACAGTATTTTTGTATTTCCTTCTGCCAAACTGGGATGGGTGGGATGGAATCCACCAGAGCTGTAGCTGTTAATTTGATAAGCTTTGTATACTTAATTCTGCTTGACTGATCTGTGTGATCTTACTATTTTGCCAGCATGAGACAGGAAAAAAGTATTAGTGTAAAGTAAAATTTTATGAAAATATTTTATTGACCATCTCTGCATGGCATCTGGCTTAGTTGTTTTGATAATACTTCTTTCAAGATTGGCTTTTTAATATTCTCCTTTTTGAAGGAGTTTCAGGATGAATATAGTAATGTTCTCAGTTCTGTGGAGATTTAACAGAGAAACTCTTAAGTTCATTGTGCCACCATGCATTTTAGTACAGGAGTTTAGAAGTCAGATTTACTTACTGCTCATTATCCTCTATGGAACAAGAAACTCATCTGCTAAACAAGAAATTCATCTGCTATATCAAAACAAATACAATGTTCTAACACAAGGAATAAGCTGTTACCTGTCATGTGTTTCTGCCCAAGCTCAGCGTATATACAATATACGATATCTATTTCCATGTCATCCACTTTATTTTATAGCAAAGGAAGTGTTTTATGTCCCCAAAAGGTACTCAGACTATCCAGAATCCTGCTGTTATCCCATTTGAATGCTTTACTGAGAGTTCTTAAATCACAGGCACTTTCATACTCAGTTAAAAATTAGAGCCCTTGGTTCCCCCTCACAGCCTTTGGTACTGGCCTGCTACCTTGGCTGGGGTATGGAAGTGTGACAGGACAGGTACGGAAGTCTTTCTCATGTATTCTCCTGTATTTGTATTGTCTTTTTATTCTTCCACTAAGAACAAAGTTTGGCACATCTTTGTACAAATACTCACTTTCTTTGCTCTCTTTCTTTCTCTCTCTGTCTCTTTGTGTGTATATGTGTGTTTTTGTGTGGAAGGGAGAAAGAGAGAGAGAGAAATGTAGTGGCTAGCTTACTTTCTCAGATTCTCGTACTAAACTATACTAGCATTTAAATATGCAGCTTGAGAGCCTGTGGAAGAAGAGATTCATTATAGTTAAACAACAGTTCTTAAACAAACCTACTTGTGAAGACACTTAACTGTAAACAAAGCACTTTCAAAAGGTTGGACCTGGCCAAAGTTCGCTTTACCAAGATTTTATCTTCCTGTACAATTCCTGGTTGTAAGTTCTTGGGACATAGTATTTCATAACTTAACAATTTGTACTTTTGTTTATTGCATATGTTTCCATTTATTATTTTTTTGTAGGATGATTTTCTGCTTATACATTATGACAAAGGACCTTGTCGAAACAAGTTGGGACACTCCAGGGCCTCTGTTATCTGGCACAGAACACAGGTAAAGGTCAGATCTGTAAGTCTGCATGAAGTCTACAGTGAAACAATGCAGTGATGACAGAACTTTCCTTTGCTTTATTTCTTTTAATATCTAGGAGTCAAATTCTTATATGTTGACTAATTTCTGTAGTGGATTTAAAGAGGCCTGTAGGAATGCTCTTAGCACTCCCAAAAAGGATGTATTTGACAGAAAGCCTTTCAGAATGCTGATGGTATGGTATGTCTGCATGGCAAGTTAAGTGCCAATGTAAATAAATTCTTAATATACCTGATGGACATACTGGGTTGACACTATCCATACAATTAACAGGGAAGCCCATCTTCCAAGAGATCTTTAGCTCATAGTCCAGAACTAGAAAGGAATCTCATGATCTTCATAATCTTACTATGAACTCAAGTTGACTCATTCATGTAGGTTGGGTAAAGCTAGATCCTCTAGTAGGTATCCAAGTGGGCTTGTCATTTGTTCCAAACGCTGTTCAAATTGACAGTTGCAAAAAGTTTGGGGATACTTCTTATAGCCTAGATCAAGTCTTGCTGGATCCAACATGAATGCTATATTACGGAAGAGCTCCCTGCCCTAGTTTAACACATACAAATGCCAAACTATGAGTTAGGCAAGTGTATCACCTTTATAGTCACTTTAGAGAAATAGGTACATTTGGAGTATGAGTCATCTCTTCCTAAATTAGCAGTATGCCAGTAAATATCTACCTTTGCTTCAGATGAAGTACTTAATTTGAAATACAGATTTCTTTCCGTTTGAGCATAAATCCCAAATCTGGGCAATAAGTGCCAAGCCTGTACAAACAGCTAAAATGCAGGTATCTGAAATGAAATGAGAAAGATTGCACCCGTCTTTCTCTGTACACACACCTAAGTGTAAAAGTGATGGACTGTTTTTTATTTGACTTAGCCAATAATATATTAGAAAATATATAGGTTACAGAACTAGTACCTAAGCTTTTTATTCACTCTTCATATGCCTGCAATATGAGATGATTACTGTGATATTTGAAACTGTACTTGGCCACAGTAGTTGGTACAACTATGTTTGATAGACAGTATATTTGATGTTCTCTTCATCACGAGAAAGAAAGTAGTAATTCTCTACCATTGGCGTTGCAGTTCTGCTAAACTTACTGAAGACAAATCAGCACTGTAATCATTTCCTTATATTAGATTTCATTGAGTATTTATCTAAGGCAAGTTGAAATGAGCCTTTGGTTTGTTATGTGTGGGTTTTTTAAAAAATATATTTATTTTGGCTGGAGGGAATGATGTGATGCTCTGTAGGGAAGATTGCTTCTGGATGTGAAAACTCAGCTGTTCATGAGCAACTGAATTCAAGTGAAAAATGAGTAATTAATACTTGGCAGGCAACCTGCTTGTTTTTCTTCTTCTTCTTTTTTTTTTTTTTTTTTTTTTTTTTTTTAAAAAAAAAGGAATAAGAAGCAAGAAACTTGGTGAATTCTTAAAGAGCATATTGGGGCTGAAAGGAAGTCCTCGTAGGTACCTCATAAATATCAGCAGTGGCCAGTCCAGTGCTCTGAAATGCTACCTTCCACCTTGTTTTTGTCTAGCTAGCAGTGCCCTACTGTGCGCTCTTAGCCAGGACTGCGAAGAGCTGGGAAAGTGCAGGCTGTTTCTGTATAGCAGGATGGGGGCAGATGCAGCTCGCTTTTTAAAGCCGTTTCAGCTGAGAAGTTAGCTTTCTTTTCTGTCTATAGCAAATGTATGCAGACATTAGTAAAAGAAAGTTGCATCAGATCGTCAGCACCTTCAGAAAAAGAATTAGTGAAACACGCACACTACTGAAGTTTAAAGAGAAATTACTCTTGGCGAGAAATAAGATTATTAGTCTAGGAAAGCTTGAGCTTCTTATCCGTAGGCAGCCAAAAGACACGACTGAAAAATTCTGGCGTCGTGTTACGTAATGCCAGGGCGAAGGCTTCGCTCTTCAAAATTGTGTCTGTGCAACAGCGCCATCTGCCGAAACGAGCCTTTGGTTCCAGCCCCGCGTCTCCCAGATAGCTGGGTAGTGAAATTACAGAAAGAACTACACAGTAATCAAAAAGGGAGATTATCCACGGTTGGTGCTAGCAAGTCATTCTTCCTATACCATGGCAAATTAAATATTTGCCAGCTAATTGAAATGGCACATCTAACCTTGGCTAGAAGAATCCTTATCGAGCAATGCACTCTAATTTCATTTTGCCTTCTGTTGTGAATTTTTGTTAGCAGGTTATTATTCCACTCCTGCCCTCATTATTCACAGTTATTCACAGATGCTGTCATGTGAATCAGTCTAAGTGTTTTCTCAAATAATTTGTAGACATATTGTCCCAGCCTTACTATTACTGTCGCTTGTGGGAAATAGGAAACTTTCTCAGGCAGTGCCTCTCAACTTGATTTCTTTTTAAATGATTTTCCAAATTTAAACTCTATAGAAACTAATGAAGTTTGGCACACTGACAGCATTAGCTGATCTGAGCTTTTCTGCTAGTGCTAGAAAGAGGGTGATCAATAAATGTAAGTGGAAAAAATGCTTTTAGATGGAGTTAGGTCATGTCCCCTGAGGCAGCGGAGTGAGCTCAGGTTCACTATTTGGCATATGCAAAGTCATCCTGTTGTTCATACTGTTTGCAGTCCAAGGCTGAGATTTCCAACCTTGTGTTTGTGCTGGTGGGAAAGTTATGGGAGTCTTTCTGACAACTCCAGATCCTGTCTTGACTGCTTCTTTTTGGAGTTTTCTTCAGCAAGTAGGCGAGCGTTTAACAGTGGGAGTCTAACTGTCTTGTAGTCATGTCCCCAGTATTTAATATTTATCTTTGATCAAGAAAAAAGGAAAAAAAGTATCTAATCAGTTGCTTCATTAGATGTTTGAGATATAGCAAAGCAACACAAATAAGCATCTGTGTCGCTTTATATGATGGAACTGAGTTGTGTAACATGGGTTTGACTGGAGCAATGAAAAATGAAAATTTACTCTCTGATTTCTCCTTCAGGTGGTAGGAATTTTTGCAGGATTTGGTCTTCTCCTTTTGGTGGCCTCCCCTTTCCTTTTACTTGCTACACCATTTGTTCTGTGCTGCAAGTGCAAATGTAGTAAAGGAGATGATGACCCTTTGCCTACCTAGACTGAGAGAAGATTGGACTCATCACAACATATGTTTTGATTTTATTGTGGCTGTTGTTGTTTCCCTCTTGCACTTACATTGCTGTAGCCTTATTTGGCCTGTTCTGCTTTTTGTTGACACGCAGTGTTGGTTCCAGGAACTGTTTATTTTTAATACTGTTGCACAGATCAACTGATATTAGACAAGAAGGGTAATGGAAGGCAAGTTTGGTGCTTAAGGAAGACTGTGGACCAAGGTAGCTATCTGAAATGAAGAGCTGATTCTGTGAAAAATAATGCAGAAGGTTTCTGTTGCTCTTGGTGGACTGGGAACGGTGCTGAATGACATCAGCACAACAACTTAAAAATACATACAATGTAAACCTTTTGCATATCCATTTGCTTCAAAATTTGGTGTCTTATTCCTCTATGTATTTAAGCTGCCTATCATTTAAATTGGATAGTCAACTTAGTGTGACTTTAACATGCCTATTACATTTCTGTTTTTTGTTAATATTGACATCGCTGCATCCTTTTTAGGGCATTTTTTTTCCAAGAATAACAAAATCATTAAGGTGCATATAGGCCATCCTATGCCTTTCTTGAAAATTGGGGAGGGATAGGGGGACAATATTGATCCCTGTTGCCTTCTGGGAATTTTAGGAAGTGTGGGAATTGATTGAAAGCTACATTTCTGAAGTTGGTTTATGAAGCTGTAAGGTTGAGTGGTGACACAAACCTGCTATCCAATCAAGATTCTTTTAAAGATACATTGATGCTAATGATTACCACTGGACCACTATTTTTTTAAAATTGTTATATTTGCTGTCGTTTAGGGTTCTGCTACACTCATAGGGCTATGTAACTTCTAATCCAGGTATCTTAATCTTTTTATATAGATATATATATATATATATATATATATATAATCCTATTTAAACCAAATGTGTAAATAGCTGTGCTATTGAAATATTTTCGAAGTTCAAGATAGCTTGCTTCTGTCTTAAGGGCAGTTATTAAAAATACAGGACTAATTTTACTATTCAGCAGGCTTTGGGTTATCAATGAATCTTTCCTTTTAAGTATAAAAAATCTAAGCGTCAGGATGATCCCTGTAGTTCGTAATAAAAATGCCTGGGATATTTGTGGAAGTTGTATTTAACATTTAAACTACTTAGCCCATTTTCAGAGTTAATATTGTATGGTGTATGCTGTTAAGAACAATACCGTGACAAGTTTTTATTTGATAATGAATCAGTGACCTGGTTTGATAGTTTTTCAGATTCACAGTGCTGTATGTTTCCAGAGTAGTAAAATATGCTAGTCAACATACTGTTAATCATACTAGTTTTTATTTAGTAACATTTTGTGGAATATGATCTTAGCTGTTTTTAAAGACTATAAGAATTTAACTAATGACGTCTCATCATGAAATACGATGCACCTGAATTGCTGCGTATGTTTATGTATAATACTGGAGAAAAAATTATTTTGAATGGCACGTGACTGAAGTTTGACTGCATTTATTTCATTATCACTTATGCCTGTGCATTATCGATTTACTGAGGTAGGTGAATATACTGAAGCTAGGGAAACTTTGCACTGAAAATGTATCAGGACCTTTAAATGCAACTGTTTCTGGCTACTCTCACAGGCTGGGATTACATTTTCATAGCTCAGTCATAAGGAAGTGACACCTTTTTCCATTACCTTTTATTTTATACTGCTTGTTAAATAAAATAATTGGAGAGTAAGGTTTTGAAAAGGCCGCTGTTCTTTTATAAAACTACTCTTGAATTCTTTCTTCCCCTTTTTTTAAATTTTAAAGGTATCCAGATCCAAATTGTATCTAAATGCAAATTTTACCTCCAGAAACTGCATGTTTGCTGTTTAGCTTGATTTTAATGAGTTCAGCTATTATAACAAGAAGGAAAAGAATATCTGTTTACCAGCAATTCTGAATTCCTTATATCTTTGCGTTTTTATGGCAGTGCACAGTTCAGATCTTTGCTTGTATTATATATTTTTGTTTTCATGGTTCTTTTTAGCCAGTATTTTAGATCATCTTTGTTATTAAAAATTGCGTACTTATTCAAAAAATATTCCTAGAGGAAAGTTAGGTAACAGATCCAGTCACTTTGTTTGCCAGCTGCCAAGTAGTGTGTAAAGCACTGCTGGATTCAGTGGGCAGCGAAGTGGTCATCTCACTCCGGTTCTGGCAGCAAATAAGTCCGTATCACCAAAGATACCAAAGCAGAGCACTGTTTAAGCTTGGCTTATCTTGAGTCATTGTTTCAATGTGCAGGAATAACAGAAACCCTTGTGTGAGTGACAGCCTCCTGCAGGTAAGCTTGTCAGGCTGGGTGAGACAGCTTGAACCATGGCCCTTCATCTCTGGCCCTGTAACTCGATTTAACTGGAGAAAAAAAAAATGGACATAAAGATTTCCTGGGTTGTTAATTTTCTAACTGTGAGCACTAAGAGATTTTCCTGTGTGGCACTGGTTCTAGTGACCAGTTCTACTGGAGTGTTAGACGGCAGCAAAGGTGCGGTGGCCTGTTAACAGTATCTGCGGTGTCATGGTACGTGGTTTATTTTCTACTGTGCCTTTCTTAGAGACAGTCTTTGTGTGGCAATACAGCAAATCTTACTTTCTGTGGTAGAGAACTACTGTCTCCTGGGTGGCCAGTTAATAATCAATGTCAAAATTAAGGCATGTCCAGATTCAAAAAAACCAAAAACAAAAACAAACAAACAACAACAAAAAAAAACAAACGGAAGTGAAAAAAACCTTTATAAACATAAATGTTTTATAATGGTAGTTTATAACAGATGCATCTCTGACTCTGGTCTCAACTACTTGAAATGCTACTGGAGATCTCTGTGGCATGTCACTTGGTACACATTCTGGCTCTTGGGATAGACCATACGCCTACACACACTTACCAAATACCTAATCCTTTCAGGTATGCTAAATGTCATTTCTTCTGCGTAGCTTTGGGGGATTTTTTGTTTGTCTCTTTTTGCTCTTTTTAATGCTGTTTTGTTTCCTAAGCTGTGTATTTTTGGTAGTGATGTACTGAGGTTCGGCCTTTTTTGTGTTACAGTTTATGTTGATAGTGTGACATCTAATACCCTGAAATCAGACTGTAAATATATTATTTTAAACTCTGACATTTAAGACAGAAAAGGGAATGTTTATGTTTCTGCAGCTTTTCAGATGACACTGTTGTAACAGCTTTGTCTTTTTGAATTTTCATCTAAAAAATGAGATTCACTGCATGATTTTTGTTGCATTCTTACGGTTATGCTATGATTTAGTTTGTACACATTGCCTTAAATGCTGTTTTAATGGAGTTTTTTTAACAATACATGGTTTATGTGTTCTTTTGAGATAAAGCAGTGTCTTGTCTAGTGAGCACAGGAGTGAGTGTGGAGTCAGGACTTCCAAGGCTTTGCTTCCCCTTGGACTTGTTATTAGTTGAGCTCGAGTCAGTTTTGAGCAAGATCAGTAAAAAAACCTGCACTGACTTCAATGACAGCAGCATTGGGTCTTCCTCATGTGACCTTGGACAAGTCACTTTTCTTCTTTTATCTCAATTTAGCAATCGCTTAAATGGATGGAATAATGCTCAGCTACCTCACAGGAGTGTTGTGAGGATAATTACATTGATTTTGAGGCTTTTCAAGATTCTCTGATGAAAGATTATATATAAATACCTACTGTGGTTTATGTTAATATTTAATTTTTTTTGCAAGTTGGCATTCATCCTTGATCCTCCTACTGCTGACTGCAGCATACCAAGAGTTTGGGATACTTTCCCCCACATACCAAGCAGCATGACCTTTCCTCACATACTCTGACTTATGAATCAGGCAAGATCCCAAATGAGAGCTGAATGGCTCAACTCTCAGCATACAATTATGCCCTGACATACAGGAAATGCAGTCAAAATTAGTGGAAAGCTCTCTTGTGTATGGAGCGGAGAGGATAAATATTTGTATATCAGAAAAAAGATGACTTTTTTGATTTAAAAATGGTATGGTCAGGAAAAAACAAAAATATTATTTTCTGCATTTCATCTGCAATCCTTTTACTGTGAAAAAATAATATGTTTAAAAATAACTGTTTAATACAAAGAGTTTTCTTCCAAATAAGGTACAGCATGCATAAAACTTTGTGCAGATTTACTTTTATAACCAGAGTTTGTATGTTTCGTATATATAATCTGGCATCCTGAGGAAAATGGATAGAATATGGAGGTTGTTGCTGACAGTGATATTAAAGGTATCAAAAAAGCCTGCATCAGCACTTGATTGCTAGTGCACTTATACTAAGCAAAGCATGCTGTTTGTGTTTAGAGCCCTGTGGTCCTCATTATTGCTTTGATTTGTGTATCTGTCTTATAAGAATTCCAGGAACATTAGGTACAGGTACGTGGTACATAACTGAACCTTTCTTGGTCATTTTATCACGGATGTATTTTAACCTTGTATAGGGATAAGCATGAAGGAGTCATGCGTATGTATAAATAATGTATTTGAGCAGTGTAAAAATAGTTCTGTTGATGTATTTGAAATGTAAGTACATTTTGTGCCACTAACACTGTGATGTATAAAAGAGCTGTTGAATGCCTTTTAATGTTGTGTTTTGTACTTTGAATCACATTGAAGAGTTTAATTTGTAATTTCAATAGATATTTTAAATGAGTACGTCTCTTGTGATTCTTCATAGTGACTGTTCAGTGTTATGTTCAGTCAAGAAAAGTGTTTTTGTTGTGGGCAAACGCTCTGTCCTCTTCCCCTCCTTCCTTCAGAATAATCCTGTGGCCTGGAGTCATCCCACCTGGCTTCTGGGCGCATGATCTGTTTTGTGTGACACAATATGAGAGACTGATTTCATCCACAGTCTGTAAGAGAAAAAGAGATACAGATCATAAAGGAGAGTGAATATAACCCATTAATCCAGCAGATTCTGTTGGCCTCATCTGCTCATACAAGCCTAAATTAAGCTCCATGGGCACAGCCATCCCTGAGATCTTTGCTGCTGTGCTTTATTTTTGAGAATGATTAAAAGCAAGTACATGTTTTATTTTTCTCTTTGCTTGAGTTGATGTTTTGAGTGTGGTGGGTGGTAGAAATGCTTGAGCTGCCTGAAAAGCCTGAGGTCTCAGTACACTTTGAGAATGACCTTGTCATTTTGTGGGATTACCCACAGGAGAAAAACACAAGGCTGTGCAAAGTCTTAAAATTATCTTTGCAGAAGAACATAATGCAACATTATTTATTTATTTTTATGCCTCAGTAAATGTTAGTGTTCTCTTTTTGTTAGTGTCATGTAGCTTCTACAACGAGTATAAATTGAGTGAGCAATATTTGAGTTGGAATGTGGATAGAATTTTCTTTAATGCATTTTAAAAGGGATATTGAAAGAATATTTTAAGCCTTTGCTGTAACTGGTGCTGCTATGAGCCAGCAGAGTGCAGTCTTTGAACACCATTTTAGACAATAAGGCATGGCTTTCTTTAAGAGTATTGCACATAAATCTATATGAACAAGATTTCTATCGCAAGTTTTTAAAGCCTGTGTTTCAAAACCTGCACAGAGTTAATCGTAATGATATCATACCTAAAAATAACAGGGTTATGATGGGCCTTGCACACTGTGCTGGGCTGTTCTAGTCTCTGGATATTAACATATGTTACTGCTTCTGTTTTGTGAGAATATATAAACCTTTTCTGAAAGTCACAAGTCCGAAGTGTTTGAACTTCCAGAAAACTGATATAAGCGTAAAAATGTTTCAATCTGCAACTGAAAAATGTGGTGCAAACCAGAGATCTCTTTCAAAATGCTGCGTTCAGAGAGCACTGATCAGTCCATTGGAGAGAGGGAGAGGGAACACTAAAAAATCAGTTGGTTCAAAACACATTATGTATTGGCTAATAACATTTCATCTTCTCTATATTTTATAATTGGCGGATGTTGTAACTGAGCCAAATTGTTCTCTTCTCCCTTCCTACCCACGCCTGCTGTTGTATCTGTGTTCCTCAATACAGATGTTCTGCAGAAACAATACAACTGTCCAAACAATAAGTGTAACCATCCGTTTAGCAGTCAACATGTTTGGCAGAGAAGGCAAGCTGCGATGGGTGATTACTGAGAGTCCTGCCTTTAGCTCATTCTACTTATACTTGTTCCAAAGTTCTCCCCCACAAAGTCTATCTGAATAAAGCAAATTGCAAAATTAGCTTCTTGTGTTTTTCACAGCCTAAAGATATGCTTCAGGATGCTGCCAACACTAGCGCAAACCCTACCTTTTCAAGAAAATATGAGTGTGCTGTCCTGACTGCCACCATCTCCCTGCCAAACTTCTATGGACCCCTGGAAAACTCCTGGTTCATGATAGATACTGCATGTTTGGGATGTTAGGATCATGTTTTTCAGCTAGATCAATTTTTATTTTTTAAGATCTCACAAATATGAAAAATTGCGCTGCTAGAGGATCAGGGTAGTGTCTTACCAGACTGCTAACACTTTGTTCCCATCATATCATAGTATGTTGTTTAGCAGATTTCCGTAGCTGTCAGCATTGATCGAGTAGTAGCAGACAGGAGACCTTCTCAAATGCAGGACGCTTCCAGCCTGAAGCTTCTGCTTGCAACTTCCCTTAGCTTCCCAGCACCTGGGTATGGTGTCCAGGTGCAGAGCATTGCCTGCTGAAGAATGGCTCCTGAGAGATATGTGGTTGCTGGGGTCAACTCACTGCTTCCAACAGGATGGAGCAGAAAGCAGAGAGATCCTGAGCAGGAGGAAGAGGCACTGGGAAAGGGCAATGAATGAGTTATGTGAGATGAAAAAGTTTAGTGTGGGGTGCCGTTGTTTTTATTAGCAATTGTTGCCCTTGATCCCATCTTTGATCTGAGGACACGGTGAACTGAAGGCTCTGCAGGCAATGTCTAGTATCTCATTACAGCTGGGACTTGAGGGAAACAGAAAGGAGGTTGCAACTGGATTAAAATAGGAGCGCCTCATGGAAGCAGTTTTGAGGAACCACCTGTGTCAACTTTTCATCTGGGCTAAAACTGGGGCAACTAATCCAGGCATTTTTCTCAGTGCCATTTGTCTGTGGAAAATACAGGAAACTACAGTACCTAAAGATCCCAGGGCTCCCTTAGATTCAGAGGTCTCTTTAAGGTACAGTCATTTCTGCTTGACAGCTGCTGCCCTTGTGTCTGAGATAGCTCCTCCTGAGCCATAGGATCTGGCTAGAGGCCCTGAGCTGCAAGGTGAAAGAAGTCAGGAAATGCCTGACGTTCAGCAGCATCTATCTGCCTTAAATCATACCGTATCTTTATGCCTCTTCAAGACACTTACTAGTTAAGGTCTTTAAATCTTTTGATGGTAACCACAAATGTGCAGTCTGACACCGCTTTCCAATTAAAATTGTAACAGCCCTTTTGTCTAGGCAGACTCTGACTTCCCTTGCTCCAACTCCATGGTAATCTCTTGGCAGAGATGATCGTCTCTGAATAAATGGTGGTGGCCATGCAGAAATGGTTTTGGTACATTGTTGCCTTGCTCCAGCAGGAGACTGGGTCGGATGGGATTTGCCAAGAAAGATAAAAGTGATGGAAGATTTTCACAGAGCTTTGTATTGTCCCAAAGTTCAACAACCATACACGTGAAACACTATGAACAGTAAAAGCTCCTGGAGGCAAGCAGCATGTTGGGAGGAAAAGGAAAACCTTTTCTGTTTACAGGAAAGTATCATAGTCTCTTTAAGGTCCATAAAAGGAATCCGAGCGTGAGGTTCCAGAAAACTTCCATTACTCTCTGGTGTGTCCTGTATGTCTTTCACTTAAGATAGGTATTTCTGCCCTGAAGACCTCACCTTCTCCTAGTATCTCTGAAGAGCTGTTGAAGACTCTGTAAGGTTTGTGTGGATAGTGTGCACTGTGCTCTGGCTAATCTCTGCTCCTGAAATGGCTGGAAGGTGTGGTTGCAGAGGAATATTAAGTGAGAGTAGTCCACATAGATTAGAAAAGCTGATACTCACTTGATTTGCCAGGAGGAGAATCAAGCAACTTAAGTAAATATTTGTGAATCATTGTTATTATTTCCATAAATGAGCAAGATTTCAAAAGATGTCTGGCATCTCTCCCTCACCCACTCTGTAGAGCGAAAACCTCTCTGGTAAAATGGAATCTTCTTGCTATTTTAAACACAGGCAAAAACAAATTCCAACAAGCTCTTGAGTGGCACACAATGCCTGGCTTATTTCTTTTCATGCGTGGTGTCATGGCAACAGAAAGAATTTAAAATTAATTACAATCCAGGCAAGATGGCCTCTACTTATATTAGATGTTGGTTTTATCCTGACCTTGTGATTTTATTTGTTCCAAACAAGATCAATGGAATTCTTTGCTGCTAAGGATTTTTTTTTTCTTTCTTTGGGGGATAAATCTCGTGGTCACTAATTTGAACATGAAATAAGCTGTAAATGGAAATTATGACTTTGAATTAGTATAAGGATATGAGACAAAACAAAATTCAAAGGAGAAAGCAGGAAAAGACAGTAAGTGAATAAGAGAAACAGATCTTGTTAAACATTAGTAAATCCTGTGAGTAAAACAAAGCATGTCATTTTTAGTAGGGCAATTCAATGAAAGTTGCTGTTAACAATTTCTCTAAAAAGATTTGATTTATGGGCCTAGTAATCTGATATCAGAATGTATTTCATCTGATAAATGTTCTATACCTGCCTTGATATGGTGATACTTTAAATTGAAATATGCTTTGATGGCACATAACAGGAACTCGATGAAAATTCAATTGCATTTTCTGCCTTGACATGTGTTTCACTTGCTCATTCAAATTCAAAGTTCTGATTTTGGTATTTTTCTCTTCTACTCTGCATTACGTAAAAAGAGTCACATATTGCATATATTTTCCAATATAAAAGGCTAAGTTTAATTTTTAACGATTAGATAGCATTTTTACACCAAGAAAGCCAGCTCTGCAAGTCTGTCAGATAACCTTCTACCAGCAAGGCTGTTTTGCAGTTCCATCTGCAAATATAGCTTGTGTTCTGTGAAATGACCACAGCTGCAAGGAAAGCCTGTGGAGACTGAGGTTACCCCGCAGCACATTCCAGTAGCTTCTGTTCTGCACAATACAGGAATAAAGCCCATGTGATGAATGAACAACCCATTCATGAGGCAGCTTCCAAGAAATCCTGAGTAGTATTAAAAAAGAAATGCACTCTTTATGCCTATCTTTTGGTTTTGAACCATGAGTATCCACATCTTCATCATTACAAGGAATCACTGTATATACAGTGTATATACTGTATTTTTATATATATAAAAACAATAAAAGAATGTTGAGATTCATCACAAGCCTCCAAGAGCAGAATTTCTAAGTAAATAATAAATAAAGCCCTTCAGATACCAAGGATCACCAGAGTTGTGATGTTCTGGGGTAGGTTGCCTAGAGAGAGGGTGCAGTTGCCATCATCGGAGGACATCCAGACTGGACAAGGCCTGAGCAACCTGCTCTACTTTTGAAGCCAGTCTTCCGTCCCTGCACCTGCCATGGGAAAACAAATCTAATTTTAGCAATAGATGAGCAAAGCATTCAATAAGCAACAGAATACATGAAGTCTACAGCTCTGTAGCCTTGTACCACATGGCTGGATACTCCGATGACAAATGAGAACAAAAAATGTTGGTCTGCTCTTTGGAGATTCACAGACTTTCTCTTGCTGTCATGTTTTTCGCTATAATGGTTTCTCTAACGTGTTATCAGCTTATACTGCAGCCTTTCTTGCACTAAAAGCACTAAGAGAGCTCCTTTACATCACCCAACAACCTATTTTTGTGATACATAGGATCTTAATCTCTTTCAGGCTGCTATTCCACAGATGAAGTTAGCTAGGTCTGGTGTAGGAGTTAAAAAATGATTAGGGTGATATGATAAGAAAGATAATCATACACACAAACATAAGCATAGAGTATAATTGCTCAAGTGTTTCTTTAAGTGTAAAAATGCATTAGTATAGTTTACCTTGTCCCTGACTAGTGAGCTTTAGTGAAGCAGCCAGAGAAACATCTCGGGGAATAATAACAACAAACTAAACTATATTAATGTATTTTTCTGCTTAAAGAAACTCTTGAGCAGTTATACTCTATGCTTATGTTTGTGTGTAAGGTGCATATTCTAGGCCTTTACTCAGCCTAAAGGTGTTGCAGATGCATGACCCTCCGTTACTGTGAGTGTGATGATTTCACTTGCCTATCCATTCTCCATAGGCCTAGGAATGAAGGACAAAACCAAAGTCTGATTTGCTGCAGTGCTGCTAAATTTCATCTCTATGTTTTTACCACAATGAAGCAGAGATTCTTTTTTCTGTTGTCCTCCTTCATACTTCATATGTTTTGTGGATGTGGGCTTGTGCCTATAAATAGCACGGGATAATCCTTTTAAAAGCCTACAAAAATACTTAGAAAGCCTTCCCCTGAATATGGAACAATTTACATTAAGTACTATAAGTATTTAATTACATGGTTTTAGGTTATTTCAGTGTAGTGCTTTGATTTGCAGTGGTCCTCAGACTTTGTTCACCTACTTCAACTGGAGGTAATAGGAACCTTGTACATCTGCAGTGAGGCTTTTAGGTCCAGCATTTTCAGGACAGCCAGTTTCAGAGACTGAGTTCAGGAACAAGTGGCAAACTGATGTCTGTATAGGCTTCTGGTGCAGAAAAACCATGAAGATTTAGTTAAATGGACCTTAAGGCTTTCCAGAAACTCCTCTGGAAAGTCTATAAAGGCTCTAAGCCTTCCAACACAGTGAAAATGCAACTCATGAAGCAGCGTAACACATGTGCCTTGCAGCAGGCAGGGGTCCAGAGATCTTGCTTATAGTCTAGTTTTGCACTGTCTAAGCAGGCAGATCCCATAAACTCTCATTGTCTCCATCTAGATTGTCCCCTGCGTACCTGTCCAAACAAAAACATTATCTGAACACATAGTTCTGTTGTGCAAGGGGGGCATTTTTTTTCCCCATTAACAGGCAAATAAATGAGCTGGAGGAGTTTTCTATGTCTGGACTAGTCAGATTAGTGCATAAGATGAATGTTTAGAATACCAAATTAAAAAAGAAAGAAGAAAGAAAAAGAAATAGGACTTTAGATAGTGTTATTTTTAACCAGTCAAGTTGCAGTTTAACTTGAAAAGTGGCTTTTGAAAATCATTTCCACAGTTATGCCCATTGCAAATTGCAAACAGTTCTGTGTTGGGTAGAACACTGTTTTCCTTTTCTGGATGTGTGTTCTAAATTATTTTCAAGTGTATGGAATTCAAGCCTTCTTGCACAATCTAATCTGTATAAATTTGCTTTGGGAAGTATTGGAAACTGTTTCTGTTGTGCATTTTCTAAGCCCATATTTTCACCTGAGTTCTATACCTACTTTGAATTTCTGAACTTTTCGGATTTGAAATGTTATGTCTCAAATGTCACTTCTGGCTTTGGTTATGAGCTGGGCCCAAAATACTAAGACTGCATTTTCATTGTGATGAGGTTAAAAGCTCATGCAGACAAACTTGAGGGGTTTCACCTTATCTAAATTCAGGCACTAATCTCCTAGTCCCACTTTATAAACTTTGGAGAGAAATAGCAACTTTTAGAACTTGACTCATATAACCAGTTTTAGATATCTACCTTGGAAGGAGACAAATCACATCTAAGAATTGTTCATTTTTCTTCCTTGGCTGTAATAGGATACCAAGTTATCAGCATGGTAAAATACTCATAAATCAGGAGTTCATAGAAAGTTTTCAAAATTGAGAGACAATGAGTCGCTGTATAGTAAGTGCATTTCACAGCAGTCAAAGACTAGACCCTCCAAAACCTTAATTAAATCATACACATAATTTATATATGACTATCAGACTCTATTTATTTTTCTTTATTTATGTATAAAAACTTCAGAGAGATCTATTCTCCATTTAGATGGCCATCACAGGAAAGCCTGAGCTGTGCACCATAATTGTGATATAAGTCAAAACTGCAGTGAGATGTTCAAATAATCATGCAGTACTCTAGCAATTTGGGAGTCAGAGGTTATTAACTGGCTAATATTAGCAACTGACCTTTATTTAATGACAGGATACCTTGAGATGAATGAATATTTTATTCTCATCTGACAATAAAGCTTGTGAAAATTATATTTGCAATCATCATTGTTAGTTGCTGCTAATGCAGAATCCCTCAAAGTCCAGAGACTTAACTCCAAGAACGTGGAAACTATCTGGCATTTGCTCTTTACTCAGTAGACTTGTAAAGCAGTGACGTCTTTAATAACTGTCTAGCCAGTAATCAACTTGTTATTTAGTGTGTGCTCCAAAATGCATGAGTAGAATTTCCATCAGACTTCATTAAAGAAGCTGTTGGTTTTCTATTCCTTTTTTTTTTTTTTTTTTTTTAATGAAATGTTTTGCATGGGGCTTATTTCCTTTGTTCCAAGTCAGTCCTGAATGACACGTTTCCTAGGTATCAGGTAGCCACATGTTGGCAGAACGTCGACTAAACTGGGCACTGTGGTTCTTAACTGTAGCAGAAATGCTAATTCTCACTGGAATGGAGAGCTATATCCATCTAGGATGGGAGAGAAGGCTCTATTCAGGTACTGCTTTGCATTTGATTCTTGACTGAATGAAGGCTGCAAGAGAAGACACTGAACTAAGTTGACAATCAAGCAGGAGTTAGGCACTGGGTACTCCTGAAGACTTCTCTGTCTTTGCAATAAACATCACTGACTTCCAAGCCTTTGTATTCAGTCAGTGCTATTTGGAGAGCATTTTCTTAAAAACGTTTTTCCAGTCTTATTTGCCTCTGTGGTCTCAATATAGCTTCTAGAAATTAATGCACAAGATGCATTGATAGTGATGAAAGTTCCAGAAGACAACGCCATGTATTACACAAACTTTGATATTGGGGATCAATGATCATGCACTACTAATCTCTGAATGTTGTGACTAATTCCTATGTCAGAACAACAGATACGCACTACTACAATTGACCAAGAATATGTGGGAAAAGTGTGGCAAGCACCGAACAACACATTGACACATATCTTCCAGTCACATTTTTGGAGAACTAGTTCACTTAATAGATATATGAAAGAAGTCCCAGCACCTTTCCTGATACCTCTTGTCTCCATATATGAAGCATCAAACAGAAGAACAAAGACGTTGTTACCCATATTTTTGAAAAAAGGAGTGGGAGTGATCTAGGTACTTCCAGTAGGTGGAAGCCAGAGACATTCTGCTGTGTATTTTGTATGAGATCTGGTGAATAACCTAAGGATGCAGGATGGGAAAAGGGCAGTAACCAAATTTGCTAGACCTCAATTATTCTGAGGACTAATGCTTCAGCTGTGGCTCTCTTTCTGTGTTTTTTTAATCCGTGCTGCCTATAGCCAGTACTGTTTATAGTCACAGATGATGCTGAAGGATTTCTGTCCCCGGAACTGCTCTAGCATTTTTTAGGATAATTCCATAAATGGTCATTGCCATTTATTCTGAATATTGTTTTAAGTGACTACCTGTTTTTTTACATACAGTGATGGGGAGACCCAGGTTCTTTTTAACGTGGCCTGTCTAGACGCAGTGATTTGGATGTTGACAGGTAACAGTAATCCTGCTCTCCCAGGAACGTGTGTTCCTGAACTCCCACTTCCACACTTCTAAAAATCTGGTTTCACTTAGCAAAACAGCAAGACTATGTAGTCAGCTGAATAGAATACGTGTTTTTAATCCATGGTTAATCAAGGGTAGAAAAGAGGTGGGGGTCCGGTATACTGAGTATAAGCAATGTCATGTGAGTTGAAAAACTTGCAGAGCAGATTCATAAGAGGGGCATTAACAAAAGTGCAAGTGAAGAGTTAGGAGACAGGCATCCAGCAGAGTACAAGAGAACACTGTATTTATTAAACAAGGAAATAAACACCAGGGTAATTAAAATAAAATATGTAAATAGAGACAAAGAGAGAAGCACCAAATGCAAATACAGCAGATGTATGATGCCTGTGTGAAAAGCCGTATCTACTGTATTTCATAGGATATCTGTGTTAAAAGTCTGTTAGTACTGAATTTGCTGAACTATTTGAGTATAAAGGTGTATATTGGGGTTGGTTTGCATCCACTATGCAAATTTGTTCAAACTGGGACTGCCTGCCTCTTAGCCAGGCAATGTGCCATCAACGAGAGGTACAAACTACCAGGTTTCCATCAGCAGCCAAGGCAAGGCACTACTGCTTCTCGTAGACAGGGATTGGGCTTTTATATCCCAGCCTATGTTGCCCTGCTGATAGGGTCCTGGTGTCTTCTCAACAAAAATCTGGCTGCATGCCACCTTCTTTAGGTTGCTGATTCTGATTTTTCCATCCTTCCTTTCTAAAGGGATTTTGTATTAATGGAATCAGTAAATGCTGAGATCAGTAGCAAAATAGTCTCAAAAGGCAACCACAAAACCTCCTTTTACAGCAAACTGGGATTACTTCTTTTGTTATTCGCGTCTTCTCTTTTCTTTTGCTTTCTTTCTACCTAACAGGAAAATCCTTAAGTCTCTTGGAGAAACTTTTGATGTAAAAAAGCAAACAAAAAAAGCAAAGGAAACTGCATCAAGATAGTAGCCAGTGGCTCTAGGAATGGTCCAATAGCAAGCAAAAACATTTTGGGGGTAACAGCAAATTACCATCCTACATCAGACTTGGGATTGAGACATAGGTAGCAACAGTGAACATTCATCTAAAACAAACAGAGATTTGCAAGGGAGAATTGCCTCTTCAAAATCTTTTTCTCTGCATCTTATGCCCATATATACATTCTGAATATTCATGTTTTGTGTGTTTCATTTCTTCTGCTCTGCAGACAGTATTATTGCTTTCACAAAGTGGTTGTGAGGAGCTCCAGGAAGAACCTTCTCTCGAGATTCGTTTTTTCCTGTGATTCTCACATTTACTCATCTCATCAAAATTTGGTGTCTACAAATTAGCTAAGGCAACAAAGGCTCCCACTATAGTCAGTGAAAGGAAAAAGGTTCCTCCAAAGGGGACTTATCTCACCCTAAGCTAGTGTCTGAGGAGAATGAGATGAACTGTTTCAGTCCACCGATCATGAAGGAGTCCAGGATTGGTTTCCCAGTAGTCTAAGCCAGTGTGACCCCAGGCTTCCCTCCACACGTCATCTGGAAATAACTTCTAGATGCTTAAATTATGTGAGATATTTGGGTTTTTTTTTCCCTGTTTTCCTTCACATTGTTGTTTTTGTGGAGGAAAAGGGAGAGGAATATTTTCTTGGCTGTTTACAAGTTGGTTCCCATTCTGTTTTCTGAGCTGACAAGAGACACTTGCTGTTTTCAAAAGTTATTTCAAAAAAAAAAAAAAAAAATGAGCTAAATTCTTTTTTTCAGTAAGTGAAAACAGAGAGTCCTTTATACACTCTGTAGCTGAATTCCTAAGGAAAACACCCAATACTGGTGAAAGTGAAAACAATAAAGTTGATATAGGCATACTCAGAAATAAGTGCATTTGATTAAGAGCAAAAATGGTAAATGGTTAAGCTTTTGTGTCTTGTGTTCTGATCTCTAATTAGAAACAGTCATTTGAGCTCTCTATGAAGTAAATTTGCCTTAACTCTCCTAAAACACACAGACCACCTTTACTACTGTTCTGTTTATTATTATTTATATCCATCAGACATACAGATATACTTTTATCCAAACAATAGTTCAGAATTTCGTATATCCAGATGTAGTGCATATATAAAGAGGTCCCTTTAGGACATTCACAGTTTAAATTATTATCTGTTTAGATAATAGTCTCTTTCCATTCTCTTCCAGTTTCTGTGTCTCTTTTCCAACATAATTACAGAACACTGATGTCATAAGCCATATGTCTTCACTTTGAATATTTATAAGTAGCCTATAGTCCCCTTTGTTTTATCGTTTCTGGCAGATCTTTGTTTTTCAAGCGATTCATCACTTTAAAAGTAGATGGATGCATTACATGCAAACATCATGATGAAGGATGAGTGCTTTGACGCTTTCTTATTCAAAAATGTACTCAATTCTTTATGTGGTCCTTTATCTATTTGAAGAATTTGCTTATCACTAGTATTTGTCTGTTTCAGAGCATTTGATAGGCCAAGATGGTATTTTATTAATGAATAGGGAGTTCAAATAAAATAGATTCTAAACTCATACTGTTACCATTAACATAGTTTTGGCAACCTTACTTCTCTAGTGTATTTTGGCTAAATTCAAGGTTCATGCATATATCTTCAATTCATTTTTGTTTGAAAGTATAATCCCCTAAATCTGAAGGCTGTGGTCAATAATATTATTTCTGGAGTAGTAAGACCAAAGAAGAAACACCTCTTCCTTTTCTACTTTGTATTCTAAATTCCTTTCTAATCCAAGGTTATGAGGTTCTGGGGAAGAGGATGAAAATAAAAATGATTTCTTCTTGAGTCACTTGAGTATTTCAGGGATACTGCAACTTGTGGCCTACTAGGAGAGAAGTGTGTGCAGCATCTGAAGATGATTATTGTGACCTTTTGCAAGAGAGGCTGAGTCCAGAAATTGAGAACTTATTTTGAGGAGAGAACACTCCAGTCCCTGGCTGTCTGGGTGGCTGCAACCTTTTGTCCCTGCTGTGCAGAGGGACTACACTGGCTATGTGACAAAAACAAGAGATTTTCTTCATTACTCTTCAGCTTGGAGAGTCCTTCTAAGGACTGGCTAGGCTGTTGAATGCCTTCTGCAAAGTGTTCAGTCTCCAGTCAATTACTTGCATCTGTAGATATTCTGCCTTTGAAAACATAAACTATAATATTTTACCTTATGAACCAAAATGAAGTCTCTTGAAATTAAGTGCCTGCTCTGGCACCAACAACATCTGAAAATTGGCTTGGGAGGGCTCTGTGCTCCTTTGCTCTCACTGTTCCCACTGTAACTTGCTATCCTGCTCATCTGAGGTGCTCCCCTTCCCTCAGAGAGAGACGCTGCTCAGGTTACAAGGTACCTTACACATTCTGGCTGTAGCTAATGGGTAAATAGTGTGTTTGAAATGCAACAAGGGAGAATGCAGTTAGAAATTAATATTTGCTAATGACTAAGGCAGTGGAGAGCCACATACACTAAGGACATTGGGGTTTCACAGTGTTAGATGTTTTAAGAACTGGTTGAACAAATATTTGTCAGGAAAAGCATTCTGGTGAGGGACTGGGAGACCTATTGAAAACTCTCCTGACTCTGCTGTACAGTGACTTAGAAAGTCCAAGATGAGACCTCATATAACAGTTGCAATAGCACCTGCCCCAAACCTTCAGGAAAATTCAGAGGTGCATTTGGACCGCCTACTGCAGACACCTAAGTGAGTCTTCATGACTCTTGCAGTGTTTTATAATTCACCAAAACGACCAGACCTTGGCTCTGGCAGCAAGATGGCTCAGCTAGGCATGTGCACGAAAGACTGAGTCAGTCACAGCAACTGCCATACGTTATTTGTGTATTCACATCATTATTAAATTGCTGTGTGTGAACAAAAGAGACATAATCTTGCTTAGTAAGTGGAAGAAGAGGCTATTGCTTGTCCCTGTCATGGTCCACAACAAAGTCACTGAGAGTGAAAGAACAGACTGCCCTTCTGCAGCCCTCCCCTCCACAGCTATCTTTGTTAAATGTCCTAAGGGACAACTGAGGCAGAATGGATGGACAGAACCTAACTGAAAAAGGCAGGGAGGACCTGTTTCTTCCTTTCATTTTGTGTGTGATAAGATCTGTTTTACAGAGGCTTTGAGACAAAATATCTAGAATTGAAATATTATCAGCAAAAGCTGGTAGTAAAGTGAGCTCAAGAAACAGACACTAAGAAAAGAGTATTTAGGTAAAAAATGGAAAAGAAAAAAGAAAAAAGTGTGACTCAGTAAGGCTGGTAAGGGAAAGCCTTACTTCAAAGGCTTATGTTAAACCTCCAGCAGAACACACATTTGCTTGTCCAGACAGTAAGATCTGATGCAGACACATATAATAACCTTATTTCCTTTGTGGTAACTAAAGAGCAGGATGGTTTGACACACCAGTTGTGCCAGGTTGACTGCATTTAAAAAAGAATGGGATACTTCTCTTGTCAGAAACAAGACTTGCTATCTTTGCAGATATCAGGCACAGTGCTTAAGGAAAACTTTCTATGAAAGGAAAGAAATAGCAAACGGTGTTATTTGCCAAGTCAGATTTACTTGGGAAGTCAATAGACTAAATCTTTGTCTTGTTATTGTTTTAGTGGAATGAAATCATCTTGCAAAAGCCTCCTGTGCTATGGTGTTTCTGGATTCTAGAGGCCCTTTCTAAACCCACACATTCACTCTGCACAAAAATAAATTGTTCCTGCTCCTACTTCAGGTAGATCAAAGTGGAGATAACATTTACAAGCCTATATTGGCAAGTGAGTGTTCTCCAGGTGTGCACTGTATTATTCCTTAGTCCCTTTGGGCTAGCTATGCGCTGGATAATTATATTGCAGAACAATACATGCACTGAGGATCGGTAGTCAGGCTAAGTAGTACTCATGCAAACCCTACATTGATTGACCTCACAATATTGCACGTGTTTGGTGGACCAGCTGGACCCACACTCTCCCCCACTCCCAAAGCGATGGAACAAAATCCTATTAAAATGTTTTCCCATAAGGTGAAAAGAAAAAAGACAGCTGCACTTTCATTTTTCCTGCATATTTCTAATGTTAAATAGCAGCAAAATTTACACATGGAGGAGTGGCAGGAAAAGATGCGACTCAAACTTCCATCTCACATGGGAAAGGAGAGGAGGTGTTATTGTTCAGGTTGTAACAACAAATGCAATACAGGATTTTGGGTTCCACCATTCTCACCTGTATTTTATTGAAGGAATGAGAAAAATTAAACTCAACAGTTGCAAAGAAATAAAAAAAATACAGAGTAAAACAGAATATAAAGTCTGCCTGGTCATATTTCACAATAATGTTTCACATGTGATTTTATATGTTATTGCTGTGTTTTGTGAAAGAAAAAGAGAGAAACAAATCAAAGTAGGAAACAGAAAGGAGCCATGGGAAACAGATGAATGATGACATGCAAAGAATGGCATGAAAAACTAAAGAAATAACACACAAAGCCAGGAAATTGTCATTTTGCTGCAATGGCATCTATCTGTAATTGTCTCCAGCACTATTTCAGCACATCCATCAATGAATGAAGGACATACAGATGTCACCATGAGGAATTCACAGTTTGAGTCAAATTCCACAACAAGCAATGGAAAGACTTTGATGGACTCCAGTGGGCTTTGGATTGGACTCTTTCTGTATCCTGGCTCATTTTGGCTCAGACCCTGAAACTACTGTTGTTCTTTATTGTAATAACACTTTCCACTTCTATAGTGACTTCCATGCAAAATTGCTCAGAGAAAGTTCAGAATATTTCCTCTTACGATTTCTATTAATATCCAGCAAGAGAAAAATCTTTTTGTTTGAAATACGGGTCTTCTTCACATTTCAGAGCCAGCTGAAAACTGGAATGAACTTTGAATAAGAAATTTTAGCATTTTGGGTGTTTTCATTCCAATTTAGAACACTGCATTTCTTATGAAATGAAAATTATAAAATGAAACAACCTATGAGTTATTCAGATTTTGAATTTTCAAGTCAGAGATCATTCTTCAATTTCATATGTTACTTATTAATTTTTTATAGTTATGAATCATCATATATCAGTAATCACAGTCTGAAATACAAACTATTACTTTTTCTTATGCATGATAATGTGACAGAAAAATGCTTGAAAAATTATTTTAGGGCTATTTGACATTTCTGGGGGCAGCTGCTCTGTAGTAAGAAATAAAACAGCTCCTCAATTTTTTTGATCGGTGTCTCCTATTTGTGTTACAATGAAATTGTATGATCCTTTAAGACAGAAATAAAAACAGTAAAGTCAAAAGTGTTTCCCCTGAGCACAAAAAGTAGTATGAAAGTTGTTCTGCTACATGTTTAAGGAATGAACAGAGTATTTGTGCAGAGAAATATGATAATGAACTCTTCTGGGAAATCTGCCCTGGATTAATAAGCAATAATTTTATTTTGAATAGCAACTCATGACTTGCAGACCATGAAGATAAAATACCGCTGCAGAAACACAGAGACCAGTGCGCACACAGACAGGTGTGCCTGTTATGTATGTTCAGGTTGCCTTCTCCTTTACTGGAATGGATTTCTAAATCCCAAAAGATGTGACCACTAAAAGCAAACAGTAGTACTGCTATTTTAGCAACAAGAAGAGGGAAAAAGGCAGCTCCTGCAGGAGCAGCTTGAGTCAAGAAAAGGCTTTTATCTCCCTTTCCATCCTGATATCATAGCCAGGCATCATGATGAGAATTTCTGTTCCAGTGCAACAGTACATTCCATTTTTAAAGGCCAAAGCGGATTCTGATGAGGCAGTCTTGATTCATTAAAAATAGCCTTGTCCTGAAGTGGAAGAGGGCTTGTTCCAAAGCCCGCTGAAGTCAATAGGAGTTGATTTCAATTGCCTTTGGATCTAGGCCACAGTAATGACAGAGGCACCATGAGGTCATAGTTTAACAACTTTGTTCTGAAGGACAAAGTCTAAAATGTTCCACCCCTCATGAGTTCCTTAGTTAGCTGCAGGAGGCTTGAATGGACAGTTTGCATTATAAATTGAATCCACTATCCATTTATCGAGAGGATGCTACTGAGTGCTTAAGTTAGAAAAGCTTGTGGTTGCAGTGGTTAAGGCTGCCTTTAAAACAGTGAGGGCTCTCAGGGAGCTGTGAAGCTTTCTCCATAAATTACAACAGCGCATCTCAACGCCCTTCTTCAGCTGCCACCACAGATGGCCTGGAGGGGCTCAGTAACTGCATGTCACTGTAGCTGCGGTTGGAGAGATCATTCTCACAGCTTACATCAGGAATTTAGCATTCAGCCCTTTGCAGCAGCTTCATGCATGAACTTTTTTTCTCTTTTACTTTAAAATAAGTAAGTAAACACAATAAATCTATTGAACGTTATTTTGTCCTCATCTCCCATATCCAGAACTCTTTGTATTTCTCCTGCCTCCCAGCACTGCTATAGTCCTTTGCACCAGCCAGGCATGGACAGCATGTTGCATGCCTTCACACGCAAAGGGAGCTCACACCAGTGTGCTAGGGAGTCCTGGGCAGAGGCTAAGGTGTTACTTTGCTCTCCTTTTACAACCATATTGTAGCTTGTGGCTGGGCTTCAGGACTGCCCAAATAGGGGTGGTTTCCTGACTCAGAAGACAGGGTTTAGCTGTGAAAGATAGGAGCCTTACTCCCTAGGAGGGGGGACACCACCACACTAAGTAGTAATGCCACAAAGCTGGAGTGGGGCAATGCCAGGGCACAAGCTGCTTTCTGGTGACCATCCCTGCAAGGGCAGCTCAGATGTTCGGGAGGCTGGTGACAGGGTTGGCTTGTGAAGTTCATGGGTGGGACTCCCCCTTTGAAAAGAAATTAAGTCCGCTTTTGATCAAATCTGGACCAACACACATTTTTCACATACAAATCATGTAAAACCTGTATCTTTTCCCTGAGCTTTTGCTTCAAGTTTTGGTTAATTCAAATCTCAGACTCAAAGCATAGGTTCAAACATAAAAAAACTATGAAGCAACATTACAAATGAAATTATTAGCAGCAAATGGGTCCCAGCTGCCCCTCTGAAAGAAAATACTATTGCAGATTTCTTTTTTCTTTTGCAACCATTGAAAAAATCAAAGAAATATAATAAAAAGAATTGGAAAAAAAAAAGAAAAAGAAATAAAAGAAAAGGAAGAAAATGTTGTGACACTGGGATTTGCCTGTGCAAAATACTTTGGTACAACTAGAAGTGCAGTTCTATGGAGTTGTGGTGTAGATTGTTTGGCTCATCATAATTATCATTATCAGAAATATCTTAAATGAAGCTTTAGAAAAGGAAAAGATTTTGAGGTATATTTAGTATTTTATAATGAGAGATGCAAAATATCAACAGGTTTATTCCTGGGAAAGGGTATCATGAGATTTTAGTGTGTTCAGAAGTCTGTGAGCTCAATTTCCTAGCAAAAACCAAACTATCTATCTGAGGCTTGTGCACCCCCCCCCCCCATAATTATTTGCTATTTGTCAGATTCTATGGATATAGTCTTCTGTCTTGTTCCTGTAGTTGGAGCTCTGGTGTCTCTGATGAGTTTTACTGCTAAAGATGCTGCAGATTCTCATTCTTAGTCAAAACTTACGTCAGTAAGTATTTTACATCAGTATTATTTAAAAGGTAGCTGGAATATTAATATTAGCTAAATAAATCATATCATTTTTATTTTCTATACATGAAGTGATTCTTTTTCATGGACAGTAAAGTTTTTGTCCATTCTCTCTGAATAAACAGTATTTTTAGTCTATTATCTCCCATCATTATTGTAATTTCACTCAATAAAACTAAATGCTTTATTTGTTCAGCAGGGTGACAGTGTATTTCCTTAACAACACAACATCATTGTGTGCTTTAGGAAACAGCTGCACAAGCCAGTAAAGTGATGACACATACTTGGAATTTTCTCCATCTCTCAACCACATTTTGATGAATATCCCATGAAATGAATAAAAGCTATCTGCTGTAAATGTCAGGCAGGTGCTATGCAGCTGCACACCAAACACGGAAAGTCTATTTCATGAGAATCTAACTATCTGCTGTATCTGTCTCTTCATCTCTCCATCTCTGCACTGTGTCTACCCATCTATATCTTTTCCATCCAATCTGTCTAAATCTCATTTCTAAATCTATTTCAGTCTAATCATCCATTTGCTTCTATATAAGCCCAAGTTTTACCTCCTGCTTCATGGTTTTGTTGTTTAAACCCTTTTACTAAAGGCCTTAATATGGACTCTTTTGTACTTTTGGTGTTGATTGGAATGAGTTATTAAGGCATATTCAGGAAAGCCTAGATCATATTTAGGTACCATTTCAATTGAAAGTACTCATCAAAGTGGGACTCTGAATTTTGAATATCTGACCTTAAAGACGTGTAGAATTCCTGTGATGTGAAGATTTTTTAAAGGAAGGTTTACCTTCACATTGCACTGGGTAAGGACAAAGAGGCATTTTAATACCATCTTCACTATAGTTTACTGTCAAAGTAGGTGTGCTTGGCTCAGCTAGCTGCCAAACAGTATGTGTTTGCTTCATTGAACATTTGTTGCTATGCATGGCAATCTCAAGGCTTTCTCAAGAACTGATAGGACTAGAAGAAGATCGGTGGCGAGCTGTTGCTCCTTTGGCTGTCCTTCACACTCACTGGTGATCAGATCAGGGTGAGAGGACTCAGCGTCCATAAACATATTTCTCTCTTCACTGTCTGTGGAATATGGATGGCACTGACACTTTCTAAAATGTGTTTAAAATAAGACTCGTCTACCTAAAATCTGTTCACATCCCATGTACTTATCTACCCCATCACATGTATATCTATGCGTATATGGACACCAATGCATATATTCTGTGTAATCATCTAATACACAGTACATACATTTATGTATATGTATGCATTAAGGAGAAGCACCAATACTAAATATAAATCCGCAGTATCAGCCTGTATCCATGTGGATGCAAAACTGGGAGTAGTGGTTGCACCAGACAGTTGTGCCAGAGAAATGGACTGACAACAGTCTCAGGCAATTCAGCAAAAGGAATTGCAAAGTCTTGCACCTGAGGAGGAATAACCCTGTGAGCCACTAGAGGCTGAGGACCAGCCAGCTGGAAAGCAGCTTTACAGAGAGCTACCTGGGTATCCTGGTGGACAAATTGACCATGAGCCAACAATGAGCTCACAGTAAAGAAGGCCAGCTGTATCCTGGGTGTAGCTAGCAGTTTGAGAGTTGTGACCCTTCCCCTCTACTCAGCCCTAGTGAGGCTGCATCTGGAGTGTCAGGCTTGCCAGTGCAAGAGAGACATGGAGCTACTGGAGTGAGTCCAGCAAAGCACCACAAATGCAGTGAACGGACTGGAGCATCCATTGCATGAGAAGAAGGTGAGGGAGCTGGGACTGTTCAGCCTAGAGAAGAGAAGGCTCCGGCGGGATCTCATCAATGTGTATAAACATTTGATGGAGGGAAGTAAAAAAAATGGAGCCAGGTTCTCCTCAGTGGTGCCCAGGGATAAGAGAAGAGGCAATGGGCACAAACTGAATCACAGGAAATTCCACTTAAACATAAGAAAAAGCCTTTTTAACTGTGAGGGTTGTCAAAGACTGAAAGGGCCGTGTTTTGCAGGAGAGGTTGTGGACCCTTATCCTTGGAAGCATTTAAAAACTGACTGGACCCAGTCCTGAGCAACCTGCTCTAGCTGACCCTGCTTTAAGCAGGTGAAACTAGATGATCTCCAGAGGCCCCTTCCAACCTCAGCTATTTGGTGATTCTGTGGATGGAGGTGCTCTGCACTGTTGTTGGCTTAGCATTTGACCTCATGCATACTTAAGTATACTAGCTAATAGACACCTAGAAGCAGATGTCTGCCTTAAAGGCACTTGACAGTCTTCTGGAACCACTAAAGTTGCCTGAGAGATGCATGGAACAGCTTCCAGGCTGGAGAAGGCTCTCTCTGAAGTACCTCAGTAATACCTACCTTTTCCAGGTTATAGTATAGACAATTTTATTGTGTTATACAATTATTAAATATTAAGTTGTGTTATATTACCCTCATGCTTTCCCTACAATATTACTGACATTTTGCAAGAAATAAGTGGTCTATATTCCAAACCTATATGCTTTGCTAAGCAGTATTAGTTTATCCAGTCAAACTAATCCATAGTTTCTTCCTGTTGCAATGGTCCCTGAGGAATAAAAAATCTGGGCAAACTTTAAGCTTAACTAGCATACTTACTTTGGTTTTACTGATTTAATGGATTTGCCATGGATAACAGTAGCTGAAGTCTGCTTTTCCGTATTTCCAAAGGGAGAGCCAACTGAATCACAGTTCAGTTCTTGTACATACCGCAGCCGAAACCCAAGATATTCCCAGTTGAAATGAATAATAAAGAAATAGGTCATTTTAATTCTGAGATGATAAAACTTGGATGAATATAGCTGTCTGTCACTGACTGACTTTTCCTAGACTAAGCGTCACGTATTTTTGAAAGACCGATTCTATACAAGAGAATCTTTTTTCTCTGAAAATATTCCTAAAATCAATTTCTTTAAACTTCCAATACACATAATAAAAAGTTGTTTTTTTACTCTCTCTTTAATCCATGAAGTTTTATTTTTTATTAATTCATGAATGTTAAATTTTTTTTAAGTAGAATTTGTAATAAACACTCACCAAAAAGGTATACCCAAAAAAGTATTTTTCCCATGTTTCACATTAAGTTAGAAAAAAGGATTCTGCTACCTACATGGACTGCTGAATACTTGTTTTTATTTGAATGTTCCCTCCACATCTACTATGTAAATGTGAGTGGATCAGGGTAGTTAGATGTCAACAATAAATTTATATAAAAATAGATTCTCAAGACACATAAAATATGTCCTTGGTGTTTTCTATATTGATTATTTTTTTAATTCCTTTTACATGAAGTACATAAATAAAATCAGTGAAGCCCTCTCTGGACTACAAATTCTTCCCATATGTGCATGATAAAACTTAAAATGGCCCTTACTATACGTAAAACTGTAGGATTAAAATATGTGTGCAAAAGGTAAGGCAGTTCCACTGAAATTACAACCAAAATTTAATTTTTATTTATTTGTTATTATAAAAGCAGGGTAGTATCTCTATGTTTATTTGTTTTTCACTTAAAATATCTTTTTTTTTTTTTTATCAGAGAAGCAGCATAATTTCTTTTTGTCTACAGTATATGAACCATAGCTAAACATTTCATTTTCAGGAGCTTGTTATATAAATTTACCAGCCAAGTTTATAAATTAATATCAATTAAACACAGACTTTAACAAAAATGCTTTCTTGTTGTGTCTCTCCTCTCCTCTCCTCCTCCTTCTCCCTCTCCTTCTCCTTCTTCTCCATCTTCTCCTCTCCTCTCCTTCTTCTTCTTCTCCTTCTTCCTGTATTTTGTACCTATTTAAAACTTAATGTAGCCATCTACTTTTGTTCTCCCAAATGAAAAGGATTTTTTACTTGTGTACAAAGATTTCGTGCAGGAGTTTGTGTGGGTAAAACTTTCAGTCATTTCCTGATAGTAAAAGTATGTCCTACCTGACAAATGAGGAAAAGACCATTATTTATGCCTTTTCACTTCTCAAATGGCCTAATTTTGTACAATATTCCAGAATATGAATCTGTCCACAGCTTGTCCTCCAAGCACTACACTGCTTTCAAAACCAAGATATGCTAAACTAAACCCAGGATTTCTAAAAATAACTCTTAAATGCGACTCAAAGATAGCTCAGCTTCTTTGGAATAACTACATGCTTTACAGTAATGTGAAGCCTCACCTGCAAATGAGATAAAAATTTCTGAAGGAACAGTAATGATGTCCATCACAGACTTAACAACCTTCCAGAGCTGACTATAATCCCTGTATCATGACTGATTCACATATTCTTCTCCACATTTCTGTTTTTCCAAATGGATACCATTTCCAGCAACTGACAGGACTGAAGCAACAAAAAAGAGATCAAAAGTACTTTGTATTTTTGTTCTCTAGAGAGGAGAGAAATACATATTTACTACATATTATATTTATACACATGGCTATTATATTTATAGCTGTTTGCCCAATCTGTCCTAAAAACTTCTAGGATTCTGTAATCATCATTGGCAGGCCAGTCTAGTACTTCTGTCTCCTTACAGTAAGAAAACTTCATAGAAATCTACACTGCTGCAATTTGAACCCACAATTCTTGCTCTGTCCCGTGTGCATGAAAGAAGAAACCCTCCCAAAATAGCACCAAGTATTTCTTTCTTCTTTTCAACATATTTTTATGCAGTCAAAAGCTGTTTTTCCTTTTATTTGAATAAACAAAAACAGTGATTTAAATTTCAATTGTTGCTGACCTCTAGATCCTCCCCAGATGTGCCCTTTCCTGTGTGCGTGTAGAACTGAACTCTAGCTGAAATCACATTTTCTTCGGAGTGGAGGGTATTCCCTCATTCGTCTTTCATACAGTATGCCTGCTTATTATTACTAATGTGATGTTATTTTTCTTGCAGTTTATGATAACATTTCCTTATACCTGGTGTGTATTCCACTAGAACTTCAGGATTTTTTTGGTGTAATTTCTCTAAACAGTTGTTTTCCTGTTGTATTTGTATTTCACTTTTATTTCTTTCTTACAGAGCAGTGTTTTGCGCACATTCTTCTTAAATTATAACCTATTCACTTCCTGTTATTTATTTAACTTCTCAAAGTCATTCTTGGCATCAAGAATGTACTGAATTTATCAAACTATTTAAAGTTCAAATACTGTCATCTAATTTACTTACAATTCCAGATTGGTGCAACCTTGTATTTCATAAATATATTTCTGTTCTGTTTCCCCAGTTACTTAATGTGGGTACTGGAGCATACCAGATCAACCACAAAATCCTGTAGATTCAATCTTCATGCATTTTCGTAGTTTGATATTGCTTGATAATGGGATGAATTTCTCCATTATCTGCATGCACATTGCAGAGGTTTTATTTAAACTACACCTTCCAACTTGTTTATGACATTGGAATGTAAAACAAAATCAAAAGCTTAAAAAACAAAGGTATATCATACCCTTTTCTTCTTTCCTATTCACACATTCTCTTCTGTCAAAGGGCATTCAGTTGACTTGACAGGGTTTCTTTCTTTACAAATCCATGTGACGAATACTTATAATCTTTTTTATTTACTCCAGTGTCATTTTGGAGTTGAAGTTAAGCTGGTGCGAACATGACTGAGATCTCCTTTCTCTCTCCCATTTTTTTTTCCAAATTGTTACACTCTGTTTTCTCTTCTCAGTCTTCTGGGACTCAGTTAGCCTCCATAATCACTAGATTTTCTGATATTGCCCTAGACGATGTCCTAAGTACTCTGAGGAAAATTTAAATAAGGTATCAAATGATTTGAAAGCATTTAATTTATTCAGGTAGCATCTGAGCTGCTCTTTTTCTATGCCAGCTGACTTGATACCTCTTTGACAGTAATGTTGATTGTGTTAGCTATCTAATCACAGCTGGTGAACACTAAAGCCAAAAAAACATAAAACATTTCAGATTTGTTGGCAACATCTATTATTAGCTTTCGCTCTCCACTGAGCAGAAGACTAGATCTTACTACTCAGAAAATTAGAGAATGCTTACTGGTTACTCTTGTTACAATTTTGCTTACTGTATTTCATTTTGTGTTTTGATGTTTCTGACATTGCCCCTTCATGTATGTCCTAACATTAACAATTCTTGTCATTAACAATTGGACCAGTTTGTACTTCATACTTATTTCTTTCTTAAGAGTGAAGTACTGTTGCACTTACCAAGCTTAGCCTCTCACTGTTAATTTCATATATTAATTACTAAACAATAAATTTGAGCTTATAACTAAGATGAATTTTCATTATAACTAAAAGGAGACTAAGACTGAAGGAATGAAATTGTTTGTGAGGGAGTGATAGGAGTCTCTTCAGCTCTGTTTTGCCAGAGTTTTGGATACAGCATGGGCTCCTTCAAGCTAGAATATTAAAATCAATCTCTTCACTGAGTGCTTTTCCCCATACTTACCCTGCTGTTCATCTTTCTTGTGCCTTTATTTAAGGAGCTGCTAACTTCCTTGAACTCTCTTTCCTATAGGTGACACCTATGGGTCTCACCTGTTCTCTGAGTGATGAAAGTGCTTTCTTGCAGCCACTATCCTTTCTCCATTGCTCTCCTCTCCTCCATTTCAAAGATTCATCAGTTCTAGAACACCACTGATCATCTCCCTTAAATTACCTATCTCCTACCATTTCCAATAATTTCATCCTTTTTCAGTCAGAAACAAATGCAGAAAGGGTTTGATTTCCACTCGACACATTTTAAAAACTTATGCAATAGAATCTGGCTTGTACAGTCAGATCATCTTAGCCACCTTGTTATATAAATTTCATCCATAGTTAATGTGGGGAGACAAACTCCTCCAGAGGCAATTCTTCCTAGCCAAAAATAGTAATCTAAGACAGGTGGAAAAGACCAATTGTAATGTGAGGCTATATGACTAAGTTAATTAGATGCCTAACTATGAAATGTCTAAAATTAAATAAAACATACTCAGCTTTGTATTTTCTGCTTCCTGCTGTATTTCTTTTCAGAAGATGCCCTTTTCTCCTTCTAACCTTGGAGACTTTGAACAGGTCTGTCTCCCACCAGATTCCAGATCTCAGAATGAACACGTGCTTCCTGCAACATATAAGGCAAAATACTTTAAACATATCTACAACTGATTCTGTCATTTCCTTCTTGTCTCTCTTATGACCCTATTATGAATACCTCCTCCCCCCCTTCAGGAAACCCAAGTCCTCTAAGCTGCACCATCTGTATAGCCATATATTTATCTGCAGGATATGTCTGTCCCTGTTCAGGCTTTTACCCCCACTGACAGCATTGATAAGAGCACCAGCTGAGCCTCCAATTCTTCATCACTGTTCCAGGAGCCTGGCTGCTTCTTATGACTTTCTCTAGCTTGTTCCTAGAGCAATAGCATTAGCTCCTGATTGAATGAGCTGCATGGAGGAGGTGTCAGATGGACTGAATTAGCTTTGGCAAACTCTTACAAACTCTTACAATAGCTCTGATTTGGGCAACACTTCTCCATAAATGTTAGGTCATATCGACAAATAGATGTTTCTGTTACTGACAGAAATGTGTCACCAACAACTACCACCTTTTATTCTCTCTTGTGAACAGGGGTCATGAACCAGTCAGTCATCAGAATGTGTGTTTTTTCTTCCTTCAGTGTTGCAGTTGATTTCTCAGTCATTGCCAAGGCAGTTTACTACTTTTTATTTTTTTTTTTTAAAAAAAAAAAAGCTTAATAGATTGCCAACTGAAGCTGAAGTTTCATCTGTCAGCCTTAGCAGATAACAGCCAGCCCTCTCCCAGCACAGAAATGTGTTCCTGTTCCTTCTTGGGGCTTCTGCAGCCCTTAGCTTCTTTGTTCCCGGAGTCTCTATGTCCAGGACATCTATGAAGTCTTTGCATTCACTCATGTTTCTCAGCCCATCCATAGTCCTTGTAATTCTTTCATATCATTTTGAGGAAGTTAAGCTTCCTGGCTCTGTGGATTCTTCTATAAACCACATTCTCCGAAAATCCAGCCTGTGACCCAGATAAAAGCATCTACAGTTAAGATCCTGGTCTGGTCATAACTCCCCTGAGGGCAGGTGGAGGAAGAGATGGTTGATGAGTCAGATGTAGTTAGGAGATATTTCTCAACCTTAATACTCTGTTTTTCATAGCCCTCTGAACCCCAGTTTATTCCAGTTTCTTTGTCAAGTTCTCTTTTCTTGCCATCTGTAGCTGTTTAATCAATCCCAAACATTCTATGGGAAAGGGGTTTTCTAAGTCCCTGAATTAATTCTTCAAAGTAAAAACTGAATTTTAAATCAAAATGTGATACGCTCTCATCTGATGAACTGAATAAGTTTCTACTCTCATTTTCCACCTGTGATTATTAACCTTCACCAAAGCTGTCTGAACCACCACAGCTGAGATCAGATGTGCTTAAACACGAAGGGCTGTTCGTGAACCCCACTCATTTCTGGGACTGACTTCTCTACTGAGCTCAACAGCAGCCACCCTCATGTGTCTTAGGCTGAGCCTAATCACCCTACCTGTTCTTTGGCTGCTCCCAGGTTGTGCAGGAAACCTTTAATTAGGCAAATGAAGACACACAAAGTCAATCAGTTTTGGATGGGGAGAGGAATCTAAAGGAAAATTGTAGTCTGGTCTGACCAAAGTCATTGGAATGAATGTCAATGGGATTATTTTTCCTGATTTCAGTAGTGTTTGGAGTAGGCTGATTGTTAGTTACTATCACAATCAGGTTTTTAAAAAGAGATCCACTTGTAAGCCGAGTGTTTCTTATTTGTTGACAGAAAAAAAAAGAACAATGCTGCAGACCTATTTTAGAAAATCCTCTGAGAGTTATGGCTAAACAACATGGTATAAGACAGGTTCGATTATCACTGTTTCAGTTTGAAACTTCAGCAAGGTACAATGTGTCAAGGTTCCTCAGCAAATTCCTGAAAGACTAAATTCTAAAAAATCCACTCAAGCCTTTCATCTATCACCTAAATGATGGAGATGACAGAGGAAGATGTGGTGAGATTGTAAGAAAAAATAGGAGAGTAGGAAGGCTTATTTTTCTAGCTTGCTGTGCAGTTATTTTCCTATACCAAACCAAAATTGTGCCCATGGTATGTTAGGTTTTTCAGAATAAGAATACCCTTCTATTTTTGCAATAACCTTTTTTCCCTCCTGTTGTCATATTTTTCTTATTGATGCAATTTTGCTTTTTTTCATCTACTTAAGTCTAAGAGAAGTTTTTAAACGCTTTGGTTACTGCAGAGCTATCAGTGGTCTCAATATATGTTTGGGCAATCCACCAGAATAGTTGTTGCTATATGTTATTCCTAGGCAGCAGGCAGAGAGAGAAAGAACAGTGTGCTATTTTAATTCCAGAATAATGCTTACTGTCTTGTTTTATTTTATTTTTAACTGTAGAGTTTGCCTAATCTAATTCCACCCATTCCTTCTCCAAAGCATGCATGTGTATGGTTGTAGTCTAAATAACAACCGTTATTTCTTTTCTTGTGTTCCTCAGTCAGATTCCTGTTTTTTTGATTGGGAGGAAGAAGCAATCAGGAGTTTACCTGCATCCTGGTAAAACTGCAGTTTGTTTCAGTGCCTATTTTTCATATGCTTTTCTACTAACCTTCTCCCAAATTTTTAATGAGTCTTTAATTTAATTTAATCTGTCCCCTTTGTATCATTGAAACTCTTCAGGTTTTCTTAAACTCTCATCAGTGCTACAAATTCTGCTGTTTTTAATACATGATCCTTTTAGAAATTTCACAACTCTGTCCTCTTCTGGTTTTCCTTCAGTTACTTTGACCCTTAATTTGTAATTTCCTTTAGCAAGTCCTTTTCTTCCCTACTTTTCCTGTCATTTGACTATATACAGTTTTTGCCTTCGCCTTTCCTTGTTTTACTTTCTTTCCTTAGGTGGTCAAATCTGTTCACCCACGTGTCCAGGGCCAATGACTCAAAATTGATCTTTCCCCTCATCCGGTCTGGATTTAGCATTTGTAAAAATGACAACTCTTCTTGCTTATCATCACCTACAGTACAATGGGAGTTAACAAGCTCTTTGTCTTCCTCTTGAATCAAACCATGCGTCTTTGTCTCACTAGTGACAAATCTAACGCATTTCGCATTTCCAATGCTGTGGAAGAATGTGGAGAGGTGGATTAGCCAGGAAGGGAGACAGGAGGGAGTTGCCAGCGTGGAGCACCTGCTCCAGGACTGTGTGTTTCTCAGAGCTTGGCTTTCCAGCATCTCTGCTCCACTTTGGGGTCTACAGCCTGTCTGTAGGGTGAGATGTTCAGGCTCTTTCCAAACTCCAAGACCTCATTCTGGACATCTTTTAATTTTGACATCAACAATATTTATTACTTTTCCCTTCAGTAACTGCAGTGTCCTTTTCTCAGTACTCTTTTCCCTTACCTCTCTTCTGACCTGATCCTTCAGCTCTGTACAGCTGGTGACTCCGTCGAGAAGCAATCGACAGCCCTGCTGCTTGGCACAGTGATCTGCTGGAGCGTTAGCAAATCGCCTCCGCACACTGCAAATACAAGAGGGTCATCATCTCCCTGCACTGCCCAGACAGTGTGGAGGGGCGCTGCACCGCATGGGCCCCGGGGCAGGCCCTGCTCACCATGCCTGTCCTCATCACTGCAGGAAGTCTGTTGAGTAAGAATTTCAAGGCAAAGAGCAAAGGGGAAATAAACTATACTTCTACTATAATATTGCCCATATACTTTAATATACTTTAATAGTGCCCATCAAAATGTGTCCAACTGACATTCTTCCTAGTACCTTATATAATATATCCCATACCCCTATTCTTTGCCAGTCCTGTTTAGATTGTAAGTTCTTTACAAGATAGTAGCTTTTCTGTTTTTCCTAAATCTTGTAATTGATGGGCTATAAAGGAAAAGATAATAACGAATAAGTATGTCTCTTAGCTATAAAATTCCTAGTAAGATTTGTTTGGGGAAAGTCTTTGATTTATACTGAGCACTGTCCTGACTACCTAGATGTGAACATAAAAGCTGTATGTTTCTGGGTCCTCTATGTATTTACAATTAGGAAGATATTTCAACTCATATTTAAAAGTAAGTCTGTTTTACAAAATCAGAAAGGATTATCTAATGAGCAACACAGTAAGTAAAATGGCTTAAAAGTAAAATATTAAAATTGGTAGATGTTACTGAGTTATAAGTCAAGGTCATCATCATACCTCTGATCATACATCATCATACAAGGTCAACATCACACCTTATTGAGAGTTTAATCAAAGTGCTGTAACTAGGTGCCACGCATCTCTAAGTCTGAAGGTGTAATGCTACCTTATATGTCTTACACATTTAAAAATAATTCATGACCTTCATGAAAGGTATTAGAGAGATTTATAGAATACTCCTTTGGTTGTCATGATGTAATGTCAATAATTGAAGCAAAATCTGTCCAGCTGTTTTTGCTTTGTAAAATGTGCAGTGTTTCAAAATTCTTTCTGTTAGAATTTCACAAAAAATCATATAAAACGTAATCTACAGCCAAGGCAGGCATGAATACATCACATCTTCAGCTTAGAAATCTTTTGAGCCAGGTCTGATGGATAGAAACCCAGGCCAACTGCATTTTACCATTGTTTTAAATGGAACCAAGTTCTCAGCCCATTCAGTTTCTAGCTTCTTGTTAAACGGTAACATTCATCACACAGACAGCCTTTTGTACACTTAACGTGCACTGAGACAGTCCATTTCAAAGAGAATGGTTTGATTTTGAAGAGCTCAAATGTGAAAGTGAAGACTATAGTTTTCATGCAAGTGGGTATGCTTTTATTTATTCTGGAGTTCTGAATAATAATTATGATAAAATGTATTGTGCATTTGATGACAGAATATCAGAACCGTATGTAAGGTAGCAGGTCTGTATGCATCTGCAAGAAAAGGCAGATGACACAGGAATCAAAAGCTAAAGTTTTCTGCTTTGCTGGTAGGGGCTCAGCTGTAGCCAGTTTTGAGTGTTATACACCAAGAAAAATGTGTACCAACTGGATAGTCTAGAAGCTGAAAGAGAGGTCTAAAAGAAGATGAGGTATGGAGAAATATTGAAATAAATATGGGAAGGGGAAGGGAGAGAAACTCAAAGAAAGACAAAATAACAGGCTTCAAGTGTGTAGAGAGCTGATACAGAGAGGAAAGGGATAATCTGTTTTTCATGTCTAGTAAGGATAGACTGAGAAGGGCACTGAAGAAAGGCAAGGGGCATGAATATGTCGGACCTGGGGAAAACTTACTAAAATAAAGTTAGTGAACCAATGGACTAGATTGCTTGGGAAAGTTAGGAGGTATAACTGATCTCACCTGCAGCGGGATTACAGACTAGATGAGTTCTGTCCCTTCTAACCCTATTTTCTTTTGGCCTGCATCTTTAAACAAAACATGGCTTCAGGGTTTGGCCACGATTCACTGCTACTGAAATCATTCTGGAAAAGCCTATTGCTAAATGGATTAAATGATTAAACCCTTTTTTTCATGTTTTGTCTAAGCAGAAATTTACCTTCCACGTTGAACGTACTATTGTATTTTCCCTCCATGTGCGCGGCTCAAGTACCGCTCTTGGTGGAACTAGTTAGGATAGGAAACACTCAGAAGAGTAAAATTTGAAGCCCTTGTCTCCCCTGCGGTGTCCCTTGTGTTGTTGGGGAGCCCGTTCCCAGTCAGGAAGGAGATGCAGCCAAACGCTCTCGCAGACTGGCACAGTGACTTGGGCCCTGATAAGGCAGCATTACAAGAGAGCTCCAAAAAGGAAAGGCGCTGCCTTTACAAACGCCGTGTCAATGGCATTAAGGAGTATGCAGCTCTATGCACAGATGTTGTAGATCCAACGAAATGCTCTGCCATGTACTATGCTTGGGTCCTGACGTCTGGCGCTCTCCGGCTCTTCGTGCGGGGGCCTGGAGCGGCTGCAAGTAACCATGCTGCCACAGGATGGAGCAATCTGCCTGAAACTGCTGAAGTCTGATACATTTCACACTGTAAATTCGAAACAGAAGTCTGGATACAGCAAAAACATAAGCTGTTTAAGGATGTGTCTCAACAAGACATGGCTGCTTGCAGGGAGCAGGTGGAAAAGAGGGAAGAATTCAGTATGAAAAAACAAATATGCCAAACCAGTAGCAGATAAGGGCAAACTGTCTTAAAGCCTGTTATTATAATGTCCATTACTCTCTTTAACATTGTTGTACCTAGCTGTAGCAAAAGAAAGCTCTTTTCTGGACTCTCCTCTGCATTATTTCATCAGAGCATCACCTAAATTTTACTTCCTAAACTGAATATTTGCCACCCTTTATACAAAATGTGGTCCAACCAGCTGCAGATAAAATGAATGTTAAGCTAAAACAGAGCAGCAGATGGTTTGTTGTCCCAACGCAAAATATCTGAGTGGGGAAAAAAGAGCTGAACTACCAAATCCTGCTTGTAAATTGTGTGTCTCGGTGTTTCTGGAAGGTGGCTTGGGCTCTGTTGGCCTTTCCCTCAAGTAGTGGGCATCAGAGCTATTTCAGGGATATGCTCCGACAGCAGGGGCTGGAAAATGCTGAGGGCAGTTTGTAAAGGGGGCATAGTCTGAGCTGGAATGGGACATGAACGGGGCATGCTTAGCCACGAGTCGAGTTGAGTCGTCGGCAGGACTGGGAAGTGGTTCTCTTCATTAAGATTGAAGTTAACCTTTGATTTCAGGAAAACACTTGCATGGACTGATACCAAGAAAGGCTCAAAGAACTTCAGCTGGTATTTGGGAGGAAATCACCAAATCCCTCATGGCAGAATAAAGTTATATCACTTGTGGTTTGTTTTAGAGGGACACATTTACATTTTAACTATTACATCTTAAAAATACTAATTTATACTTTCAGGTTATAAAGACCTGGATCCAGACCAACAGAACTTGATAATTTAAAGAGTTTAAGAAGCTAAAAACTATTTTTTACTGTTTGCCTGGTTCATTAGTTTTTATTCCTTTCATTCATCTCACAGTAGATAATTAAAAACTACCTAAATTAGTTTTGTTGAAAGGTAGTTTCTGACCATGATTACCATCAGATTTTCTGACTTTCCATTTTCCTGTGAATTAGCATCAAAGGCTAAGAGTTAAGGAGTAAGTAGTGCCTAACAATGTTAATTTCCTATTTGGAAAAAAATATCTGTAAAGGACAAGGGAATGGTTTTTACTGGCCACATGTTTTGTGTAAGTATTTTTATTTAAAAAAAAGTTAAATCACAATAAATTTTGACCCATTAAATTTCATCTATGTGACTACTAGTTTTTTTAAAAGTGCCCAACTTCCAGCAGATGGTGCTCTGGCACTTTAGCTGTCTACTTCCTTCCAGCTAACACATATGTTCAGATTTCTAATTTTGATTAAATTCTGCTTTTACACTGTGATTCTTCAGAAATACAGGAATCTCCCCCTCCTCTCCTTTTCTCTCATCCATTTCTCTCCTCTCTCATGAAATCATTGGATTTTTCTGAAGCAAGAAAATTTAAAAATCCAAAGTTAGCAAAAATACTGCTTTTATATTAACATCGGGCTGAACAAATACAAATACCAAATAATGAGCAGGACTATCAAGCTACTTATTTTGAGTTTTTGAATTCAGTTCTGCTGGTTTAGTTCAGTTGCTTCTGAAGGTACAAGTCTGTATCTGAGGTTTTTATCTGAGCTGGTCATAGTTCAGTGATATTTAAATCTAGAAATCTGAATTTAATTCTGGTCCATCTTTGCTTGTAGACAGTTCTCAACTGTTAAATAAAATGTCAGCTCTGAAGGTAAGCTCACTCTGCAACTCCAGCTGGTCACCTGCTCACTTAGCTTTATTTAACAAAAATAATAAGCAAGAGGAAAGAAAAACAGCAGAAAGATTGACAGGTTGATTAGAATAACACTTTCCAAAGCTCTGGCCTTGGTCACTCTCCTTTTACGTCCGTCAATGACTTCAGCAGGCTGATAGGTATCAAGTGTGTAAATCAGGTGCAAAGGAGGCCTCTAAGTGAGCGGTGGAGGAGGTGGTAGGTAAGTGTTGGGCTGGCTGGGAGCACCTTGCTTTCCCCTCCCCATCACCAGGGGCCAGCGCCATGGCCTTGATTTATGGCCTTGCAAATCTGGTAAGGACAGCCTGAGGTACAGATAATTTGCATCTGACAGCTAATTCTGCAGTTGTGGCACTGCAGCTATGGGCAGTCTATCAGTGCTGGAAAGGCTCTGTATCTTTTTGCAGCATGCTGCCCTAACTTTTGTCTTGTAAGTGTCACAGGAAACCAGGAGTCCTGGAGAGAATCCAGTATCTACATTTCTGTTTGCTTTCTGGAGATAATTCAGAGCTGTTCTCTCTTTTTATACATATATATATAATGTTTCTGGAATATTGTAGCATAAAATGAAATACTAAATACTTAGAGCAAAGGTCTGGAAATCAGTACTTCCAGATTCCATTACTGGCACGGACTATAACTAAGAGGGAAGCAGTATTGTCCACACAAAACACTGGAAAGACATGAAAAATGTTGGGCCTTAAAAAAAATCACAATAATTTTCTCAATTAAAAATCAAACATTTGTTTATATGGTTTATTGAAAAACTGGAAGTAATTTAAATGAAACTATTCTCTGGGAAAATTTGCATTTTAAAAGGAGAAAAAGAGCCTTTTTTTCTTTTTTGTAGGAAGTTTTTAATGCATTTTTTTTCACCAGTTTTAGCAGTGACTTTGACAGACTCTGGTTGACCTTGAGTAAACCCTTCATCTGTTGTATACCTAAGTGACACCCACCTGAATATTGGTTAGAAAAACGTCTAAAGAAAGATAAGCTTATTTCATTGCTTTTATACAGACATACTTAGTGCTAAGAGGATAGCTATGTGCTCTGTAGTTACATTTGCAACATTTGCTACCACTAGTTCTTTTGATGTCTCTTCCAGTGCAGAAGAGGCTCGGAATTTCATGTTTCACCCCCTTTTATAAAGGCAATAGTTGGTAGCACATGCAAGCATTAGGTGTGGGAGCACCTTTCTGTAGCACAGCAGTGGGTGTGTTGCAAGTCACATTCCCTTTACCTGCAGGCCATCCAGAGCCTCTGCTAGAGACCAGCCAGTACCCAGCTAGATATGCCTACCAGTCTTATGAACGGCACATGGAAATACATGTTGCCTGACTACAAATACTGCCGAATACTCTTATGTTTTCTAGGGCATTTGTAAAAGCTGTAAACCATCATTAAGAAAGCTGAGTTTATAAATATAAATGCATACATGTATCTGTTTACGCAAGTGCGTTAAAGGGTGTGGCTATCACTGAATTGTTGTAAATCTCTTCCAAACATTGTGGAAAGAAAGGGCAGTTCCATTTCAGAGACAACCGCTGGAGTCACAGAAAGAGAAAGTATTGCAAGATCTTTGTGAGAGTCGGGAGCAGAGGAAGGACTTGGGGCCAGGTCTTCCCTACATCTGGCTGCTTCAGGCATTGGTGGGCACTTGCTGGTCTCATCTCCAAAGTAGGTGAGACTGTAGAATGAATTGTAGAAGAAAAGGTTACACATAGAAAGGAAACTGAACAAAAAGTTACATAAGTTTAACTAAGGTAGATTCCTATACTATACTTCTCTTTTTGAGAACACATCTGATTTTTGAGACAAAGCAGAATAAATCTTTCAGATGTACCTGGCCTCTGTAAAGCATCTGAATCAATAGAAGCAGCTTATTCAAGAAATGCCTACAAGAAATTTTTAATTAGATGACAAAAAAAAGTTGAATTGAGACAGGAATTAAGAGGGGTGTATTTACAGAGTAGTAGTGAAAAATAGTTGTATTATGTTCCTGGAAAAATCTTAAATTGATAGTTTTGAGGAACCCGAACTTTTTAGCAGGTTAAAAAACATTTTTTTTTTTTGTGATATGAAGAAATTTTGCAAGGCTCCTCCCTCCTTTTTTATCTGTGTGTCTTTCTTCCTTTATCTTTTAGAAATGTGCAGAGTAAATTCAGGATGGAAAATAGTATTGATCATTCTGGGTCTCTTCTTACCGAACACATTGCAATGTGGAGAACTGTCGGTTCCAGCATATGGTATGGATAAATAGCAAACAAACTATATCCCCTGCTTTAGCCTATAGAACTGTAAAGAATAGGAGACATTTTGCTGTAGCTGTCAGTAAGTAATTAATATTTTTCTACTAGTCTCCCAGTACTCAGACCTAATCAAAACCTCATATTATATACTTCCTTATTCACAAAGAAAAACTTATTCTTATCGCGTACTACAGCCACACCCATTCAAAAATTTGGCCTGGGTGGTTAGGTTTTGGCTTGGGTTTTGATGTGCTAGGTAATGGGCAAACAATAAAGCTGTACATACTGTGGCTGTTAAGTAGTTTAAGTGGGAGATTAATCTTGCGGATTACAAAAATCCAAGAACAAAGGAGAAAATGATATTGAATATGAGTTTGTGATATTTGTCATTTTTAGTTCAGCGGAGCCAACATGCTTTAACTGAGCTACTATCCATATTGCAATGCACAGGAGAGTAATTGTCATAGTGATAATAAGCTCTCTTCCCAGCATGGATACTGAATGGTAGAGAAAAGTGACAATTTAGCTCCTTTCTCATATGGCTGAATCAATACTAATAAGATGCTCTCTTCCACCTGTCAGCAGAGGTAAATTCACGCCAAGCTGTATTCATACATGGTATTTAAATAGTGAAGAACACTGATTCTTGCCTGATTTTTCAGCTTTGGTTCAGCTTCACTGAATGCCATATACTTCCCTTGCAGTGAGCGAGCAGCATACGAGGAGTCATGGATCCTCTGTATGGCAGGGAGGAGAATGGTTTTATTCTAACATACAAATGAATTACATGGGAAAAAAGAATTGGCAGCCCTTCCAAAGCGTAGCTCCTTTGGTTATCCCCTCAGGTGGGTGGGTGAGAGGAATTGCCTACTGCTATGTGGAGATAGCTGCCCCATGCACAGGGCTGGACGCAGCACAGCCGTCTGCCTTGCTGCCCCGGGTCACTGCGCTGCTAAAACAGCTGTGAGGTTCCTGGGACCAGAAAGCACGTTGGGATCACCCTAATCTGTACTGAGTGCACGTGCTAGCTGTTCAGAGCTATTTCTAACATGAAATGCTTTGGGAGTGGAAGAAACTCAGCTGCTGGTTCAGCCTTGGTTGTTTCTGTTTAGATAGTAACAATAGTAAGCCTAGCAAAAGCAAAAAAAAAGAAAAAAGAAAAAAAGAAAGTCACAAAAGCTTGAAACCTTCAGTGTTAAGCAAAACAGCTACCCAGGAATGATCTCCACATACAAGTACTTCATTCCCTGTTTCTCATAGTCAGCAGCATCTTCTCTGAAATGATTAACAGAGACAAGCAGCAGAAATGAAATGTTAAATATGACAGGCTCGATGCTAGCTAGCACTACAATCAACTTTTTGAAAAATAAATAGCAATGTGCCAAGTGTCTGGGAACTGCAGCGTGTAACCTGAAAACTATCTTTCACCAGAAATGACCCTTAGATACCTCAGTCTTTACCTTCCTGATATTCAGTGGTGAATTTCGCTCATCACCTCTTGAAGAAAATTTCAAAGCCAAACTCACCAAAAGACGAAGGACAGTGTCCTGATGTAGTTCAAGATACTATTTAGGATGGAAGGCAAATTTCCAGTTGTAGTTACTCTCAAATTTAAATACAGAATCATTTTGCTTTCTATCATAGTTTCAGAACAACTGGTGCATTTGATTCTCAGTACACAAGTAGCGTAAAAGGGTCTTAATTGGCAATAATTGATTCTTATTTTATAGTCTGAAGTCTCTTTATACTGCTAGACTGGGTAAAAGGGTTCTAAAGTGAGGGAGAAAAAAGTTTGTGCCAAGGCGATCAGAGCAATGCTGCAGGCATGAAAATATGTGAATTCAATACACTACTCTGTTACAGGTTCATTCTTTGACCTAGATAATGTACCAGCTGCTCAGCCAGTGAGAGTTTCTTTAACTTAGGACAGTCACTCACTGCAGTGCTGAAAATAGGCTGTTCCATGAAGTCTATCAATCCCCACAGCTCAAGGATGTGCAGTTGTATCCTCATTTCTCTGTTTTATTTTGGCCAGAAATGCCATCTAGGCTTGAGAAATCTCTTCCTAAAGTTTTGTCAGGTTTGGAATATTCTTGGAAAAACGTTAAGTTTCTACAAACTGACAATGCTCAATAATAACAATAATAAGTAAATATTTAAGTGAAATATTCTTGATGAGCTTGACTAAAAAACTAGTACTCCCTCTTCCGATATCTATTAGAAGGAAGAGTAGATCCGGATTCCTCAACTAGAAAAAGGTGTTTTGAAGGGAATATGATCAGTTATGTCAGTTATGTAAAATCTTGAATTGTTTTGAGGAAAGCATATAGGGTAGACTCATCACTATATCTCAGAAATAAAGAACTAGAAGCAACCAATGGGAGACCAAGGTTTGTAGGAAAAGAAACTATCTTTAATTAGAACTGGTATAGCTGGAAAAATAGTTGTGTTTATATCTATGGACCATGGTCAAGACCAAAGTATGAGTACAGAAAACAGTGAAATTATCTTGCAACAAATTGAAAACAAGCAAACAAATAAAAACTCAAAATAAAAGTCAGTACTTTTTTGCATCAAAATAAAATTCAGTTGTATATTTCATCAAACAAAATGCAGTAGGGCTAGATCATCAGAAGCAGGGAAATGTGTAACAGGGAAAGGAACACTTTGCATATGACCTAACTCTTATGTTCTTTCCTGAGCATCCTTTGCTGCTCCCTGCAAGAGGCAAGTTGCTAAACTGTTTGAACCCTGTGATCTGACTCAGTCTGACAGGGAATGTCAAAATCATGTAGACAGATTTCCCTTAAGAGGAAAGGTGTTGGTTTCCTAAAGGACAATAAGGGAGAGGGTGGAGGTGTGGTTATTTATATAGCTTTGACAGCAATGACAATAATTTTAGCATTTCTGTATGACTTTGCTACTTATCTCTAGAAATGGTATCAGTGGGTTGAATCCCTACTGGGTTCTGCATTACTGTCACCTATTGACTTCACGTAAGAATTATAATGTTCATGTAAGATTATAGCAGCTGTTATTCTTACTGTTATTCTTGCTTCTTCATTATGATACTCTTTCTTTCTAGTGACAACTGGGTCACAGACAGAGAATTAAGACCCTCCTGAAGCCTTGATTATCACAAAAGAATCATTTCATTCAGGCCATAAAGTCTCTAGTTTTAAGACAAAAATCTCTTAGGTTAATCGCCTGAATTATTCCAGTAAAATGGGCTCCAATACCTTTAGAGATATCCTTGCAGCTTGCTTTGCTACCTTCCAATGAACCATAGAATCAGTAAGGCTGGAAGGGACCTCTGGAGATCATCTAGTCCAACCTCCCTGCTCAGCAGGGTCACCTAGAGCATGATAGACAGGGTTGCATCCAGGTGGGCCTTGAAGATCTCCAGAGAAGGAGACTCCACAACCAGTGCTCCATCACTCTCACAGGGAAGAAATTCCCCCTCACCTTCAGGCGGAACTTCCTGTGCTTCAGTTTCTGCACATTCCCTCTTGTCCTGTCACACGGGACAACTGAAAAGAGTTTGTCCCCATCCCCTTGACACCCTCCCTTCAGGTACTTGTACACATTGATCAGATCCCCCCTCAGTCTTCTCTTCCCCAGGCTGAAGAGGCCCAGCTCTCGCAGTCTTTCCTCCTAGGGCAGATGCTCCAGCCCTTTGATCACCTTCATAGCCCTATGCTGGACTCTCTCCAGTAGCTCTGTGTCTCTGTTGTAGTGGGGAGCCCGGAACTGGACACAGGACTCGAGATGAGGCCTCCCCAGGGCTGAGCAGAGGGGCAGGATCACCTCCCTCGACCTGCTGGCAACACTCTTCCTAATGCACCTCAGGAAACCATTGGCTTTCTTGGCCACAAGGGCACATTGCTGGCTCACGGTTAACTTGTTGTTCATTAGGTCCTCCCAAGTCCTTCTCTGCAGAGCTGCTCTCCACAAGGTCAGCCCCCAGCTTGTTCTTGTGCCTAGGGTTATTTTTCCCTAGGTGCAGGACTCTGCACTTGCCCTTGCTGAACCTCAGGAGGTTCCTCTCTGCCCAACTCTCCAGCCTGTCCGGATCTGTCTGAATGGCAGCACAGCCCTCAGGTGTGTCAGTCACTCCTCCCAGCTTGGTATCATCAGAAAACTATGTCAATCAAACTATCAGTAAACAAGGTCAATTATATTTCTAAGGTGACTTATTTCCCATGAAAATATTCTGCATGGAAGTTTTAACTTGGGTTCTCCATTTGTGCAGTGATTGCCTCACACATTTCCCATCTATTACTAACCTTATGGGTTAAGCACTTACTCCATTCAGCCAAGAACTGCCTTTTACTCTGGAAGTTTTGACACTGTTTCTATCTGAAAAATTGTTTTAATGATGCCATTCTTTCCCACTATAGGATGAAATAATTAAACTGCACTGGTGATGGAGTGATATTTATTCCTCCTCACCTTGCTGTGAAATTTTAAAGCAAGGGAAATGTTCTGGATTCTTATTAAGTGCAAAAATTTTCATATGCCTCTAGGGGACAACCAAACGTGTGAGCAATTGCATTCTGGGAGCTGCAGCTCTCAGTTGTCCTGTTTTCATTTGCTCATAGGTTACACTCACTGGCATGTTTGCCAAGGGTTGCTGTTTTGCTTTTCCAAATGTATTCTGGGTAATTCCACAAACAGCATACAAATATGTGGATTAGATGGTAAATACCTTTCTCTGGTACATAACGCCCAAATCTGAGAAAGGTCAGACAATGCAGTATGAGGATGCATAAACCTTTTTCATTAAACACGGAAAACAACATCTGTTTTTCCTTAATTCGGTTTTACTTTAACAGATATTGGTTGGTTAATGATTATACGGCAATTTACCATTATTAAGCAGGTGAGCCTCTACAGCAAAAAAGGCATTCTTCGGAGCCAGTGGAAAATGCTGTTGTACCACAAAAGGCGCAGTGCACGCACTGGTCAGGAGCTGCTGGAGGGCAGGGTCAGGAATGCCACAGCGCTAATAGGCTTTCCCCGGCGATGTTTGCTGTTCACACACCTCTGAACTAAACTCAAGCCCAAAAGGGTTTTACAGAAATTGATGTTGGGGTGCTAACTGTCAACATTTTAGCACCCATCTGGCAGCACATGAAGCTCCAGGGGAGAAGTCACTTAGTTTGAACCAGTTTGTCCAAAAAAAAAAAAAAACAAACAAAAAAAAAAATCTCAGGTATGTTGTATCTGGGGACAGATGTTCATCACTGCTTCGGAGCTGAGAGTCCAAATGTGCAGGGGAAAACTGTAAAAGTTCAATCATATTTCAGATTTCACTTGTGTCTTGGGAGTGTTTGAAATGGCTGTTAAAAATATATTTTGCCTCAGTAACTGTTTTTTGTTGGAAATAAAATTGAACTTTCCAACTATTAGGGAAAGGATATCTGTATCTGTGTGTGTTTTACAGCCCCATAAGACCATACTGAGTTATCAGTGGTACTTGACTGATATCAAAGAGCATGTTTTACATGAATGCTTTTCCATTATCCTTGGAAAGTGCATGGCAGGGGACAGACTTTGCTCTCCACTGAACTGGTGCAATAGAGAAAAGTGATTCTGTTGTGAGTTTGTCCTTGGCTGTCTAAAGTGATCACTAAAAGCTTCATAAAATAGACTCTTCCTACTGTTACTTGCACTAAAACCTTCCCCCTTTTCTTTCTGCTTGTGCTCTAGCATGTCATGAGGGGGACAGTTTGCAGAATGCAATGACTTTGTGAAATTAGCTCTTTTCTGCCTAGCTGCTCGTGCTAAGGGAATCCCAGGCTGGGAGAGTTTAAAGCTTCTTGTTTCCCATGTTACTGCATAGGATAGACCTCACAGATACAAAGCGCTAATGTAACGAGGGGGTAAGATAAGATCAGGGGAGAAATTAATTCTAGATTCCTATAAAGTACTCATACCCTCACTTGCTACATGACGACAAGTTAGCACCTGGGAGGGTTGGAGTTTGGACTTTGGTCCTGAACCCCCTTCAGTCACTATGAATACAAGCCTCTGGTATCAAATATTGTTTAACTAATTAGTTTGTATATAGTCATCTTAATTTCTTCTGGGATTACATTCATATTATAGTTCCCCCAAAAAGAAGTCAAAGTCAATGAGGAGAGCTTCTGAGCACAGAAAATGTTTATCTGGGAATAATCTTAGAGAAGCCTGAAAGGAGGGTTCTTCCGTTCAGATTTCATTATTTCCATTAGGCTGACTTGCTGTAAATATATTAGCCTTGTTACACAATTCAAACTCCCATTGGCATTAATAGAAGTTAGAGATAGAAAAAACTTATTAGGTAATGCAGCCATCTCCCAGCTGACGCCAGAAAAATTTGTTTAATTACTTATGTCCATTAAAAGAGACCTAAAGGGTTGAACCTGCCTTTGCAAAGGTAATTCACATCAAATAAAATCAGCTACAACTGTAAGATTTTTAAGCTTGAAGATCAGTGACTGATTTTCCAAGAGAAATTGGTAGTGGACAACGTAAATAATCCAAGTTAATGTTGCATCAGTAATAACAAACAAGTATTATAGATGTGGTTGGGTTCTTTGGAGTTGTGAGCATAACTCTTTCTAGTACTAAATAATACTAAGCCATGGCTGTCCAGTGTCTCTCAACAGCCAGTTAGCCTTTATTACAGGCCCCATATCTTATCTTGCACCATTCTTCATTCTTCTTGCTTGTTTTTCTTATGCTTAGAGTAAAAATAAGCTGATACAGTCACATAGTAATTACCAAATAGCCTGGTCACATGAAATATTTATAAATCATTGCAGAACAACCCCACCAATCATCAAAAAGTGATTAAAAAAAATGTGTCCTGAGAAATGATTATCAATTTTTGTGTTGCTGTCTCCCTATAGAGGTGTATATCTTTCTTTCCTTGCTCTACTGTATTTGCTTCCCATTTAACCAGTTATATAAAAAAGTTTTAGTAATTCATCCAATGGCTGAGTTGCAGTTATTTGTAATTATGGAATATTCTTGGGTGTTTGTTTAAAGTGTGCTGCAGAGCTGCTGCTTTTGTTTTTTTCTGGTAGGCAGCTCATTACTTCATAAATCTGTGACTGAATGGGAATTGTGGCTGGGGAGCAACTGTGCTGCTTCATGCATCATGACCAAGTGTGTGTGGGAGTCAGGAACAGCACCTCTCTGGACCAGCTGCTCCATCCATCTGCAGCTGGGTCTAGGTACAGTGATCTACGGTCAAGATCTGCACTGGGAGTATTTTTATAGCTGTTTTATAGCAGCTGGTGTGAATGGCAGTAGAAAAATGAACGATCGACTTCCTAACCATCAGGAACAAACTAAGAAAGAAAAATAAGCATAAAAATTAGCACATTTTTGTTAGTGTTATAAAGACACCCTTTGAAGTTCAGTTTCTCAGAAGAGCTACTGTAAGCCCACATATTTATTGATTTGTCACTCAGCTGAAAATTTGCTTTGTAGCAAAACTTGGCACAAAAATACATTGGAGTGGCAAATGATGTTCATAATTTCAGATGCTTTTATGTCCTCTTAAAACTGAAAAATAACTATTTAAAAATGAAATGTTACTCAAGACTCTAGTCTTTGTTACTATTTTGGAGAAAAATAAAGGTAAATTATCAAACTGAATTATTATTAAAATTGTAGGATTGCTTGTGGAATACCTAGTTTATATTTTCAATTTATGTGAAATCCAGGTTATGTTGGCAACAGCTAATAGCTGTACTAATAAAAGGGCCAAATTCAGCTAATGCATTTAATAGAGCAGATGATTTTTCTTTATTTTCTTAGTTTCAAGAAAATATAGGGGAAAATATTATTCTTGCAGTTTTGGCATTTAATTTTGGATTTAAATAATCATGAGGACTCTCAGCACATTTTAGATGATAGCTGGAGCTTTACTAGAGGAGGCTCGGTATGATGTGACTATGCCCCTCCTGCCAGAGGAGGCAGTGCCATCAAATGCAAGTGCTTCTGTAAAACATCCACCATGATATTCATCATGCGACAGAAAGTGAGATTGGTGGCATTTTCTCAGAGAACTTTTTAAAAATTAGATCAAAGATTATTTAGAGTTTCACTATAAAAAACACAGAGTGGGCAAAGAAGTGAAAATGTCAGGAACTAGTGGTCCCAAGAATGGTGCCTCGGAAGCTTCTCAGCATTTCCTGGGTAGAGTTCCCTGAAGGAAGGAGAGAAGCATTTCTCTATTTTTCAGCGCCTACCTTCTCTTTGAAAATATTCATAAGCATTCCTTAGAAGAACAACATGTTCTGAACTGAGCAGCTTGCACTAAAATTCTGAGGTATATTTCTGGGAAAGAAAGTCTTGAAGTGCAAGGTCTTCTTCGGTCCACTGTGTTTGCCTTTGAATGGCACATACTGGACAAGTGTTTTGGAGCAGTGTTGCTGTGCTTAGTCTGTCTTTCAGGAGTGAAGAATCCCCAACACACAAACAATATTCCAGTAATTGCCAAGTACTGTTTTGTCCTTTTTTTTTTGTTATACATTGTTTCAATAGAGAATTAACAATTCCCACATTGTCACAGGGTGCTCCTACCACACTGGACACTTCATTTAAAACTCCTTTTAAAATGTTGACAATATATTACTGTTTCTATATCTCCCAGGTATATTTGACTATTCTCTTACTCATCCTCCACTCTGGTTTAGAGAAACAAGGAAATTTTGGGTGGGCAGATCAAGCAGTAGAAAGAACATTTTGTTCACGTAGGAAACAAATTCAAACTGTTGACCTATCGGCCATAATTTTTCCATACACAACTGTAGGAAGGTTATAAACACTATCCAATATCACAAAAACAGGGGTGAAAAGAAAGTATCAACCTTAGAACCTTGGAGAAGGATATCTGAATCTACCTTACTTGAGCCTTTTGCCAGTCTTAGAAGACTTTTAGCTAAGGTTGAAGCTAAGCTAAACTAATCAAAGTTGAATCTTTGATGCCTTTTAAAAGAACATGGATTTTACTGACCTTTATATCACTTATGTAGGCTCTATTTCTTCAGGGCTTTATCCAAAGTACAGCTTCTCTTTTCTAGTTCATAAAAGGGGACTTCTTTGAGTTACACTTACAACACTTAGAAATAAATTATCAGCCACATGCTTTATACTGAATATCAGTCTAAGGAAATAATGCTATAAAGCCTTGTTAGAGTAATAGCAAGTACAGGCAACCAACATAGCATGTAGTACCTGGGAGCGATGGTATATTCCGTGAATATGCATGGGTTGGTCTGGAGAATTCAGGCCTGATTATGAATTGCTCTGGGCAGGTTTCATCCCATGAAGTCAGCTGAGCTAAATCCTTTTGCATCAGGTAAAGATCTAGTCCTTTTCTGTTCGAGTATTTTAATCATTGGATGATGGTGTTAGGGTGCTAAAATTACCAAGCACCGTAAGAAAGATGGCGCTTGGTAGAAGCAGAAAGGGAGCGGGGGTAGGAGGAAGAAGCAGGACGTAGTCAGCCCTTAATCACAGCCCTTTTCAGGTACTGATAAGAAAATGGTAGAATCAAAATTATATCGCAAAATTCGGACCAATCATTACCCATTTCTGTATGAAAGCAAGAGAAGAGCATTCCTGAGATATGAGATAGTCTAATCTGATAAAATCAGCTGCTCTTTCATGGCCATGCACAGCTTAGAGCTAAAGAATTAGAAAATGCTACTGTATATTCAATGGGAAAACAGGTCTCTTTAGTGTTTCCCAGTCAGCAGTGACAGTCTGTCTTCCCTGAGCTTGGTGCAGAGGGTCAATTTGAATCCTCTGAAGTGCCAAGAGCTCCATCTGCTCTTCCATCTGAAATGGGAATATTTTTGCTCTTTTTTTTTTAATCTTGATTTGGTCTTTCAGTGTTTGTGTTAGAACACACAGCCCAGATGCCAATAATGAGGAAAATATATTAAGTGATAAGGGAGAAAACAGAGAAATTAAAATGAACAGGGTAGGAAAATTGTAAATGGAAAATGGGAGCTGATTGCAATATCCAGGCCAGGTGTGGCTGTGAATTAAAGTGCTTTCCTGAGAGATTCCAACAGATATATCCCATAATCCTACACATCTGGGAAAGTGTTGGTCAAGACAGTCCTGGAAGTTGTGCCAAAAACACCTTAAAGATATTCCACACAAAGATCCAGCTTGCTATATACTCCAGCTGCTGTTTATTAGTGATGCTCATATTTTATGTATGCTAGCACACAGGAATTCTGTTACATACAAAACTGTATGTATAGATTTAAATCCATTGGTTGTATATTCTACTTATGCAAGGTTTATTGAAGCATTTTTTTCTGCATGTAACCATGCAGCTATAGTTTCTTTAGATGGAAGTGAAACATATATAGGTACTACATATATATACATATATATGAAGAAAGGTTTTAATTTTTCTTTAAGTTGAAGAAGTTGAAAAATGTCAGTGTTTCTCCTCAAGAAAAAAAATAACAGAGATATTTCATTTCTTTATTCACTGCATTCATAGGTACTTTGAACTTTTATAAAGCCAATCAATTTGATAAGTCACTATTTTGAGGTTGAGAAATTAATCTTAGCAGTTGTGCCAATGCATGAACCAAAGTCTTTAGTGCAGAAGAATTATTTTTCTATATCTGATCTATGTAAGAAGGCCATGGCCAAGAAACTTTTGAAAACATGTTTATATTCAACCAGGTCCTTTTTCAAAAATTACTTAGCCATACATGAACTCATATATAACCTTCAATACCTGCAAAAATTATTTCCTGTCTTTCTCTCTCTCTTTCTCTTCCTTCCCTCTCCTTCCTTTCCCTTACTCCTTCTCCCTTCTTCCTCTTTTTTCTTCTTTTTTCTCTTTATTTCTATTTACCTTGCTTTCTTTTTTTCTCCTCTCTTTCCCTTGCCTTCCCCTTCCCTTTCCTTCCTTCCCCCCTTTTCCCCTTCCCTGCCCTCCCTCTCCTAGGTTAGCATGTGACAAAGGCTCCCTGATGTTTATGATCTTAAGGCAACCTTTACTAAGAAAAGCTTTCTCTTACACCTTTGATCCACCAACAAAGCTGCTTTCAACAGCAGGTGTCACTGCCGTGATAGAAAAAACTTACTTATTTTGTAGAACTGGTGAACAAAGCATATTTTGCTAATGAGTATGAGAAAAGAATTCCAGACCTAAGATGACAATGGGAACAAAATAAGTCTGTGGAATGCCGTAAAATAATGTAGCTGCCATAAGCATATAACTTTGAAAGCAAACTTGGAGGTACTACAGCTTTAATCATAATATGCTGTTGGTATGGTATTCAGTAGCTAAATGCAGCTAAACTGATCAATTTCTATATTTTGTATTTTCCTATAACATAACAAAGCTACTTTAAACAGTATCAATTAGTAAATTATGTAATCTTAGCTTAATCAAACTAAAAAAAATCAATACTTAAACAAAACTTAACTTGCTGTGAAACTAAAACAATGTCACTGAACTTGTCTCTGTTTATTGGGATACAAAATAAATTCACCAGTAGGTATCAAAAGCATTCTGAATAACTGTGGCTAGCAAAATTACACACTGGTGTTTCATGGAGATTATTTCAGCATGTCAGAGAGGTTTCAGTGAATTTTAACGACATTAATCTGTTGCATTTTGCATTGAATTTATTTGCTATTTTTATCTCTTTTATAGCATTTAAAATTACAGAATCTTTAAAAACAGAATAATATTCAGCAATATTTATGATGAAAAGTTATTTATTTTTTTTATAAATAAAGATTCATAGAAAATACTTATTTGCTTTGTTAGTACTGACAATTCTAATGACTGAAGGGAAATAAGGGTGTTATAAAATAACTGTCTAAAATGCTTGCTGAAGAAAGATTGCATTGCTGCCTACTTAAAAATATAATAGATATTTCAAGGTAAGTAAGGAATAAAAACAATAATAAAGTAGAGGGAAAAGGTAGAAGTATAGAGAAGGGTGATTAGAGGGAAATAGAACATAAGACAAATATGTTAATATCTTAATTTTTCATGTCTTGTGATGCTTTTCCTTGATGTATCCTGTCGTTGGTAACTGATGCGTAAGCTGATGCACTTAAACTCTTCCTATGTGATATACTAATATCTGAGGTCCATTACCTCTGCATACTGCTGTGGTACTTTGTTCTTTTCTTCCTCGATACATGTCAGAGAGCTATGCTCAATAAAAGGACTTACCTTCATGCTCTTGCCTTGGCATAATGTGGTCATGGCACTGAAACTGTCTGACAATATGCTAACATAGTTTGATTAGCTGTTCTTTGGTCTCTCATTAGACGAACACTCTAGGGTACTTCCTTCATAATAAATGCAATATATTGAAATGTTAACATTAGTTGAATGGCATATACATTAAAGCAAGTTGAAAAGTTTTGAAGTTGCTCTGCTAATTGTTCTGAAAGTCATCCAATAAAGCACAGATCAGGAAATACAATATGACAATTTATACTGGGGTCTCAAATACATGTGTTCTCTCCAATTGCCTCTATTCCTCCATTTTCACAAAAGGACTGTGAAGTTGAATGCATTTTTGATTCCCTATGCATAAGCCCCCGTGATTTTTAACACAAACTCCAAACACAAAAGAGGGACCATCAGTGCCATTAAGTGGCAACAATGTCAAAACAAACAGGTGGAAATAATTTTTGTGCCACACGTTTTAAAATAATGGAACTGGCAACCATAGACTGTAATAAAGGCTAAAGGTATGAATGGGGAGCCTAAAGATACTAGACAAATTTGTGGAAGACAAATCCAGTCATGGTCAGTAAACACTGTGTCTGAAATATAAACTCTGGCTCAGGAAGTTTATATTCTCAAGATTATGCCAAGGAAAGTATAACTGAGTCCATGCCTTGGTATCTTACCCTGTCTAGGAGTCCACGAATAACTTATGAGGGAAACAGAATACTAGCTTAATCGGACTTTGGTCTGAACCAGTGAGGTCTTTCTTTATCTTCCTGGGTCATGAACTCTTTATTCACAGTAAACAGAAATTCTTCCTTCCCACCATCTGCAGGATGCACCATGGTAATTTTGTGAAAGTAGAAACTACAGGAGCAGAAACAAAGGGTATGAGTCCATGATCAAATGTGACTTACAGTGTCTTACCTAGTTACCGTCGATTAGCTCAGTCACCCTAGCTGTTACTGCGTATGTTTTCAGCTGAGTCTATTGCATAATCATGCTACTAAGCTTAAACCATAATAAGCTATCATATTTTGCCTCAAAGTGGGTCAGAGTAAGAATATACACGGCAACATTTTAATGACTCAACCAATGGGTAATAACTACTGTTATTACAACTAAGCATGAGTGACTAAATAGCTGTCCTATAGCAGGCAAAGCAGTCGTCAGTTAATGTGGTACCCTTCTAGAAAGACCTTAGCTAGCCATTGCTCTGACTTTGAGATCCAAGTGTGGTGGGTTTGTATGTCATCAGAGAAGTACTTAAGTGATCTGGACTGCAACTTCACAGGTCCACAGGGATGTGCTTTGTACCCCTCACCCCCCAGGTGCGCAGCATGGGCATGACCAGAGCTTAACACTGCTGCTGTCTAGGCAGTCACCCCCAAAAACACGCCCTGCCAGAGGGCAGGTAGGTGTGGTGCAGAACTAGCACCTTGAAAACACATGTATTTTTCAGAGATAAATCCCAGACTTGGTTTACTGTTTCTAGGGTCTTAGTTTAAGGCCCCAAAATCTTATTCTTCAGTTTGGTATTCTTGTAACATATGCTTCTATCTAATTAACTTTGAAATAAATTTTCTGATAATTTATAGAAACTTTGCCAGATCTTCTATATGTATGTTGTTCCATTAATATGTAGTCAAGGCTGTAGTTAGAAAGCAATAGAATTTCAGATTTTCATAAAGAGAGTATCTAACTCAAGCTGACATTGTATTCTCATTTAATATTATGAATATTTATCCAAGTTTGGGGAAAAAATCTTTTCTACATTGTGTATATAATAAATGAAAGCCGATGTATCAGCTAACATGTCAAATTTCTGAACCTGCCTTCCTCCCTATGCCTGAAAACATGGAAGCCTCTTAGTGAAAAAGCATTGTCCAAAAGTGCATTTTCACAAGGCATTTGAACAGAAAAGTGTTTCTGTTTCCAGAAAAAGCTCTCTGTACTTAAGATAACTGAGAAATTCAACTTTTTCAATAAACATATAAACAAAACACTCCTATCAAGTGATCTACATTTCTTAGATAATATATGAAAATTAAAGGAGGTGAGAAATCAGTTTTTCAAGAAAATGTTGACCTAATGACTTTGGAAAAGCTATACAAACTAAGCCTTGGAGACATGCTCATTTTTGCATGAAAAATTTACAAATTAAGGAAAGGTCTGTATTTGCAAACCTTCCTAGTATCGTACCTGGTACATCTCCCATATTCAAAAGCATATGAAGGCATATACTTCAGACTGGCAAAACTGATGTTGGTAGCTCAGTTTATGCCTTTTCCCCTAAATTACAGAAACCATCCCAACACATGCAAAATGTTTCTAGACCATCATCTCTCTGCTAGCAGTTTATGTTGCCATAGTTATGACAATCACTTTTTGCGACAACACCTAAGTGGTTCTGGCAAGCCAGAATTTGTTGTGCAGGCCTGGCCTCTACTTTTGTGCAATGAGTCAATGTCTAGACCTGACATACCACAATATGGCCTGGGAAATGTCTGACTGGTTTCCCGATCCAGGGTAATTTCTGCAGTGGGCTAAGCGCATATCAAGTTGTGAAAATTGCTCTGTACCCATACTGGAACACTGGCTTTGCAAATGCGTTCATTTGAACACCAAGGATATGCTAGGCTGTATTCCAGACAAATGCCTTTGATGGGAAAGAGCTTGAAAACTCATTGAAAGACCAGCACTGAGAACTAGCAAGGCTTTAAGCACTGGTGGGTCAAAAATGTATTTGAGTCCTAACTACTGATGTTCCACACAGAAGAAAAGCTTTCCTAACTGGGAACCCGTAACAGAGTAAGCATTACGGGTGGATATGTAATTTCATTATCTAGGTATCCAGTGTAAAGGCAGAAGTGCTGCTTAAAGATGTTTAGGGTTTTTTTTCTATACTTCAGTTTTGAGCACAGGCATCTTGAAGAAGGATTTGAAGGAGAATTTTGGTCAACTGGAAAACGTTGGACAGAAACATGGCATGAGCCTCAATGAGGAGATGTAATTTTGAGGTAATCTGAAGCTCTCTTGCTGTTTCAAAGATGAGAATTGTTATATAGCAGTATTTCATCACTTAATGAAATGTATCAGGAAAAAGCAAATGTAGAAACATACAGTAAGGTACTCAGAAAGTCCAATTAGACACTACCAGGATCAATTGGTTTGAAATCATGTCAAATTCAACAAGAGACTCTGGAAGAATTTGTAACAATAACCTTTCCTCTCATAAAGTTCAGACTTTCTGAACAGTATTGATTCTGGAAAGGCACTGAACTGCATTGAATTTTTGAAGTATACTACAGAAATATATTATTACTGAATGTATGTAATACATTTTTAGTATATTCACTTCAAAAAGCCCTTCATTCAGCTACAGCCTTAGCAATGTGCCTAACACAGTGACACCAGATGCTTACTCATGTATCTGCAACAAAACCTGTTTCTCCCTAAAATATGCATTCCAGTTTTTAAGCGTTTGCCTTAAATCTTTGCTTTTTGAAGGCTGCCATGTGAAGGTGCAAAAGAACCTGTAGCAAGCTGGTCTGCCTTTAAAATGCAGATTCTGCTGTTGCTTTACTACATGTATTTTTTATCATGAAGAAAGAGCTGTGGTGTGAGCCACCAAGATAAATTCTTTGAATCAGTTCTCCGACACAGTTGTACCCTGAGGCTGCATGTATACCACTAAATAGATTAGGCCAGGGACTGCATCCTAGTTCTGAGACCCACAGCACTTCTCATGCCTGTATACCTAAACTGTCTTACCTTCTGAAAACAAAACACCCACATACAATCTTCCCATTGCCGGCCCAGTGGCAGTGCCAGGGGTGATACCAGCGATTTAACAGTACGGATAGGTCAATACGTGGGCCCATGTACTGGCCCTCATTTGGGAAGGTGTAGCCACAAAACCCCATATCCTTCAGACAGACATGTACCGTAATACTGAACTTTCTCTTATTGAACTTGTAAATACAAATACGGGTTCCTAATTAGGGGATTAGATGTGTTAGGGAGCTCTGTTTCTCTGCTACGTTAACATTAGCCTACAGGTAGGATTGCAGAAAATGCCCTCAATGCCACACTTGTGCTGGGTCATTTCCTCAGGCACAACAGTAACCACAGCATTATCTGGTACTGCATCTAATGGGACCATTTCAGTAGCACTCCTAGTTTCTGTCGGGGAAGAACCATTTGATGTACTTGCTTTCTTAAAGAGTGAGCCCGCTTAGAAAATAAGACAGATATTACTATGTGTTTTCTCACTCTTCCTCCTTCGTAAAGGCCTAAAAAGCAAAAGTGGACAAGGATTGACTCTGGAAAGCATGGTGCATGGCACAGTGAAGTCTGTCTTTATAGCATCTGGTCCTTTTGGGGTATATTTAAAGCAATGGAGTAGTACTACCAGAAAAAGATACAGCACCATATACTTATCTGCCCTAATACACCAAGGAAATAACCACAGCTATTTTAAATTTTAGTATTGTTTTTTGGTGCCATTTTGTGCAGTTCTTTGGTTGTTTTCATGTGTTTAGATATTGGTGGTTTTGTTTCCTCTCTTACCTGGCTTATGTAATATGTGACCAGCAGTATTTCACACTGTTCACCCGTCTAGAGGATCATTTTTTATAAGAACAATAAAACAAATAGAATGGTGAAAGATGAGGCAAATGATCTGGTTAATGTATATTGTTTAACCTTTTATAAATGCTGTAAATATCAAGAGCATCTTGCATCTTCCATAAAAGAAGCATCCTATTTAAAACATTTATTTAGCATACAATAATGTGCCAGCAGAACATAGTCTTACTTGTTGTTATGCTTTCATATTCTTTAAATGCTCACCATGTTAATAAGAATCTTACATGTAAGACTTAGGCACAGGCTCTCTTTTCCCATTATTTACTCTGCAAGCTCACATTTAATACCAATGAAACAGAGGTTAAAAGTACATAAAGCCAGGGATAAAATATTCCTTACTGCTGCATATAGAAGTGCACAGTGCACATTAGCTTTTTCTTCCTGATACTCCTGGTATTATTTACATTCAGTTTGTTGACTTCCGTCATAAGAAGCTTATGGATATTACGGACATGGTTTTAGTCCACTTCTATTGAAAGTGGAAATATTCTCCAGGATGATCCCATTTTGAGTCACAGGTACATGAGCTTTCAAACTGCCCTAGGAGCACACAGCCCTAGAGGATTGCCTGAAGGCAATGGCAGAGGGAATTATTATCATCCTCTGTCATCTCCGTACTATGTACCATTCATATTTCTCACTGGCGTGTAGGTTGATTCAACTGAAGTAGCGGCTTCCTTCTTTCCATATCCAGCTGCCATCCACCATTGTGCAAAAAATGGAGGACTATCCCTTTGGATCTGAATATTAATTAATTCTGGAGACTGTACTCTGATAGCATACATAATGATCATTAAATAAAACCAGATTCCAAGTAGGTGTTTATGTTTTTCACATGAGATGTTTCACAGGAATTAACACTTCCATAACTCAGAAGACACTAGTTGGCATTCACTAAAGGCCTGATATTTTATTAATAGATAGAATTGGTCAGAAAACTTTTGCTTCAAAGTTTTGCTAAAAATGCCAGTTGGTTGAGCATGAAATATTTCATTCAAAAGAGCCTGAGTTTGATAAAGTTTTGCTGAATCCAAGGCAAGATTCCAAGAGAAACTGTATGCATTTCTGGCAGGCCTACCCCAGGCCTGGGAACTCTGTAAGCTAGAGTATGGCCCGCCTGAAGGCAGCAGTCCCAAATAGCATCATGGCTGGGGATGCTGGAAAAATTCTGGGTCCCCCAACAGAAATGAGCCTGGATATACTCCAAACAGAGATGATCCTGGATTTTTCCCAGCAGAGGAATTCTCTAAAGCTACTAGAATTAGTTACAGGATGTGAGGATTCTAAATAAGTTTGAATCTAGAAAATTTCCACTATAGATTATAATGAAAATAAGGGTAAAATTCCTGCTTTTCAAACATTCCTATTAATAGGTTGTAATAAATAACTAGAAAGAGTGAAGAGTTTAGGATTACTGGCCAAATCTGTACTAGTCCTTACTGAGCAGAAGATTGAGCTCTAAACATTGTAAAAATTAAGTCAGCATAGTTCAAAATGCGGCCCATGGGTCAGATCTGGCAGAGAAATTGCTTCCATCTGTCCCAGTCAGGGGTCCCTGGAGTGGAGGGGGAGTGGGTATTCAAGCAGCTGATACAGCTCCATCAGCCAAACAACTTCTCCTGACCCTGTACATAGCTCTGTACAGCTGTGGACCCTTTGGGTCCTTGTGAGGGATGAGAGTGATGCAGGAGGCAGTGGGATCCCTGAAGCACCATGTGGCCTCTGAGTTGCCCCTCCTGGACCATTCTGCTCTCAGTTCATGGCTGGCTTTTAAACAAATGTTTTCAAGCTGACATGATAGAAGGTGGCTCACCTTCTGGTCCTGCCATGTGTTCTATCTAACACTTGAAAGCTAGGCACAATGGAAATGGCCACTTTTTACCTTATTTTGAAATATAATTATCTGTGTCAGATTCCCTTTGACATCACAGGTTACTGAACTCACTCAAAAATGATCCCAGTTTTGCTTTAAAATGTTCAGATATCCTTCCAACTATAGGACTTACAAGTTTGTAGCCAAAACTGAAGGTGGACTAGTTTCATATGTTTTTTTGATTGTAAGTATTATTATTGTCAATGTTTGTCTCAGTTATAAAACATTATTGCATTAAAAATCTTATACATTAAAACATTACTTGGATACTACACTGATTTTAGAGAGCATTTCTCCCATGCCTTGTATGTACTACTCCTTACTTCATCCTTATATTATCCCTGTTCATAGAGGATGGAGCAGCCCAGTATGCAGTCACTGTTTAGAGAATTTAATGTTGTTTAGATTGGCTTAGTGAGGTGAGATAAGGGAGGTGGGTAGGAACAATTCCTTGTGCAGCTTTCCGACCCCTTCTGACCTCTTGGTGGTGGGGTAAGAAGCTGCTCTGTGGAACCCCAAGTCTTTACCTGAGATGAATAGCTGGTATAGGTCAATCGAACTTGAAGAAACATGGGAGCACCATACTTTTGGCTAGAAGTAGCCAGTAACCTTTCCATTTCCTGGACAAGAGGATGAAGATGATGGTATGACTGAATTTGTCAAAGTCTTGGGGGAAAGCAGGAGGTGGCAGATCATCTGAGCAGAAACAAATCCAGTGGTGCTTTGAGATAAACTAGGCTCAAATGGAAAAGCTATGGAAGGGACAAGTGTGTGCATGCTAGAGCTGAGATACATGGGGGGGAGAGGATGATGCAGAGAGCTTAAAGGGATCATCAAGGGAGTAGTTGCGGAGGTAGAGGGTGAAAGAGCTGGCCATGCAGAGGCGTTGTTTGGATTCTTGGTCATAGAGCATAAGAAAGAATACAACTCATAAAATCAGGGCTACCAAGAGTCAGCAGGACTGCCATTTGAGTTAGTTTGATGGCATTTTTTCCATCAATCATAATGGCATTGAAAGTGGAAATATTCACTGAGAGTTGACTGAGTTGTTTTGGGAGTATGTTTGTCTTTTATTTTGTAAGAATGAAAACCCACAAATGATATGCTTTAATATGGACCACTTGGTAAGGGCGAGGCAGAGCAGCTCAACCTCAGGAGACTTTTGGGTAAACTGGTCAGGTTAAGTTCACAGAATGGGAAAGGTCAGCTTTTTCTTGCTGGCATCTCCACACTTGGCTGTCTGCACAGGGGCAATATATAATCTGGCTTCCACATGTTCATTTTTATATCCATGATTCCTTCTTGTCTTCTTTTGGGGTTTTATTCTGCAATATTAATTTTTCTGGAATGGCAGAATGCCAAACTTGTTTCTTGAAAAGGTTCCTGTGATGAGAGGTCTCTTGAAACATCTATCGTCCACCCCTCACAATTACATCAGGAGCATTATACTGTGGTTATTAACTACCTCCCAGAAATGTGATTGCTAATTTTGTCATTTTTTTCCTCTACTGCTCAGAGATTTTAAGGCAAAGTTTCTAAGATAGTGAGAAAAGTACACAAAACTGCGTGTATAATTAAATAGAAAGGATTTGAAAGTTAATACCATGAATCATTTACACCTCTAAAAGCCAGCTAATATATATGACCTTTTGAATGTGTTAATGGACTGGATATTAACCACCCATTCACCTGTTTAAATAGGGAATATTTTAAATGAAGAAAATGCCCACTTCCAAAAATATTAAGATTTCTGAAAACTCAGAAAGGGTTCAGGAGGGTTCACATTATTAAATGATTGAAAAGAATACCCTACAATAAGACACCTAGTCTGGGATCTGATACATTTAAGAAGGGTATACTATTAACTACATTTTATTGTTGCCATAGTAATTAAGCAAACAGAGAAGTAAAAAATAATAAAAATTCACTTTTTTTTTGACAAGGTCGGTAGAACAGCTCAATCACTTTGAGTCAAATAGAAATGTAGAAGGAGAAAGTCATAGCAGAATAGTTAAAAACTATTTTGTTATATCAATTCACCACAAATAATAATGGGGAAATATTTACCACAGATCTACTTCTTACTGAAAATAACAATGACATGTCCTCAGAGAACAAGATGACAAAGGCAGAAGTTAGAGCAAGGTGACCATTTATCTCAGTAGATCATCAAGAGATCTTCAGAAATTTAAGAATGTACAGTAGATGAACTACTACTAACATTTAATCTCTCATAAGATGTGATGCTATACTGGAGTAGATGGGAGAAAATATTTTACTTCTCTTTAAGGTGGCATTATAGATGAGCCTCAGAATTATATACCAGTCAGATTTTTTTTCATGACCAATAATAATAATCCAGAAAGAAAATCGTAGCTCATTAACAGTGTAAGAGGTCTGTAATATGAAATAGATGAGAAAAATTTCAGCCAGTATTTTGGCAAACAATTCTATTGAAAAAAAAAGTGGATTCTAATGACAATTCGGTTTTCAGAATTGTAGAGTACATGGCTTATTTGTATTTTGTATTAGACATTTTCATGGTAGAATAATGGCAAAGTTCTAGGTCAAAACTACTCAAATAAGAACACTAATATTTGTGTTTTGTCTGGAATGGCTTAGTATTAACTATTAACAGAAGGCAAATATCTCAGTTTTTAGCAGCAAAGTTGTCTCTTAAATAAGAATATTTCTTACTTCATATGTACATCTTCATACGATATTAAACACAAATGCAGAATGCCATACAAATTCCTTTCTCTTCTACTATTTGTTCATGAGATTTCTTTAAACAAAACTAATGGGGCCTGACAATGACACTTTAATTACTGGTGAAATAAGTGCATTTAGACACAAAATTGCATGATAGAGAAGGAAGGGAGAAGCCCTACTCATAATTTATAGTTACATAATCCTGGATGAAACAGAGCCACTGTACTCACCTAGACCAGCTCAATACGAACCCATAATGCAAGGACGTATCTCCAGGGTGAACTCTTATATGACTACATAGGGAGTGTTAAAGAAGAATAGAGAGGTGGTGCAGCACTACATAACACCAGTGAGACCCTACAGGAATACTTAGTTTTGGTGTCCATAATACTGAGAGGGTGGTGTAAAATAAAGGAAGTCAAAGAGACGAGACCAGGAAAAGCTGGTTATGATGAGAAATTGACAGGATCAATCATCTGTTGAGTCTATTCAAGAGGAGGTTCAAATATAATTTGATTTCACTGCATAAGTCCCCCTGTAAGGAAGATATGGTTTGCAGAAAAAATGTATAACAGTGCAGTGAGTAACAGCTGAAATTTAGATTAAAATGTTACATTTTGAAATATTCCTATTGGAACAACTTGCTTCAGAGTAGTTTTTTTCAGTTATTTAAAAGTTTTAAATCAAAATTGGTTATCTTTCTAAAATGTACAGTATAGGTCAGACAGAGAATATGAACTCACGGCAAAAATTATTGCAACAAGCTCAGTGAGTTGTCCATTTGAACTAATGAGGTAGCCTACAGAAGTAGTAGGCTGATTTAGGTAAATCGACTCTTAAGAGAAAGAGGCATTAGTGAGTGATTCCATAGCAACTGCTGACGACTCACTGCTCTAGGGGTCTGATCTCATTCTCTTTTGGGTTAACATCTCCAGTCCTAAGTACCTGCTCCAGTTCTGTCCCTTCTTGAGTCAGGCCTCCAGGTCCCCAAAACTCTGCTTTTCTTTTTAGCTGTCTGCTTCACTATGAAATATTCCCATGTCCCATGTCTTTCTCTTGCTCTAATCTTATGCTGCACTCTACAGACATTTACTCTCTTCATATCCTCCAAGTCTTTTAACTAATCTCATTCCTTGTCCTCTAGTTCTTGTTTCTTCATCCTGTCAATGTTGTACACTCTCCCCAGCTCCAGTCTATGTCATGCTTGTCAGATTAGCATCCATCTTAGCCAGCACCTTTCCACCCTCTGTCCAGTTTCCAGTCCTAGTCATCTTCCAACAGCTATGGCCAGTCTCTTCTCAACTTCCATTCCCTGTTTCAGTCTAGCCTGACTCATATTCTTGTCCCAAAGCACTCTCTCTTGTCCTCTTTGTATTCAGATCACTTAGAATCACTGCCTAGGCCTAGCAAAGACGACCATGGAGGCCACCATTAAATTAGTCAGGGCCAGACTATACGCTTCGGCATTGGCATACAATTCTTCATATTGTTTAAGGGTTAGCACGCTCACTGGCATAACATTAGCTCATAGAAACTAACCATGTAAGAAAGTAACCATGGTTTAAAGCATAGCATATTCCCAGGGTTGAAGATGTAGACAAGGCCACTGTACTTTGGAGTGAAAAGTGTTTGGCCATAGGGATGCAAGCCACACAGAGCCGTTTGTTCTCAGAGACAGAGAACAGATCTGGAACATTTTAATTATTGTTATAGGTGTAGCTGAAGAGCATGGGAGAGAGGAAACCCCCTGCTCTGAGTTTATATTTGCAGCCCTGGACCTGAGCTGTCTCATCCTGCAGCAGTTCAGAACTGCAGCGTTAGGGAAAACCTGGGATGATGCCTACTTAGTTAAGGAAAAACTAAACTAAGTTTAGATGCTTGATCAAAATTCTCCGCATAGCATGTGTGAACTGCAACTTTGCAAAGTGGCTGCCAGAATGTGGCCATATTAGCTATGTTTTCTCAGATGTGGCACAGAAACTTACCCCTGCTCAAATACTGCTGTCTACTAAATGGTAATTTCCCAATCAAAGGCATTGTAGAAAAGCTCACCAAAACTTGACTGAATTTCCTTTATTTCCCTCCAAAAATCTTCCGGTAGCAATAAATACATTTAGAAAATGTCATCCCCAAAGCAGCTTGAAAAAAGTTTTTAGTATGCGAAATATGAGAAAATATTGGACAAATACACTGATATCAACAATGCAAATATTGCAACAGTCCACTGGGAAAGCTAAAAAAGCAGAGGAAACGGATCCTCTGTTACTTCATTCTTTATAGTATGAGCTGGATGATGTCTAGTGAATTTATTTCAAGTTCTTTAGTTTTGTAGTGTAATCACGTTACCAGCTTACCAGGTAAGTTTCAGAGTGAAGTGCAGGTATTGGAGATTTGTGTAAACCATCTTGGGGGTATTCAAATAGCCTGGCTTAGTCACCCGAGCCCCTCTTACTTCTTCATGGAAAAGGAGAAGTTTCTTCCTCCAGAAGACTGTCTAAACTTTCCAGCTGGAAACTAGCTTTAGGTGCTCTGAATTGCCGCAACCATACTTTTCTCTAGCAGCTAGAGTCATCTTCTCAAGTCAAACGAGACTTCATGAAGATCCTCTCCCTACCTCACTGTTCCACATACAATTCCACTGTTCCATACCTTTACCAGTACGTATATTACCTTATACTCCATAATGGGAAATACGAAGGACACAGATGTCCAGTCTCAGATTTAAATATTCTTTGCAGATTTCTGTGCAGACCTTTCACATTGTCTATTGTTTGTTTTGTATTAATAGCCTATTTCTCTCTCTCTCTCTCTTTTTTTTTAAAAAAAAATAGAGGTGTTTTTCTGAGCCTGATGGTGTGTGAAATGACATGCCATCCTGCACCATCAGCACATAAATAATTCAGATCTCTACTGTACATACCACTGTACACGTAGTTACAAGAATCAAGATTTTCAAGTCTTATTGACCTCCATGCTCATTTCAGTGGAGGAAGCATATTTTTTCCTTTTATTTATAGAACATATAAGATGCTCAGATATTATTGTAATGGGTAGGGCATAAACAGAAGATAAAGGGTTGATGATGGAATATTAGGATTTTAAAGAATTATCTCAGTTTCATTTCATTACCTCTCTTATTAATCATAGTAAGTTCCTGCTGTGTCCTATGCCCCATAGGAAATATCAATAAGGCAAATATGTCCTCCTATAGTCTCACATAGGCTAGTATTTACATTGAAACTGAGCTATGAGATCTAAAATGTAAACCCCAATGATAACTTTAAGTTCCATCTTTATAAATCACATTTACATCAGTCAAGAAAACTTATTTCATAGCCAAGATGACAAATGAAGGAAGTCAAAATAAAAGCATTTTTGTTTTCTATTAATTGCCCTTATGTCAATTTCTGTGCTTCTTCTACAGTTAAAATATACTAAAATGTCTTGCATGCTGGTGAGTAGACCTCTGATAAGGTCTATGGAAAATACATTCAAACAGGATCTGTGAGAGATATATAGCCAGTGATAAAAATCTGCGCAATTATTTAGCTGAAGTTATTGAGATTTTCGCCATAGACCTATCAGAGTCACCCTATCATTTAAAGTCATTTATTTTATGAAATACATCAAAAACAATGTGAGCTGAGGGGAAGGTACTAAAAAGGAATTAATTAGTCAACTACTCCACGCTCTCCTATTTGTTCTTAGAAGGGCAAGACTGATCCCTTAAAAATGTCACCAAGAAGGTACCTGACTTGCTGGTTAACAGGGGAAATAACTAGTACTACTCATCTGCTGCTGTTGAGAAAACCCATTTCACTCCTTGCAAACACCACAAGGTATTGACTGTTCAGCTCTTTTTTTTTCTCTTTTAAACAGTGTGCTCAGTTTTGTCCAGTTGCCTCATTCATTATTCATGGCTAATGAAGTGTTTGCTCAAGCTGTGTCCTTCTCATCCTCCATCCTCAGCACAAATCCTCAATATGGGACTCTTGGGCTTATCTCTACATGCACTGAGCCTTCTTATAGACAGCTTTTCCATAGGATGATTTGCATTACTGCTTACAAAACCACTTTTACATTCCTTGTCCATTTTGTTAAATAGAGGGTGACTCACTGAAAAGGAAAAAAAATGTGGTTTCAAATATAGACACAGTAACAGATTAATTTGATAATTTATCTTAGTAAGAGCCAGATGGGTGCACTTTTAATCATGTCTGTTTGACAGTGATGACAAAGATTGTATTATGGAAAAGAAAATACTGTGCCTTAATAGTTTGGCAGACAGTGAATTGAAATTCCACTCCGGACCTGACCATGCCTGAAAAACTGCATGATAAGCCTTGGACTTCTATGGGACTCAGCATTGTAGCCCCTTGTGCCTGCATGTGATGCTATTTTGCAGATTTGAAGCTATAGCTACCTTTTGCTTTAGTTTGGGTTTAATCAATGATAAAGTGCATTAAAACTTATTTTGGGGATCATAAAGAACAGATAAAAGCTGGTGAAAAAGGAGAAAAAGTTGCAGCTTCGAATATTCACAGACCAAGTTTTGCTATGACATGACTATACTATGACCAACAGGTATTTAGCGTTCATTACACAGCTGAAATTGAGCCATCAAGGAAGCTCACAAAATGCTTGTCAATAAGGTATCCTTTCCTACTGTCATATCAGCAAAGGTGAAGAGGAAAATATGCTAACTTATGGAGGTTTCAGTAGAAAACATAATGTACAATTATGAGGGAAAAAAAAACAGTATTGCATTATCTGATATTTGTGAAATATAACATACAATTTACTGTTGTTGCTATAGTGTTGATGCTGTTTTTGATGTGTAACGCTTCTGAACTTGAACGATTTAATTTTACATTTAATTTCTTGAGCTAAAGAGATAGTTGTACAAATGCACTGTTTGCATTACATCTGAAGATGTATCATTGCAGTGTTGATGCTGTTTGTGCATTTTGTAGCACAATTTTGAATACTTATATATTTGTTTTCTGGTGTAAATTAGAGTCATCTACTGCTTGCATAACTTCAGTCCAGTGCTGACTACATCAATTACACATCTTCAGATATTTTTAAAGAATACACACTGCTCTACTAGACCCCAAATTCTGTTTTTGAACAGGGAGATAGACTCAGTAAATACTTTTTGATTTTCACAAAATAAACACACCAAGAGCTCCTACATCACAACAATTCAGTATACGCTGTAGCACAGAATTATGTTTCACAGAGCCCTTGAATCTTCGCACTGGGCTGAGATACCTATTCCATTCCTTACCTATGCAGGTATGTGTCTCCACCCATTGGTTTCAAGTGAAGCTTCTTCTAAGCTACAACAGAATAATTTCAGGAATATCTCATGTGAGCAGAACGAAAGGTGATTAAAATGAGGATCAACACTTCATTCTTGTCCAATGCTACGGAGATATCATCAGACAAGTCTCCTAAACATCTATTATTTAAAATATATTGTGCTTTGGGGGATCTGTCAATAAGAATAGGGTCAGACAAGAAGTTTCATGCTCTGCAGTTCCAATTCCAGACATACTCCAGAGCTTCAGTTTCATTTTTTTCTAAAACTCATGTTTTGTAATACTCACATAATTATTATTAAGATAGAGCAGAACTAAATATGCGTGTTATATATATGTTTAAAGTTATTTCCCCTTTTTTCAGCATTTTTCTCTTTTCGCTTTAGGAGGTATAAAAATTATTTTCCTTTTCTTAATGGAAAGTATGCGTCCAGAAGGGATTCTTTCAGTAGGAAAAAATTGCAGAAGTAATCAGGACTCCAGCGAGGAACAGGCAACCTTTGTAGATCTGACCAAGGAACTCTGGCTCTCCAGCTGACACATCAGTCCAGAAAATTTACTGTACTCTGGAAATAGATGTCTCAGATCGTAGGTCTGTACCTAAGCACTTTGATGTTGACAAGTGAGCATTGTATTCCTAGTGTTAGAATAAACAATGCCATAATGAAAGCTGTTTAAGCGTGGGCTCTCAGTATCCTGAGAATGTCTCAACATATGGCTAGCTATGGTAGGCTAATACCGGAGCCATAGGAGGCAAATACATTCTCCTGGGCTGGCCTGTTAAATGATGTTGTTGCCTCAATAATTTGCATATTAGAAACACCTTATAAAACCAGTTATCCCTCAGATCTTTCATGAAATGTCACCTATACCGTTATATTAACTCCAATGTAGTTAAAAATTCCACTGCACAGACTGAACTGTTGATTTAAGTAGCTAAGAGCAGTGACAAGCTGTCAGTGTTTCTTTGTCCAGATAGCAATAACACTGCTTCTCCTCTGCCTCCTGGCTCCGTCAGGACCAGCTTTCTGCTATTCCAGGTCCCTGTCTCTGTTTCTTCACCCTTTCATTCAGATGACTTTTATGTACATTTCAAAAAGCCTGTAAAACCTCCACCTTTTTCATGTCCTATGATAAATTACTGCTTTTTTGAAAAATGATGTTATTAATTTCTCATTACTTATTACTTTCCAATTCAGTCAGTTTGAATTACTCAATCAGGGAGCCAAGCCAACATTATTCTAGCGGGCGAAGCCAAATAATAGTAAAGAGGACTTGAAACAAAGGAGGAATAAAGCCTGGGTACAGAAAAAAGAATTCAGCAAATATCTGAGATTAACATATGTATTTCAGTGTGTGTATGTGTACATATATATATATACATATAAATTATATACTGAAATGAGAATTCATTAATGGACCATTAGTTAATTAGATCATTTTGATCATGATCATTCTGTAATGTATGTAGTAACGTAATGTAACAAATCATCTAACTCAGACCAGGACATAGAACTAAGCCTGTTATTGAGCTTGGTCTCCCTTGTTTTCCAGTCAAGTGAGAAATCATTGCCATCACTGCTGTGGGGATCAACTTACAACACTTCTAGTTAAAATGAATAATACAGCGTGTTACCTGCCTCACACTGAGGCTGCTGTATCCACTGGGTCAAGGTAGAGCAAATATTCCATTTAGGTGGTGAGGATTCAGATCTGCTCAAGGTATTTAAGGGAGAATAGAGATTTTGCTCAAGCCTGGAACTACACAGCCAGTAACACAGATGTTTGCACATTGCGCAGACTATTACTTGAGGGAGCGAGGGTGCTGGCACTTCAGTCTTTAAATTCTCCACATAGAAGGAAACACCACCTGGAGCAGCAAATGATCCAGGGACAAGCAACCAAAGAGAAAGGGTGGGTGGAAAGAAGCAGGAGGAGATCTATTGAAGGAAGAAATGTCTGTCATGTTCTTGCCAGCTGCTTTTTCTTTCTATTGAAATGCAGGTTTGTTTCTGTTTCTGTTTGAGTTGGGGGGGGGATTATATATCTGTGTAGGAGCTTCAATCTGCTGCTTTTGCCCCACAGAAGGTAGAAGTCAGCCCATGAAGCTCAGCAGTTCCCAAAACCATATGGGAGGCTTGGGAGAGGATGTGAGAAAAGTACGTGGGGGCTCAACCCGAACAGGAGGTTGAACAGTGGTATATCTATTGTAACACAGCAGCATGCGTATCATGAGTCTTTATCCAATGTGCCAGAAGGCTTTTTCAGTCAGGATTACACCATCAAAGCATCCCAGTGTCACTCAGTAGTGTTGATTTTGAAAAAAAAATTGTGAAAATAAAACATCTGCCAGAGCAGCACATATATTATTACAAAAAACCCAAAAAACAAAAAACCCCTTGCATTGCATGAAAATCTGGCCACGAAGTCAATGTCTAATCCAAATCACTCAGGAGACCATCTTTGGAATAAAGCCATCTCAGAGTTACTAGGCAAAATGGATGCTATTAGTTTCTGCTGTAGCAATAACAAGGTTTGTGGCTGAAACAGCCATTTTGCTTTTCAGGACTTTTTTTTTTTTTCTTCACCAAAGCCCTTCTGTAATTATAAAGACTAAATATTCATTGTGCCCTGTGTCCAAAAGCCATCTATTGTTTCCTGCCTCTTATACAGCTTAATGAGAGTTTCTGGGTTGGATATAGCCCTATGTTTAGAGTTCATACGGTAATAAAAGAGTCCAATTTCCATCATAATGCTAAATGTAAATGAAGGCTGTGGAGCACTGCCCAAAAGCTACAAAAATAGCTTCAAGGCCAGGTCAGTCTGCCCCAGTACCCAAAAATGAGCCTGCTGAGACACCCTGGCCAGCTGCAGGGCTCGCTCGCAGGGGTTTGCAAGCTAGACCTATCCACTGAAGTGAAGCTGGGCTGAGGGCACAGCCCAGCCCAAGTCCAGAACCGAGAACAGCAAACAAACCCTGACGCTCTGTGCTCCCCGCACTGTTTCTACATAGCTTGTGTGGTGTGTAACAAGAACATGATGGCACAGTGTCATGATAATGCTGGTTTTACCACACTTGTACTCAGAAAGTGCTGCATTTGAAAAGACAAATACAGAGCACTTAGAAGCCAAGGAACCGTGTGTCTGGTTTTAGAAATGCACCTATTTTTAATTTCTTCCCTTATTAGAGATGCACCTATTTTTAATTTCTTCCCTTATGTATTTTCTGTTACTTTAACCTTGCCAAATAATAACTGCCTCTCTCCCATACCTCTGCCCAGTTTTAAATTTGCCAAATCATTTTTCTCTCAGCTGTTAATCCAGCCACCACCTACTCCACTCCCTTTGAGGCCTTTTATTAGAGTGATAACAGAACCGAGCTGGGAAGAGGCTGAATGACCTCTTAGGGCTACTAAATTAATGAAAAAGACTTTCAACAAGAGACATGGTGCATGGCAACTGCGCCTTATTTCTATTTCTCTGAACCTGAATTTTGTGGCCAGATGTCCATATTTCCTCAGATATTTCTTATTTTTCTCCCAGAAGTGTTGTTCAAAATATTCTTAGATGTGGACATCTGTCTTGAATGTCCTGAGTCTGGCAGCCCAAGAGACGTAACAAATCTGACAAGACATCCCCATTGCTCATCCCCTGCTGAGTCTTTCTTTTGGATGTAAGGAGTTATCCAGACACACCTGGGAGGCACTGGTCTCTCCTGATTCCTTTCCATAAATTAGAGCAATCTATTTGGGAATTTTCTAGAGCCAGACATTTGAAGTTCTGCACATGCGAACTTGATCTAAAGCTTATTAAAGTAGGTTTGAATCCTTTGGTTGAGTGGTTTTCATACCAAGCTGACAAATACACACTAGGACATCACTGGGGCTGATAACACATGTACAGAGTGAAAGGCTGAATTTTGCCTACATACATTCACATTTGAAAGAATATCACCAGAAGGAATTTGTTTTCAATGAAGAGATATCCAGTTGATTCACAGGTGAGAACCTGGGGACTTGCTTTATGTAATGAACGCCTAGTCAGGCGTTTCTGAAAACAGTGCTGCCCAAGAGCAAAAAGACAATTTGGGTGCCCTGTATTCTGCTGTTCTACCCAAGCCATCACTGATGTGGTCTAGTGATAGCCTGTCCTAGGATATAAAATATGCAGGAATACTGTCTGCTCCAAGACTTGCCAGAAGTTTGTTGCTATACCATCTGGGCTGTTTTTATTTATCCAGCTGTGATTTCTTTGGGTTTTACATTTTTAATTAACACAATTTTGAAAGAGGGGCAACTTTTGTTTAACCTCTTCAGTGCTGCATCAAGAAGGGGAGACAAAATATAATTAAACAACAAAGACTTTCAAATTCAAGGTATCATTTGTTGGACAGTTTGTACTTCCACGACATTATCATGGGTTGTTCTCCCACAAGCTGCAGTGAATTCCAAAATCATCTCAGGTTTGGAGGGTTTTTTTGTTGCTTTTTATGGAGGAAAGAAGGTAGATATAGGCGGTAAGACAAAAGCTTCAGAACTCAGAGTCAGTCATCCTTGAGTTACGGACTACATCCAGACTTTTCTTTCTGTTTCTGTTGTTTTTCCCTCCCCATGAAAACTCATCTCAGCTTTAAGACCACCTCATAAAAAGTCTGACATCACAGATAAGCTCACAATTGTGTGTGTGCACCCACCAGATTTTCCTAAATGTCCATTAGTGCCTTAAGAACGCTGTGAATAGAGATTTGGAAATTGCACCCTTTATTATTTCCTTATACACGCAGCAATTGGTTGGTATATGCAAGTGATATGCTGCTGTCATCAGTTACAGCAAATTAAATCAGTGTTTGGCAATCCCTATGCATGGACTTAATTGAGGAGAAGATAACTCAAAATAGGCTTAAAATTTAAGCATTTGAATGTCTGTATTAATTAAAACTAGTGCCTTGATCATTTGCATTGCAGGATTTCACACAGAGGTTGGCAGAACTTTTCATTTTCATAACTCAAGCACAGAAATATATAACTTTTTGTTGCTATTTTTCATGTTTTCCTTCAGTGCAAGCTTACACTGGTCTCAAACTTTTCTTTCAACAGATAAGAATGAACAGTGTAATTCAGTTTCCTGAACAGAAGCATCTACTGCAGCTGCAGTACCCAGTCCCTGTCTGGTCTTCAGCTGCTTGTCCATAAGTCTTCTACAGATCTTGTGAAATATCTGCTGGTCTGTGTGGATGCCTGAGGCATCCTGTGGTGTATCAAATGGTCCTGCACAGGTATGTTTAGGAACAGAATTGTACTCCACGTATTTTTACTTCCCTTTTCAGCTAGAGCTCTATCAGACCAACAGTGCATACCAGTAACTAAAATGGCATGCCATGACTCCAAGTTCCTACACACATCTATTAAAATGTAAATCAATATTTAATTCAATAAGGTGTCAACTCTCTTTGCCATGCAAACAGTAAAATTCATTAGGAATGTAATACCTCATAAAGATTACCATCACCTTCAATCGTGAAGCTAAAATAAATAGTATAGCAAGCAATTATAAGTTCTGTGGCAAATTGGAAACATTAAAATATTAAGAATAACACATATGTTAGCTGGAAATTACTCATTAAAATATAAATCCTTGGCTCTATTGAGCTTAATTCTGCAGCTCCTTTCCAATTGTGTGAACTGTCTACAGAGCCCACCGGCTTCCAGAATCCAGTCCTGGTAGAAATTTCTGCTCTGGGCTGTGTGTATAATGCAGAGTATTGAATATTGTAGTCCTACACATGACATTTGGAGTATTGACATCCAGGTGATGCAAGGCGATTTGCATCATTAAGCCTTCTGCTTTCCAAAGAGACATTCTACCAATCTGCAACCCCTGACAGCTGGATGCTCTTTGTACAGCCCCATGCTTCTTGCAGTCATGACAGGAGACAGATTGACATTCACACTCTGGTGGTGATCACCTCTTTGAGAAGGAATTCACTTCCAACTTGCCCAGCAATGCATTCTGCAGAACCCTTCTGTCATCAGGAATAATGTTCATGAGCAGCCCAGGGAAAATCCTAGCCCAGCAGAACAAGAAAGTCTTACCCATTGCAGTTAGTGTACCTACACCCCACAGACACGTATTTGTGGAGAGGCTTGGGGAAGGTTTTAAACAAATATGGATGCAATCTGTTCATTTTAAGTACCTCATCTAAGTCTAAATTTTAGGCGCTTGCTGAAATAGCTCCAAAATAAGCTTTAATACTGTCTTTCCATGTCCTCAGGATGCGTGCGCTTAAACTTTTGGGTTCTCCAGAAAGGAAATATTGTAGAGATCTCACAATCATTTCTTTACTCTCCCTGTTGGTGAGTGATGACCTGACTCACCAGGAGCTCTTTTTTAATATACCCGAGGTCTGTCAGCCTTGAAAATGCAGATTAAGGATCAGTTCTTATGTACTTTGAAAGGACAGTCCTCTGGCAAGATAGGACGGAATTCTCATTGCCAGCATTTCTTTCTCTCTTAATTTTGTCTTATTTTTTTGAACATAGGTTTAAATCATTTTATTGCTAACTATGAATAATGTATTTACTATGAGAAATCTGAACAAGTTCACTCAGATGCATATTTGTACAGTCCAATATTTGAAAATTAATTTGATTAGTTTCAAATCTTTTAAATTTTTTTATAGAAAATTAATTCTAATGCATCTAAAAAGGCTTTTTTTGGCACTACCATCACGTTTCTTGAAAACAGTTCCAGTAAGAACACTTCAAATTATATCCCCTTAGCTAGTTCATCTGTTCAGTCAATAAGCAACATTTTATTGCTTTTATGAATTAAGTCCACTTTACATCCAATCATTTTGCAAACATCTGCAGCCAAATCAGTCTAGGGAGCTTTTGAAAAATCAATCACTAGGGAACAGCTTTCACTTTTTAAAAAAATTTTAATAAAAATAAAGTATTTACACATTTGCTCCACATGAAACAGTAAAAATACTAAGCTTGGTTGTCATATTTAAACATTGTGGTGAAGCACACCTCACAGATATAAATAACTTTTTCATATTTAAAAAGGAGAAATGCAATGGTGGTATTAGAATGATAAAATTTTGATGTTTGTTTCCTGGCCATGAGCAATTAAACCAGAGGTATTATAGCAATCCAGCCTATGATAGGACACTTAGTAGCAGAGAATGATGTAGTTACTAAGGTGCGTGGGAAGGCCACAGTATCTGCATGTGCTTTCTTCTGCTACTTTTTTTGTCTTGAGAGTAGTTTTGAAATAGTGTGATGTATTTCATAACAGACAATATTGTGAAATTCTTAACTATCTTTTTCCTTTGAAAAATGCTGATTCATTAAAACTCAAACTTTAACGTGCAAGGTAGTTTTGACAAGAATGAAATTACTGCTCCAGAAGAGAAAGAATCTTGCCTCATATTAACACTAAGATCAGGGTACTACAAGAAAAAATACCAAATCCTTTCATTCAGTCTAAAGACCTGACTTCTATTCTCACTTCCTAGTATATCAGTGGAAAATTTGGAATATTTCCAGGTGAAAATTCATGCTTTTTCACATGGAAATGGCTTGGTTTTGATCTAATATAGAATGAGAAAATTGTCCAAATTTTGAAACCTCTTTCAATATGAGAAGAATACTTTTCCTTGTGCAGTTATCCTTGGAAGCAAGAGGCTCAGTTTTAGCTATCAGTTTGGTGGATCTGGAGCCAAGTTAATTTCATTATGTCTTTCTGTAAAACAGGGATAATCTCATTCCTCCTACCTCTGCTTGTTTTGTCTATTTGAGTTGGAAATAGTTTGGGCTGCTTTGATATGTTTTTGTACAATTTTGTACAAATTAATAACAGTAAGTTGTGCCCATCTGTTGTTTCCTCTGGTTGACATGGGAGCACACAGAGGGACATATTTCTATCTGAAAAACCTTAGAAGAAACGCATATCGGTTACAAAGAGCCAGAGAAACTGAAAAACTGAAGCAAAATCTCAGAGTGGTAATTTAAAAAATTTATCAGTTTTATCAAAGATAATTTTAGTTAATTAAGATAATTCTGTCAATGGCCATGGTGCTTCCTGATACCAAATATTCCTGAGCCTGTGAATCCAATAATGAGGTACTATAATGAGAATGAAAATATTGGGAACTAGCTTCTTAGTTATGTAAAGCAACTGGCAAATTCTTGGCATTTTACTATCCCTGTCTCTTTTGTGAAATCATGAGGGTGACTCCTTGATATAATTGGTTTATAAATTGATAGACTTTATATAGGAAATACCAATGTTTACAGTTTTCAGCTTAGAAAAGAGTAGATCAAATGTTTCACCTTGTGAATGTTATTCCCAATATCACATTAGCAGAATTCAACTGAAAACTTGTATCTGCCACATACCTTGTAGAGATACTTATGCCCAGGCAAAAGAAACCATAATTGGCTTTTTGGCTTATTGGTGCTTGTATGGAGTATTTTCGGCTGCCTTCATTCAGGATGAGGTGGGAAAGTTTCCACAGTGAGGAAGCTGTGGATTTCTGCCTCTCTGCAATGTGAATTGCCTTAACCCCCTTCCGGTCCTTTGGGGGAAAAACGTCTATGGGAGCAATACAGGTGATCTGAAACCCAAACCCGCTTGGCACTCACCAGCCTGAAGTCATGCTGTACTAGAGAAGTCATCCTGAACCATATTCTGGAGCCATCAACAGGGAGCGATCATGCAGGTTAGAGATGAAATGTCCTTTCTCACTGGTGGCTGGTTTGTTCAGTGGGACAGAGCTGTCACACCACCCCTTTTTATGCCTCCTGACCATTTCAGGATGCTGCCAAAAGGGGCCACCACCCCCTGGGCTCGACCGGAGCTCCTTGTCTCCTACCCTTTCTATGAGCTAGCTTCTTGTGCCACAAGTTTCATGTCACACAAAAGCAGAGTCTAGTAAAATGAAGCAACCTGACTCCATTCAGTTTTCTTTCCATGTTATTAGTGTCTTCCTCACCATGCTTGGCTTCTTTTCCTAGCTGTGCTGCTTGTATTCTTCTAACATTTTCTTTTGCTCTGTGATCAATGGGAAAAACCTTGCTGTGCAATTAATATGGGTACCCAATCTGCTTGAATGCATTTAGCATGTTAACTATTAAAAAAAAAAAAAAAAAAAGGATTCTTACAGGTGCTTAATATACATTGCTGGCATTGTATTTGGGAAGGTCATTTGAATATTTTCTCAGAACTGCTGAATTGTTTATTGATATCATAATTAATTGCATTACTTCTAATGTTTGCCTTTCTAGGCACTGTTTCATGTTATTTAAAAAGGAAACAAAATATGATAAAACAAACAAGTTGATTTGTTTCATGCTTGCTTTCTTTTTTTCTTAAGAATATTTTTTTATAATTCCTTCCAAAAAAAAAGAGATGAAACTGAACAAAAGAAGTAACCTATTTAAGTAAGTAATAATAAGGAAGTAAATAACTTTTCTCTCAAAGGGAAATTTTAGATTATTTTTAGTGTTTATCTAGAGCTGAAGATCACGTGTTTGCAACTGCTATATTGCTAGCTTCTGTGGACCTTACCTGGAAGCTCCAAGACTAAGAATATGAGCTTTTTAAAACAACAATGCTCAGAAACAAATTCAGGAAATCTATTTATTTTATTTGCATAGCATAGGTGTGGGAGGCCCTAAAAACCTCAGTGCCGCAACCCAGGTGATTCAGGATGCTCCAACTGAGCAGAATAAGGCCTGCGGACATGCAGTGCAAGGAGCTGCCTAGGGCTGAGCTCACAGCTCCTTGCTGGTTAGAAGTGAGTTACAGGTGCCCATTTCTATCTACTCTTTGAGTCTTCCTGGAGGGCAAGCATTTAACCAGGACTTTATCCTGGAGAGAGTGGCCAATTTCTGCAGAGCAGCCTAATGATTAGAGGAGGTATGCTGGAAGTGAGAGACATGGATGTGGTGTTTTCCTCAGACTGGGAAGATTCAAATGAGTGTTAATTTTGTTTTTTAAGTAACATTGATAAATGTTTCTGGAAAAAAAAAAGTTGAAAAAGTTATAGCATTTCTGCCTGCACCTTTGAAGGTTTATATATCTGAACAGGGTAAAAAAAATGGTTGATTTTGCATTCACAACTGAAGGAATAGAAAATTTCAGTGAGGAGGCCGTGGGAAGCAGAGAAAGAAATCTTCTAAAGCAGATCAGCTGCTGATAAAACTGAGGGATTTTCTATTGGCAGATCTGTCTAGGAAGTTCCTGCTCAGCCTTCCCCCATCCATTCTCTGGATTAGGCTGTTTCCATCTCTTCCTCTTCCCTTTACCCACCCTCCTCACCCACCCCTAGCTGTGCTGAATCAAATGGGGGCCTTTACTGCGGGTGGAGGGATAAAGAACTCCAGCAGGGACCAAATAAACGTCCAAAGATGGACAAAATCTTGTCCAAAATGTCTCACCCTTCCCACTGAGGAAGTGAAAGATTCCTGCAAACAAAAGAGAACAAATAAGAGGGCAAATATTTTTGCAGCCTCGTGACTGGGAACTTTGTGGTGTCAATTTTGTTCTCTGTCCAGTAACTACGTAACCCTAGGGCAAAGCATGATCACGTCTCAGGGAGCAAATCCCAGGACTTGAACACTAGCATCACAAGCATTTAAAAGTGGCAAGTCCTGGTACAGCTGGATACTGCTTCAGTTGCTGTCTGCTTGAATTGAGGTGTATGACCGTGTACAGTAGACCAGCGTAACTTAGTATTGTCTTAGAGGGGAGCTTTCCTGCAGATACAGTACTTTAAAGGAAGCTCCTGGAAGTATCTGTTTTCCTGTAGAAAAACTTGCGCGCTCTGCGCCTGGAGCCTCTCGTCTCACTCCGCTCTGCTTCCTGCTCACCGTCCTCCTTCACAGTAGGGTCTGCACGCGAATGCCTGCGTGTGTGGAATAAGATCAAACTGAAGTAGTGTTCCTTATAGAGAAAAAGTTCGCCTGCTGTAACTATTTTGGAAACAATACTGAGAAATTAGGTTTCCCATGAAAGATCCAATTTCCTGTTCAAGCTTTTCTCTTTAACAGAGATCTTCCCAGGGGATCCTACCACAGAGGCTCTCTGCTGTCTAAGTGGCTCTGATGTCTTGAGGCAGCCCTTATCTCTACCAAGATATCTTTAAATTCTTTTTCCTCTCATCATTCATACATTTTTTATGAAATTTGTGGGAAGGAATATCTGCCAGATTTTTATCTGTCAGATTAGGTTGGATTCAGCCAATGGATTAACATATTACAAAGATGGGACACACAGGCAGACAAGCAGACAGGCAGAATCGTTAAGTCCTGCTTCTATAGGACTCCTAGTTAAAAGCATGAACGTACCTGAGCTGCAAATGTCTGTGTACCAAAACCCATCCTCAGCAAATTGGATATGAGGGAGGAATGTAACAGTAGCTAAAGACAAGAGCACTAGCAGAAGATGTTTGCTTTATGTACTAAGCCTTTCCTTAGGAACATCATCTTGTTTGAAACAAATGCTTTATAAATTTTCTGAACAGGTAGCTCCTATACCTATAATATAACATCCTGTAACAATATATTATAGCATCTAATATAATATTAAAACCTTTTGGTCAGTTTTTGTTGCACCAGGCTGGATATGCATAAAGTTTTTAAATGGTATGTATCAATATGCATATGTACATACATATATATATATATATAAAAAACATATATATATAAAATATATATATATACATGTATACACACTTGCAATCACCGATACCAGCCAACTAAATCCTCAGTTAGTGAAAAACTGCACATCTATACTACTGCAGGGACATGCCAGTTGATGATTTACACCCCTGAGATTGGGTACTTTGTGTCTAGTTTAAATGACATGAATTATACTGGGATTATTCCTGTACTTAATTCATTGTTAATAGTAGAGTTGTTGCTGCCATAATTTAAGAGTTGCTAGATCTGGCAGTTTACAGTGAAAACAGGACCCTAGTACTGCAAACATCTAAATTTGTTTTATCTTGCCTTACAGATCAGCCTGCAGAAGTGCAGACACACTTGCGTTCATAGCATCCTTCAGCAACCTTCACTTGTCAGGTTTGTTCTTTGCTAATCCAGGTTTAGGTAATATCTAATTAGTAAGATTAAGCATTTTTTTCAGCCTCATCTTCTTCTCTCATAGCAATTCATACTGCCATCCTAGTTGTGCTTTAATAACCTCTAAAACTTTTATGTCTGTTTAGCACAGTCAGCAAAATAGTTAGAGTTGGAATTCAGAATCTCATAACTGTCAGAAAAGAAAGTAACAGTCTACTAACATTTTTAGCAGAAAAGATCTGGGGATTCATAGAGTTAGTTTTCCCATTAAACTATTTTCATAAGAAGCATAACTATCATTGGACCATCTCTATTCCTAACTTTGCCCAGTAAAGTAAGAAAATTCATTTTTTTAAACCAATAATAATTATGAGGTACTAATTGCTAGATTTAAAAACATTTCCAACCTACATAATTTCATTGTTTACAATATTAACTACTAAAGCAAAGAGAATTGTTTGTGACACCCCCTGGACAAAGACCAGAATGTAGATTTGCACTAATGCTCCAGTAAACAAATGATCATCAAGGAAAGATTAAAACACAGAGGTGGTTTCCATTCTTCCTCTCTATTCCTCCCACCCTTTCCAGTTTTGCTTCTCCTGTCGTTACGAGTATCTCAGCTGCATTTTCAAATATTTGATTATCATGTAAGCATACTCTGTAAAATGGTACATAACAGCATCATAACCCATATGTTCGCTACCACGACAGAACAAAAGCATTTCTTGTGTTTAGCTGCAGAAACTAAATAGGAACCGTTCATTCAAATCTTCAGCTTCCCCAAAATGAAACACAAAAAGTAGGTGTGAGCTACAATGTTCTGTGCAATCCAATGCAAATGTATGCAAATTTCTTCATATTAGAATCATTGTCTAGTTGTCATCCTCACATGGGGCACATCAAAGCCATATGACCTGATTTTGCACCTGCTGTTTAATTAAATTTACAAGGCAGACACTCTCTCTACTCCCGGTGATATACAAATCCATTTTTACTACCGCAGCTTCTAATTTACAAGGTAGCCGACTGCTGTGTTTCACTGTCAATAGCTGCCCAACTGCTCTTTGTTAAAGTGAAGATTAAAAACTGAAAACTGGCCACCATTTGGGTGCCTGAATTAAAAGAAATATTAAATGTGATTTCCCTCTTCACCTTTTCTAAAAATGGGGCAAAAGGGAGACTATAGTAGGAACATTTCATACCGATTACAGCAGCCTTGATTTTCTTCATTCCCCTGCTGTGAAGAGGCCAAGACACAGCACTTTTGTCAAGTTATCAATAGTTTTTTTCTGTTTTGCAGGAGCCATATGTTGAAATGTAGCAATGCACCAGTGCTAGCAGCAATATTAACAAAGCTGTTTCTTTTCCTGGATGATCATACAAAGTTTTTAGTATTTACACTATTGGATTTGCATCTTCCTTGGAGATGATTTTATTGATCCTAATTTGATTTTTTTCAAAAACAAAGCCCTGCTACTTTTTACTCTTTGGAGTGTGTAATCAGTGAGGCTGCGATAATGTCTGTAAGTCTGAGTGGTCGGCACTATGAAATTGCTCTCTCTTCTTTGGATCAGCTCATCTGCTCTGCTCTACTATACCTGACCTTATTATTGTCAGAATACTCTTAGTCACATTACATAGATTCGTGAAGTGCACAAAACATAAGTTGGAAAAAAATAGTTAATTCATCATTACTATATGTATTTTTGGGTTTAAGTTTGCTCCTAAAACTAAGATGGCATTTAATTGAGAGCAGTTGCTAGCAACATATCGGGGAGGAGAGGAGGGGAAGCACACTATGATGTTTTCCTTTGGTAGACAAAATGAAGAAGAGATAATAATAATACACAAGCAATGAGACGTTTTCTGTGAACTGCTTTTAACTGAAGTGGTTAAAATACTTTATGCTGTCTTTTCTTATACGTAATTTAATGCCATATTTCATAGTTTGTGCCAGTGATAAATAGGAGATTTGAGAGAATAGGAGAACAGAAACTTTCTCATCAGAAACTGTGGCATCTTATAAACCGAAAGAGCAAAGAGACATTTTTAGGGCTGCCTATGGGTGGCAGCACACGTTCACTCAACAGCAACTAAATTTGTCCACAAAGTTCGAACCAGCCCATATGAAGGCTTTTGCTGAAAATTTTTCACGAGCTATGTGGGGCAAATCTCTGAGATTCAGCAGTGCATTTTGGTGATATGGAAGCTAAGAATTAGAAAGCTGAGAGGAGAATAAGCATGGGGATAGTACTAACACCAAACACCCCACAGCCTCTTGCTACCTTTATATCGCAGAGTAGCTTAATTCGAGACATTGTGATTGATTTCAGTAGGTTTGCTGGTCGCCGTGTGGCTCACTGTGGATACTGGCAGCACAAGCAGGCTCACACGCAGCAAAAGCGATTCAGGTGAGGGCAGCCTGCGCGCTGGTGGGCTGCCTTGCCCTTCCTCACGGATATAAGGCCACAGTAAAATACAGCATGGTAGTTTGGGGGCTGAAGCTTAAGAGCTGATGTGAAGCAGATGGGATTTGGCTGTGGTGCCTCTGGAGGATCTCCAGGAAGCATCAACGTTCAGATAGCAACTACCTCAGCCTTGAGTCCTATATTTCTGAGGAATGCCAAGGCCCTTACGCTGCTACTAGCTCAGGGCCCTGTACAATTTTCTTCCTCGATTACAACATATACACCCTTTCTCAAGTTACTAGCCACAGTTTTCCTCAGCTCCCACAGCTTCTATGTCAACTCCCTGAGTCCCTCAGGAAAAGTTATTTCAGTTCAATTTTTATTAATGCTTCTAGATTTTTGTAGGATTTGGGGGGAAAAGATGTGTATTTTCATTCCTCAATTCTTCCTTGTTTCCCCTGAGGGTAGTTCTGGGGCTGTGGGAGCTCTGCTCTTCGTGGGAAGGGAGTGGGCTGCAGGTGCCATGCAGGGGGAATGGCCACAAATTCAACAGTGACTGAAAGTGTGCAGCAAGGGAAGCTTTTCAAATACCCCCAGAAGGACAGGAGAAAAAACATAAATTATAGGAAAACTTTTGACTCATATTTGAGTTTGAACACAATATTAAGGCCCAAAACTAGCTGAGAACAGAACTTTGCCTGTGTTTTCACACTCATGTAAATGGACATACGCAGTGGTCCTTTATCTGTCTTGGATATTTTATAATATACGTTTTATACAAAGATAAATAATTAAGACTGGACCCTGAAATATAAAACGACCCAGTTTCAGCATAGCCCACTTAAAGTTGCCATAATACTTTAATTTTCTTGTTGATTCATATTTTAATGAGGAAACCATTATTGCAGTATCTTCATTGTTTAATTAAAATTATAATTAGATATTAAAATGCTAAAGCACAAAAATAAGTTCTTGCTGAAGGATATCCTCAGGAAAACAAAGGCTTACAAGGGTTGTTATGGCTTTGAGAAATTAGATTGGTCACCAAATTGCATCTGATATTTTTTCAGTATTAATTGCCTCACTAAGGAACATACTGGCCTCCAAAAAGAATTACTGAATTAAATTTGGTGGCCTGTATAATGAAAAAGGTCATACTTGATGATCAAAGTCAAACTCTAGGCCTTAAACCCCATAAATCAAACAAATCAATAGTAAAAAAGCAATTATACTTAGCATTTGCATTGTGTTAAAAATACAGATCACAATACATTTAGGATCCATATTCTAATACATTTCTGGCCCCACTATAGCACTAATAACATTTTATGTTTTATCATTATATATGACTTAATATTTTAGAGTCAAACAGAAGCTAAGGTATGAAGGCATAATAGCTTCCTCCTGGAAAAATTTACAACAAATAAGAAACTACAGGTATAAAAGCATGGATGTGAGTGGAATACAGTAAGGAAAAGGTCTATGATATTCAGGAGTCAAGAAGCAGTAGGAGTGATTAAGCAGGAAAAAGCAGTTTTCACTGGATCTTATCCAGCGCAGGGAGGACTAGACTCTGTCCAAGAAGCTGTGAGGACAGCGGGTGGCCAACTTTGGTTGGTGATACAGTTGTCTGGTGACACAGCTGTCTGGAGGTTCACAGGTCGCAGGGCTCTGTGGCACATGCTGTGCTCATGAAGGAGCATTCAGTGATGAGGTAGGAGCATGGACCATGGCTCATGGCAGGACCACACTCACCAAGCCTTCGCTGTCACACAGAGCTGCATCCTGCAGCCAACACAACTGGGAACCAGGTGCAACAAGGAGGGGGAAAGTGGTGTACGCCTCAGCCCTGCACCCACAACATGTGTATGGTGCCAAGTTTTGTAGGATGCTTGCTCCACACAGAACAGACACAACCACCAGCTGAGAGCAAAGACGAGAGCCAGGGAGGGACTGTTCAGGCAGTCCCACCTCCCCTGAGAGTGGAGGTGAGAATGGGTTTGCAGCATCAGAGAAGGGGCAGGAGAAACGGGTAGAAACAAAATGCAGGTCACCAAAGGAGAAAAGAGCAGCAGACCATCCTAAATGAGAGGAAGATAGTGACAATAGCTAGCACTTGAACCTGAGAAAGCCTGTTGGAGCAGGAAGAGAAAGGAAAATGCTGTAATTAAAAGCAGCTGTCAGAATGACGATAGCGGGTGCCAGGACAGTGCCAAACCCAGGTGGGAAGTGCAGGAGGTGGAGTAGGGCCTAAGTAGGACTCAGCTGACTGAGGCAACTAAATTTATCCTCCTGTTATATTCCATAGTAATCTATCTCTGTTGAGTGTCAGGATAGAATACAGTGGCCTAAATGTAAACATTTATTTAATTTGGGGTCCTGTGGTGTATCCAGTCCAGCCTCCAGATAGTGCTCCAAATGATTACCCATAAATCCTGTGTCATATGTGTCAGACTGTGCAGATGTCTCTGAACAAGTGACACAAGGTGTCTATATTTAGCCAACACATGTGCCCCACTGATTGCGTTGACTAAATACTTAACTCAGCTACCTAATCGTAGTTCTCTTTGAGGCGCCCTAGAGTATCTGAGACACATAGATAGGGTTAGGGACCCAAGGTTCAGGGAAGACTTGTGTCCTTCTGGAGTAGCAGCTGCTTTGCAGGATACTCTGGTGCATTTTGGAACCAAGCATGAGATATTTGTGTGTATGAGCCCAAACTGAGCCTTAAGTCTCTACAGACCGTAATTAGAGATACCTATTATATAGACACCTAGATTTGGGTACTTTGGTCCCAAACTGAATCTCAAGCTAAGAAACTACCTAAATGGATGAGATTCACTTGCTTGAGCATAGACTTTTAGTGTCTGTCATCTGGGAGGCCTTAAGAGTGCCTCACTTGACCTCCAGCTGCTCCAGAAGACGTCAGTGTCCTATAGGTCACAGAATTCACTAGAATGGCATTAGACATATATGTCCATGCAGCTGAGTTTCACACAAATGTATGTGTATGGAATCAAGAAACCTGGAAAACAAACTGGGAAGAATGCAAACCTGTGGAGCAGAATGTGAAATCAGACTTCATATGGACACAGAGAAAGCAATTGTCACAGGAGACCTGCTGCTGAAGAGTAGGTGGCTCTGTTCAAAAAACACAGAAACAGGACTAATCTTCTGTAAAAGCTGAAGAATGGATTTCATCATCCCCAAAACACTTCTGTCCCATGGTTCATGGAATAGAAGATAGGGACAAGATCAATTTGGTTATATTCAAAGAGAGTATGTGTATGGAAATGAGCTATCACAGATAGTTTCTGATAAAGGAAGACATAGCTTCGTACATTAATACCAGTGAGGGAACATGGCTTAGAACTGAGGTCCTAGTTTCTTGCTCATATTCAAGGTACTAGATAGCTCTACAATGCAGTGCTTCTCAACAAGCCATAGCTTTGCCTATTATTAGAGCTGGAGGTGTTTTTTTATGAATTTACATTTTTAAAAGTTCACCATTTCTTTCCAGGTGATTTCTGATTATTGTAACTGACTGTCTTCTAAAAACTAGAACAATGGTTATTATTCTATTCGAGGAATGAAAAAATATGAAAAGAGAAAACTTAGAAGTAGAAACAGTATAGGGGCATTTTTCCTTTTTATGTGATATGAAAATTTGGAAATGACAAAGTCAGAAAGGAAGACTTAGTTTAATATCCTTTCAAAAAGCTGATTTTGTTTGGGCTCTTGTACATTATCAGTGTCTTGATTGTTAGTCTCTATGCACACTGTGTAATGAAATGCACTATCCATGCAGCTCTACAAATGTGGAAGTCCAATAAGTTAAGCCTGGTGTTTTTTCAGCTTTGCATCAGCAGGGGGGAAGCAATACATACTTGAATTTGAGCAAGGCTGAGGGACAGGACAAGAGATAAGCTTCAAGAAGAGGCAAACATCAGCAACAGGATTGACACAAAAGACTATTTTTAATTGCAAAAATATACCAACAATGTCATATAAAGACATCATTGCAGTTCATATGTGGGTGTAGTGAATAGAACATAGTGATATGTTGAATTTGTCAGATTGTTTCAGGAGAAAAACAAACAAACAAACAAACAAAAAGGTTAGAACTTCTGTACCGATCCTTTCAAAACAATTGGCCGATTTTTCCCTATCTCATTTTCCCAATGTACTTGCATGGAATTTTAAAAAATAGTGTCTGTTTCCTACAAATACTTCATTTTGTCCCTTTGAAATATGCAAAACATTTCATTTCAGATGGAACAAGCTGTTTCATTTGAAGAAAGAACATTGGAAGGAAGAAGCTGATATTAGTAGAGAGAACAAATAATTAATGTTATAATCTGAAACAATTTGCATTGTGTTTGAGACTGATAACCCCACGTTGTCTTCTCATTGGTACTATTGTAACCTGAATAGCTGAAGTGTAATTTCTTTCACATATAAGTCACTCATGAGAGAGGCGAGTTACAATCAGTGCATAGGCAGTCACAGCAGTCTCCAGTCTGACCAGTGGGATAGGACAATGGCAGAGAGGACAAAAAGGAGGTACCCGCGCTGCTTCTTTGTGGTATGTTAAAAGCTTGCACATCCCTGCAAAGAGGATTAAGCCTGCCTTGGGAATAGCATGTGTAAGAGGATAGGCAAGGCTTTTCTTGATGGGCAAGATAAGCAAGGGGAAGAGGAAGAGAGAGCAAGACTCACATTGGGAAAAGTAACTGAAACCGGAGCAGGGAACACAAGTGGAGCTGGACCACAGCAAGCTTTTTCCAAATGGAGCTGTGGAGAGAATCGGCACTGAATTTTTTACAGACCTCATGCTACCTCAGAATATTTTAGAAAAATCTTCACGTTTTATTCTAGCAGTAGCCTTGCTTCTGAAAAGTAAACCCTTTTTGGTGTGTGTTTTACTAAGCTGAGGAACAGATACGATCTCTCAAAGCCCTGGCCATCTTCGTGGTGCCTCACTGCAGTCAGCCTGGAGTCCTGGTGGTTCGCTGGATTTATAGAAGAAAGAGATGGACACTGGTGGGGTAGCAGGGATGGGACTCAAGCCTTTGCCAGTCATAATTACTTCTGAGTGAAGCCATGTATTATTTTTTATTCTGGAAACCTTTCAGCATTCTCTAGTGCACAAATCTCTAGAAAGGAAAAGAAAACTCTTGGAGATGATATTGTTGCCTAAACTGTTATTTCCAGCAGGATGCATGGTAGCGTTGTGAAGACAGCAGGACCTGGAGAATGCTTGAGACATCAAGTCTGAATTCTCTCACTCTGTCTTTCATAAACCAAGTTGCTAAGTACACATGGCTAGCTTGCTTTTAAAATTTAAACAGTTATAGATTTCATGCTGTCATTTAATAGATGTTACAAATGAGATCAAAAGAACTTGCATGTTATCTTTGAGCAGAAGAAGTTCTGTTGCAAAATTCAGTTGCAGCAAACATCCAAATGTTCCCTCTGTCTGTCAAAGCACCTGAACATATTCAAATCAATTGCGGAAGAAACACTTTTCTTCTAGGGTCCCATAAGTTGTGGCACTTTGATGCATCCCTGCTTAAGTCTAGCTGGGAAAATATGTGTGAAAATGATAAAACAAAGCCATTTTTAACATTCTATTAAGGTTCACCTCATGCTGATGTTTTTCGCAGTGGTTGGTAAGCCATCTATCCCAAAAATAAAATTAAATTTCCAGTCTGCCTCAATTCAGCCTCTTAATTTTTCTCACAGTTTAATACATATAGTTTTTATGCAAATAATGTCTATCTTGACTATTTTGTCTGTCTGCCCTTGCAAATGGGCATCTCTGAGTTTCAATATCTTAATTTTTTTCTAAAGAAAATATGCTGTAGACAGATAATGGAACTGAATAGTGTGCCTTTTCCATTTCTAACTTTTAAGATTCCATACATGTGCAAATTAGAGAACACTTGATGAGAAACATTTGCAATATTTTAATTAATTTGATGGGTTAAAACAGAAGAATTGTGGAGCATGTCTAGAAAAGTTAAATGTTCTCTCCAGCAGTGCAGATTATTATTTCCATTGGTGCCATAAATAAATAAATAAATAATAATAATTCATATTGTTTCTTTGGTTCAAAATGTACTCAGCATCATATAGTGCACATATTCCCTGTCACACAGAACAAATATCCTCCAGCTGCATTTTCTGCATCTAGTCTCCATGATGCTATACTTGCCTGAGGAAGCTAAGAACTCTTTTGATACAGCCACTAGTTTCTTTCCTTTTCCCACCCTCCCCTTTTTGCCTACTCTTCTCCACTGCTAAGCTCTGCCCTAGGGAGGATTTGAACTGCTTTTCCTATGGCTATGTCTCTATATTTTCTTTGTACCCGTCCCTACATGATAGTTTTCATTCTTGAGGTAGTCTACAAAGCCACTGACCTCTCTTCAGCTGAATTGTTTAGCTGCAATGGGTAGTCTACACTGCATTTAGGCAACTCTATTAAATAGAAGAGTTATTAAATAAAATAAATATCTTTTTTGTATCACAAAAATAAAAGCAATCCTCCTGGGTGCGCATATGTTTTTTGGAGTCATCAGCAATCCTTTTCCATCAAATGCTTTTCTTTACTCTCTTGTCCAGTTATACACTCCTATTTGCCTCCTCCCATGCCATCCTATCACTCACTTGGGCCAAGGGGTAAGAAGAAGAATCATAGATCTTAGAATCAGTAAGATTGGAAGGGACTTCTGGAGATCATCTAGTCCACCCCCCCCCCCCCCCCCCCGCTCAGCAGGATCACCTAGAGCATGTTAGACAGGGTTGCGTCCGGGTGGGCCTTGAGAAGAAGGAAAGCAGGAACACTCGGATTGACACTTGAGGTCTTTCCTAACCCTAAACTTTTTTTTTTTTTTTTTTTTTGACCTGCCTACAGCTTTAGTTTACTTTGTTTAGCTGAAACAATGTATTTTCTAATTGACCAGGCAGGTGTCTATGGCTAATTTGATTCACTTTTGTTTGTCTCTCTGTGGTACCGCCATGGTTTTATAACTCTGACATAAAGATACTGTACAGAAAAATACAGGCTGTTTTAACAGCAGAGCCCTCGAGAAGTGAAGACACAGAATGCGGTAGGCAAGCACAGATACTGGATGATAAGAGATAGGGTGCAGGCTTGTCATTTGAGTCATCATGGTTATGACTCAATAACTCAATAGTCAATTAAAGAAGTGCAGACCTGGAGCTTGACAAAACCTGTTTTGATTTTTTTTTTAAAGTATCTAACATACGTAAAAGACACTATGTATAGAAAATTTGGATGTAAATTTAAAAACACGTGAGAGAGCATATAAAAATAGCCCCAGGAGAATCAAAGGAGAGTGAGAAAAACAGGGAAGAATGCATGAGGAAGAGGAGTAAGAAAGCATCAACATTGTATAGGTGGTCAGTGTTGTGGTGAAAAAAAGGGAGTAGAAATAAATCGGACCAAGACTTTAACAAGTAGTTAAACTTGCTTCTTAATCACTCACCAGACTATTTAATTTTAGAAGGAAAATATTCCTTCTTTTCCTCATGTTACATGTCACAAATTTTCCTCTACTATCATGTTAGGGTTTCACCTTTGGCTGGTGAGGGTTGTTTTTGGCCTTGTGTTGGTTTTTGGCCTACTTTCAATGCACAATACATTACTTAAAATGAAGTTCTGACTGAGTGTATATTTTGTGTATTTATGATAGTTCTCTCGCATCAAGAGTATAGCAAAGGAGATGAACAGAAACAAGAGAATAGTAACCAGCGTGACTCACATAACATGAAATATGAATGCGACAGAAAATTTGATGTGAGAGTTATTAGCTGAGTTTGCATCAAATACTGTTACATACTCTAAGCAAAGAGCATTATGCAAAGTAGGTCCTATGGGGTTCTCTCTCTTGGGCCAGGAAGTGACAGACGGATCCAACTCCTTTCACACATCGCAGGTGAGATGAAAGATACGAACTAAAATTTTATTGCAGTATATCTTTATTCCATCTGAAATCTGGTTTTAAGTTGCTCTTAAGTACCAGAAGTGGTGCAAGTCTTTTTTTTGTACAAATTCTCAAAACATGTTTAATATAAATCCTCATATATAATCGACAATCTCCTTTTTCACAATCCTACATTCACTTTTTGTGAATGCTCTGTATAGCACTGTTAACTCACCTCTTATTCAGCTGCAGTCAAGCAGCATGTTATAACTTTGTTCAGTCTCTCTACTAAAGGAACTAATATCTCTTAGCAATGAAACCTGATTAGCTGTGTCCTTAAGATACATGCCACATACAGTTTCTTAACTTCCAAGCGAGGAACAAAATGTCGCAGGACCCTCGTACCCAGGCATGCTACTCTGCCTTTTACCAGGCGGTGTCTAAAGCTGTTACACTGTAGTCAATGAATAAATTGAACAGGCCTCCTTAAACAACTTGAAATGAAGTTTTAAATTAAAAATAAGAGATGCTAAAATCATAGCTACAATTTTCAGATTTTGAATTAAATTACAATTGAGTTCAATGAACTTCAAGAGGTTACAAGTTCAGATGTCATTTTATTCAAGATCATACACAGCTTATTTATAGTTTCATCTCAATGTGGAATGAATCTGTTCTCTTATAATGATTCCATGTGGCAAAGACAATACGTATGATTACTAGGTAGTTCTGGGACTAAAAGCCTTCTCATTTTAAGGCTCCTTCCTTAATTTATGTGCAGGAATTCCACATTGCAGCTCCATATACAGCACACACACATAAAATCCTATGTAAAAAGAAGATTTAAGTTCAAATTCTCAAAAATAAGAGATATCAAAATTCAAATTATCTGTATAACCTGATTTAGACATCTTGATTTGGCACATTTGATAGCTTTCAGTTACAAACCACTCACTTGAGGAGCTTTCCAAGTTTTTTTTTTCCTCCCACTACTTAATTACAGAAGTGCAATACAAAATTCAAAAGTGGATAAATTGACCTATAAGTTGTAAAAAATGTGAAAATGTGATTTTATTTACATTAGAAGTAGATAAATTCTGTTCATTTATAAGTATGTCAGAGCTGTGTCTCCTGCCTTCCCACTTCTCTTTCTGGCATGTTAGTGCTGGTCCATCTTCAGAAGAATTGCTGTTATTGCAGTAAAACGACTTCACACAGAACCTGGGAAAAATCTACCCATCAGCCTCTGTTCTGCTGTGGGTACATCAACCTCCAAAGCACCATAGGAAGCTTCATATCTACAGAACAACAATAGGAGACACTAGAGATGTACGAAGTGACCCAGATGAAAATAATAAAAGCCTTAAATATTTTAACATCTTGCAATATCTATTAGTAATAGTTGGAACAAAACTTTCTCATGGAAGGTGACCGTGTCTTTCTTAGGTACATGAGTCTCTGAGGAGAAAAAGTGTTACCTCATGGTGCTTTTTTCTTGCTTCTAAGGGATCTTTACTTGGCATATTTCAGATATGTAACAACCCTCAGGGGAATGGAATCAAATATAATACAGTATGCATAAACCACAAAAAGTACTGATTAGAGAGAGAGAAAAAAAGTTTGATCAGATTGAAAAATGTATTATGAAACTGCAGAGATCTGAATTTTTTAAAGGTTTATTACCATATTGCTGTGCTCAGGGAAGTGTCTACACATCAGTATACATTTTAATTAAAGCATGTAGTTTTAAAACTAGATTCTGTTGAGTTCTTACTCAGCATACCCAGAAGGCTCCCTTCCCCTTCTGATAAAACACGTGATTTTATTGACCTGGAAATGTTTGTTTTTCTAGTGATTGCAAACAACTACCCTTAAAGAGCTATTTCAAATATGAATGCCTTTCCAGATTTATATAATATACAGATTTTGTGCATTTATTTTAGACTCCGCATAAGGATACTTGATTATCATCAGGGAATTTTAAAATTTAGCTGAGAATCTGTGAAACTGCTAGATAGAAAGGATACAGTGTTCAGAAGAGCTCAAATCCGAGGATATAGTACTAATCTTTTTTGTGATTGCTGCTAAACATAGGTTTATCTGGAACCCTGTGTTTCTGCCTGTGTTTACAAATGAGCATGTTTAGGCCCCCATTTTATGGAGCAGGCATACATACACACACACGCACGCACAGACACACATATACATTGATATAGATATAGATAAGTTTTTTTAGCACATTTATGAATGGAAATGCAGAAGGGTATGCACTCATCCTAGTTTTAAGTGTTTAGTTCATGGGCTGAGTTAGAAGATTATTCTCCCTATGCAGTCAGTGGAGAGAAAATCATACACATCCAAAGCGAAATCCAGAGCAGCCTTTTAGGCAAGATGCTCTAGATCAGCCTCCAAACGGAGCCTATTTCTCTTTGTTGGCTAGATAGGATCTTTAACTTAAGTCATCCTGCTTAGGCACCTACGCAAGGTAGCATGAATTCTCTCTATGTACCAATCAAGAGGAGCAGCTCTCTAGTAAGAGCTTAAGGCTTTTAGATTGCAATTTTCTGAAATTCTTGTTGAAGCTGTTTGTAACCTAATTCTGCAAGTATCAAAAGACTTCTGGAGTTCTCCTATGTATAATCAGCTCAGGTCCTGTAATACTTCCAATTCTGCAAGACTTTAGGTAATGAGTGCTCCTAAATTAAACATAAATGCCTTAATCATTGCAGGATTAAGGCACATTCTGATATGAACACAAGCATGAGGAATGTTCATGCCAGCTAACAGAGGGAAGAATTCAGTCAATTTTTTCCCATTGCAACCAACATAACAAAACCTGTCAACAGCACAACTGAAGTTTTCCCAAAAGTTCTGAAGAGCAAACTTCACACAATCCTCTCAAACTCATTCATTTCCTCATTAAAATTTCAGTTGTTCATTCATGCATCAAGACGATGATTTAAGCAATAATTTGTCCACAATGAATATGAAATTAAGTGTGAAGAGACTCATTTGAAGTGAATCATCTATGAATAACTGATAGGCTGCTGTGTTCCCATATAACTTACTTCAAGCAGTTTACACATTGCTTTACACAAGCATTCCCTTATAGGAAAGAAAAAATAATAATAATAATCTCCAGATAAAGTGATTGACCGTGACCACTTCATTTGAGTATATGCAATTAAGTTTGAAAAGATTTGGAAAAATCTTGTTCTCTATTCTTTATTTTTTTTCTCTTTGAGCTATTTGGAAAAAAAAAGAAAAGTAGGAATCTGGGATCACCTGTTCCTTCTGGAACCACTCATCACTATTTTGGCTAACAGTGCCTGGGCAGACAGCCTGCTGTCATAGACTGCCTTGGTTGTCTTTAGCCAGCTCTGAGCTCAGTGCATCAGGCAGGACTTTCTGCAGGTGTATTCATGACTAAGTGGAGCGGGACTGGACCCAGTTCTGTCACCAGTGAATTTTTTTAAGCTCATTTGTCTATGGTTTTTCTCTGTCCTGTTAGAGATGAAGGGAATAAAAATCTAAATTTGTGTCAGATTCAGTCAAAGTGAAAATAAATAATGTTAAAAAATCGTAGTACACTGTGAGAGAAATCATTGAAGACTGACAGCAATTACTTTTAACATGCAAAATTATTATTTTTCTGTGTGATTTTCTCTCAAAAAGTGTGCTGAAGGCAAGACTCAGACATTCTTCAGTGTATCTAAGGCAAGTTGCACAGTAGTCCTCTTTTCCTATGTCCAGGTGTATGAGCTGGCCATTGTCTATCTTCACATGAGCCAAGACTGGAGTGTTCACCCTTCTCTCTAATCCCGGTAATAAGTCTTCCTTGGAACAAAACAGACCATGAGAGCTGATGAGAAGCCATGTCATGCTGCATCAGTCCCTGGTCCAGGTGACAGAGGGACCAAGACTACATGACACTCTGCATTGCATCACTCTCAATCACACAGGAGAGCAACTTAGCCTACTTTCTACTGCTACCCATCAATTTATGTGTTTTAACTAATTTAACAGTGCCTTACTGGTCTATAAAGCTCCAATGAGTTTTAGCTGAGTGTCCTGACTGTGACACTTCCTTTTCAATAACTCTTGGATCCTTTGGTAAAACAAAGCCTCAGACCTGCATTACATATAGAAATGCATGGCCTCATGAAGCAGAAGATAGATACAGGACCTGCAGTGTCTCTCTGTTTGACTCAGTTCAAAGTACAGAACTGTTAAGCAAAAGCAGGGCTCTCATCCCAGCTCCAGCAGCAACTTCATTTTTAAAGAGTGAACATTGAATCCTCTGGAGTAGACAGCTAAATGAGCAACAAAAGTAAATAGTCATAAGTAACCTGGAGGCTGAAGTGCTTCTGTAACTTTTCCTTCGGAAAATTTTACAGAATGAGCATATCAATTTCTTCTAGAAAGAAAGGCATGTGAGACAAGATACCTTTCAAAAATCTTTTTCAAATACAGTGTAGGAGACAGGAATTTTCGAATTTTGGTCACTGGCCTCAAAGAAAAGAAAAAGTTCAAAACCAAACAATTTTAGTGTGAGAGCATTTATTCTGGCATCTCACAGACCTTGAGAAAGGACTGTGTGAACACTAATCTACCGCCTCAGTGCAGTGATCTTAAGTTTCTCATTATTGAGAATTTTGTAGTGGTGTTGAAGGGAGTTCTGGAGCAGATTTGACAGAGGCAACTATGGAGGCCTCAGGAGTGGGCTGAGGATGAGCGACAGGTTTCAGAAGAATTGGTGGAGTTTTGTCAGCTGCCTTCTCAGCCACAGTTTATACAGGCTCCTGGGATCTCTTTCGCTATCCTGCCTCTCTGGGACGTGGGCCCCTTACTCTTCTGTCTGCTCTGTTATCTGCCTTACTGCTCCCGCCACAAGAAGCAGGTTCTTCTCATTCTTCAGCTCTCATGGAATAAAAGGGAAAGGGGAGGAGAAATCACTTTCCTTTGGCACTTGCTAACCTGCAGCAGGAGTAGGAGAAGAGAGCCTAAAGTAGATGTCCTGAAGAAGGTCCAGATCCACACCTGAGTGATGCTAACTTTGCTATACTGTTATCGATCACACGCAAAATTGTATGATTTTACATCTCCATATTGAGTAACTGATTTCTGAAGCCTGGAAAGGGCTGACATGCAGCCAGGCTGGAGAGAGTCAAAGATTGAAATGATTTATTCATTATTTGTTGCTTGAATACAGTATGGCATTTACACAACACCATACATATTCAAAGTAGTGTCCAAACAGAAACTATTAAATTAATTCTTACAGTACCCCCTATGAAGAAATTAAGTAAGTTAATGGGAGTTCACAGGCTCTCAAGACTGATTATAGCAGGCAATAATGAATTATTTTCCTCAGGCTGCTGATGTGAATGGTTAAACGGATAATGTGGGAGGGAGGGAGGGAGGGATATGCCTTTTACAGCTTTCAAGTTCACAAGACAAAATCTGTAAGGAAATGAAACAACTATCATCAATGTTCAAATTAAAGCTGGTCTTTAAAAGGGACTTATATTATATTTGGGTTTTGTGATTGCTGGTGAAAGTATAATATTTATTTTTCATCAGAGTTAATGCTGTATTATGTTCTAATGACATGTGCATGGCCTTATTCCCAAAAAGAATATTTTGTTTATCGCATGGGAAACAGGCTGTGAATGATGCTATTAACTATTCTTTCCTTTCTCTTTGGCAGCTTACAAGCAAAATGGTAGCAAAATAAGTTACTATCACTCAACAATGGTGATAGGGCTTGGAATGAGCTATGACATTTTAATTGGGATCCATCATTAAAAAGGAATAAGAGGGCGAAAAAATAACTATGTGGAAGAAAGGAAGAAAAATGGTGGTGATGATGATATAAAATTAGCATGAAATGAATGAGGGGCAAACAGTGACCCCAGGGAAAAGATTAATTTCTCTTCTTACTTCATTTTTTTTTCTGTTACATTCTATTAGCTTAGCTTAAGAGCTTAAGAGTATATAAATGATCCATCAGAAAGGGAAAAATTATGAGGCTTCTAAAGTGATCAAAAATACGTAAAAGAAAATGAAGTTACATCACAATTTGATTCATTCTGACTGCAGTTCCCACATAGCAGCCAAGAATTATGTGACACAGGCTCCTTCTCTCCAGCTGTGCCAAGTGTCGTAGTCAGAACTGGTTTTTTGAGAGTTGTCTGTTACTCATGGATATAGGATCCTTTTATGGATAGGCCTGCTGTGAAGTGAGTATTTTTCACATTAGAATTGCTTGGAGAGCTCTCCAGTGTTGGTAACCTGTGATGGGAGAAAGGACAGAGGGGAACCTGCAAGGTCAAGTTTTTTAAGGAATGATCTTATCTGACTCTAAAAATTAGTGAGCTGCTAAAGGGACTACAAGATCTGGATCCTGCTTTCCTCCACTCATTGCTTTTCAAGGAGAAATATTGTAGTGTAGAGGTTACTCAGTAATTCAAAATACCTCTGCAAATAACTAATGAGGGAAGGTTGTTTTTTCTATTTGAATATACCGCCTGGAGCAAAACATTTTTTTTGTCTCACTTGAAAATCATATGCACTTAAAATTGCTGACATTCCTCTCCATTTTTTTTTATTCAATCCATGCATACTATTTTATATTTCTGTTTTTTTTTTTTTTTTTTCTTTCCTGAATCACACCATATACAGGTCCATTAGCAGGTATTTTTCTATAGTCTTTAGTTTGTACTACCTTTCATAAAATTCTTGCTCAAGTTATTTTCAATTCTTGTAGCTTAAATGTGGTAATTAACATTTTCTGAAGACCTACAGCACAGAAAAGAAGTTCTCTCAAAATATCGATATATTGTTGCATTCTACAAATACTAAAGTAGGATACTGGTAGATGAGCACCTAAGTTTTGTGTGGATGAGAACTGAAGCATAACAAAGCCTTTCTTATGCTTAATTCTTATTGGTCTGGCTATTGTGATGTCACCATGCAAAATGAAGGTGAAATGGTGCTATGTCAGAAAGGCAACAAGTGATTCATACTTTGCATTTGTGAAACTCATCGCAAAAGATGAAGGGTAACACAGAGCTCAGATTTCTCTTCTTTCCTTAAAAACTGAATTCTGGATGGCCCATGGGAGAGTGGGCTGGATTTTCCATTTCCCATACAAAAAGGACATGGGAAAATATGTAACCGTTAGAAATGATTTTATTTAGGTAAAGCAGGGGTGAAACAAGAGGTCCACATCACACCATCACGCTATCCTGTAACAGGGAGTGAGCACACCACGGATAAACTTGGTTCCTCTCCCGTACATCTTTAGTCCTGGGGGAGATGCATGCTAAATACAGTGCCCCCTCACTGTATTTTTGAATCAGAAAAATCTTATACAAGATTATATGCAAGAAGTATCAATGTATTGATTTGATCTACGGACCTTAAATATCTTGGAGTGACAATTCATCTCTTCTTAATTAAGTCAGATTAATCTTACCTCCTAAAAAAACAGTTTCTCTCCACTGATTAAGAAGGCAGTCTAGGATATTTAGCTGAGATGTAGACCTTTACATGGAGGATATGTAGGACTTTATTCATTTAAGCAAGTATAGGTATCTAGCACTACTTGAGATCTACCGGTGTACCTAATACATCTGGCCTATATCTGCTAGATATGCCACAGGATTTATGAGTGGTAGATGGAGGTCAGGTAGCTGAGGCATCCCAAAGATTTTCCCTTGGAAACCTCTGTGGGACAACTGAACTGAGACCAAAGTATGTGCACTTAATAGCCTGTTGTTCTTGTCTGCGTTCCTCTGTAGTGTTCTGCAGTAACTGCAAAGGTCAGTGGTCCCTGTGAGATAAGCACAACTCAGAGAACACTCAATAGTCAAAGCATCAATTGTTACATTTCCCAATCCAAATACAAACCCTCTCTTTAGGGTGAGATTTACTGGCTTACATGTAGACACCGAGTGTCATTTTAGGCCCCATAGGATACCTGCCCAGCCCTCGACAGAAGTGGTGTCCGAGCCCTCCATTTCATCTACTAGCATCGTGTAAGGGTTCTGGATACCCTAAGGTCTTTGAAATCACAGAATCACAGAAAGGTTGAGACTGGAAGGAACCTCTGGAGATCATCTAGTCCAATCCCCCTGCTCAAGCAGGGTCACTTAGAGCACATTTCCAAGGACAATGTCCAGACAGCTTTTGAATATTTCTAAGGTAGGAGATTCTACAACCTCTCCTGGCAGTCTGTGCCAGCACTCAGTCATGGTACAGAAGTCACAGTAAAGAAGTTTTTTCTCATGTTCAGATGGAAGTTCCTGTGTTTCACTTTGTGCCTGTTGCCTCTCGTCCTATCGCTGGGCACCACTGAAAAGAGTCCAGCTTTATCCTCTCTATACCCTCCCTTCAGGTACTTATACACCTTGATAAGATCCCCCCTCAGCCTTCTCTTCTCCAGGCTGAACAGGTCCAACTGTTGCAGCCATTCCTCTTATGGGAGATGCTCCAGTCACCTCATCCTCTTAGTAGCCCTCCACTGGACTCGCTTACATAAGTATGCAGGAAGCTTTCACATTCTTTGAGATTCATGTCCAGTGTGTGGTACTCAGTCCAAACCAAAAATAGATCTTTGTTCTGCCTAATTCAGAACAGAGTTTCTCATCTCAAATTACTGCAAATCAGGACATTGCATTTAGCACCCAAACTCAATCTATAGTATATAAGAAGATATCTCACAAAAACTTCCCATCTCCCAGTCTACTTCAAGACCATTCTTCTGTCAGTCTCTTTTCAGCTTCAGTCAAGCAAGATGCTTCAATAAAATTTAATTTTGTTGAAAACATTTTGACTCCCTGTAATGAATTTTGAAAATAGAAATAATGCTCTTGTTGGACACTGTATCGTGCTCTTTTCAACAGTGGCTCAAAGCTGTCTCATTTATCTTCAGGTAGCAGCCACTGCACAATAGAGGGGGCACTAATACCATTGTTCACCTGCACAGAGCCTCAACAAGCTGGTTTTCCACTTCAAAAAAATGCTTTTCAGGAATTCATAAATACAATGACTCCTCTTGTGCCCAATCACATGACAACTGCAACAGAAAGCTAACAGTAAATGACCCTGGGAAGGACTAAAAAGAGTAGATATTTGGAAAAGTTTCTGAAATCCTTTGAAAATCTTGTGTAAGTAGAATTCAGTAAAACCAATACACTATCATATTGAAATTAAAAGTAACAGCAAAAAACAGATGCATGGAAACCTGCCTGCTCTCTTATAGTGATTTTGTGTTTTTCTGGAGTACATCCCATGCTCATATGGAATTTAGCAATAATACAAAATGTTTCAGCATATAGTGTTAAAATGCCAAGGGCACTAAAGGCAAAGAGAAAAGAGAGAGTATGCCATAACCTTGCCTAACTTTGTGCAGAGCCCACTCTGCTGAGGTATCTGACCAAAACCAGATTCCAGCATATTGCTCTGGACTACTTAGGAACGTTGTGATTTATAGCTCTAATACTGCTAAAACTCTTTTCAGTGTTAATAATACAAATCTTACAGCATGGTGATTTTGCAAGTTAAACTGTTTATAAGCAAAAATTAATGGTTCTAAATTTAGTTATCCAAGATAAGCTAAAAATAAATATGATCTCACTGAAGTGTAAAGCCAAAGAGTAGCAAGACAGAAGTCTTAAGTAAAAGTTTGTAGTCTATTCAACAAACAGTACATGACCCAAACACCATTAGAGGGAAAAAAATCACCATTCTGTACTGGTGACATAAATAGAATGAGTACTGTTCTTTTTAACACTGTAACACCCTTTTAGAAAGAGAGATTATAAAATGGTTTTGCTCATAATGTATATTCTGAAACTGAACATTTTTGCAGAACAATATTAAGAAAACAATAAGACATATAGTCTTACCCAAAGTCCTTCCCATTAGATCAGTATGATATACTCCTTTCAGACATAACGCAGTAAGGTAAATTTTATATTACAGATCATTGTCATTTTTAATCAGTATTGTCTTACTCTGGGATAAATAAAGTGAAAAGATATTGCCTAGAGAGTTAAAACAATTATTTAATCAGACAAAGGCTAATCATGGATTTTGGAAATAAATATGGCTGTTTAGTCTATTATTTTTCTGATGAAGACTTTGTTTCTTATAAACCTTATGACCAGTAAGTCTGGGCAGTTTAAACAACTGGTGGACTCTACAGTGGAGCGTAATTGACTTTTCATTAAAAATATATAATACAGATTCAGACTTGAACTTAGTCTCTCTGGAAAGCCCAAAGACGAATGGAAAAGATGCTTTCATTTCCAGCCTCACAGAATTCACCTTTACAGAGATAACGCCATGTGAAGCCTGGGGTAGCAAGCCAGGACACCCAGGCAGCAGATTATGACACCACTATGTTGGTGCATGATCTATGATTTGTACTTAGTATTTATTTTTGTTTTATTTGATTTATTTGATTAATAATATAGCAGAAGCAAACTGGCTGCAGAGGTATTTTACTAGTCTTTTACTGAGATGAAGATTTTCTGAAAGGTAATAAGTTTTTTCTCAGAAAGAAAGAAAGAAAAGAAGTATCCTTATGGTTTACCTCCCTGGAGGTAAATAATGATTTTCACAGCATTCACTAGAGAGCGAGTGATGGCTGGTACTTAGAGGAGAAAAAGCAGCAATTTTTTTTCTGGGTAAGGACTATAAAGTCATTTATACATTAAAAATAATTATTATGGTACTTCCCTTGCTGAATGAAAATCATCACTGTATTTAATACACAGGAAAGGAATTCTTCCTGAACATTATTTATAATAAATTGTTAGTTACTGATTGTCTTCAGTTAGAAAAAAAGGAAACAAAAACAAAAACAGAGAGAATGAGCTCACTGAACTCACTTGCAATAAGTTGTGTTTTCTTTTCCCTGACCAGAAATGGCATCCATTAATGTAATAGTGCAAAAGCAAGCTTTAAGCATTGGCTTGTAGCCAAAACATGGCATCATTCCTGTAGCAGGCTGCGTACTTCTCTTCAAAAAAGCTTTTAAAAGTGTTATCACTTCTAAGATGGTAAAAAGTGAAGCTAGACAAAGGCGACAGTTCTCACCATGTGACTTTATGTGATATGTTCTGTAGTGTTCCTGAATTCTATCACAGTTAAAAATATTCAGCAAGAGAAAAAAATGTATAAAAACATATCTAACTAATGGCATAGAGAACGTAATGGGAGAATGTAGACAATCACTGCTTCAGGGCAATCACTACTTTGGGTGCTTAAAAATCAAGGGGTGATTTTTTTTTTTAACTTTACGTTGTTCATCCCATTCTCATCTCATGCATACAAGCTGAATGTGAACTTTTATAATCTGGACCTGCTCGGGACTTATTTAGCTGACCAGAAGCATTACCTTTAGATGTCCTAATGCAAGACCACAGGTTATATAAATAGCCACAGAGGTGAAAGCCAGGGTTCATCTAGCCCTGGTTCTGCTTTTCAGCAAGAGCTGCAAAGAGTGTCTAGTGAGAAACAAGAACAAGGCAAGAATGTATGACACTTCCCCCATGCATTCTTCCAAATTCCAACTATTTTCAGCTCATGGCATGTCCTGAACCAAATGTGATTTCTACCTTATTCATAGCTCCTGATGAATTTTTTTTTCCATCTTTCCTTTACATACCTGCTCATCTTCCCTTGAGTCCAGGTAAAACTTTAACGTACATAAGGTCTTTTGTCAGTGATTTCCCTGGGTATGCTACCCACTTTGTGAAGAACAAGCAACTTAAGGAACTTGTAACTGTTCAAGCTCAGTTGATCCTAAACAATGCAAATACACAAAGCAAATTGTTTCCTGCGGGTGAGCCGCAGTGGTAGGTATAGCTACAAAATGTCTCTTGTGATGATTACAGGTCTAACTAGCATATGCTTCCTAGCAGTTTCATATTTGTAATCTTTGTAAATTGTCTTCTCACCCCACTATTTATATGTATATATATCTATGTGTGAAAAGGTAGGAGGAAAAAAATGTGAAGCTATACTTTGCAGTTCTGGATTTCTCTGGAGCCAGTACTCTAGCTTGCAGAAATAAAATCGATGTTTAAATGGAAAAGATTCCCCAAAAGATCTCTGTTCAAAATCTATTTGAAAAAATAACTATCTGCATTTTTGAGTTTTGTTTGAAATTCAGAACTAAGACAGATTATTCCCAAGGCTCATAGGTGTTGCAGGTAAATCTGGAATTAACTCAAAGACTCCTACTTCAATAAATACTACTATTGTTTGGGGTTAAACTATACAAAAATATATTTCTTTAATTTGTTAAAGGAGCAAAAGATCTGGCATAAAACGTTATTTATCATGGATGTTAAAAATATGTGCAAGTACAGGGGAATTCACTTGTTTCTGAATATACAAGATAAATATTTCCCTTTTCCAAGGACATGATTCAAAGTCCATTGAAGCTAATGGTATTTACATTAGATCTAAACTAAAGGAAAAAAAAATAAGAAAAGAAGAAATGTTTTGCATACCAAAACAGCAGTCTTAAATGATAAAACATAACTTGACTTGTTCAATCTCGTATTTTTTCTGCTGCAAATTTCTCTGTCCAATTCTGTAGGCAGATGTGCAATTACCACTTGTGTAGCTACAGTTATACACTTTGTGGTATCTCTCATGTTCAAGCATGCAGGTCTTAGGGTTCCAATTTAGCCACAGAGACTTTGACTCCACAAAGTCCTAAAGCTCTTATATCTTTGCTTGTTTGCTTGAATTGTCAGTGCTTAAAGCTTAAGCACTTTGCTAATTCAGGACCTCCTTCTGGCATATTTGTCCTGTTATATCTGTTGACACATATTTAAATCACTGTAGGACAAGCACAATGTAAGTTAGATCGGTCAGTTTACATTTACTGCCTTTTCTGCAATGATTAAATATTTTGTTGCTGTCATAGCAATTTTTACTGAGGATTTGGGGAAGTAAGATGGTCTAAATTCTACCACTTCTTAATAAAGTTTTACCAAGGAGGATCCTTTGAAAGTAGATCCACTAAAGGAACACAGAGATGAACATGCTGCTTTGCTACAGCAAGTGGGAAGGGAAGGGAAAGAAAGAGAAGGGAAGGGAATTGATTAAGCAAGAAAAGATAAATTAGTGACAAGTCATCAAGCCATAAAAGGAAAGCTCCAAAAGCTAGGAACACAAGACAATGCAAGACCTTAGTAAGGTATAAATCAAATATGAAGTGAGAAGACAATGATTTAGAATTTAGAATTTGACAGGTTTTTAAAAATGGATGTTCTCTTTCCTAATACCCGGTCAATATGAATAGTTAGAGTTAGAATTTTCACTAATGGAAGTCAGATTTCCTGATTCAGCAACATAGTGGGTAAATTTCCCAACTTCACTCACTTGCACAGGAAAATCTGATTAGTTCAGGGAAACACATTATCTGCATTTTAGGAGCTCTTCTTTAGTAGACAATCACTGTTCATATTTAGCTGCGCACGGATGTAAGCAGTATCACACAAAAATGGCTATAGTGTTAAATTTCCAGCAGCTGGCTAAAATGCGATGAAAGTGAAGTCATTAGGTACTCATTTCTCTTAAAAAACTTAAAAAAAAAAAGGAGAGAGAGAGAGAGAGAGAGAGAGAGAGAGAGAGAGATACTCAGCACCTCTTTTGGACCTATTCTCAAAAACTGAATATACTTTTTTTTTTTTTTGCTATTCTATAAATTGGTGGTTACCTAGATAGCAGTGATCATAATCTGTATGATTATGATCACTACATCAATCTCAGCAGAGGATAGTCCTACCTAACAGGATACACATAATTTTCCAAAAGAACTAGCAACTAGAAGCTGAGAGAAATAAGATTGACTAAAACTGTCTCTCATCCAAAATATCTTTAAAATGAAAGTCTGTAAGTAGCAGTTCAAAGGTATAAATAAGGATATCTAAGTTAACCAGGAAAGAGAAATTTAAGTAACTAAATGAATCATATATTTTACAAAGTTAACCTTGGGAGTCCTTGCTGCCCATTGCTTATTTCTTTTTGAAATAAGCAATGAATATCTGTTGATCAAAGATTGAGACTTTTGCAGTCACTAAGTTCTTTTTCTTTCTTTCCTTCCTTCCTTCCTTTCTTTCTTTCTTTTTCTTTCCTTTGTTCCTTTGTTCCTTCCTTTCTTCTTTCTTTCTTTTTCTTTTAAAATATGATACCCTCATGGAGAACATATATATTTTATGGACTAATAAATTAGTTCATCTTAATATTTATAGGCCAATATATTGATGAAAATAGGCCAAAAAAAGGAATGCATGGTGTTTGGGTTTGGAGAGTTTTCTTCCTTAATAAGTAGCTTAACAACCAAAATATAGGCAACCTTCTCCAGGAAGTCTTGAAACAACAGTTCATATCTAATAAACTGTGCAGCTAAAATCCTAAACCAGGCATTGTCTTCTGTCATTTCTCTGAATAAAGAAAACTCAATGAAATTAAGTATAAAATTCATGATTTAGCTTTTACATAATGAGTTACGGGTCTCCTTTTGATCTGAAAATAGGCACTCCTGGATTTAGTAATTACTGTTTAGTAATGCAGTCTCATTACACACTTTTCAGCCTTTAGATGAAAGGTCAAATCGTGGTCCACCACTTGCCATCTGTTTCTGGGAAGCGCTCTTCCATTGCTTTCATTGGAGAGGTTAAAAATTAAAGAGCCCTTAGATACTGACCAAACATATCTAAGTCTGTAGACTCTGAATGTAATTGTCAGTACAAATTCCAGCATTTTTCTGAGGAATTATTCCAGATTTATATCAGTGTAAATAAGAGGTATTCAGTTTATTCCTGGTTTATTTTAAACATTCAAATATTTTTATTTGGCATAACAGATCTACATCCACCTCGCTTGGGAAAAAAGACCTAGTATATGAACATGCTTCACTTTACACGACATTACAGCTGATGCAGATTGATATAATTCAGCCTAAATCAGAGGAGCTTGGGCAATTTACATAACTTAGCATCTGGTTCCTGGTCTCCATCTTCAAAATTTTGTGTTTTTTTTTCCCCCTCCTTTCTGATAATGAGCTGGCATTCTTTTTTTTTTTGTCTTGACAGGTCACAAGTATTCATGCAAGTGACTTGTGTGTAAACACACCTGACTGTGTATTGGTGCAGAACACCCAGGGCCATTTGCAGCGGGGAAAGAAGGAGAGTGAGGAAGGGGAGGGAAAATACTAAAATGCTGGCTGATCTCGTTCAGTGATTGATAGCTCTTCTTTTATAGGTACGGTGGGAACTGTCAGAGTGGCCCGAGCAGAAAGCAGCTGCTCACTCTGCACTCCTTGGGCAGCCTCTCCTGCTGCCCTTCGGGCGAGCCAGGTGGCTGCGGATCTTTGGTGGTATCTTTACTGGAACTCATCGACTCTGGCTTCAGGTGTGGGCCAGTCTTGAAAAACCTTCTCAAGGGGCATATACGATCAGCTCCAAGAAATGTTCCAAAACAACATTTGAAAAATTATGCCTGCCATAACCGCTTGGTGTTTAAAAAGAGAAAGAGGTGGGGAGAGCAGCACAAAACATCAGCAAACCCCAAACAAAACAAGCTGTTAGGGAAGAAGTGTTCAGGAAAGCTTGGCTGTAATTGTGCAGGTGCACAGGTTGGGTAGATGCCAGGTCATGCTGATGCCGTAGGTTTTGCATTAACATTTGTCAGGCTTGAGAAGTTTCTGAGGAAAAAAAGAAAACAAAACAAAAGAAAAAAGCTCCAACCAGCAATGATTTTAATATCTGTCAGCTGGCAATAAGTTTCAAAGTTGAGAGTAAAATTCTTTGTGTACAGTGCTGTCAATGGAACCCCAGCAAAGGAAACTTGCAGGTTGTAGCCATTCCTTTCCTCACTTACACAGAGTTAGGTAGACATTAACTGTGTGTCATTTGATCACAGAAAAACAGATATATTCTGCCAGTATCAGAGGAGGATTCTCAAGATATTTTCAAGAAGTAGGAGAGACCCAAACCAATTTCCACTGATGTCAGTGGAGAAACTCGTTCTAACTTTGGTGGAGTAGTTGAGCTCCTGAGGAATTAAAACCAAAGACTGAAGTCAATTTAAATGAAAAAAAAAAAAGAATTATCTAAGACACAAATAAAGAACTGGATAAATATAAAGTAAAAAATCACAAAAAATCACACTGAATCACTACAGTAAACTAATCATCCTGTTAACACAGTAGGCACCAAAACCAGTTCCCATTTCCTGAACTTTTATCTGGGGTACATTGTGACTTTATTTATAAATTTGTCCTTGTTCCTATAAAGAAAAATCACACACATATTACAAAGGAGAATGAAATTTCTGCTAGGACATTGTCATAAAATTAAGAAAACATAAATGGATATTGCAAAAATGATCTGATTAAATTTCTGTGGAGTCTGGTTTCAGACTCTCACAAAGATTATGAAGTATTTACTATCTAGGTCCAACTGAGTGAAACCAAGAAATCAAGCCTTTGCTAAAATTTGTAATCCTGGGTTTATAAAGATTACCAGATCTTACATGCAAAATGCTAAATGACCCTGATGAAATGTTCAAGGATCTTCCATCAGAAAGCATTTCAAGCAATTCTCCCTAAAATATCTGAAAGAATGAGTTCCCACAACATGGACATCTTCTATTCCATGTCTTCATCTCTACTCCATATCAAATGGGCATCCATAATATTTTGGTTTGCTCATTTGGTGCAGAGCACAAATGATAGAGTTTGGGCCCTCTGGAGAAAGCACATCAACATAAAACAATCCCAAATGGAAGGAGTTGTAACAGCAGGAGGTTAAAGAACATTTATATGAAAAAGGACATAGGGAATAGCCACATTATCACAGACATGGGTAACTGATTTGCAGTTATCATGTATCTTCAACTATAAGAAACTTCTGTGTTACTAGAAGCCAGTTAAACCAGAGCAAATGCAGGATGACTAGCATATTTGCAGACATTTATGTAAATTGATTTTAAGCCTGGTTCCCTACCTAAATGGGCAGAATAAGGTTTCCAAAATGTCTGAGTTAAAGTCAGGTTTATTTTGTTCAGTTTTTGTTGAAAAGTGGGCAATTTGTTTCTGCTAGTTCAGAACAAGTAGTCTGTCTTTTAGTAGTTACCAAGAGAGAAGGGACTGTATATATTTAATTGTGATTCTAAGTACATATTTCACAACAGTCTCAAATAACAGAGCAGTTCGTAATGCAGGGCTTCTGCACATTCAGATTTCTGGCATAGGGTCACAAGTTACATGAGATTTGACAATAATGCCTTCAGATTATGAAACCTGTTAGATTCCTTGTAGTTTCTGCTTTCACTTAAAGCAGTTGCAAATCAAGGTGACTTTAACTCTGCTGAATAAGGTTCTTCTCAGGTTTTATCAACTGTAATAAGTAGCTGCTTCATCAAACAGGGTTTTAGGGATGGCAAAAGAATCTAATTTTGAAAATACTTAAATATTTTCTGTAGTATAGTGCAGTGGCTTTACTACAGCTTATCACTATTCACTGATGCAATGCCTTCTGGCCTCCCACCAGGAGACAATTTCTGTTGTCCTCTGCCCACAGTGAAGAGTATTTGCATGTTTATTGTTGTACAGAATAGTCATTCCTGGCACTGGAGAAAGGTAGAGGGAAGGGATTTCTCTTTCTAGCTTAATTGCTCAGTGTGAGGGGAGAGAAGGAAAGCCTCATGTCTCAGCAACTTCGTATCTTCCATACATCATTTGCAATGGCACCCACATTTTCCTTTTCTTCAAATGATTAGCAGAACAACTGAAGTGCTAATTACACAGCTACCCCAGAAGAAACAGAGATACAGCACCTGGGAAGTTGCAAAGTACATGCAGACTAGTAGTAGAGTGCACCTCTGTAGTAAAAGCAAACAGAGAAAGCATGTGTGGGATTAATTCCATTATACACATAAGAAAATCACAAAGAAGTCAAGGGTGGGGTTCAGCCCAAAGTTAAAACATCTAAAGGTATACAAAGACACTAAAAAATAAGTGTCTATATGGAGATGCACTAGAAATCTAAGCTCCCAATTATAGTCAAAAGCAAGCTAGGCAGTACAGGCAATGCAACCTGGAGAGAGCCTCAGTTCACCCTGTAGTGGACCTTAGGATACTGGCCTCTACAATTCAGCTGCTGACAGATAGGCCTCCACTGCCTTTTGAAATGTCCTAGTTTGGGACAGGCAAGCTGGAGACATAAGGTCTATGGGACATACGTATCTTCTGAAGATGGGACAGGCAGGATACACAAAGGCCTCTAAAATCTCAGTATGTCCCTTCTGCTTAGGCACCTGAATCCCACTGCTGGTCACCTGAATCACTCCCACATCTCCATGCACAATGTTAGCTAGGTCTTCAGTGACTGTAGTGGGAACTGAGATTTCTAATACATCTGTAGACATTCAATAAGAACATTTATAATAATCCAAGACTGAATCCCAGCCCAAATCTGTAGCTGACAAATCACTTGGCAAAGCAAGAGTGGAGTCTCAGATTTCTTGAGCTAAACATCGCTGATGACTGGGCTCCTTGCAGCTGTTGGAGCATGCATAGCTCAGGGTGAGAGGAGGACTACAGCAGGAGCACTGTGTGCCCTCCGCGTTGCAGCTGATAGGTTTTGGACAGGAGAAGGACCGTGTTGGTGCTGGCACCATTGCAGTGCCTTGAGGGAGCAACTGCTGCCTCTGCGCTGGGCAGAGATGAGGCTGGGCGATGTGGGGAGGCTGGAGGGTGCCCTTATGGCCTGACAAACAACCCTGGATCTAAATAGTCAAATGGCACTGGAACCACACTCCCAACAGGGAATTGTCTGCCTTAATATGCACTGCATTCGTGCTCTTTTTATACAGATTTTCTTCATGGGATGTCTTAGTCCACACAATCCACATAACTATCATTGTGTACCTATCTAAAAAGTAATGGTTGTACTTCAGTTTCTTGCAGAAGATTAAAGAAAATAGACAATTAGGGCCTGGCTTCTTTGTTCAGGTAAAGTTCTTGTCGCCTGGCCATGTGGTGGCTGTATGCCTTCTGGAGGACAGGTAAACCATAAAAATTGAAATTTCCACCCTCAGGAAGATGAATAAATAGAGCAAGATGTCCTGGGAATATTTTTCTTCTACTAATTACTTCTCAATTTTTTATTTTCAGTAAATTAAAAGAGGCAAGATCAAAACCAATAAAGGGAATGATTTTGTCACACAGACTACTATCAGACTATACAACTCGTGGCTAGATGGTGCTGAAATAGTCAAAAAGAAACAAGCTTCAAAGGAAGACTAAACTTGTTCTTATGGATAGTATTTAACATGCTCACCTTAAAATTACATAATGGCTCATGCTAACCCAAAAGGTCCTGAATTAGTTAAGTCAGCCACTAAAATGAAGGATGAAATCAGATGAGCAGTTTATCATCTCAGAGCTTCTCATAATGGAGTTTCTTGCTTCAAAAGCACCTGATAAGTCTAGGGGAGCCAAAGTGGCCACCTATGTGTGAAATGGTTTGGTAGCTGCAGATTAAAAAATGGAGTTTTTAGTCAACTTTTCGTCAAGTTGTAGTCAAGTTTTTGCAACCACCACAGTGGTCAGTGAGGAGCTTTAGCTGAACTAAAGCCTACTAGTAACTCTGGATTTCATTCAGCATATATTGGATTTTATTAGAATTATAACTGTGTATGAGGATGTAAGGTTTGTTACTCTGCACTCCTACTCACATTTCTTTCCTGTTTTCTGCCCATTGCAAAGACAATACATCAGACTGCTACCTAATGCAATGCAATGCAATGTGGAAGAAAAAAAAAAAAAAAAAAAAAAAAGAAGAAGACAGTTCTTAGTAAAGCATAGCATATATCTTTATCCCTGAAGTTCAGTTACTTGTCTGGTAATTTTGCCTGCACTGTGCAATTAACCTACCAGCAGTCCAGCGAGGCTCACCACCTCTCCTGGAATGTGAAAACTGTAGTATAACCTTATATCTACGGACCTGCAACAAACATTACAGGATTTCCTTGCACTAGAATTATCAGCTTGTCTTTAGCTGTGTATCATAAACATAGGACATAGAAGTTAATTGTGTTGTGTTGATGGGTCCAACCTTTTCCTGAGGTCTTGATACATCCAAGATATATGTTTTGTCTGCTTACTCTTGCTTTTATCTTGCATGCAACCGTGCAAATATTTACAACACAGAATGTCTACCTCATCAATCTTTAAAAAGCCATTGCACAAGCTAAGAAAATAACAAGACAAATCCAATGAGATATTTACTGAGCATTGTAAAAATCTGTTTCTAACCTAGAAGCCCAGCAAAAGATGAATTTCAGAGAGTAGTCTATATCTTAATTTAATTTTCTCTACATTCAAAAGAACGATAAGCATATTTCTTTTCAAGTCTTCCAAGTAATCAGGAAAATGATGACTTTGTGTACAAATAATAGATTGTTAACATATTCTCCTAGGTGCCGTCAATCAATACTCATTTATCCTAAGTGACCTTGTAGTTTGTTAGGCTAGTCTATTTTTTTCAGCAGAAGCTGGCATCAGAGGAAGCAACAGAATATCCTGCAACAGGGAGCTGTGGGACAACCATCTTCTATGGAATATCTCCTCCTCTGATCAAGTAATTAATAGCTATTTTATATCCTGAAGCATAACCCTGGCCCAGGTCAGGAAGAATTAAATAGAAAAAAGAGTGTAGGATGTTTTAACAATTAATCTCTGTTTTGAAGGCACAAAATAGATACAAAAGAGTCTTCCTTTTCCAGAACTCTCAATATAATGACTTTAATTGATACTAAATTACATTCTGGAAAGGGCATCAACATTATATTTGATGCTTTTTAGACATGCTGAAACTGGGAGATTAAAATACAGATAACATAGTTATAACAACATTTATTAACACTGTTCCTGGGAAAACATCTATTTTCACATCCAGCACCTCACATTCTGTGGCAGAGAAGAAATTGTGGTAAACACAGGCTGCTCTTGTTACTTGGAAAATCACATACCTCTTCCTGATCTCTTACAAGCTGTTAGCTACAGCTGGCCATGATAACAAGCCCTTAAAAATCACAATGCCCTTTAACATCTAAATTGCCATTGCAACATTCCTACTAAATGCTCAGCATGACTGGTGATGTTTCAGAAGCATGCACACAGCTGGTGCCAAATAAAACAAAAAAGTAGTAATTTGTAAAGTTCACGTCCTAGTCCAAATAGTCGGATAAAATGTTCTACAAGGATTTAATCCCATGAAACAAATGGTTGCAATTAGTTTTTGGGGGATTATTTTAAAATGTTTCCATTTTATTTAGTGCTGTTTTAAATATCTCTTTATTTTTGTATTTAGCTGGACATGTTTCAAAAGCCATTTGTTATGACCCCCTGTTCTGTGGCAATTCTTTTGTCTAATGCATTAGTGGAATAGCACTGTCTAAAAGTGATGTAAAACAGATCGGTTCAGCCAGCAAGCAAGGCTGCTGAAAGTCACTCTAGTGACCCGAAGAAAATTTGCAAAAAAGCAGTACATTCAGTATTTATCCAGAACCAAATGAATGGGGAATCCACACTATTGTGCTCACAACTTTACCCTTTCTGTTCCCCTTTCTAAAAACCCCTCAGTATGACTCCATCTATATGGCCTTAAATCATTTGATCAAGCAGTGCTTTTGGGCAAGCAGGGTTAAATTGAAAAACATGTAAGAGTTCACATTTTTTTCAAATCAAACTGCAAAACTTTCTGTTCAATTTATCCTTAGAATATTTTAATGATGTAATGGTTTGCTGCCCAAAAGGTCTGAATTGACTCTTGCACTAAAGGAGGCTCTCAGTGACCTCAGCTGGACTTTGTGAGGGTACAAACTCATCAGAGTATGTTCATGGCCTATATAAAACTATATAAATGACAATATTTGGGATGAAGGATGTCTCTACTAAAGATGTGGCATTCCTGTCCTTTGGGGTAAGGTTCAATAGCTGAAAGAGGTTATTATTTCTCTGGCTGTTGCCTTACAGAATGAGAAAGGTTCAGAACTTTCAAATTTCTAAAGCAAAAAGGAAGAAATAGAATAAAAACAAGCAAACATGCATCCTACAGAAGCAACAAGAAGCAAAACACTGTTAAAATAATTATTATCAGATCATCTTCAGAGAGGAGTTAGATAACACATCATTCTCGTAGAGGTTTCATAACAAGATTTCAGAAAATAGAGACTGTAACAGATGAAAAAGAAGAACATATTTCCTTAAACACAGTGGTAGTCTGTGGAAGAGTCTAACTTGAACACAATCGTTCAAAAAATGGATATTGATTATACTGACTTTTACTGCTTTAAAAACACACTCTGTGAGAAAATAAGCACATTCTCCTCTTCAGGGTAAGTTATAAGTAGAGGTAATTAGAAAGGTATATATCGTAAAATAAAGCAACACAATCAAGTCTTTTGGTTTTTAAGTTAGGTAAATTTTGGGGTTTCCAAAGGAAAAGAACAAAGAACAGTATTACCCCAAAAAAGTTTTATTTTTCTTGTATTGCATCATTTTGATGAAGCAAAAAGCGCCATAAAAAGATTGAAGAATAGGGGTGTTTTCCTTCTGGAAGTGTTCTTAAAAAGATTTTAAAAAAAACAACAACAAAAAAAAACCACACACAACTTCAGTTCTAATTAGGATTGACATAGCTTTCTATTAATAGAAATTGGATCCTGTATTTTCAATGTGGTCTATCATGCTTAAGTTGGAAATCAAATTTAGTGGACTGAAGTCAACCCACATCATCATAATGAGTATCACTGCACTGATGAAGCTACCCTACAAGTAATTACTATTGTGGAAGGAAAACACATTAGGATAGCTCATATATGTGACTTCATATTCAGAGGATCTTATGTTTTAAGGCATACAGAAGAACAGAGATGATTTGTAAGGTTTCCCAGAGAGTACCCGGTTATTCTCAGCACATTTGTATAGAGCTTTTTGTACACCTTTTATGCTCTTATTTCTGTATGCCTTGAAATAGAACAATACAAAACAAAAAGAACTAATTAGATTTTTAAATGGTTGATAAATGTGTTTCTATATTAATATGTATGACCTATCAGTTTAGTTTCCTATAATGAATATTATTTTAAAGAGAAAGAAAACATCAGACCACATAAATGTCACTTTAAATGGAGATATATGATGTTTAGATGAGATCCACAGAATCAAATATACTTGTTTCAGATTGTGCTTGAACTAATTTGGGGTATAGTCTCCTCAGTGCCTAATATGTCCATGTATATCTATTGAAAGGAAATGCAGCAGGTGTGATTGAGCATTCCACACCTGGATAAATCTGATAACTCCAGATCTGTGAAGTAAATTCCCACTGAAAAGACAGGCAGGAACAATAAACTGGTATATGGAGTCATCCTCATCTGAAATACCTGTTTTGAAGACTAAGACCTGATTTCTGTTTTGTTCTTAAAAGGCATAAGCAAGTTATGTTTTCAGAAGAGAATTCTTATCTAGCATGTCCAGCTCTTCAAATTTCTCCCCCAACACAGCAATGGGACATGAAAGCCCACAGTCCACTCAGGAGCTGCCAGAGACCTTGTTTGTAACTCTCCTCAGGCGCCCTGCAGTCCTGGGCAGTCAGGGACCCGGGCAGGGTGGGGGGTGGGGGGGACTTGGTACCCAATTTAAATAAGTGGAAATCAATGCAATATGGTATGGTGTACAGTGACGTGAAGTGCATTTTCACCAGTCTCTAGCAAAATTGCAAGACCACTGTAAGAATGTCAATGAAACAAGCCAGACCCGACGCAGCACTTTTGTATTAAAACTCTGAAATTCTCTTTCCTAGTTCTACAACGCACAAAACATGTGAGCAGATGACACAATCCTTATTGTGTTTTTCAGGCTACATCTTTCTTGGTACGTCTTTACTGGTAGACCAGGGCAAGGGAATAGTGGGGCTTAGAGGAAAGCCCCTATTTCTGGCTCTGTTGCCTGAGTTAGTCACTAATTTTGTGCTCCCCATTTGTAAAATGAAGATAGCAGAAATCTTGTAAAGTACTTTGAGTCTGTTAATGAATAGGACAGTAAGAGCTAGGAGCTGCTTGTTAAGCTCCCAGGTAGGAAGCCTGTGAATAGACTCAGGGCTGTATTTTTAGTCCTCTGGAGTCCTTTAAGTGGTTATCTGGTCTCATTTGTGACAATTTAGGCATTCTCAGATTAATTGTGTGGGTAGAAAGTCTCATTTCTAGCAGGCTAAAAGGGTGTTCCTGAAGCATGCTCCCGATCATCACTGAATTCAGAGTATAAAGTTAGGTAAAAGTCTGCACCGAGTACCTACCAGTCATTGTTCCAGAAATGTTTATTATTCAAGGTTCCCCAAGGCATGTCTATGACATCTGAAGGAGGATGTACATGTTAATCTTTAACCATTTATCCAGCATTCCTTGGACAATCTGAAGAAAAGGATGGTCAGTGTTTTCCCATTCTTATAGATGAATGAATAATTCCCTGAATGATTTTGGTCTGTTAAAATAAGAAATAAAAGAATGTCTCAGAGATATTATATTTTCTTCAATGTTCAAATGTGATTAAAAAAGAAAGTGAAGAGACTGATGTTTGATTTAAGTGAAAATCAGTTTGCTATTATCCCATTAATCTCTCAGAGTCATAGTTATATCTTATATTCAGAAGCTTTTCCTATACTGAGATCTTTAATGGAATTCCAATCAGCATTTTTCCCTTCCTGTTCTTCTTTTCACTCCTCTCCACCAATTAAATAATTTTTCACTGTCTCTCATCGAAAAAAAAAAAAAAATCTTGTTTTTGATTTGATAGGGGAGGTGGCAGATATCCACAGGGGTAAGAGATTGATAGGCTCACCTCAAGCATGCAGTTATCTTTCTTTTTTTCCTCCCTTTATTTTTTTCCCCTAAACTTGCAATTTTTCTAGGGTCACTGAAGTAGAAATTCTTGCCTCTGTTGGGGTGATTACTTTCAACAAGTTTTCCAGAAGAAGGATCCTGTATGGACAAACACTCAATGAAGAAAGAATGTTTATTTGCAAGAGTCATGACTCTTTGGAAAAGTCTGCCTGTGCTGATCCAAGACCATGGGCAGTATACTGTTTCTGTCCAAATCCATGTGAGAATTTTGTTAAGCTATACCAAAGAGTTATGGGTACATAAAATTCAGGAAATACATATGAATGTTTGGTGACATCATTTTCTCTATCTGCTTTATCTCTTGTAAAACGGTTCATATCCCCTGCACCCAAAACTTTGGATCTAATTTCCATTGGGATTCTGAAGCAAGAGACCTGGGAAAAAATCAGAGCTTCTCTGTCGTAAATGCTGTGTAGCAAGGAAACAATGAGCTTGGCCTTTTGGATGTGGCTGGTCAAAAGATTGTCTCCTGGCCTTGGTTCACACTACTGCCACCTACAGCACCTTAAATAAGCCTGTTTTCTGCCAGGTACATAACAATTTTTCCATTCTTTGAAGCACAATGGCTCCCGACTCCCTGCTTTTTACTATTGAATGTTTTAGAACAGATTTTCTTCTGTTGTGCCACAGGGACATCACAGAGATGTTCCAAACCAAGACTTATAAACCATTTGGAATTTCTCTATATACGATCTGAAGATACTCTAGAGTTTTTACACTCCTCTAAGATACTTTCTAACCTCATTATCTTCTAGTTTAGCTCAGTGTTCTGGCCAACTGTTAGATGACTGTGAATGCTGCTGCTAATGAACTGTAAACTATCCAGGGAATAAAATGCTGGCCTCACATTTGTTATACAGACTTGGAGATCAAATATGTGGGATAAGAAATGGTGTTATACTTCTTTTTTTATCTTTACAGATGTTAACACTTAAACACATTATCCAGAACACACCAGAAACAATTGCCTAACTCTCTCCATCTAAACTATGCTGGTAAAGGAGGAAGAAGAGACCATAATTCACAACAGGTGAGCATTCTTTCTGAATTCCTCTCAGTTAAGGTCATGACTTTTTATACAATAACTTTACTGCACCCAGCTGATAAAGTTATCCTTGAAATTTTGATCATCTGACTTGCACCATGAACTACAATCATAGCAAAAATATAACCTGGGTATAATTCTGCTTGTTCTTGCTCACTCATTAGTATCAATATTCTTGTAGTGGCATAGCTGAAATGAGAAGTGGCTCTAATTAATTTGTATCAGAGTGGTTTAAAAAGGGCTATGTTTTCCTTGGTACTTTATTGCAATGTAAGGCTAAGATGATGCCAAAAATATTGAATGATGTTTTATAGCAGCTCTGAAGCGAAGTTTTCGTAAGTCATTCCTATGGAAAGAACATCACTAGATATAGCTCTTTAAAGCCCCACCATACAAATATTCATCTACTTGGGCCGATTCATGTGCTGACAGCCTGAATCCTAATGAATTGCATATTGAGAGGTGCCTTTATGGGAACAGGATTCAAGGGGCTAATAATCAAGGTGACCATATGTAAATGACTTGTAGAATTCACAGCTCTCAAAGAGCACAAAATTTCTTTGATTCCACTGCAACATATGCAGATGTATATAACACTTGTGTTACTTTATGACTAGTTTTCTAAGATAACAGCTATGAAGAGAATGTTTTGGGCAGACATGATATGCCTCATATATTTAATATATAAAAGAGTACTGCTAAATGGAAAGGCATATACTCTTCTCATGTCCGTTGAGGATAGAACAAGAAGTAATGGGATTCAATTTCAGCAAACGAGTTAAATTATCTATTAGGAAGAGGATTTTACTGTAGGGATAGTTAAGTGCTGGAATAGTTTTTTTAGGAAGACTGTGAAATCTCCCTTATTAGAGGTTGTAAGATAAACATTTGTCAAATATTGTTTACATATATTTATCTACATTAACGTGTCTTTGACCATGGGAGTGGATTACAAGACTTCATGTTCTATTCTGCTATTGATCAATAGTGAATTTTTGCTGATGGAATAACTTGTAAACAGTGAGATAATACATGTTTATCTTAAAATTCCACTATCTCATATTTTAAATCATGAAATTATTTTGATAAAGGAGGAGATCTTGATGATAAATATAATTTGCATCACATACCCACATCTGGTTAGACATTCAGACTCCATCCTGGCAAATGTCTTGTTTACTTCTGCAAGCAGTGGCACATTGCATTAATGCATTTTTTTGCCACGTAACATTGAGGTAGAACAATCTGGATAAGAAATACACATGACGTATTTAACTCCACCATTGATGCTTCTCTGGATGTTGGTCTACCAAACTGCTTATGTGATCCAAAATACACTTAGTTTTTTAAATTTAAATTTAGGCAATTTCTAGGCCACACATTGAGCATGGAAATGATAAATCTTGTTCAAACCCACTAAAATTCAATAAAACAGTTCTAATAAAGCAGTTCTGAGGCTGCTTGTCTGGTCTATTTTAGATGTTTACTTTAGAACTTTAGAAAGAGATCTAGATGACTAGTGTAGACATAGATATAGATATTTATATTTTAGAGTGCTAAAGTTACAAGTCTTTGATGGAATGACTGCCCTATTATTGGCTGAATATTATCAATCATCTCATTATTGGCCAAACACAAGTCCTAAGTAAATAGTCAAGTACTATAGCATTGCTCTAACATCAGTGGAAATAGCATCTGAGAAGCTTGCAGAGCGGGCCAACCTAAATCAAATTGCCTAATATTTGCCTGTCTCAGAAGCACTCACACAGAAAATTATCACAGCTCAGCTGATACACAGTCACCTGTTACATTACAGTTGTTCTTCCAGGCCCTTAGACCTCTGGAGTCTGGTGTAAACTCAACAGCGTCTTGGTCTGAGTGGTTTGAATGATATCACACAATTGCATTCACACCTGCAATCATACCTTTACCTTTCCTAAAATATACTAAGTAGCTTTGGTGGAAAGGAGTCAGGACCTGAAAGTCTGTTTTATAGGTCCTGCTATTACTGTATTGACTAGCACAACTAATGTCAGTTAAAGAGGATTGCTCTTCCTGTCTCACCCTTTCCACACTGTGCATCATTTTGGTATGGCTGCATTTTTTGAATTATGCATATTTTATATTCTCTTAGTAACATAAAGCTCCAAGATCAAAACCAGACTGTCTTGTACTAGATTGAGATATGGCAAAGTAAAAGATATCATAAAAATTCAGTATATATTCAGTCTGGTGTTAGATCCTGAGGTTGGCCAATAATTGATATATTTCTATAGGGAAAAAAAGATTTTTTTAAAAAATAAATTTCTTGAAGAAGGCAAGTTCCACTGGTCAGACTTTTTTTTCCCCCCTTTTTGAAATCTTCTGGGCTTTTCTTTCTTTTTTTTTTTTTTTTTTATCTCACCACTTCTAAAACACATGTGGTGAGAGGAATCGAACACAAATATGTGGAAATACATTACAATTTTAACTGAAGTCAGAACTTAATGGGATGTGCAATGTAGCCTTATACTGCACCTCAGCATGACACAATTTGAGTCAAAGTTGCTCTTTCTTGGAGTTTTTTTGCCTCTTTCATTTTTTTTTCTCTCAGGCAGACAACCAGTTCCTTATGGACTTGTTGTTTTTTAAGTTTTATATATTGTGTCTGCACGCTTGCCTGTTTAGTAGACGATAACAAGGAAGAGAGAAGAGGGACCAATAATGGAAAACAGAGATGGGAGGAGGAGGATTATTAAATACACTTGAACCCCCAGAGAAAACATATTTCTATAGCTACCTCTGGCACCAAAAATAGTTGGCATGAGAACAACCGTCTCATTTACTCTTCTTTAGTGCAAGGAGACAAAGTTCCTCACAAGATTTGTACTACCCAAACAATTTTTTTAAAAAAAGGATTGTTTCACTAATTGTCATATCTATACTGCACAGACTTCTTCCTTATGTGCTTTTCAAATTAGCAACATGAAGCATATTAAAGTAATTAATTGCTACGTGAATTCAGGATCAAGCTAGCTGAAAACAGTGACTTGCTTGTCTAAAATTAGTGGGTGTTGAGTAATACTGCTAAAATAGGAACATCCTTCTGATCAGTTAGGAATTAGTATCAAAATTTAAAGGAAATTGTTACCAAATTTATGACTATCATCAGATGCAACATTATATCTACATATAAATCTCCTCTTTTGACCAAATTCTCACTCTGGAGTATCCCAAGGCCCAGGTCGTCTAAAGAAAAGTTTGTGTAATATGAGGAAGATCAGCTAACACAACCCCAGAAGTGTGTGACACCAATCAAGGCAGGGAAGTTGAGGAATGGGGGGAAATGAGGCCATGATGGTATTTTGGTTTAGCCAGAATCACTGCAGCCTCCATGTCCATGAGGAGATAAAGACTCCTAGAATACAGTGTCAGCAGAAGCACCATCTGTCCTTGTTCAGTGTTGAATCACTGTGTGATAGTGAGGAAGCTGTTACCTGCATGCGATTTGTTATATACTGGACCTATTTCTAGGTGTTATAATAATTATAATATATGATCTAAGCTGCTTATAGCTTTGAGTGAAGATGAAAAGAAAATAAAATATTATGCTTATAACATATAAAACTTGAAAGTGGGAGATTTATCCTCTTCTATGTATATGTATGCATGCATATATATATATATATACACACACATATATATATACACACATTTTCTGTGTCTATGTGTATGTGACTGTGTGAGACTCACCTCTTCTTCCTACAAAGACTTGTGCCTTGGCTTGACTCTCTGTAGAGCAATCCATGCTGTTCAGATAGCCTACTAGGTGCATAAAAATAACCATATGTGTAAGTTTTTGCCTGATTAGGGCTGTAATATCTTTTTTTTGTCTCACTTCTCTGACTGCAGAACATATGATCTTCCAATATATGGGAGGGGCTGACCCTTCTCTTCTCATCTTTTGAGACTGTGACCCAAACTTGACCAATCCAACAGGACATCTGCATGGAGCTCCAAGAGGAGGAATGCCTTCATAGAGGGCATCTTGGGGTGCAATTGATCTAATTCTAAAGTAGGCATCTAAAATAGGCCAGAAAAAGATGCCTCAGAAGTGTCATATCAACTATTCACTGAATTTGAATTTTATCTATCACATCCATGCTCAGTATGCTATACCATAATTTGTGTATTTTTAAGTATCTTCATTGCCTGTTTCATCCTGAGGAAGGGCCTTAATAAGATTTGCAGTAATAAGAAAGAAGAACAGATGGTGTAAGAGTTTCATCTGGCAATGACTAACATACACATATGAAGCCTACTAGGGGCTGATGTCTTTCTCCCCAGAGTAACTGGGCAGCTTCTTAACAGGACAGTTGGAAGGATGCTGAGCCTGCTTCCATTCCTCTGGACAGGGTGGCCTAGATCTGAAATAGAACAGAGGAGATGAGTTTCCTGGCACAACTAATGTCTTTGAGAACAGAACTGAAGACTGCAGAAACAGAGAGGGAATAATTATGCAGGGTGTCACCAAGAAGTAGAAGCCTTTTCTGTGTTTCTTGTGCTTGTTACGATAAAGTGAATTGTAAGGGTCATGTACTCATGAAGCAGGAATGAATCTGAAGGTAAGCTGCTACCTGCAGAAACAGAAGGTAAATAGGAATACCCCTTTAGCAGAGGAGGAATAGATACTACAGGGTTTGAGGATGCCAAGAGTACACCCAATAAAGATATTTGACTGATGACACTAGAAAACAGATTCAGGAAGGGTTGAATCAATGCTCTAAATCTTGATATTGATTCATGGGAGACAGATAAACAATGCAGAGAGCTGGTGCCAGGACTAAAGATTTCCTTCCTTGCATTCAGATCCTAAGGTGTTCTGTGACTTCATATGAAAGTTAGCTTGATGCTTCTATGTAGATAGTATGTGGGCTCTAATATGACAGTCCCTACTTCCACCAAAGGAAACTGGTTCAAGATGTGAGCTACCCTTTTGAAAAGTGGAAGAGTGTGTGTGGGAGGGGGGTCTTTATTTTTGTTTAACTTGGATAGGAATCTGCTTTTGTATACTGCTGTTACCCTTTTGGAAGAGAAGAAGATTTGAAAGCTGGAAATGCTGAGAGGTATTTCAGTGAAGGAGCAGGTACTCTGGAATCTGATGAACAGATATAGTCAAGGTACATTTTGGAGAAGACTGTTCAACAACAGATGGAAACTCTCTTAGAGTCAAAGGAAGTCACAGTGACTTTTCCAATAGAAAAACAAAACAAAACAAAACAAAATAGAAACATGATTTAGAATCATAGAATCAGTAAGGTTGGAAGGGACCTCTGGAGATCATCTAGTCCAACCTCCCTGCTCAGCAGGGTCACCTACAGCATGGTAGACAGGGTTGCATCCAGGCAGGCCTTGAAGATCTCCAGAGAAGGAGACTCCACAACCTCTCTGGGCAACCTGTGCCAGGGCTCCGTCACTCTGACAGAGAAGAAATTCCCCCTCACGGTCAGGCGGAACTTCCTGTGCTTCAGTTTCTGCCCATTGCCTCTTGTCCTGTCACACGGGACAGCTGAAAAGAGTTTGTCCCCATCCCCTTGACACCCTCCCTTCAGGTACTTGTACACACTGATAAGATCCCCCCCTCAGTCTTCTCTTCCCCAGGCTGAAGAGGCCCAGCTCTCACAGCCGTTCCTCATAGGGCAGATGCTCCAGCCCTCTGATCATCTTTGTAGCCCTACACTGGACTCTCTCCAGTAGCTCCATGTCTCTCGCACTGGGGAGCCCAGAATTGGACACAGTACTCAAGATGTGGCCTCACCAGGGCTGAATTTAAATCTTTTCTGGGAAACAAAACAAAACAAAAAAACAAACAAACAAAGTGAATACTTTTAAATACAGAGACTGAGAAGGTAAATTCTTCTATAGAACTGCCAGACTTTGAATACAGAGACTTATGTTTACTTGCAGCCCAATCTTTGATTGAAAATGAGAATTAGGGAAATAAAAGGGAGAGGGTTTTCATCCCACCTAAAATATCTTAAAAAGGTCTTACAAATGTTAACTTTAAACTGTTTAAAGGGCTCTCCAAGGCTTTCCAAAGAATGAGACAGAAGGTACAAATATCCTGCCTAATGCAGTACCTCTTAGTTATACCTGAAGTTCAGATTCAGACAGACACCAACAGAAACCATCAACAGAAAATGGAAGCAGTCAAAGTGTTTTAGCATCCTCATTTAATCAAGACGACAATGACCTATTGTTGTTCTTCTATATATCTTGCATTATATACTCCTGTAGTACCTGAACATTATATAAATGCCACTGAATTCATCAGACGTGCTTAAAGTACTGTGTAAAGCTGTTTTTTTTTTTTACATCAAAAATTCCAGATGTATTTTTTTAAATCAAGTCAGTTAAAAGTCCAGTTAACTTGATTCACAGTGAGGTCGCATACAGTTATGCCAGTATACTTGAGGGAAAAGTTACTACAGTGTACGGACATATATGAGCAACGGGATATTAGAAGAAAGAAGAGTATGAGCGTATCCTCAACCAACAATAATTCTGAGCATTCTTTATCATGAAACCACAGTCTCAGGTGGCTGGATTACTGGACCTTGTCCTAATCCATAAACCAAAGTAATTCAGACTTTCCTGCAGAGACTTGCTCACTCATCAGTGTGTTAAAATCACCAGCCTGACTGACATTCCTGCCTTTCCTCCAGGTAAGACAGACAGTACCACAGCTCTCCCTTGGACAACCAAATCTGGAGGAATCTATTCTGTATCAGTCAACTATCCTCTTGTAGAACCAGTGTGACAATTCCCACTCTCCATCTGCCATGTTCACCTAGCTATACACAGTCTAGTTTTCTCAAGGTCACAAAACTCAACAAAAAAATTTAAACCACTCAGTGAAAGGCAAGTATTACATGACAGGGACTTTCTAGATGTGGGTTAATTTGTGGGTTAATTTGCTTCAGAGACCGCCACAAATACTCTCTCTTATTCAATTTCCCTAACTGCAACATATTTATAATCCTAGCACATGCACTTCTGAGAAAAATACTCCTAAGTTTTGCAACCAAGCCATTCGGCTATGTATCTGAAGTGTGGTAGCTCACACTGAACAAAATGGCAAGGAGTCTGAGTGAACAGAAAGCCAAGAGACAGAATGTGCAATAATATATTTGAGCATCAGGGATCAGATGCCTGACAGTGACATGGCAAAGAATTGGAAACAAGTTTTCCTGTGGGTCCTGGCATTTTCCAGACATAAAGGTGACATATACTCAGTCTAGGCTTGGGAGCATGGATTTATATAGTGCAGACAAACACATCTGCTGCATGTGTAGTCCTCTAGCTTTGGATTAAAGATTAGAGAAAAAGAAAATAAATTAAAAAAAATGAGAGAAAAATTTGTTGTGCCTGGATGGTTCTTTTAACAAAAGATTTTTTTCCCACTGGAGACTATTGAGAGATCCTGAACTTGTCCTAAAACTTAGACTTTTCCCAGGTAGTGTGTATTGGAAATGAATCACCTACAAGGAATGTCAATGAAAGTAGAAGATGAATAAACATTCTCCTTCACCACATCCACGAGGACTGAATGAAGATTGTTTGGTGTTAATGTAAAATAGAGAAAAACACTCTTCCACAGCAAAGTGCACAGCTCAGGAAAGCAAATGAACACTGTTTTCCTCATTTTCCTGTGATGAGAATGAAGAAAGTTTACCTTCTATGTCCCATGTCTCTTGTGACAGCCTGCATGCTCTCCCATGTTGTCCAGTGTTTTATGATCTATTAAACTAAAATAGCTTAAGTTTCATTAAAATATAAGCAAGCACCTTTAACATTCAAGTGGAGGAAACTCAAAAGGAGTAGACAACACACAATAGAAACAAAAAGAGTTTATAGTTCAGTCTCCCACTCCCCACTCTGTCTTTGCAGGGAAGGTTGTTGATATTAGGGGTTTTGGCTAATACGCTGGTTGTCTGAGTTACACAAAATTCAATAATTCCCTCCTGGACCTTAGGAGATTTTTTTTGTGTGTGTGTGTGTGTCATACCCAAGGCACAGCTCACTGCTCCCTCCTTTTCTCAGTTGCTTTGCTACCTGGGCTGCAGGTTTATAATTCCTTGCTATGACTCTGTCTCTTACCTGCTTGCCAAGATAAAGAGCCCCAAGTCTTCTTCCAGGGCATCTTCAGTAACTTCATGGGGAAGGGACAATCTGCCTCCCCAACATCCAGAAGTTCCATCTGACCACTCATTTTCTCCTTAAAGTAACGAAATATATCACTGAGAACAAACCTATAAAATATATCCAGTAAGTTTTGTGAAAAACAGCTTAACAGTCTTCAGTCTTCAAATATTTCACACAAATATTCTCAATTAATATTAATAGTGGACATGAATCTGAAGAAAGTATCTGCACAAGAACATCTCCATAATTTATACAAGCTAAAACACCATTACACTTAGTGCTAGCCCTTTTCCATCTACTGAATGTATGAAGCCAAATGTCCCCAGGCTTCAGGAAAGTTTGCATTTGTAGCTGAACTTTATGGCTTGTATCCAGCTCTGATTAGCAGCCAGACTTTCTGTGTTGGCCCCTCACAGATGATGTGTTGCAAAAGCGTCATTGAGATATTGCTTCTTCCTCACTTTCTCCAAGTATTTTTGGTTCAGCCTTTATATGTCATCACAGCTGGCCACTTTCCTTATAGTTTTGGAGGCAGATATACCTTGGAGGCAGATGTACGTTCAGATTGCTTGGCAGCAGAGGATGTATTGCTGGAGCCAGGAGAACAAGATTAGAAGGTGAGATAAACATATGTTTTTATCTCTCAAATAAAGATTGGCTTCTGTAGTACCTTAACTGTGAAACTCTGGAGCCTCCACAGAGCCTTGGAGCTATGAATTTATAGTAAAGGGAGTCCTTTTTTTCTCAAGTTAAAACACCAGTTACTTTCTACCTTTTTTAGTACTTATTCTAAATCAAACTGAAATGTGAAACTTATTTTTATCACTCAACACAAAGAATGTTTGGGAGATGTTTCAGATAGGAATTTTGATCAGTGGTTACTGACCAATAATGGGGAAAGTGGAAAGTAGTCCAGGGATTGTGTAGCAATAGTGTAGAGAATTCCTAGGGAGCAAATAGCAACAGTAGAGGCTTTAGTTCAGAGTTATTTTTCCACAAAACTCTGTGATTTCAGAAACAGACTCTTGACATTAGCACTCTGCAGAAGTCAACATGCAGCTTTAATCTTGTTATATTTGTGTGTCTCTGTTTAAAATAAAAGTAGAATGCCATGTTTTAAGATGTTTAAGTGGGAACTACAATGTATATATGCTATGCAACTTGTGTATTATGCATAGTTCTTTGCATCTGTTTCCTAACAGACACATATATGCATTTGCCTTTGTAGTCAAGGTGATGAAACACTTTTTTCTTTACACAACTTCTTTCTACAATACTAAAAATACTAGATTTAAAGCACACATTGGTCACTTGGCATGCATAGATAACGCATGTATTTTGACCCACTTCTAAAGCAGCATGCTGCATTCTTTTTCTTCTTAACATATTTTCTCCTATAAAAGTGCTGTTTTGCTCCTATTTGGAATCAAATGAGCTTTTGAAGCCCCAAATATATCTTTGAAAACAAATTTAAAAGGTTTTTATGCTTCAGAATAGTACATTGTTAAAATTGCTGTGGTTATACACTAACACTAAAATGTTAGTATAGGTAACACAATGAAAATCAAAACAGGAACAGTCAGTTCAATGAGCATACAAAACGCTTCATGTTCAGTCTGCAGGTAAACAAATCAATAAAGAGTGATAATGCTTTTTGATCCCAATCCATCAATGTATATTAATGCACATTTTTAGTGTTAATTATGATTTGACTGATTTTCATTGACCTATTCTAAATTTGTAGTACATCACAAGACTGGTCTCTTAATGAGTGAACTTCCTACTTTACAGGACAGATAGAAGTACAAGGATTTGCAAATATTGTCTTCTTAGCATAGGCGCAAAAGAGAGAGACAGAGAAGGAAAATGGATGAGCAATGCCATTTCAGAAAGCTATCACACTTACAAATTTTAGTCCATCTTTCACTTAAAGCTTACAAAACTGTTTTGATCTGGTGCAGTAAATACTAGAAAAGATAGATCATGTCTCTTTGCTGTTTTCTTTTAATGATAGAGATTACTGGAATAGCTGTGTGGCTATCATTCAAAATGTGAAATGTTCAAGTAAAACACAGTCCTCTCTACAATTAATGATTTAGTAGCCAAGCTGTAGGGTACCTTTTGAAAAATATCTCCTGAGAATGCTTACCTACAAAGTTATGAAACTGTGAATGGCATATCAGTTTCTATAGATTTCTCTCATGCACTTTAGAAAGAAAGGAAATAAGTGTCTGGTGCTTGTGTATTATAACATTGACCAACTTTAGCTTTGCAAGGAGAAGTGCAAAACCACCAGCGTAGTGCATGTGTTCAATAGGAATTTTGAAAATTATAACATAAAATAAAATAAATCCTCTTATATGAGTTAGGCATAATGTTATCTAATACGTTTAAGTAAGAGCTCTAAAACCAGAATATATGAACAACAAAGCTGGTGTAGATAAAAGGTCCATCTAACTGTCTAATATCCTCTCTCCAGCAGTGGTCAAAGGTACATGTCCATAGAACAGAGGAAGGTTGTGGTGACATTTCCTTTGAATATCATCCAACAATTTTGTTACTTAGAGACTCCAAATTATTAAATAACTTGGTGGATATTATCTTCCATGAATATGTTCAATCTCTCCATGTATTAGTGTAAATTTTCACTATCTGCAATGTCTTGTAATGAGTTATCTACGTGGCTGCAGAACCACCTCTTTTTGTTTGGTTTGAACATGCCTCCTTCGGGTTTGTTTTGATGCATTCTAGTTTTTGAATTGGAAAAGAAAGTTAATGACAGATGCCTATTCACCCTGTCTCTCTCTGATTTGTGATTTTTAAGATCTATGTTTTATCTTCCTTTAGTCATCTGTTTTCCAAGGCACTGAGTGTAGACTGTGCATGTATGTAGACAGCTATTCCTTGTTTGGAGGTTACCCCAGACCGTTGATCAGCCATCTCACACTCCTTAGAGTCTTACCTAGTTTTACTGTAATCTTTTTGAGAGGAGGGAACCAATATTGCAAATAGCACTTCATGTAAAGGTATGCCATAGCTTTATATCCTGACATAATGATGTTCACTCTTCTGTTTAATATTAATTTCCTAACCAATCAGAACATTTAAATTGATTTTTTGATTGCTGTTGAGCCCAGAACTGGCTTTTTTTTTTTTTTTTTTTTTTTTTTCTTAATTATAACCTTAGATCTTATTCCTGAGTGATGATGTTCAGGTTGGAGCCCATCTTTAAATAAGCACAGTTACGGTGTCTTCATACCTGCATTCTTACATATTAATCTGTAAGAACTATTACTAAGTTGGGGATACCTGTGAAAATTATTATGGTGGGTGTTTAGAAACCCTTAGATTAGAGAAGAAATCTATTTTGATCTAGACTCTGCAGTCTTTATGCTGACTCTGCTCCATGTTTGCCACAAATAAGTTCATGTCCCAGGATTTAGAAAAACATATAAGCCTACACAAAATTTTGCTCTGTCATTTGATTCTTGAAGTAGTAGATTGTGCCTTAAGGCTCTGTAGGATGGAGGATTTAATATTTAGGGTTCAGCCTCAAGCATTGGTTTCCATAATAGAACAGCAGGAGGAAAGGACTGCAGGGATAATTGTCATAGCCCAAAGCCAACCAAACTGCAACAGGAGAGGGAAACAAGAGCCGGACAATCCAACAAATAAAATCATAAGCCAACAGCAGGACATCATTATGAAGAGCTGATCCCAGCCAAAACTGGAGCCATTGTATTATCAGCAATCGGAGTTTGGGATTATAGTAAGGGATTGTTTGATTTCTGAGGAAGAAATGATGTAATTGTGAATCACGCACTAAGCTCATGAGGCACTGAGCACTGCAAAGAATTGCAAGAAAAGCCACTTCTCTCTAACTCTGAATAAAAAACTTGATCAGACTTACAAGTAACAACAATAATTTAAAAATTTATATTAAAGAGCATGGTTAAGTTGCAAATTCAAGTAATCAAAAATTTGGTCCAGAAGCATTCAGAGATTTGGCCAGCCTTTTTCTAATCCCTTGTGTGAATACTTTATGAGATGATCATTAATCGCACACTCCCATACTATTTTCCAGACAGAAACCTTGCCTCATTCAAGGGCACAGAATGGGTATACTTAGCAAATCTTCAGAACTGTTTAATATTGCCAAGAAATGTTTTCCCTGATCTCCTTCTATTGCTTGAGGTATCCTGATCAGTCTGGCAAACTTTTTAAAAATCAGACACAGATGAAAAAAACCAACAAAATAAAATACATTAGCTGGAGGTAGGTGACTGGCATGGAAAAGTGTGGTTGAAATGGTTAAAGTTTTACAAACTTATTAACAATTAAAAAAATCTTTTATAATGGACAATAACAACAGTCCTAGTAATAGGTAATGTTAGCAGCCATATCCAAAACAATTTCTCTGTAACCTTCTATTCTGAATCTGTTCTTCTTCTTACAAGCTATCTAATATAAGTTTATTCAAGGACTGCATATATCTCCTATTCCACTTATATTTCTTATACTTTTTAATAAAAATAATATTTAGCATCAGATAATTTAGCATTATAGAATCATAATCACCAACTTCTAAGGATATGTGTTTCTTCCAGTGAAGTGTGTCTGCTTGGTTCATGTAGGTTACCAAATCTGAAATGTGGCCTACCATTGAACAGATCTAGCTGTTTTCTCAGGAGATTATTTCGCTTCTTTGACTCTGTGACGTCTTGATCTGACTGAGACTTCTTAAAGGCAGCATCTGTCTTTCTCATCCATTAGTCAAGACTGCTAAACATGAGCAATCTCCTCCAGGACTAGAAGCAGTGTGACTTTATTCTGTCTGTCTAACAGCAGCTAAACTGGATGTATAGATAGGCATGTAACAATTAAATAGTATAAAGTACCATTAGCTTTGCTCTCCTCTCCCAACCTCTTTTAACCACTCATACTGCCTTCTGAAATAGTAATTGTTTTAAAACTTTTCTTCTTTTTTCCTCCCTTATTTTCCTACATGGAGGAGCATAAGATTAAAAAAGGACAGGGGAAATGTCAGAATGTTTTCTTACTAATGAAAGAAAGTGCCAGGACTGCCTGTAGCACTCATTCTGCTTATCTTAATGTGGGACATTAGGGAATGTGGAAATAGTGTGAGGGCTTCCTTCTGATGAGAATCTGTTAGCATAAAAAATGCAATGCTTCATCTCTGGCTGGGCCAAAAGGTGCTTCATCGTTAATAATTTCAACAATTCCCTCCTGTATTTTTTTTTCCCTTAAGATATTGATATCCTTTATTTTTTCTTTCAAAAACATTAGGGATAATTGTGAAATCTTTGTATTGCCACCAAATATCACCACAGAAAGTTGACCTGCCAGTGTCAATGGACCAACTGACTATTTGTTCTTTTAGTAAATTATCTGAGAATGCATCTCTGCAGAATGAACTTTGCACTTCTTGATTTTTTTGTTACTTCCTTCTTTTAGTCTTTCTTTCTCTTTGGGTGTAGTCCTATGCTGTCATGCAATTCATGGCATTTTATAGGATTAATTGTGCCCATAGCGCTGACCTCGTAAGTGTGATTTTAGAGTGCAGTTAAAATATCCAGTTTAATTCTCACAAACATATATCTTACTCTAATGGGTATCATGTCTGACTTTGCCCTAAGCAATATTTTTGCCTTAAATTTCACTGCTTTACTTAGTGTTTGGCACATGAGTAGAAAGTGATACCTCATGTTTCATTTTATATAGAACGAACTTCCTATTGTTTTTATTCATATCATACTAAACTTGGAAATGTAACTTTTGGAAATGTTCAACTACCAAGTAAGATTTAAATACAGTCTAAATACTCCATACTTCTATGAATGTCTAGCAATGATGTTTAATGGGGCTACATGGAAACTATGCAAAGTCACTAAAATCCCTGGAGGACTTGTTTCGCACAAATTTATTTTTTTCGGACATATTCGTCTGAGCAATACTTTATTTTCACCTTCTGTCTTGACTAGTCTTCAGACAACTTGTCTGTAATACATAGCTGATGAGCTTTGTTCTTTTTTTGTATTTTCAGTCATGTCGACAGTAAAGAAAGCATTGAGTTGATCATTAGAAAATTTTATACCCCAAAATTCCATCTTTTAAACTCCATTTCTTCTTAAAATTTGGTATGGAATCAAATATAAAAATCCTGCGTGCACATTCCCGTTTGAAAAAAAAATGGGATTCAGATGACAGATATTTGGGATGAATAAATATTTTCCATTCTTTACATATTTATTCATGTTTAAAAATCATACTTTTGGCAAATCTACTATAATTTCTTTGAATTGTTCTGATATAGGTTATCTTGTCAAACCAAAGTCACAGCAAACGCTACTAATGGTAAATTCTGACCGTGGAAGCTTAAGGTTTTATCTTTAGTGTTACATTTTTATATCAGTGTGTTTTGTTAAGCAGGTTGGCGCAAAGCACTGTGTGATCTGAACGGAAGTGTACACCTGGAAAGGGGAAACAGCAACAACAGCATGATCCCAAGAAAGCCATCGTGTTTCAGAGGATGTGTTCCTTTCTGGAGATTTATATTTTGCACGCAAACTTTTGCATACTCAAGATGAAGACAAACTGACAGACAGCAATCAAGATGTTCTCTATCATTAAGAATAGACAGGAGGCTAGGGGAAAAAAAACATGATTCCAGGTTTTTGCTGGGGGACACTTTTGTCGACGCTGTTAAAACACATTGTTATTAGTCCCATAGGGTGACAATTAGCTCATCTAACATTCGTCATCTTGTCTAAGTCACTCATTTAGACCTCTTCTTTAAGCAAGGGAGAAAGATAAATGGATGAAACACCTTCCTGTGGTGACCATCTCCCCAGTGACAGCAGGGGAGTGACCTAAGCAGCTGGTTTAGTCTAGACATCTAATTTCTGTAATGCAAATAAATCTGTTACTCCTAGAAATTAAAATAAACTTATCTGGAACCTTGTACCTGGAATTCTTGTGTCACGCTTGGAAATTCAATGTTCCCTATCCCCTAGGACATATTTCTCTAACAACCAAAAATGTCAGAAAAAGACCTCCACGCAATTAGAATCCATATAACTTTAACTACCAAGCTTTTCCACAGACGTTTGTGGAAACACAACCAGCCCAGGGCTGGAAACAGCCCACCTTCTTTGTGTAGAAATGGAGAAAAAACACAAGTGATCACAGCATAAAGGAGTGCAGGAAAACTGTACAGTAGCTTTCAACAGATTGAAACTAAAAAAAAAAAAAAAAAAAATTGCTCAAAAGCTGCTTGCTTTGGCATAAACCCTGTGGGAGTAGCCCCTGCCATGGCTCGTTGTGACAGCTCCAAGGAGTCCAGGAGAGTGTGTGTTGTGGAGCAGTATGCTGGGCCATGTGCATAGTGACCAATAAGCCAACTTGCATATGCTCATCGATGTCATCCCAGGCTCTTGAGTGTCATCCAGCAGTGCAGGTGATGGCAATGTTCTACTTGTCTTTCCCTTCATGTAGCGGGACACTCATCTCATCTTCTTTTCTACCCCTCATGAGTTCTTTGCAGGGTCTCTTGGAGTTTAACTACCTCTGAGATTTCTGTGCCTTTTACAAGGCTGCTTGAAAACAGTTGTGGTTTAGCTTCAGCAACTGGCAGATGACTACATCTTCAAAATAAACTAAACTCTCATCATAAATATGATATTGAGTCAATACTAGAAAATGAAGAAAGTCTAAAGCAAACTTTTTCATTAGAAGAGACAGGATGTGGTTTGAAGCATGGTAATATTAAGAGAGGATTCTCTATAGCTAATAAATTGTTCGGGACAATTTTGCTGGGTGGCAGAAATGCTGTCTTTAGCCATGATTTGGTGCAGGCATTCTTCTCTCTCCTGGCCATTTCTGACTTCTCGTGTCACACATTAACTTTATGCATAAACCTGCTAGGTATTTTCTCCTTAAAATTCATGTTCTGTGGCATACATCCATTCAGTTCCTTCACAGTGATGAGAATGAACAAACACATTTTTATTTTTAATGAAAAGAAAAATAAAATATGTTTAAGGAAATCATGTTTTCTTCCACAAGGGGGGGAAAGGGGGGGAAAGGCTAAAACCTTAAACAGCTCTACAACCTTTACCCCTTTTTTCTCCTCAGATTTTGATGAAAAAAACATGTCTGGAAGAGCTGAGAATGCCATATCAACTTACCTAACTGCTAGTGCATCTAAACATAAGAACTTTCTTCAGCTGTGGTCCATAGTGGAATACCAGAAATGTCCATGTATATACATATGGAAAAAGATTTATATTTAATAAAAACCGTATCAGTAATTATGTATCTATTCATAAAATTAATAAAATATTACACATATATTATACATACATTTATTCATATTCTTTTAGCAATAGAAATGATTTTCAACAGAATGGTACATTGCTTTGTCCTTTGCTTTTCTTCTAACTTCTTCATTCTTTACTTCTAGCTTTGTTTCATAAAGGATACTTCTGTGCCATTTGTTTTTGCCACAGTGCAACAGCAATGCGGTGACTAATGGCCTTTTCAGAGACACTATTAAACACTTTGTTACCTCCAGCAGTTACAATGCCATTGCATGTCATAGCCTGACAACATAGAAAATCCATGTGATGTTTTAGAAAAGAACTCTAGTACTGTTGGCAGGTCTACCATAAAACATCAGGTATCTGTGGCTGGCAATCAATGGATAAGCAGTTTTCTTTATTAACTTGTCTGGGCATGAAAAAGAATTATGAAATACCACAAAAGAAGCTTTGTGAAACATAGGGCACTCTCTGCTGATGTTTCATTTAATTCCAAATAATTTTAAATCACTGTTTTTGCCAGAATAATCTAGAAATTAATTCCATAATGATAGGCTTTTAAAACTAGAAACCCATTTTAGTACTTAAAGAGATTTACTTTCCTCCACACAATAAACAATTTATTCAAATAAAAGAAATTCTTTCTTTTCCCAGCCCTTGTTCTAGCTCTCATTGAGAGAAGAGCTTCTTTTATCTGACTTCATTTGAAGACTGGATAAGACATAGCCAAAATGTAACATCATACTACTGACTTCATGCAATGACATGCCATAAAACCACATTCAGATTGCAAAGTAATCAAAGTCTCACAAATACTTTCACCTATTATTATTGTCTGAATTTTAAAACATGAAAAATCACTTCAAACATCATTAGAGAGTATGCTAAGTTTTAAATGTAAAAATAGAAATAGGAACACACTTTTTGTTACTTATAGAAATGGAATTTTATTAAGTTAACTTCAGGAAGAAAGTGGTTTTGTTGAAGAATTAATCCTCTAAATTCCTAGTCAGGACCTTGGGACAATGAAAAAAAAGTGTTTTCCTGAGTGTCTTGATTCAACATTTTACACATACTGTCAGACAGATTAAATAGGTAGATGATTCAACAGTAATACTAATCAATAAGCTAAGATATAACCTGTATGCACACACAGAGTGGTTACAATCAACAAATCAAAAGAATCAGCTCATCAGCAATGGGGTTTAGCTTATTAAATTTAGCCCACAATTTGGTGGGGCACTATCTTTCCCCTGTGTGAAAGGAGTGCAATGTTTGATCCTGCCAGCTCTTGCATCTGCTACCTGGACAAGGAGACTGCATGAGGAAAGCCAGTCTGTACGACAGGGAACGGCTGTCCTGGTTTGGATGCTTAAACAGTTTTTTTCCAAAAGCAGAAAATTGGAATCGCCAGTGCACTGGATGTTTGGTATGTTTGTGAAAGATATCCACTTCACAGAACGAGGTACAAAGAGCAGGTCCTCTGTCCCCAGTCCCTTCCTCTTTGTGCAGGATCGGATTCAAGCCTGGTCTGTGAGATTCCATTTAGGAAGAGCAAACTACTAGTCTGACATATAAATAAATTAATTTGTTAATTAATAACACAAAGCAATAGATTATCTATCTCTTTCCAGTCCTTCAAGCACCTAGTGTTCTCATCCCTCCAAAATTTTCAATCCAATGGATGTAGATTATAAAAATAAAAAAGCCATAGGGTCTGATTTCCCAAGATTCATTCAGCAGAGTGAAGAGTGAAATCCTTAATCTATAAAAATTGGTGGTAAAAAACAGAACTCCACTGCCTTCAGTAGGGCCAGGTTCCTTATTAATCATTTAGCAAACCAGTGATTATTTCAGCTCATCTCCTATTGAAGACACTTGGGAGCCAAATCATACCCCCCATCCTCCTCTTCTTTGCATTTCCCTAGTTTAACACAATGATTTAATGTAATGAAAAGACTTTATTTTACCTACCAGAGATTCTGAGTGAGTATAATATGTTGCATAAAAATGAGCTTGTCACTTTTTTGTCCTTTCTTTTAAAAAATATTTGTTTAATTTCCTTTGAAATAATATTTTTTCTAAGATTTTTGAATATTTATTCTAGATATTTCCAAAAAGCTTTCAGTTCTGAATCATACAAATCTATTTTTCATTGTTATATTCATTAAACAACTTTGCCTAGCTACCAGCTGCTACACAGCACAGCTGTCAATATGGCCAACAGCCTTTTTCAAGACCATTAAAATAAAAGAGCACCTATTTTCTGCTACAAGCTACCACCTTTCACCCAAGATGATGCACAAAATGGAAGTGGAGTACCATTTACAGGATTAATATTATCCAGTGTTTACAGCTAATGGATTTGTGTTATTGCTTCATTTTACAAGGCCTCTTCTTGTCTTTTAATTTATCCTCAGGTCTGCTGCTTTATTTTTGTTCCATCACCCTCATAAAAGCCATTATCTTTCCATTAGCAAACCTGTTAAATAACGCTTCATATGCTCTTTGATCTGTCCAGCAGCCGCTTGCATTCTTAGCTGTGAGTTTTACAATTACACTCAAGAATTTTAAAATATGAGTTTTCTGAGAGCTACTTCACGCACTGTGGTACATTTAATTAAAATAGGATGGAAGAAAGGTTTGCAACCATATTGCTGCTCCGGCTGCCATAACAACTCCTGGTTTCATTCTCTTCTATGCAAATTAGGTCACAGAAAATTATGGCAGTGAAAATGCTTTAAAACTTTTTTACATAATAGAGGACCAAACAAATTTCTCTATATCTTTAGACTTTTGGAAATAATTGTGCTTTATTTTTTGCTTTTCGTGGATTATCTGAAAAACTTGTAAGGTGTGTAAGTCTCTCCATATCCCATATTTTGAAATTTCTTTCTTAGTGAGTGTGCATTTGCTGCATATCACAAGTCATCTGCTTTTTATTTAGCCCTCTTATTTCAATACTATTCCTACTAGCAAATATAGAGTGTAACTATTCTTAAGGTATGTTTAATCTGTATCTATTCTGTGACCATGGTATTGCTTAATCGTATCCAACCAGGGCTAGCTACCCTGGGTGCCAGTAGCAGTATACTTACAAGGATATAGAACTTAGTGTTAAAAAGTATCTGATTACTTATGGCTCCTCCTAAGAGTGGGCTGTTGGCCAGTGGACCATTTAAAGCTAGTTTGTTTTTCTCTGCTAGATCATCCATTGATTACTTTAAGACACTGCTTTCAGCAGAGTAAATATGAGAAAACTATCCTTAAGCACAACTTGTGCAATAAAACATATCATCAGTATTGCCCTAGCCCTGAAGAGTCTCCTGGGCCATGAGATATACTACTGAAAAAAATCACCTTTGTTTTCTGTGACTCATCTCAGATGTCAATACATCTCATTTTCTATGGTAGTCCCTAAGGAGATCACACTGTGAATGTGTCCTGTGCAGAGATTTAGTGACACAGTGCATCAGAGAACATGTACTGGTTCTCTTTCATGCCATCCTCAGTGGAATTGTATTATCTTTTTCAGTCAACTTCTGTTTCTAATAAAAAAGCACATTTTTAGTAACATAGCTTATTTGGATCCCTAGTGTTCAGAGGATTTTTAAGAGAACACCTAGAAATCATTCCTCTGATGAGCATATAATGATCCTTCTTTTGCATATATCTATACAGACATTTTGAATTGAATTTTGATTGCTGTCGCTCAGCCTGAGTGACAAAAGTTAGAATTATATCCATGAAGAGGCATTAGTCTCAACTGGGAATAGTATCCTGCGGTGCTGTCTAGCTACAAGCAGTCCACATACATTTATAGAGAAAGTAGAAGAAAGAAAAAGAAAAGTTGTAAAGATCTGTGTTCATGATTGTGGATAGATGATAAGGGACTGCAAAGTATAGAGGAGATCTAAAGACACTTGCAGAAGCACAGGAAAGCAAGCTGCACCACGTGGAAGTCTGGCAGAAGATTGCAATAGACTGTCATTAGGGAGAAGGATGCTGGCAAATATGACCTACAGACCATCATTAGCTTGATTTTCACAATTGGTACCTGTAGATATAGCTTGTTGCACCTATTCTTTCAGACCATTTATTCATAGTACTGTAAGTTTCAAGATGTTTTGCTGAAAAATAGCATGATATTAATCCTCTTTCATAGTTTTTTTTCCCAAAATACCTGCCCTTATTTTATGTTGCTGCATTTAAATACATTATATAATAATTTTTGATCATGTGGCTATTTCCTGTGTGATCCACTGCCTATTTTGTGTGTGTTTGGTGCTCTGTTTTCTCACGTATGGATGTAAAAAGGAAAATTACTGATGTTACAAGACTCCTGTGTGAGTTCTCTCTTTAGCCATATGCAAGCATTTCTTCTTTTCAAAGCTCCTCTACTCTGAGCATATTTAGTAATAAAAGCAGGCTCAGAGCCAAGAATAAAAAAATGATCAGTGACTTTTGGATCAAAAAATATCCCAGTCCCGTGTCTATGTCAATGTGCCATAGCTGCAGGTAAATGAACTTGCATATTAAAGTAGTCTGTTTACCATTGACTTCATTATGTCTTTCATTATATGCCCTTAATGGCAACAGCTTTCTGGGTCCATATATTTCACTGTTTCTAAAAGAAATACCACTTTGCTGCTGCCAAACCAGCAGAAATCATATCAGTCACATTCAGTGAACCTCTAACTGTTAAGAAATGTTGACAGTAGCATACGTGACTTTAACCACTTGACAGAGCTCTCTGTAATTGATAGTAGTAGTGCAGGCCACTAAGACTGAACAATGTGACACCTGAATAATAAGTATTTAGAATCTGTTAGCGACCTTTTCTGACCAGGGGATCATTGCTTTTTTGAGATAAAGGTGCAGAAAAAATGTTTATAAACTGAATGGACTGCAATCTTTCTGTCATTTCATTTCACCATTAGCTCCATTTACCCGTGGAGTTACAGTACCATAATCTAATTCATGTGGGAGCTGCTGATACAAAACTTACTTTCTCCTTCTCCTTCTCCTTCTCCTTCTCCTTCTCCTTCTCCTTCTCCTTCTTCTTCTTATTCTTCTTCTTCTTCTTTTGAGGAAGTATTTATTGCCAAATAAACAAATCCCGCATTCTGCTCAAGAACAGCAAGTCTTTGGAGTTGCTCAGTTTTGCAGCAGTCTTCTGCAGTCTTTCTCAGCTTCCCCTGTTTCAAAATTAGCGCAAAATTAATCTCTATCTTGCTTGTCTTTTCCATCCCTTCAAACTCTTGCCCTTTGAAATGTCTACACGCTGTGGGCACGTTCACCATTAAAGGGCTGTATTTGTTGTCTTCCTCTCAGAAAATCAATGCTTTCTCTTGCCAGTCTTGACCTAGCTTCCTCTGAGATCAGTAGGAGCTGTTTCAGATCCCCCTGTGGAAAGTGTCAATGAAATTCTACATTATGTTTTGGTGGGGGCGTACTGCAGATTTAGAACCACAGGCGTTTTAAGTCACTTCTTAACCTTCCCAGTTCTGTGCCGGTTCACAACCTCAAAATAACTTGTATTTGAGACATTCTTTTGGCAGCTTTTTGGCTCTTCTCAAAGGAGGTCTTCTCTTCTCCAGACCTCTGTCACAGACCTGTCTTTGATACAGCTTTCCCAGTTCCACTCACAAGGTAAACTCAATTTCTGAGCTATATCACACAGCCCTAAAGGTTTTCTATTGATATTATTGTTCTAATGGTGGTGTACTTTTTATCTGAGGCAAAGAGGCAAGAGTATGTAAGAAGCAGCCCTCCACATTTCTTATCTAGGCATTGATTTTAATTTCTTCAAAGTAAAATCTTACATTTTTTTTTGTTTAAACTGAATTATATATTCTTCTTAGTGTTTAGCATAGACATGTTGTCCTTGGAGAGTGGAATATTGTATTTATTACCAAAACTTTGAGAGGTAAGTGATATTATCAGTCAAAAGACAAGAACGAAAATCTCTTGCTGTTTAAAAAGCATCTTATGGTGCATGTTAACTTAAGTCTGATCAACAGAAAAAAAGTTATACTATTCTGTCCTCTTGGCATCAAGTATAAAGGCAGGTTTTAGTTGCTTGCAAAAGAAAAGAGACCCTTCTTTTACTTCCACTTTTCTGTCAAATATTTTTGGATTCATTTCAGGAATGAGGTTGCAGGCCCAATCCTGCATGCTGTTTGCTTTCTGAAGCCAGTTTGGCCTGTCAGTTCTGCACTGAATGCTGGATCAAGTAGTAAATCAACCTGTTTACTGATGTCTGTCCTAGGACGTTTTAAGAAATTTATTGATGAATTAGGTTAAATATTGCTTTGGTAGTTATTCACTGCCTCCAACTCTGGAATTATTAAATTTTTTAATAGTTGTGTTTATCATACTGTAATATCTAGGAAAATATTCTATATATTTCCTAGAAGCCTCTCAGACTGATCATAAAGAAATAATCAGAGACATTCTTATTTAGATATCCATCCGACACTTATATTTGTTACTTTATTAATACTCTCAGAGTTCTCACTAGAAAAACGTCCTTATCTTTGCAGGATTTCATGAGCTGTATGTGCTGCTCTCAATCTTATACAAAAATAATTTAAAAGTTAAATGAGAAGACAAAAGAGAGGCGCTTGTAATGCATTTTTACTCTGTTCAGAACTGAAAACATGATGAGTTTCTATTATATATGGAACAATTAAAAAGAGATTTACATCCCCATGAATGTTTAATATATATATATATATAAATGAAAATGGAGACTTGTACTACTCAACAGAAGCTGTTACTGTGCAACTTAAAGCCTATTTCATCACTATATTTAAAAGAAAGCAGGCTCAAGACTGAGATTTCCAAGTGAACATCATCAGGACGGGAGATGAGATCAAATGAACAGTTATTGTGGCTCTAAGCAAGAAGTATAGTAAGTCAGTGCTGGCCATAGCAGAGAAAGCAAAAAGTCCCCTGCTTTTAGGGAGATGTACTACACTTTCTCCCAAGCACTTTACCCTTTGTGATTTGATGCTCCACTGTAGTGTTTCAGACGGACAGTAAAAAGTGGGGTAATTTGATATGCTCAGTTAGGGAAGGAGTCTTCATTCTTTGCATGGTATAAAATAAATGATGGGCTTAGAGATCTAGTGCTAAATATCCTCTGTACCCATGGTTGTCTCTCCTGTGTGTACAGACAAAGGAGGGACTGGATAACTACATCAAGTTTGATTAGTGACAGATATGCTGGCTGAAGGAAGCATTATAGTCCCTGCATATGCCAAATAATACCTGTGGTACATGACTGGATAAAGGACAATACTCTTTCAACATCAGTAAAACCCTGAGGAGGAGCTGTGTAAGACTTGGACTGTGCTTTACTATAACTTCATCTCCACCACATTAGAGACTATTGTAGATATTGAGTACCTCAAGGCTAAGTCAATCTCGGTTGAGACAAACTATGCAATAAATACACAGTTGGCTTCTCATAATCATTACTGTTGAAAGTATTTATTAGAGGTTCCTGCTGAAACAGCAGAGAAATAAAACCACAAGGAGAATGGTTTAAGTACTGTCCAGAATTGTCCATGTTGCAAGAGCAGGAATAAGCATACTTAGTTCTGAGACACATGTGCTTTCCATGTGCTTTCCTGTCTCTTAGTCCAGATGTAGCTTGGGCTTTCTGTTTACAGCTAGCTAAGTTTAGGTTATGGCTGATGAACTGGACTGTAGCATGCTTGGTCACTTTGCCTAATGTGTCTATACCATATAAAAGAAAATTTATCTAATACTAAATCATGTAAAGAAGAGAAACTGCAGATGAATGGTGTCAAGTGAAGAACACAGGCATGGATTCAGAACTGGATTCCTTTCAGAGATACCTCAGACTTCCATTCAATAAGTGGAAATTAGCAATCCTGTAAAACTGATAAAGAAAGTGGGCTAATGAAGCAGAAGTAAAGAGGAAGTATCCAGCCAGACACTAAGAAGTATGAATCTATAAGGCACTCTGATGAACTAAAAGTGCAATTTCATGACATAGTTAATCTTATTGCAGGCAGGCATTCAAAAAAGGCAATTTCAGCTCCACGCTCCCATGACTCCCTTTGCATGAGCTCCTGTATTTGCTCATCCTATAACAAGGTGGTTCAGGGATGTAAACGAGAAGAAAAGTAACCTTAGAGATGACTTCACTCCAGGTTTAGTTTCTTGAAATAGCTCATCTCAAGATCAAAAAGTGTCAGTGATGGTATAATAGAGGGTGAGGGTTCCTACAGCCAGTTGCTGGAGATGGTTGTGGTGAGTCACATCACTTGTTTAAGCAGTAGTGAGCTACTAGCTCTGCTCAGCTGTACTATCAAAACTGCACTTTATGTATTCTTTATGTTATCTCCAGTATATCCCCAGTGTTATTCTTTGAATCAAGGTTTATTAATACATTTAGAAAAGGAAGAACTATTTTTTATTCTCCTTGGTTCCTAGCATAATAAATTATTCAATGACAGGAAAAAAGAAAGAAAGAAAGAAAAGATCACAGAGTATTCTGTTACTGCTGTTCAGCTCACTGCAGGACACAGGAAAAAGTAGAGAGAAGATGACACCCTTCAGGAGGAGAAATGGTTTCTGTGAACTTGAGCAATTCTATGTACAATTTATACATTCCTCCTTTAGTATCTCTATAGAGCTTTTTTCTTCTCCACATTCGAAAGAATCTTGTTCCTGTTTTTCACAGCAGGCCTACACAGTCCCTCCTGCTGTCTGCGAAGAGCTACCAAATTGGACATATTACATTGTTCCTCTATGCAGAATGACATGCAATCAGTAAAAACTCCTTTTGTTTATACTGTTAATAACAGATGCTGCTCTGCGATATCACACATGCTGTTTAATATTATCAAAACAATTATTCATTTATTCATCTTTGTGCAGTGTGTACAGATCTTGCAGACACAGCCTTCATGAATGCATAAACAGAAATGCATGTCATATATAATAAATCACCCTCTGCAGTCCCATCATCATTTCTAAACTTATATCCAAAATTCTGATGATAACTTTATTTCTGACAAATTGACAAGGGGTTGATAGAAAAAACTTTGGGCATGGGAAAGCTACTGAAGGCCCCTTTCTATATAGAGTCACTGTACATGCACAAAAGGAAGCAAGATTTGCTTTGACAGGGTCCAGAGCCAAGCATGCCAGTATTAGTTTATACTTCTTCCCTTTATTCCCTCTACCCGCCTCCAAAGGAAAAACACAAGGAAGAAAAACAGTTCAAGAGTAGGTGTGATTTCTTTTGATTGAATTAACAAGGGTTCATTTTAATCGAATTAACTAGTGGGATAACAGCATGACTGAATTTTAAAGTATAATTAAAGGATTCATCTTCTGCTTAATGACAATGGGATATAAAATTACCTCAGAACAGACACTACACAAGTTGCCTATTTTTTCCATTATATATGTGCATTTTTAGGTAACGTAGCTGTTAAAACCTTCTATATGTGGCACAATTTAGAACAAAAGTTCTCTGTTTAAAGAAAAACGATTTATGCTCTTTTAACCTTAAAATGTTTGTAAGCTTTATGATGACATCTCATTATTTGTTCTGGTTAAGATGTAGGACATTTTGGTATTTTTATTAAAATAACCAACATACTAAGGCATAGTTTATTTTTCAAATCAGAATAATCCTTTCGCATATATGAAGGCCCAATTCCAGGCTCCCCTGTAAAAGAGAGACGTGGAAATACTGGAGAAAGTCAGCATCGGGATATGAAGATGATTAGAGGACTGGAGCATCTCCCTTAGGAACAGCTGCGAGAGCTGCGCCTTTTTAGCCTGGAGAAGAGAAGACTGAGGGGAGATCTTATCAATGTCTACAAATACCTTAAGGGAGGGTGTCAAGAGGATGAGGTCAGACTCTTTTCAGTGATGCCAATCGACAGAACAAGAGGCAATGGGCAAAAAATGAACCACAGAAAGTTCTGCCTAAATATGAGGAGGAATTTCTTTACTTTGAGAGTGATAGAGCACTGGCACAGGTTGCCTGGAGAGACTGTGGAGTTTCCTTCTCTGGAGATATTCAAAACCCGCTTGGACATGATCCGGTGCAACGTGCTCTAGGTGACCCTGCCTGAGGAGTGAGGTTGGACTAGATGATCTCCAGAGGTCCCTTCCAGCCTCAGCCATTCTGTGATTCTGTGTGATTCTGTAACCTTTCTGAAGTATTCTGTTTTTACTCCTCGTACTATTAAGTTAAATAGAATGATTGTATTTCCTTCATTTCCCTGGCAAAAATAATTTTGTTTCTATTTTCTCTTCTTTCAGTAGTACCTCTACTGGAAAAATGAGACAAACTATTATCCAAACAAGCTTATAGTATTCACATAAAACCTCAAGAAAGAAATTCATCCATGAACTAAATGGTATGAAGGGAATGGAATAAGCTACGGATACCTTTTTTTCCCTGCAAATCTGAAGACAATTGCTTTTCCTAGAAGAAGCATATTCAGAAGATAATTATCAACTACTTGATACTATCTTATAGACCTGGAATGTAACAGTCTGTAGTTATTGCTGATTTTCATAAGTAGGCGACCTAGCACTAGGAATGTAGAGGTGACTAAGTGTCAGGAAGTTTCTGTCTTCTGGTTGCTCTCCTTTGAGTATGGCCAACAGAATCTCTCTGGAATATATTATTGAAATTAATGATTTGACTGAGGTTTGGCTTTCAGTCATTTCCTTTATTGTTTTCCTTATGAATGTTTTTTCTTCACTGTGATCTTGTCCACTCCTGCTGGGAATGTTGGGCCCTCTTGGCCCAGGCAACTGAATCAAAACTCAAATATTTCACAGAAAGTAAACCTGAAATGTAAGAGTCAATAGTGCTTCACCAGTATTATTATTACATAATTCACTATCTGTTCATCCAAATACAGAAGTGTTCTAAGTTTCAAGTGTCAAAGACATCCTGAGGCAAGAACCCCCACAAAGTAATTGCAAGCTGGGTAGAAATTATGCTTACTCCTTTCAGTTAATTGAATGGCTATTTCTTGTAAAGTCTACTGTCTCCATTCATTCCATTTTTAATATACTTTTATTGTATTCTCTTTAGTAATCTAAGTTAATAATCTTTTACTCTTTCTTTAAAGTAGAGATCTTTTTCCATGTCAATAAATGTTCTTATCTATCTATTTCATCTTCTATATTCTATCTGTTCTATCTTCACTCAACCTATTTTCACAGTTTTTCCCTGATAAGCTAGTTTTAGGCAATATATTTTGTGAGTGCATCAATGACTATATAAAAGGCTTTTTTTAAATTAGTTTTTTGTATTCCTTACCATCATTGCTTACATCCCTTAGGGACTTACTTGCTTCCTCGGAATACAGGTGCACACTGAGCAGAAGTCCACAGCAAACCGTTCTTAGTGTTTCCCTGCTCCCTTTTCCAAGAAAAATCTCTGCATAGGCTGCATTTTAACATCACATATCACTAGTATAGAATACTGATTACCCAGTTGTTGAAGACAAGCTCATGTATGTAACATTATTTGAATAGATACATTTTTCTTCAAGTGGCTCTCCATTTATCAACAGGGACATTGTCTGTCACTGTTTTGACCATTCTTCTAATTTGATTAAGTCCTGTTGAAGAGCCTCACAGGCCTCTCTAGATTCAACTAAAATAATGATGGTTTTTGCTTTTTACACATTTTTCTACTTCATTATTTGCCTTGCTTTTTTTCAGATCATTGAAACGTGTTAAACAATGGTGCTCCTAGAGAACCTTTAGAAACCCATCTGTTCACCTTGCACTATGATGAACATTGACCATGAATACACTGCTGCTGTCTTCTGATTGTTCACTGATGCATGAATGAAGCACTCAGTTACTGAGTCATTTCAAAGAGGTATGCTTTTATTACGTACCAAGAGATATTTTAGGTATTTCAGGTATTAAGTCTTGGGTAGCCTTATAAAAACATCACTGAATACAAAACTGAAAAATTATTTACTCAAAATGAAGTGCACAAATCTCACCCTATTGGACTACTTAGAAAATGACCTGAGTTTACACTGATGGGTTTTCAAAGAAAAAACTAAGCAAATACCTGCTGATGTATCTGTTCACATTGTACTGTGCATTATCATATTCAAAATATAAATGATCTATAATTAGTACTATAAGAGTATAGTAGAAGACTTACTTAAGCTTCAGGGTAAATATCCTGGCAACCAGCCTCCCTGAGTTCTAGGCCACTGCTTGCATATCTGTCAATACCTAAGCCAAATAATACAGTGATAGCACAGACTACAAAAAAGACATGCATTATGTTGCAGTTATTGAGCTGACCAGCAAGGTGCCAACAGATCTCTTCATTCAAACAAACACTGCAAACTCACTGATGCTTACAGTTTTACTGATGGCTTTACAGAATCATTGGCAAATATCACTGTAATGCATACATAATATGTATATTTTTCAGCATATCCTAGGATCCAACTGTGATTCACCTGAAGTCTATAATTAACCCTGTATTGTCTTAGTTGGATGCAGCTTATCTCACCGTAATGGGTAAAATATCTGCTTTACTAAGGGTCAAAAGTCTGAGCTCTTTAACAGAGTATGAAAGACCTTCCAACAGAAGTGTCGCTGCTGCATGTCAATTTATTAACAGATGTATGAAAGAAGAGGTAGCTGTATTTTAGGCCTGTCAGCTTCAGGACATTTATTTAAGAATCTGGTATTTTACAGTTTTTAATGAACATTGTGTTTACCATTTGGGAATTTTGCGATACTATCCCTAAACTCAGCATTCAAGCTACGTCTGATCCAAGTTTGCTTCAAATTTAAGGACTTGGCTTTTGGGTGCTAAAAGTACTCAGTTCTCCTTAATACTTCAGAGAATTCTCAGTGCTCATTTTTCCCTAATGAGAATGGAAAGAACTTGAAATACTTAGTTCCCCCCGTTTCCTCAGATATAGATCTCTGATTAAATTTGCATTCTACATAACAATTCTATGTAATATGTCTTTTAACAATACATTGAGACAACATATGTCAAATATATTTATTGACAATGATGTGTTAGTTAGCAAAAAAAAATATTGTTGTGATGTATGAGTTAAGAACAGGCTTCAAGCCAGTATTTCAAGGAGAAATAAGCTAAAGAAACAGACAGACATGCAAATTTAAAATAAAGTAATTTCTGGTTTAGGTAAATATCTTCAAATGATAGGGCTGGTTCAGGGGACAGGTTGACTAGAATACATATGGCCACAAAAGATATCTGATAAGACAGACGAGGGGGATATCAGATTTCTGCCTCTGAAAAAATGATTATAATAATAGTGATGCTACTACACATATCCTAAAACTCTGTATGCACAGTACTCTTTAAAAATAGGAAAGTATTATTGTAGCCATACTACAGTCAGAGAAATTGAGTCATAAAGAGGTTAAATAAATATTGCTCAAGGTTGAGCATGAATCCTGTACAGAGCTTAAAAAAAAATAAAGAAAAATGAAGTTCCCTAGACTGTTTGCTGAGGTGAACACCTAGTTTAAGCATATCAGCTGCTGAGCCCTTGCATGGTTTGTACACATCACTGGCTGCTAACACCCCCAGACCTCAGTTTTGAGGAGTTCACACTCTGGTTGGGAAGAGATGGGCTCAAGACGCTGCAGAGAAGTGAAGTGCTTGTTGCTGGCAATGCTGTGGGCACCCACGGTTTGTTCATCCAGAGTTAGGCTCTTGAGAATCAGCCTGACTCAACATTAACCAGGTAAGCATACTGCTGACTTTCCTTCCATCTTAGGGCAGTTTGGAACAAGGATCCTTTCTTTATTTTCTTCTTTTCTTCTTCTTTTCTTCTTCTTCTTCTTCTTCTTCTTCTTCTTCTTTTTTTTCCTGAGAAAGTGACCTCTATGCATTAAAATCTGTGTTAAATAAAGACATGTTAAAAACATACTGACATTTTGAAGGATTGTCCGGTACCAGCTCTTTACCTTGACCTCAGTCAGAAGTACTTTAAGCTGAAAATATTTCGATATTCAATATTTCACTAGGTTTGTGCTGCATCTCCCATCACATCCAGAAGCTTTAGTTCCATTAGTTTCTCACCATCAGCAAATCATAAAGCTTTCCTCGTCAATAAAATATTTTTTTTTAATAAGCCACCTCTTAATGTCCACCTGCATCTTGGCATTTTTCTGTCAAGCACTGATACATATTAAAAATTCACAATCCAAACATCATCTTAGAAAGGATTATGAGATACAAAGTTTTGATCTAGGCATGTATATGAATTTGAAATTTGTCTCATTCTGAAGTTTTAATGTGGACTCTTTTCCAATTAAAATATTAGTGACACTTTATTAAATGACACATTGTATTGCTGTTTGCATAAAAGACTATCCTGCTTGCAGGGAACCAGTTGTTCATTTAATTTTGGTATTACTAAGACTTTTTATCCTGGGACAATGCAAATAGGAGTACAAGGTCAAACCAACTCTAAAACTCTAGTTGCTGTATTTAATTTTACCTCAACTTGTTGACAGCAGCCACTGATAAGGATCTTCCACAAAGCTGACCCTTGTTTGCTGCCGCTACTGGGACATTTCTATTGTAAAGGGACTCTTAGAGCCCAAACCGAAGGTCACAGTTGTTCAGTACACTGCATCCAGTTCCCATAATCAAAAACATTCGTTATACTCTCTGGTTAATGTGCCTGTGGGTTTTTTTTTTTTTTTTTGAGAACTCATTAACTACTATCAAAAGACAATTTTAGAACTACGGGGGAACTGCCTCACTATGTAGATGTGTGGGAATCAACTGTAAAAAGAAAGAAAATAATGAATAATTGTTCTCCAGCAATGAGATTCATATAGCCAAAGCCCTGCCAATGACAGGAGAACTTGCCAAAGCCAGAAAGTTAACAATTGCTTAGTATGTTCTATCTTACGGGCATAATCTTGTAGTTCTTTGAGTTTTCCATATCTGGACCATAGACAGTAACAATTTGTTCATCTCTGGTGTTTCCTTTCGTAATGTTCAAAATTCCTTTTGTAATGTTTGAAAAGCACTCCTAAAGATTAGAAATAATATGAAAAATGAAAAAGACTGACATCGAGAACCATAATATTTAGTTTCTACCAAATTATGGCTGCTGGAAATGTTTGATATGGAATCATGCACTTCTGGTTGGACCACCTTATTCTGCCCAGGGGTCTGCAGGAGAGAAACACTGATATAGCAGTGAAAGTCCCTTAATAAGTATTTTTTTGACAAGTCAGTAGAACTAAAAAAGGACAAATTTTTAAAACTGATCTAAACTTCAAAGCAGAAACTGAAATTGTCGGTGGCTGCCTAATCCTGACCTGCCTAAATTACCTCCTGGGCTAATTGTACTTCCAGGAACATACACAGTTATTGCTGCTGAGTTGTTCTGTGCAGAACTGTTTGTTTTGTGTGTAAGGATTTAGACTACTTCACCTGCAGACCCTATCATTATATTTTCGTTGGTCAGGAAGATTGAGTGATTTTGCCATTTAAAGAGCCATAGACACTGCAAAAGGTCAACGGTAGATGAGGGCTGTAACCTCTGTGAATACATACAACATTTCTTAAATGAAGAGAAAATGGACCTCTGTCTTTGTTGTATCATTTCAGAATAGCCTTGCACAGGACAGGTGGAAAGTTAACAATTCCAGACTGATCAGTCATTTAGACTTTTTTTTTTAACTTTTATTTTTAAACTGAAAGTCAAACACATGATTCTGAGTGATAGCTTTGGTGTTTGGAATGTCCCAAGCATAACCTTGGGAATGTTTTGTCCTGATTACTATCATTTCAGTACGATCATAAGCCTAAGTTGTTACCACTTGGCCCTGTGATACATAAAAATATTTTACTTGGTAACTTTTCCTGTTTATTTGAAAATATATGCAAAAGTCTTTTATTCATGTGGTTAGAGAATTGTATATGCAATACAAGTGAGGAGGCTCATAATTAAAATTGCTTCATGGTTCTGATTTTTTTTTATTCTCTTTGCCAAATCCAAACCACTGAGTTGAGCTGTGAATGTGTGCATGGAACATAATAACAGAGATGCAAAATAAGATTTAAGTTTTCAGTTCTCTCTAGTGAGTATCTTGCCTCTGAAAATGGCCAGTAGTGGATACCAAGACACATGATCTGTTGATTAGAAATGTTTTGCACTTGAGGTCATATTATTCAGGAATTTCCTAAGACTGTACAATTTTGTATCTTTCATTGTTTTAATTTAGCTGGGATAGAACCCTTTTTGGACCAAAAAAAAAAAAAAAAAAAAAAAAAAAAAAAAGAAAGAAAAGAAAAGAAAGAAAGAAAGAATAGAAAATATAACTACAAATCAGATTTGAAACACACTTATACACTTTTGGTAGTCACTCTCCATGAACTTTTGTGCAAGCAAATTTTCACTGATGTGAAATTCAATAGAAAAGTGAATTTGGGGCCAGCAGCTGAAATTTGTTTTCTGATTAACAGAAAATCCTTTTAGGCAGAAAGCAATATGCTTCCTGCTTTTTCAACTCAATCTGTCCATAAAACACTGACCTTTCTCAGCAGCAGATTCTGGTATTCAGCAGTGAGAGAAGCTCCCAATATCAGTAGTCATAGAATGGTAAGGTTGGAAGGGACCTCTGGAGATCATCTAGTCCAACCCCCAGCATAGCCCCGTATGGGGATTGAACCCATGATCTTGGCATTAGCAACACCACGCTCTAACCAACTGAGCTAAACCTGCCCCCCAAAATTTTGACGTTACCTACTGGTGACTGTGTCAGGACCCTTCCTTGGCAGGTGCTCTCAGTTTGGACACATCTTACTGGCATACATTGTTCTCATGCTATGGCTTCTCGTTTATGCCTTGTCTACACTGCTGAAAAGTAATGAAAGAAACACTCCTGTGAATACAGCAAAGAGCATGGTCCACTGAAATTCCTCCTGAACATATCAAAACTCAGACTCTGAGGAAGCTTCTAGGATCTAGACCTTCTCAGTGAGAATTACACACTGCAATGTCATGCCATATTGATTAGATGCTTAGGGTACATTGCCAGACACGAGGAATGTGAGAAAAATAGAAGTCAGACTGTTAAAAAAAATCATATTGTAAGTATACAGCATCTAGCATGGCAATATTTGAACAGTGTGTTGCTATCTACAATCCTGAATGAATTCTGATGCTTCTAACAAGAATCTGCTTATTGCCTACTTTGACAGAATTTCTTATAGCTTCAAGGCAATCAGCAAAGGTTTGTGACAGTAGAGAGACACTGTGAATCTATACACTGCTACACCCCACAAATAGATTTAGTAGGTCAATCAGATTTTGCCAAAAGTACTTGCTAGAGTATTACTAGAGTAATAAGGGATACTTGTCTTTGTGTTGATTTCACAAATCATTATGTGACAAATAATAAGCGTAAAACTGAAGGGTCCCGGTGGCCCACAAGCTGACCATAAGCCAGAAATAAGCCTTCTAGCAAAAAAGGTCAACAGGATCCCGGACTACATTAGGCAGAGAGTTGTCACAAGGTTGAGGGCAGTGGTCCTTCCCCTCTAATCTGCGCTGGTGAAGCCACACCTGGAGTGCTGTTTCCAGTGCTTTGCACCTCAGTACAAGAGACATGTGGAGCAAGTCCAGCAAAGGCCCACAAAAATAATGAAGGGACCAGAGCATCTGTCATACAAGGAGAGGCTGAGAGAGCTGAGACTTCAGCCTGGAGAAGAGAAGGTTCACAAGGGATCTTATCAGTGTGTACAAAAACTTGATGGGGAGAAGTAAACAAGATGGAGCCAGCATCTTCTCAGTGGTGCCCTGTGACAGGATGAAGCAATGGATACATACTGAATCACAGGAAATCCCACCTGATCATAAGAAAAAAAAATTACTACTTGAACACTGAAATAGGTTGCCCAGAGGGATTGTGGAATCTCTATCATTGGACATGGGTTTTGCAGTGATGAATCATGCTTAGAGCAAGGGAGTTGGACTAGACAGTCCCAAAAAGCCCCATCCAATCTCAATTATTCTGTGATTTTGTGAAAACTGTCAGGATAATTTCAGGTAAACATTTCATCTTTAGGTCATGGACATGACATGTATCTGCTTTGGAAGGTAAAAATCAATATAAATTAAACCTGTTATGCAGGAAAAATATTTATTACTTGTTGCATTTGAGTGAATTACAGAATATTCATTTGTATTTTGATCAGCAGAAAGGGAGTAAGAGAGTTCAGTAGCCCAAATTATTTTTGTGTCTATTGATCTTTATTATTCTGTCTAATCATTTAGATCATTTCTAATATCCTTCAATTTTTTTCCTTTTTAAGAATGATTTTTCAACTTTTTCTAGGTCCTGTTAAAACTTGATGTTTATCCTATATCAGTCAGGACAATATTTTCCAGGTGAACTCAAGGGCTGTCTGAATAATTGGACTTCATAGACTTTTAGGAGTTTTAGGAAAACAAGGAAAATAAATGTAGGTACACAGCAAATGTCTTTACAAATTTTCCACTTTAATTTCCACTACCTCTAGGAGTCTGTTGCACTCAGAATTTTACTGTTCTGTTTCAGGGATTTTCAGATCCTCCATCTATCAGGTGTTTACCTTCTAAAGTAAATCATTTCCCCATATTAGTTATATGCTTTTCTTTTTGGGCCACAAGCTTATCTAGTATCATTTTGAATCTTTCAACTGAAAAGCAAAGGATGCTTCTCTGTAATCAGTCAAACACTGCATTGCCAGAACTGTAACTTTTAGTCATTGAGAAGACCAAGAATCTACAGAAAACTTAATTTGGTACAGTGTAGATGTGTAACAATAACAGTCTTTACAATAGCTGAGGGTATGAGAGCATGAGCTGGAGAAAGGAGATAGTCAGGAAGATAAATGTGTATGAATGGTTTATTAACGAAACAAGGCTTCTGGCAGAACTAGAAGATGAGACAGCAGAAAAGAAGGTCTTAGAGAGAAAGCTTAAGGAACATTTACTGCAGACGATAGCTGATAAGAGAGGAAAGTTGCAGAGAATGAGAGAATAGAAAAAGTATAATTTTGATCAATAGTACAGATAGATAACAAAATCTTCAAGATTATTTTTAGTTGAATGAAGATTTCTTTGTATTTTTTTTTCCTGAATGGAAATGATAACGAAGAATAACTTAATTCTCCAGGCTAGGTTTAAAGACAATGTTAAAAACAGACAGTTAATGTGAATTAGTGAAAAAGATTATCAGCTTCTCATTTAATCATGTATTATAACCATGTATACGAGGACAACTTTGAAACCAATGACATTACCATGTACCAGAGACAAGGCAGTTAGGTACATTGTGTTTGACATGTGACATTTATAACGTGACATCACAGCAAAATGTAATCACAAAAGCTTTCCTCAGTGGAGAAGTCAAAATTTCAGTCCTCAGTGAGAACTGTGAATCATACTTGGATAACAGGGTCATAAGCTCCTCTCAATCCACAATGGATATTACATTGAGGCCTGAGTAAATTTTGCATGAAGACCAGGGAAATCCTACAGTATAATGAAACTTAAAGCTAATCATTATGCTGTATAATATCTAGAGGAACAGTATGCTGGAGATAAACTCATTTCTGTACCCTCCTACACTTTCTCTCCTCAGTCCTCATCTTTCATTATCTCTCTTTCACATTTCTCTCTCCTCCATTTCTCCTACCCTCCTTCATCTTACACTTCTGCCCCATGATAAACACTGTTGCTGGATTTATGGGAATTAACTTCTTAAATAGCTTCTCTTGTAGCTACTGGTTGTCCTCCCAGTCCTCCCACCACCTGAGAGGTGTCCGTCAAGATATCACAGAATTCCTTTTGGATTCAATTGGATCTGAAACATTTGCCTTTTCTAATCTCCCTGTACTATGGGAAAATTTGGAAAGTCATTTGGTATTAAAAAAAAAAAAAAAAACATAAACAGAAGAAAACAGCTTTAAATTTTCCTAGCAGGAAAACTATTTCTGATGGCATTGTGAAAATATGCTTATAAATCAAGCTTACTAAAAAAATGAAGTGATTCCTGTTTTTTGGTTCCTTTGAACAAATCCAGTAGCATAGAAGTGACTATTCTGAAAAGTTTCTGAAAAAACTAACTTTCACATGAGGACCTTGGCATAGAAGGAAAAATTATTTTCAGTCACAAACCAGTCCAACTGAGCAGGTTCTACAAGGGTAATATCATCTATTTGGCATATACATGCATATCTGGTGCAATTTGTTTTCTGTCATTATTATAAAGAAAAGAAAAAGAAAAGAACTATGCTTTTTATTTTGAAACAAGATGTGCTAACTAATAGTACCTTCTTTCTGCTTCCCTCTGTTCCATTTCCTTCATCAAAGCACAGATAAGCTATAGAAAGATACATTAGCAGGCAGATACGTGTTTGTGTGTATGGGCATGTCTGTGTGTCTGCCTGTACACATGCTCATATGATCACACAGAGATTGCAGTTGTGATGGTGATGACACAGAAATTAGCCTAGATGGTTCCTGAAATGTTTCAAATGCATTTTAAGTACCTTTAAAAATAAATCAGATGAGAGAGAGGGCAGAGGAAAGGTGAGGGGGTAGCAGAGGCAAGGAAAATAAACAATACTGATGGCAAAAAAAAGCAAAAACAGTCTTGAAAGAAGGTATACGTTCCCTAAGACAGGAATTGTTGATACAGAAAATACAGCACAAAGAAGTACCTATGAAGAAATATAAGCCAATCTCTTCCCTCTATACCACTATCTCTTCCCTCTATGCACACAGATCATCCATTAAGGGTGATGCTCAGCTCCAGGCTTACCGCCATGGCAAGGATCCAATTCCAAGATCCATTAGCACTCTTTACCTCTGGAAGCTCCTTTAGATCAACCACTGCTCATGATAAGGAAATTATACATTAATTTGTCCAATAGAATTTAAAATGAGACACACCAAGATTGCCCTTGGCAACAGACATGAACTGATCGATGCTAACTGCTCCTTAATTTCATTTATTGTTCAGTGTTGTTCCATTTTGTCTTGCAATCCATCGTACTCATAACTAAAAATAAAAGAAAATCACAAGCACTCAGGCATTTCTAATATAAACAAAGCTCTAGGGTGTAATGGATCTACAAGCTAATTTAGAGGCTAACTTGTTCCAAAACAGCTTATAGGAAGAGATTCGTGCCTGCTGTTTTTGTAACTAAGGTGAGGTGAGCAATCACTGTCACTATTTCACATCTGTTTAGCAGATATGATTGAATGACTGAATGGTTGACCCATGTACTCAAAGGAGTACTGTGGGCTTATATTTACTCAGTGTTGGCACTGAATAGTCTAATTTTTGGTGTGGGCAGCTTGGCTTTATTTAATGAAATATGACTGTGAGCAGCTTAGCAAAAAGAGGTTTGTAATGTTATGTCCCAGGAAGACACAAAGGTACTGTTCTGGTATGTTAGAACAACGTTCCTCCTCATACCTGGTAGCCTCCTGCCATGTCCTTCTGCTCAGATGAGTTCTACAGACTGGTAAAAACACTAAGGTAAATCCTAAAAGAAAGCCTAAGTCTCACATACCTGCGTTCCCTGTTGCTTTAAAACTCTTCTGAGTCATTTTCTATGGCATATGGTGGCACCTCTGTTGAAGAAAGAATACAAAGCCCTTCCACAGATAGCAACTGTCTTTTGAGAAGGCTTTTTGTGCTCCACTTACCATCTGCAAAACATGTCTGGGGCTAAAGGCTTCAAGTCTCATATTCTTCTCCTGTTCCTGACAATCAAAATGTTACCACTAATAAAAGATAATTCTAGAAATTCCCTCAGGCAGTAGCAGTTGGTGAGTTTGAGCTGTCTCTTATCCTTTTCCACCTTGCTCTGCTCAGATATCCTGCACACTGCATCCTCCATGCTGGTGACAGCCAAGGTGCAATGTATGGAGGTGCAAGATCTAACATACTGCCAGCAAGGCCCAGAAGAGACCCTGTCAGGCCCATGTCTGAAAATAAAGGGTGATGGAATATAGATCCAAAGATGATTTTATGTAGAAAAAGACAGTTCCTTCTCTTCCTCTGTGAGTCATGGACTATTAAGCTGCAGTATATTGGCCTTTAATTAGCAGGAAGCAGAGCTTTTATAGAAAGTGCAGGAAGGAATGGAACACAAAAAAAGTCTAAGTAAGTTTTTCTCTGCAACTTTTTTCCATTATAAAATCCCTAGAAGAATCACAATTCTAATTTAAATATCTGGTACACTCTGACTGATGCCCCCTGTGAAAGAGGAAAAGTGGTTTTTTAAAAGCTATGTTCATTGGAGAGGTTTTTTATATTTTGCTTTTTAAAACTGTAATTCCGTGTTAGTACTAAAATCACTTTTTTTTTTTTTTTTTTTTTTTTTAATGCCTAAGATCATTTTGGAAAGCATCCCTGCTGAGTCCCTCACAGGCTGCCTACTCCTCTCATGTATAAAGTTCATATCTTTTGTGAAGGCAGTTTTACATTCTGACAGACTGGCCTCCAAGCTGGCACTCTGAACGCTGGTGACCAACATGGGAACTAGAACGTTCCCAGCCGTCTGTGCAGATCTGGTTTACGCAGCCCCTCCTGGGATGCACCAGCCGTGCTTCCAGACATCCTGTTGGAGTGCCACCTTGCAGAGTGCCTGGGGACCACGTTGCTGCTCAGCACCAGGAGAACTCAGCTCAAAATAAAAATGATAACAATGCATTCTTTCCCACCTGGAGCTGCGCGTAGCAGCAACCATGCCATTTTCCTGCCCAGGCAGGCCCCATTAGGACTTTTTAATAAAATTAAACATTTAAAACATTCAAACTGGATATGATTTGTCTTTTGGCCATCTGGAACCACAACCTGTCCAGTTTAGATGCACATTTCCAGAGCATTCTTAGTCCTGCCATTGGCTCTGTGCCTGCCTCACTGATCCCAGTGAGATTTACCATACGCATGGGTTGTTGCTTTTCTCCTTTTTTTAACCCTCCCACTCCTTTCTGCGCTTCTCTCTATGACTAAACGTTTATAGGCTGCGCCATTTGGTCTGACTCTTGACTCACTGTATAATTGCTCCCCAGTCTCCCGTTCATGCCTTTAAAACATTGCTGCTTCAGCCACATTAACACACATATATGTGTACTCGCCTTTAATTTTCCTGCCATGATTATGTATAAAGAACCATTACAATTTGTGCACTGCTGCTGTGCCTGTGCTATTTTCTTTAGATTTGACAATGCCTAACTGAAGTTGTCTTTAAAACTGATCCCAAGCTTAGTTTTGTTATGGGGTTTTATAGCAATAACAAATATTTTACCTGACATTCTTTATCCTTTGAATGTTCTTTAATTTCTATTTCTCCTGAAAACCTTGCACCTTTGATTTAGCAGAATCTACTAATGTAAACCAATAAAATTTTGTCTTATTTTTCTCCCAAATGTAGAGGCATGAAGTGCTAAGTGCAGACATTCCCATACATTTAATCTCAGACTTCAATAGACCGTTTGTTTTTAGATGTTTTATGCTTCTTCTACAGATATTGGAATATGCAGCATGCTGCCAATGTCCTTATTAAAGGCCTATTGGGATTTGGCAATAGTTATATTTTAAAAAGTCTGAAAGGGACTCCAAGAGATAGTTCACCCCTCAAGACAGGATTGGCTATACATAGGCATTATCATTCCTGACAGACGGCTCTGTAACATGTTCCTAAAGACCTCAGTGATGAAGATTCTCCAAGAAAAGTATTCAGTGCTCCATTTTTTCTAAATTTATGAAAATTTAGACTGTTAACCTTTCACCACAATTTATTCCATGGACACGGAATACGCTTTCTTAAACTTTTTATGACAGTCTTCGGTATTTGAAGATTGTTATCACGTCCTCCCTCAGACTTCTCCTGAGATGAAATAAATTTCATCTCTTTTGATGATTCCTCATAGATCATTTTCTCAGCCTCTGGTCATTTGCATTGCTCTCCTTTAGACTGTCCAGCTCTCTGAGCGCTGTACCCACATATGGGCACCAGCCTCAGGAAGAGGTCTTCCCTTCTGCCAGATGGAAAAGAAAGGATTTGCTCACATAACTCACCAAATATACCTTTATGTGATGCTCACCTTCCCTCACAAATAATGTTACTCACATTTGGCTTGTTATTCACTGCACTTCCCTTTTAATGTTCACCTATAGACTCTTTGCTAAGGAATGCACGTTCCTCTTCCTCTTTTTCAGCCAATATTTTTTACTTAAGCATAGCTCTTTTCGCTTCTCTGTCGTGAATTTTATCTCACCTTTTTTCTGAACTACAGTCAAGATCCTTCTTGATTATTCTGTTCCCCAATCAACATGCAGTCCTTCCCATCTGAGTATCATCTGTAAATTTATAGTGAGCATACATTTTATTCCATCAAAACTGGACCAAGAACAAACCACCTCCATTTCCCACAAACTTCCATTTGACACTGAATCAGTGGCAATTGCTTTCTGCAGATGGTTATCCGGCTAGAGGTTCAGCCACTCTGTAGCAGTGTCTGGCAGAGAGCAGCCAGGGCCGAGGGAGACCTGGCATGGGCTGTGTCCTCACTGATGGGCGCAGTCCCATGAGGCTGAACATAGGGCAGACCTGGGCTGTAACAGGTTCATGACAGCCCCAGCACAGCTGGCAACAAGCCAGATCTGGGGGCTATCCAGGGGCTCCAGCCAGGAGGAAAAGGAGATGGAGCCAGAGACGGGGCTGTGGTCGGTTCTTCTGCGGCATTGATGGCCCTGGGCTGGGCTGAGATGGGGGCTGGGGCTGAGAGTTGGGGGAGGCCCAGGGTGGGAAAGGACTGGGAGGGCTGGAGGTGTCCTCGGGGCCCAGACAGTGTCACCCAGACCATGTTTTGACAACTTGCTTATGAGACTGTTCTGTGAGATGTCAAAAATCCTACCAGAGATGTGATATTTGACATCTACTATTTTTTTCCTGCTTCCCCAAGTCCTGCTGGGGAAGTGATTTTTTAACATATAACCACTGTCAGGCACTGTTTTCTTAATGTCGATGGATTTCCTTCTGCAAACAACACAGGAGCTCAACTCAGTTCTGAAGTGAAGTTGGGGCCTCATGTTACTTTTTGTGGCATTCTTTCTGTTTGTCAGAGAGACAGACACAGTCTAGGTAAAATTCTATTAATTCTGAAAAAAGATAAAATGCCTATGAACAAACAGAATACGTGTAGACTTAATACTCTTTATCAAGCAGTCAGCAGAGGAATACATGTAGACTTAATACTCTTTATCAAACAGTCAGCAGAATTGACCACAATTCATACTTTAGGTAAAAAGTAAATTGATGAGTGGACAAGGGATTTTACTCTCCTTTCTAATTTATCCAATGCATTTGAGTTTGTTACTATGGCAATCCCACCCATGTGATATTTAGTTTTGACTCACAGCTGCTGGAGTCTCTGGCATTGTTCCGTATTTTTTTTTTTTTTTTTTTACTATAATAAAAATGCTCAGACTATAAGCATCCTGCTTGAGGCATAAGCAGCAGCTTGATAAGGAAAAGGTGCCTGCTGCTTAAGCAATATATTTTACTTTTAGGGTGTTTTTTTTTAAGGGAAATGAACTAAATGGCATCTGCCTCATTTTACAATTTTCAACTTAGATTGCACAAAATGCATTAAAAAAATCTAAGCTGCTGCAGTAAAAGTGTATTTGCTTTTTCTTGGATTACAGGCTTTGAGGGTCTTCAAGGATATGCTTTTTCATACAAAATAAATTGAGCAAGCCTATGTTTGAACACATAGAGCCATTCTGTTGTTTGTATGGAGCTCCTAAGGCAATGGGGATTCTGTACCAAAACAGACTGAAAATGATCCTATCACCTGCAGACTGCAGAGTCCACAATGCTTTTCTGCTATTTTTCAGGACTTCTTTAGTCTTACTTTTCAGCCACTTCCTCAAAAAAAAAACCCTGCTTTGGTCTGATGTGTGTGACTACTTGACTGCTCCTTTTTGCCAGCCTTACCCCAGTCTCCACCTAAAGACATCAGAAGGTATTCATTTTTTTCTTTTATCCTGAACCGTAATTCTAACTTTGTTTTAGTTGCATTCCTCCATTCTCTGTTTTATTTCTTTAGGGCATCCTGATCCTGAAATAGTCTAATTAAAAACAGAAGGTGTATTCTTGTGGGAGCAGCAAACTGAGAACCCCCAAGCCAGCCTGCAATACCTTTATATTCTTAGAACGTGCGAAAAAAGTGTTGTAGCATTATGTGGAGAAAGAAGTCTAACATGTCTGTAATAAGCAGTTTAATCTTATTTGGAACCACTAATACAACTTCTGCGTAGCCATATGGATGCTCTGTGCTGTATCACAAGGAAGTGATTTGTTAGCTTCTCTATACACTAATTATTTGAGTATATTTAATCCTAAATGACTTATGTTTTCCAGCTATGGTTTTTGTGTAATTTCTATCCTAAAAATACTGACTTTTTTGAGAGATTGTACTTTATTACTTTAGTTTACTAAAGCTTACTACTACTAAGTGGTACAGACTGGAAGCTCAGCTGAGGGTTCCTGTCTTATAGGTGTACCTTCTGTCGACCTGAAGAAAATTGGCTATAATTTGTCAGTTAATAGATTTTTTAAAAAGGTACTTAATGCACACTTTACAAGTTTGTTAATGTAATCAGTTAGCAGCCTACACATGTTCTGATGGTTTATTGATAGCTTAAAGCATTTTTAAGGAATATGACACATTTTTCTTGTTCTACTTTCAGTAGGGAAATTTTAAAACCAGAAGCAGAAGGGATTGAAGAAAAAAATCCACTTCATCCTACTGGTCCTATTAAAAATTCCACTTGGAAGCTTGTCTTGGTAAACTCACCCAGGAACTAACACACCTTGATAGTTATAACATTTCATAAGTATATATACCTTTTAATCTACATTGCAAAGTGCTATGTGTTGTGAAAAAATTTATTACTAGCTGCATGACCAGGGTGCCAATATCTAGCCACTATATTTGCCATTTATGTGTTTTACCATCTACTTGCTTTCAGGCTGCATGTTGATTCATCAAACCAACATTAATTCAGTGAAAACTCTTCTACTAGGAAAGTGCCAATGACCTGTACTGAAAGAACCTGTCTTTTCCAGCTCTCCTCTCTTACAAAGATGATTCTTTTTTTGTATTATACTTTGTCTCTGGTTCTCATCTTTTGTTTATGGTCAACCTTTTTGCTTTTGATGCAAATCTGCCTTAGCAGTGCACATCTCATGGGGTTAAGAATCCTAATAACGACATAAATTTGTACATTGGTCTGCAGTAATGTAAACCTAAAGTGAAATCCCACTATGTCTAGTTTGTGTTCCAATTTCAAATGCCTCATAAAGCATTTTTTCTTTAGTAGTTGACTAGTAAATCTAAAGCTTCCAGAGAGAAAACTTAATATCTAATTTAGGATCTTAAACTTGGCCACTCAAGATCTATGGCTGAAGTATTTTCTCCATTGACAAACTAAGCAAATGCTCAAGACACATTAGACTTAGTCACAAGTTAAGCATATTAATTAGGTGGGTTTGATTCATTCAAGTATTTCCTTCCACCTTTTCAGTGACTCTGCCATGTTGCCTTCTCAAATGTAGAGCAAAGCTTAATTTAGTAGAAATACTCACTATTATAATAATCTTCTATAGAAATTATAGTCTAAAGTTCTCTTCTCCTTACACATCACTATTCTTTTGACTGACTTAATTGATTGTCTTAATATATATTTCCAGATCTTTTCTCAGAGGATTTCTCTTCGTATCATTTTTTATTTGAAGATATTCTCCACTGAAGAACACGTTTGATTCTCCTTTTTTATAGTGACATCTTCCCAAGGTAACCTGAAAGGGCCTGATTTTCAGCATGAGTCTTGAACTTTTTTCTGAAAGGATTTAGAGTTTAAATTTCTTCAGATTCAACATAAAAAATAAGGCCTCCTGGATCTTTTCTATATACCTTAAATCTAAAACTTCCACTTTTTAAGATCTGCTTAACCTCTTTCTGTTACGCAGTCTATATTTTCTCCAATTTCTAGTTAATATTTTTTCATCTTTGTTCTTCTCATGTCTTCTCATGTCTTCTTTTGGCCTTATTTCCCTTTAAAACTTTTACTACTATCAGTATTTACCTTCTCTATCACTTAACTCATTCCAACTTAAACTTCTCTGCACCTCTTAGTAATGAATTTGACTCATTATCTGTTCCATATAGTCTACAGAAATTGTTAGTTTTAACATGAGAGCAAATATTAGCATGCCCACGATTAGATTATAATTATGGGTGGCAAGATTGCTTTATAAACAGAGCAGAAAAATAGCTGTTTATACTTATAATGGAATATTATCAGATACATTTTGTTATTTTAGAGAACACTTCTCTGAAGTCCCTGGCTTTTGATAGTGCATGGTAATGTTCTGGAGGGTACTAGTGCTCTTTTACTGGTGAGATATTACTTTAAGTACCTATCAGTTTAGTACATTTACATTCCCATATTTCTTTATAATATTTAACTATATCTGTCAAGTTTTTTTTTTTGGGGGGGGGGAAGTTGAAGAGTAATAGTGACTTATAAATGACTACTTAAATTATGGGATTTAGCAGTCTAAATACAAATTAGGCATCTGCTTACAACTGTTGGAGCTTGTACTAAATATATGAATTACACTGTCAATATCGATATATTCCTCCAATCCTTGCTCCAGGGGTACCTTCCAAGACACAAAACTAAGATGGTTTTTGCAAGTCAGTTTAGTTATAGAAGCATTCATGTAATTGGTTCAGATCATTATCAATATGTCTTAAATAACCGTTCAAGGTCTAGCTCTGAAACAACTCGCAGCTCAGTTCTTCATCTGTTAAACTCTCTCCTTCCCTTAAAATATTGCAAAGTATTAGATATTAGAGTAACGGAAGTCACTGAAATACCACAAATAGATATGGAAAATGGAAGGATTTATTGCTTTATGACATTCTGGGACATAAAGAAAAGTAAAAACGTTTTCTTTTAATGCAGCAAAGAGAAGTAAAAACATATATTTTTTTTAATGCAGCAGCCATTAGATCTTATGTTTACTGCTACAGGTCCTATACCATTTGTTTAACTGAGCTGGAAAAGTAACTTATCTCACTTTACAGTTGTTGGCATTGTCTGAACAAAAATTAAAACTGCGAGCTTCCAAAAGGATCACAGTAAAATAGCTAAATACAGGCAAGAATAAGCCCCAGGTTCACCAGTTTGCCAAGACACATTGTATGTTGAAAATTCCCTCCATCTGTGTGCCCACTCCAGCTTAAGGAATGCACAGCTCGAATGGCTGCAACACCCTCTCCCAGCTGCTCCTTACCTGTAGTCTCCTCACAATCAGTTCCACAGTCCCATGAATCCTTTTCCTCGGTGAAGCATATAACCACAATCTTTAGACAGAAAAGACACAAAGATACATGCAAGAGCTTTGTTGGCACGTTGCCTATGCTTGGAAGGCCAAAGACTATTTCACACATTGAACACTGCAGACATACAATGCAGCTGTAGAGCATAGCAGGAGTATTTCTTATCTCACTGTAGCGTCTGCTTGTTCTAGTTTGAATTCCAGCAGCAAAACCAATTCCCCATTGAGTTTGTACTTCATTATATACCAACCCTGAGAGGAATAGTTAGACTGCAAGTTCAGCTTATTTGGCAAAGAAATGATATCTTTCTGACAGAAGCCAAATGTGTGTAGACGTACGGGTTGAATATTGCACTTGCTCTTGTAGTTTACTTAATCTATACAAGTGACTGGATATATGTGAGTAATTTTATTGAAAATATGCTTTTATAATAACAGTTCCTGTCTTTTTCCTAATATTTTTGAATAAGCCTTGAGTGTTGCCCAAAATCTGTTTTGGATGCTTAGCTTTAGGTAGTGTAGGACAGTACTGCTGAAACACCTTTACTAAAAGTTATTGAGGGATCTTTAGCATTTTGAATTAGTTATTTTTAATTGATTCTCATTGGATTTTGCAGCTAAATTGAAAGTTCTGTTAAAATAATGACATTTTTAGTGATATGAGTGAGGTGTCTAATGGTGTTAGCTGCCTTTTTGAATCTTGCCTCTCAGTCTAAGAAAGTCAGTCATAAAAGTTTTGCCAAACTTAGAAGTCCAAGACTTAACAGACTTTTAATGTTACAAAACCAAAGCAGGCACCTAAAGCTCTGCTACTGTGCATGTCTAAGCATCTAGACACCCATCTTCCTGCCTCCATTTCACAAGACTCAAATTTAAATTCCTCATTTTGATGCATGGGGAACAAAGAATTGAGCAGAAGCACCTCCCACACCTCAGCTCTGTGTTCTGGTCTCTTATGTCTTTGGACTATATAACTTCAAATATGAAGTAATCCTAATAACAGAAGACTAGAAGTTACTTTTGATCCTTCCCAGTGCCTGTACCACAAGCCCAAAGTTGCGGTTCCTCGTGCTTGTTCTCTGTTTGCCTTGCTGCACAGTGTCCCAGCTTCAACAGAAGGGACTTCAAAAGTATTTCCATTCTAAAGGACTAGCACCGTGAAACATGACCACATCTTTTGGCCATAGATGTGGTGGCTGGTAATCTCCGTGTTAACCTCCTGTTGATGGTCACTGCCTTCTTCCACTTTTCTTCTTCCACATCTCACTGACATACTGGAGCATGCACTTTCTCATGCACTTCAGTCCGAGCAAGCTATGTAGGGAAATGTTTATTTTATATGCTGTTTAAGCCAATTGTATTTTTTTTTTCTAATTTGAATTTAGAGAGGGATTTTTCACAAGATTCTAACCTGGTAGAATGGGACTGTAGCATAAATATGGAGCAAAGGCTGTTGGAGGTACTGTAATATGAGCAACATGAGATTAGAAATGATGCATATTTCGTTTGGAATTTCTTCACTGTGAGAGTGACGGAGCACTGGAGCAGGTTGCCCAGAGAGGTTATGCAGTCTCCTTCTCTGGAGATATTCAAGGCAATGGATGCAACCCTGTCTAACACGCTCTAGGTGACCCTGCTGAGCAGGGAGGTTGGACTAGATGATCTCCAGAGGTCCCTTCCAACCTTACTGATTCTATGATTCTATAGGGCCTTGCAGCAGCCCTTAAAAAGACTTCAACGCTAGAAATTAGGCCATGATCCATTTCTTAACCTGACAGTTTCATCTTCCTTTACAAACACCTAATCTTACGGCCCCAGCTTTGACAGTTCGGTGGAACTGGTTCAGAACCCTGTAAGGGTTTGGTAAGGAAAGTCAGCTTTAGAGATGACTTTCTTCCACAGGTATATAGCCCTTCACAAAACAGTATACTCATATTTTTTCTGAATTTCTTTGTATTAGAAGATGAGAAAAAATTTTCATTTAGTATAAGGACCATATTTTGGAATTCTGATTCTCAAGTACTAGTTCAGGCTGTTATTAGTTTATTTAGCCAACAGCAACACTAAATAGGTGCACTTATATATATATTTGTAAACGAAGTACTTTTTTCCTTAGTTGTGCAGTTTTGTATTAAAAAAACAAATGTGTATGCTGGGGGATAGAGGAGCTTAGATTTTGTACTGTCGCAGTATTTAGTCTTATTGCCAGTTCTGATTACTGCTCTGATCTAAGCCCCACCTCTGCCCTCCAGTTCATCAGTATCCTGCTGTTTAGCTGCTAGGGAGAGACAGCCACCTTGATAGTTCATCAGTTCTCTCTTAGTGACAGTATTTCCCTTACGGTGTGCTGCTTCTCATCTAGCTTTCTGGCTCACTCAACAATGATACACAATAGCATCATGTAAAACATATTACTTGGGTTAACACATTACTTCTGTTCCTACTGCAAAGCTCTTGGGAGATTACCCATCTTTTATTGACTAAGTAGCAGAGTCCTTATATGCTAGGGATTATTATTTGAATCCCCTTTCCACCAGTTCTGAAGTCTAATACTGTCACTTGAAATCAGACATCCAGATTTTGGGGAATTTTTATTTTATTTTTTTTAATTCCTTGCTGGAAAGCTATTTCATGGCACTTTATTATAAATTGCCAGATTGTACTTTCATATTGAAAATACATGGGAATAATGTTAGGAAACTAAAATGAATTCGAGCACAAAATCCCCCACCTCTGCAGTTTCTCAAGGTTGGTGAATTTTTGTATAAAAGTCTTTTTTTAAAGTCATGTATATTTTATGAGTTTGAGACACACCAATTCCAATAAGTCTTTGGGCTATAGAAATAGAAAAGAAGCAGGATGTAATGTTGCATATCATAATATATGAAGCAATCATTCAAATGTTGCTTGCAGTAAGTCAATAAACCTCTACTGTACTGAGGCAACTGAAGTGCATTATATTCATGTAAAAGATTTTATTCAATGTGTGTGAAGACCAATTTTTCTAGGTTTTGATATGTGCCTGAAATGTGTTGCTAATTCCTCACAACAAAATCAGTAACAAGGTGGTGGATGCATTACTGATAGGGAGAAAAATAGCATATGGATAGCTTTTCTTTATGCAATCCTTAGAAGAGTAGAAGGCCTGTGAATATAAAATTCTGCATTTCTTTACTCTGCCTTGCGACAGGGGAAATGACTCTAGATACATGTGTGGAGTTCTGTATGCTCTTGCCAGTTCTGAAGAAAGAATAAAAGATTCATGAATACATTCTTCAGAGAATCTGAGGGTCTTTATGCAGCTAAGTCCACACTGCAGCATCTGTATACTTACTAATAAATGTTAATGATTAGGCAGTATAAACCACATGTCTTCACAATCTTCCAAAGTACCATAGGTATATAAAAGTACTTTCATTACGGGTGTTCAGAAATGTAACTTGGACAGAGGGAGACAGCCAAACTGAGGGACTGGCTGGCACAGAATGGGGAGCTTGGGGACCAGGATGACTATGCTGATTGCAATTCTCAAAACCTAACCCCATGGGAAAGCAGTGGTATCACAGAATCACAGAACGGTTGAGGTTGGACGGGACCCCTGCAGATCATCTAGTCCAACACCCCCTGCTCAAGCAGGGTCACCTAGAGCACATTGCACAGGATCACGTCCAGGCAGGTTTTGAATATCTCCAGAGAAGGAGACTGCATAACCTCTCTGGGCAACCTGTTCCAGTGCTCTGTCACTCTCACAGTAAAGAAGTTTTTCCAGAAGTTTTTCCCTATATTCAGGTGGAAATTCCTGCGTTTCAGTTTTTGCCTATTGCCTCTTGTCCTATCTTGTGATACCTATCAGCACAGAGGAAGTTGGTTTCAGGACTGGGATGTGGGTGTGGAAATAGAAGTAGGAGAAGCTTTTCAGTGCAAGTGGAAGAGATGTGATCCAGGCAAATGGCACACTGTGTACACAACAAGGATGTGCACAGCTTGTGCTCTCAGTGACAGACCTTGCATATGGATGGCATGTACAGCATCCCCTTGTGTGATGGGTGCCCTCTTGTTGCAGCCAGAGTCAGCAAAATGAACTGTTTTTCTGTGGAGACAGCTTTAATCTAAGAATATCCGTTTAGATGTAATGAGGAAACTGTACTGATACTGATGTTAGGACCAGTCCCTTGAATCACCTGGGGCACAGAAGTCTGCTTGGCAGGAAAATGTCTCCATCTGCTGCTGCTCTAACTGTTTCCCCTTAGTGTATGGCAATGATCCATAAAGGCAGTTAGTATATTTTATAGAAGACATTACTTAACCAGATCAGAGGAATGGAGTTCTGAAACCTCCTTATCAAAGCCTTGCCACAGAAGCAATTAAGGAAGATCTGATCACATCCGTTACATCAAGGACTATGCAGACACATCCAACTACTTTGAGGAAATGTGAGAAAAGAGATGAGAATGAACACTCTTCTCCCTGATCTCCCTTCCTCAGACCTACCTGATCATGCAGAGTCCAGTGTGAGTCAGAACAGTAAGTTCAAACTAGGAACAAAATGGCTGTGATGTAGAGAGGAAAAGGCATAGGATTTATCTAAAATATCTTTGCAGTTACATTTCCCTGAAAGAGATAAAAATGGTTTCATTATGCTGCCCTCTGGGTTATAAGAGTGATATTCATTCAGAGAGAAGGAGAGAAACAATGCTATGTGATTTTTGTGATAAAGCCAGCATGGGTCACATTTCAAACATTAAGTAAAAAATACTCATATCCCGCTGATCACCATCAGTCTCCAAAGTAAAAAAGACAATGGGAAATCAATATGTCTCTACTTATGCATATACTCTGAGCAAAGAAAGCGGCTGAGGTAATTGAATGAATCACATATTGTGAATTCTTCATTGAGCTTTCATAGCCAGGACTGAATTCTCTCCATCAGTTATCATTATATGATCTCCTTCACTTCTCAGGTCCACAAAAAATTGTGCGTTGATAATTCATGGAGAAGTTTCACATTTTCCTCAAGGCAGAAGCTTAGCCCCAGCTATTTGCTGCTTTCCAAAGTTGCACAAGGCCTCTAGAGAACTTTTCAAGGAAGCTGTACAGGGCTTGAAAGGGAGAGCTAAAAATAAGACTTTTAGAGCATGAAATAATGGAAGAATTATGAATTAATTTAATGCAACGTAACATTTCCTTCTCGTGAACTTAAAAACAAGCTAGAATGCTGCTCACTGTGTTATTTCTTCAGCAAAGGAGTAGAAAACAAACAAACCAGTTGTTTTTCTAAAATCCAACTTTATAATGCACTCTATGGCTGTTTCAGAGAACACTCTGACGAACAGAATGCAAGATACCAAGGGCAATTTAATCATAATTTTGTGTGTATGGAGGTTAACCAGATGGCAAATATCTTTGCTGTAAGAAGAAATTCTTGAAGATAGGGAATGTTCTAGGTTCAGATGGTACTTTTTATATGTCTGATATACTGAGAACTGGAGCTAATGATGAACATCCTTGTAAGAAAGACTCTAAGGTGGATAAAACTTAGGCATAGGTTGGACCTCTTAATTATTCTCGTGTTTTGGTTCTGAGTAATACATTGTTAACTTTAGCAAGGGTGTTCACACTGCAAGGGTGGCATACTAGTACATTTAGATAATGCCAGTAATAACTTGTTTGTACAAGACTGAGAATCTTCTAAACATCTGTCAGAATTTTAGTTGTATTTTTTCCAGTAGAGAAAAATATTTCTGCAGATTTGCTGCAGACTGTTAAAATCCCACCTATGTTAGATTTAAGTTCCCAGTTAAGTCCCAGATAGCAATTCAGGACACCTATTTGGGGATTTATCCTAAATTTATCAGTTATCTTTATCTTAAGCTTGAGTGTTCCTTGTACCCTTAATTTTAATTGCCTACATTTTTCCGAAAACATTTCTTCTAAGAAGGCAAGCATTCGTATTCCACTAGAGCTTCATGGAGATGTGGATAAAGACAGGCATGTGAACTCCAGCCTTAGAAAGGAATATGCATTCGGAACTGTGATCAGCTTCATGTGATACTGGCTGGTGATGGGACTAGTTTAGATGCAGTAGTCTAGTGGTGAGAGAATACCTTCGGAGAATGAAGGCCATCATGTCTGTATTCTTCTCACCCCAAATGTTATGAAGACTGCAGTGGGGTTATGTGGTGAGTTGCTCTAGCCCTCCCTCAGAAGGATGGCTCACAGCAGCTGAGCGGATGGTAAAACTTGGTTACAGACTCTGCTCCCTGTAACCTTTATCCTGAATAAGTGATGACTCAATGTAAAACATACATGTCTGGATCAAAATTAAAAAAAGTATGGGATGATAGCCACAGGAGGACTTGTTGAGGAAACTTGAACTATGGGTTTTAGGCTCCTGGAGGAGTGATGTTTAGGCATCTATGTTGTCACTGAGTGAGGATGCTGTGTACCCACCATCATGTGACATGGTCACACAGCTGCAAAATTCCCACCCTCCTCTTTATCTCCCCATTTACTTCAGGGCTTCATGTGCTTTCTCTACCGTGTCTGTTCTAGCCAAGGCATGCCTTTGTGTACTCCTGGTTGCTGTGAAAGGGGAGACTGACAGTAACAAATACGCCCTGCTCCAATGTAGGATTTTTGCTATAGTAACTAGTCTCATTCTTTATCCTCTCTCTCCATTTAGCCCTAAAGTTCTTTCACAGTTGAAAGGATGAGCAAATACAGGAGGACAGGCAGAACTGTCCAGGAGTACGTGGGCAGAGTTGTTCCCATTGAATTTCCAGTGTCTTGATTCAAATAGTAATTTTAACTGTATCCAAAATTCTCATTTTGAATGTATCAAGATCCAGCCACTAGTGAGTCACGCCTTTTCTTATACAGGTTCAGTCCTGAATAGTGCTGTATAGAGACGCATAACAGATTTCTGTGCATGAACTTAGCCTTGAATTGCTGGCAACTGCAGTGCAGAAGCTCCCACACCAGTTCTACTCATGTGAGTGAGGCATTAAAGATTCATTTGGATGGCTGTGACCTTCAGTGGGGCTCACTAGTACCAGATAGTACAATGCTAATATTACTAGATTGTTTACAGGCCTAAACTAGTGCAGTAATATGTTAATGCAGTTTTGGATTAATCTGAAGACCTCTGCAATACACTCCCTGTGCTTAGTGGAAAGCCAGAAAAAGTATAGAAATACGATCTTATATTCTTACTGATAAGCATATTTCAATATAGGAAAAAATAAGGAAATTTTTCTGGCTATGTCTCCACTACAGTTAGAAAATAATGTACCTCTTATTTGAACTAACCCACACACCAGTAACACTGAAAGCATAACAGAAATGGCTTCAGCTCTGGCAGCACAAGATTGTTTGAAGGCAGGGATATGGGCTCATAGCTGAAACCTGTGCTGTTTTCTAGGGTCCTACTCTTCGAGCTAAGTAAACTGAAGTTAGCACGTATGTATTTCTGTGGGTTGCAGTCACATTCCTGATTGCAAGGTAGGTATATCTTGAAAGTAGGTAGTCCTACTACACTTACCAATAAATTACCTTGCACTAGGAAGACAGTAACGTCAACTTTAAGATATTTATTCTGAGAATAATTTAGATCCAGCCTGTATTTAAAAAATACAATTGTCATCATTTGGTTGGTTGTCTCCAGTGAATTAGTTAAGTCAGTAAACAAGTTAGAAATAGATCTCATAAAAATATATCCCTTGCTTAATTCTCTGGCTTGCTCCGGCTAGAATACATTAGGCTATACTCTAGACTCTTCTATCCAAGGATCTTAAAATTGAGGAAAAAGAAATAAAGTTAGGTCTCCACCCACTTGAGATATAAACAAGAATTATTATTTGTCTACTATGCATAATCTTTTTATTATCCTCCCTGCTTTGGATTCTTACCAAGGGTCTGTCTGCCATTTCCCCTCCTTCTGGAACCTCAGAAATATCTATCTATTTAATTGTCTCCTCTATGCAGCTGAATAAAGAGCTAGTCCCTTTACTTTTTGTAATAACTTAGGCACCATACTGCAGAAGAATTTTGGGAATATTTAGCCAGTTCATGCTAGGAGGTGTGTAGTCAGTAAAGTTGCTAAGTCTTTATTACAGAGCTGCAGTCAATTAATTATGGACTCAGCGATCCAGTTACAGTGATACTACAGTATAGCAACACACCAGCACTAGAATATGGGAGAAATGACTAGAACACCTTCTGAAAAAAGACAGACTTGCTGGCATGTAATGTAAATGTTGGCAAGCTATATGACAGTGCTTGAAAAGAAGGCAATCTTCAAATAAACGGCAACTTTCTTTCTCACTTTGAAATGCTTATAGGTACTCTTAAACAACTCTTTTTGCTGAACATCTATCTTCCTCTCTTTTAGAACTAGCAATCTTTGTTGAAATACAGTTTTTCTCTCTCTCTCTTTTTAAAATTTTTTATTTATAGTAGAATTGCAGAGCACTGGATGCTGGGGACAGCTGGAGTGTGTGGGATGTGGCATGCTATTTTTTCCCCTCATTCTGAGAATGCAGCAGACGAGTGACTACTTTATTATATTAGAATCCATGTATGGTATCTTCCAGATGTTGACCACATGATCTATCCTGCTGTGGCATGTAGAACCTAGTCCTGTGTGCCCACTTTTTAAAACTCTGGTTCATAAGCACTCATTAAACTGCTGAGCTGCTGATTCACATCTGTCTTGTTTTACTGATGGAATAGGAGAGAGGTGCTTTAAAAAAGAAGAAAACAGCAACTACTGAGAGCTTTTCATATAATTTTAAGTACTTTATGTTGCATTTATAAAGATACACCAGAGCTCGCAGTCACTTCATTTCAAGTACCGTGGTGTATGCTCTAATGGCACAAGAGGCACAGCATACTTGTAAGTATATCAACATTTAAAGGAGCAGCAGTATCATATCAACAAGAAAGAGAGAGGAGGAGGACATTTTCAAGCTCTCATTAAGCAAAGACAGTGTCAACAGACAGTTAGTGGGCAGCTGATCAATAGCAGAGTACTAAATCTCAATTTCGATGTAGTAAATCAGCTAGAAGGCACTGCCAATTGGACCTCCAGAACCACAAGGTCAAAACTGAGTCATGACCAGCCCTGGCTGTTTTCTACATTTGAGTATTTATAATCAGCATGGAGACCTCAACAGAGCTGCTCCATCTGTTTAGGTGTATGGGAGACATGCTGAGGCATGAGGGCTAGAGTCAGACTGTACAAGCAATTAATGTCTTGTTTATTTGGCTGAGCAGAAAAAAGAGGTGAATATTTCACAAGTGCAGGAAAAGAGTTTCACTTTCCCTATGGTATGAAAAGTGAAGCTTTGGAAACTTACAGTATTTCCTGAGAGTCATGCCAAGTGAGTCCAAACAACATAGCTTCTTGTACCCCAGGTAGTTTCACACTGCTCTGCACTGTGTTGTGAATTATGAGTCCTATGAGTGATGTATTTCTTCCAGACAAAAGAAGTATCTGAGACCTATGGCAGTTTGACCTTCATACAAGTATTATATTTGCTTGATGGCTGCAAGGGAATGCTAAGAAAGGAAGATGAACTCCCCTGCACGGGCTCACCAGGCAGCAAGGAGAAAGTAAACACAATTTATCTGACTGCACCACAGGACGGTTGACATCCTGCTCAGCACCCTGAGGAGTGAGCTGAGATCAGTGCTGGGACTATTAGAAGCCTAAGCTCCGTGCTGGTCGGCTGATAAAGCTTAGCACCTAGCAAATCAGATATGAGTTATTTCCTGTTCCCGCTACACCCTAGGACAGAACCACCCAACAAAACTAGTAGAAGTTTCTACACAAAGAAACAGGTACTCAGGGGTGGGTGCAGACTTGATTTTACAAGTACATCTGTTCTGTTTATTTTTGCTTCTTTGCAGTATTATCAACTTCTGCTCCATATGGATGATCCATATTGTGCCTTGGTGAAATGATACCACATTATGCTTTTATGCTTTTATCATCAAACACTACTCATGAAAAAATCACCAGGTTTGCCTAGGTTCATCTGTTCAATTTATTTTCCCAAAACTTTATTTTGAATAAAACACCTACGGTAAATGTGATTTATGTAAATGAATAAAACAAAACAGTTATATAAGCTTTTTGAATCATTCAGATCCTTTCTGCTGCTGTTAAACCATATAAAATACTCTATCCATGCATTTTCTTTGGGTTATTTCATTTCTAAAGTCTTACGGCTAAATATATGAAATAATAAGATAAGTACAAGGACTTTCATTTTGATTTTATTTCCATTCTCTATGCCAACCTTTTTGGATAAAGGAGCTCTAATATTTCAATATTACTTTTATTTATGAGTTTTTCCAATGTCTTTCCAAATGCCTGTTGCAATCTTTCCTTTCTCATCTTGGTAGCTGATTTTCCTTTTGTCTTCATGTTTTTCCCCAGTAGCCTTCCAGTCAGAGAAGACAGGCCAAGGGAAAAAAAAAAATCTTAATGCCTTTAAGATAAAGCTTGGTAACATTTTAGTCCTATGTCGCTATCTCCTCACTGTCATTTCTTTTCCCTAGGCTCAACTTTGCTGTCCCATGGCAAGTCCTCGGTTCCCAGTGACCCCAGGGTAGCGAGGACATACCTATTTAGACACTGATACTTATTCTGCAGCATTCAGAATAACAGTAAAAAGAGAAAGAGAGAGAAGAAAAGAACAAATAGAAATTAGAAAAAAAAATGGCTGAAATAGGTCAGCTGTACAACCCAGATAGCTGGAATATTTTCTGCAAGTTCTGCTAAAATTTTACTGCCTGTACAAGTCAGCATACCCACACAAGCCCTGCAACAATCCTAATCAGTGATTCTTTCTGAGGACAAAATCAATTACTTCCTTTTTCTTACCAATGAGAATGGAAAAATGCAAGTTGGGATCCAGAGCAGTTTATGTGAATAACTCTTCTATCATTTTATAGATTGTAGAGATTAAATCATTGAAATAATCCATTCTCACCTGCCACAGGATCCCAGACTTCCTGGAATTATATCATGAAGTTTCATAGAATAAATCAGGAGGTATCTAATTCAATGTCCTGCTCAAGGCAGGGTCAGCTATGAGATCAGATCAGGTTGTGCAGGACTTTGTTCAGTCAGATCTTCATAATCTCTAAGGATGGAGACTGCCTAGCCTTTCTGGGTAACTTGCTCCAATGCTTGGCTATCTTCATGGTTCTCTTCCATTTGAATTAAGCACATCTGTTAAAAACATTCAATTTTGATTTAAGAGTTTCAGAAATGGGGATCCCACTACAAGTTTTTCTGTGAGTTATTTCAAGGGCTAATTACTTTTATTATTAAAAAAAATCTGCTTCATTTAAAGTCTATATTTGTCTCCTTTTAACTGACAGTCGCTAGATCTTATTGTATTTCTATCTACCAGTTTAAAGAGCTCTCTGCTAACATCTTATCTTCTTTTATGTATGTACTTATAAAGTGCAACCATTTCTTTCCTTTTGTTAAACAGAATGATCTCTTTAGATCTTTCACTACAGGACCTAGTTTCATTCCTTCAGCCTGAGAGTGATTCTTCTTTAAATTTCCTCCAAATGATCACCTTCTTTCTCGAACTGAAGACATTTGAATGAACATAATATTTCAGAAATAAGCATATACCACTTCCAGATATGGAGGTAGTAAAGCTATTGTTCTATTCAATACTTCATGTTTAAACACAATCATTTGATTAATGTCTCTGTCTTCATGTGCTAGGAGCTCACATTCAGTCTATTTTTTATCATTTTCATGTTTAATTAAAATAGAGAGCCATCCCTGGCTCTACATTCTCTTCTTGTCAGACCTGAGAATCCTTCTCAAGAAGAAAGCCATAAAACACTTTTTAATTTTTTGTTTCAAAACTCAAAAGGGCGTTCTGAGACCTCAGTTTGCCCCCACTGTGCACCACTGTGGTGCATAAGGGAGGGAAAAGATGTGAAGGGCATCTTGCTTGTGTTTGACTGCAGGACTGAGCCATAGTTAGGACTAAGGTTAATAATTATTTTAGTTTTCCAGAGCGATGGTTACCTAGTACCAGTTTAAATGGCCGCTAGATGTCAGTAATATTCTATGAAAATACACTCCTGAATGCATCTTTGTGGGGCCATAAATATGGTAAACCACAGAAAAAAAGTTCAAATAGCCCAATTTTGAGCTTCATCTCTAAAGATCTCCATTCTCTTTGGTCTGCAAACTGCATTCACATGGAATCCCTTCAGGCTTCATAGCTTATGCAAGTCAGTTTTCTTCACATCTTTCTACTTCAATTCATCATTAATTTATTCCTTAGGGTCTTCTAAATTAGTCATCTTTTATTATGCAGCAAATATGCAACATCAGCATCTCTTGGCCTAAATTGATTTATGTTTAGAAATCGTTCACTAACTACATTTTCCATTTGGCAAATGGAAAAAGATGAGATTAAGGATTGATTGTTTTGCCACTTAGATTTTCCTTTCTCTATAACATGAACCTTTCAGATTGATACGCTGGATGATAATGTAAGCAGAGGTCAAGCATTCTCTTAATACAATTTCAGGTATCTTGGAGAGGAGAATTTAAGTCAGGAAAGATAGTAACAGGCCAGTCTTTCCTGGACTATAAGAAGTGCTTGATATCTCGATTCACCAAAAGCCATAGTGATCTCTAAAAAGTGAACTCATCAGCCCACACTTTTTTTAAATCTCAGCGGAGCTTTAATCTTCTCTGATGTGGCCTCTGTATTCCACACATTGCAAGTCAGAAGACTGTGCATCCCTCTCTCTCTGTGTGTGTGTATGTGTGAGAGTATTTTTCCCCCCAACATTTCAAACATTTGACAGCTGGGTGAAGTTTTCCTTCCGCCAAGAGAAGGACTTTTTGCATTTCATAATGGATTGCCAGTGCTGCCAGGGCTATTTTCTCTCCAGCTGTGAGAGTGGCTTTTTAAAATGACTCACAAAAGCTGCTAGCCAGCTGCTTCACCTCAGCCTTCACAAGGGCTCTGCATTCTAAACAGTGGTAGTGCTGACTTACTTTAGAAGGGCTCATTTATTTGGATGTTGCAGATGTATTCTGCACACAACGGTTGATCCTAAAGAGACCGCCATTCAGGCAGGTGAGTCATGGGCTTACATCACTGCAGGTGTTGACTTCGCGTTAATACTGTGAAGAGGAAACTTCCCATGTGTTAGTCAGTCATCCTTGGACCTCTTCCAGGAAGTACACAAAGCAACGTATGCATGATATGCTAATTTGTAGCTACTGTATGCACTATACATCTCAAGACATCTGTAAAAATTAATGCTTAAATAGGTATAAAACAATAATGTTTTTCATGATGCCCAAAATGGAAAATACACTAAGCATGAATTTGTATTTATGTGACAAATAGTCTTAAATCAAATCATAGAATTATAGTGCTTAGGAACTGAGAAGACCTTCAGGTCATCCAGTCTTCTTTTATGCGAGTTCAGAAGTGTTTCCTGCAGCATTTTTTCTAGCTTTCATGGACTGAGGAAAATAAATACTCTCATCAGTAGTCAGGGATCAGCTAGCACTCTCCGATTTGGTGTCAGACGAGACACACTTTCAGATTCAGAGTGGCAGTCAATGAACAGCTTTTTACATCTTGAAAACAGAAACATTTCTACCGCAAATATTGATTTTTTTTTGAAAGGGAGGGATTACTTAAACTCTGTTTTCAACTACTCGAATAGCTATTATCTAATTATTATAAATCATTGTTCACTAGACATTCTGCTAACCCCAAACCACATTCCCTCTTTTCCTGCTTTTGTTAGGACTGTACATACATGTGGTTTGAGATGGCTCTGATTCATATGATTTAAACATAGAAGGGAGGAGAAGGTGGGGGGGGATCTACAAAATGGCATTCAGAGAATTATGGTCATCCGTCCAGGTTTTGTTATCAGTTCAATGATGGAATGCAAGGTGGAATACAGACTTTCTATAGGATTGAGTTAATCTACTGGTTCTCAAAAGCAGTGTAACTATGGCAATGTTTGTCCAGACCAGTGCAGACAAGTCTAGCTCCTTTGCTTCAAGCAGTCTGGATGGAAGCCAGTTCCAGTCTGGAATCTACATAGCCATCCCATCCACCTGGTTAAGGCACCCTCCCTTGCACTATTCTGCCGAATATATTGTCATGATTTGCTAGCTCTTTAATCTCTTAGCAAGACATTCCACCTTATTGCCTTGATATGATTAAATATCTTCTGGACCAGCAAAGACATTTGCCTGGGCCATCTGGGACACAAACAGTATAGGGTGAACCTGTCTGTACACAGGTTCTACCACATAGACTCTAGTAGTAAAAATGCTCTGGGAAATTCTTGCACCTAAATCCCTTCAAAATTGGGTCTTAGCTTCGTTAAAAGCCATGCAGGTAAACCCATTCATGTTTAGCATCTACAAGAAGCACCCACATTTATATTCTGAAAGTTTTCTAGGTACTTAGTTTTAGTTACAGTGCGTGTTTAGAAATGCTCACCCTATGGAAATGGATAGCTATGTCCTAAAGTACCAGTGCTGTTCAGCTTTTGGTAGGCAAGCACCAGAATTCCAGCTAATCTGTGAGAGGTGTGACCAGGAGCCAATTTCTGTATGATATTCTGGCCATCTCAGCACCAACCCAGGAGCTGCCCTGACCAGACTGAACCCACATTCCAGGGTGCCAAGACCAACACTGCACAAAGTATCTTTGATGAAAGACACTCTCCACTCTTTTGATTGAAGATCAGACAAGTACACAAGTCTCCATGCAATAACAGAGAAAGCAGGTATGCGACAGCCTGACTTCTGCTTAGTGCAGAGGCATTCAATTGGGATGTAAATCCAGAAACCTGCTACTACTGACACCCCATGAAAACAAAGGCCAGTCAGGTTGGTTTTGTTCAAACCTATATAAGCCCAAATACTCCACCTTTGCTAGTGTAAAAGGACTCCTGTACCTACTCATAATCCCTCTAAGTGTCATGAAGATCACTGAAAGTCAAAAGGGCTTCTTATGCATGTATGTCTGATAACGTGTTTCAGCTGCTAGCTTGGGACTTTTTTGCAATATCAAAAAATAACTCATCACTGAAACATGTTTGCAACACCTAAACTTCAGACAGGATGTATTTTATAAACCTTATACAGAAACTGTGCAAAGCTTGACATGGCAATTAGGATGCAGTTCTGTAGTTCTGCAGGAGATCAGATTATGTGAATAGAACTGCTCCTTCTCAGTCTGAAATCTAGGACTCCAAGGATTTTTTTTAGCAAAAGGAGAGCAGGCTTCAAAAGGGAAAATACCAAATCTCTGTTGCTGTTTCACATTATTTAAGCCAGAAATCAGGAAAAATTTAGTTGTTTTGACTTGACAGAGAAAACAACAGCATCTGAACTTGGGGGAAACAAATATGTTGAAAGGAAGAGATTTTCACTGTTTCCTAAGGGTTAGTAACCTTGAATGCTGGCACTTTTAGCTTTGACTATTTGCTAGTCTGACAAATAAACCTACTCCCTTCCACCTCTGTCTCTTCTTTGTGCAGTGTTTAGTACTGTTCTCAGTGCAAAGAATACATGGTATTTTTCATCTGTAGTGAAGCCTTTATTGATCAGAATTCTAGCACTTATTAGGTGTTTCTTTACAGGACCTTTCTTTCACTATAGGTTTGTAGGGTTTCTGTTCCCATCAGTCTTTCAGCGTGGTCAGTGAAAGCTAACTCTGAAATCAATACCCTTGTCCTATGCCACTAACATCTGTAAACATAAGCATCTCTGACCCAAAAGTATAGCTGGTCCTACACCTAACTCTGTTTATTCTTTGTTCTTTTTCATCATATGTTTTCCTGACCTTCATATCCTTCTTACTAGGAGAACTGTGTTTAAGTGTTTAAAGAGCTTGTCTAAGTGTTTAAAGAGCTTAGCAGTTTCCCTACTGAGAAGGAGAGAGGTGTTTTGGGGTGCTAATGAATGGAAAGGCAGCTGGCACTCATTTCCTGTTCAGCTAGCAAAGCCTTTGCTTTGTTTGTATTCCTTGTTTTTGTTCAGATCCTCCTCTCTCCAGAGGCCTGTCATTGCCCACTTCCCCTTAGTCATCACAGGTATCCTCATATTCCAAGGAGGGAGTGGTGACCTGTAGGAGCCAGAACAAGAGTTACTTTGTGGAAGCCTAGTATATCAAATAACTGGACCCAAGAGACAGCTAGAAGTAAAGAAGACATACGGGGGAATGGGCAAAAATGTTTAAATTGACATTCTATCTGAATACTTACAGGTTCCCACCAACATCTTCAAGTTAAAAAAAAAAAAAAAAAAAAAAAAAAAGAAGTAAACAAAAAAACACAATGAATTTATTTTTTTCTCAGTTTAAAAGGACACACAAGCTAAATTCTCTGCCAAGGCCTTACAATTACAACTCTGTTACACATTTTAACCATTTCTCGCGTTTAAGCAAGCTACAGGTCTTCGTGCAAATACTAACAAACTGATATACTGTGCAAATAGTTCAGCCTCACCTGATTCTTGCCATAGGCCTTTTGTTAGGAGTAGGTTTTGCAGAGGGCCCCAGCATGTTGGCATATGCAAACTGTTTTGGACAAAGACTGTATTTCAACAGGCAGGGTTCTGGTGGGGAGCACCCTGCCAGCACAAGCCTTTTGTTATGCTGTAAGGGTCGTATGGAGACCAACACCTCTCACCTCAGGTCACCCCAGGCTGGTCATCTCTTCAGATAATGTCCTCTCCAGAAGCTTTTGAGTCATCAAGGAAGGTGCCATCGGTGGTCATCAGGGTACACAGCTTAGCTGAGGAGTAGCTAAATTTGCCATTTGGCCCCTAAAAATGATAGTATGCCAGCCAAGTAAGACATTTAAGGAGGATGTTCTGCACAATTTTACCTTGAATGTAATAGCAGCTGCACAACAAAAGCATCTTGAAGATGCATCTTGAAGACTTCTTATCACCTATTATTGTAATATAAAATAGCTTAAAAGGGATTATTCTCCCAAAACAAAACATGAAAAGGCCTTCTACCAGAAAGAGGGGGAGAGTGAGAGAGATACAAACTTGTAATTATGAGGAAAAAAGCATGACATTCCACATCAACCTCTGTCTTTGTTACATGTTGCAAATTACAGTTTGTTAACTAACAGTACTTGTTTATTTATAGTCTATACTGTACATTGTACTCTTTCTGACCTTGTTTAAGTCCCCCCCCCCCCCCAAAACCCATCATGTGAAGGAATTTGTGCTTCTTGTGCACAGAGACACTTTTAAAGGGGAATAGATTATTGTTTAATGTATTTTATTTTCCAATCTTGAGTTGATTTTAAAACTTCATTCTTGAATATATAGTTCCTAATTTTTTTACAAATAAAAACAAATAGTGGCCTACTCTAATGTCTAGAAGATTGTTTTAAGACATCAAACTCTCACTGACATGTAAATGAACAATTTTTATTTGCTTAGTGCAATATATACAAAAGTGATTGATCTACATAAAAGAATGTGATTTCTAAATGTTTTCTATTGCCCCAGCTGCTCAATGCTCCAAACATGTGGAGAATATCAAGAACCAAAACTACAGAGTATATGATGTATATGATTTTTTTTTTTTTTAACTAATCCAATGATTGAATAGTGTACCACAAGAGACTTCCTACTGGCGTATCAGGAAAAACTCATCTAAAGCCAATAAAATGGAGTGGATCAATGGATATTTCATCATAGGAAACCCAGCTGCAAGATAACAAAATGGACTGCATTTAGTCCTGTCTCTCAAATGTCTGACACTGAAAGTGGACAGCTGTGACTTTTTGGTTGTCATTTATTTTATTTATTTATTTATTGTTATTATATGTATATGTTATTTATTTTATGGCAGCTGATTGCCTTTGAGAATGTAGTAAATACAAGAGGTTTAATCACTTATCTGAGAGGAGGGGAGAATTGTTTTCTTTGTTTTTCTTTTTTTTTTCCCCCCTTAAGATACTTCCTGGTACATAGTATTTAATGTGACCTGACCCAAAAAAATAAAAAAAATAAAAATAAAAAATAAAAAGCTTTCAGTGTGGTTTGCTGAACACCCACACATTAAACACGTTCTGCAGAATTTACAATAATAACTCATTCTGCTCATTCTGGTTGCAGGAGCAATGATTTCTAAAAACAAATTTAAGGAAAGTTCAAAGCTTGTATGTTGCATTCTTAAACCAAAAGAAGATTCATATTTGTATTTTTTTAAAAGAAAATACTTAATGTTTTCCTTGTAAGCTCAAGAAGATTCTTCTAGTGGAAGCTTCACTGCATGTGGAGGGACATGGTGGGTTTCCACAAGGATCTGCAATGTGTCTGAGTCTGATTTTTTTTATCAATGTTTTTATCAACTAGCTGTAAGCAAATGTAAAAATCACTTGATAATTCTTTTCCATACCGGAAAGTTTGGCAGATGAACATGATGGTAAAGCAGTAACACAGTGAGCTCTGAATCCTCACATACCTACTGGGCCTATTCCAAAAATTACTATGTACAGCCCTGTGTGAAAATAAATGTTTCAGTCAGGAATGTGAGTAAATCTTCAGCATCAGTCCCCAGGCTGTGTTCATCCCATATAACTTTAGGTACCTGTGTTAGGAGCCCAGTACAAAGCAGGCTCTCTCTGTCATCAGCGGCAAGGGTTGGGTTGTGATCTGTCTCCAGAGGGATCTCAGCCTACAATGACTTTAAAACAATGTATGTCACTACATTCTTCACTGAAAAAAAAAAGCATTTTAAGTATTGCTGTGAACCTAAGCTATTCCCTGGGAAGCCATGGCTCTAAAAAAGAAGGGATACTGAACTAGGTATTCACCATTATTTTTACATATGATGAATGGAAATCAAGATAAATGCTGGGCAAAGAAGGAAAAGATGTAACAGAAAAAATAATTGGAAGCTAATGGCAGGTGAATTGACATTAAAATTATCCTTATATTTTTATCAGCGGGAATGATTAACCTTGGGTACAAGTTTCTGAAGGCAGTGGTGGACTGACCATTTCCTGTTATCCTCCTGTCAAGGCTGATAGCTACTTTTTTACAAGAAACACTTTCAGCAAGCATAGATTATGCTAACAAGTTGTTAGGCTCGAAGAAACTGAGAGAATGCTAATGGAGTAAGATACTTTGGAAGTCACATTACGGGATCTCATTTCTGTTTTTAAGCTCTTTAAGTTCATAAGTCTCCAAAGTCTAGTTCAAATATTGATCATTCCAGCATCTTTCTGAACTAGGTACTAGTTCTGCCCTACAGATCAATTGGGAATCAAGCAGAGAGGAAGAGTTTTTCTAAAGTGCCCAAAGTTAGACATTAAAATCCATCTTTCTACATCTAAAAGAAAACATGCATTTAAGTCCCTCTATTATTGTAGTCATCAGCATAGAAAAAAAGAAATACATTCATTTAAGAGGTAACCTAACTTTAAAATTCAAATTTGAAACATTTCCCTTAAATTGTTGGAAGGAGTCCACACATTGAATCAGTGGTAGAATTTCGAGTCCTGACTCTTGGAATTACTTGTGCTATAAGTAGAACTATTTATCATTTATAAAACGTGTATAATGACTCTGATACTCCCTGATAGTGCACTATGCACTGGCCATGCATTGTAGGGCCACTCTGTCAATACACAAAAAGTCTGAGGTATGTTAAATCCCATGTCTGGGATTTTTAAACGTCTAACAGCCTGGTCAGAGATGGAATTATGGATCATACTGGAACAATCCTTACGATATTGGGAGATCCTGACCAGACATACAAGCTCCTCCAATTCCACACAGATGAAATTTCCATTTCTTACACCTTTCCTGCTTTCTCCTCATTTTTTCAGTGCCCCTTTAAATGTGAGGAATACCATAACTGGATGTTTTTTTTATCCTCACTCCACCTCACCAGTCCTGTAACTAGGAAAAAAATTATCATCCTATATTTGCTCTCTAAACTTATACATTTTCCTGGAACTTAAAACTCTCCATTTGTTCTGTTTTTACTGGAAGTCTATCTTCAAAATGAGAATGTGTTTGTAAAATTTCTGGTACCTTTCGTTTATTCCCGTAGGTCCTGCTCTGAACCTTGACTTCCTTTTTGAAATGTTTAGAAAGATATTTGTTTGGTCTTAGATTTACTTGCTGAAGTTACATTTTATGAGGGTAAATCTTACAGCATAATTGGTTATGTATAATGTAAGTGCATAATTGTATAATTCACCTACGTGAGTGTGACACATTTTATTTAGTAAAGTAGATTAACTCCTTATCTGAAGACAGTAACATTTCACATGCAGCTTAGAGTAATTGATGTTCTTGCAAGTTAAAGTGCTGCCTGATTATTTTTCTTTTCCTGTCCTAGAGGGAGCAAAATTCAAGTTGTTTAATTTATGAAGTCATTTTTGTGTTAGATTAATGCCAAACTGCATTACATTCAGCTAATTTGTTGCTGGGTTGAGTCCCTTATACTTTTTCACTACTGATAATAGAGCCAAATTCTTTGTCAATCTAGACTGGAGTGTCTATTCTGTCAAGATGTTGCTGAAACACACCCTGAAGGGAGCATTTTGTAGTTCACAGAAGCCTCATGTCAAGCATTAACATTCTGAAATACTGTAAATTTGAAAGTATTGCCTGAAAACACGTTGGTGAAGAGTGTAACACTCCTCAGAGAGAGCTATATTTTCCAGATATGGGTCCTTCACAGATATGGGGCAGGGAAGGTTTATACAGCTTATAAACATCTCTAGTGTGTTTCCACTGTGACCAGCATCTGATAGGATACTTGAAATTCTTACTGCATATTAATTAACTGTTAACATTTTTTAATTTAAATCTTAATTTAAAATTGAATCTAATAATTATTAGTTCACTTAAATACAATATGTTTCTGAGGAAGGATACTATAAAATGGAAGAACAGATGCACAGGTAAGGCAAAGTTTTTGCCTTGATGCAAACGTTTGTTCCAAGAATTTCCAAAACTGGGTGCTTTAGTTTGGGCTTCCTACAGCAGCCATGTCGAACAAGGGAAAAACAGCAATAAGTGCCAAGTGTTCATAAGAGGTATGATCCATCTAGATTTTCACCCATTCCTGAACATTTCAAAATGACTGGTATGAACATGAGATTTTCATGACCATCACAAGTAATTATGCGACCTGACTGAGGCAAGGTATGAGAATGACTTGGGTATGATCGGAACTGCATGGCTGTGTTAGAGCACTGGCAAAGCAGCCAGCCGCTCAGCAGTCATTTGGCTGATTTACACCTTAATCTCTGTGGATATATAGGTACTCTCCAAAGTGAAGAGAGGCCTGATTAAGTGAAGTCCTATGATCTAACAGCCGTCTGGTTATATGATCGGCTCTGTTGATCCAGAGCTTGGATTCAAGGTGCTCACAGTGTGTCCTGAATAGCAGCATGCTCAACATCTGGGCTGCAATTCTGCCTTACCTGCCCTGCTCTATCCAGGCAGATCAGAGAAGAACTGAGCCAAGAACTCTTCCCAGCAGAGGCCAGGCTGAAGTCGCCATCACATACAGGCTTGAGCATTTAAAAATAGGTGGTGGATGCAGTCTTTCCCTGATGGCCTTCAGAAGTACCTTTCTCTGTCCATTAAAAATGCAAGGAATTTTAGGTGCTTATTTTATAAGGCACCCAGAATTTAAGCACAGAGGAGATGGCTAAATGTAGAAGACAAATCTCAGCCTCAATGATAGTTCAAATTCCTGTGACAAATGAATTATGTTATAGGAATATAAAAGTCGTAGCATGTGCTAGTGTTTTTACCTTTGTATTTCCATCTGCTGGAAAGGATGGCGATGTCTAGTTAGTTTATAAAAATCTACTGCTTCCCATAACTTCTTTGCTTTTTATTTGATGATTGTTTCCTTTATTTTTTTCATTAACAGCAGTTATCATTTTGCTTTTTTAAATACAAATTTTATGGAACAAAAGACAAGTTTTCATCAGTTAGTTCTTCTCCAGACTCTCTTCTTTTATTATTTTTCTGTTCTATCTCACTGCAGACTTTTCTGATGGTTTTATTAACCAGGTACTCAGATTATTCTCTTCTGTATAGATACATAGGTGTGTGCTCTCTCTTCTTCTCTCTGCACATGTTTATATTTCAGAAAAATATACTATTTAATTGCTTTTGTTTACCATAGTTTAGTTATAGCATATGGCTTCTATTTCCAGGACTTCCAGACTGAAAAATCCACACTGAAAACTTAAAACATTCTTTTATTCATGACAGCCAAATAAAACAAACAGAAAAAAAAAAGTTTCCAAAACCTTTTGAATGTTAAGGGAGAGAATTCTGTTGTAGATTAGGAGCACTTGTAATTTTTCAATTAAATCTGCTTCAGAAATTTAACCTTTATAGCAATTAGTTGGCTGAAAAACATTGGATTTTTTTTTATTTCCCTCCCTTCTTTCTCTTTCTTTGTTTTGGGATTTTATTGCTATTATTACAATTGTTATGCTCTTTGTTTTGCTTGTGGCCAAATCTGGAAAGAGGCTCTCATCCTTTTGTCTATATTTTCACAAATGTACTGGCAAAAAGCAACATTCACAACATAGAGAATATTATCAACACTGTGGACAGAAAGGGATCTGTCTCCTTCTTTTCAGTTTTGATGGAGAAACAAAACTGTGTTGTTGGTTAACTTTAGCGCTGAATATATCCAATAATCAGGCACTGCTATGATAGGAGAGTTATACAACGTAATTTAAATTGGAATACAATGAGGTCTTATTCTGAACCATTTAGGGTCATCTTGGGTTTAGATTTGATACTCAATGCATTTCAGTTGCAAAGTGATTTCCTTTCTGTTGGTGTTTTTCTCTGAAAATTTCCAGAGCTACAACAGTTAAAATCATACCTGTCATTTAAAAAACAAACATAAGTTGGAAACGAAGACAGACTTTTCTCCTAGGCTGAAAAAAGATTAAGAGGACTATCCTCACCATAAATAAACAGACATCTAGGATTGTTCATCTCATATACCAGTGTGTTTCAGGCTCCTCACAGAAGATGAAAAAGCTGAGCTGTCACTTGAGCTCAGCACGGAAAGGTAGTGGATGCTCTCAAAGACAGTAAAGCCCCAGCTTCACCATTGCTAACACAAAGGATTCTGTCCTGACCAGGAGTAGTGTTTCATCCGCATTTGCAGATTTATGCAGTTTAAGGAATTTTAAAACATATGTTATTTAACTAGTAACATACCTCCAAGAATCTGTAAAAATATTTAACTTGCAGTAATGGCTTACAATGCATTCATGTAGTTTGGAAGTTTCTGAAAATCATGTTTTTGACCCATTGTGGTGTAGTGGAATGAAAGTATAAATTAGACATTGAAGCTAGGAAGGATAGTTACAATAGCTATGCTGACTTTCTGCACAGCATAGAATGTCATTGTGCCATGTAATTGTGAACAATGCTTTGAGCTTGAGAAAAGCAGATCTCCCAGAGGCACCTTTTCTGCCTTTCCTCCTTCCAAGCTAAAAACTGCTTCAGACTGCAGTTATATCTGAGACTGGATCTAGCTCCATCCGTAACTACAACTGAAAGATAACAAAAGATGAAGAATATACCATTTTTCATGACCACTAGTTCCAAGCACTAATCACTTTCACTGTTATAAACATGTGTTTTCTTTCCAATCTGAATTAATCTGTCTTTAAGTGCAGCCCTTGGTTCCTCTTCTACCTTTTTAGCTATATTAAGGAAGCTTCAGATATGAAATATTTTCTCCACATAAAAGCATCTATACTACCCCATAGTCAAATCAATACTTGAATATTTGATGAGATAAACAGATCAAGCTAACTCTACTATTGTAAAGAATTTGTTCCAGTCCTCACATCATTCCATGGCTTCTATCTTTACCTTCTCCAGTTTCACAAGAGAATTTTAAAATTGTTTTCTTTTTCTTTGTTGTTGTGTTTGATGGTAGAGAAGATATCTCTTAGCATTTGCTTTATGTGAAGCATACAAAAAATTGATATTCCAACAGTTTTGTCAAAACATTGGCTTTTAATTACTTCTCACATATTTAACAAGGATTTTACAGATCATCTCTTAAATTCAACAATGACATATTTTTACTAATTTCTATTTAGGCCTGGCAGACTTACCCTGTCAAAGGAATCCCCTTATACAGTCAAAGGAGAGAAACACAGTGCCAGTTTGCTTAAGTACATGTTACTTATTATGCTCTTGAATCTAGATGGTACAGTAATCCCAGCAATTTAGCTAAACACCTATAACTGGCAATATTAATTCAGCCTGAAGCCTATGCGTACAGATCCTTGCTTCTTCGTATTTTTGCACCTAAGTTTGTACGGTAATGGGTGAAGAGAGCTCCTGTTTACTCTTTTTCCACTTTGGATTCTGGGTAGACCTCTCCCTTAGTCTGCAGACTGGTAAAGAAAGAACAGGCGGCAAGTGAATCAGAATAGGAGTATACTACTTGGAAGAACAACTAGAGGATATTTACAGAGTATATCTGGTCAGTGGTCATATAACTTAGCGTTTTTAGTTTTCTGTCTTGGCCCTGTGTTTGTCTATACTACAGAGATCTTAGTTCCTATATGGGCTCCCTTTTTGAATTAATTAAACAAGTTTCCTCTGAGAAGCCTTGAAAGTTTCCTCTTCCCCTCCAGATATTAGTCTCTATAGGCTGTATTCATGAAAAACATGTCAGGCATGCTTCTTTCTGCTAAATCCATTACTCGACTATCAATACTACCTCAGCAAGTCTTGAGCGTCACAAATCCACACCTACCTACACGTTACAAATATCCTTGCCCTCATGCTACAAAACTCCATTTTGGTGGACTCCAGATGCTTTGAAAGGGGAAAAGCAAAACAAAATGCAACAGCAATTATATCTCACAGCTGCACCCCTTGCTTCCCTGAGGAGATTTAGATGTAGTGTTATATGAGAAAAAGATAGCGCATCTCAAGACCAAAACACAGTAAACACAAGTGCTCTGCAACTTCTGGACTGAGATCCAAGGATTGTTCATGTTGTGGATATCTTTGGAACTATAAATGTTTCACTGGATATTTTAGATTATTAAACTCATGACGGATCAAATCTTCATCCCTGGAGATTTTCAAGACTCTGCTGGACAAGGTCTCAGCTGATCTGATCAAGTTGGCAATAGTCCTGCTTCAGGCAGAAGGTTAGACTAGATGACTTCCAGAGCCTCTTTACAGCCAACATTTCTGTAACTTTTAGGGTCAAGCAAGTGATACTCCAGTGCGATCTTCTGCATGACAGAGAGTATAAAGCTTCTTCTTCAAATTTCTTCTTTATCTAGGCTTTACTTTCTTAAGCAAAGTCAGTCATATAACACATCCGGAGCAGACATTCTCTCTTCTCCATGAGATTAGGCCAAAATTTAATTACTTTCACAGTTTAAAATATGATTATTATTTTTGTTCTAAATTAGGGCAAGTGTGAAGGAGGGAATTGGCCCTTCTCTCTCAGGAATGCAATCTAGTATGCTTCATATCAGCTTGCTGGGAAGTGACTGTAAGGCTGATGTGTTTTGTGCTTCCCAGTGAGTTTTAAGACTTGACCAGTTAGCACTTGCAGTAAGTCCTGAGATGTTCTAATAGACAGCACAGCACAAATGGGGTAATTCTCATCTCCTCGAGTCTTCTAGTGCTAGTGTCACTGACTTCTGGCATATATCCAAGACCACTCTAACCCAATAAAGGGGAACAAAGATGAATGGTGTTTAATTTGAATAATGTTAACAAACTTTCTGCTAAGTAGGAAGGCATTTGGTTTGTATGCTATGGTTAAATTGCAAGTTAGCTTGTTCTCTCGAAGTAGACAACACTAGCAGCTGCTGTAGTTCTTAAGGGTAAAGTGCTCATATTACATCTGAAAAATCAGGCCACTCACATGTTCAATGAATGTGAAAGTCTGAGAGGATCTGATCATGTTTCCATTGAAGAGATTCGGAGTCTCTCCGTGCTTTCAATGGCATGATTGATACTAAAGTGGACAAAAATTCAAACTTGATTACAATGCTGAAATACAGTCAATTTGGTTTTAACATGTCATTTTTATTCATTTTATTACTTCAACTAAGTCTCAAGCACAAAATAAAATTAAATAGCTTGCCTTCTTTGTCCCTCACCGACTCTGGGCTTAGTCAAAAATGTTCAATAAAATGAGTGCCACAGGGTCCCAGTGACAATCACAACCACACAATCAAAAGCATATAAATGGTTAAGGAAATTAGAAGCTCTCAACATAAGATCAACTGTCTGCCTACTCAGACAAGTGAGGACATAAATATGTGTCAAGACCTCCAGTCAACTTTTCTTGAATTGAGAAACTATCTTTCACACCATTTACCAATGTACTTGAGCCACATTTAAATTTTTATTCTTTTTCTCTTGACTCCTAAAGTTGTGCAGAGAAGGTGGAAGAGAAAGAATACTGTGAAAGCACCAACCTGATAGAATGTCACTAGGGAAAAATATAAAGCAGAGTAGAGACAATAATAGCCTGTCTGTCCTTCAGCAATGGGCTACAATAAAAGTTGAGAATCTTAAGTGAGAATACCCTTTTAAGCCTAATCACCTTGACAAGTAATGAGACTGAAAGGGGACAGGGGACAGAAGGAGGGGAATCAAAGTTCCTGCTTACGGAAATGATCCTTTGAACAATGGTATTTATTTCACCTAGACTGAGTAAAGTCCATGACTTACTGTGACTGAGGCTGCCTCAGAGAAGCATCAATTTGTAATGAATGTTGTTTGGCATTTTTTTATGCTCACATTTTTAAGAGGATCTGCATAAAAAATATGAAAACCCAGGAAACAATCCTCAATAAATTAAATTTCGTTAAAAGAAATAAAACATAAGTGAAAAATAAATGAAACAGCACCATTATTTGGATTACATTTATCTTTAATCCACTTTGTCCTCTATATGAAATACAGTATCAAGACATCTGCCAATATTTTAAAGGCTTCTGCTTGTGTCTGAATTATGTTTTTAAATTAGACCCTAAAGCTGCATTCTAATGCATTACTTTCATTTACTGGAGTATGCATATACTATCATACTACTCCCATGACATTCTTTATTTAATCAGTCTGAGAGCTGTACAGACCCATATCTATTCCCACATAAATCTCTGCCAAATACTGCTGACTTTCAGATTTAACCTCACTGGCAATGAATGACCTCCTTGGGAAAAAAATGTATAAAATGGACAAATATTTTAGGGGAAGAAGCAATCTTTTTGGATAATCAGTGGAAGGTATGCAAATCTGACTGGTTCAGAATGGAGGTTGTGTCCTTGTGGTGAATAGGAACTGCTGCAGTAAACAACTTTAGCCTTTCTATTAAAGGTTAGGGGGAGTGATTGATATGTTTGACAAAGAAATGTAAGGTCAGGAGCAGTAAAGGCAATCTGTTCTTTATACAAAAAATACACGGAAAGCAGTACATATACTGGGTATTCTCTAGTTGTTTTTGGCGCACCTGCTATTTCAGAATAACAAATGGAGCTGGTTCCTTTTGCAGATTATGCAGGTAGGAAGCATCACTATTAACTCACTCTATTTTCTGATTATCTCCACAAAAGAGACCCATAGTCCTAATGAGCATCCCTTTGACCTCATTCTAACTTACAACCCATGTATTTTGCTCAGTACTTACACTGCAACTAAATCCATGGCTGTCTCACTCATTTAAGTAGAACTTCTCGAAGAAAGGTAACATGGAGCTTTAAGTAAGAATGTCAGAATTTGCCCAAATAGTATTATGAGGCTAAGGATGTATCTTAATATCATGCTAAAATGGCTGTTGCTATTGTTTAGGTGTTATGTATATGTGCCCTATAAGATTCTGAGTACACTTACTAAATTTTCCTAAATTATGAGCAATCCCCTTCAGAAAGAATTCTGGCCATTGATATAGGCCTTTTCTAAAATTCTTGATTACTTTTAATCCTTTATCTTCCAGTGAACTCTCGGAGAACAATCCCTCACCACCAACAGGTCCTATTTTAGTCAAGGAAACCAGAGATTTCATTACGACTCAACTAAATGGCATACTCAGTCCACAGAAAGTTCACTGCAGAATCTGGACCTCAGATAGTAAAATTTATTTTATAGCAGAAGTGCCTTATGGTACATAAAAGTGACTTAAAAGCACCTGTTAGGCAAGAAAAAAATAGGCAACTAGCCAAAGAAAACCCTACTTTTTCAGTCAAATAATTTGGGGTAATGTGTTGCCTCCTAAAGTAGACATTTTTCTTCTATTCAGAGCAATAGTAGACAATGAAGACATCCTTCAATACTGATTACACCCAATTCCTGGAATCACAGAAGATAGGCATGGAAAAGATCTTAAGAGAGACTCCATCATCATGATAGATTTCTACCGTAACAATACAATAACGATGACCAAGGGTTAAACTCTGTGGTTTAGCTTAATGGACCTAGCTGAGATCCACATCTCTTATCAAATAGTCTAGCTTAAGTTAGCGCTAGAGCTTCATCCAGGCAGGCACCAATCTAAGCTGCAAGACCAAATCCTCCAAACTGAGACTAGGATCTGCTTGTGAGTGAAACACTCTCTTTAAATACTCTCTAACAGGGGCCTGACACAGGGGGAGGTAAGTGGAGCACACAAGAATTGCTCACACAGCTAGCAATATTTTCAGCTAAAACACAGCAACTAGTGATAAACTTCCCAGCTGGCTGTACAGCCTCTTAGAAGCAGAGGAAAGGAAGAGTTCCCTTGCAATTGGCCTCTGGTGTCAGCTGGGAAACAATAACTTATTTGCTGGGAGAAGGCTAGAAGCACCTTTTGTAATCACCTTCAGTTGCAGCTCACCGTTTCATCCATACTGCATACTAGACATAAGAGGGAGAGACCACCATGTTCTGACTCTCACAGTCCTCTGATCATAGCTATGGCTACAACAGCTTGGCTTAAGGATTCAACAGTTTAGCTATATGGTGAGCTAAGGCACAGACTTGGATTCAAGACAACAGTGCAGCCTGGGCAGGAAAGGTATCACACATTTCTAGCTTTATAGAAATCTTCACAGCTTATAGCATCACCATGTAGTTCCAGAAAATCTGAATTCACTTTTTTTTTTTTTTCCCCCACACTTTGTGGACACTTCCACTTTCATCTCTTTTAAACTTTTATTTCTTTCTCCTTCAGAAGGTAAATTTACTCAAAGTACTTTCTATAAATGCTTGTCCTGTGGACTGAACCTGTCTCCACAGCTTTACAGGTCACACAGAAATAGAATTATTCATTTGGGTAGGTTTATGCTCTGAAGCTAGGATTTTCCAGTTTAGATTCAGCTCTCAGGAGAAAAAACTTACAGTACAAGCCATTATATATATATCCAGGCAATGTCACTCAGCTGCCAGAAAATTACAAGCCAATAGGATATTGCTGTAATCTCTGATTCCAACTGGTCCATGCATTTCCAGTGGTCATGCTTACAGGGCCTCAGAAACGTTCATTCAATTTGTTGTGAAAGCAAGTACTTAATACCTGCAATTTAGAAGGATCAATAGCAAGTTAAATTGAATGAAACCAGTTTTGAATGACTAGTCTATTTTCAGAGAAATATCTCTGAATATCTCAAAAGAAACTCACATTTTAATGTAGCAACACAAGTCTGAAACCATTTCTACCAATTTGCACTGCTGAGTTTGCTGCTGTTGGTTTGCTTTTTAATGAAAGACTTCACTGTGCAATGTTAAGAAACTGCTGTAAAAAAAGCTATGTTCACAAGCAGAAGCATTTCTTTTACTGATAGGTTATCAGCCACAACCATATTATTTAAAAAGACTTGTACAATGAGTGGTTGATTCTGCTTGCTTTTGTATACTTGCATTTTCATGTTTTGTGATGCAAGTACTAAACCATGTTGGGAATGTGTTTGTCTTTAGTAATAGTCAATTATTACAATCTATTTCTTCTGCTTGTTTTGCTTCAAATTACCTGGCTCACTGTTTGAAATCTATCTGAAATAGTGACTGCACTTCACTATTTTTTCTGTACAGTCGCTAGCGCATTGAATCTCTTATTTCTGACAGGGTGTCAGGGCCCCATCGGCCCCCTCAGCCCTGCCTGTCCCTGCTGCCCTAGACGTCCCCTCGCCCCAGTCCTGGCTCCATCCCCACCACAACCTGGCCCCTACTTGGCCACAGGACCCCTAACCCCACACCCCGTCCTACAGACGATTACCTGTCCAGCCTTGGCCTATAAAGCCTGGCTCTACAGACCTGCCCAGCCAATACCAAACTGCATCCTGCCTGACCCTGTCTTGCAGACTGACACCTTGGCCCTGCCTCATCACCACAAACTGCCTTCATAAAATGACATTTTTGAAGGAGGATTCTGAAACTTCAAGAGATCATGACAAGAGTGAACTGTGCTTTCTTTGCTATGCTAATATTTTTAAATGGTAGGTAGCCAGAGAGCCATAGAAAAGTTAAGATATCCTGGTCTACACTCCGAATTTACACGCCCTGGCATGGATTCTTTATGGGACAGCTCTGCACTCCAGAATTTACTTTTGCAGATCAGTTGTAGAAGCAAGATGGCATCCATATTGCATAATGGGAAGGGGAGAGAAGGGAAAGCAATAATTCCACTGTTTCCAGTTAGCAAAAGAAGGGTGAGAAAAAATACATTTTTCTCTTCTGTTCCTCTCAGCACTTTCTTCCCTTTATCTGTGGAATGAAAGAACTAATAAAAAAGAAACCAGCATTTGTTGTAAACAAACCAAGTGATCTTGAGATTTCTGCCTTCCGGACTTTGGTGGTTTGTATGAGTAAAGGTTAGTCAAAGGGTGTTCTGACTATCTATCCTGAAGAGTAGAAAGCAACAACAGGAGTTCTGAAAGGAGTATGGAGATGAGTGATTATTTTACCTTATATGTTGTTGATCATAAAGTGCAGTAAGCATTTGTGATCTTACTGCATTAAAGAATTAAATCATTAAAGCATTAAAGAACCATTAAAGAAATTTCTAGGGCTGTGCTCTGGAAGCCTTCTGAATATAACTTCTTTTTAACAGTCTCAGCCCTGCATTTTGCTGCCAGCCTCTCCATGGTCCCATCTAAGTAACAAATCACAAGAACTGTGATTAAGTTGTGATTGTTTTTCCCAAAATAGCAAAGATCATTCTACAGCATAATCTTTTTCTAGCAGTGTCTGTTCTCAGTTACCACGTTGTATAATTGTATGATTGTGTACTGGTAAAACTGAAGTAACTTTCCCACGATCAGAATATCACTGAATTATAACTTCTAATAAATACTTCTAATAAATACTATTAAAACAGAATAAAAGATTTTAAGGACAGAGAAAGTACTTTAATTTAATCTGACCTCCTGCATAAGACACTTCACGTAGTCCCTGATTTGCCACAGCAGAGCTCGGATTCCTGTACTGCAGACCCAAACTCAACAACCAAACAAGTAACTAACCTTTTTGGTTTGCTTTTTGAAAAAAAGCAATAGGTATGGAAAATTACTTTGGGCATTGGCTGTTTTTTCTGATTCTGTAAACAGCACATGGGCATGCAGTGTCCAGTACAGTATGTACAGCAATATGGAAGTGTTTTCTTGGCAACAACAGGAAAGTAAAGCAAGAGATGTCCAAAGCAACATAAGCGGAAGGCTGGATGCTGATGGGCAAGATAAGTCTCCTCATCAAACTAGCCTACTTTGTCATCCCAACTGTTCAAAACCTGACATTTTCCAAGATGTAATTAATATTCACTTTGAAGATGCTTTTAATGAGCTATGGATGCTAAGTTAGTCTCTAACAGCTTTCCAGTTGTAAGTAATGATTCATTCAGAGAGTAACAGATTCAGCTTTGGAATGTCCCATCTTACTGCCCAGCCTTGCTATGCTCCTGCCAGCAAAACTCAATGTCTGCAGTGGCCGACCAAGCCATGTGGCGCTGGTACTGTGTAGTCTCTTGATGTTAACCTGGCATCTAGCCCCCTTATTTTGCTATTCTTCATTTCATTTTGCTATTAAGGTAGACTATTATTCCACTATTACACAGCACTGAAGAACTGTTCAGCCCAACAGTTAATATGCATAACTAAATGTTCTTTTTCGTACATTTTCATGTGTCAAGGGGGAAAAAAAGGCATTGTGGTGGATTTGGTTCCATTTGTATCCCATATGTACAAATGTGTTCAGTTTATGGCCCTAGAGATGAACTTTCCAGCTTCCAGAAGTGCATACATAGCCTGGAATGTGAAAATCTGGTTGTTGTCTTTCTTTTATATTATCTTTGATAATAAAGATTGTACAGTTGCGTAGCTGGCATTTTTACTTGTGACTCATAAGGAAGAATAGAATCCAATTTTCTCATCCTTAACTATCTTGGCTCTGATGCTGTAGTAAATAGAAAGCACTTATTGTCAGACAAGTATGTAGATATGACTCAAGGATAGAGAAGGCCACAGATCAGAAAAAAATCTGTTCTGTGACCAGAACAAATAATGAAGCCTCATTCAGGCTTCTTAAAGACTTCCCAGCACATTTCTTCTTTCCCTTTCTCCTAACTCCTCTCCTGCCTGTTTGGCTGGACCAGTGTCAACTCTGGTTGAAACTGATTAACAGGTTCAAAAGTTATTTGGGGAAGTGAAGAAAACACTGACATGGAAAGAAAGACAAGCAAGCAGATAGAAACCACAGTTACAAAACTTCATTCCTTGGGGAAGTAAGCTGAAGTAGGTTTCATATTCTAGCACTCTGGAAGTGCCTGTAGGTCTCAACCAGTATCACAGGTCTGTTACATTAAGCTGTGCAAGAGGTGGGGGAAGCTGTTTCTCTTGTCTGCTTACATTCTGCATTTTGACAAGAGGCAAACTGAGCTAGAAAGCTTATCACGGGTCATGTCCCCCTTACTATAAGGCTTTGTTTTGTGTTCTCTTCCTAAAAGATAGACTCTAATGCAGTTACAGCTATTAGCCTTGAAGTAGAAATTAATTCAGGGAGTTCCTGAACTGTGCTTCATGTAGAAGGACAGAATATATGATCAAGTGATTTCTTCAAGTTTTAAAATCAATCAGCTGAAAAATTGCATATAAATATCTCATTATATGTCTCCTGTTCCAACAAGTTCTTTTGAAAAGTAATCACTCATTTATTCTCAAATATTTATTATTACTTATGTCAATTACATTTATCATACTATAAATTTGTTTTTCTTTTACCTCTTTTAAGCAAGAATATTAGTGTTTGCTGTTTTCTGTTTGTACAGAATTGTATTTTCAAAGGATAGGACCACATATGGTGGGTGTTGTGGGTTGATAAATGCTTAGTGTCAGGGGTTTGGTCATGATGTGGTAAGAGATTGTCCTATACATAAAGTATTTCAGCATTAGTATATTCAGAATCCATTCGGACTGCAATTCCCCTACTTTTTAAGAAGGTTACATCCCTGCCATCACTGTTAAATGTTAACTATTTCTATTTATAAGGAGATGGTCCTCACATTTTCTAAAGCTACAGAAATCCTCACTATAATTTCTTTTTTTCTCTTTCTCTGTGATTTCTATTTCAAGTCAGCTCCCATGAACATCCTTGCAAATTAAACTTTTCTGAGCAAACATGCCCATATTCATAAACATATAGAGAGGATGTACAGACACACCTATCACCTTTATAGTTTATGAGATGTTCATAACCAACTTTACCCTCTCCCAAAAGATTCAAGGGTACGTATACACATAAAAAGTTTGGTTGTCTCCTCAAATTCTTTGTTCTGTTAAATAGCCTGGAAAGCTTATTTGTTAGACTGTTTCTGGTCTGTAATAGTACTTCCCTTTATATTCAGGTAGGGCTACACCTAACAAACTCAGGTAAAAGGTAGCTCTTAAACAGACATGAAGCATCTAAGGCCAAAATATCCAACACACAACGTAACTCCAGTCATCTGTATCCTTGTCTGAATTTCCCCTGTCCCTTGCAGTTCTACCTCTGCACATCCCAAGAAATCTCTGATATTGCAGTGCCTAGCTCTGCCCTTTCAAGTCTGAAGAAATCAATGGCTCAGCCACTCACGTTGCCTGAGAGATCTGTGATTCCATAGGTGTCCTTTAACTTACTTAACATGTGGTGATAGGATTGGGATCTGCCCAAAATGCTACATTAGCCACTTTCTTTCAAAAATTTGTAATAGTGAAATAATGTACGTCTGTATACAAAATTTTATTAGCATCAAGAACTACATTTTTTTGCATTGTTTCCATGTGGAACTCAGCCCTTTTCTGATTTACCTTACACATGGTTATGGTCTAGAAGAAAAAGTTGCTTTTAGTTTTGCTACTATTAGATCTAAAAGTGATAGAGACTTCAGAACAGAAGTGACCCAGAAGTCACCTTTTATTTCCACAGTAGATACTGTGATCATTTTAACAAGCACTTTGTTGATTGCATGTTGACTTTTGGCTTTATGCACCTTCATTTTCTGTGACAGTATGCAAATCCTCCAAATACGAAATGTTCAGAAATAAATCATTCCAGGCTGAGCAGCTTAAAAATATCTGTAAAAATATCTCCAGAAAATATTAATAACTAGACAAGAACAGTTGATCCTCATTGTCCCAGACTGTAGTATCTGTTAACATATCTTACACTACACTTCCTGCCTTGTGATTCCATCCCAGGAATTTCTCTCATGATAAAAACACTTTCCAAATACGTCAGCCTACTAGGCAGAGCATGAACTGTGTTTCTAACAGTACTGCGCATTTTTATTTTATCCATTTACTTTGGATAATCTGTAGGAAAAGTAGTCTGATGACTGCTTGCAATTCTGGATTTTAAATTTCAAAGGATCACTCCAAAGCACCTACAGACTTCATCTATGTCCACTCGATGCACTTTGCAGTGTCCTCTGGACTTGAGTGAGGAGAGGGCCAAGCAAAAGACTTGCCTGGAGACAAGCTGCACACAGGAGATGTATTTTACAAATGTACTCTAATTTAAACAGTAGATCGTGTGCATGCTAGATAATTAATTTGGAGATTTAACAGATCAAAGGTCAAAATCACAACAAAATTAGCTGGTTTCTTTATATCATCACTTAAGAGGCAGAAGGTGGGGGATATGTATTGTGAGCACTCTCTAGTTAAACTGTTGTGCTAGCACAAAGCATTACTGCATTAGGCTGTAGCCTGTAATCAATCCCAGCTGGAAGCTCGTATCAACATTACTGTTCTTCTTGCCAGTTCCCGTTAATCCTTTAAAAGGGTAGGTAAAAACAGGACTAGTGTCTTATGTTACATAGGTTGATTTATAGAACCCAGCTATTCAAACATTTTATTCTATACAGTTTACAGGCCAAATAATTTTATTTCTGAAATATTTAATTGGTTAATTTAGACCATGCAAAATAAATGACAAAAGACTCCAGCGGAAATTCCATCCCATAGTCTTATTTTGAAGTATTTTCTTCCCATTTGCAATGTCAGGCCTCCTTCTGTTCACTGTAGCAGTGCTTTGTTGGGCTGAAGAATGAGTTTTTATATGCATATGGAATTTTTAGAAATACTGTCATTGAGCCAGGTATTTCAAAATGTATGTATTTCCAGAAACCCTGATCTATCGGAGAGCATCGGATAGCTTCTCTGCTTTTTGAATGCTGAAGCAGTGTGTAGAGATGGCTCAAATGCTACAGCTTTAGCTGAGCTGAGAATGGCAGACACACTTTAATGTGTCTCCTATTTTCCAAGCCAGTCAGTCCCGTCATAGTGAAGCCAAAAAAGACTGCAATAGATTGTCTCCTGGATGAAAACAGATGAATTGAAACTGGGAAAAGACCAATGTAATCCTAGCCAGAAAACATCTCAAAAAGCTAGCTGGGGCTTTGTACTTCTATTTGGCTTAAAAGCTTTTCTTTCTCCTTCCTCCTGCCCCATAATCTTCAAAGTTGTCTGGACCCTTGGAGCCCAGTTGACTCATCATGGAGTCTAGATAAGTTAGTAGTCTGACTGATGAAAAAAGCCCTTTTCTTCTGAGACTTGGTAACAAACTCCACCCTTTCTTCACGGAAGAAGTTAGGACCACTGTGATCCCACACATGTTTCTCATTGATTGGATTCCCCGAGCGTGCTGTGACTAAACATGAATGCACAAATGTGCTTCTAGCTGGCAGTAAATGTAGCTGCCTACGTTGAGAGGAGCTGAGTGAATGCATCACCTTGTATCCCCTGCTTCTGTCTGCTCTTGCTTCTACACTTTAGTCCTGAGCTTCAGTACCATCTATAGCCAGGAGCCAGTCCTAGTTAAATAACAGGCTGTTCAGACTCTGGATACTTCTCGGTCACACTAAAACTTGCTAAAACACTATGTTGGTCTTAGAAAGACTGTTATTCAGAAGAAAATGCTGTCTTAAATGGAGGGAAGAGCAGGAAAAAACCTACAAAAACAACTAAAGACTATAAATGCAGAGAATACTTCTAGTCTTGTGACGAATGCTTTGAACACTACAACAGTTAATGTGTGGTTTCAAAGTACTGGTCATACACCTAAGGGAGATTTTAGTCTGTGTCATGCGCAGTTCAGGGCAATGCTTCTTTTATGCTTACTATTTATTTCCAGTCTACAGTGTGGCGTGCTTCAAATAATAATTTTTTTTTTGTTTTATTTTGAAGTGTGTTTCTAGCAGAGATGTGAAAATAAAGCTGATCAAAGTTTAAGGTAAAGTCTGAATTCCATAAAGTAGATTTTGGTCCTATAGCCACAAGAGTAAACTATCCCTTGACAGTCACAAAATATAGGCAGAGCTTTGTGGAAAGGGCTTTGATCATTTTTTAAAATTCATATCTTTAGTGGATATCATTTCAGGAAAGAAACTTAATTACTTCAGAGACAAATGTGACACACTATCTACTTCATTGATTTTTTTTTAAACCATTGTATCATATTAGACTCTAATACCGTTTTTGTAAATATCTCTCCTCCCATAGACAAATAGTGTAAAAAAATAAGTACCTTAAAACCATAGCGTGTCCTACCTTGATTTTTAACTCCTGAACTATTATATATCTCCTTAGCATTTGATCCCTTATTATATCTTCGACCTGTATTTTGCAACTAGAATGTTCTGCTAAATTTGTAACAATAGGTCTATGGAGAGGACATTTTTTTTTTTTTCATTTGTAGCAAATCCTGTTATGAGGGTTTCTTTAAAAGGATTTAAATCATCATCTTGTCTAGAGTCAAATTTTCTTTTGTGCTTTCTCATTTTTTGCCTTAATAGAATGTTTGGTTTAATTATTAGTCTGTCAGTTGGCTTTTAACTTTATCATACAATGCCTCAGAGCTCTGAACTATTTTCTCTGTATTAAGTGAATATTTATTACTGGAATTTCATACTTACAAACAACATAACAAAACCACAAGAAACCAAATAAGATACAGAAGCAAGAAAATGAAATAAAAAGAATATTCACTGTAATAGGAGCTCATAATATACATAACTGGATGTCAAATTTGCAGTGATGGTGATTGCCATTTATTTAGTGTTCACATGAGGCTCCTATATTTATTCAAGGATTTGTTGGACAGAAAGATAGGTGCACAGGCATAAAGCATTGTATATGATGTGTTTGGGGTTTAGCCAACACGCTGGGCACTGCTTTACGGGGAAGATGTACTCACACTGTGCATTCAAATACATTCCCTGGGCTGGTCCGTTCTATAGTAAGGTGCAACGATTCCAACACACCCAGAATTTGCAGTTTTGTTACACAGGCACAGGGTGTCCGTACGGCATATGAACCATAGGCAGCTACTTGCATCTGATATCTTCAAATCCTTGCACATCCAACATAGCTGACTTGAGCATGCCCATAATCCACTGCCCGAGGATTTATAGCCCCTGTCCTGACTGAACTGTTGTGTTACTCCAAGGATGGTCCAGTAAAATAGCCAAAATCCTCTCTTCTGTCTGGATAAAGTTTATAGCTGGGAAAAGAGCACAGGTTCAGAGCAATGCTACAGGCCTTGTAACCTTGTATTCAAATAGGCAACTACTCCTTATCATGAGAAGAAAAATATATAAAGTCCCCAAATCTGCTGCTAACTGACTGGGACTGGTTTAAGTCATTGGTTATCTGTGCTTAGAGTTTAATCTTCTGTTTCCTGTATTTTCTTTTTGGTAATCTATTTATTATTAAAAGTTTAAGAAAACTCCAAATGACTAACAAGAAAATTTATTTTGGGAGAAGGTACTGTGCTCTTTCCTAAGATAATGTTAACACATCCTCTGGCCTGAAGGCCTGTAGTGTCTTTTTAAAAGACTTTCCACCAAGTACAGTCACAGAACCAGAAGTCTGAAATGATCTAACAATAAAAATCCCCTGGTATCCATGACAGCAGAATTCAAAATATGGTTTTAGGTCTTCAGGTACAATAGATTTCTAATCTGTGAATCTGAAGTGGTAAATGTAATGTTAAGAAAATCATATATTTATAGATCTGATTTCTGGATTTTTTTTTATAAATAGGAGGACAGAAAATAATAGTGATACGTTGCAGCATCCTTATTCTTCCCTTAATACCCCAGGATCCTTGCAGTATAGAGAAGCGTGAAAACATAATGCATAAGAAGGACATAAAAGCAATTACTTGACATAAGGAACCAGCCACTTCCCAGGTCTATGTGTATTTTTGTTGTCAGTGTACAGTGACTTTTCCCAATTTCTGAGCTTTATTAAATAGAAATTCTGGAAAAGATCTTAGCTATATAGGACTGTGACTCTGGAAAGATATATGGATTTGTAGCCAATTAAGATATCCCAGCTGGATTATTATCTTCATTTCAATAGAAGGAATAGACTCAGGGAGTCAAACGTGTTAACATGATCCTATCACTGTACAGCTGTGAGTAGTCAGACTAGATTTAAAAACTCCAAGAGTTATTCACATATGCATCTTTGCAAAACAGTTGCACCTTGATGTTTGCAAGGATGACACTGCCCTGCTTGTACTGGGAACTTTTGCCTCAGGATATCAGTTGCAAGCAAATTAAGCTTTTGTTTCTGTTGAAAGTATTTATACAGATTTTTAATTAGATGAACTCTGATTTGGTAACATTCATTTAGGAGATACAAGTTTCATGAGCCCTATAATTTCTTCTTTCTTTACTCCTAACTAGAATTTTTAGCAATTTTTTCTTGTGAACTCAGTGCTTCCATTGATGTAAACATAAAGAACTAAACTACTACCTTCAAACACAACCTCAGAACATTTTTATTTCATGAGGGTTGCACAGACTTGTCAGATAGTAAAATTTGGCCTTTATGTTTAGATGGGAAAATGGCTGAAAGTTTCCTATAAGAAAAAATGCTACAAAATATTTTCAAAAGCTAAACACTTTCAAGATGTGATAGGCACTTGTATGTCAAAGTTTATTCATTTTATGGGATTGTTCTGCAGATTGAATATGTTATTTGTGCAGTCTCCGAGAAATCTTGAAAAGGTTCTTCTTAAAAGCTGAAAACCTTTATACAAGTTTATGCATATAAAGCATTGTAAGTGCTTAATATAAAAACATGAAAGTGTCCTTTGAACCATGAGCTCATAGGAAGAGTGGATTTCAGTTGTTTGCAATACCTCCATTAAGAGCTCTTTTTGGTTGAGGTGTTCACTTGCTTTATGGTACTCAAAAAGAAAGTGCTTTATTTTAAGTAATATTCTTTTCAAGACCATTTATTTACCACAATACCTCCATTAAAAGTTCTTTTTGGTTGAGGTGTTCACTTGCTTTATGGTACTCAAAAAGAAAGTGCTTTATTTTAAGTAATATTCTTTTAAAGATCATTTATTTACCACGTTGCCAGTCATCTGATCGTGTGCCAGATTCACAGCAAATTTGTTTTCCCAAAGCCACAGTCATTATTAGTGCCAGACAAGAAATTAAAAAATCTATTTCGCAAACCTATAAAAATTTTGGGGTTTTTTTTTTTTTTTTTTTTGCAAGAGACAAAACTAAGTCCTTCCAATGGTTTTAATGAACCAGCCAAATGACAAATGATAGATAGATCAGCGCAGATGCTTGCGTTGGTATTTGCCATAAAATATTTTGCACTGGTACTAGGTTACTGGTTATTTCATATTGTAATGAACTGTCTGACCTTTATCAATCTTCTCAGTGAAGTTTAATTGAACTAGTAAATTTCTGTGAAAAGTTGTAGTTTCAGTGAAATGGTATTTTAGCAATGGGGAAATAAATAGGGGGAAAATATCATTTGAGTCTTTCTGTTCTTTTTGAATCCCTGATATTCAGTGAAAAAAAAAAAAAAAAAAAAAAAAAAAAAAACTAGCAAGTGCTATGTTGCAATATCTAGGTAGAAATATGCTTGCAGAGATTCCTCTGGCAATTATTTTAAAGAGAGGAGTGGAGACTTACAGAAGAGATGACACATGAGGAACAGTGCACCTGGAAGGAATGTCAGAAAATTTCACATTATCACAGACTAATAATGGCACATTATCAAGAGAGCGAAAGACCCAATAGTATAACAAAAATAAATCCTTTCTTTTTTATTATCCTGTGGAATTTAAATTCATATCAAATGCATTCCACCTACCTAGTTTGGTTGGGCAGTTTGAGAAGTGTGCAGTTCTGTGGATAATGGAACAAATACAGCCCATTCTCCTCAAGTTTTGTTTTTTGATTTTCTGGGCTCCAGCAATGATAGCTCTGATTAAAGCTTTCTGCAGTATTGGTCACTGGAACATGTAAGAACTTAATATCTGTGAGGCAACTATCCCTCTGTGCAATTTGGTTGCAATTAGTAACACATTCAGAAGTTATTAGGGAGGGACAGCCTAGCAGATAGATAGATTCCCTTTCATGCCACCTTCCTTCCTACATACATAATATCCCCTTTAATTTTGGAAACTGAAGTGATAATCCCTAACTACACCTTGTCAAAAAAATTTCTTTTTTTAACTTTAATCCTGTTAAATTCTCTATAAGTTTTCTGTTAGGTATCTTTTAAACATTTTTATGTTTTGCAAGCAAGCTCTCGATACCTATTACTTAAGTCTTATACAACGTGTGAAGATAAATGTTGTTATTCCCAGGTTGCATTTTAAAGTAGGAGACAGAGAGTAAGAAGATAAACTTTGGAGCTGGGTGTATAAAGACAGAGGACCACATACGTGCTGAGACTTCATTGCAGATACCTATTGGCATCAGTTTGTCTTGTGTTCATTGGTAATTCTAGGAAACAGACCACTAAATACATTATGCAGCTGTATCTGGATGAGTGCTTGAGGTGTGCCAATATGGTGGTCATACACCCCAACCTATCACAGTCTTTCTTTTTCAAAGGGTAAACTCATAGGTTTCATCTCCTTCTTGTCCACATTTAAGCAAGATTTGAGTACTGCCAAGAAGGGGAAGTGTCCCTCTGATGCTGTTGGTGGAACTTCTATTTCTTGTCTGAAGTTCTCCATGAGAAGATAAAATATTATACTGAACCCTACACTTTCACATTTTTTTGGTGACTCTGTTTTTTTTAGATACTGTAAAATTTTGGAATCACAATTTGTAATGACTTAAGAACAGTTCACTTGCAAATTATTCATGATACTTTGCACAGCTTGAAGAAATTTTCCTTTTCTAGTATCATAAAATGTTGAGTGTCCATGATGTGTAACATCATAACAACCAGCAGTTGGGACACGATTTGATAATGTCATTTGAAATTCTCTGATTGCATATTGGATTTTCCAGCTTGCAAGTATTCCTTTCTGACATGCTATTCTCTGAACAGCAAAATGCCTGTTTAAGACAAAATGTCTATTCCCATAAATGCAGCACAGGCCTAAAATTCTGGCTGCTATATGCATGGACTCTGCTAATTTTATTGCTATCCATGTCACTATAAAAATGTGATAGCATCCTGAACTGTTCAATCCAAACCGGATTGTGTGAGGTTCTTACTATTGTCAGAACATGAGAACAATTAAGCTTTGTAGAAGCACAAAGGAAGAAAGCAAACCACTGTTGCTGCCACTTTCAGGAAAACAGGCTTGCCATTTACTGTAGAAAACCGATGATTAGACTACAATAGCAGCGGCAGCTTAGTGATTTGCCTAATTTTTCTTTTTTCTTTCTTTTTTTTTTTTTTTTTTTTTTTTAACCAGCAGAACTCAGCACCTGGACAATGAATTTTCTACCTAATCATCATTACAGAGAGGATGTTCAGTTTGACAGGGCAAAGATACCTCTACAAGGAATTACAGGTTTTCATTTTAAGAATATGCAGTGGGTGCTAATTTACTAGTTAGGACATTCAGTGGCTGAGTTTCAAAGCACAAAGCTAAGTCTTAAGTATTCACATTGCTTTGTAAATTAATCAGAAAATTGTTTTACACTAAAAAAAGAAAATGTACAATTGCATTTAAGGGTTATGTGATTTAAGTCTATATTGCAGCATTTTGTAGATGCTACAGTTTATTTTCTTCCTTGTGAAACCGTACATACGTTTTATGAAGTATTGTTGGTCTCACCTAAACATTTTAACTGTGCAAAAAGTAGACTATTTTGGTGACTGAACAACTCATAACTTTGCCAAAATCGTTTATATAAGTGATGTTTTTAAGTGAAAAATATTCATCTCCATATCTGACCTTACATGTATATTGCTACATACCTGCATCATTACCATTTAATGGTACAGTCCTGAGATATATCCTTCTAATTGGCTCTTTTTTACAACTAGACAAAAGGACACACTTTCTAGCTCCTCTGACACTGATGATCTGAAGAAAATGGGCTGTGTTCATATGCATGATACTTGCCACCAGTTGCAATAACTAGTCTCATCTGGAAACAGATGCAGGCAGTCAAGTACCTGACTCTGCAAATTACGGTTGCCGAGCATAGGAAGAGAAAAACGTTTTTGCTTATCTGGCAGCTGAGGAAAGTGACGATATTGTACTAAATAGAACACATCTTATTTATGACTTTTCAATTTATCATGAGCAAATAATATTACATTGCAGCAAGAGTACCTGGAACAATATCAAAATACATTGATCTGGATCTTATATAGTATGCCAAGATTCGTGACTTATTCCTGAAAATGCATGAAAGTGTTCATTTTAATCTTTTTCACATAAACATTTTATAGTGTTCATTATTGTTGCCACCTCATACACATCAATTAATTAGGTCTTGCCTCACTCTGGTGGAGCAAGAGAATATTTTAGCAGTGATTTGGACCTGTCCAAGACCATGTTGTTAAATTGCTAGAGAAATAGCAGCAACATTTTTCTTAATTGCATCAGTTTTCTACTAGGCACTTCAGTGCATAGCACAGGACTTAATTTTGGATCCTTAACCCAGAGATGAGTATTACATCAGCTAAGCTGCAATATGTTTCTGAGGAACTCAAGGATTTCCGTAAAACTGCAGGCTGAACCTAGCTTTCTTGGAGTTCTTTACTTACCAGGCATCAAAATGGTCTGGTAACATCCCCTCCCATCTCCAGTGTGTTTCATCAGGGGTTGCCACAAGAAGATGGTTTGAGGATTAGTAACACTGACTTCATATCAGCTGAAATCTTCCTCTAGCAGGAGCAGAATCCTCTTTACACAGCATGTACAGTAGGGACCTCTACACATCTAGTGGCTTTCCAGCCTCCCTGTGAGGCCAGGGCAGTGAGGGGCCCTTGACATTTACTGCAAAGTAAAGCAGCCTTGAGGAAGGAGCCATCACAGAACCAGCTCAGGGATACAGAAAGAGAAAAGCTACTAAAAGACATTTTTTCCCTAGGAATTCTCTGAGGTATTATGACTCTGTGTATGGTTTGTTTTTAATTGCAACTCCTTTGATGTCCACCTTTCAGCTTTGCCTACTTTTAATCCAGCTATTGCTGCTATGAAGCCTAGAAGATTCTTGTTCCTCCTTGATTTTTGTATTTCACTGTAATGAATGTTTGTCATGTGTTTTTCTGTCACTGTTGGCTATGCTCTACAAAAATATTTTTGAATTTTTTGAATTTTTCCTCTTTCACACTATTTCCTTAATTTTTGTATTCATATTTGAATTTACTTCACTTTGTTGTCTCCATTTTAACATTCCTAAGATTACTAAAATATTGTACTATTGCTCTATTTTTATAGGAATCTAAAAGTGAAAATTTATTTCTTGGTCTTTCTTGAGGAGACTTTGAGTTTTTTGGAGGAAATTGTTTATTTGGTGTAGATTTTTATGTAGCGTATAAATTTTAGAAGTAATAATTCAGTTTGAGGAGATATTGACAGAAGACTGAAGGCTTAAAATATTAAATTCTTACAAGTTTCATGAAAAATGTCTAAGTAAAGGAAAGGAGATTCTATTATTGGTTCTAACTGAGATGAGGCTGCTTTGTGAATCAGAAAATCCAAACAGATGGCCCCCATCAAAGGGAGATCTTTCCCACATTTCCCACCTTCTTGGACATAGAAACCCCAGACATGAGATACAGAACTGTGAGGGTCCAACCTCATTGGTTCTTTGCTCATAAAATCACTTACTCCAGGATAAACTAACATTTTTGTTTCCCGTTCTGGTTTTTAGCCTTCTTCTCTTTCTGCATTTTGTTTCTCTGTGAGCTCTGTTACTTACCCTGAAAAGCCTAACTGATACTTTATGAACAAAATAAAGGCAGGAAGGAATAGGCATCTTCATTTCCTGTGAAGACATAAATATTTGGAGATACAGCATATCTAGAAGACTATGTGAAGAGTACACACAACAAACAAATCTATACACTTTAAAATGCCTGAGTCTGGGGATGTGGAGGATACACCTTTTGTGGTTACACCACCTGAAGAACTGGTATTGCATGGTGTGAGGAAGCAAGAATGATTTTCATACATATTTTTTTGTTTAATGAGTCAGTGATATTAGAAGTGCTACTGAATTCAAAAGGCACTTTGAAAGAACAGTATTCTCAAGTAGGTATAGAAAACAGGGTAAATTGTGTATGCCTTGCACCAGCATGAATCACAGGAACATTATTTCCTACTACCTCTGCGAGAATAAGGCATTGCTTCATTATCCTTACAGGCACATCAGATCCTTCTGCTTCTAATCTTCTAAAAATGCATATAAAAAAAGTCTTCCACACTGATATTTTCATTGGCATTCATCTTCAAAGCTTCAGTTTCAATGCTAAAATGATTCCTGTCAGTCTTTTGCCTACTAGTTATATCAGAAGGTCTCTGTTCCTTTCATTGTGTTTGCACAGCTTCCAGTCTGCTGAGTACCTGGCCTGTAGCAGAGGTACCCCTTCAAAGCTGCCATGAAATTGAGCAGCGGTAAGGCATTATTGCTGACTTCTGAACACTGGAACATTTACCAAAATAAATCTGAACGAATATCTTACAGAATTATTTTGTTTCACTTTTATGTAGACAAGTGTAAAATACGGAAATAAGAAGCTGAGTCTTCAGTGAAAAAATCTGCAAAAGTTAAACAGAAAAATATATACTTTTCAGAAAATAATGCAGGAGAATATTTCTAGTTTTAATCCAGTTCTTCTAAATCTGGCCATGCTAGGATAGAGCAGCTCTCCTAAATCCTCTAAAAGTTACAGTGCAAGCACCTGAATTCCATCAACAGCCCATAAAACAAACAAGAGCACTTACTTTCTTCCACTAAGTCTGACCACTAATATTGCAGACTCCTTAGCTGCCTTTTTGCCTGTCCGGTAACACAGTGGATGCTCACAAATGCTCTGATAGGCAACTGTCTCTTTCCAAGACCTGCTGTGCTTCAAGTTTAGGCAGATAAACACTGGCATTCTGCCCAGCTTCCAAGACTGAGTTATTAGCTGTTCATCAGAATTTTTCATTATGGTACACACTTTTTTCTATCTATGTTCCTATTAAACTCCTGTGCTTCTTTTAAAAGAGTTGAATCCAATCTTTTACTTAGTGATTAATATACTTACCTGGGAAGTGTTAGACCTGGAGTCAAAGGCCTTCACAACCTGAGCAGATTTCTATATACAACTCCTATCTTCCCCAAAAGAGTGTCCTAACCACCAAACTGTGGAGTTTTCTGCATGAGGGGCCCCCCATGTTTCCCTCAAACCGTCATTGCAGAGGAAGTAGGAGTGTAAGAGAAGTGGAGCATGAAGAGGTAGGACAGCCAGGAACCTCACTGCAGCAGTGAGAGTGTTCGAGCATAGAACAGGGAAAATTCTTGCTTTTGAAACTCTCACGGGAGTGGAGCAAATAACTTACAAATTAAGATTCTTAAATGTCAGTGTCTACATGAAAGATAGGTTAATTTGGTTCATCCTAAAGTAGGCATTGATCAGCTTACCAAGCTAAGGGCCTTGTTGACTGTGTTGACTAGAACTCTGTGAGCTGTAGGGAGAGTCTGGTCACCTAAATTGCTTATAAACACCTACATAAGGACATCTAAACACAGACTTCTTAGTCTGACATCTGAAACCCAGTCCTTTTATTTTCACTGAGGGCTCCAGCATAGAAAATATTTCAGGGTCCAAGATCAGGAACACCCTTCTACTCCTTCCTCCTATGGGAAGGTGGCCTTCTTCTGCCCAATCCACTTTCACCTCATCGTCAATAAAAGAGATGTTGCTCTTCCTCTGCTCCCCAAATATCCTTTACTGAAGTGATGAGGATACACTCCCAAGATATAAGTGCTATGGGGTTAAACCTCCATCTGATTAAGAATTTATAATCCATATTTCCTATTTCTGTTGCTCTCTAACTGTTCAATTTTCACATAAAATACAGCAGTCACTGCCCCACATTCCAAAAAGGAGTCTTCTAAGCCTGGAGCGTGGAGATTTCTGCCTTGCTGATGTAGTTTGTCACTGAATGAACAATATCTCAAAACAGAATTATTTGGCTAGTAGCTGTTTTCACAACCTTGTTTAGCTGCATAACTAGTGTTAATACATTTCAACTGCTGAATTAAAATGCAAGGTCTTGGAATGGCACTGTCAGAATGTTTTGGAGTTACTTTGATTCTGAAATATTTTTGATTTTATTGTCTTCAAGACGTGGAGCATTTCATCTCGGAAGGCTGCCGAGACTTTAATTCCGGGCTTTACTATATCTCTGCTGGCATTTCATTGTTGAGGAACCTTTCAAAATCTTTACTTTGTAAATTACAATTTACTCAGAACTCTGCAGCTAGAATGCTGACTCCTGTGCTGCTGAATCTGTAATAACACATTAAAGATCTCTGGTATTGTTCCATATATATCAAAGCAAGGACTGTTCTAGCCTAAAAGATTCTTTTACTTAACCATATCCAACTGTGCTCACCTTTGTTTATTTCTATAGACAGAAGACCAAAGTTGGCATTTAGATAGCTATACGAGATATGGCTTTGGTTCAGCAATTGTAGAGATGAGATGCAAAATTAACCTTCACAGAAACTGGACCTCTTGGAGTGGATAGGTGAAAGGCAGGAAAGAATATAATTAATGCTGATTTTGTTTTGTAAAGAATAACATGTTAGAAGTGATTCAGAGACACTTCAATGCACTTTTGAGACAAGCTAGTACATATCAAACAGAAATACGGTTGTTCTTGCTTTTTTGTCTGGATAAGGATGAAACTATTTTCTTTAGTCACTAGAATGGTCCAGGTAGCAGCACAGAGTCTCTGTGGAGTTAAGACAGCACTGTGCTGTGCAGAAAAGTCAGGGATAGTCAAATTTGAAATGTCACTGCCAGCCAGGAGAGACAATATCCTTTCACTTTCTAAGTCCTCTGATTACCCATTTCAAATTTTATATCAAATGCGTTAGTGTATACTGACCTTTGTAATGAATGTATAATTCATGCTGTAAGCAGATCAGAAGGAAAAGCAAGAGAAATGGCAATAGAAACCAAAAAATATGGATGAAATTAGTTTAATTACAGTAAAATTCCTACTGGATTATATTACACTCACAGTAATACTAAAAGAGTTCACCATGATTAATGTTATTAAATTGTGTGCCAAATGAAATAATGACTGTTCTCCTTCCATAGGAAAAAAAGTTTCCATTAACAGTGTAGGAAGATGAAATATTTCACTTTCTCCAGTGTAGGTACATCAATATCCGTAACTAAATGAATCAGATACAAGGGTACATACAGCATTTTCTAAAGATGATTTTTTTGTATTTGACTTGATCTTCAACCATCTCTTACCTTCTGTCTCAATTTCTCTCCTTACACAGGACCGCTCAGATTTTTTCCAAGACAAAATGGACAAAAAAAGACCCTTTGCCTTTTCCACAGCCTATTTTTGTCCCTTCTTTACTTACCCTGAAAGCCTAACTGATACCTGATATTCTAAAGGTTCAGTACTCCTCTTTCCATCATTTACCACTTAATTTCCTTTCTATTCTCATCTTCTTATCTCTCCCATTCACAGCACTAAATATTGTGGATGGACCTATTTTTAAGAAAATTCTCATCTTATGCTCCTTCTATCACTCATTTCTTTTCATCTCTAATTTTATTGTACTTTATGTTTACAATCACTGTTGGATGTCCTCTTACTTCCTTGTATTATCATCCCTCATCAGTCCAAATTCACACCAATGCACTCTATTGGATCTCTTCTTGGTTAAGAAATGATTGCTATTAAACAAAAGTTTAGAGCAAATACTGCACTTTCTTCTCTTAGACCTGTCAGCTGCATAGATAGATTCCATTTTTCTTGAATACATGTCTTTTTTTGTATTTGAGTTCTTACCTGTCTACTTGTTTGGTTTTCTGTTTGATTTTGTTTTGTTTTTAACTGTAAGTGCTGCATTCTTGTTCTCTAAATTTCTTCAGGTATTCCCAAGATACTGCCTCTCATTCCTTTCTCTCATCCTTTCTTACATCAATGAGAAAATAGCAATTCTAATAGCACTACTATTCTGTTGCTTCATAGATCCACACTTGTACTCAAAACTTCTTTTTTAACTCAAACTAAAATCCCACTCCAAGTTTGTCCAGATGTCCCCTTCTGATCCAATCCTTTTTCTAGATTATTGTGTCAAGACTATGAATCAATAATACACATCAAATACAGTCTTTGCAACCCATACCTGAAGCTGACTTGTGTCTCAAATACCACAACATCTTTCAAGGTAGAACTATCAAATGCAGTTTTACTGCTTGTTATATTCAGAATAATGCTGAAATAGTCATTCTCTTAGACCATTCCTTTGTCCCTATCACTTCTCTTTTCCATCCCTCCATTGCTTTTTGCATGAAACAGCTCAAGAAATAAGTTGCTTGTCTTTTCATACAATGCTGATCATTGCCAGTTCACCCTACGATCTCCCAGTGTTTAGAGACCAGTTTTGCTTTCTGTTAGTCTCACTTCCTCCCATAAAAAAATGTAAGTAGGCATGGTCATGTTTTATATCAGCCTTTTTTTACACTGATATTATTATAAATACTCCCTCATCACTTAATTATCCACCTTTGAATCCAACCTGAAAATTCTCATATGCAAAGATGAGTGACAACAGGATGGCCAAAGGTGACATGAGGGTCCTCCCTATCCATTAACAATAGTGTATTGGTATTTTCCTACATGCTTTTCTCTCTATATATATTAATCAGTTGCCTCAATCTTGTACTCAAGTCTTAAGCTGTTTTCATTAGAGATCATCTTCTTGATTGCCTTGTTTTAATCTTTGATTAAAAAAAAATCTAGATCATAACCAAGCTCGTAGATATTATGGCAATACCAGTATAATAGTGTTTCTGAGGGGTTTGTTTTGCATATATTTCGTATGTCTGTCTGTATGTCTGTAGAGCAATGAAAAGATGGATGGTTCAGTTACTTTGAATGCATTTACCTCACTTTAGCTACATCTGAGGTAGATTTCTTTTATAGTCAATAGGGAGAATAGGTCCTTCTAGAATGCGATTCACTTCCTCTTAATGTGGATGTCAAAACTTGGTATAGAGCAAGCGAAATCCTACACTGCTAATGTTCAATTGGACTAATGCCACCAACTTCATCGGGGCCAGGATTTCTCCCCAAATATGTTCAGAGCTTTTTCAGAAAAGATGTATTCAAACTGACTTTCCAAACTCAACAAAGCACACCAAAACCTTAAGCCAAATCCAACAGGAGATCCAAAATCAATATGACTTTTCCAATATGCTAACTTCTAATGTAGAAAACTTATAAATTTCCACTTAGAACATGACATGAAGTAACAGTGACATGCTGAATAAATAACTAGCTATGATAGAGTTACATGATTTAATCAGAGACAGGATTTTGGATCATTTATGTGGAAAAATTAGATAACAGTGACTGATTAAGTCACTACCTCAAAATCAAAATTAGTGATCAGCACCAATCTAATCCTAATCAAAGTCACTAATAAAAATATATGTTATTTTTAAGTATATATTAGAGCAAGATCTGCTGAAACCAAATTTTTAAGTTCTAATTATGCTTATCTATATTTTAATAAATCCTGACTCTATTGAGAGTTTAAATTTGTCTTCTGCTTTAGGGAGATGGTTATGCATAATCCAAACGATGAAAAATAATAAATCATAAACAATACTGAAGGTTTGTATAAACTATAAGAATTATTTTTAAAACAGTTCTTCAGCTTCTAATAGCACAGCCTAAGAAAACCATTTCAAATAGTTAATATCAGTGAAGAAAAAATTCTCAGAAAAGCTATAGGCTGGAAAAGTCATCAAGGTGCAGCTAATGTTTTTATCTCATGCCAGTTTCTTCCCCAGAAAATAATTAAGGAGAAATACTAGAATAATTTTTAGCATAGTATTATTAAAATAATAATAACAATTACTAAAATGTAACAATATCTCTAGACTGCTTCCTGTGAAACCCTACCAAAATATAAAAAACACTTCCAAATAAACTGTTATCTTCCATAAATGAGGAGCCAAACTTTAAACATGGTCTCTGAGGTTTCATATAATAAAATCTTAAATTTTCCTTATTAATCAATTTATCTATGCTCTACTTCCCACATAATCCTTGTGTTTGTCAAGAAAGGATCACAGCACACATTTTTCTGTTTATCTATGAATATCGGTGATATATGAAAATAACATTTAGATATGACAAAAACATGATTTGAACTATGCTGCAAAAATAATACTTGTCTTTCTTATTCTGCTTTATATGTTCAGGCCAATGGAGTAAAATAAAAAGGAACTCTGTGGAGAATTGAAGAACCCACTGCTAAATCCTTTGCAATATGTATGCTATATTTGCCTAAGAAATCAGAAAAATCTATGAAGACTAACAATAATATACACACACACTTATGTATATCTATATACATAAGATGGGGACCAATGATCAATGTAAAATGTAAAAGATCTTTCCTTAGTGTACCATCCTATTTCACAGACCCTGGAAGGAGTAAGGAAATCTGCCTACAGTGTAGAAAACTTGCTGAACAAAAGAGACACTCATTAAAGGAAAACAACATAAAATACATTAAATCCCACTGACAAAGAGAGGATGGGGAAATATTCAACAACTGGCAAAAGTATAAAAACAACTTCAAATGAGAACCATAAGTCCCACAATGATCTAGTGGAAAAAAGAATGGGACCACAAGTCAGCTAAATACTGATTCAACTAACAGGCTATCAGTTGGCACTGAGTGATATATGAAATCCCAAAGGCTGCCAAAATCCAAACCACTATAATATTTAAACTATAAAGGGGCCCTGTTGACCCATTCCAGAGTTTTCCTTATTTTTTAAATTACAGGTTGGCCTTGTAGACGTGCTTTGGCCAAGCTCTCAAGAAAAGAGATTTAAGTCTTTTTTTTATTTGGAATCATCATTTACTTCAATTTTATACTACTGTCTCCAAAGCCTAAAAGGGGCAAATACACAGTAAATGCATGATAGCAACATAGAGAGGACAGGTCATGCACACTAGTACCTTCCAGCTATTTCAAAACACTATGCCGGTGCAAAAGAACTGCAACCAGGTTTGCAGCTGATTTGCATTGCTGAAGTGGTACAAAGAAGTAAAACTAGATCAGTGAGTCTGGCCCTGAGAATGGAAATTGGAAGAACATTGTTTAAAATTAATAGGGATCGATTAAATTTGGACTGAATTTGTATTGGAGAAAGTGTCCTATTATAACATTTGGGTTTAGCATCAGCTGAATTTAAATGTCTGGTTTTTAATAGATCAGTAGAACAGCTCTCAAAAAACAGAAAATGCTGTTTAAGAGGCTGAGGTTTTAATATTATGCCTATGTTTTTACTCTCTTTCAGTTAGGTTGAGAAGTAGAAGGATCAAAATTCTATGACATGTGGCAATTTGTGTGGCATTTGTGCTCTAGCCATACCTCAAAATTCTGGAAGTAGCAGAAAACAGTTTGATCTCTGAAGATTTACAGTCCAATTTCTAGACTTCCAAAGCTAGCTAACTATGCTATAGACAGGCCCAGATTAAGCCTCAATTCTGGACATCTGCAAACCACAGATCGACATCAGAGTCCATGGTCTGCAACTCTCAACTTTTGTAGTTTGGGTGAATTATCTGAATCAAATATCCAAGGCATCAACAACAGGGAAAAATCAATCAGAAACATATGTCATTTTAAAGCTCTTCTTCCAGCTGCTTAAGGGAATACAGTGCTGACTCCTTCTATAAATTCTACTGATCCACCCCAGAAAACAGAGAAGAGAAGGGACATGGTGGAAATACTAACGGAAGTAGTTTTCCCTGTCCACTTACACACTTGCATTTTGGGAGTGTGTTATTTTCAAATGGCGATTTGTATTACCTGTCCTCCCCGTGTTCATAGGGATGGCATAGTTCTGTCACACTATTTTTGAAGGGTGATACTGAATGGCTTAATCTGAAATCTCTAAATATACCTGCTTAAGGCTCAAGACTGGATGGGAAAGATGTTAATATCCAGATTTTTTGGAGAGGAGAGGAGGAATTTTTTGTGGGGGGAAAGTGTTTCCTTAAAAAAAAAAGATTAAATTTGGGGAATAGTCATAAGAAATCACAGAATCACAGAATAGTTGGGTTGGACTGGACATTATCTGGTCCTGCTCTGCTCAAGCAAGGTCAGCCAGCTTGGTCAACCAAGCAGGTTGGCCAGGACCATGCCCATTAGGGTTCTGAATATCTCCAAGGATGGAGAAACCACAATCTCTCGAGGCAACCTGTTCCAGTGCTCAGTCATCTTCACAGTAGAGAAGTGTTTTCTTATATTTAAGTAGAATTGGTTCATCCACACAGGACTCCTGTGGCCTTTATTTGTTGGAATGGACCATTCTTGAACTTGGAGGTAATCCTCGAATGAGTAGGTCTCCTGGACCCCTCTTTGCTCCAGGGTTCTATCCCATGGGATTCTTCCAAGTAGATCCCTAAACAGGCCCAAGTCAGCTCTCCTGAAGTCCAGGGTTGTGGTCCTGCTTTTTGCCCTGCTACTTCCTCAGAGGATCTTGAACTCCACCATCTCATGGTCACTGCAGCCATGGCTGCCACCAGCTTTCACACTTCTGACCAGTTCTTTCTAGTTTTGTAAGTACAAGTCCAGCATAGTGCCTCTCCTTGTCAGCATCTCAGTCACCTGTGTTAGGGAGTGTCATCAAAGCACTCCAGAAAGCTCCTGGATCTTTTGGGCCCTGCTGTGTTGTCCCTCCAGCAGGTAGTGGCATGGTTAAAGTCTGCCATGAGGAGCAAGCCCTGCAAACATGAAACTTATTCCAAATGTCTGAAGAAGGTCTTGTCTGCTTCTTCCTGATCAGGTGGCCTATAGCAGACACCAAGCATAATATCACCCATGCTGATCTGCCCATAACAGCTATCCTGACCCATAGGTTCTCACCTGGCCCCTCATCTTTCCCTAAGCAGAGCTCCATGCATTCCTGCGGCTCTCCCACATAAAGGGTAGCTCCCCTTCCTCACTTTTCCGGCCTATCCTTCCTAAAGATCCTGTATACTTTCACAGCAGAGCTCCAGTTTTGTAAACTGTCTCACCATATCTCCATGAATGATATTGTAGCCCTGTAATTGCACACTGACTTCAAATTCTTCCTAGCAAAGAGACACTTCAGAGAGACATCCCAGCAAGGTGACTTCCTAGAAAGGGCATGGCAGATTAGAGAGATTAGAGATGTTAAAGTATACTTGAACATAGATACTTGGTTTATATAATTTTTGAAATTAAATTGAGCTCTGGAGGTCTGATCCAGCTAAGATTTCAGCTACTTGTCTGTAAGTCATTATCTCCTTTTTCAGGGTGAGCACAGTTCCTAATTTAGGTACCTCATGTGAGGCAAGTCTCACTAATCCATCCATCCACACATACATATGTGATACAACCTCATATATAGCCTGTGGGGTTATGTATGTGCAATGGGGCAGTCAGTAGCCTTAGGACCAACAAGCTTTGTGAATTTTCTCAATGCCAAGGATGTCTGGGGCTACAAAGCTGGGAAACTACAAAGTGTTTAACCCAAGGTAGTCCCCGCAGAAAGTCCTGGACATCTGCAGACAAAAGTGAACTGGAAAGACACCAGTAAGATTTGTGAAAGAAGCCAATTGGAAGTTTGTTGACATCGCTGCATGTCCATAAAACATGAAAATCTGCTTTACTGGAAAATGCCTGACCAGTTCTGTGTAATACTGTCACAATAGGCTTACAATTACTGAAGTGTTTTGGACTATACAGAATCACTGAATTTTATAAGAACTGCTTGTAAGGAAGAATCAGGAAAAAAATCATTTGGCTTCATTATATCCCCCAACTTGAATGTTGATTTTAGTAGAACAAGCCTCATCCAGCTAACAGCTCTAGTACAAGAACAGGAATTTATATGCAGTTGCGTGCACTGCTGAGTGTTCCCTAGAAATAACAAGACAGTTGAGGAATGGGAAAAATATTTGTAAGAAGACTGATATTTTCTTTTAAATTGTCACATCATAAAGTCTCTCAAACTGTTATGGAAGATATAGAAGCAGCATGCATAAACCTCAGATAATTTTCACAAACCATCTGAAGAGGAATGAGAAAATTGAAAATGCTACATTTCTTTTACAGGACTTCGGTGATATTCTTTTCAAAGTACGTTGTCAGGTTCTGCTTTGCCTCTGTATTTTTTTTTCCTTCTTCTTTATATTTAAAGACATTTGGAAAGCAGAATTCTCCAGAGTGGGGTCAGATGCCAGTGTGAAATCATACCTACAAGCTAACTTTATGAAGAGAGGAATTTTTAAAAATAAAACTGGGGAGTGGATTTAATACTGGTATATCTCCTCTGACTAAATTTACATATTGTATCATTTTATGTCTGCAAAAACACACGTGCACTTAACTCAGTTCAGTGGAGAAAGTGTTCTGGCTTTCACATGACTGGCATAATTTTCTTTAATCTTTATCTAGATGTTAAACTGAGAGTAAGCCAGTTGCAAGAGAATTAAATGTAATGGGAGGAACAGCCTTGCAGCTACGATGCAAAGGTGAGATATAGACTAACTGGACTGCATGCCAGGTTCTAACACAAAGTACTAATATCCTTGGCCAATTTTCATTTTCTCTTCCTCGATTGCCCATCAGTTTTTTTAAAAAATGGATAATCCTCCCTTCAGTGCTTTCTCTGTTTTTTGGAGTCAGAGGACTATTCTTTTACTTGTACACTGAGTTTCCCAAAAGCAGCTGATTAACAGAACTCAGAAAAATATTAACATTTTTTTTTCCTAACTGGATAATGAGTTTTCACCAAAAACAAAATGCCTTCTGGTGACATAATGGTTTCTTAGACAATTTTTTCACAAAAATTTCTCATGGTCAGAACTGAATTTCTGGAGAGACAGACAAATACAAATTAATTACTTAGAGCACTCATCTGGAATTCAGAGAGTTCTCATCCACTCAGTTCAGACAGGGATCTGCATTTAGGTATCACAGTAGAAAAGTGCTGTGACCAGCTATTTTTAGAGTCAAAGACTTTTATCCCATTTTCTGCAAATGTTTGATATCGTGTAATTAAATATTCAGTAGATAAGAAACATCCAATTCACCATGACTAATTTCTGGAACCTAACTGAGGATCCCTAATTAATAGCTTAGGTATCCTATATACTCACTAGGAAGATATAAGCCTCTTGGAGAGTTTTCAGCCCTTTATGTTTTTTATTTGGATTAAGGAGTTAACCCTCAATCTTTTGAATCATCAAGGCATGTCTAACCATATTGTGGCACTTCTTTTGTGAGAAATTTTCCAGCTTTCATGAGCATTTAGAAAATTTTCATTTGCAATTCAGCAAAAAAAAAAAAAAAAAAAAAAAAACTCAGAAAATTCAGATATTTTCATAGAACATAAAAAATCTCCATTTTGCAAGGAAGAAGTAAGCAAATCTTTAGGAAAGTGAAATCAGCTTTGGATGTCTTTGATCAGATCTTTCTCAACCTAGGAAGAATACATTCAGTTAAATAACTGTCTCCCCAGAACATGATGTTTCTAAAACTAATGCTGCAGTTGCATCAAGATAAATTAAAATAAGATTTATATGCTATCCCTGGGGATCACCTCTTGCCTTAAGAGTCACACACCATATTTGCAAGTGCAACAGCATTCCCTACAAATGATGAAGTCATTGGCATGAAGTACAAATGCACTAGGATCTTCACTGAAAGCTGAAATTAAATTTAGCCTCAAGAATTTGTTATACCTACAAGAGATTGACAAATGTAAGTAAATATTGCAACTGCTTCATTCTACTTTCAAAGGTCTGAGCCAATGAAATTGTGTAGTAGTTTTTAGTTCTTATCTGGAAAAATGAGAACCAAGAACCTGGTGGGGGGAGATGATATTCTTCACCTAAGAATTGGTGGGGGGAGTATCTTCCACATGTCAAAAGCAATAGACAGCACAGTAATTGTAAAGAATTTTGTTAGCACTGTAGTTCTCGTAGAAGCATATATTGGCATGAAGGGTGACATACATTTAAACTATTTTGATACTCTGAAATGTATAGCAGTAATGCATTTATGTATTTATGCATATATTTTGCATACATATATTATGAAAGAAAATGGCAGGGCTGACATTCAGAGAGATCGAGACAGGCTCGATAAGAGCCTTATGAAATTCAGCAAGGACAAATACAAAGTCCTACACCTCGGAAGATAGAAACCTTGGCAACACCATAGACTGGGAACTAACTGGTTGGGAAGCACCTTGCCGGGAAGCAAGGTGGGTCAGCTGCTCCCAGCCCTGAGCCGGGGCAGTTAGTGACCTGGCACAGGCGATGACCTCACCAACAGATGCAGCCCCCCAGGGCCAACTATGGGGCAGAGCCAGGGTCCATCGACAGTCCTGATGAGACCAGCAACGAACTGTGTCCAGTAGTCATCCAGGGGCTCCAGCCGGGAGCAAAAGGAAATGGGGCCAGAAACAGGGGTTGAGACACCTAGACTATAGCTCAGGCAGGGACTAAAGGGCCAGGGCTGAGCAGAAACAAGGTCCTGGGCCTATGGGCCAGGGATGTCCCTCATGAAGCTGGTCAGGACAATTAAGCCTCTTGGGGCCCTCGGGGCCCTGACATATTTGTGTTGCACAGGACCTTGGTGTGTTGCTGGCCACAAGCTGGTCATAAGCCAGCAGTGCACCCTGACAACAACGAAGATCATCAGCATCCTGGGGTGCATGAACAGAAGAACAGCTAGGAGATCAAGGGAAAGGGTTATTTCCCTCTACTCAGTACTTGTCAGACCACACCTAGATAATGCATATAGCTTGAGCCCCTAATACAAAGAAAATACTGATAAACTGGAGCTTGTTCTGTAGAGATCACTATGATGGCCAGGACTGGAGATCTTGCCTTGTGAGGAGAGGCTGAAGGAATGAGCTTGTCCAGCCTGAAGAATAGGTGGTTTCAGAGCGATCTACCAGGAGCACTCCATTGCCTACTCGGAGGTTATGGGGAAAGATCCAGGTTGTTGATAGCAGTGCATGTTGGGAAGACAAGAGACAACTGGTGGAAGCTGAAACAAAAGAAGTTCAGACAGAGTATAAGAAAAACTTCTTCACTATGAGGACAGCCAAGCGGTAGAACAGGTTGCCCAGAAAGGTTGTGCAGTCTCCATCTTTGGAAGCTTTCAAGATGCATTTGGATAAAGCCTTGCACCACCTGTTCTGATCTCATAGCTGACCCTGCTTTGAGGCCCCTTCCAAACTGAATTATCCTATGATGCTACAAAAATAAAGAGCTATTATGTAGTGATTATACAGACAATGACCAGATCACGCTTTCAAGTGCTCTTCAGGTCTCTAGAACCAATTCAGACTGAAATACCCCTGGTAACATGCTAAAATCTCTAATGGACAATGGAGACATTTCCAGACATTCAGTATTCTACGTTTGCAGAATTTAATTTTTGTTGATAATCTCACTCTTCAGATGGACAATGTATAATTATGGTTCAGCATGTATTTCTGCTATCTATCTGTATGCTGTACTAAATCTCTCATTACTGAAATACCGGTTCACTGAGCTTAAATTTGAAAATCAAACATACAGCCAATATCTTCCTCAACTTCTGCATTATTTTTCTCTCTGATATTCTGTAGCCTAAGAAACGGAATCAAGTCATTCACTTATGCCTTTTGCCCTTAAGCTAGAAGTAACAGGTGTTAGATACATCAAGAACACTAGTCATTTCTGAGACACAAGCAAAAGAATTTGACATTGAGTTTGGTTCTCATTCAATTGTTCACAGTGATGTAAATCAACACTCGTTCCACAGCCATGTGCGTCAAAGAAATATAAAGTCTGGGAGATGTTATGAAACAAATATACATCAAAAGCCCTTTTTGGAGTTGCATTTAGTGTGTATATTAACTATAATTACAAGAATTAGAAAACAGAAATTAGAGGAAGAAGACTCAAAGAGCAGATGAAAGCTCGCATGCCAATTTATCATTAAAATACTCAGTCAAAAGTTTGAGCTGGAAGATCCAGCATGTCCAAAATATGGATTTTCCCTTAGAAGTTTATATCTCATTATTAACTGTCTACATTCTCAGACTTGAGCTGAATTCCATGAAAGGATAGTGCTTAGTCTGACTACAAATCTAAACTATTTCTAACATCAATGGAAAGGTATGGGCACCTACAGAAGAAGATTTATTTCACCTATCTATAGATATCTATATATAGTTATCTATATCTATATGTATTTATGTATATATGTACGTATGTATATTAGGATGGTCTGAGTCATCTTCTGAAGGTTCCTATCCCTTTCTCCAGTGACTTCAGAAGAAAGTCCAGGAGCCTGTCTTAGACCAGATGCTCAACTCTTAGATGAATTCTACTCTTACTGACTTCCAAATATCTATTCTGCAATGTGTTGGAAGTAACCTACTTTTCAAATATTTCTTGGACACTTAAAGCTTTTCAGTCTTTTCTCTTGTATTGCTCCCCTTCCAATTTTAGTATCATGGTTACAGTTAAATTACACTTTAATCTTCATTTTAAAAACATATACCACCAAATAGATTCTTTCTTAGTCTGTAATTCATTGGTATTGCTTGTGACAACTAGTTTTGGTCATTGTTTTTAAATCACTGCTGTTTTTGCTTATCTGGTATTTAAAGAATTTTTCTTTATTATGTGGTACTTTTTTGAGGTCTGTATACAATTCTATGTATGTTGTCAATGTTTGTATACACTGAACTATTTGATTTCTATGGTATTTCTTACTTTTTGTAGCTGAGTATTATGAGTATGATAATGAAACTACTATTCTGAAGTTTCAAATGTTTCATAAAGCTTGAGCTGATAATTTGTTGCAAGGTGAGTCTTACCTGCACTGTGGTATTAAAGTAATGCATTGCTACAGTGGTATTTCAGACTTGAAAATTTTCCAGAGCTGGAGTGCTCATCTTCCAGAGGAAACAGTGAACAATTTTAAGATGGCAATGATATACACATTAAGACAAAGGCTAACTTAAACAGTTGCACATAAATAATGAAACAAAAGAGGAATATTCTGCTCAGAGCCTGTGTTGTTAACAGAGAAGTTTAATGCATATCAGTTGCTACAAGAACAGTTAGGACATAGTTATGTCTACGCCATCTGCTGTCCTGTGGCTATACTCCTCCAAAAAAGAAAACCCTGCTGTTCCGCTCTAGTTTCAATATGATTATCACCTGTAACAGACAACTGATGACTGACATCTGACATGCTCTGATGCACGTGCCTGATGGTTAAGGAAGAGAATTGTTGAATTCTTTTTCTTAAGACAAATTAATGTCAAGGGCAGCTAATTAGCAGACATATCTCAAAACGTCATCCTCTAGAAGGTGCATAGTCACTCTATAACCTCAGGTTATGATATAAGGGATCAATAATTATTTATCACTTAGTAGTCTGTCAAATCCATCCTCTGTAGATTTTAAGGCATTCATCATTCACAGCATTTAAGTTCTTTCTAGTGTTCTTAGAAAAGACCCCAAATGGTCCAGCACAGTACGCATTGCTCACTCAGCCGTAAAATGATCAGCTTGCCTTGGAATTCATCTCTGCTGCTCCTTGCCATCTGACCCAACAACACTTCCAGCTGGAACAGCTATCACCATGGAAAACCAAGTGCCCATTCCCTCAACACCAGATGTCAGTCATCCTCTAAAATCCATCTAGCCTAGAGGGGAGGTACATTTAATTCCCCAGTGCCCCACAGGACAAACTGCAAAATGCCAAATGGCAGGGCCTTCACCAAATTTTCAGACTAAAATCAGGCTCATTGTTCTCTTGCAGAAAGTGTAAGCAGAATAAGTTCTACTCAGACATATCTGCGGTCTGTCTCATGCAGCACTTCCACTGAACACACTGAACACCTTAGCTGAACCCCATTAGGAAGAAAAGTGAACTGAGGCAGACCACATTTCTAATTTCTAGCATGTCTAATTTCTTTCAATTAAACAACAATATGGCTAAAATTTTAGCTGAGACTTGCCAGAAGATTGTTGAAAATAATGCATATCTGCAGATTAAAAAAAGACAACATAAATGAAGTGGCCAATTGCCTCTTCTACTTTAAAAAAGCAGCGGATTTTTTAGGGTAAAATGTAATTCTCTGACATGAAAAAAACTAAAAGGCAAGGATTAACAGTTTGATTCTCCAGTACATATAATATTTATTCCACCAAAATGAATCTAATATTTACTCACTCATATTTCTATTGCATTTTTCCTTCTGTATTAATAAGTTTGTTTGAGTTAGTCTGTAAATTCCATATAATTTAAATTTCAGCACATGAACTGAATTAACCTCATTAATGAGAATTCTGCCTATGGCACCCCCTATACAAAAGCTTTTCCTATTGAGAGCCTTGCTGTGAAGACAGCTTGACTGCGATTATATTGCCATTCAACTTGTTACTGCAAGTCTCCATTTGATTTTAGATGTTTTCATATCTGATGACTAAATTGCTTTCAAAATGTACAATATGAAGCATCTGAGTTATAACTCTTGAGGTCTCTGAATTCAATATGGCCAGTTTACTATGATCAAATCAATAAATGTTTTCTTTAAAGCCACTGGTATGTTAAGGGGAACAGTCACTATGGAAAACATTACTAAAGGTCAGGTGCTAAATGTTTTATATAGATGACATAAGACTTGCTCCAGTTCATACTTTCTTTAGGGTGATTTCAATAACTTCACCTGGATTAGACCACTAATCCATTCAATATTCAGAAGTATACTTTAGAATCCTAAAGTCACTGGTTATTTATTCATATAAACAATTTGTTAAGTGGTATTGATTTCTTTTGCTCTTTGTTATAAAGAAAATATGAGATTCAGTTACAGATAAAGAATATCTTATCAAGAAACTCACTTTCAAAAGAATCCAACTGTTTCAGTTGTCTTCCTATTCTTAATAAACCATTTGTTCTGCCTACACAAGGGCTGGATTCTGCCCTAAAGTCTGTTTCACCACAGTGTAGCTTCATTGACCTAGGCAGAATTGCTCCCCATATTCAGATTCTGCAAACAAACTCAGAGCCATCCTCTCTGAATCTATTGCCTGTTTCTTATTTGCTCTTTTTCATGGCATTCAATAGGGCAGAAGGTTATTTTGCTGTTTTATAGACATCTCCAAAAAGAGACAATAGTCTTATCACAGCCTTCATACAATTTACTTTTGCTAACATGTCAGTAGAAGAAGCAAAAGTGCCATTTTAGGTGACAAATTTCTTGTCCTGCAGTTGTTTGTATGATGGTTTGGTTCCCTCTCTGACAGTTAGCTATAAAATACTGTGCATTCAGCCAACAGACATATCTATTCTCAACTGCAGGTACTCAATTACTAGGTTTTAGTCACCTTGCTAGGGTGGTATAATATATGTGTAAATGTTTTACCTAGGAAAATATGAGCAGTGTAGACAGTTTTGTGAAGTTATGTATTAGAAATTACAAAAAGATACAGCGGAAGAGGACTTGCAGCACTAGAAACAAACTGTAAAATTTTGCTCAGGTTGTTGATATCTGACAGCTATTATCATCTGACAGCTGTTTGATAGCTGATGTGAAACAAGCAGGCAGTCTCTGTCCGAGTTTCACCGGTGACTTCAGTGGCAGTGGAATAATCCTCAGGTGCTTCTATTCTTTAAAACAGCAGAACAAAGCACCAATATTTACCCTTTGGAAGTTCCAGCACAAAGGCCGATAGACTAATTGTCATTTTCCTAAGTTGCCTCTCTCTCCTTCAATAGCATGCTAGTGCGGTGTGAATATTCATCAGCTGATAGGTTCTACTCAGACAATCCTTATTCAGCTACATTACTCTGCTAGTAAACTTTCCATCGATGTTGCAGGACTAGCTTCTTTAGCATCATGGAGAAAAACATACCACGACAGCCATTTCATAACTTGCACTGAATCTCAGAGTCGGTCATGTTCCCATTGCAGTGATTTAACTAATTTCTGTGAGACAGGATTGACCTCATATCTAAAAACAATCAGAGAGCAACAGAACACTATTGAGATGGCAAAATATTGGATAATAATTAAAAAAAAAAGAAAAAGAAACCTTTTAACACAATTCCCATAAAATGAGATTATTTTCTTGGATTCTCTGGATTCTTCTGAATTTGTTTTGCTCATCCTGCAAGCTGTACTGGTACTGTTAAAGTGAAATTGGATCTCTCAGGGCTAAATGTTTAAAATTCAAATAGCAAAATTTGCATGAAACAGTAATGGAGCATGTTGCAAAGCCATCATTTCCACACTGCAAGGAAATTGGGCATACAAATAACCAGTCCAGCATGCACTTAGCTGTTTTACAAATATTTCTAAGCTGTATTCAGTCAATATCTTATAAAAGATGATCCTTCCTAATCAAATAATACTGAATACAATTTATTGTGTTGCAATAACATTTTCTCCTTTAGATTACTTTATCACAGAGCGTCAATCATGTGGAGTACATGAGTTATTAGACTGGTTCTTCAACAGTTCCTTAATGGATCCACTTTGTTAGAACTGAAGATTCAAACTGAGCTACACCCACTTATGCCAGTTGAAGATTTCTCTTAGTACCTAAGCTGACTGAACATTTGTTTTATTAGACGGCCTCTGTAACCAACATGTATTTGCCTTGAATGTGTCTGAAAAAGAGAGTCCTTCCGTCCCACTAGATCAGTTGAGAGTTGAGAAGCAGACTTGTTCTTGCCAAAGGAAATCATCTGACTGAGCCTTGTTTTCCTTGAATGCACATCAGATATTTATTTAGGGTATAGTACATGGCAATGTTCATTACTTGTAGCTCCTATTCTACGAGTTATATCAAGGTAGCAAAGCTGACCTGTGGTCTCAACACTGCAGTCTCATCACATCACTGATACAGTTCAGTTGCTTTTTGGTCTTTATCAGTTCCAAAATCTCCACGTGACCTTGATGCATCTTTTCCAAGTGCTTTAAGATCTCTGGATGAAAACTTCAGTGCAAGCGTTAGGTGGCATTACCATATCTCTTCTGTCAAGCTACCTGTAAGGCTTAATTCAAAAGCTGCTTTATTGGGCAGCTCACTCTCCTCTTCATAATAAACTTCATCATGATAACATTATTAAACAAATATTATCAAATGGCTTTCATCAGCCCTTGTTAACTAGATCCCGAAAGTAATAATAACTTGATCTGTAACCTTGTGCCCGCTACAGCTGGAGAAACACTGTACAGGAAAGACGCAGAGCTATGGAGCCGAGGTAAGAGGGGACACACAGTTTTCTTTAAGGCCGAGTTATTTTGGTTTACTTTACTGTAAAAGTGTTTTCTGAGAACAGGAGGGTTTGTGAAATGCTTTTGCCATACACCTGATACTATTCAGAAAATGGAGAGAAACTGAGGAAAAAAATAGATCTTTTTAGTTCCCTCCAGTTAAGTGCAAGAGTATATACTCATCCTTGATGAGCAGGAAGTTAATGGGAGCTGATAGGTGGATTCTCTCATGAGATAAAACTATATAGACCAGTATAACAATGGCATAAGTGACAATAACTCAGCTAAGAGTAACAGGTGTGTAACTTTATAGGATCAAAGCTGAGTATTTTCCATGCAACTAAACCTGACCGCAGGTTTATGCTCCTGTTCTTCGTTGAATTTGAGTTATTTAATAGGTATGGTCAATGTATTTCTTATTATCTTTGCATCATCTGAAAGTCTTTCTTCTAATTATGATTACCAGAAATTCCCCCTACTGGACCAACACTAGGCTGTTTGTCTTCCAGAAAACATATTTGAAGTTTTATTTGACTATTCTTTAACTTACTAGGAACATCTGTTGTAAAATATTTAAAGATATCTTTTGAATATTCCTCCATCTCTGGAGAATTAGGCACAGTATATATCCAAAAGCTGCTGAAACAAACACTTTCCCAGTGTCTTATTCTAAAGGCTGATCCAGAGAGAGAATAAAGAAAAGATACAGAGTCAAAGTGTTTTTCTGGGATGAAAGAATCATAGAATCACAGAATCAGTAAGGTTGGAAGGGACCTCTGCAGATCATCTAGTCCAACCTCCCTGCTCAGCAGGGTCACTTAGAGCATGGTAGAAAGGGTTGCATCCAGGCGGGCCTTGAAGATCTCCAGAGAAGGAGACTCCACAACCTCTCTGGGCAACCTGTGCCAGTGCTCCATCACTCTCACAGGGAAGAAATCCCCCCTCACGTTCAGGCCGAACTTCCTGTGCTTCAATTTCTGCCCATTGCCTCTTGTCCTGTCACATGGGACAACTGAAAAGAGTTTGTCCCCATCCCCTTGACACCCTCCCTTCAGGTACTTGTGCACATTGATCAGATCCCCCCTCAGTCTTCTCTTCCCCAGGCTGAAGAGGCCCAGCTCTCACAGCCGTTCCTCATGGGGCAGGTGCTCCAGCCCTCTCATCATCTTTGTAGCCCTATGCTGGACTCTCTCCATAACTCTGTTATCCTGGGGAGCCCAGAACTGGACACAGGACTCGAGATGAGTCCTCCCCAGGGATGAGGAGAGGCGCAGGATCACCTCCCTCGACCTGCTGGCAACACTCTTCCTAATGCACCCCAGGAGACCATTGGCCTTCTTGGCCACAAGGGCACATTGCTGGCTCATGGTCAAATTGTCATCCACCCGCACTCCCAGGTCCTTCTCTGCTGAGCTGCTCTCCAGCAGCTCAGCCCCCAGCTTGTCCTAGTACCTAGGATTATTCCTCCCTAGGTGCAGGACTCTGCACTTGCTCTCATTGACCCTCATGAGGTTCCTCTCTGCCCAACTCTCCAGCCTGTCTCTCTGAATGGCAGCACAGCCCTCAGGTGTGCCAGCCGCTCCTCCCAGCTTGGTATCATCTGCAAAAGAGTGAAAATCTTTACTCTGACAATACTGGATGGACGCCTCAGTTCATGACTGAGGCTTACTAAAGTCAGAGTCTGAAAGTGTCACTTCTCTTCAACTATCAGTGAACCAAAAGACAGTCTTTGAATGATTATTTTCACTGCAAAGGTGAATTAAGTGGAGATTTGATGGTGTACTTACTAATCTAGGCTAAATAGCTGCATGCCTAGACCCCAGAAAATTTTAGGTATATAATTTCACTTTCAAAGCACAACAAAGTTCTTTAGATTTACTGCAGATGAAGGTCACTGAGATGGGAAGGTAGAGATCAATAGCTAACCCTAGCTTGCCCTGAGGTTACATCTTTCTGAAGAGAACACTGTGTCTGCTTGTGGATCTATTCTATAGAAATCAAAGTTACAGAGACATTCACCAGTATGCAGGCTACTTGGTAGTTTTGAAGTCCTAAGTCTTTTGTGAGTTAGGCCTTATGCTCAGGATTTAGACGTGAGTGCCATGTAAATAACCACGTGTGAATTCAGAGTACAGAACTGGAGAGGGGAAAGGGAGCTTCTAAGCAGTGCAATTTAATTAACATATTTACAAGTACATGAATATTCCGGTGGCAACATGGAGCCTGTAGAGTAAACCGCACATCCTGCCAGGGCCTGAAGGCCTCATCCCCAGCCAGACAGACTGGAGAGCTAGTGGACAGGTTGTAGAATGGCTTTCTTGTAGCTTACATGCCTTCTCTGATATCTTACATTAACAAAAGGGTAGAAACACAGCCCAAAGGCCCTTTGGAGCTCCCTTGTCTCACTCTGTCATTTAGTTGGAGCACTGCTGGAGGCAGCTGGAAGTTCAACAACTTCCACAGTGGAAGACCTCTATATGTATATATGTATATCCACTGTAGAATAGTGGATAGGAAGAGACTATCTAAGCAATAGACTTTCTAAGAGTGTCTGTGAGAGGATGGTTAGGCCTTAAAAAAGATTTACCTCTTTATATTAAATTTATGTCATTAATAAATAAATAATAAAGAAACCTTCCTTATGTAGGTTCCTCATATGAGCAGAGATGTGCTGTGCTCATGATCTATAGATCTTAAGGTTTACAGTGAATTGACAGTGCTGATTTTTCCCACTGTATGCATATGTTGGATATGTTGGTATCCACAGGTCTTGACTCTCTATTCTGTTATTCAGATTTAGTATCAACTGTGCTAATAATATCTTATCAATGTCTACAAATATCTGCAGAAAGAGTGTCAAGAGGATGGAGTTGGACTCTTTTCAGTAGTGCCAAGTGACAGGACAAGAAGCAACGGGCACAAATTGAAACACAGGCAGTTTCATCTGAATATAAGGAAAAAATTCTTTACTGTGAGAGTGACAGAGCACTGGAATAGGTTGCCAGAGAGGTTGTGGAGTCTTCTTCTCTAGAGACACTCAAAACCCACCTGGATGTGATCCTGTCTAACATGTTCTAGGTGACCTTACTTGAGCAGGGGGAGTTGGACTAGATGATCATCAGAGATCCCCTCTAACCTCAACCGTTCTGTGATTCTGTGTAATACTGAGATAAAAAGCAATTCCTGAGTTACCAGGTCCAGGTGTCTTTACTTTCTTCCTAAGCCCATATTTCACAGTCATCAACATTAATAGCATTTATCTGAAACCTCTCGTACAGAGATAATGGAATGGGTGGCAGAATAAATGAGAATTTTAACCCTTTATTTACTTGTCTTTCTGACTAATGTCCCAGATGATCATTCTTTTAATGACAGAATATTAAATCTGTTATTTAAAAGTAGTAGCTTCTGTTGATCTCCTGTTTGGCTCCTTGGAGTATCTTTTGTACTGGAGAAAAATGGGTGCTATCTATTACCAAATCAAAATGGTCATATTTTGAATTCACTTTGCCCAAATATGGAAGTGCAAAGCACTGCAAAATCACACACCACAGTATCCTGCAACTGAAACACCTTTTCAGTTTGGAAAGTACTGTTGGTTTGCAAAGGTCATGTTTACAGTTCAGTTACAGAGAAAATTATAGACAATCGTATCTGCATCAGATTTTTTTGGGGGGGGTTGCTGCTCATTGTGTGCTCTCAGTAACTTTAATAAACACCTCCCAATTCTGGTTGAGAGGATGTGGTTTCTTTCAGAAACCTTTAGAAGATAATCAACAAGAGTAGAAAAACACACCTACGCAGTCACAGGTGCTTTCAGATCCTCCAGCCAATGGTGAATGGGTAGCCCAAATGTATTAATGTTCTTCCTTTTCTATCACCCTGTGAACTAAGTTTAACCAGATCTTTCAGCTGTTTGTTTTTTTTTTTAACTGAGAAAATAGTCAGTGATGAAGATGTATGAAGATATAAAAGGCTATAGTTACAGTTGGACCAGAGGATGTTTTCTCTTCACCTTCCAGCTCTCGCATGACTTAAAATAATACCCCACATAAAAAACAATAGCCCATAGCTTGGTGATAGGCTGACATTTTGGGTAGCTTCATGCTGCTTTTTGTTCCAAAGTCAGAATGTGTGTATACATATACATGATCTTCTGAAAAGGATGTAAAAGCCTTTCAGATTCCTCTTTGGCTGAGATTTTCTAACATTAGTAATCATGCCTAGAGTCTTTATTTATAGATTGTAAATTCAAGATTACTTAAAATGGCTGATATTCAGAGGTGGAGCGCTTCTTCTGTTTTGTAGAAAATCACCCTGGTATGATACCTCCAGCTGATCACCCAGCTTTGGCTTTGCTTTTCCCAGACTGTGCTCCTGAAAAAAATGCCTCTGTTTGAAATGCCGCCCACTTTAGAAAGTTGTCTGGATTCATGGGTACATTTCAGCAGTTTCATGTTCTTCTAAGAGCTCAAAGACTTCTAAAGGGACCGTACCCATATAGTTTAGTCAAAGTACAGCTGCTTTACATCAGCAGAGCATGAGTGGTATGGTGAAACTGGTCTAGGATCTGGACTGGGTGAAGGGAGGAGTAAGGTAGCACCCCTCCAGCCAGTGTGTTACATCACATATGTCCACACAAGGCTGATTTATCAAGGCACACAGTTATATGGGCATGTTTTCTTTGCAGAGAAGAATAGAGGATGAAAAAAAGGCAAAAGCAGCAGAGGGGGGATATCTTGGGTTAGTCATATGGATGCAGAGTCCTGAAGGAAGTGTGAGGGAACAGTACAATAGGGTGAGGAACATAAAATGGCAGTGAATAATTGCCCATGGAGAAATACTTGAGGAAATATCTAGAGGTTAGTACCCAAAGTGTAGTTCCAAGATTCAAATCTCCTCCCTGTGCTCTTAGTCATTCCACTATCAGTAATTTCTGTAAGAAGGAGAGGATGGGAGAGAAACATGCACACTATTGGGTAAAGTCCTGCTATGTTTAATGTAAGGCAGTTACAGCATGGATGCTAATGGGTCCAAGATTTCTCCCTTGATACCCTGGAAAGAAATATTTTTAGCCTGTGAATACCACAGAGGGCAGGATATGTGGAGCAGAGGAAGTCTATGAGCTACAAATTGTTAAAGGCTGAGAGAGAGCTCAGAGAGAAGAGGAAAAACTGCTGTGTTGTTCTTATACTTTTAAGCATCTGCTTTTGACAAAAGAGCTTAGTGTGACTAAGTATAGATGTTCTTGTGCTATATTATGTGATGCTCTAAACCAGCAAGAACCATTCACCTCAATACAAAACAATGCTGCCTTGCAAAAAGAAGAATTGTGCCAATAGACTGAGTTTCTATTACCGGGTTTGTTTCTTTGTTTGTTTTCCCTCTATTGCACAGAGGATATGTTGTGTTGCTTCCTGATCTATATAAAATCTATGCTTTTCAGGGTACGTGTTGTTCCACAGTAATGTATGTCTATGTCTGCTTCCTCACATATGGGTATCCTTTGCCATCTCATCTGAGACTTCAGTGCTACAGAGCAAAAAGTAAGAAGAAAAGTACATTATATATATCATGATGGTTTCTCAAGGAGGAATACTTTCACTTCTACAGCATGTGCATCAAGCAATCACCCCTTTTTTGCAGCCCAGTCATTGCAGTGCAAGAGGCTATTCTTCTTAATTTCTTTCTTAGAGAAGAGTATGTTGTTCAGTTTAATTCAGGGTACATGGAAGTGAACTTTTATTTTCTTTAATAATTTTTTTAAAGCAACTCCATGGCTGAAATAACTACAAACCTTTCATACGCTAAAAAAAGCCATGTACAGGGCTGCAAAAATCTGTCAGTGCATTTGCAAGAGGAACAAACAGAATCTAATGTAAGTATAATGGAATTTGGAGTGACATCCAGGCTGCGAACAGCCTTATGTTGTCATGCCTGGTGTGTAGAATATCAAAAACTCTTTAAAGAACTCAAGCTTGCTTTTTATCAGGATGTTTCTCTATGTTCTTTGGTGAGCAATGTATAAACCAGCGATGTTAAAAAGGACATTTGTTCTCTGGACTTGCACAGGATTGCTAAATCCACCTCCAAACACGTGTCAGAAGAAGAGAAATGCCTTTACTGTTTAATATTACAGTACCTCCCAGAAGTTCTTACTGCAATGGGAAGAATATAGTTAGTGTTACAGATATCATCCTGAAGACCTTAGAATATTGGAAGACAAAAGGAGAGGAAAAAAGTGATTTTCTCTCTGTAGAGTAGGAAATCAGCAGGAGATTGTGAACAGGATATAACTTTCCAAGCTTCCAGTGCAGTCCAGTAGGCACTGACTATGCAGTTTCTCATCTTATTAAGTCTATTTTGCAGGGAAATCAGCTGTCAATTAAAACAGATCTTAACAGTTTACTTAGGTAGTAAGTTCCTGTCACAAAATTGTAATAAATTGGCATTATGTATGAAGGCCCCTCTTCCCTCTTCTTCAGATATAAACACTGTTTGTGGGTGAACCTGTTTTACAATATTGATAAATCTGGGGAAAAGGGAGGTTTTCTTGCAAGATCAGAGTTTAGCCTGGATAAATTTCTACTCAAATTTATGTGAAACTAAGAGAATTTACAGATTTTAATATACAGCCAAGTAAAAGTAAGGCTGAGATTGGCTGAATTTCCTTTCATATTGGTGATCTGGTTTGAACCAAATGTTGAAGTGGATGAAAAGTGTCTGCTTGTGAGTAGTGAATGTCTCACTATTTCTGGGAGAGTGTATTCTATCTGGCTCTTAGCCTAATGTGTTTTTTTAAGATGTTGGGCCATGTAAGTTCTCCTCTGAAATGGCCACATTTTGGAAGTGACTTCATTCTTCCAATTTTAAAATTTTCTGAGGATATCTTGGTTTTAATTTTGAAAATTATATTTTGGGGGCATTTTCAAAACAAGCAATATGCTATGTCATTTAATTATGAGGAACTATGTGCGAATGGTCCAAAATTATATAAACAAAGGATGCTAAGCAGGGGGAATTAAATTAATCTCTCTGCAAAAGTGCAAAAAGCCAATGCAAAGCCAATGCAGCTATATTAAGGAAGCAGGGGGAATGGCAATAAAACTTTCTGCTAGCTTTCTGTATGTGATTGACTTTATCATAAATGCACAAAGGAAAGGTGGAAAATATCAATTAGCTTGTACAGACGATCGCTGTCTAGAATTAGGAATTTAGTTGCCAGAGTTCAGCCACCAATTAAGAAAGATAAATAGAACGATTGACATAATAACAAATACATAGGGACAAAGATGAAATAAAAGAGCGGAAGTTGGCAATATTTTGTAATGCAGGCTATAAAAGGCTACAGTATGGTCTGAAAAGAAGTTGGATCTGCCAACCTTTCTGTTTTTCACTCAGCTTCATCTTTTTACTGTTCTGTTTCTCATTGACACATTAGCTGCTGCACCAATACATCACATGCACACGGCTAAGTCAATCCCAAATTAGATGAGCCATGGAAAACCATAGAACCTGCCAACAGAGAAGAGGTTTAGCCAAATATTTCTAAGTAAAGCTTGAGCATGCTCGAACTGCCAAAGAACAGCATTTGCAAAGACAGCGGGGAGGTAGACAGACCCATTCTGCAGTGATCTAATCAACTGATCTTAAACCTTTGCTTGTCTGCCACCTCTTGCGCTTATGCCCATGGAAGGAAGATTGTACAGGAATGTGTGGTGTTGAAAAATGAAATTCTTTAATGATTAATGGCATTAAAATAAGTGAAAGAGGCTGGTTTTGTATTTGTTATGATTACAGAATAGGCACTGGTATTATTATTAGGTCTAAGTAAAGATGCTTTTCTGAGCAAACCAGAAAAAGTCATTTCTTTTTTTTTCATCCTGCCCTACACAAGTGTTTCACCTATTTCTACTGCTAACATAAGGTAAATGTGATATGACAAGTAACTTTTTTCTGAACAACCACAAAGAAGTTTTCTAACATCTATGGAGCTCAGCTAGTAAGCACAATTTATAAAACAATGAATGACTAACCCCTGTAACCATTTTAATGACCCTAAAATAAAGTGCTTAGAGCAACATCTGTCTCAGCAGCTGGGTTCTCTGCATGAGTGGGCAGAGCGACACATTGGGACAAATTCTGTTCTCCCTTTTGACAGAAACAATTGCAGCAGATCATTTTTATCGTAATCAATTTAGGTACAGTTTCTTGGAAACCATCTGTGTAGTGTTCATAGATTGTGCTTAAGAATTTAAATGTGTGTATTTTTGGTTGCTTGATGTAGCATCTGCTAATGACCACATAAGTTCCACTTTTTATGCAGAAAGCTGTTTCCTTGTAAAGGGATTAGTAGAATGACTACTTGATTTTATCCTTTTAACTACCCAATAAGCTGTCACAGCTTGAATGACATCCGCCACAGAGTGTAAGTTACAGAATTAATTGCATTTTTGAGCTGTAGTTGAAGCCATAAGGATAACAAAGCATTAGCAAAACATTTTATTACATTTCTCTCTCAAGTTAGTAATTTAAAATTAATACAGGTTTTGCATGAGCATTTTAAACTAAAGAGGAAAATAATGTCTTTTTAGATAACAGATACTTTTTCAATTCTTTCTTGGTTTTCATATTGGCCTTTGTAAGCATTTTTAATTTAATAGCATTGCGAACAAATGAAAGACTGAAAGAGTAAAAACGTATTTTATTTCCCAGGGTTATTTGAGAATTGTATGAAAGGATAATGATTTGGGAAATGCTGAAAATTTATTGGGGAGGGTATTCTTCTTGAAAACAAAATTGTTGTTGAAATGTGGTGGGGTTGTTTACCCCACCAAATTTTTGTTAAAGGATAATAATAAAACACAGGTCTGATTCTTTTTCTAGCTTCATGCAAAATTTAATATCACATTATACCATTATTATTGTAGTTGTTATGATTTCATTTAAGTGGAGCACATAAAATTCACATCCCAATCCTCCACTGTGTTAATGGATGTACAAGCAGGCCCTGTAAGTATGCATCAGAGACTGGGCTTCAAAGAATTCCAACTTGGAGGAGAAATACCTAAGAAAACTCAGAGGAATAGAACAACACACTTAAGAAGATAGATATTTAAAATTTGCTTGCTTAAAAGACATTTGCTGATGGAGCTCTGGGATGCTCATTCCCAAAGATGTTCTGTCTGGAAATGCAGGGCCCCTTTTCCAAATAATGAGAAGAAAAACATCTCTTCCCTCAAGGACTAAAGAAAAAACTACTCATAACAGTTCTATGGAAATTTCCATAAGATAGATAGCCAGCTGAGTGCAAAGCGTGAGAGTTGAGGTATATGATGTATATGGGTGTGTTTGTGAGACATATATCAGTAAGTTTATACTCAAACTCTGAAGCACGAATAAGCTAACAGTTAACTTACCCTGTCATTAATACATAAGGATCTAGAATTTTTGAGAAAGCATGTTTGCCTTCTGCCTCTGAGAATTTTTTAAATTCAGTTTAGTTAGGAACAAGGAAAAAGATGTATAGTATTGTTATACAATCAACTAACTAAGAGTCAGGAATCAGCAGAATCGTAATGATAAAACATTTGCAAGAGAAGGTTGTAAAACTTCATCAAAGTTTTGATGGAATGATTTAACATACTTATTAATTATCTAGAAATAGGGTCAAACAGTGAGATAGTAAAATTTGGAGATAACATGAGATTATTCAGGATTTTTCTTGGTTTTGTTTTTCTTCTCAATTCAGGGGACAATGAAGAATTTAACCACGCTAACCACACTAATATAATAGAGTGGCAAATTAGCACATTTGATTAAATTTAAAGGCAGCCAATTGAAAACATATAAAAGGGAAGAAAAACAGACAATGTGCAATTACACTTCAGAAATTGCTGACAAAATATGCCACAAAGCCAAGAATTTAGCAAAAATCAGTGGGGAACTGGACATGTATTTGAATACTGTGAATATGCCGAGTTATAATAGTGAATATCAAAAATAGGTTATTGGTTATTATGATGCATAAACTTCATGTTTCAGGTTTTTAAGCAAAATTACAACTATTAGGAATTAAGATGAGAGAACTTGTGAGACTTGTTGCACCTTTCTCTGAATACCGGTCTGGCCACCGGAGTAGCAAAGAGCAAAAACTACCATGGGTCTGGTCCTCTGGCAAATCTTACACTTCTCTGAATCCCAGTTCTGTGTGCTGTGCTGTATCCCGAAAGAAACAATCTTCCCAAGATTTTGGAGATATTAAATCTATGCTGTAAGTGTCCCTAAAAAAACTGCCTTTACAATAAGTTTGTGGAGAACACTAAGTCCTGGGGAACCCACAGAGCCAGGGGCCATGCCATCTGCTTTTATAGGAGGAGGATTAGAGTGGTGAATCCCAGCGAGGCATGTGCCTCACAGGACCTTAGTGTGGTTAAGATCCAGGCCAAAGAGGCAAATATAGCCTAGAACTAGCTGATAAAAACTCTGTGCAATAAATTCATGTATACAGCTGAACTGGCCGCTTCAGAAGCAATATTTTGCTTATTAGAAATGGCTGTGAGAGCAGAAAGTAGTCTTTTTGAGTAGTTTGAGTGCCTAGTAAGCCCACCTTTGATTTCCAGTTTTATTGTTTAGACGAGTATTCATGGTTATATTCCTCTGAGGGTTGAGATTTTATTTTTTTCTTTGATTCTTTTTCGTTGGCAATGGTTTTCAACATAAAAATTAAATGCAGATATGATGCTAACTATAAGCAGCATAAAAGAAGAACATATGGACAGACAACCAGGTTACTGAAAAGTAGTTTATAGTATACCATCTAGTCTGTGGGAATTGTCTGGGTGCAAGGGAGCTTACCTTTACCCTTCAGTAAAAGATGGATAATCTACCTCCCCTCTGCTGTGGACTGAGGCTGTGCCCTGAAGCATCCACTGAAGCAACCACTGAACTGTTAGGCTTTAAATTCATGCCACAGCCTACCTCGCTCTAACTTTTTCTTTGTGCCAGTGGCCTTGTCCGGCCCAGAATTGAGTCAAAAGCTTTTTGTAACCCTGATCTGCATTATGGAAATAAATTCAATCTTCTGTCAGATTTCTGGTATGTCACAGAATATGAATTTGATATATTCCTTATCTGAGTTGCTTTATTCATCTCTGCTGCCTAACTAGTGCCCTTTGTGTGAGGAACACAAGGCTATCGTATCAAATATTCCCCTGTTACAAGATTTAAAATGGTAGCCAGCTGCAGAATTTTCTCAGAAGCATCTTCAGTTGGTAAGCATTTCGGCCAAATGCCTACACTTTAAATATTATCTTCTACACACACTGTATGCATTCAAACATACTGAGGTACAAAATCTTTTTTCTCCATATCCTTCTCTTACATTTTTCCTCTGTGCTTTAGAAGGATATATTTTTTCCCCAACTGATGCTAGCCAGCGTGGATTCACCAAGGGGAAATCCTGCTTAACCAATCTGATAGCCTTCTATGATGGCATGACTGGCTGGGTAGATGAGGGGAGAGCAGTGGACGTTGTGTACCTTGACTTCAGCAAGGATTTTGATGCTGTCTTCCATAACATCCTCCTAGATAAGCTCAGGAAGTGTGGGTTAGATGAGTGGACAGTGAGGTGGATTGAGAACTGGCTAAAAGGCAGAGCTCAGAGGGTCATCATCAGTGACGCAGAGTCTAGTTGAAGGCCTTTGGCTAGTGGCGTCCCCTAGGGCTCAGGACTGGGTCCCATCCTCTTCAACTTTTTCAACAATGACCTGGATGAAGGGACAGAGTGCCTCCTCAGCAAGTTTGCTGATGATCCTAAGCTGGGAGGAGTGGCTGGCACACCTGAGGGCTGGGCTGCCTTTCAGAGAGACCTGGACAGGCTGGAGAGTTGGGTGGAGAGGAACCTCCTGAGGTTCAACAAGGGCAAGTGCAGAGTCCTGCACCTAGGGAGGAATAATCCTAGGCACCAGGACAAGCTGGGGGCTGACCTGCTGGAGAGCAGCTCTGCAGAAAAAGACCTGGGAGTGCGGGTGGATGACAAGTTGCCCATGAGCCAGCAATGTGCCCTTGTGGCCAAGAAGGCCAATGGTCTCCTGGGGTGCATTAGGAAGAGTGTTGCCAGCAGGTCGAGGGAGGTGATCCTGCGCCTCTCCTCATCCCTGGGGAGGCCTCATCTCGAGTCCTGTGTCCAGTTCTGGGCTCCCCACTACAACAGAGACATGGAGCTACTGGAGAGAGTCCAGCATAGGGCTACAAAGATGATGAGAGGGCTGGAGCACCTGCCCCATGAGGAACGGCTGTGAGAGCTGGGCCTCTTCAGCCTGGGGAAGAGAAGACTGAGGGGGGATCTTATCAATGTGTTTAAGTACCTGAAGGGAGAGTGTCAAGGGGACAGAGACAAACTCTTTTCAGTTGTCCCGTGTGACAGGACAAGAGGCAATGGGCAGAAATTGAAGCACAGGAAGTTCCGCCTGAACGTGAGGGGGAATTTCTTCCCTGTGAGAGTGATGGAGCACTGGCACAGGTTGCCCAGAGAGGTTGTGGAGTCTCCTTCTCTGGAGATCTTTAAGGCCCGCCTGGATGCAACCCTGTCTAACTGTCTAACTGTCTAACTGTCTAACTGTGCTGTAGGTGACCCTGCTGAGCTGGGGGGTTGGACTAGATGATCTGCAGAGGTCCCTTCCAACCTTACTGATTCTATGATTCTATGATCTTTACAGCCTTGAATAATCTAATCACAGCCTGATATCATTAGATATCAGAGGTCCCTTTCAACCATCATTAGCTGGCATTTCCAAGGTATTCAAAATACCACAGAGTAGATGCTAGTAGTGTATAGCACATCTTTTTCTTCCATTCTCTCCAAGCATATTAATCTATTACTCAGTAAACCGGGAATTTTGCCAGGAAAAAAAAAAAAAAAAAAAAAAAAAAAAAAGTTAAAGATAGGTGCATGGTACTGACTAGTCCTCTGGTAGGTGCAGAACATCATTAGAAGTTAGTCAAAGCAGTAGTGTACTCGAGAGGATAAAGGTTTTGTTTTAATAATAATAGCTCCATACACAGATTAGAAACCTAATTTGGCATGAATCAACAATAATGCTAAAACCATTCTCATAATCTCTTGTGTGCTTTTTCCATATGAACAGTGTCTGGAAACAGTAAATAACGACCTGTGTTTTATAATTTAATACATATTTTACTAGATAGTTTACCCTAACAGCGGTGATTTTGGTGAGATCACCTGCACAAGTTCTTGCCGCATTTAAAGCCCTCTGTTCTCTCCATGTTTTTAAGAGATGATTTTACAGTCTGTAGCATTTTGTTTTGTTACTGTGCAGTATGCATTACCCAGTGCCGTGAGTAATGAGCTCTCACAAGAAAGCTTCCTTCCCTTTCCTAGTATTAGCTGGGCAATTTGTTCCAAGAGAAAATTAAGAAACACTACGTGATTTGAACTTTTTCCTTTCACTTTCCCTTCAGCCACAGTCCTTATGTTTTTTGGTCAAAGATAGAGATGTTTTTGTTTGTTTTCTGCCATTCTTGCCACCTTGCTTCCTAAATCTTCTATTTTTCTGGCTCTGTCAAATTTCATTTTCTGAATTCCAGCACAGCTGCTCTCATCCTTCACTACTTTAATATAGTCTCTCTTTTCCTTTATCTTCTATTTTTTCCCTTCACTATAAAAAAGATCCAATTTCTCCTTGTTTAATAAATGTAAATGTATATAACTTTTTTAAAAAAAAAACTGTCAAGTGAACTCCTCTGCTTCTCCAACTGTTATTTGCTGTTTCCTTTCATTTTTAAAATTGCAGAATATATTCTTAACATTAACAGTGAAGATCTCATGTTTTCTCTCATATGCAGCTCCCCTTCTCCTCTTTCCCTGTCCCTACTTCTTGTATGCTATTGGAACTGCTCTTGCAATTCTCAGAAACTCACTGAAACTAGAAACTCTCTGTTCCTGTGCTTTTGACTTTTTAGTCAAAAATCAAATGCTCTTTTTTTGTCCTCAGCATGACCCTAACTTGATGTCAGCCTCTGCCTTTGTCTTGATTGAAAATTACCTTTTGCCTAAAATCTTATCATCAGTTGGCTTCCATTATGTATTTCTCATATTTCTCCTCAAAGTTTTTATCCTTTTTTTTTCTCTCTCTCTCTCTAGAGACTCCTGGTGAGTCAACTTCATCTTCCTAGCGTCCAAAAAGTTGTTACTGGTCCCCTTTTTTCTTCCTTCCTCACCTTAAGCTCTGCACCTAATCTTGATAGTAAATGCAAATGCATATTCCACTATTATCTCTGTGCAAAGACCCACCTCTTTGCTTCAGCCTACTCTCCTTTTGCTCACACTAAAATCACATCCTGAGTAGATCTTTGTGGATTTCTATTCATCTATTGATGTTTAACATGGATAAGCAGCATAGATAACATGGAAAGCAAATTCTTTATCATTCTGTTTCTAACTCCAAGCTCTCTTCATCTTTTTTCTCAGTCTCTGCCTCCACCATCCCTCATGCAATAATGTAGACTAAATCTCTTTCAACTTTTCCTTCCTAAAAGTGTGCTTAATGCAAATGTAATACACAGCAGGTTGGTTGTGGAAAAAAACCCTTTGTTAGTACAAAAACCAGTAATACTTGTGATTGGTGTTAGGGTCGTAGGACATGAAGATACAATTGGATCTGTGATACACTACAGCTATGTTTCCCTAAAGAAAAATGCTGTTGCTGCTCTGAACAGAAAATCTTGTTTGCTAATAGCTCGTCACAACAAATTTATCCTAGACTTTTGATTTTGTAGAGTAACAACTATAATAAAAGGGCTTCAAATGTTCTTTACAGAAGCCTTCTGAAAAGAAAAAAAAGAAAAGCAACTAGTGCTCTGTACCAGAAAATCTGGACATGAACTTTGTTAATATTCTTAATAACCAGAAAACAATTAGCAGAGTGTCATACTTAGATCTGAATAATTACTGTTAAATGGAAATAATACAGCTTTTTTCTTGAAGTTATATATGCACATTTTATAGCTAGAAAATACACAAGAGTGTTGTGCACAGACCATCAGTAGAAAACTGGGCAATTGTCTGTGCCTGCGTTCATTTGTAGATAGTATAGCCAAGGGTCATTAGTTTAATAGAATATTGGGTTTTTTCTCTCTCTAGAACGTCTGTTGAAACATCCTCCCAGGAGCCAAATTGAGGAGGTGAGGAAATAAACAGCAACTGACAGCTTTGATCACTGAAAGCCAGAGATCCATTCAGTCCAGAAAGTATTCATAGTGCAGGAATCAGAAAAAACATTCATAGAGCAAGGAAGGAACAGCCGTGCAAGGGATGATATCCAATACCTGAAGAAACACACTGAACAGAGGGCACATGGGAAGAAGACCATATAGAGAACCAGAGAGAAAGGAAGAACAAGGAAGCAATTTATGGGTAATGCAATGGGAGAAATCATACCCACAAGAGCGAGTATTGTAGGTAGGAAGCAGTTAGGAACATTAGGAAGAAAATGGTTGGTTATATAAACGCATGAGATAAAAAGAGAAGAAAGTATTTCAGCAATAACTTCCTCGCTTGAATGAGGGTGCTGGATCAAATTTGAGTGATTTTATTCTGTATTTGATTTACCAATTATCTTTCTCAGCCAGCCACATAGTTTGAGCTCCAGTATGATGCCTATGTGTCTGTGGAGAGATATAAAAGGGATTGATTGCTGCAGAACTTGTTGCCTTGCTTACATTGATGTGCTGAAGGGGAGATTTCAGGGACAGCTGGGAACAATTTATGATTGTTAAAATTTCACTGCCAAACTCAAGGTAAAATTGGGATGATTCCCCTTTCTCTGATACAGTTCTACCTTTGTCTAGATACTACTAAATAATCTCTGCCAGAGATGAGTCACCTCTCAGGAACACAGAATGGTTCTGAAGAATCTTCTCTGGACTTCAGAATGGATTGTTTTGCACTGATGGTAGGTATTTTCAAAATATTTTTGAATAAGGATATTTCTGAAAGCCTTTATTTGGTTGTATTCTCATCCCCAGTTCAAAAGTTACAAATGGAGAGACTGAGCTAAACCATAAGTATATAACAAAATATATCAATATATATCATAATAAATCAAAACTAGTCTTTTCTTTCTCTGTGTTACATTGGTAGCATGTCACAACTTTATTGTGTTATAGTATCACGGGTGAAAATCAAATTCCTGAAGAATAGCTTAGATACTATTTTGATCCAATATTCTATTGATTCATCTTTGCTGTTTTTAGAGATCTTCCACAAACTGGAAGCTTCACAGTTTTCCAGCTTCACAGTTTCAGTAGAATTCTCAACAGAATACACTCAGCTCACAGACTTTTTCTAATACCTTTTTACGAAGGCCTTTTGTTCTTGTAGCATTGGTTAGATGGTGGCCCATTGAACATCCCCATCCAGGAATGAATTTTTTCACTAGAAGAGAAGAAGAATATGCAGTAAAAACAGCACAAACAGCTGATGCCTTCTGCTGCTCCTAATACAACTCAATACATGGAGCAAAGCTCCTGAAGTTTCTGGTGGGAGGGAGTGTGTGCACTCTCTCTCATCTCCTCAGAAATACTTCTTTTCTCCTGCAGCACCAATTGGCTGTCTGTGTCAGGCAATATTAGAGGCTGCAGCTGTGAGAAGAGGAATGTGACATGTTGGAGGGCCCAAAAATCTCCATCTGGCCCTCATTGTTGCTAGGATTAGACTACCTCGACTTACTTATTTAAGATATACAAAAATAAATATAGAAATAACATAAATGTAGTAGTAAATAAATATCTACATAACATTCTAAACTGCTTCTAAAAGTATTACTTTTACAGTATTTATTTAAGGGTCCTCACATATATATGAGTGTAAATGAGCTATTGAGGAGGATGAAAATTCATTTTTTTAGGATTAGGAAAATAAGGAGACCCAAAACACTAGAATCAAGCTTAGAAGCAACTATATAGAAACAAATAAATATTATAATGCAAAGTCCTTATTTCTATTTTATTATGCCTTATAATTACTAATTGCTTATGACTTTAAATATGCTTTGCTTCTTTGCTTTATATTTTTTACTGTTTTGCATGCCTCTTTATTTGAGTTTTTACATGATCTTGCCTCTCCCGGTTGGTCACTACATTTTAGTCGTGAAGGAAAGTCCACAGTTATCCCATGAAATAAATACCAAAATAAGCATCAACCTGAAAAATAGTGAGCTATCAATTGTTGCCTTAGTTCTCATTATTTGGCTCATGTTTCTCTAAATGAAATAAAAATAACCCCCTCCATGGCCACATTTAAGTGCAGTGTATAGTTTTCTCCTCAAACTCTCCCTTCTTTGCAGGAGGCTTCATAAACGCAGTTTGGAGAGCACATCATAGAATACAAATAATCCCCATTCTGGAAAGCACTGCAGAGTAACCGTCCATCAGAGCTGTTCGTATACTTTTGCATTTACCACAACTCTGTCAGTGAGGAAACAGTTTCAGACTGCTGACATCCAGCAAAACTGCAGTGTGTGTGCATTATGAAATGATCCTGAAAATGCAGAGTTGACGCTTGACATTGCACACACCTGCATATTAGGGAACATAAAGCCTTCCTGTCCTTGAGTGTGCCCATATCCTGTGCAGGTGCCTGGAGAGGGATATGTATACAACTGATCTTCTCCAGGGATATTGGACGATTAGCTCTGACAGGGAAGTTTGCAGTTGATACTGCTGATCTTCAACTGATAGCGATCTCTCTCACCCACATTTCAGGGATCCAGTAAAAATACTATTCCTTTCTTTCAGCTTTCATCTAACACAGAATTGGTTTCTATCACTATTGCATAGGTAAATGTCAAAATGCAAGGGACAAAGGCTGAAGGCTGATTACCTGATAATGTCTAAAAATAATCCCCTTTCAGCCTGTGAGTTTGTGACAGACTTCTGGCTACTAGCTACGGGGAAACTGCTGGACTTAGGCTGACAAGACTAAGAGCCCTACTGGGGGAACCGAGTGCACAGCCGTCCCAGGTTTGTGATGGTGGCGACTTATAGCCGCCTCTGCACTGCCGCAGAATCGGTTGATCCTCAGCAGTAAAGGGGGGGCCTAATTGGCCCTATCGGGTTTCACGGTCCCCCCTCCAAGCCATTGGCCCAGTGGCGATCCTTCAAAATTTGGGCATGGTGGCGGTCCTGACGACCGTCACCGACCTGGCTCTGACCCGCCTGGGGAACGGGTCATCCAAACCTTACCGGACGTGACACGGCATGCCCCTACTTGGAGCGGGATCGGCTTTGCTTGCCTGCCCCGTCGGCTAGTCGAGCGAGTGATGGCTGGGGGAGACCTATCCAGTGGTCCCCCCCGAGCCAGTGTCTGTGCTCTCCCGGGCGTTGTAGCAGGGCATGGGGCCCTGTGAGGTCCCCTGGCCTCGCGTGAGACAGCAGGGACCAAGTGGTAGTGCAGCCTACCGCCTGACCTAGCTCAGTAGATCAGGCATGCCACTTATCCTTCAGCTTCAAAGGCAGAGCAAAATTCTTCACATGGACGGTGAGTTTGCTCATTTTCTGGAACCGCTGATACCCCGTCTATGCCTGCTTGACTGTGTGCTGGAGGGACCCTGTTGGGATGAGGCACGTCTGTGGGACTTAAGATCAGGCAGCCCAAATACCATCGGCTGCACCACGCCCCGGTTCCAAATTCCATCTGAGCGCAGACATTGCTCTCGTTACCAAATGACGCTTCACCGGATTTGACTCGGACGGACGGGCCGTCCATAAAAATCAACCGGAAAAGGTTCCCTGTATCGTACAGGGTTCATAAATAGCCTGATGAAAAGCCACTTTTCCTTTCAGTGGCCCACTGGGCACAAAAGAAGGTGACAACCTCATAGTGATGAGCCACCCTGCTGATCCACCCAACACACACCCTGTGTGTTGCCCACGTGCTGCTCTGACTTACAGCAAACAATCTGTGTGAAATTCTCTCCAAACAAGAATCAATTTACTTCCACTTTTTGCCCATGTTGTGGAGAAGCAGGGGCCTTGCTGCTGTCTTCCACCCTATTGCACACTGTGGAATGAGTGTAACTCTAACTCCATGATAAGAACAGACAGATAGGCTTGGTACAGTGTTATTTCTCAAAGCAGGATCACCCACTGTCGTCACTAATATATGAAATCTCACAAAGATGTTGACTCAGTTAAACCATTAGTCATTAAACTACTGTCATTAGAGTGATTGATTATTTACTGGCCAGCACTGGAGATTTTCGGAGACATAGATTATCGTAGGAAGGCAATACAGGCATGATTCTCCTTGTGTTGCAGTGTTTGATGTTCAAGAAGTGTTTTTTTTTCTCATACTAAACAGGAATTCTCTCAAACAATACAAATTTTTATTGTATTTGATTATGCAGTAAAGATAAACTAGCAGTTCCTCACATTTTCTTTGGGTCCTGAGGGTAATACCAGGTAACTGATACGGCCATTCTGCTGGAGCTCACAACAGGCATATTGCTAACTCACCAAGTTCAGCATCCTGCGAAAGATTGGTGAAGCACATGCTGCAGATATAGTAGGAAGGCTAAACTGATCCTTTCCAGCTAGGTGAAGGTGTATTACCTACCTGCCCACTCATCTGGCCAAGTGCTGTGCAGTCTGGCACATGTGGATATTTCTCTGGAGCTGGAGCTCTAGCTCATGACTCCACTTAGGCATGACTGGCTTTCAGAGTATTCTGAATCCTGCCAATCTGAATGAGACCAAAATGTACACTAATGTGCTCTACCTGGGTAGAGACTCGTGGTTCTACAGAGCATTGGAGAAAGAAGGTGAAGACAAGGTAGTCCTTCATATTATGTGATCCTGAGAGGATCCTGTTTTACCTCTACACCGACCTGGAGCACCCTATAAGCCCCACAAAGCAAGCTTGCAGCTCCTGTTAATTCTTGCATACAACTCCAACAGGCATTAAATTTTTCTACAACTAAGCCACTTAAATACTAGCACTTGCAGGATTTCTGCAAGTGCTTAGAGATAACTTCAGTGTGAAAGGTACCTCATAAAAACAATTTTCATTCTGCTTTACCCAGAACTCATTTATTTTTGGCTTTTCATTGTAGATTATACAGCTTCTATCCTGACTTACTGTGGGGGTCATAACTAGAAGCAAACATTCTCTGACATACTTCTTAATACACTCTTCAGTTAATGTAGCTTTTAGATTAACACACCATGACACAATTTACTTTTCTTTTTTTATAAAGTGTTGAGGGGATGGCATAGGGAATAGAGTGAAGCTTATTATTAACAGAGCTAGCAAATGCCCCATCTGAAACCCAGGTGGGTTTGGCAGATGGATATAAAGTAGTAAACGGAATATGTCAGTAGAGTGTGCAAGCTGGTGAGAGCTAACTGCCTAAGTTATTTTTGTGCAGTTGAGCCGACTGCTACTTTCTATAATGATAAGTGAATTTGGTCTTCCAGCTTTTAAATTGATATATTTTTCTGAATTTTACTCATTTCTGAAAATAAAAAGAACCACTTAAAAATTAATGTAACCATATCAGAAAAAAGAGTGGAAATGTATAGAAGACTATTCTTATTGTATATACAAAAATGTACATGTAAAGTTGCAACATTATTATCAGATTTACAGAATTCTTAATAACTTTTAGGCTTGTGCAGAACATGAGTATAAAAAAAAGCACAATTCACCTAGAGTTCAATGGAAAACCATCTCTCAGCTGGCAAAAGCTTTGCATTTGTCTTTTTCACTGTGACAGCATCCAGCTTTTAGAACAGCAATTTGCCAATAAATTCATAGGAAGTGAAATGAACCTACCTGAAGAAAATGCCATGTAAAAATGAAAAAAAAATGTAGAAATACTGTCATGCTCTGTCTTTGTCTCTTGCCTCCAGCTCTGGCACTTTTCTGTGCTCAGATACCTTTTATTTTCATTTGCACAAGTTTAATTTTGCCATTCCCTGATGCAAAGAGTTTTACCTCAAAAAATAGGAAGCTATTAGCTAATTTGTTACAATATTAGGGTCATTAGGTAATTCACAGGTCAAGATTTCTTATATAGGATATATACGTACATATATGCATACCCTTCTCAGACTGTGGATTGGGAGAGCATGTAAACACATGCCAGTCTTAGCTCTTTCCTAGAATTATTCAGTTTCTGTTTAAAGCTCAGTTTCTTTCAAGCTTGCACTTGCCTGTATTGTGTATGGCAGGATACTAACAGACTGACAACACAAGCTTATGTTTTTAGGAAGAGCTGCTCTGTGAATTCTTCAGAGTCAGTAGGATGGGTCACAGGAAAGCCTGAACAGATCTGGATCGATCTGCTTGTTTATTTAATAAAATACTGTGTTTCACTTCAAATTAATCTTCTAAATGTTTGTTAAGCATTGAGTGCCTAATATGAGCTCGTCTTTGGTGGTGAAACCCAGGAAAACAGCCTTGTGGTATTCCAAGGCTGTTAGCACATGATGATTTGACAGTCCTTATTAATATATATATTAATACTAATATGCATTTCATTGTTTCTGAGCTTTCCAGTCAAAAAGAAACATGGACTGCTGATCTTGTGCCGGCGGGATCCTGCTCCTCTTTCTACATTCTGAGACAGTGGTTATATTTTAAGGCCATTATCAGAGATTCTCTAAGAGCTCCTTTTGGAAAGTGGCAGAGGAAAACAATTCCCTACTAAATTCCAAAGTCTGTCACCGCTGGCGAGAGCCTTTGCTGCTCCCCTCAGAGTCCATACACAGCTTTTGTCTGTTCCAGGAGTTATTGAAGCACAGGCTTACTGAAGTTCCAATCAGCACATCTTGTGGCAAGTTATCTCCCATTGCAACCCTAACTAGGGGATTTCTAGCCCTGCTTGAGTGACTAAATTGTCCATAGATTTTTCACACCACACCTAATATTATTTCAGAACTCTATTATAAGTAGGTAATCACTGAGAAACAAGTTTCAGCGGTTTGCATACCATGACAACTGCACGTACATCTACAGCCTTTAGTACTTTTTTATATACTATTTTTTTTCCATATTGGTATAAACGTTAGAGAGCAACATGGCTGAATGACGAATTATGCATTGTCATAATTTTTCCATTTCTCCTGCAACATGATGTTTCCACCATGGACTCTGTCATAACTCTTCTAATGCTGAATTCTGCTGCTTATTTGAGTTTGCTTTTCATGGAGATACAACCCATAATGTGTGTGTATGAAGAGGAAATAAAATTAGCATTGTTTGAGGTGGGTGATATGGAAAAAATAATTGCCATAGCAAAGCAGAAGTATATGTTGTATTTGTACAGTTGTTTCAGCACACAAGAGACTTTTGAAAGTTTCTAGAGATGGTGCTTCCAAGATTTGCAATGGGAAACAATGGAGCCCCTGTTGATACTAAAGTTTTCGTGATGAGTAAATTGACTTGTTTACTTGAAACTGGATCTAGTAAATAAAAAAAAGGGGGCTTTTTCTTGGTTCCCAAAAAATTAAATATTGAGTAACAAACAATCCAGGCTCAGAACCAAAAATCAGACCTTAACATAATAATTGCTAAATCTATGGATTCTACTACTTCTATTCAAATTCTATTTCTAGTCTAAGAAAATAGTATGATATTATTTTATTTTATTATAGAATCTCACAGGATAACAGGCTCTAGGCAGATGCATCACAGGACACATATCACCCATGCTCTTCTCATCAATGTTTCTTTGCTGAGATCAAATAAAACCCATTAATGTTTTTCCTTTCAACTGTTTGACTGCTGCAACAGGGTTCTACAAACCAGATGTGCATATCCCTGACAATATCTTCTCTCAGATGAAGCATTGTCTTTACCTTGCCTTTCCTGGACATGGAAAAGTGATATTCCAGTATTCAGTGCACCCAGTGATACTTTCAAAGTTTCAGCATTTGCTTCAGTAATAGAACATAGTTTAGAAATTTCATGTTGGTAGCAATCTGCTACCCATGTTATTTCACCATAAATCTGATGTATTAGGTTTTTCTCTATAGTCAACTGCGTACAGTCCTCACCACTAATGGGAACCAACAAGCCTTATGGTGAAGATATAAAATGTCAAGCAGGCCTCATGCGAGTATGGCACTAGAGGGTTCTAGGTAGGTGCTGTCAGACTTCATGGTCCAATACCTTTCCATTTGCATATCTCTTCTTTAAGTTGCCTAATCTAATGAGATCCTTTTTCTTCCTCTTTTTAAGTGTTTTTCACTAATTTGGTTCAAGATAGCACAGGAATCTTGAAGGGAAATTCTTTAAAGCTCGATCAGTCCCCTGATCCAATTCACAGATCAGTCTCGCATATAACTGTGTTAGTGTAAGGCCAAGAACACTTCAAACAGTGTAGGCTCTGAAGACAGTGCATACTTGAAGTTAAAAATTCAAATGCAACCAATGACTTAGAATACACTGGTCATTCTAGAAGTGGAGTAGTTCTTAAATACATTAAAAAAAAAAAACATTTTGGTCTCTATGCATAAAAATAAAATACCTATATTTCTTTCACAGAATCACAGGATGGTTGAAATTGAAAAGGGCCTCTGGAGATCATCTAGTCCAAGCTCCTGGCTCAGCAGGGTCACCTAGAGCATGGTAGACAGGGTTGCATCCAGGCGGGCCTTGAAGATCTCCAGAGAAGGAGGCTCCACAACCTCTCTGGGCAACCTGTGCCAGTGCTCCGTCACTCTCACAGGGAAGAAATTCTCCCTCACACTCAGGCCGAACTTCCTGTGCTTCAATTTCTGCCCATTGCCTCTTGTCCTGTCACATGGGAAAAGAGTTTGTCCCCATCCCCTTGATGCCCTTCCTTCAGGTACTTGTACACATTGATAAGATCCCTCCTCAAGTCTTCTCTTCCCCAGGCTGAAGAGGCCCAGCTCTTGCAGCCGTTCCTCATGGGGCGGGTGCTCCAGTCCTCTGATCATCTTTGTAGCCCTACGCTGGATTTGCTCCAGTAGCTCCAAACTGCTTTTTTCTTTCTCAGGGTGCCTGAAGATCAGTCTAATACATGTAGGATGCTCAGAACTGTGCCTCAGAGTGGAGAGGATATCTAAGACAGACAACGTTTGCAGCACTTCCTTTCTAGGGTGACTTTAAAACCGGACCTGCAGAGAACATGATATATCAGAGCTCAGATATCCAAGCAGAACAGATACCAACAATGGGCTCTCCCTCAGTCAGCCCATTAAGGCTCTGCTTTCTCAGGAAAAAGCACTCTATCTATGGTTTTTGAACCTTCTTGTTTACTAGTCAGATACATTATTAAAATATCGCAGAGTCAAATTTATACTTGGATTGACCTCTTTTGAATTAATATAATTACTTTAGAGATTACTTTGGCCCATGCAGTTATTTACAGCTGTCAGGTTTTATGTAGAAAAACTCTGCACTGTGAGAAACAGGCCACCAACAAAATAAATTTGTAAAGCATATTATAAAGTTATTTTCCCTTCTCCAGGGATAAACAAAGAATTGCCACCAAGTAGAAGTTATTGAATAATCAATCACTTACTAGCTATCACCCAATTATCATGACTCTATAATACTTATTCAGAATAGAAAGGAAGCCTAGAGTATTCTCAGATATGTGAAAACTGCTGGCAAATACTATATTTTAAGTGGTATATGTATGTTCCTTATTATAAATATTATATCCAAATGTGGAAGAGCATAGAGAGCTGTTTGAACACATGGAATATATTTTAACAATTTCAGCTATTCAGGGCTAGATGCCTAAGCCAGGTACACCTTTTTCTCATGAAAAAACAGAACAGAAGAGATCTTTATACCAGCAGTTACAGCACTGAATTGGTATGTGGAAGGGTTCATGTCTCAGATCCAGTATATCCTATCATTTCACAAAGCAGAACAGTTCCTGCAGGAGACACGATAGAAATCCAGAATTATCCAGCCTGCTTGATAAGCACGCATCTCAGATGTTCACGACTGACATTTGAATCTGTGCTTCAGATCAGGTTCAGATGAGATCTGAAAAATAAAAAATTCAGGTTTTAGGTGAACACATCTTCTTCCTCATGCCCTTTCCTGTGGTACCAGCAGTGACTGTGCATATATTCATTGGCAAAAAATTAGGCACTTAGGCTGAGCTATGTAGTAGGACCCACAATGTTCTCCTGAATCTTATCCCAGGAGGACCTGGGATCTGATGCTTCTCTCCTGGCCTGAGTACCTCTGTTTTCTCTGCAAGGAATCAGGGTATAGGAGATAGATACAAAAGAAGGTCCCCTTCTTACAGAAGTCTGGATACTGCCAAGACACACAGTCAGACCTGGGAAACATTCCCACGTTTCACAATTTAGATGTAGACTTTGTCCTCAGGGGCAAGAAATGACTCTGAGGGACCTACTGTCATTAATTGTTGGTGCCTAAGCCCCTTACAGCACCTAGTGTAAGCTCCTGTCTCATATAAAAAGTCCATGGTAGTACCCTCTGCACCATTTCTACCAGGATGCCCCAAATTACAGACAAGCTGTCCCACTCACCACCTCACACAGACTCAGTTTGTCCAGTCCAATCAGAGGAGTCCCAGTCGCAAACGAAATGGGTAGCACCACTACCATGCCAAAATACCTTACCCCCACCGGAGTTTCTGCGGGCTGTGCAATTCTGCTAGACCTTCCCAGTTCACTCCAGGTAGTTCAGCTCAGCTCTAGTCTTTTTATCTAATAGATAGTTAAAAATCAACTCTAAATATAGTGTAGTGTAACTGTGTAATGATATGTTTATGTTCAGCTAGGGGAAAAAAAGTAAGTGAAAAGAGTAACAGTTAACAGTGTCACCTCCTGTTGTGCCCAAACTGTGAGATGCAGAAACTAGAGACAGCCTGCATAAAATTAACAAAGAGCTGATCCGTGGAACCATATATTCAAACCTGCCTGCACAAGATTCCACTCCCCCTGCTCTCCTACTATATCAAGCTGTATTAGAATTAAATATGGCAAAAATATTTTTACAGTATAAAGCAAATACTGGAACTATTTTAAATAGGTAATTTTTAAGGAACTATTACCATTACAAATCCTGCTCATTCTAATTACAATAATGCCTTTAAAGAATAGCACCATGAGGATGAATAAAGCTGCTTGGTGCAGTTGTGTTGGAAAAAATTAGCTGCTCCCCAGGGATTAAAAATTGATTTTTCTCCAATTAGACTGAAGGGTGGCGCAGGGCTGCAGGGAGGGGGAAGCAGGATATTAGGAGTCCATCATTACATGAGGTATCTGTGTGTTTAATTTTTCACAATGTCTCCTGCAAACTGAATCACCAAAAAGTCAGAAACAGCCTCAAACTACAGACTTGAATGTGGATTGCAGACATGAAATTCCAATCTGGGATTCAGATTTAAACTTGCTCCAGAGCCATAAGTTTTGTAACATGAACAGCCCGACAATCCAGGCATGTCTAAATCCAGACATTTTCCTTGATGTCTATTTCTGCCTGTGTCTTTTCTTTCTAAAGGCTTTCTAAAGGTCAGAACAGAATGGATAGCAGGCCAGAACCTGCCAGTACTTTAATAATGCTATCTGCTTTAGCAAGGAGTTTGAGCTCCTTGCCAAAGGGTGTCCTACATGGAAAGGAATCAGAAAAGTATTAGGAAAAATATGCTTGGCTTTTTTTAATATTCTTTTTCCTCATTTCCTTATGACCACTTTTGGAGATGGGTCCTGTTCAAGCATTCTTATGCCAAATACAAACGTCTTTTAAAAGTATGTTTTGCTATGAAACAAGTTAATGGAAACTTCTTATTAGAATATTTGAAAATTTAGATGCAAGTAAAGCATCCAATTTTCAGGAACTAGTTGCCTGAAAAGATCAGCTAGGTGATGCTGCAGTTGAAATGACATAAAGACTTGTACAGTCTTTGTAACTCTAATGCAAATGTTGATGGAGAAGATGGAGTTGATATATCCAAAAAAACTTTCTCCTAAACTGAACAGGCACCTTTATGATAAAGGACTGTCATCCATCTCAATGGCCAAATGACCTCTTCATAAATCTTTTGTAGATTCAAAAAGATATAATTTTGTTAACTTGTACATCAAGAATTTAGTCATCTTTCTTCCGTGTCTGTGCCTATAATTCACTGCCTCTTTATTGGGAACAATAGTTTGTCAGACCTTTTGACTGAACATTTCCTCGTAGTTCTTCATTCATGGTGATGGATCACTTTGAAATCAGTGGTGCAGGTACACGTAGCTAACTTCTCTTGACAATTAACCTTTAAAATTTATTGGATTACACAAAATTAAAGAGGAGTGCTCTGCTTTCTCAACAAATAAAATGCAAGCATCATTTGTCCCTTAGGTGGCTTTAAAGTAGATGTTTTGAAACTTTTATGCTTTTCATAGAATAGATAAGAAGTAACTACATAAACACCATTCAGGCCTATTATTAGAAGCCTAAAACCATTTACCTGAGTTGGCAGTTTTGTAGACAGTTCTTTAACATGTTAAGATACAGAAAAATCCCTAGAAATCAAAAAGCTGCATCACAAGTAATAAATACAAGGTTTTGTGAATCAACCATCCCAATCACCCATTTTGAAGAGCTGATTCCCCTAAAGTTTCCTTTGACAATCAGTAATTTAATTTTTATTCACATTGCTACATGTTGTTTTGATGATGTTCTGCCTAAGAATAGCCAGTGAAATGCAAGTCAGAATGAGAAATCATGCTCACATGAGGTTTCTAGTCTAGGCTTAAAGATGTAGGAGCTTGAAGAACAGAAGATGGGCTCCTAAGAGAATCCAGCACTTGGATGCATTTACTGTAAAACCATGCATTTCTCAAAGGATTAATCTGCAACAAAAACACCCCAGCTCCTGGAAAATTTAGAGTACAGCTGTTTTAGTTCTGACCTGCTCTGTTACTAAAACTCCACAGAAAATGTAAGGTATCTTTGCACAGCAGATACACTGCCTCTGGTTAAAGATAACATTCAGAAGGGTTTTAATTCTGCTTGCAGCTGGAAGATCCTGAAGTTGAATTTGACATATCTTGCTTTTCACAGACTGGATCTCTTTAGTGGCTCCCCAGACTGAATGAGTCTTTGTGCTGGGTCAGAATAGCAATTTGGCCAATGTACAGTGGGAAGCACAATGGGGTGAGCAGTTGGCAATATTTGCTAACTACCCCAGAATCAGTAGTGGCTGCTGCAACACAGCTACATAGCAAGTGTCGATACCAGAGAGGAGGACTTCAGCTCCCAGTGTCTGTATTTTGTGTGCATTTTCCTGAGAGTGTGTCCCTCTTTTCAGGCTGTATGCTGGTTTCGAGGATTCAGAGATATCATTGATAAAGACAGCAGTAATATTTCAATGGTGCATTTTAAAAGGGCTCAGTCAATTTCCTCCAGTTATCACAGAGTCAGATAAGCAGCCTGGAATAACTGTGACAAAAGCATTATTTGCTTTAGTGCACCTCAGTCACCTTCCAAGCCACGTTCTATACAGCGTATTTTAGCTAATAGAGTTCTTGACCTTGCAACTACAATTTCTAATTAAGTAAAGTTAGTCAATGAGTTCTTATTTCTCTAACATCGTATTCCCCTTGTAGCGGCTGCTCATCTCACTACTTAGCCCTATTTGTTATTTTAGCTAAAACCTTGCTCTAATACACTCGGCAGCACCTAGAACAAGCATATGCACTGTATATCCATCATTTCCATCTTGATGAGGAGAAAACAAAGGGATAATTATAAACTGCATCTCATATTGTTACACTTACATTCGACATGTGCATCTATTTTTTTTTTCCACAGTAAACTGATTCTGCTGTGGAGATAGCACCAGGTGCATGGGGGTGACCTCACACACACACCAAATCGGGAGCTGACATCCATCACACTTTGAAATTTTGGATTTCATCATTTCCTGATCTTTCTAAAGGGATCACAGCACCTGGCCCTCACAGCTGTAGTTCATTTAGAAAGCAATTTAAAAACCGAGAAAAAAGCAAATGACATCTTGCTGCCTCAGCCTTGTCATTAAGTATAGCAGAATGGCCTTCATTTATGAGACACATGGCTAAGAATTAATATCTTTCAGTGCTTTCTCAAGTCGAGATTACAAAAGGTTTGAAAGACCACTAAATAATTAGTAGTATGACTGAGACAAGCGGAAAAAAAAATAAAAAAAAAAAAATAAAAAGCTCTTCTTCATTTTGAAGAATATTGAGAATCACACTGACTTCAGCATGTTCCAAACACTGTGGCCTCTGAGCATTGTGTCCCCACTATAGAGTGAACCCTCAGCTTTTATTTCCTCCCCTTTTCATCCTCTATAGCACTGGAAGCTTTCTGCATATACCTTCTCTATATAGTCAAATGCCTTTATGCACATAAACTGTTTCTCTGCATCTGCAACGGCTGGACTTAAACACTGAAGATAAAATATTTTAAAGTTTTGCACAATATCATCTCTTTCCTCTTGCTGTTCTATTTTATTGTGGTTGCTCCTTTTTTTTAATTTTATTTATAATTTTATGGCTGACTTTAATGCTTATGAAAATGAGTGGCTAATGACACTGGCTAGAGCCAGCTATCATGCAGGCAGGTGCTGTGCAAACTCCCCCCACGCAGCTCTGCCAATGCATCACAGACTTGCAGCATCCTGCCACTCCGCCGCACTCCCTCCTCCTCCGTCCCCCACTGCTCCCCTCTCCGGCACAGCCCCGCACTTGGGCGCTGCCAAACTGCATGGGGGCTTTTTGAAGGGGAGTTCAGAAGGTTTGATTAATCTAAGAAGAATTTAGACTTTCAAGTGTTTAACTGAGCTGAATAAAAGCTCCAGATCTTGAACCTGTGCCCATTCCATTGTCTGTGCGGTTCAAACCTAGAAGAAATCATATCTAAGGCATTTTGCTGGGAATCTTAGTGTTGGATTCAAATCTACGCTGGCCAAAGTTTCCTCCCACACATTTCTTTGGGTTAAACCAATCTTTTTCTATAAATGTTTGTAAACACAGAACTCTGATGCTGGGTAGGCAGAACTGTTTAACCCTTTCAGGGAGTGCAGCTGGAGTTATTATCTTTTACGTACCGTCTAGTAACAGACTTAGTCCTACATTTAGCCCCATGCAGGTAACAAGGCAGCAAAGCATCTCCTTTGCTCTGAATTGCAGTATCTTCTTTGTCAACTCAGCATCCTTGGATGAGTTAGAAAAGACTGCAGATGTAAATGCAATTCAAATTACGAATAATATTTATTTTTCCTCATTTGTGTCAACTCAGTCCACAACTAGCTGTTCTCATTTCTGCTGCAGTTCAGGCAAGTGAAAATTGGCATCCTGGACTTGCAAAGTTACCTCTGAGTCTTTCCCAAAGGATGTGCTTTGAAGTTTATCACTAAAGCCTGTGAGGAGATGTGAGGACCAGAAATTTTGGATACGTTTCACTGGGTAGAACGATGCACACGTGTGCAAGCATGGGCTTAATAACTCACTGCTGAATCTCAGTCTCTTACCAATGATACCTAAATAAATTCTTCCTTGTTGTATTACTAAAATCTTCTGGGACTAACTACACTTACTCCCAATTAATATCAAACTAAACAACTACAGCGGTATATTTAAAATCACTTTCCCTGGGAGATAAATATTTCAGGCCTTGGTGAAAGCCCACTGAAATCAATTAACCCTTCAGTGGATTTTAAAAGGATTTGCATCATTCCCTTCCCTCTACCACCATTCTCTCAATTCCCCAATCTCCAAGAAAATCTTCTGCCCAAAAGGCTATGCTGTGTTTTTGTTAAACTATCCATTGTTTTAGGAAAATTTCTGATCATCAGAAATTCCTTCTCCTCTGAGCTTTCTTGGGCTGCCCTATCTTGGCGCATGGCTTCGGACAACAGCAGCACACGTACTTTTATTTGCCAAATGGTATTTCTGTCTTCTTTCCTAACTCACTTCCCAAAATGCCACAAACACACCCAGGTCTTTCCTATGAGAGTCATATCTCACTAACTTTTTGCATGTAGAGTTTTCACTAGTAAATAATCTCAGGGAGCCAAATGATATGTTCAGGAGGGGGTAGTGCTCTCTGAGGCTATTGGCAGTGATTCAGATGACAACCAGCTGCAAAGAGCTTTAAGAACAGTGTTATACGCATACACATACACACAAAGAAAAGAAAAAAAGGGAAAATTGTTGACTGAAGACATATTGCTCTTGATTGAATAGTGAGGAACCTGCTGTCAAGAAAATAGATATTTGAGAAATAAAAAAAAAAAAAAGGTCTGCCCATTTTACTGGCTGTTGATCAGCCAGTTGTCAGCCTTCAATTGCTGAGGACAGGCAATGGTGATTTCTGCTTGATTAGCCCCTGAGTTCACAAAAATTGCTTTTCCAGTTGCCTGTTGATTTTTACCACACGAACATTGTTGCCTGTAGTTTTCGAGTAGCAGATTCTCTGAGAGTAACTCATCAGCACTGTAGTTTGTGTGGCTCCCTACAAAAGATATTTACAGAAATAGTAGCAGAAAGCCTCTGTCTCCTGACCACTTTCACCACCTATACTGCAGCCTTCCAATCTTTCACACCATATACTTTGAGGAAGGTATATGTGGTGCTAATATTTTAGGATAAAATTACATTGCACAAAACTGGGTTCTGTATCCCCAGGAGAGGGTTCCTGTTTCCCCTTGAAAGAGATGGAAAGATACAAATACACCTGCATAATCTCGATGGGGTGCGGGGGCGGGGGGGGAACGGAGGGAAGGAGAGACGGGACAGACAGACAAGTGGGTTCATATTATTGTGGGGAAAAGCCAAACATTCTTCAATGTTTCCAGAAAAAAATATATATATTTTGTGAAGGGAATAGTTTAAAAAGAGAGAAACAGAAACAACCACCGAAGTATTCAGTGTACACAGACAAAACTATTATTTTCTAGAGTTACCTCTATGCAATGATCAGATACCTTTTTTTTTGGGGGGGGGGGGTAGGATGGTATCATCTTTCCTTTCCCTGCTCAAAGCTCCCATCAATTTCATTCATATAGTGGTAAGAAGTTGCTACTCTCTCAAGGTAGAGAGGTCTCTGTCTGGGTTCTTGATGTGAGCTCAGTTTCCAGCAGCTGTCTGTGTGTCTCTCTACTTCTGTAGCCTGTCATCTCTTTGAGAAGGGAATGACAATTAGGATGGGTATTTAAAAGTTAGGTGCCAGGCTTAAGCTCAACAGGTAGCCACCACCAGTCAGACCTGAATTGTGAATGGGAAGTGCTATCTCTGTTCATTTACTATAGACAAAGCCCCAAAACTCACACTAAGGGGGTAAAAGCAGCCTTGTGACTCGGACACTCAATCAAGTGGACTCAGTTCAGGCAAAGAGCAACCCAGCTGCAAAACCCATGCGGGCTCCCTGTGCAACTGCAGAGCAACTGGAGGCTGTTTATCCTGCCGTCAGCATGAGTCGTACCAAATCACATCATGTCACATTTGCCATAGATGAAAAACATACACAGACGGTTGTCACTGTTTAGCCTGCTAAGCTATAGCAACTAATAGGTGTTTGAGCGCTTAATAGGTGTATAAACACAGCCCAAGCTTGCTTAGGCTCCATAGGCATGGATGTGATATAACTAATGATAATAACAACGGAACATGTTGCTGCAGTTACAGCATGGACAGACTTGTGCTCAGTGTTATGGGCCAAAGATGAAACAGATTTAAAGACTGGTCCTCATCCAAAGACATTTTAAGAATGTCAGCAGAGAGAAACAGAGAAATTTACCCAAATCTTGCTTGATCTGTACATCAGTAGAGGCCTCAGGAATGTCAGTCTGTCATTTCCATAAACATTATAATTTATTATATTTAAAAATCTGCTAATAATACCATTTACATTCTGAATACTTTAAATTACATAACCGGGTATACACATTGATGTCCTAGAACAAACACTAACTCATCACAGCACCCAGAAGTAAAAAATTCTTCCCTGAAAACCTCTTTCAGCTGGTTATACTCCTCCACCAGGAATAGTATGAGACTTTACTGTGACTTATTACATTTATACATATTTACATTCATACATGTATGTAATACATATTTATATTCATACATGTATGTATACACACACAGAGCACATATATTTGTCCTTTACAACTGTCATGCTTTGCACATGCCTGCATTTATTAAAAAGCAAGATTTTACAGGTCCTCATCCCTGTGTGTTTTCCATTAGAGTTTCTCAGATTTCCTATGAAACTCAGATTTCTGAAAGTTAAACTATACAATAGTTAAAAGTTAATTTTCTTTCCTGCCCTCAAAAAACAAACAACAGAAGAAGGAATTTAACCTCATATCCTCACTCTGAAATTAGCTCTATTGTCAAAAGATGACAGATGTATCCTGATTTCAAGAATTTCGTGTTGGAATTAAGCAGCATTTTTGAAACCATTGTGTTACTTCAAACAGATCCATAATGGTCCCTCAGCAAACCATTTTCAGAAGACTTGTGTAAGTAAGATAAAAAGACACCATTTCTGAAGAGATGCTTTTATGGGCTAGGTCAGAGTGCTCTTTCCATGTTGTTCATTCCCAGTCGAATTTCCTAATAGCCTATCTCCTCAGCTAACAGATGCCCAGCCTCATGTCGGAACCAGATCGAGCCACCACTGAGATGATATCCAGCTCCTTTCTTATTGAGCCGTTTCCCTAGCAGATGGTGCAATGCTGCAGGCACACTCCTTCCTGTTAATTACCAGCCTTCGCTACAGATGGAAATGTCAGTCAGCCTCACAGGTCCTGGTTCCTGCCATTGCCTCAGTCCATAGCCCTCTACCTAGGCAAGATGCTGCCAACACACACCATGTGTTTTGTGACTGCTGACTAGGCAGGCAACAAAAAACAACTTACTTCATGAATATTCATGGAGGAATGTTTAGAGTTCTGTTCATCTGCAGTGCTTATAGATCTGCTTAAAGGAGATTGCACTTTCTGAAGAGCCCTGTGCCCCTTGTTTTACTATAGTGTGGGGATATGACTTATCAAAGTGTGTTGCTATAGTAACATATAAAGGACTATTAAATGTCTGTCGTTTGGAGACTTCTATAGGCACATCAATTTCTGACTGCCATTTTTTTCCATACCTTAAGTGCCCTTTAATTATTCTTGTCCTGCAGTAACAGACAAATAGTCACCAGGCAGAACTGATTATCTAATAACTGTTGATTTTCATTAAAGCTTGATTACCTCATTATAAGTAACCAATATGAATTCCTTGATCCTTCCTAGTATCTAAACACAGTAAACCCAGATAAATGAATTTCCATGTAACCTTTTTTAATTCATTAGACACATTTATCTTAATGGCTATAAAAAATTAGTAGTCAAAAATACATTTTGTATCAAGTTTGAGTTAGATTAGGAAAAATCTACCATGCCCCCCCTTTTTCTTTGCCTTTTTTTTTCTTTCTTTCTTTTTTTTTTTTTTTTTTTTTTTTTTTGTCTGGAGGTAATTCATTCTCTCATGAGACTCTTTCCAAGTGTAATGTGTAGATATTAAAATAGCAATATGACTCAGAACATGTCAGTAATATTCTTCAGTCTTTTCGCTCATGACTGTTCATAAAGTGAGAGTTTAGATGTTTCAAATCAGAAAACAAGGCATTTAGTTTATGTGAAGGCTACACTTTTCAAGAAAAGGAGAATTGTACTACATTTCCAGCATGCAGAATGAGCAATATGCACAGAAGCAGGGGATATTTAAACAACGGTATTTTGAATCTACTCTCAGCTGATTGTTGTCAGTGTGCTAATGCTTTGGCTACAGAGCAGAGAACTCTAGAAATAGCTAGGAAAAAAAGAAACATTCAGTTACCTTGAAAAAACTGTAAGCCTGACCAAAAAAAAAGTTTTAACAAATCAATCGTGTACACTTTCAGAGCACTGCTTCTTTCCTGCAGTTTTATCTCTACAAGATGGTTGATAGCGACTGTTGAATTTTGTCTCTTTCTTGCCTCCCTTGTCTTGTTTTAATGGTTTGGACAATGCTTGCTGTTACACTGATAAATTGTTAACTGTTGGCTAATAGTGGCTTTTGAGATGCTGAGGTCCCTTTCTATAACCCAGAGCAGGAGAAAGACAAGCATTATTTTTTGATCTACTATGTTTTGTTGTTTCACAGTAAGGAATCCTGGTTTTATTTTTATTTTCATGATAGTGAAGTCAATAACGTAAGATATTTCCAAGGTTTATATTGACTTCTAGGTCCTCCAATATTGTGCTATTTCAATAATAAATAATAGATTGTAATGCTCTAACCTATTTGTTTCTAAAATATATTTAGCTTTAACCAAGTCAAAACTACAAAACATATGCTACTCCCAGATTTTTCTGTCAGCTACGCTGGAAACTTAAATTGCAAAATACTAAAAGATTTCAGTTTAAAGATTACATTCTGCACTCATAAAATTAACTCTGTGTTTGTAAAACGTTGTCTGAATCAATATATAAGGTATTTGCACACCATTTGACTCTATAAATCAATGGTCCTTAAAAAAATTACAATATGAGAAGGTACAATATTCCAAAAGCCTTATGTGGGTTCTATGTGGGGCAACCACACTTCTATTAAAGCTTAGGAGGTTATAATGTTCTTGCATTGTATACAAATTTGATAATACTCTACAGTAAGATACCTGGATCAGTGTTCACGCTACTTAATTTCAATGACGAAGGGTTAGTCGGCTCATGGCTAGTCATCACTGGAGTCTATGCAGTCAGTAGAAATTTATAGTCAATGAAAAGTGTTTTCATACTAAATTAATAGCCTCTGTTTGTTTTGACTTGCACTCTCGAGGTGCTTAGTTCCAATTATAGTAAACTCTTTCTGATTTTAAAAAGGCTCTTGCATGACTTGTCAAGACTTAACTGACAACCTTGAATGACCAGCAGCTTTGGCTGTGTCTACATGGCAGGGCAGATGCACACTTTGACGTTCTCGTTGGCAACAGGCAGAGGGTACAGAGAGGGCATCTGATTACAGTCTGCTGTATGGCTGGATAATTTCTGTGCAATTAATATCTAAAGTAATACTATAATAGAATTTAGGTTACTGATCAGTCTGTGGGCCCGTGGCAGCTCTGGTGCTGCTTAGCTGGTGGGATCTCAGCACACAGACATGGTACACCTTTTGTTCTGGTGTGGCCTGATCTTAATGCCACCATGTGGACTGCCCAGGAGAGAAAAAAGATTATAAGGCTCTACTGGGGAGGGATCCCACTATCTCCAACATAAGGAACAGTGTTCCCTGCTGTGGATAATACAAGTATTATGACAGTTTAAATGACAAAGTCAGCAAGTTTCACAGCAATGCAAGAAAATCACTGCTGACTGTTTGGTTTGATGAGCACAGAAGAGGTCTAAAAGCCAAATTACCACATTGTTTCTGGAAAAAATTATTTTTATTTTTATTCATTTAATCAGTTGAGTAATTTAATTGACATAAATGGGCTATTCAGAGAAATGAGCTTTCAGAGACTATTCCATATTATGCTTTGTTATTTCATTAGTGCAACAAAACCTGGACTACATTTTTCATAGCTTTTGGGGAGCTAAAAAAATGATTTTCTTTCATCATTAAGTAAAGATGGCAGGCTGAGGAGGATGACAAAATTGCTCTAGGGTAATAAGCAAGATTAAAACAAGATAGATGGACAAAGTTAGGCAAGTGTGGGAGGAAGTGCCATCAAGACAATCACATTTTTTGAAATTAGCAGTGACGGATTTCAAATGCCATCTCATTTATAAAGCCCTAAATCATATAAGTTGTAACCACTGCTCAGCCACCTGGCTGCTTGGAGCAACAGTATCCAGTATTTTAACTCTGTGGGACAAACAGCCTCGTGTGAAAGTACTCAAGAACCACATGCATCAAACTCTTCCCTCATAACATGACCAAAACAAAGGTGACCCTTAATAAGCTCATCTCTGATTATATGGAAAGACACAAGTGATGTGATGTGACACACAAGCCTATCACCGTCCCTTGACTTCTACAGTTATCCATCATATACGGCCAGTTTATATCTCATAATATTATGAAGGAAATACTGCAGAGCTCTCAGAAAAGAAAGCAACAAGTAATAAGTTGTTAGAAGAATTCATGTAGACAATTCATTGTAATTCCTGATTGAATCTAGCCTACCAGCCACACATTGGTTCCCGCATTGGTTGTATATTGAACAACTGTCACAAGTATTTTCTTCAATTATTCAGAGTTTTTACAGCTTTCAGTGATTCCCCATGCAACTCTCTCATAGGTTTTGAGTTGCATAGTTTGTCTGACTGCAGTTACTGATACAGATCTGTGAGTCTGGAGACCTTTGTTTTGGATTCTTTTCTTAGGAAAAGGACGCTGTATCTCATCATCTCACCAAATCGATAATACTGCAGGCCCTTTGTGTGTAAATACATACATCAAGAGATTGCAGAATTAAAAATGGAAACCACGAATAATTTTTCTCCCACTGGGATTTTGCCAGCAATAACTTGACTGTTTCCTTTGCATCAAAGTGGACCAGGAACAACCTCTTTCATAATGGTCATTCAGGGAGCTCAAAGGGAAAATTACTGAACTTCTGAGATGTCGTTACTTAGTAACCCTCACCCATTCCTTACGGATACCTATTCTACAGGAATCCTCTGAGCTTATATTGCTCAAGGAGGAGCACAGGAATCACAGCTGGCATTATATAGTGCTGAATAATGCATGGGGAGCAGAGAATGGATAGGCGCAACGAAACAGGAGGGTCATCTGTTGACTGGACAAATGAGATCACATCAAACTCCTGCAGGTGATCCCATACATTAGCAACCCATTACCACAGATCCCATACTGACACTTGGGGTTTAAAACTCTTTCACAAGCACAGCTCCTAGATATTGAATGGGGGCTTAGCCCTATCCACCTAATTGCAGATAAACAGAATTCTACTTCTTGACAAGTTGTTATTTTTGGCTGTTTTTGCCACCTTTTCTACTTATCCCCTTCTCAGTCTAACTGCTACCATAGCAACATTCAGCCTTGCTTGTTCCCAGCTGGAAGGCTAAGGAATAGATTTCTCTGAAGTCAGAACAAACTCCCTGGCCAGGTCAGCTGGTGGGAGGCTATGGTCTGAGAAAAAAGTGAACAGACTTGCAACATGTATCCAAAAGTGCTTGTGTTGCAATAGTCTCCCTTTATTCTCCTGCACGGTGGTTAAGACCTCTTAAGTACTGCAGTTACTGGTATGGCATACAGTACACTCTTTAGCCTTTTTGTCTTATCTTTTTTCAAGAATTACTACAGAGAAACAAGCTGACCAGGACTTTCCTTCACTCTAAATGGAGAACACATCTTCCTTTCTTTCACTACTATAAATTTATATGTGTGCGTGGATATGTAGACAAAAGACAACAGTAAAACAAACAAAAAAATTGCTTGTGTTATAAAGTCAAGTAAATTTTAGGAAATGCCAGATCCTACTCCATCCCTAATTCTGTCTCTAGTGTCCCTCCAGAATACTGGGCAAGGTCAGACTTCATACGGACTGTCAGGGCATACACAGATGAGGTCAAGTTAAGGTTATGTGGAGATCCCCTAATACATAAGCCTTTGAGTTTGCAGCCTAAATAATGCCCCTCTTAAGAAAACTTTTGCATACATTTCACTAGAAAAATATAGAATCCAGAACTATTTTATGCAAGATAACCCTAATCTTCCACAGTGCAGCACAGACTGCAAATGCTCAAGCTATTGGACTGTCCACATCTAGCCGGTAGCAGAGGAAGGACATGGCGAAGAAAGTGTGGATCACTCTCTACCACATATGACAGCCATTCTTCTTTTTCAGTATTCCCAGAACAGTGCTGCTGGATTCAGTTCTGCTGCTTTGTGGCAATGTTTTGCATGAAATTCTCCCAAATATTCCAAGACAGTGGCAATCGGCAACATATTCCTGTAAAAGCTAAGGATATGGCATTGCTTAACATCACACAGCTCAGCCAATGTGTGTGGAATTTTACCAGATAAAGAAATGGCATTTCTCTTACCTGAAGAGATATGACATGCCAAATATCAGAGCCTTGCTGCAAGCAATGGAGATATTCAAATTCCTCAAAGCAAAGGCCACAAGAATCCTTCAGATGATCTATGTAATGGGATTTTCTGACAGTCCCTTCCTTAATGATTAGTGGAAACTTCCACTCTCATAATATCTCATGCAGACATATCTTACAAAACCTTCTAGAAGCTATTGAAAGTGTATAACTACTTCATGGTAATAGCTGAAACAGTGGTGAGAAAATTACAATTCTTTAAAAAAAGACTTCTCTAATTTTGCTCAAAGATTGTTAAAAGGCAAGCAAAAGTCTGGAAAACTGGTGATGAGGATGTGTCCAGACATGGCCAGCTGAGACAATGGCCTAAAGGTCTCTCGCAGTAGGGCTGTCTAAGGTGTTTGGAGTCATGTGACGCCATAGCTGTGCAGCCTTTTCACCATCTCCTTACCTTACTGTCTGCGCCTGGTTCTCACTCATGTAATGGAGATATCAGATATGCTTACTTCTCTTGGCATATATCTGGACAGGCTGTGACTTTCTTTGTCCTCAGAGTCCCTTTTTCTAAATACCATCCACAATCTCAGTTTCTTAAATTAATTTCCATAACTTCTTTCTCTACGATTCAACGTTTTTCTCCAGGGCCCATTTTTCTCTCTTCACAACTGGAGATCTGAGACTGCATTATCTGGTTTTGTGACTCTACATTCAGCTTACCAGCTACTAATTACTGTGAAACCATTTTCTTGAATCTATTTCACTTCTAACACTTAGATTTTCTTCTAGTATGTCCCAGGAAGAAGCTCTTTTCAATCCATCATAGGTGTTATGCGAATGAGAAAAGAGCTAGAAGGCTCTGCTGTTTCCAGTAAACATTTCTGATCTTGTTTAAATTTTTCACTCAATTCTGTAGAGCATCAGTACAGTCTTGGTTAATGCAGTAGCCCAATAGGACATGTAAAGTACCTTGTAAACTACAGCAAATTAATTGAGAAATTAGGATTTACAGAAACTTTTACTCATTCATCAATCCTGCAGTTCCTCCAAATGTGAAAGCATAGGAAAACAAAATAAAATAATATTCCTAAACCAGGACTGTAGGTGTTTGAGATTAACTTCTAATTTTTACCTCGACTTTCAGTGAATCTTTAGGCAATAATTTTACTTTTTGTGCCATATCCTCTCAAAAGAGTGATAATACTTAACTTCTCCCCACTTTATTTCTCTTGCATATGTTGAATTTAAATTATTTGGAGAAAGAACTACTGGATTGTGATTCATACCACTTAACTAGAGACATCTACAGTGCTGATGTGTACACCAAAAGCAAGGTTACTCAATGGAAAGAAAGAGAATTTACAGTGCATCTGACATTTTAGGAAACTTCTTTTAGCGGTAAGATGAATCATATCCAAGAAATACATACTGTCTATTCATACTGACCACTTTAAACATCTACATTTTGTCAGAGCTAAGTTACTTCACTGTCCCAAACATGCATTTTATAAAGCACAATGGGGTATATATTTACCTTTTTTTAATCCCTATTCTAAACAGATGTGTGACTTATTATAGTTTAATCTACTTCAAGCAATAAAGTTTCCTCAAGAGGATGATTCATGAAAACATCTTGACACAAAAGTTTTGATCTTTTCTTCTTTTTTTTAATCTTTCTCTTTTTTTAACTGAAGGAGAAAATGACTGATTATGGCTGTTATAAAGTGCTTTGTCTGCTTGTGGTTAATTAGCAGGTGTCATTTCCCTGAAGTAGTGTGAATTATTCTACTGTAGGGGCAAAGCTTGAAAATAATGAAGTTATTCCACTTGTTTACATTCAGCGACAGTCAAACTAACTTTGCTTAATTCTAAATCTACTTTTACAGGATTGAGTTGAAAGTTCAGTCCTAATGCTTGCTGGATTTATGTTCTGCTTTGAAGGTAACGTAGAGAATGAACTGATAGTCTTCTTCAAACAAAGAAAAAAATGCAAAAATAGACAAGCACAGAAAGATTGTAAGAATGGGTCAAGGAAGGAATGAAAATAATAATTATATGAATAAAACTCTACCAACAAAATTGTACTAATAAAATAACCATTTGCCATCTTCTGGATGCCATTCTTTTAAATGAATCAAGCTTTTTCTTTCAAACGTATAAGCAATTATCATTTGATTATTGTATAATAAAAAACATCTATGTGTAGCATAGCTAGGCATTTCTTGTAGCTGCACTATCTTCTAAAAATAAAGTATATATGAAAAATATCTTTTGATTAAATGACAAGAGGGTAGTTCAGAAACATTGCAATCTTTCTCTTCAAAGTCAGAAACTCTCAGGCTGTTGAAACTCCATCCATTACTTCCTGATGTTTCTTTATTTACTTGATATTTCTTTCTTTACCTATCATGTGTGTAGATACTCTTCTTCAGCAATGCCCTGTATTCAGCCACTGACTCTGTTTCAGATCCCATTTCTCAATGCTGTGTCACCTTCTTGAACTGGTGATCCCAATCCCACTGCTTTCTTCATTCTCCATTTTCATTTCTGTGGTTGCCGTTTCATGCTGTCCTTTCTCAAGGCATGAAAAGACGTTCTGCAACAGTTCAGGAGCTATTCAGCCCCATCCATATTTTTGTCAATCTTATTACTTTATTGTATTAACAGATCAATATTAATAACCTCAGAGGTCAAAAAACTTTAATGTGTACTTTGCAGTAACCTCCATTACTTTAAAAGGTAGTCTGTTTTAACTGCCATCAGGAGTAATGTATGCATGAGCAGATGCAGGCAGAAGTGCATGTTAGAGCTCAAAGTCTTACATAATCCAAGTCTTATTTTTTTATTTTTGATACAATAAATGTTGCTTAGAGGCTATTTTCTGTTAGGATGCTGCTCTTTAACCCCGTTTCCTTCACTGATATTTAGAGACTGAGAGCTCTTCATGAAGCATTTATTCTTCCCCAACTCGTCCATCAAAGCTTCTACTCCTAAGTCTATGAGAGCAAATAAATAGTTGTTGCTTCTTGCTTCTTTAGGGTATGTTAATTCTTTAAAGAATTCTAAATCCTTTTATTCATTGTATGTAAATGACTATTAGACCAGCACATAGCATGAGATCACCTTGTGTCACAGGAGGTCACTATCCAAACAGACAAGACACTGAGTGGGAGTGATTTATTCAAGGCAACAGAGTAAGTTAGTGCCAGAGCAAGATAAAGACCAAAGGGCAAGATTAATCTCAATTTGCTTTAAAGGACTACATCTAAGCAAGTTGCTCAAAATTTCTTTATAGTAAATAGACAGAAATAAGCATAGCATTGGACATTTTTTAGCCAACCTATATTAGAGACCTACTTTTATATTAGATGAACAAGGCCTGGAAATTCCTATTCCTTTCTATTGACTAAAAAAAGAGTCTAGGCAACTACTAGTTCAGAGCTTCCTTTCGGTCAAGTGAATCTCTCAGGGCATCCTGTTTCTTATGCCAGTACTTTAATCAGAAAATCATATTGATTATGACAATTATTTTTTTAAAATCTTGTATGCACTTGGACTTTTTCTAACATGCATACTCTTCCTTTCTTATCCATTAGTTATATTGCCAAATAGAGTATTTTTTAAATTTAAAAATGGCTTCAATATTCTTTCAAGGAAACCTTCTACTCAACTTAGAACATCCAAACTGATCGAGCCAGTACCTTACCGAATCTACATAGATCATTTCCTTTTCAGTCTCCTGCTCCTTTTCTAGCAAACATGAAAAAGAAAAGAATATTGGCCACAAAAATGAAAAACCCTTTTGTGAATATTTTCTAAATAATCAAATCTTTGCTTTAAAAAATCTGCAAAATTTGAAATAGTTTTCTTTATAAGAGAAAAAAAAGCATTTGGAAATGTCTCCTTAATAAAATAAACACCGAATTAATTTCACAAGAGGCCCTTTCTGTGTAAAGCTGCCTTTTTCGCTGTGGTGCTGGTGATAAGTATTCTTTTAACATGGAAATTACCACTGTGGAACTGCCAGTATGCGATCTCAGATCACTCTTTTGGCTTTGAAATTCAAACCTAATAGAAATCCTGCCAAGTTATTCAACGCTAGAATCCAAGAAAACTTAGCCCCATGTTAAGCTATTGCTAATCAAGAGCTATCCCTCGACACCTGAATGGGTGGATTCCACAAAGACACAAAGAAAAGAAAGGAGAGGTATCTTTGCAACTTTGCTCAGTTTGCTGCCCAGCTGCAGCAATTTTGTTCTATAAGCAGACAAAGAGAATAAAGTGAAGAAAGCAGCTGTATGGGATTATAGGCACATTTGCAAGATGCTTCATGTGTGGGTTCCCCCTTCTCTCCACCCTCCCCCCGTCCTCGCCTTTAAATGCAGTGTGAGTGCAGTGTGACTAATTATACCAGAGAGGAAAGCAGAAGCTCTATAGTTAAAGTATTTGGGTAATCATGTTTACTGCGGGGAAAGTACGTCTGCATTAAATAAGTCAAAACACGGTGCGTAAAATGTGGAATGACTTTGTAAGCACTGCAAGAGAGAGGAAGATGTAGAAATGATATAAGTCTCATTTGTCCAACTAGATGCACTACCAAAAAAGATAAACCATCTGCTTCAACTAACTCAGCTCTACTTGAAAATGCTAATTGTACAAGAGGAGGAGGTTTAAACTTACTTCAAAAAAGCCCCAAAACTCTGTCAGCTAGTGTGTTGCTAAGTAGTTCAACAAGAATGATGCTACCCACAACTTGGTGATGAGGCGACAAGAACTGGATCTGCCCTCTCCATGTCTCAACTTCAATTTCTCTGATAAATTACTCAAATATGCTTTAGGTAGGTGCCATCTGCCCCAACATACGAGACAGCAAAAGCTTAGTCAGGGAGGCAAACTTATTCAATTACTTATTGTCCTTCAAATCTATCTTAAAATGCTCCTTTTCCATGATGTCTGCCAGAGACTGACGCTGGTTCAGCAGCTGGTGTGCTGAGATCACCATCTCCCCGATGACCTAATACAGTTTCTTGTGCTCTGCCTCTCTCTGCTTGTCTGTATCCACCTGCTATCTTGTCCCTAACACTTAGTTTTCTAGCTGTTTAGAAACTCTTCATTTAACTGTTAGAAAGACAGAAATGGCAGAAGTTCAATTAACAATTTTGTTTTCTGTTTGGAGAATGATTGGATGTACTCATAAAACATGTGAATGAAGAAATACTTCCTACTCCGTTTTTAACTGATAAGAACATTAAACAGTATCTACCAGGTTATAACAATTTTGAATTGCCAGGCCTTCATTTAATCCTACATTTGAGAGTCCTGAAAGAGTCAGGAAAACAACTTCTGGCCTTGTTGATAATTTTTGAATAGCAGAGAAATTACAAGTGACAAGGTTGGGGCAGTATTTAAAAAGGGAAATTAAAGGACCTGGGTAAGCATAAGTTAGCTGGCCTGAAACTGGGCTAAATAATGAAAGCCTATGTGGATAAAATTGCAAGGGAATTAACTCATAGGTATGTAATTATTGTGGTTTTATGTCAACATATTTTGATGGAAAAAATCAATAAGAACAAATGGGATTGCAGTATTTGAACGAGATTATAGTTTGGCTGATAGAGACAATAATGCAGTATAGTTCCCTAATATGTTTGGGATTTCTGATTTAACTTTTTGATTAAAAAAAAAAAAAGCGTAAATTAAGTACATTGGGAACCAAGAAGATAATAAAAAGAACCAATGAAATCGTTGGCTGTATGAAAGTGGTGTCAGGAGTAAAGCAGGGGATTTATTTTACATTAGAGGAATAATATCGATGAACCTCTACTGCAAAAACTTCTGGGGTTTATAATTTCTATAGGGCCATAGGAAAACATTAGGAGGTTTTAGATAAGAACGACCACTACCCTTTGAAGTCTAAAAGAATTCATTCAAGAGCTTAATCTCTCATTTCTCAGAAGAAGGAATGAGAGGTGACCTGAATGTTATGTAGAAATACATTGCTGGATTAATGAAGTTCCTGATATCATTTAACATTCAGTATTCCTTAAATTACAGATATCCATTAAATTTGAAATTCTAGTGTTATTTGATCTAGGGAGGAATGGTTTATCAAGAATCAATAGCTGCAAATTCATATCAGAGAATTTCCAATTTGAAATCAGGTACAAATCTTTAGGGGGAGAACGATTAATCATGAGAATAAACAACCAAGTGATGGATCAAAAATATGCCAATATCTTGAAATCAAGACTAGATCACTTTCTAGAAGTCATGTTTTAATCATTTGGTTTTGTAGAGAGATAGATAGGTGACATTTTACAGCCTGTTTTATGTGGAGTGCCAAAATGCAATACAAAATGGAGCTTTATAACACTGAAAGAAAGTAACAAATTCACTGTTATTTTACAGTACAAATGGGCATCTAAATACTGCAAGATTCGTGTGTTCTGTCAATTCAATTTTAGATGTATGTTTGATGCAATTTCATTGCTTGTCTGATAGCAAGGTGTCGCATGTGATCTTCTTATGGTGATCTCCACTGCTTTGGTAGACGCTCCTCAGCATTAAGGGTTACATGTCAAAAACAGGAAAAGAAGAAAAAGAAGGATTTCAGAGTAAAATGAAAATATTTCATATTAGTAAAATAAGAAAAACAAAGAGACATCAGGGAAGGGAATATTTCTTGCATTCATAAGATGGGTCTTTTTGTTTTTGACCGTAAGCTAGCTCAAGTTTTTACGGGTATTTTGACATATTTACAAACTCACAAAAAGAGAAAAGCTTTTTTATCATTCCTTTAGCTCCTATGCTTCCTGCTTCTAGCACAAACACATCACTTGGATTTTAGCTGAGAACTAGATATTTTTAGGTCTTACAAAAAAGCAAATCCTACTGTAATGGTTTTCTCAGGCTGAAAATCACAGCCCTGACCAGCTGTAGAGGGGACAGTAAATAACCTATGTGTGATCTTTGGGGAAAAAATTCAGTGACAAATTTTCAACCTCAGTCATTGTTTTACATCTGGCTATATTTCCAAAGGTATCTTTCTTTTAAAAGAAGTATTTTACCAATACTACTAGATTCTTTTCTCGCTCCTCCCCCGCCACACACACATAAAAGAAAGCTTAGTTTCAAAAGCATATGAGTGCGCATGTTAAAACACAATGTTAGCATGCTAGCTATATGCTACAATTCACCAGATTGCACACTAATATCTCCTGTGGCTTATTTGGACAATGCACTTGGACAATGCTCTCTTGCAAAATGTTAAGGAAAATACTAGCATTTATGTCCAGACCTCAGCACAAGCAGTTGGGCTCCAGTTCTGCAGCACATTCACAGCAAGAAACCTAAGGTCTCACATATTTATAGACTAGAGTATATTCTCAAAGAACCCTCTTGCTAAACCTCCCTCCTATCTTTTTGCTGACTTACTCTTTGTGGTGTGTATTATAATGAATGGAGGCCAGTTAAGTATGGGGTGGGGCAATAAAAGCTTCTTTCAAAGTCATACTGAAAAATGCTATCATGGGTTTCTGGAGTTATAATGACCAAACTTCACTACTCCACGTTACCACCACATTGTTCTAATAGCATACTAGTATATCAGGAAAAAGTGCACAGCTGGAAAAAACATTCTCTGACTGTATCTGGCACATGGATTTCCATGAAAAGTCAGGGCAGAAAGCAGTGCCAAGATTTTTAACAATACGCACTACCTCCAAATGAGAAAACGGCAACACACAAAAAAGGATTAGCTTCCTTGCAATCCAGTTCTCAGTAAGGAATAAGGTAGTTCTTACTCATTCAAGCAGGAACACAATGCAAAATGACTCCACCAGCACAGAGACAGAACTGGGAAGTTTCAAGGAGCAAAAATGTACTCCGTTTCTTATTGAAAACACACTGTGCAGAAAAATTATGCTGTGCACACTATTGAAATCCGAGGCCCAATGGGAATTGTGAGCTGGTTCCAAGAAAATGGAGAGAAAAGAGGAAGGCGTTACTAAACTGCATATCTGCCTAAATAATGCAGTACAGATAGCATAACTTTGCTATCTGCTGAGCCAATAAAATAATTTTCTCTCTTTTTTTTCTATTCTGTTCTATTCAGTCAGATTCTGCTACAGATTCTGTAAAAATGTTGGTTGTTGCACTGGTAAAATATAACTACAGTGCAGACATGATCAAGAATATTAGATACTTAATAGCAAAAGAAAAACTGTCTGGCTGATATGAAGTTAGGACAAAACCTGAAAAGAAGTTTAACTGGGATATTTTTTTCTTCAGATCTATGGTGTTTGTGCATAGCGATGATCAGAAATTTAACTTCATGAAAAACTACTTCCTCGTCTAGCTGTCAATCAAAAATTTGTTACTTTATTTTTTTATAATTGTTTCCAAACCGTATCTGAAGAAAACTTGAGATTCGAGTTTCCTGTTTATATGAATATAAAAGCAGAATGAGAGAATCCATGAATTTGCACTCAGTAAAACTTCACTCACCAGTTCCAGATTCAACTTTCTCTGCCAGATCCAAAGCAGAAATTTGAACCTACGCCTTAGGTACACTGGGTGCTGTAATCACTTGATTTACTTTGTTAGTATTTCTACGTTGATTCCAGTTTGCTTTCCATTTTATCATTTATTCAAAATATTACACTTCCTAAAAGAGAGAAATTATCCTAACATTTTGCACACTTAGGACAATGACTTAGGGAGTAAACCTGGGTCACTGTGGTAATCTTGAGTCTTCACATCAGATAATGGCCATGCCAGAAAAGAGAGACACCTGTATAGCTAACTCTGCATCACAGACAAAGTGATTCACCTCAGACATGTTACCGATGTTGCTAGACATATTGCTAGTAGATTATTTTTGCAACACTGTCAAGATTAAAAAAAAAAAAAAAAAAGTATGTCTAATTTTGTACAGATAGTTTTATACTTACTTTATACAAATTTGTGTATGTGTGTGCATGTGTGTGCGCTATACAGCCAAATCTCCAGTCACAAATAAAAGAAAATTAGAGTTATAAGTGTAACTACTCTGCACACAGGATGGACAGGGATCATTCAGTGTAAGCTTATCTGATACATGTTTTATCTGTGTTTTGCAGCTTCAATCCTTTTGTACATCCTTTTTGAGTGAAGAAGCTGTGAGAATCCAATACTTTTACATAAATACATTTGCCTCATAGTCTCAAACAAAGAAAATTCAAGGTGAGTGAAGTAGCACTCAACTTTTCAGGGCTCTCAGAGACCTGTTACAATCAATAGACAGAAATAAGCACCTCCAAATTAATCTCATCCTAAAATAGGTTAAAGACAGAGATCCACTACAAGAGTTTGTTTCTCTTCTCAGGCACCAGTAATAACTAACTTCGATTTAGATGTCTAAATGTTTAGGCCCCTAAAGTTAGGTCAGATTAAGGTGAGATTAATCTAATCTACAGGGACCACCCTTAAAAAACTGCATTTAAATGACTTTTGTAGCATTGCTAGTTTTGGGGGTAGTGAAAGAGGCCTATTACTCAGGAAAAATTCTGCTAATTCACACTGCAGCAATCTGTCTCTATTCCCAGCTTCCAACTCTGGCCACAAATGAGACAGACAGCAGGACCGTTCATTGCATTGATTCATCTCTATGTATCCCTATGTCAAGCCCACTTTCAACACTAAAGGAGTGAGAAGCCTTGTGGAAAACAAGCATGTAATCATGCAGCTAAGGATCAAGGCAAACTTCGGGAGAAGAAGCAAGCTAAGAGCGCCTTTTGCCAGTGCTTCATAGCACAACATTAGAACATCTGTTTTTACGTGTGGTTTCCTAATGTTCTTTTAAGAAGCTAGCTGAAAAGAAAGCAAAGCCATCATGTGACATTATTTTGACATTTCTATGAGTCAGCAGCTACTTGAAAACTTTATATCTACTGCAGAGGACTCTCTTGCTTGAAAACCACGGTAACTGGGAATGCATAGACTTACGCTCTGTGGGTCTGTTCCTATAGTCTTCCCTAGGCTTTTACTCCTGGCTGCTATAAGAGACAGGATATTGGGTTAGATGGTCCGACCCAGTAGAAGTCAGTCTGATGTACTTACCATCAGTAGCGGCAAATCCGTTAGAGGTTTCATAAAAATTGCTGGCAGCAGAGAAATAGTAGGGCTCAAGATTTCTGGCTTCGCTGCAGATTGTGACGGGAGTAACTGCTGACACACACCGAGCTTCCTGCCACTTCTCAGTCCTCCGTTTCCCTGCCCAAGCTGCTTGTTCCAGCCCTAGCCTCCAACCCCAGCCAACTTCAGTCACAGTCTCCTGCTCCAGTCATTCATTGCTTCCTCTTCTAGTTTCCCCATCCAAATTCTAACAGTATTATACTAAAGCTAGGCCCTTCCCTGCTAAGCTCCCAGGCCCCAGTTACCAGTCTTCCCTCAACCATTGCTCTTCTTCCAGTTCTAGCCTTAGCACCCAGTCCATAGGCTATGACTACTTCATTTTTTTTTTCCCACCAGACTGCTCCCATGCCAGCAGGAGAGCAGCCTTTACAAAAGAAGTCTTGTATGCTTTACTGAGTATTCACTAAGCTCTGCTGGGAAGATTTTATATGTGTGGTTTTGTCAGGATGTGTGAGAGACTAGAGCACATAATGTCTTTGGAATCCTTGGAGTCTTTAGCTGTGGACTACAATTTCTCCAGTGGGACTGGATGAACTTAATGTGACAGCTAGTGTCTATTTTATGTGGTTGTTTGCAGGTTTCTGTGTATTGTATGCTCTGGTCTTTTAAAAGGTTGTGACTGTCTACCTTGCTTTAATTTGTGTGCTCTGATTCAGGTGGAACCCTCTATAAAGCAGTGGAAGATATGGCTCCTCCTCAGACCATATATAAGCATCTTTATTTTGTCAAATGCATGGTGGAGCAGGCACAGCAACACAGCAAACAAAGAGTAACAGCTGGGAGGAGTAAGAAGCGGACACATGGACAGGCCACAGAGGTGTCAGACAAAAAGATTTTTCAGGGAAGACCCAGAAGGAACTATGTGGAATTTGTTACAACCAAGAAAATCACTAAAAGAAACTGGAAGCAAGATTGCAAGAACATTGTAGGCAGAGCAGGATTTATGTACCACTCTTCTTACTTTTATTCCATCTGCTCTGAGTTTCTCCAGTTAAAAAAGTTAATTATTACAATGTTTGCTCAAATAAAGGTTAGCATCAGAATTAAAAACAACAAAAAACCCCATTTTTATTCTCTCAATGTGTTCTCTATAAGGAAACACTGATCTACTTCAAAGCTCTGGCTACTTTAGGGCTCCATCGCACTCAAATTTTTCAAAGACAGAGTTTTGCTATATTTGAAAAGCTTCTGTGAACTCTGGAATTGTCACATGTCTGAAAACACAATTCTCCCCACCAGCCCTCTGTCCCTAATTCTGTCTTACAATACTCAGTTCCAGCTAACATGGCACTAAAATTTCTGAGTCACATTGTTAAAGCATTGTATTTTATCAACATAAAATTGCTTATTTTCCCTAAGTTAGTTCTAAAAAATAGCCACATATTTTGTTTAGAATTTTTCAAAATTCTCCAACTTAAGAAGTCACTCAACTGGAGAAATTTCAGCCCAAAAAATTCAATGATTGTAAATCAATAAGCAACCCAAACCAGGGTCGAAACCAGACTTTCTTAACATGCAAGATTACCGGCCACTCCTACCTATAATTATATGAGATAGGATTTCAGGCTGAGGTATTCCCTATAAACAAAGTGATGAATAATCAGGTCTGAGAGGAGGAAAAGGAAATCACAATTGTTTCCTTGTTGGAACTGATCCATTTGTGATAATTTATGCTCTATCCTTCATCTCACCCAGCCTTCCACTGGTGTTATCCATCACAGCTTGGAAAAATGCTATTTCAAGTGAATCCCATTCAAATCCAAATGGCAAAGCCAGGTGTTCAACTTAAGAGCAGTAGCTTTAGAATTCCAGACTTTTCCTTTTAGAAAGCCCCACAGAAGATAGCCCAATTATTATTGTTGCTGTTATTATTCAAAAAACTAGTTCTGAGGAATACTTTAAATAACAGAGGAAAGCAAAAATGCTAATCCTCTTACATAACACAAATCCCAGATGGCCTTGTGCTAAGGGGAGGAAGATGCCATAATAGCAGTCACCATTATCAATTGTGCTCAGTGACAGATGTTAAAACGATAGAAGTGTTTGTGCTCACTCACAGAACATCAGTACGTCTTTTCTGTCATATTTCCCATAGAATAAAATCATAAATAAATAAAAAAGTCATATGCAATCAAGCACTAATCATCACTACAAGTGTGTATCTCTTTCTGAGTAATGCTTAGAGTAAAACAGTCATTTTCAGCTCTTCTCGTTAGCTGGAGATAACTGCTACAGTAATGGGAGTGTCATACATAGATCTCTCTTCCATAGCTCTTCTTCATTCTGTACAACATAAATCAGAATGTTGCACTGATTATTACCAGTGCCTACACCAAGTCCATCACCTACGCTATCACAAATAATTTTATGTTAACACAGCAACAGCTCACCTTCTCCACCTTGCATATAACCTGGCCCTAGACTGCTCCAGATAATGGCATGTTCGTGTGACGTAAAGAGTGTACAGTTCCCAATTCCCAGGGATTTTTGTCACTGCGATCACTTTGTGGTTAACGATGACCAAGTAACAGTGGAAAGTGGAGGAGGTACCCATCTGCCTGTATGTGCTTAAATTAATAAAATATCTGAGCCCTTGTGTAAAAATACTCACTTAGCAACCCTATATTAAGAAACGGAAACATTTCTGTGAAATAACTTAATTCTCGTACATCGCTCATCATAGTTCAGAACACACAAGGAGCTGGGCTTGTTCAGGGCATGCCAGCTCTGAGAATAACTTCACCAAAAATCACGAGGAATTAGGAACCAAACAACACAAGGCAAAACTGTGGTAAATGATGTTACTCACAATGAAACCCACTCCATGTCCCCTAATGCAGAGGTATTCCAAACCATGTATATGAGGGAGAAATAAGTCCCTAATCCTCAGTGGAGACTGAGCTCTCTTCTCCTTGGCCCTTCCTATTACAACTGGGGATATCAGGGATACAAACCTCCAGTCACACTGTTGGTCCGGATCTTCATGTATGCAAAGATGGATTTATGAAAATGTGCCTCTGAAAACCATATCTGTGCCAAAGGAGAAGAAATCCAAGAAATCAGTCTTACTAACACATATGACTGGGCTTGTGTGAAGGAGCCTTTAGAGTTCTTAGAATCAAATCCCAGCCATGTCCCTTCCTGTTCTTTTGTCTGCCCATAACAGTGCTCCAAGGCACAAGCAGAATTTAAGCACAGAACAACCAGCTGTTCTCATTAGGGTGTGCAAGACTGCAGCCTCCTTACTGCTGTGCCCTTGTCTCCCAGTCTTCTCTTTCTCATCTGATTCTTGTGAATAGATGCAGGCAGTCAAGCACCCTGATACATCATCTGGCAGGGAAAGGGACTTTGCTCAGCAGCATGATGGTGGTGGGTTCATTCTGCTAATCCTGCTGGCAGCTGACCACGGAGCTGAATGTCTCTGGCCAGGAGGACAACATTGAGAAGCAGACCATGCTCAGAATGAAAACGCTAAGTCCCTCTCATTTTTGTGGCATGCCTAGAAATGGCTTTCTGATTAGCCACATTTCACCTTCCCTTTCAGAGCAATCATTTATTCAAGCTACAGTTTTAAATGCGTCCTCAAAGAGTTAACTTATTATAAACGATCATAAAAGAAAATGCCCGTTTACATTCAAATTATAGAGAAGTCTCTCATCTTTATCGAGTCTCAAGTGCATTTGCACTTAAAAGCTTCTCCCCCCCTCACCAGAAACAATAGTGCAGGTGCATTGCCCTTCGGGGTACAATGTATTTATCCTGGGAGGCAGGAAGTTGGTTTCACACCTGTTTCTTCTTTTTATTTGTTCTTGGCCTGGCTAATTTGCCGAATGTCATGATTGGTACAGCTGAGGCTGTCAAAAAGAATTACCACTTTGTAACATGACGGCCTAATTCTGGCAGTTCAGATTTTACAATGATTTGCCTTTTGTTCTTTTTTTCAGTAGCGGTCTGCTTTCTATATTGTACACAAACTGCATCTGATCAGTAGAACAGAAAATGTAAGAAAGAGATAGCCTGCTTCATCAGATGACTGGTCCTTTCTAATACTGTGCTCTAAAGGATGTAAAGACTCAGATTAAATCTCTAATACAGTAAAAACAAAGTCTTACCATGGGCTGAAGTAAATACTATTTTTTCAGGAATATATGACCTAGATTTCACTAATTTTTTGGTCAGAATGCAAGGACAAGAGAAAGTTGCAAGATACTCTGTAACAAGTAGGAACGATTTATTCCTTTAAGCTTCAACTTTACTACCAATCCTCCATTCAGTCATCTAAATTGAAGCAGGTACTTTCAGGAAATACATTATCATGTTGACAACAAGTGAGTGTCTGCAGTTGGCAGTTTTCAGTTGACAAGAAGTTTTCTATAAGAGTAAACCAAATCAATTTGAGAGTGATCAATTTATGCAATTAATTTAATTTTGTTTTTAAAGGTTTTAAGAGATTCTTTTAATATGACTTTCTTAATGTGTTCCCGCACTTTTTTCTTTTATTTTTTTAATAAATTCTAAAGAAAGATCAGTATATTGCGAGCTGTTATAGTCTGCAAAGCTTTTTTCAAAGGTTATCCCATTGAGAACATTGCTCTCCAGGTTGTTCTACCTATTTTTGTGCAGCAGACCCTTAGGCAACCTCCACCATGCCTCATCCCACTTCACAGGACATGGCCTACCTGCAGGGACAGCATTTACTGCTCTGCTGACCTTCAGGAACTCACAGCCCTGGACTCATCCATGCCACAATACCATCTGCACCAAGAAGCAGCCCAGGATCTCAGCACCCTTGCTAATCCTGTTGTGGTAGCACAATGGAACAAGCTATAGCTCTAGAGGATGGGGGAATGGAGAGAAAGGGAGCAGGAGACTCCCTAGAGCTCTAAGTAAAGGATTAAGTAAATCTGCTACCTGTGGCAGGACCCCCATCATGCAGCCGTTTTTTTAATGAGCCGTCATGCCCTAATCAGAATCATCATGAGACACATCTTATATCCTGTGTAGTACATAATCTAAATATAGTCTAAACATTGGAAACCATCATTACCAAGATAAAGCCAGCTTTCCTTAACTGGTCTTGGACATGTATCTTGAGCACTCATGTGTGGAACCACACCTTTCTGCAGTCAGGAGATGACCAACAGAAGGCTGCTGATTTCAGGCTGCAAAAATCCATCATTTAGCCCTTTGCCAAGTACTCTTGGTGATAGCTCTAGAGCAGCAGCACACACTTTTCTGGGCCCTTACCTTAATAGGGTCATCAACTTTACTAAACTGGCTTTATCAGACATATATAAAGCTGAGGCTTAGCAGTTCCAAGTTAGTAAATTTTCATTGCAGTCATTATCAAGGAAGTCTGCAAGGCTGTTCTCCATCTGCTTCATCCCTGACAAGATTTATGACAACTCAGGCATCACTGCCGTGTTCCATAAGAACACCATATCCAGCCACTCCAAAACTATCAACAGAACACCCTACACTCACAGTCTTCATTGAATCTATCTGAGATTATTATAACCATATAGTGATACGTCATCCTTGTGGGCCAGTTTCATACATCACCTTCACCAGCCATACTCACATTGCTGATCTCTTTCAGATCTCTGGCACCTTCCTCCTTATGTGACTAAAAATGATCAATATATCTTCTTATGTGGATGAAAATAACAATATCCACACTTCAAGGCAGCCTCCCTTAATGGATGTGTTTATGCCCTTTCAACCATTGCACTCCTAGAGTGTGCACTAACATTTTCAGCTGCTGCGAGATATTGGTCAGCCATCCCGTTGGCTGTTCTGAGGACCTTGACAGTGAGAATGGGTCATTGCAAGTGCGGAAAACATCAAGATGCTCTGCACACCTGAGAGTCTATGCACAAGTAAAATGGAGCCTATACAAGCTACATGAACTTCTAGAGGACCACCCAAACCAGAGAGTATCTGCCCAGCCCAATGACAACTTTGTGCATAGTATCTACCGACAATTTCCAAAAAAAGGAATGCCATGTAAGTTCTATGTATATATAGCATATATCATACCTTTGTGGATTCACCACAAATTCTTCACCTCTCCTTCAAAAGCAGGACTTACAAGAGCAGTACTAAAATTCTGAATTCCCTTTTCTCTCATTCGGCCCCAACCCTTCTTCCTTCTTAATAAAGTTTCCTTATCCTCCACCTTTTTGTCCTCTGAAAACAGAGGATTCCTTTCCCTCTGTTCGTACAAATGGACACTATTGCTGGACTCTTCCACCACCTTACAGTCAAAATTTGTAATGTGAATAAATTTCACTCTCTCCTGGGCTCCTTACTGTCTGGTGACCACAGCAATAACAAAAAAAAAAAAAAAAAAAAAAAAAAATTGGTCCTCTGGGACTCAGTGGGCCTCTCCTTCCACTCTCTCTCTCCCCTCCATTTTCAAAGAACACATTACACTCTGCATCATCCAAAGAAAAACATACCAATAGTTGGCTCACTATTTAAAAATGCCTTACAAAAAGGAGACTACTTTCTAAGTTCCTGTTGCCTTTTGCTATCCTTGGCCAGGTGGTAGTCTCTACTAACTGGGCTGTAGCTCTTCTCCTGAATTAAAAGGATGAAAAATAGAACTGGTGTGAGGTGAAAAGGCCCTCTTCCACAACGGGACAGGAAGTGGGCCATTGGCACTTAGGTCTGGATAGGCTCAATGTTCTCTCCAGACACAGTCAAGAGAACAGCTAAGTGCTACCAAATGCAGAAATTCATTGTTGCTATCCAAAGAAAAAATCTTTTAAAGTTGTGAAGCAAGTACAACGTTTCCTGTTTGTACAGGCAAACTGAATTGGCCCCTCATAGAGATACACTGCTAGACAAGGGAGCCCTCAGACCAGCAGTCTGCAATGGAGATTGCCATCCCCATCCCCATCCCTTACTGAAGGACAAACTCCAAACTAGCCCTTCTTACTTGAACATATTCAGGAAAGGGGCAGTTCATACACAGCCTGCCTAGGAACCAGCTAGCCTGGTTTACTGGAATCTTTATCAGTTCTGTTTCAGTTTATTGGGTTCATTTAGAACAGATTAGATGCAGATAGAGGACCTTTTAAGGACACATATGAGGACAGATTGCTCAAACAAAAGTGGGCATCTGAGAAATAAACACTGCAGTATTAATGCATATCCGTAAAAACACAAGTCTCAGTGGGTGAGACTTAAATTAGGGACTGTCTTTCCAGGTACTTGATAAAAATATCTGTTTCATAAACTGTAAATACATATGTATGTGTGTGTATACATATATATATGTATGTATCTAGGTATGTATAAAATAAATCCCAGTTTATAAAAGGTAAAAGCAAAGAACTCCTGTCTTCTTACCTTTCCCAGTAAAATATCCCAGAGAGAAGAGAATGCCACAAATTTCCGGTCCCATCTATTAGAATTATTTCCAGAAACTATTTTACACCTTTGCTTCCATGCCAGACCAGCTGCAAGTCGGTTCCTCTTGAGGATGTTAAGGGCACCGTGATAATGATTCTGATCTCCAGCAGGTCTCATCAACTGCCTTGGCTTAGACAGGCAATGAAATGCCTGGTAGGTTTGCTCCCTATATACCTATCATGGCAGGAATGCCCTCCACCAAAGCAGGGAACCTACAGCTGAATTGCAGAGGCCACAAAGTCTGGCAAAATCTTATACAAGAGATTGTATACTCCCCAAAGTATCCAAAGATCATCACCATTCTTTTACTTCTCTCTACTCCTAGCTGGAGATTCTAGAACAACGAATGAATGAAAGAGATTGTCTCACAGATTCAGAGGATATTGCAAACTAAAATGATTAGGAAGATGGTGTAGTTTATTCTCTATATCTCAAACTCTTGTTTGCAAACAGCCTTAAACTGCCATCTGAACACTCCAGCAGAGGGCTGCATAGCAAAATAATTGCTTACTATAAAAAGCAGCACTGTTGCTACAACCTGTTGGAGTCACATTTACATGAGACCTGCAGTAAAGAGAACTACAGTAATAAAATTTCTTGATAAAAAATTTAGTTCAGTATTAGTTTTTAACAGAACAAACTGTTCTTTATATTGTTGATGCAGATTATTTTGGAAGGACAATAGTTGAGAATTTGATTGTGTGGGCACAACAAGCAAGGATTCCCATTCTGTTGGAAGAATCACTAATATTAATAACTGCCATCACCTTTCCTGAAAAAATCAGAAGTGGTTAAATTAAATCCTGTGATACAGTCCAGAGGAAACATTTAACTGATTGTAAATTATTAAAGTCCAAGGATTAGTTTAAAAAATTGTTGTACTCTGTATGTTTTAGTGCCCTAACAAATCACAAGGGGTAAACACTTTCTATTTATTTTATTCAAAAGGGCATTTGAAAATGGCAAATAGTCCATGAATTTCAGACCAGAGAAGACTACTGTGATCCTGCAGTTTAACTTATGTAAAGCAGGCCAAAGAATTTCAGGTTTTTTTGTGAGGGAACTATTCTACAGTGGTGTATACTTTATTTAAAGATCTAAATAGTATTTTAACATCAAAAATGATTATTCATGTCAGAAATTATTTTTAATGATATTCATTTTTCTCTGAAAGAAATAAAAAATGTAGTTCCCTGAGGACCTATTGACTCTGAACTATTAAAATAGTAAGAAATACCATGTCGTCTAAGGAACAAAGTTAAAACCCCCAAAAATGTTTAGACAAAACCTTCATGGATTTGAGCTTTTCATGCTTGATTAGAGATCACACAGACCTTACGTGTTTTTATGTAACTCAACACTAGCAAGAGCCTAGTGGTGCTTATCCACTTTTAACCTGTAACTACAGGGCAGTCAGCAACTCCATGAGCATTCAAATACTAATTCTGGGAATTGTTCTCCCTCATGCTCTCCTCAAATTAGAAGGAGGTTCCGTATCTTGTTATTAAGCAGTACAAAGAACCCCTTTCTGGTGACTCTGTTCTGTGGCCACTAATAATAAAGCATTATCATTTTAATTTCACAGTGTCAGTGGCAGTTTGGTACCTCTTGTTCCCTGAAACCTATCAGCAATGTCAGACAGCACCAGTACTATGAGAGGTCTCATCGTCTGGTTTCCCTTCAGGTATGTTTTGCCTCCTTGCTGGATATGATAAGTCTGCTGATGAATGAGCAACTTAGCACCGTTCTCTGTGATAGGGGGAAGTGGATAGGGACCTTCACAAATCCCTGTTTGACACCATATCTATAGACAGTTCTTCCATTGTCTTCTGAAGCATCTAAAAAGTGTGACAGGAAACTGTAGGCTGAATGCTCTTTGGAAATTAAGAAAGGTGAAAAAGTGAAGGTTTAGAGAAACTTACACTCATATGGTGAAAGAAGAACTGTTTATCCAGGACATTCACTCTCTCCAGGTGAACTGGGAGTGGACTACAATACCACAAGACTGCAATACTGCTTTTCTACTGCATTTTCCAGTTTACTTTTTCTACTAAAATTTCTGCAACTCTTTCCTTTGATGTCTCTGCATTGTGTTTGTTTTCTTATTGAAGATTTTCAGCCCTGACATGCTTTATTAGGTGTGAGGGGGAAAGGGTTATGTGGTATATCCATATATATCAAGTTTAAGTAAAGAATTTTGAAGGGAGAGGTGTAAACACTGATGCCGATACACAAATGAATGGATGATCAGATAAACAGCACATGCTCCATTGCTCATTGATTTTACTGTACAGATGCTGGAAATGAGACATTATTTTATTTGACTTTTCAGAGTCAGGAACGCTCTTTCTGACTAAGCCCTACCTAAGTTTCCTGTTCCTTACACTGACTTCCTTTGTGAAACATGATTGTAATGCCTGAGGTTAGTAAAGTTTTAGAGCTGAAAATATGGCCATGTTTTAAAAATTAACTTTAAAAATCACAGTACAAGGTTTCTCAGTTGTTTTCTGTCAATAATTGTCATTTAAATGTACTCAGCTTACAAGTAAAGAAACGTTACTTCCAACTATTATGTCTACAAAGTCCAGCTGGACTTGGAAGATCATTGCCATTTGTACTCTATCAACAGTAATGAGGGCTTCAGAGCTCCAATGAGCCCCTTGGATACAATCAAGTTGTTTTTGATTAAGCTACAAGATATTCCATTGCTTTCCACAGATTTCTGCAGATATAATTGAATGGAACTTAGCAAACAATTTGGCTGATGCTATTGCATGAGAATTCATCGCAGTCTTTCTTAGACACACTGTCTTTCCAAGGCTAAGAGAACTACTCCTCCTTGAAATGTTTATGTCATCCTATAATTGATATCTTTAGATGTGACTGAAAAGAGTTGAACTAAAGCTGATTGATAGAAGTGCATTGCTTCACACCACCTGAAGAGCTGGCTCACAATTTTCATTAACTCCAAACCATAAGTGAACAAAATTATATGAGTTTTATATTTGATGCAAATATTTATTATCTGAAGTCTAACTGATGAAATTAAGTCTCATGCAAAGCTGCTGTTTTAAGAAACATATCCCATATACATAAAGCAAGACTGACTTGGTTTAACGGCCATTCTAGACATGGTGGTCAACTGTACAAAGCAAACCCTGTGCCTTGTGCCTGTACACAGAAGATAACCATACATCATAGTGAAAAAATATCAAAGTTGATAATGAAAACCAGCTTCAACTTTTTGTTGTGTTTTTTTTTACGTGGTAATTGTTTTCCTTATGTTCACCATTCTTCCAAATGTCTGAAAAACATGTCTGGCTTCTTATCAAATAAGCAGTTATTGTGATTAAGACTTGTTGTTCAACATATACAGTTCCTTTAAAAAATCATAAATAAGTGAGTAACACAATGGATCAACAAATACGTTTTACAGAATTCAGGTTCTTATAATATGAAGCCAGAGAAGTAACTCAATCTATCACACTGAGATAACCATCTAAATAATACAGCAGAGTACAGAGAGGTAAACAATTCTTGAGAGCAGACAGGTGGTGCAAAACCATAGCAACAGAAGGTCTGGACAATGTGGTACAAATGAAAACAGAACTATCCATATGTATTGTTTTGTCCTTTGCCTAATGTAAAACTGTAGTTTAGCGCCAGAGTATTTCAAATTGAAATTCATTTCCTAGTACTTGCCATGTCATCTCTTCATTCTTTGCACCTGTCTCCTTCTCATCTTTTGTTTTTGATCAACTTTTGGTGAACAGATGATATTCAGTCTCCTCCCAGGATTTGAGCTCAAAATGTATGTCTTTGTTTCACTGCCACGTTATTCTCATAAAAAATATCCTACCTCTGCTTTTTCTCCAGCCAGACCTGCCATACCATGTTCTGCACTGCCAAGAGTGGCCACCAGTCTGCTAGATCATCCCAACATGTTTCATACAACAAACAGGGACTGTGAAGTGCCTGGGAAGGCTTCCAGTGGCCAATCTCATCCACCTCAGTTCATCTGTTTCCTTAATGATCTGGTAACTCTCAAAGATAACTACTTCTTACTGTTTTCTATTGGGATTTCAGGCAGTTGTGTCAAGAGGACTGTTTCATTACAATTGTAGATTTTATATGCAAAATATCTGTCTTAGGCTGCATTTACGCTAGCATATTGGTTCAGAGCAGTTATGTGGAAATAAATCACAGTCATCCCCACTTCCTACATGTTGGCTGAGTTCACAGACAGGTTTTAGGGTGTACAAACAAGATCCCTTCTGGGAGAAGCATAACTGGAAGCTCTGTTGTCGGTGTACACCAAATGTGTTTCAGCTCTTTGTGGTGATGTAAGAATCTGACCAGTGACTGGTCCTGCAGTTAGCTTAAAAACATATGTGTCATAGATATATTAGAGATGTCTAAGAACGATGCTAAATCAAGTCTAAAATAAAGTCCTCACACTGCATACAGTACAGATATAAAGATCTCACACTAACTGTTTTAATCTATGTGTCTTATTGAGTCAAATTATTTGCAAATATAGTCATATCTTTATGCAGACTGAAGCCAGTCTCAGACTTTCCTGCTCCTTTCTACTGTTTCACTACTTCTGCTTATTTTCTTCCATTGATTCAAACTAGCGTCCACTTCCCCTGACATTTTTTTCCTATAATAGTTCTCTTTTATTTTTTTGCCACACACAATCTTTCCATCTTAGTAATTCAAGCCATTTGTAACTACCCAGCACATCTTTGACTGGCAACAAAAGTGAACATAACTGTCTACAACTGAGCTATTGTCTAGATTCTCCTTGTAGTCAACAGAAAGAAACAGGCACTTTTAGAGTATGATTCATCTTAACCTACAGTAAATGCTGAATATAGGTCAGATGAATCATGCCTTTAAAATGCCTATTTCTTCCTATTGACTATACAGGGACCCCAATGTGACTAGATCAGATTTATACCTCCACACTTCAGCCACCTAAGATTATCTGTTTTCCAGTCTATTGTCTTCAGTTTGTTTTTTCCTTTAATATGAGTGATAGTGAAAGCCCTGCAATCTGGATGAAACTGGATAAAACAGTGGCCCTCAGGCACAGGCTTCCCTGGGAAGGAAGGAAGAGTTGGACGCTGAGGAAACACTGCAGAAACAGTAATAGAAGAAAGAGCAGATTATCCTCAAAGCAATGAATATTCTGGGTAATATTTGTGTTAGCCTCTTCTATCTGATACAGATGAAAGGAGGAACAGTCACACTTACTTTGTACTGGTCTCAGTTGAGAGGCAACAAGTAGCAGCATACATATCCTACTCAAATCCAGCGCTGGATGAGCCTGGCTGCGTGAATGGCTGGCTTCCTCGTCTCTCCTCCACTGGAAAGATACGTAAGTCAATTAAAATCATCAGTGAACACTGCAATAGTCAGTCACAAAAAAACAGACTGTTTGTCTCCTCAGGAAAAGGAATGACTTCAGAATTACCCAAAGGTGAATCAGTGAACTATTTGGATGCGACTACACATCTCTCTATGAAATGAGTTGGTAAGCACCAAGACGTGGGTAGAACGTGTAGGTTCGGTTTCACATGCAGATTGCATTTACAGGGTGTTTCAACTACTTAAGCTTTTAATAACAAAACGATTAGTTATATATCAGGAGAATGTGATTCTTTTGGAAATATCCATCCCATTGTCATAAAAAGCAAATAAAGTGATTATGAACAGTGTAACTATACTATTAATGATTAAATATGCACTCTTGTCTATACCACGCCTGCTTTTCAGTATGATTTTTATGATTTTAAAAATAGGCTTGTACATGATGACATGTACCTAAGCCTGCTGAGCCAAAGTGAAATTTTTTGTTAAAAATGTATGTTTCAAGATAAAGCAGTTTTCTCTAAGGTAGGATGATGAAGGAATAATGTTCATCACAGAGTTGTACAGCTCACAGAAATGGCAAAGCAAAAGTCAACAAAATGCAGTGCCAGATAAGGAAAGAAAAAAAAAAGAAGAAAACAGCATCACCTGTTTCTTGGGGATTTTAAAATATTTTATTGTTCTGGCCTGTTTCAATTTTGCATGATGCCATATTGGAAATATTCAAAAACTGATTTTTTTTTCCCTGATGAAATAAATTAGAAGACCTATGATCAAGTGAAGAGCACTCTTCACTGTAGGAAGTTTTGACTAAAATTAAGGTCATGGAAGGAAATATGATGACCCGACAAAGGAATAGCCAGTCCTCCAGATGTCAATGATAGTTTTGGCTGAACAGTAGGGTATTTCATTTTTCGTTTTCATTAGTGTAAGTTTCCAGGTCATGTGTTAACAGTTAATTTTTGTTCAAATGCATTATAGTATGAATAACTTAAATCAATTTTTTCTGATAAAGGCACCTATGGAAAAATAAATTTTTATGGCTATTGCATAAAAGCAAAGAATTCAGTTTGCCATATTTAAAGGTCGCAGTGTCTCCCCATCAAGCTTTTTAAAATATTGTATTTTCCAACAAAATACATGGTGACACTAAGAGATTTAAAAGTAGCTGGAGAAATAAGGAACCTCATTCATGCATTGCCTTGTATTTATTTCTTGCATAGCTCTTACTGCCTGTTTTAGGACAGTGAGCAATCCAAATAAAGAATGAGAAATATCAGTATTTAAAGGTGCTAAAAGCTAACACAAAAACAAAACTTGTTTAGAGAGTGAATGAGAAACACTTTCCACATCATCTGCAGAGAAACTAAAGCTCTAGAGGTAATTATGTTGTTTTCTGCATGTATTTACTGTAACAAGAAGGAGAGTTCTGCGATTGTTTTGCATAAGAGCTTCGGGAACAATTAAATACATTTCACAGAAAAGAGTCACCAAATCTTGAGATGAAAGGTGGATGAGATATTAAAATCTGTCCCTTGATGATGTAAGATTTTTGCTGGAAGTATATTTTCCATGCATTAGTCAGTCTGTTTTAAATTTTACAAGCAGTGGTTTCTAGAGATTACCTGAAATTTGTAAGACTAGAAAAAACAGAGCTAACAGCAAATTGTTTGGGATGTCTGATAAAATAATTAGACAACTTAGGCTTTGTCTATATGGAAAGCAGGCCTGAATTCTCAAACGAAGTAAAATACATAAGTGGATTTTCAAAATGTGTGTCACTAGAATGTATATTGGTTGAGGAAGGGTAGAGGTTTAGCAAATATTCAACTGAAGAGCAGTTAGTCTTGTTTTCCGATAAGCTGTCAGAAAACAGCTTTATATTTTGAGCTTGGATGGGCCTAATAGCTTACTCACCATGTCAAGCATCAGTAAAACTTCATTCTGTCAGCAGCAGACTTACAGCGTGCCACTAAATTTTAAAATGAAGAGTTGGCGTGAACTCTGTTAACCATAACCTCAGGCTCTTCCTGGAACTGTGATACACCCACGCCATGCAGCCTTCGCTGAATATCATGTTAACACTCCTCCCCCATGCACGGATGTTATACTGCATGTGAACAGCAACAGTCAAATATAAGACTAAGAACCAGCTGCACCCTATTATTCAGTTCACTTTCACATTTGCATACTTACCAAATATTCCCTCAGTGGGATATTCGTTATTTCTATTATTTCATTAGTACCACCAGCACAGAATTTCCCAGTACAATAGGTTATCATCCCTGAAAAGGCATTCAATCACAGATATATATTACTTTCAACGAATTTCCACTGGAGCACAAGGGAATTTGGCCTAAAATTTCAGAGACTGCGATTTCAAGGCGGCTCGGTCATGCACATTACTTTAAGTTCAGGCACATCAAGACTTCCATGGAGCTTTCACGCAGAACTAAGAAACTAAATCCTAGAAGCCCCAGATGTCCCTTTTTTACCTAAACTGTATCTTAGAATATAGGCAGCAAGGCACTTGGAAGTTTAGTACTAAAAGCTCGTGCTATATTTTGAAGCTTGAAATTTGTGTCTGTGGGAAACCTGTGAAAGTCTACATTTATCCAAAAATGAGCTAGGTTTGGAGCCTCTTTGTTTGCCTCAGCTTCAGGAATGAAAAATCTGTGTTTGCATGAGCTTTACTTCTAGACCAGGAAAAGATATGTTCTCTGACCGGCAGCACTTAAACTGAAACTGAAATTCTTGCTGAAATCCCTCAGAGACTGTCCCCTGGGAGCTACAAAGTTTGCTAGATTACATAGCTCAGCACTCTTCCAGTAAAGCCATACTGTAAGTTAAATTATAAATCAAGGCACTTCCTGTAACAAAACAGCAGGAATAATATAAAGAAATAACCTAGATAAAGAAAGAATAATCTAGAAGCTCCTAGGACTTCAGATTACCACTTTTAAGGCAGTGGCATGTCTTTTAGTATTAAGACCAGCAACAACACAGACTACTTTTACATATTTGCTTCCTTTTGCAGGCAGGTAAAGATTCACGTATAGTGACAGGCTTGGAGGCCTCCTAATGCATCAGCCTGGACATGGTGTCCTTGGCTCTTATAACTATCATGGCAGCTGGCAGGGCTTACAGCAGAAGATATCACCTTCATTTTGAATATGCTCAGACCCTGTAGAACTTAATTTGATCATGTGCAGAGTTTTTGACTTTTCTTAGAAAGACACGAGAAAATAAAAGGGAAGGAGATGCAGGATATTTAGAAAAAACAATAGAGAGAAAAGCTGAAGTCAAAAGGCAACTGAAGAAGAGAAAGTGAAGAAGAAAAAGAACAAGAGGAAAATGGATCTCAGTGAAGCAATAAATAGAGCATTTATATCATCGGTTTCCTGTGCCACCCAAACTGGCAGGATAGTCACATCTATTCCTATAGGCCCTGCCTTGGTTTTAGAAAACCGGATTGGGCTTGAGCAAGTTAATTGCTCTAGGAGCTGAAATGAATGAATGATATGAGTGGCTTAGGAGAGGTAAAAATAAGGTTTCAATATACTACAGCGTATGTATGAAGCAGGGAAAGGGCAAGAGGGGACTCTACAGTAGCATCTGTAAGGGAGCATGCACTTCACTAAGCGCTGCTAGTGGGAAAGCTGCAGTCTCCTTTGACTCCTTGCTAAATCCAAACCTGATAGAAATAGGGTAAAGACAGAAAGCTAGTATTGTATAGTTATAGAATCATAACATACTTATATATGATTATGTCAATACATCAGTTAAATAACTGATGTTTTTGATAACCCAAAATAACTATTTGAGACAGTGCAAAGAAATAAGAAATGATAGGACAGAAGAAACAAGCTTACTTTGGATTAAAAATTTTTTAGGAAAGCGTAAGTTCATCCTGAAACATCACTGCTTAAATCTGAATATGGCTCAATATCTTTCAAACACCTTAGACAGACCCTCACACATGCACATACACAACACACTGCCAGGAATTAGGTGATTATGGGAGACTGACTGCCTACATGCAGAATGGAAAGAATATCAGTAAGCACACAAAAGCCCTCGTTTTCTGGAAGTGACAATGGGCAGATTGTGGCCTCCAAAGGTTGGACATCCATGGAAGGCACCAAAGCTGTTTGAACTAAGGTCCTTCTAAGTAAAGAAGCTGAGAACAGATAGAGAGAGAGACTCAGACTTGCATGGGCTGACTCAACTTCTGAAGTTTTCATTCTCTCCATATTGACTGCAGAGGGAGCCTACCACCTAATAGATTATTTTAGACTTATTTTTGGTAAGCTGCAAAGGCCTAGGTCACACAAGCAACCTTGTGCCAATGATAAGCTGATTCAGTTTAAATGAAACAAATCTACAGTTAAGATTTTTAAATTTAAGATACACTCTGTAGGCAGTTAAGGAAATTAGTGAGAGATGTCAATTGGGTTGAAGCACTCCAGGACTTAAATATATGGCAGGCTTGGAACTGCTTTGTCAAAGTTGTAAATTAGTATGTCATTTGTTTTCCAAGCAAGTAGAAACACATGTTGGATATAACTGGATGAATAACTACTTCAGGAGGGATATTTGAGTTAAATGGAGATTCTGCAAGTAACAGAAATAACATTGAAGAATCCTGAAAGTGAGAAAGTGAATGGACAGAGAGAGAACTACCACAATACAGCTGAGTTATCACTCACACAAAAAATTATCACATGACACACGACGTCACATGACAAATACCCTCAACCACATCAGCAAAAAAAGGAAAGAAGAAATGGCATTGCTATTCACTGAAGGTGAGATAACAAGAGTAGGAATTAAACAATTTAAATAAAGTCCAACTAGCAAAGGACTATATTTCCTCAGTTTTCAATGACAATGAATGGGGAGAGGTAAAAGCAGGAAGGTGAAGAGGAATGAAATTATTGAAACGAAAATTACATCCGATGCAGAGGCAGATCTCAGGAGAGATCAGTCTGAGGAGGAGGTATAGGAGGGAGAGGGAACAATCCACGATGTGGAAAGAAACTGACACAAGAAACTGCGAGTCTCATGGCAGGGGGTTTTACTGAGTCGATCAAATCAGGTAGCATATGATGACAGAACAGCAAATAAACTACCAATATTTAAGAAGGGAAAAAATGTGATTCCATCAATGTGGCCTTAAGAATGTGCATTATTTGGAATGTAATCTGAAGGAAATAATTTTCCATTAAGTTATATTGACAGTGGTATAAACACAATAATAGATTACCAAGAAATAGCTCTTAAATAAATAGGATTTATATAAAAATAAAATGCAAATTTAACCTAAGATGTTGCTCATCTATCTCGACTTTACCAGATCACTTACTTAAATTACTCTTACACTAGCAGTTAATGGAGAAGCAGAACAGTAGCTAAGAGCTGTATGGTGGCTACAGAATGCAGTCAACTAGGAGATGAGAACAATTTGTACTGAAAGTGAAATTTGTATTTGGAGGACAGTTTTCATAAAGATCTTTAAAACCTTGCAAGAGAGCACATGTGATTGAAAACTTTCATGAATAACAGCACAAAATGTAGTAGCCTACAAACTAAATTGGGTGTTGACATAAATCTCAGGGGCATCATCAGAGTGGAGGAGAACAGGGATACCACACAGGAGGAAGCACATATTGGTCCTAAGCACTGGGCTTTATGAGTTATGTAATACTACATATGGAAGTTCCTGCAATAACAGGTTCATAACAAGCATATTTCTTGTACAATAGGAGCTCTCTAGCTCTACTGATAGAAAACTCAGAATGATCATTCTAGTATTGAATCAGGGATTCATCTAATTTAACCTCAGATGTCTATACGCTAGCAAACTGGTCAACCTCGGCTGCCTTTGCAGTCAAAGGAGACAAACAGGCACTTCCAGATGTTATTGATCTGACTTTTTACAGATCTTTACTTCAGAAGGTGATGAAGCCTTTATTTCTTTCTATTGATTACAAAAGTCTAGACAAGCCTATCCATTTGGGATATGTACACTGCAAATAAGCTTGCAATGAGCTAGATAGATAATGCAAATATGAAAAAGACAAATAGAATATTCCAATAATTTTGTCAAGATTTTTCTGGTAAAACAAAGCAATTATCAGTATTGTTTTGCTAAGCAGTATTTAATACTTCATCTAGAATATTGTATAAAAGCCTAGTAATCCACATTCCTGGTAGATAGATGAAAAATGTTTATAGAGAAGGAATAATGCAATGATCTGGGGGAAAAAGAGATTATGATATGAAAGGAGAATAAGAGAACTTATCTCATTTGGTTAGTGAAACATAGGCTAAGATTGCTTTCTACAAGATTTGTGTTATTGTAAAAAACAGCAAGGAAAATAAACTGCCAAAGATAAGGAGTACAGGTACAAACACATATAGCTCCATTCCCCCCTTCACTCATCTGTGCTCACTCCCTGATCATCTGCAATGCCTAAATGTTACTTCGGTTCCAGGCTCTCTATTGCAAGAAACCAGCCAGTTCCCACCAAAACAAAACCTAGGAGCCTTCAAGTATCCCTACAACTCCTGTGCCACAGCCCAGGGCGTGCAACATTTACTTTCTGTTTTATGCCACAGAAACACTACTCTGTGGGATGCCACACAGTCCTCACATTTTCAGATATGATAAACTGAACCACCTCCACAGGAAAAAAAAAAAAAAAAAGTCATTATGTTCTGGATGTATGTGAGCACCATATGGACAATGCAGTATGAAGAGGGTTCATCTGCTCTACAAAAGGTTAGCCTTGGAAAGCGCAAAGCTGAGCCCCACTGGGCACTCATGTTAGGGTACAGAAACTGAGATTGCTCTATGTTTAGCAATGTGACTGCAGACAGTATTGAAAACAAATAGGTATGCAGTGGCCATGAAGAGTTTCATGCTGGAAATTAAATAGTTCCTAAACATCACAGGAATAAAGGTATGAAATAGCTCTACCGCTGCTGCTTTGTGAACAAGAAACAAATCAAAGGAAATGGATATGTTTTGTGATGCTTGCCACAGCAGGGGACCACTCTCAGACTGGATCTGAGCTCACAAGCTTGTCCACAAATCAAGTGATATCCTTGCAACAGATATTGCTTTTATCTTACTTTCTGGGGTATGCCAAATGGCTGTCTCAGGAGAAATGCTCAAGTGCAAAACAGAGGCTGTTTCACTTTTGCATTATGCCCTTTATGACAAAAAATGCAGTCTTTTTTTTTCTTTTTTTCTTTTTTTTTTTTTTTTTTGAATGTGTAGAATAGTCTGAGAGGTTCAAAGAGTCTCAAATGCCAAGAAATCAGCCCTCACCTAATTAAGAGTTCATTTACTCCAAACAGCATTGCCACAGTGAGCTACAGACTGTTTCTGATCTGCTTGGAAAACACCTTTTTTGATGATGCCAGATGAAATACCTTACAGAAGATTTTTTCAAGCATGTATACTTGGTTCTCTTTCACATGTAATGAAGATAAAAGCTTTGTCTGCACACAGTATTTCTGAATATCTAACCATATGCACTTGTCTACATCTATATACAGAGACATACATACAGAGTCAATATTAGCAGTCCATGAAAAAAGCGAGCAATGTAACACATCTTGCTTCCTTGTTTACTTTCGCTTTCTATTTTATTTCCACCCTCTCTTTCTTCCCTATTTTTCATGTTTTCTACAACCATAGTTTAACAAGGTACTTAAGCACACACTTAAACTGTAAACCTATTTAGGCATCAAGAGCATATACTTATGTATGAATGTACCTATCTAAATACACACAAAGGTGCCCATTTTCCAGGGCAGGGTAAGGAAGAATGGCTCTCCCTCTTTCTCCCCCTCTCCCGATCATTTACACAGTCTTTCACAGCATGTTCTCTTTGAGCCCTGTGATGTGCCTGCTGCAACATGAAAGTATGCCTTTTCCTGCTCACGCTGTAGCATACTGAATAGGCAGCCGAACAGTTAAAAGTCTTAGGCTTCAGTTTGAAGCTGGAGTCAGAGCATTAGAGAGCCTTCCATTTAGTATTTGTAATGAATACTAGTCTGGGACTTACCTGCAACCGTCATGGACAAATTTCCACTAATGAAATCTGAACTAGTGTCAAAGAGGAGAAGACTCCTTTACTTTGTCTATCACCTCATTAGCAAAATGAATTAGCAAAAACACTTCACCTATGACAATCACAAATGAATCGCTAGGATACCCTAGGGATATCTACCTGTAGATTTCAGAAACCTTTTTCAGGAGGATTATTTCCTCAGGAATATGAAGTTAATTCAAGCACTAGCCCCTTTCAGGTCTTCATTTTCTATGTGCACTCAAGGAAATAAGGAAGTTCTGAAAATAATTAGAAGTTTCTGATGTACGCACTGCCTGCAATACTTTGAAAACATTCTTCAGAATTGTGCATTTCAAACATAAGGATAACATTCAGCAGTAGAAAATTTTCAGTAGTGCTAAACTTTTTTTGCTCACAAAATATTTACAATCCTCTACTGCATAAATGATAGCAAGATGCCTAAAACACAGCAAAAATACACAGATCATAGATTCTTTTGCCACCCTTAGAAAGCAATGCATAATTACATTAATAAAATGAAAAGGAAACCTGAAACAAAAGTCAGGACTCACACAGTAAAACAAAGCAAAAATGTGTTAATTAAATGCCAAATCAAACTGATGCATTTTTTAACAAGATTTTAGGTCTTGCAATGATTTGCTTATTCTCCTAAACAAAAGGGAAGGAGTTTCACAGCGTGGGAGCAGAAAAGAGAAACACCCTAAAACCGACATCATCTATTTAACAAACAGAGCCGGGAAAAGAATTGTTATTCAGCTAATAAATAGGTATTGTTTTCTTTAACTAATGGTAAATGTGCACCAGAAAGAAATTGAAAATATTTCAGTTTTACAGTCTTATTCCCAGCCCCTTGCCATTCTGTTCTATTCCAAACATTTTGGCAGCTGCTAAGCAGCCAGCAAATGCAAGTGAGTGACGTTCCAGAGAACTGGATGACCTTGCCACCAGTAAATCCATGTGGACAGGTTGGAAGAAAGCTCATGTCTACAGGGCAAGACAGACAGATGACAGTTTTTTCCCAGGGTAAGACAACTCACTTGGTGGACACAACAGACAATCTGGCTACCGCATCTGCAATCCAGATGGTCATTAGTAGTTTCAGGATGGCTCACTATTACTGCGCCCAGTCTAGTTCATTTAATGTAGATGACCTTCTTTGCATCACCTCCAAAGCAGACAGTCACTTCTTGCCTAGAGGACCTCCAGCTTTAAACATGATGAGCATTAAAGAATGCTACTGCATGCAGACCCAGACATTCAGTCTACGCCTGTATTTGTGCAGTTTTAAAAAGCATATCAGAAATAATACACTGTATTTTGAGCCATACCATCACACTCTATGACAGGTTTCCAATGTGCATAATTTGGTTACAGCAAGCTATTATTTTTTAGGTTCATATTTTCAAGTAATATAAGTGGGCAGAGTTCCTCTAAGGTTATCAGTTGAAGATCTGAATATTAAAGATCTATTTTAAAGAGCATGCAGAAAGCAAGCTTTCAGAGGGCTGAAAGAACAGATATGAGAAGTCTGCAAAGGATTCAAAATAGATCTTAGATCTTTTCTTGGATTTTAGATGATTACTGTTTGAGATTAAAATAAATAAGTTTGAGCAAATAGCACATGGTTAAAAGATTTGGACGGGATTAAAGGAAAATTTATCTGAACCTGTCCACCAAACAGTCTTCTTTATTAGCAGTTAATGTTACTTTTCTAGACAGAAATAATTTTTGAAGGCTAAAACTCTATAATCCTTTCATTTGGTCTTCACAGACTTTAAGTTTCTTCTGAACAGTTCAGATATTTCAGCAGATTTGAGAGGGTATCCTATAAATGCTTTCTGTATTTCTGGAAGGATTTGTGCATGCCTTTCTTTAGTCTTGAGATGAGAGCTAAGATTTTCAAAAAAAACCAATAATTTTGACTGGGTCAGTTTTAGAGTCTAGATATGTCAGAGGGACATGGTGATGTCCAGAAGATGCTAATTATCCACTTTACAATTAGGTGATATAGAAAGTGTCCTAGAATAGATATTTAAAACTTGAGCTCCTTGTGTTTACCAATTATTTAAAAAAATCTATTAATTGAACTTAAGTGAAAGATTGTTTTGTGATTAAGAATCTTAGGAAGAACATGGGTAATTTGTTTCTTGTTCTCATAGATTTCCTTGTTGATTTGAGATAGGCAACACAGGGTAAGATTTTGAAAGGTATTTTGATGCCTAAGATTTCCCATGGATTTCCATAAGATTCAAGGGACCTAAACAACTAAGTTCTGTCTCCAGGGACATACTTAGACTGATCAGAAAGATTTAAGCACAGGTATAAGGTTGTGAAACCTCAACCATTTGGATTAGATGAGTAAATCATAGAATGCCAGTTTGTAGCCATAAGAAGAGCAGAAGCTCTCAGCTGCATCATTAGCTGTGATGTATTTGGTTCAGAGAAAGGCAACAGCTACATAAAGTCTGCAGAAGTGCCGAAACAGCTCTCTTACCTGACATTTATTACACCCTTGAAAATAACATAAAGCACCAAATTCAATTGAAAATCAAGCTAGTGGTAGTCCTCACCATTTTAAACAATCACTTAGAAACTTTTAATAAGAAACTATATTTTCAGCCTAAAGCCTTTCCACTTCTGACCCTTCCCGGAAGAAAACTCACCTGACCATATGGTAGTTGAGAACAAGCAAATAAATAAGAATAAGCAGAAAGAGCCTGGTTTTGTAGCACACTGCCAGGAAAATCCGTGAAATGTGGAGTCCTGAGTTCTGCTCCTTGCTTCAGGGGTGATGAATATTCTTTCAGTTGAAGAGTCATTGGATAAAATGCTTAAACAATACAGTAGGAAGTCTGAGTACGGCCCTATACTGCAGTTACTCATCTATAAATAAAATAAGAAGTCTTCCCTTCTCCTGACCTTTGTCCATGTTGGCATCACAGTGACATTTTCGGAAAGGAAATCTTCAAGGCAGAGATAGCTCTTTGCTTTGTACAATCTGAGTGGATAGTGCTCAGCCTAATGAGGCCTGCTGTGTGCTGAAGACACTTCGCTCTCAGCTGCAGACCCAAGTACCTCTCCATTCAACACCTAAGAATAAAATCTCTGCTATGTCTGATATTTTTTTCTGGAAAGATCCAGAAGCTCCTGACTGTAGTTACCTACCATGCTTCTAACCCCATTCCTGCATGAAGTAAGGCAGTGAGCGAGCACAGCTGCCATCTTCCTGCGTCAGCTGGACTCATTGTCAGTAGAGAATCACCCCGGGGAGGTGCAGATGGTGTTCGCACTCCTGCACAGATGGGCCATGCTCATTTCTGCCCTGGCATTCACTGGAGTCCACACATAGAGGCTGCTCTAGGGTGGAACTGAAGCGCAATGTCCCCTAGCCATCCTTGACCCCCTCCTGTGCCCTTAATCTTTCTCAGCCGTTCTGGTGCACCATCTCCACCGGACACCAGCACTACAGTGGCTTCTGTGGCCCAAAATCCTTATGCAACAATCACTAAAACCTTTCTTTGTTCTTAAAAGGTCGGTTCAGAAAGCAGCAGCACCAGCAGCAAAAGGACTACTAACCAGCTGTCAGGGTTGCAGAAGAAAAAACATCCACAAATATTAAAACCTGAGAGTGAAATACCACAGTACAGTTGAATTTCAGTTTACTTCTTTTTATAACTCTCTTTACAAGCTAAGTAGCTTTCCGTCAGTATTCGTGAAGTTTCAAGAGGGGGAGCTAGTTAGCTAGTAGAGTCTAGGTTGTTACAAAAACTTCCTTGACGGAAGCCCATAGCTTTAAGATTTCAGGTGAAGCAGAATGAAAATCGAGTTCACAGCTACAGACTCATCCCTGAGAAGCACTTTGTATGGCATTGCTACTCCTGCTTTCCCCATAAACCTGACTGATTATTGAAGATATCACATAGACACAGCATGAAAGCTGATTATGTCTTGACAAGCAAAAAAACATAAACAGAATTTTTAATCATGAGACACACAAATGAGCTTGTAAAAGCTTGAGAATGTATAATGTACAAATCTAAATAACCAAGGGAGCATAAACTTACAGGTAGAATGACCTGTGACAGAAATTCTTGCATCAAAGATTTTAACACAGTGCGGAATTTCATGGTAGGAGTGTCAGGAAAGCAAAGTGGCTGATTTCTATGCAGACAAGAACTCTCGCTTTTAGCTAGTAGGATGAAATGCATCCAGTTGTCCTTACAAAAGATGGAGGAGTCTTCGGCCTTTGCAGAGTGTTGTACCTATTTGCTCACTACATGGAACAGCAAGTGATTTTTTCAGCTCTTGCTGCCTTTGAATTTTTAGAACAAAGATCAAATGTAGTCCCTTTGTGTGGTTTATCTCTTCATTCGGTATTCTTCTTCCTTAGTTATAAACTTCCCACCCACGCACACACCTGTGTGCTCGTCTGCCCTGGAGGTGTTGTAAGTGACTTCTGCTCCTCCCTGGGCAAACACGCACGTGAGTGTATGGCAGTGCACACAGCAGTGCTACAATCCCTGTGGAAGAGCACACTGTGCGATGGCATGCAAGGCTGCGTGCAAGGTCACTGTTCTACCCCTTGAATGCAGTATTCTACCTGTTGTAGATACACACTTTTAAATGTAAACAGTTTGGCAAAATTGACAGATGTTACCTCTGCCACTAGAGGTGTTCAGCAGGCTACAGATATTATGCTACATTTGCCCCATCCAGCTCCATCGAGCCAGGCCTTACCGCCACTGTAAGGTAAGCGTTGGCAGACGCTTTACTCCGTTTCCGACTCTAGCTCGTCTAAACAATGCTTCATGGCCAGAATCATTTGCTGAACTGAAGCAAGCAGCATGTCACACTGCATCCTCCATGATTCTACAGGGAAAAAACTCTGTTGGTTAATACACTAACTGTTGTTTGGAAGGACAAATCTCCTGCTCCCATAGTAAAACCAATGCTATCTATATGCATCGCTTGCAATGCATGAAATGTTGAAGTCAATGGGATTTTTGTCACTGGTTTCTCTTAATTTTTGAATTAGAATTGTAAAGCTGCTGATTCTAGGAATATTGGGAAAATCCCATAAAACTCCAAGATATCATACTCTGGAAGCACAAACTCGTATTTCTTCTATATTTGTATTATTTTATGTCTTCATTTTCATTCTATTCTCTGAACCTTAAGATGTAACTTTCCTTTTCCTTTACACATCAGCTTCTTTACAGATCAAGCTTCCTCACTTAGACACATGTCAAAAGACACTAAGAGCTGGTCTTTACTTTCAGAAATGACAAAATCTTTTATATGTTTGCCAACAGATTCCACTCCTGATATATAAGCCATAAGCAAAAGAGATCAGATGGGAACAATCTGGCCAAGACTAACCACTCTAGTCATTGCATCCTGAATGCCTTTATGGCCCTTCCCAGCTGAAAGCACAAATGGTGAGGAAGGTTCAGTTACCCTTTGATTGCTTCACAAATGGGGAGTATCAGTGAAGGACCTAATAATAACAGGAAATATGGGGAAGTGTGCAATATGACATCTTCAAGAATCATAGTAAAGGAAAATAAATATTTTTTAAAAAGTACTATTTGCACTTTATTCCTAATGAAAAAGAAGTCATCTGCTATGCAAAGATTCTCTTTAATCACTGCCTTTAATGTGATTGTGGAATTTTGCACACTTGGAAGATGCAAACCACTGATGTGATTTTATTCAGGCATGGTGCTTAATTTGAGAGTCATTTTGTCTCTTAATGGAGTAAACATAATCCTGTACTTCTGTCTGTTGATAAAATGCATAGCTGTGTAGTTGTCCATGGGCAGGAATCTAGCACTGCTAGACAGAAATTTACTTACCAGACAGACAAGTGGATTGCAAAATAATCTTTTTAAGGGCATTGCAGATACAGAATCAGAAGGTATCATGGATAATCTCTGAGACCATACAGAATCATCAAAACTTTTGCAGACTATCTTTTGAGTAGATGCACTCATTTTTTGCATGACAAATTGCATCACAGTAGTTGCACACTCTAGCTCCAAATTATGAGGCATACTCTCTCAAAGCTTTTTGGGAGGTTGAAGTTCAGAAGGCATCTGAATCATTACTATCTAAACTTTTAGGAACTAGAACTTAATGTTGCTCCTATGAACATCAGAAAAATATATTGAAACTAGTGTGTTTTCTTTGCTGTTAGTTTCCCAATTTGGGAGAATAATGTTGTGATTTCAACTAAATAGTTTCTTTCAAGAGATTTGATAAAGCCCCCAGAATCAAAAGGTTTTACAGTTATTCGAATAGTATTGCCACCACCTTGATGGTGGTACAGAGGTATGAAGTTAGCTGGTTAGCTGGAATCGAGCTAGGGATGGATCTCTTTATTCCTCGCTCAGTCCTTGTCTCCACAGATGGAACTGAGCAGTCTCTAGGTTTTAAGAAAGGCTGCAGTCACTATTCAGAATATGAAATCTGAGGCGTTTGGTACACAGGAGATCAGTCTCTTTACTCTTTGGGATGGAAAAGGCCTGTGAATATCTACTCCTGAACTCCTCTATCCCTGCCTCCAGTTGAATCTAATCTTGTGCTAGCCAAACTTTGTGACAGTGGTCTCTGAAGGGGCTAGAAGTGAATAGTGTCCTTTGTTCACAGTCTGGTATTTCAAGGTGATCTTGGCCTTGGCTTCAGAAAATAAAATAGACGAACAAAGGGGTAGAAGGGAAAACATGACATGAAGAAAGGAATACATTTTTGATGATTCTCTCTTCCTTTTGCCATTACAATGTTTTCTGAATTAATTCTCAGTCTGCATAGCAGTAGCACCAGATGCAGGGGCTGATGATAAAATAAGACAGAAGCACATCTTCTAAAGCAAGATTGCTTCTCTCCATGTCTGGCCCTGCAGGAAGACCTCAACGGAGTCTCAAAAAGAGGCCTGGAAATCTGCTGAAGATGCAGGAAACCTGCAGGACAGACTGCTCTCTGGTTGTTCACTGCTCTGTTCTTCCCTTCTTCTATAGCACTTGCGGCAGCCAGAGTGCAGGATATCACAGCACACAGTCCACCGATACGATCCACTTCTGCATTTCCTAAATATTTACTCCATCTAGTTATCTAGTTAAAGATGATTATCTTCTTGCTTTTTACCACCACATTATCATTTTATTTCATGATGAAAATACAAAACTCAGCAGCAGACTTTAGGACTCCCTGACGGTATCTTTATGCCTATATAGAGTTTTTTGTAACATTTCTTACTGTTTTCTTGCTTTCTATTTAGATTCGATAGCTTTTACAATTATATCAGAATGGGGCCATCAGCTGAACAGCAGTGAACTTGCTAGCAAAAGCCTACAAGCTTTGTGGGACTTGTTTACCAGACTTGTGAATTCTGGCAAAGAGGCAGCTGTAGATTTTCAATTAAATTAACAGATTTGCACAGAGCCCTAATACCTGACCTGAACTCTTAGCTAGCAGGAAAATTACTGCATTCCTCTTTTAATTCCTTACCTTTCTCAGCTCTTAATATAAGCATGTAAGAACAATTACTTTAAAATCCATGGGGTACATTCCTCCCTTCCCCCCCCCCCCCAAATCGTGCGTTAAATTGTTCATGTGGATGTTCAAAGGTCCCCCCACAGAGTAGTTTGCTTGACCTTAGAGCAGCCATCTAGAAAATCCAGTTCATAAAATCTGACTGATCTCTGGTGATCCACACAAATATCAGAGAGGAAGATATCACGTGTTTAGAGATTCAGGCTCCTCTGCTTATGGCTTTGGGCTTATGGCAGCTTTTCTCAGGCCTCTGGATCTGTGAGTCTGTCAGGGTGTTACACCTCTGAACTGTGTCATCCAGGAACCTCCTTGGTACATGAAGTGTGTCCATGCAGCCCAGGGGTGTTTTCCTCCACTTTAGTGTTTCTGTTGGTCTGAAGTAGCCATTTCTCCCTTGCTTGCCTAGCCTTTACCTAGATGGTGAGATAACGGAATTCCTCAACAAATCAAGAGCCCACTGGCATTTCACAAAGAGGTTACTATAGAGCCTTCCTTCACACTAGAGGGATCCTAATTGCAGAGGATCTGTGGGTCCGAGTCTTCATTTGTTCTTCAAGCTGAGCAACCATAGAGGTATGGTGCTGTGGGGTGGGAAGAGGTCAAAACTCCAGATACTGGCATGGTTACAAGACAAACAGGCTTCTGAAATGCACTTGAAATACACCTTTTGTGCATGGAGTTCTGAAGGCAGCTGTCTATTAGAGAAATGCCACCCGCGACGTCTTTGCAGGTACTGAACCAAATTTCCAGCTGCCTGGGTGGCATTGCTCTAATTGCCAACTGGCATTTGAAACTATGTACACAAAAGGTGTCTTGTGACTGCCTGTCAGTGATGTCATGGCTACGTCAATAACCTTCAGAAAATACACAAGGTCTGACTTTTATCCTTTCCCTTCGAATTTCCATTACATAATAGGTAAGAGACTCTCCAGGCATTGCATATCTAAGGGGATTAGTGCATTTCTTGAGAAACTAATGTCACTTGGCCTCTGGCTCCATGCCTCAGAGCTCCACAACTGGAGCAAATATTAACCATCCAAACGACACTGCTTGTTGTGCCTGCTGCCCAATCAAACTGCTCGTTAAGTGTCCTAACTGTAAATTGCTTTAGAGCAACTCTAAATGCAGGAAAATATTGCAGAATAATTAGAAAAAGGATTTTCCCCCATGATCTCCTGACAACGAACATGGGAAGCCCCCAAGCCAAAGTTAGTTTTCCTGAGAATTCACAATTAAAATCTTAAGTCTTCCCTGTGTGATAAAAAAATACCTATTTTCTTTCACATGGAGTGGGATTAAATCGACCATGTTTACTATGCTTATAGACAGTACAAGCAGACCAGAATCTGGAGTGGCAACAGTAAAACCTCAGAATGAAATAATGTGTTCACTAACTGAAGTGTTGGATGACTCTCTGCGGTAGCAGAAAACAACATATTCCATTTCATTTACTGCCAAAAATATGTACATAAAAGCAATGGGACTAGCATTCTGTTTCAGCTCAGTTATGGAGAAAAGATCTGCAATTTCCTCATCCTCGCAGCTACCTTTTTGCCCTCAGTCTCACTGCTTCAGCTAGCATCAGGGTTTGCTGTGAGTGGTCTCATCACGGGTGACAGCTCGCCAGGGCAAGAGGTCCAAGCTGAGATTCATGCTGGCTGCCTTTCCAGGAGGCAGAGGTCTCATTGCCACTGGCAGCAGTTCTGAGGTAGAGGAAAACACAACGCATCATAACACCTCAGGTCTTTGAAAAGTGGATTGGAATGTATTATAGTACAAGAAGGCAGCTGGGGAATTTATTAACCATGATTTTAGAAAACTGAAACTCTGTTTTAAAAGATGTTTCTTTGCTTTTTAAAGAGTAAGTCAGATATGAGTTCAGTGCTCACTGACTGAATCTTCATTAAGAATTAACAGTGGAATGCCATGTCATAAAAGAAGCATTTTTCTCATTCTCTTTCCAAATCATCACTATTTCCTGAATCTGAAGTAGGAACCTGGAAAAAACAGGAGGGTTACATAAGGAACAAAAGCTATAGGCGTTGCTCTTAAAAAAGAGTCTTCCATAGCATGTGTTTAGAAACACTGGTGCTGCTTTCCCAGTGTGATCATTTTCCTGATTCTGTTATTGGGGTGGGAGTTAATACTTGCACAGTATGTGTTTCACTGTGAGGCTCTAATTTCAGTATTTCAAACCTTTCAGTCTCTAAAAGCTACAACAAGCAAATACAACTGCCATTTTGTGAGGTAGAACTGACTATCTTGTTTTAACAAAGAGACACAGGCTGGAGACTTTAATTTTGTTCATTCTATTTTTTTGTATTTTTAGTTTATGTAAAATAGAAGAAATACATTCAGAACAAATATGGCCCCATTTTCCTGCTATAAACAAGAATATACGTGAAAACAGAACATTCTCACTAGTTACTTCCTGGGGCTCTGTTTTTCTCCAAATTCTTACAAAAGAGTGTTTTGTGCTTGTTGCATACAGTACCATTGATTTTTAACACATGGCATTACATACATGTAAGCATTACATTCAGTAGCAAAGGCTCACAGGATCAATCTATTTGTTTCTAGGTCAATCATATTCAAAGAATTTCTCTTTTACATTTTATTTCCTTAATACCTATTTAAAAATTATGTTATGTTGCAGGATTGTTCTAATGTAAACCAATTTAAGATAACGAGCCTACCTTTTGTTAAGCTCAACTTAATGTACTTCTACATACTCCTTTGCCAGAGATAATGCCATTTTGTAGGTGGCAGCTATTAACTGTAAAGGCACATGGATTTGAAACAAAAGGATTTCCTGTTGCTAGCTGCTGATATTGCTGGTGTATTGTTCCTCTTCTGTCCTTTCCTCAAAAGGTCTGCCAGGAAAACCTTCTTTGGAATCTACTTGAGGAGCACAGTGTTGCATTGGCAAGTTTATTGCATCTTTGCTCTCTGTACATAGATGGATATTTGTGTTTCATGGTCAAAATACTGGATTTTTTTTGTTGCTGTGCAGGCAGGTATTGCCAAAGTTGTAAGTGCAGCAGCCATGCTGGCAAACATGTAGCATTAACACATAACAGACCAATGTACCTATCGGAGAGGAACTAGAATGCAATTTTCAGCAAGACAGTGAATTCTCACTGGCTGAAAGGTAACTTTCATCTCACTACAACTTCAACTGACCAGAAAAATTCTGACCTTTTTTTCTTCTTTGAAGCTTTCAACATTTTGTGGAAATAGTGAACTTCACTAGAAGTGTGGTTGCCCTCCGTCACCAAGACATGTCCACTGTGCAGATTTCCTCTCTTAGCAGAGAAGCCCAAAGCTCCTTGACCCAGAATATCATGATATGCACCCAGACAAGCCACTTTAACATAGCTTGTTCTGAATTTCCAGATTCCTGGGTTTGCTGCTTATGCGATTTGCCTCATCCTGAAAGTCAGATAGAAAAACTTATCGTAGCATCGACTATACCAATTTCCTAGCAGCTCACTAAGCTTACACTCTCCTAGACTTTACTGCTTCTCAGCAAAATAATATATATAATCTGAATATCCAAACATATTTTAGTCACTGTAATGTTCTGTGCTGGTAAACTGACATATAAATCAAGAAGCTATTTTCTGCTTAACAGCCAAAATAAGGCAACTGCAAGCAATTTTTAAAGGTAATCTCAGATCTAGTACAACTCATTGCAGAAAGTGCCAACCAAATTTGCAAAGAGATATAAGATGTTATCTCTCCTTCCTAATCCTAATAATATACACCCGATTAGCAGGTTTCTAGGGAAGAAGGAAAATCTTGTCTTATGTACGTCACATAGTTTTCCATTTATACAGCTCATTTCCCTTTCAAAGATCAGGCATATCAATACTTAAAAACAGAGGACTCTATCCCTCATGCAATTTAGCTTATTTTGCTTAACTGCATTATTTTTTCCTCAGCTGACAAAAGGATGCAAGGTGCAGAAGCCAGATGTTAATGTCATCTGACATATTGCAAACAGAAAAGAACAAAGGGCAGCGGGGAATATGTGCCATGTTTCTGAAATGTCCATGAGAACCACTGGTAGCTAAATATGACCAAAACATCCTACCTGGTTCATTTCAAGATTTCACAGAAGTTTCTGAACTGTACTAAATTAATCCCATATTTTTTACAGTATAGCTTTCAGAATTCATTTTCAAAATCAGACATAAGCATGGAAATATATTGCCCTGAAAGCTACTTTACATAACTATTTCAGTAATGAATGTAGGTAACTAAAATGATATTCACAGTGACTCAAAGCAGCTAACAAGGAATCCATTTAGAATACTATCTTTCCACTTTCACAAGCATCCATGGAGCTATAAAAAATCTGTACTGTAATATGCCTGTCAGGTGACTAATGACCAGAATTAATTTGTTTTCACATCCCAAGATTCCTTTCCTGTTTTATCAACATTTAATTAAAAACCATTCAAACCCTTTGTAGAGTGTAAGTTGTTCCACAAATTCAACTACTATAAACATTCTGAAACAAGTAATAATGAATGTTGGTGCGCAGTGATACTTGCCACAGTAATGAGATGTAGTCTTGTTCTGAGTCTCAAGCTTTAGGATTTCCTTTAAAAACAGCAACACTTTTCATGATGGGTTTGAAGCATAGATGAATTATCTTTTTCAGGAAAGTGGTGACACCAAATGGCTTCAAGAAATTGCAAATGTTTTCTGTTGTCAATTTCAAAGGACTTTTTTTATTTTGTTTTTGGAGGCAAAAATTTCAATTTAAAGAAAAAAGTGGGAAGAAAGAATGAACTGATTAGGTAGTGGAGGTCCCCCAGTTTCATTCAATAATCATCCATGTCATGAGGATTGTGGTGTAACACAAATGTTTGCTATGCTACCTTCGCTCAGTGGAACCACTCAGGAAGTTAAATCCACTCTCAAGAAACTAGAAGTTTGATATAACAACTCTTACCATGCTAGATGTATTTGTCTTAGTAGTAACAGCCATACTGTAGCACAAAGTATCCACCTCAGTCACGATGAAGATCCTACTGTGTAGGTAACATACGGAAAGATAGGGTTTGCCCCATTCATATGTTGTAGGGACATAAACAGAAAGATTTTTCAAGACACCTGAGTCAAAAGAATGAGTATCTTTTTTCTACTATGTCAAATGTATTGACTAGATTTAAATAACAACCTATTATTGTTCAAAATGCTGTACTTGTTGGCATGACATCAACATACAATAGCATCTTTGTACAACAGCATTAAAATGATAAAATTTTCAATCATTCAGCCACTCAAATATCCACTTTAAAAATGCCTTTCTGTTCCTTTAGCATTATGGGAAGCGTCTGGGAGGTAAGCTTTAAGTCACTTATGCATTTCTCAGGGTGTTCCCCAAGGAGGGCAAATTGAGTATCACCACCTTCAGTTCATAAAAAGGGATTTAAGGCAAATGCAGATGAAATTAGTTCTCAAAGCTCATATAGAAAAGCTGCAGCAGGGATGGGATTTCACCCAAATTTCTTGAGTTCTCAGCCAAAATATCATCCTTCCATTTTATTTTAATGATTTAATGTCTGGATGAAAAGTTCTTTTAAACAAGTTTTTGTCTTTTTAATCACATGACAATACTTTGCAACTGTCTACTAACAGCATTACGAAAAATCTTACAAATGAGATATATTTTTTACACAGTATGGGAAGTTACATGATTTAATTCAGACAGCTACAGCCAACATTTATCTCATGAGATATTTGCATCGGGTTTTGTCTTGCACACATTGTTATAGTTCTGTATGAATATGCTTCCCACCAGCAATGATGTAAAGTCTAAAAAGATGCCAAACTATTGCTTAAAATGTTGCACTGATTCCCAACATTTGCTCCCTTGAGATAGGGAAAAGTCTGGCATTACATATCACTGTGTCTTCTAAATACGAACATCTTGAACAAAACAATCACAGTGCTTTGCTGAGATGATTGTTGTCATGTCTGTAAAACTAATATTTCTTCAGAGCAGCAATTGGACCTCCCAATCCACAGATTAGTGTTAGACTCATCCTATAAGGACAAATGCAAAGAAAGCTTCTTGCAAAAAGACAAAACAGGTTTATTTTTAAATCAGAGCACTCACCTAGCTGTAAGCCACTTAAAGTAGGCATGTAAGGTCAGGATTTTCAAAAATTTACTCAGAAAAGATTAGTAATTTACAGTTTCTTGTCAAATTATCATTCTTACATCTTTTCTAAGGGAAGAACAATAGAGCAATTTCTTTTGAATTCTAGATCAAACAAGAAAGTTATTACTTAAGGACCAATACATTTTAATAGCAATTTTCAGCTAACATATGTTTTCCCAGTCAAAATTAAAGGGTGAGAAGGGCTACAATAAAACTTTATAATCATCACTTTGTTGCTGACCGTAACCCTGAAGAGAATCTTCCTGCTCCGTAATCTACAGAAAAACTTCTCCCAGTTTTCTCTGTAAATTTATCACTATTTTATGTGGCTGTGCAGCAGTGATGACATTTCTAGGAACTCAAGCTTTACATTTCCTTGTCCACTGGACTCCACTTGACATATTGTGTTCATTTTCAGTGAAATCTCACACAAGTACTGGGCTCTTTCTTGGTGGCTTTTCTTTTTTCTTGCTTTGTCCTTTTCCATTCCTTCATAATGTTCTTTAAACAGAACATAGAAGATTGATCTTTGTGTCTAGAAAAATGTCTAATATCTAACATGTCATTGACTGCTAGTTGTTAATCAAAATCCACCAAAATAATCTGAAACAAAATTTTATCTATCACAGTAATCTGTGCACTTCTATCACCTGCAAATAGCACTGAAAGAGAAGTATTATTTTCCCTCCCAAATATCCAGTACTCCTGCAATTTCCTCCCAAACCTCATTCTCACTCCTGGAATATAAAATAGCATTTACAAATGCAATAGGAACACAAAACACATTAAGAAGTGTCTTGAGCTGTTCCCTGCAGAGTTCTGCAGAGCTGTCTTCACAGACAGGCTCTCCCATCTTGTATATTCCTTGGTGTCTGAACGGCTGCTCGCTGTTTGCAGTCCAGCCTGCTGAGGGGAGAAGTTGTTCCCCGGGTGTCACGCAGTGGCCATCCTCTGCGCCCTCGAAGACTGCGTGTTGTCCATGTCGTGAGTTCGCACAGGCAGCCGGATTAAGAACAACGTCCTGAACCTGGGTAACTGCAGCTTGGCTTCATTCTGCCGGGTACTGATTTCAGCCAGTTTGGGCTGCTCAGCGCTTGAAATCAGGATAGTTTTGATTCATGCGCTATGATATAAATCTAAGAGCTTAATCATTGACCTGGACATGGAAATACCGCTTTGAGACAAATACAATGCTATTGTCACTATAAAAAGGAGAGTGTGTGTGTGTGGGGGGGGGGGAGAGATGAGGATATTACCATGGAGACAGCTTGATTTTCCCACAATGAACTTTATCACTTTTCACTATGGGGTTACACAGAAGAGTGAAATCTAAAATCATTTCTTTTTAACATTTTGTGTTCTTAATGTTCCTACATTAAGTACAGGGAACATAGATAAAGCAGAAACACCACTGCAGCTGGCAAGTTAACTGTGTGTGTTAGCCAGACTTAAAGATACTTTCAGAAATAATCCAACGTGGGCAAAAAAAGCATCATAAGAATCTTAGAGTTGGTTAAAATTTTATACCTAAAACTTATTCTAACAAAAGTACTATTTTTTTCAGAAATTATTTTTTTTAAAAAAATTGACTTTTAATCCATTTCTTCTATATTCCTGTACAACAGGACATTTTTACTGAACGCTTTTTGACCTTCAGAAATTCAGTATCATCAGGGCTATTGATCAACAATTTCTTTAAAAATTAATTTGATTGAAAATAACTTGCTACATGTTATTGCAGAACATGTAAACAGAACATAACCTCAAGAAAGGTAACAGCTTTGACATGTCTTTCTACCTTGGGTTTTTTCTTTTGCATGAGTTAGCCAGCAGTTAGAGTTCTAACGGTCTTGAATATTCAGCTTTATCAGCTTCTTGAGGGTTAGAGTTAACCTGGTGCAGGAAGCAGGTACCAGGGAGAATGTGCGATGCCATTTGCCTGTCTGCATGCCATTTGTGGGCCTCAGCGGTAGAAATAGCTGTGCAGTTCACTTGGCTGTCAGACAGCTTGACAGAGATAGCCCCAGAGCAGCTTCCCCTTGAGCCTGGCTGGGGAAGAGGCTGAATGTTAAAACGAGATATTCTGTTCTGAGCACAGCAATAGATTACAACAGCAGCTCTTATTAAAGAGTACTGCTGAGTTTCTGAGATCTAAGCATTTTGCTTTTTCTGGCAAAAAGTCAATGGGTGAAAGTAAAATTACATGCACACACCCTTCCATTGCTCTGTTTGGAAACCTTCTCCTGCTTCACAGCCTTTTCTATGAAAGGCGAGAAATGATGAAAACAGTATCTCTACTTGAGGAGTTGATAACACTCATTAGTTAGCACCTCCCTCCCCACCCCCACCCCAAAATACCTATCTACTGCATAAATCCAGGTGAAATTTTCTTTTGGGAGATCTTTGGTTTTGCAATCATTATCATAATAGTTTTCAGCCCACCCACTTGGAAATCCTGAAAGAACTATTAGCATTTTATACTGAAAGTCCCTGTTACAGAGATCATTACAACTTACATATTAATGAACTAATTTGATAGAATTATTCTGTATAGTAAGTCATACCACAGCTAACAGTCACATTAAATGGGCTAACTTTTCTGTCTTTGATTATTTTGCAAAATCCTTAATCTTTGCCTGACAGGTTCACTGTAATTTTGCTTCTCCAGGGAAACCTTTATCTCCTGTACAAGTTCAGACTCCCCATTTTCATTATCTGTACAATGTGTTGACATATGATATAACTAGCAACCACACAGAATAGTAACACTGAATGGAGGGAGAACGTCTCCCTGTTTATACTACATGAAGGTTGATTTGATGGGCTGCAGCATTTGCCTCTGAGAGCAGACATAAGAGCAGCCTGACTCTTTCAAGTTGACACTTTGCAAATACCATGCAGGGCTTGCCATGGCTGCATGCTTTGTATCAATTGCACCAGAAGATACAGTAAATGTCACTCCCCAAAGCTGCACATAACCAAATTAGTCCTAGTGTCAATTGTTATCTGGCAGCGGTCAGTTGCCAAGCCGGCACTGTATTTTCAAGGGCTTGCTGTTTTACAGTGAAAAAGCACAGGCGTGAGAGGGCTGAAGAACTACAGACACCAGGGACTGGGATACGTGAGGACTGCCAAGCGGCACTATTTCCTTTTGTTCTACCAAATAAGGCAACCCATGTCATTCCCCTGGTGCTTGCTTACAAACAATGGGCGAAATTTGTCCCTTGGTTGTACTCTTCTATAAGCACCTTTGAGTGTAACCAGTGGCAGAACTTGGTCCAGAGGGTATAACTGCTAATGCAAACACGAAATGACACAGCCCAGAAAGAAGACATATTTCCCCTGATGAAGCAATCTCTGTAAAGTGCTACAGCCCCACCTCTGTTGCATGAAGAACAAAGCGAATTGAGCCTTAGGGTTTTTAGTTCCACTGGACTCCAACTATTGTGGAAAATGGGCATGTCAGGGAGCTATGAACAAAGCATATTTCATGTATACAACATTATCTGAAGGAGCTGGCAAAAAAAGAAGAAAAAAGGAAAAAACGGCCGTTTTTGAATGCTGCTTTCATAAAGATCTGCCTGCTGGGCCCACAAAACATTCAGTCAAAACGAAAAGAAAAGAGATGGAAAAAACCTTCTTTAAATGACTTTTCCTACTAATTAATATTTCTTAGCTTGTGTTTTAAAATTAATTCAAAGTTACAATTTATTCATTTCTCTGTATGTTGAGACTTAATCTTCTTCCATGCACCACATCTTTAGTCTCCTGCATTACAGTTAATGCAGGAGGCTTCAACTAAGTAGGTGAAGCCAGACAGGTGACTTACAAGACACCTTCAGAGAATTCACCATAATATCTTGTCTTCACTGAACTCTTTACAAGAAGAGTCATGGATTCAGACTCAAGTCCATCTCCTCCAGTAGGATAAAAAATCCCTGTTGTAGGCCAGCATAGGATAATCTTCTTCCTACATTAAGTCTCAGCCTGGATTTAATACTTAAAAATTGGTTTAAGTCTCCAGATATGAAGTTTGAGAATTTATAAAGATACATCTAAAATGTATCTTAATGGTGCAAATGAAGAGCTCTCTTGCCTTTTCTATACAACTGCTAGTCTTTTCAAAGAATCTTAGAGATGACTCTTAGTAGATATCTAAGAAATTACAGAAGTACAATTTCATCTGCTGATTTAGAAAGTAGCTAATGTGTATTTGAAATTCAAAGTTTCTCCACTAGCACTGACCCTGCTCTGTGCTACTCTACCAGTTTTTCCACTCCCATGCATCTTGACATTTTTAACATCTCTTTCATAAAGTGTAGCTGTTTTTAGCAATGTGCACAAATCTTCACATTCGGATGTGGCTTGCAGATATGGGCCCTATTTGATAGTAAAATAGACCTACATTAAGATTCATATTCACTTTTCTGTAATAACAAACAAGGTGGATGAGGAATAAATTTACTGTACTGAGGACAGTGGTTGGAGAGAGGATCATGAGTTCATGACACAAGTGTCCTGGGCACATAACAACGAAGACACCACAGAGTAGCCTGTTGCCTCTTGTTGTTTCTGACTGCTGTGGACAGTGGAGGTAAAGCTTGAAAACACTGGCATTTTTGAGAACAGGATCTTAACCATGACTTTCAGAATCAGTTTGAGCCCTGATGTGCTCCTAGGTCACCACAGCTGCTTATCCCTTCATATTCCAGCTGTTTATATCAAATTAACTACCAATTTTCAGATCAATTTTCAGAGGGCCTTCTTTTCCAAGCTCAAGAATGGTGCACCCCAGTGAGCAAGAAGTCAAGAAAAGCAGGCAGGAGACCTGCATGGATGAACAAAGAGCTCCTGACAAACAGAACAAGGAAGTATGCAGAAGATAGAAACAGGGATAGGCCACATGGGAGAAATACAGGAACATCGTCCAAGTATGTAGGGGTATGACTAGGAAGGCCAAAGCCTTTCGAGCCTTTGGATTTAGCCTTTGGAGCTTAATCTGACAAGGGATGTCAAGGATAGCAAGAAGGGCTTCTTTAAATACATCAAGAGCAAAAGGAAGACTAGGGAAAATGTTGGCCTACTACTGAATGGGGCAGGGATCCTGGTAACAAAGGATATAGAGAAGGCAGAGATACTGAATGCCACCTTTGCTTCAGTCTTTACTGCTAAGGCCAACCCTCAGGAATCACAGACCCTGGAGACAAGAGAGAAAGTCTGGAGAAAGGAAGACTTTCTCTTGGTCAAGGAGGATGGGATTAGAGATCTTTTAGGTAAACCTGACCCACGGATCCATGGGCCCCAACGAGATGCACCCATGAGTGCTGAGGGAGCTGGCAAATGTCATTGCTAGGCCACTCTCCATCATCTTTGAAAGGACATGGAGAAAGAACAGGAGAGGTGCCTGAGGACTGGAAGAAAGTCAATGTCACTCCAGTCATCAAAAAGGGTGACAAGAGCACCCAGGGATCTAAAGGCCAGTTACCCTCACCTCCATCCCTGGAAAGGTGATGGAACAGCTCATTCTGTTTGTCATCTGTAAGCATGTGGAGGAAAAGAAGGTGATCAGGAATAGTCAGTATGGATTCACCAAGGGGAAATCATGGTAACCAGTCTGATAGTCTTCCATGATGGAATAACTGGCTTGGTAGAAGAGAGGAGAGCAGTGGATGTTGTGTACCTTGACTTCAGCAAGACTTTCAACACTGTCTGCCATAATATCCCCATAGGCAAGCTCAGGAAATGTGGGTTAAGCGAGTGGACCATGAAATGTATTGAGAACTGGCTAGAAGGCAGAGCTCAGAGGGTTGTCACCAGCAGCGCAGAGTCCAGTTGGAGGCCTGTAGCTAGCACTGTCCCCCAAGGGTGCTGATGTACTGGCTCCAGTCTTTTTCAATTTATTCATCAGTGATCTGGATGAAGGGACAGTGTGCACCCTCAGCCTCCTAGTTTGCTGATGATCCCAAACTGGGAGGAGTGGCTGATACACCAGAGTTGTGCTGTCATTCAGAGGGACCTTAACAGGCTAGAAGAATGGGCAAAGAGGAACCTCATGAGGTTCAACAAGGGCAAGTGCAGGGTCCTGCACCTAGGGAGGAATAACCTTGTGCACCAGGACAAGTTGGGGGCTGACCTGCTGGAATGCGACTCTGTAGAGAAGGACCTGGGAGTCCTAGTGGACAAGTTGACCATGAGCCAGCAATGTGCTCTTGTGGCCAAGAAGGCCAATAGTATCATGGGATGCATTAGGAAGAGTGTTGCCAGCAGATTGAGGGAGGTGATCTTTTCCCTCTACTCAGCCCTAGTGAGGTCTCATCTGGAGTACCGTGTCCAGTTCTGGGCTCCCCAGTACAAGAAAGTCCTGGAGAGAGTTCAGCATAGGGCTACTAAGATAAGGAAGGGACTGGAGCATCTCTCATGAGAAAAGGCTGAGACAGCTGAAACTCATTAGCCTGGATAGGATGATTGGCAACAGGCACAAACTGAAACAGAGGAAGTTCCACCTAAATATACAGAAAAATTTATTTACTGTGGGGATGACTGAGAACTGACAGCTCAGAGAAGTTGTGGAGTCTTCATCTTTGGAGTTATTCAAAAGCGGTCTGGATAGGGTCCTGAGAAATGTGCTCTTGCTGACTCTGCTTGAGCAGGGGGATTGGACTAGATCTCTAGAGATCCCTTCCAGCCTCAACCATTCTGTGATTCTTTGATTCTATTCAGGTAGTAGGATAATTTATCTCAGTCATTGGACTGTTAGATGTTTTTAGATTTTGTTCTAACACACAGAGATATTTTAGCTGAGGTTTCACAAAAAGAGAGGTAGAAATTTCCTTGCACACAGTAGATATGCAAAGAACTGAAGTTCCTTGTTGTTCTCAGGACCCTGTTGCAAACTTCAGAAGATAAGAACTCATATTACCTAACTGCTGAATCATATTTGGACTTCTAGTGCCTATTGAAAAATATGACTCTGGTTCTAAATCATGAACTTTCAGTGGAGTTAATCTGACATAAAGCAAATACAATGCAACACATTGCAGCCATAAATTGTTTATACATTCTGTTTACCTCATCTGACCCGTCATTGTTTTAATATGTTTAATATCATTTTCTGCAAGCGGCCACAGTAAAAGTCAACATGAGTCAAATGTCACTAAATTCTCAGCTCAGTGTATTTCTTTGAAAGGTGGTCACAAATGTTATTTAAATATATATATCCAGAGCAAAAGGTACTTGTTCAGCATTAATAATAGAATATTTGCTTACTAAAACAATGAGGCTTCCACAAGGTTTTTCTGCACCACAATTTATTGTCAGAAATTTGTCAAATAAATTTACCATAGTTTTCCAAAACAAAATGATTTGGGCATCTAAAAGATCTACAAATTCCCAATCAGAGGAGAATTTATTATGAGTAAAGGGCTACTCTGGCAAAATAACAAGCAAAAAAGCTGCATCTATAGCTGTGTCTATTCAAAATAAGGCAACAGCATTTCACCATTCTCAGCTAAAAGTTAAGTTGAAGAGCATTCATTTCCAGGGAAATTATAGATTTGAAACCTGCTTTACTGTATGTGAGAAAACAAAATCTATCTCAACAAAATTTAGAAATACTTGGGTTTTGGTAAGTGTCCCATGAAAAAGGGCTAATGTAAACAAAAGTGAAAGAAAAGAATGAATGCTAGGGGCTAAATTCTGCCTGATACAAATCTGAGTTTATTGATATTAAATGAGAGGTCAGTGTAACTGATTCAAATTTGGACTTAGATTTTGAATACAGTGAAAGGAAAATATTCTGCAGTAGACAATATCTTTTTTTTAAGTCTACTATAAAAGAGCTCATAAAATATCCTACGAAAACCATGGTATCTTTTGAGGTGCTTATATAAAGTAGAAAATCTTTTGAAGAATACAATGTTAGAGTGGTACAAATCTTTAGGGACATCCACTACCTTCTTTCTGGAACTGCTCCTACTGTGTTATCTCAGTGCTAAGTTTTGTGACTGATACTTGCTGGAGTGCAAAGTCTACCATGGGGATACCCTTGTCAGAGCAGAGTGATGAAACTAGTGATATTATGAGAATCTATGCCAAGATATGGATGTCCTAAAGCAAGGGATACTTGAACAGGCAGTATAGACAGACAGACTGGCTTGGTTAAACTATACCATCATTCCATTGCTCTCTAGACATTTTCTATATATATATAAATATATATATATATTTTCAATTAGCAATACTTTAAAGCATTATGAAGCCTCTTTTTTTTTTTTTTTTTTTTTTTTTTTTGCAACAGAATGTCACTGTGAACAGGCTAGAGGAAATATCTCTCTCTGTCACATACAGCTAGTGAAACTTTCTGAAATTAAGTTAGCTTTTTCAAGAGCTCTTCACTGAGCACAAATATGAAATGGAGTGATACGTTTTATCTAATTCTTGCTGAAGATAATGCAGGTCTTTTTGTGGGCATTGGCATGCATTATATTTATTTCTTCTCTATGAGTACTCTTAAAAGAGTGTAGCATAACCTTTTTATTAGGGCATAGAGCTAGGATGAAGAGATTCTATTCCCACACTAAACTGCTGTATATTTCTTGGCACATGAAATAGCATACACTTTCCTTGCATTCCCCCAAGCAATAAAGGGAATAATTTTTTAGAGGGAAACCAATTTTTTGTTGTTTAAGTCAAACTCTTTAGATCCTCTGGGCCTTCAAAATCACATTTGATTTCTCACAGCTATATGTTTTCAGAAGGTTTCAGCATATCTGCTTTGAGACATAGCGTGAGGTTCCAGAACATTCTTTGGAGTTGGAAGTCAATACAAAGGGTAGAGAGGGGAGAAATCCATCTTCTGATAATAGGTCAGTTTGATTCCATTAATTTCATCTTAGAAATATTAAATTATATATATTACAAGCTCACATTTACATTTAAATTTAAAATTAAATAGGCTAACATTCATCCAACAAGTATTTCAACAAGTTTGTCCTGCACTCAACCTAAACCTTCAGAAAACTTGTTTCATATTTAATGCTTGCTTAACAGGCTCTTTTATCCAAGGATTTCAAAACACTTTGTTATTACTAAAACACTGTCTCTATGAGATGATGCCAGCCTAATTTTGCGAATAAGGAAAAGGAGGTGAACATAGAGATTAAACACTCACACCAGTCAGAAGCTAGGACTTGGTGGTAGAGCTTGGAATATAGACCAGACCTCTCAACAGCTGACACGTTGCATTTTGTACACCTTTTTAATATTTTGAACACCACGTGTTCACTCTTCATGGTCTCAGTGGCCAAAATACCAGGCAATGTTTCTTGCTACTTAATTAGGCAGTCACAGGGAGGGAGTGAAACAAAACTGTTTAGAGGACAAGATTCTTTATCTGGACTGTTCAAAGCCATTTACTTCTATGAAGTTATTGAATTAAGGTTCCTCCTGATGCAGCTAATAGCAGTATCAGACTCCATTAGGACAAGGATATCTCAAATAATCTTTAAGATTATTAATCATTATTAATTATCTCCTTTATTCAGTGTCCTTAAGAGATAAGCTTAGGTCACCATTTTTGTTTCTTCTTTTGGCAAAATTTCAGATTTTTTGTTTTGCTTTTCCAGCTACACAACTTTAAATCACACCCGGTTTGTTTTTTCAGTTCTCAGCCAATAGTGATATGAAGTTTTCTACACTTTTCCAGTTTCCCTGCTGACTTGTGATATTATTAAAGTAACAAAATAATATCCCATTTCCCTTTTCAATTATTTTTATTTTGCCTACTGCTATGAAAGAACAAAACATGCAAATACAGTCTCAATATAACACATCTACATACTATTTAGGAATATGCACTAAATCAACATGCCAAAATACACATACGGTAGGAGCAGGGAGCAAAGCTGCTCTGAATTGCCAAAATACACATATTAGCATGCAGTTCGTAAGTCACCCATCATTACCAATATGCATATACAAGCATGCAGGAAACTAGACCTACTCGCTAGCGGTGATGCTTTGCTGCTAGCTTCTTGCACAGGTCTGTAGTGAAAATGTGCACATGAACTGGCATGTTTCTGCAATAAGAAGCCTATGTACGCATTTTGCTAATGAGGCAACCTCTACAAATATGCAGTTTGAGATGTCTTAATAGTGTTGCAAACACTGATTCAATGGTCAGTAACAGAAAGTACAAGTTGAAGATGGGAAATACCTATGAAATTCTTCATTTTGCAAGTATTCGGAAGGTCAAGAAAAATTAAGATTCACAGACTCTAGAATATAGGATGATGAGGAATTACTATTCAGTTTATGGGGACATTAGAATACTTAGAATCTTCATCACATAGTAAAATCTTGATTTTTATCTCCAATACTTTTTTTTAGTTTGTGAGACGGTGTATTAGCTAGGCTATATTAGCTTAATAAAAATGATACAGTTTTGGGGAATGAATAAGGCCTAAGGACCCTTGATGCACTTCTGACAAACTGGAAAATTTTAAAAATGAATATGAAGCTATGTGTGAAAGTTCACACTGCAAACTGCTCTACCATTTGTAAGCATCTTCACCTTGTCTGCGTGTAAAGGATGTGAGAGCACTCCAGCAGATAGCCCATCTGAAGGCCTCCGTAAGGGAAGGATCTCGCAGACGCCCAGCGCAAAGGAGGACTCTCCAGTCCCTGGCAGAGCTCTGTCTTCATCTGTATGCAATGTTTTTTGTGGCTGCTCTGCACAGAGCCAAGTGCTTGTGCTTTCACAGTCATCATACCAGAGGTTGAAGGAAAATCACAGGTACCTCCAGATCAATTAATCTGTAGGCTGAGAACTGGTATTTAACATCAAGGCCTTACCAGTGGTTGTCTCCCGAAAAAGAAAATCAAAACAGGAAGTGAGTGTATGAACTAAAACAGGAGAGTGCAGGTTCAACAGTCTCTCTACACAGGAAGCATAAACATAGGTGGGATAAATCGCAGCTTCAAAAAAATCTGAAAATCCTCCTGGAGTTATATCCATTATGTGTCTACAAATTATGCACCGAAAGACATCTCCACACACCCCTCAACAGTAGTAGGCAGTAAGCAGCAAATCGGGCATAGGTATGTGCAACTTTCATAACTCTTATTTGCCTGACTCTTGTTGAAATTAATAGGATAAAGTATCTAAGTGCTTTTGCAAATCCCTTAGCATATACTTTTCTTATTTGGCTGTTAAATACCTGTTAAAATGTGGCTTAAAGCACCTGAATGAGAGCAGGTCTACCTGTCAGAGAAATAACAGTGTTCTACATATTACAGGACACTGTTCTTTTATCCTGTAACAAATGTATATGGATCAGAGAAACGGTGGCATTTCTTGTGTGTATTCATCCACATGTTCTATTAATGTAAAGTATGCTGAAATTGTGCAGCAAGAATGTGGTATTAAGGAATAATAAATTCAGCTGGACTTCAAAAAAAAAAAAAAAAAAATCCCAATCCCTAAATCCTAAAATCCTAACAATCCTAACAGCATAGAAACAAAATGAAAAACTGAAAGTATTGACAAAAACTAGACATTTTCTAAGGGCTTGCTTCTATTACATACCCTCAAAGCCATAATTCCACAAACACAAATAACAAAAACAAATGAAGAGTTGTGCTAATGAAATTCCTGACACAGAAATAGTAAAATGACTACAACCAGTTCTGAGATTCAGTCTTCAAACAGGATACAGAAATACAAGAAAGAGTTCAAAGACAGGAACAAAGAATGTGCTGTATGAGACAAACTTCAAGGATGTCATTCTGTGCCATGGAAAAGATAAAATGATATGATCAGTGAACAACAATATTTGCACAGGGAAAAGGTATCTGAGGAAAAGGGAAAGAACTTTTACTGCCAAAGGAAAAACTGCAACAAATAGCTGGGTGCTGAATTTAGAGAAACAAGATACATTTTCCTACAAGTTTGGGTATTTAAAGCACTGAAACTCGCTTACACATATGTGCTGCCATTTGGAACCACTAAAATTGGATCACATATTTTTCTAATAGAAAAGGCTTTGAATCCAATAGTGATTTAACAAGGAAAGGCATTCAGGAGGTTGAAGCCTTTCCCAATTAACATCAGGTTCTACAATGTATATCTATGCCATGTAAGGCAGCCACAGGTCTTATTCTAGTTTTATGAGATACCCTGCAACTTGCATACACAGGAACTCAGTCCAGATGATAATGGTGATCTTCTCTGGCCACAGAGGGTAGGGGTCGACAAAGCCAGCTTAGGTCACTATCTTTCTTCATTAGCTACTACATATTCAGTGGGATATAACCTTGTCGTTGACTCTCTGTGGGTGAATCCTTTAGGTTTAATCAGCAGGTGCCTATGCTTTCCAATACCATGCACAACCTCTATAGACAACCCAAGCAGAAGATTTTTTTTTTTCAGAAATTTGCTTAATTTTAGGCCAGTCTCCTGAGTTTCTACCTCAGTAGGTGGAAATATCTGTAAGATAATTCTCTGTCCCTAGAGGTGAATAAAGAAGAATGAGGGCTAGAAATAGCAGGGAGGAAAAAGTACAAGCACTGAATAATGCAATGTTATGCAAGAAACTAATCTAATGTACTGGAAGCAATTTAGCAGTAACACGAAACCAACATTCATGGGAAATTTTTTGCTACCCAAGGCTTCAGTTAATATACTTTTGGAAGATGTTCCTTTAATAAACTTCAAAACATATGAAAAATGTATGAAATTGACTTAGAGGACTGATTTTATTTCCAAAAGATTCCATTTAAAAAACTTACATATGCTCCATTTTATTGTTTTAACTTGTAAAAAAGGAGGAATTTGAATCTATGGAATTATAATTGTTCTGAAGACAGTCTGTTTGGAGACTATTTCCTCAGTGTATTAAACTTGTTTAGACACTTCAAAGAATTGAAAGTTGTACAAGAACTGCCCAAAGATAAATTAAGATTATTCTTATTTTACTTTATCTCTGGCCAGAACAATCCCCCTCAGATCCACACATCATTTACAGAGATTTCTGGAGCTAGTATCTGTTATGCAGGCAATGTTCGTCTATCTTTGCATTTAACAATTTAAAAATGCAGATTAATCATATTTCAACCACTTTCTTTTCCATTGTTAATTGCTTGTTTCATTCTGTCCTTTTTTGTTGTTGTTTTTTACATTAGTCCTTAAATTTCTGAGATTAAAGAGTAGTAAATAACACTATTCCATAACTCAGGAGAAAATTCTGAATACACAGAATAGGAAGTCAGCCTTCTCAAAATGAGCATGATTCTTCCTTCTTTAACTGTTTTAAGGATTTAAAATAAGGGACAGACTCCATTGCTTTCATCTACCTCTAGATCAACCACAACCATTACTTTCTGTTTTTACTTGTAGATGTGTGCAGTCTTCATTTTTATAGTATTAAAGCTAATATTCTTTTGATTTATTACTACAGTAATGGTATTCACTACATTGAACCACTAGAATTGGGTCCTACCTCAGGAAAATGTGACTATTTCAGAAGGGAATATAACTATATGCTGAACTTTAAGTATATATATAAATCCCACTGAAATCATTAGATATAACCATGTGTTCAGATGCTGGTCTGACTTGGTCCTGGTTAGGGGAAAATTGTCTAGCCTGTCTAGCAGCCTGAGATAGTAATTCTATTGCTTACTGAAACAGATATAAAGAGTTTTTTTCTGGCTGGCTTATGTATTTAGGTTTTCTTCTTTAAGCACAAAAAAGTTTTAGAATGTCGCAAGAGGCCAAATCTTTCTCATTTTGGCCATGATTGAAATTCTACTGGCATTCAAGGGTATAATAACCAAGCATTAACCTAACACAATGCAGAGTTAATACCATTTCAAAAAAGGATTACTCTGAAGAGCTGTAATTTTATTCTTATCACTGCCATTAAAGCAGGCAAACTGGATCTCAATGGGCTCATCAAGGGGCCACTCTAGTTATTAGACCTGTAACCTTTGAGCAGAGAAGTTAACAGAACAGTTTTGATTTGTGAATATCCAGACCACACAATGTCACTTGGCATAGTCATTACTGTGGGCAGACCTGCAGGGCTTAAAATGACTTTTTACTAGACCAATAGTAATGAGAAACTATGATTCAACTAGACTAGAAGTCTTTTTCTTTTATCATCTTTTCTTTCATCATGTCTTCATACTTAAAAAAAATAATAATTTGGGCAGGGAGAGGGTCATTTTTAGCTTCCCAAAGAAAATTGCCATCAAGGAGATGCTGGGCAGAGTAAAATCTCATTTAAAAGTGGTTATTTGGGGATGTTATGTAACTGAAAACAGGAGTAATTGATTACTGAATGAGAATTAGCTACGGAACGGGCCTGAAAGCCAGCAGTATAGAAGAAGAAATAAATATAAAAGGAACAATTGCATAAATAAAAAGTACAAAGCAGAGAGGGCAATAAAAAGGATAGATTAAGAGTGTTCTTGTAATTCATTCCTCTCCAAACTTTTCTGTCTGTATTTTTGTATACATTCCCTGTTTAGGCTTCAATCTCATGGGTAGGTGTGTGAATAAAAGTTGACTCATGATCAGTTCAACAAGAATGCATTTGTGTTTGCACTTCATTACAGCCTCAGGATCTGAAGAAGTAGGAGTGACCTTCTTTTGAATATTTGTAAATTGTTGAGGTTCATGAGTGGTAAGACTCAAAGGGGGAACGGATGTTTACATGGATGGCAAGAATCTACAATCAGAACAGCTAATGCAGCTATTGAAGACAGAGTGACTTACTGCTTTAGAGCTTAGTCTAACTTCTAATATTGATTAGGATAAGACCTTGATGCAGCATATGTCATATTCTGCCACTACTTGAACCAATTGCCTCTCTGAACCAATTGCCTTTGGAGATGGGGTTTTTGGCCAAGTGACTTCATGACATCGTAACAGTTTGGGGGAACTAATCAGCTATGGTACTTTTCCACATTTTCAAAGGTGCTGAGTACCTACAATTGCCACTGAATCCCAAAAAGTCAGCATCTGTAAAGTCATCACCATATCAAACTGGATCAATACTAAGAACTATGGGCAGAACCCAAGAACATACTCTTTGTGCATGCAACAAACGTCACATTCAGTCGAGGAGGACCTTCAATTAATTATCTATATTCTAGTAAAATTTAAACCTTCTGTGTGTATGGGAAGGGAGTTGGTAACATATTGTACCTGGCTAATGTGTTGCTGAACATTGGAAATTAAATGCAGAAGAGTTATGATCTATTCTCAAATCATAATATACCTTGTATCAGCTGATCCGTTTACACTTTTACTGCATCATAAGAGTCCTTCCTTGTAGTCTTTTGCCACCATCTCCAAGATGTTCAACTCAGTAGGCAGGTAGCTTAGAAAAGAGAACGAAGAAAGTGGGAGAACAAGCATATATTAATTCTGTGTATAGTTGTGTATATCAGACACATTCTCTCCCAGAAATCCTTCACTTCCCCACATACTTCCCTAGTCAGTAAAACTCTACACTGCTTTGAGACGGGGACATACAGACAAGAAATAACAAAGATATTCCCAACTTCACTTCATGGTCTCCAGTGACAGTGCAACCTAGCAAAAGGACACTCATGAGGCAAACTGGTTCTTTGGAGTCTTAAATAGATTTACCGGCCCTCAGTCAGGTTCTTATCAGAGTTATCTTTCAAGATTGAACAAAAGCTTTTTTTAGCTTAAAAGCTAAAAACTGCACTTGGAAATAGGTAAACAGAGTCTCCACTTTTGCCATCAAATTTACAATGGAATTCTTCCCCCCCTGAAGTGCCATGCAGCCACTAAGCACTTTGGTGTTTTACAGCTAGGTTTAGCATGGAGAAATCAGCATCTTCCTGACAATTTATACATTACTTCACTCAGTAATAAGTGCTGAGTTTTCTCGTTAGTGAATCCTAAGAAGATCCTTCTGTTTATGCTCCAAAATAATCAAATATACAAAGGTGTTATCGCATTTTCTTGCAAGGCAATATTTTATCTTTGAAGTTAAAAAATCTTTCCTACATGAGATGTTAAGTTTTGACATCCTCTTACAAAAGTCACATCCCTCCCATGTCCTTCCACACATGGTCTTCTTCACACCCACACAGGTATGTGACATGTACCCATACTCATACAGCTTAGCAGTGGCACCACCCACCTTATTACCTCTTTCAATTTCTACATTTTGAACATCTTTTTTGCTTTCCCAGTAGGACTCAAATTTACAAAATGCAGAAAGAATTTTGTTGTGGGGATTTAGTGGGCATTTTTGTCAGGATTTGACTACAACACATGGTATGTAACTCATTTCCCCCAGACCCTGACACAAAAGAAACATAATCAAAACCAATAAAATGGTAGAAATCTTATTTGTGAAAGAGATAAAGAAAATCTTTATCTAAAGAAAATCTTTTTAACTTCATATTTGTCCTCATATTATCTCTTCTAGCTTTATTATTCGCATCTCTTCACTGGACAGACTTAAGCTGGTCCTTTAGTTTTTTCTAAAGTTTTAAAGGCTGTTCCAAAGATCAGAGTGGCCTGTTACAGTAGTCCTTGGGAGTTCTGCCATTATCCTGCTCTGGAGCGGAGCTCTTACTTATAAGCCCTCATTCCTGCCCTGCTTCTTGGCCTGTGAGTACTTGTCTCCTGGCATCCTAATTCACAATTGTCTGTCCTATCATTTATATTTTGTGCCTATAGTGAGAGAGGTGCAGACTCTCAAAGGTACGTGAGGTCTTATATCTTACTGAGGTTAATGAAGCTAACAGTTCCTACATATGTTCCATCATCTTAGTTGAAATGACCAAGTGATGTTACATCATTGGGCCTGAGGATGAGGAAGTTACCTCATTTGAATGTATGTCAGTTGTGCGTCTTGGTCTCAAGTGAAATACTGAAGAAAATATAAATATGCCCATTGTGTCTGATGTCAGCCATAATCAGTTCTCCCTGTTTTAGATTTCTGTATTTCATTTGAATTCTCACTGCATTAGCTATATGTGAGGAGAGCATTATACAGATTTAGGCGTTGCTTGTCCTTATTTTTTAGCACTATAGTAATCCAATAATTTGGCAGAAAGAGGCATGAAAGAAAAACAGAGACCCTTGTGATAAGAATTTTATAGCACCAAAGTTTCTCTAGCTTCTGCATCCTTCACTTGGAGCAAACTCACACAGATGTGGAGAGCTGAATCAGTCAGTGCCTGTATTGACTTTTGTGTCTTCGGAAATACACTTGACATTTTGTTCACCTACAGTACACTACACTTAATTCCTTCCTTCTGCCCAAATAAACAGCTTTGCAGAGGCTGTTTATGAAAGAAAAGTCCATTCCAGACTGGCAGAATACCATACATCCAAATTTCACCTGTGTGTCTTGATGTCAGACTTTGTTCAAAACAATACAATTTCTCATACATGAGTGCTGCTCCATTCCCCAGACTTCAGTAGCCAGCTTACCAACACATACAGATGAGCCAGGATACAGAGCTGGGGAGACAACCAGTTTCCAGACTAAAAGCTGTTTTCTTTTTCTGTCAGTGTGACTTTTAATTCCAGTATGTTCCTACCATAAGTCCAAAAGGATTTCTACTCCTGGCATGATACTCTGAACTCTAATGGACAGCAGAGGACTTGCATCAAAGAAAAAGAATCGTATCATAGGACTCAAGTCAGCAGTCTCTTATGCAGACTGGATGGGGCAAGTGTTGAAACGAAAATGGGCACTGTGTTACCTGTATCACTGCCATGCTGCTCTCTGACCCTCCTGCCCCACAATCTGACCTAAGCGCATGCAGTGCATCAGCTCTGTGTTGCCTCTGCTCCCAGATGGTCTTCTTCAGATGGTCTTCTTGAGGTTGCACCAGAGACACAGATGAGCACCAGCACAATGAATCAGTTACCTGCTCCCCTCAAATCTTCCAGCATTTGTGCTTCTGCTGCTCAATCCCCACCCTCAGGGCAAGAAGAGGGGAGTGGTGGCTCTCCGGGCCACAGCTCCTTCGATGGAGCAACTGAGCAGTGCAGACAGGACTTCATTTACACAGAAGGAATGATTGTCTCTCCCAAGGAGCCACAGTTAGGCAGAGGTGAAATCATTTTCTGGATTGCAATTAGCTCTTTATTTCATTTCTACAGAAAAGTGTTTCTCAAGTATGACACTGTGATAAAATGTCAGTGTTGTCCTGAGATATTTTCTTAAGAAAATCGGGACAAAGAAAGGAAACATAACAGTGTCAGAGAGAAAAAATATAGAGGAATTAGGGAGCTATACAATTATGCAAGCGTCATGAAATCAATTAAAGATTCTTTTATCAAGTACATCTTTTCCCTCTTTTACATCCCCAAATAATTGTTTAATATTAGCTACTTTCATTGTATTTTGTGCCAAAGTCAGAGCACTTATGCAACGTATTTCTGGTAAAGCAACAGTGGAGAATTAATCTCTGGAGTAGAGCTGGCTTTAATATTATTAAGAGAATATACTCTGTGTTCATGTGGGTCTACCAAAGTACTTCTTAAAATCAGATCAAACTCACCAATATTTCATTTTCATTAGAAAACAAGTAGGTGGAGGACACATTTGACTGTTTAAACTGCCACATTTCAGTGTATATGAATCAAGGATGATGGTTTCTTATCTTGAAATAATTGTTTATTTCAAATATTTATCCGTATGTTGCCTACTATAAAACAAAAAAGCTAAAATTAAAAAAAAAGTTAATGTTAAAACAGAAGACTGAGAGAACTAAAACAGCTTGTACTTCTTTCTTTCAGAAAGAAACCTGAAATTGTCAGGTTTTGTGCTGATTCTAAACTAAGCCAAGTTTTGAAGTCATTAAATACAGTACTCCTACCCTTGGCACTGGCCTAGTAGTGGATTTCTGCTTGATTCTGCTTTTGTTGCTGCTTACCACAGAGGGCTATGCTGACCTGCACCTAATCCCCTCTAGCAAATTATTCCACTGCAGTGTTTTTCTGTTTAGTTTGGTAAATTCAAGTTCCTGCTCATTACTGTTCAGTCATACTTTTGGATGAGCATTAGATAGAAATTTAAAGAATAAGGACCTTTTAATTCTGTTTTTCCCCTTTCCAGTCAGATGGCTGCCTTAAAGCAATGTGTTTTGATGAAAAACAGGGTTGCTTTTAAGATATGAGTTTCTCTTTTTTTTCTTCCCGTAATTTTTCATGGCACCTGAGGTAGGGAGGCCTGTTGCCTGCAAGAAGGAATGTTATATATGTGGTGCTTGTGAGAGAGGCAGCATCATAGGAATGGAATGTGGAAGATTGTCTTGTCTTGCTTTTCCTTTTCCCATTTACTTTTGCCTGTTTGTGTCTCAGTTTTCTTTTTTTTTTTAATTTCATTCTTTTTCTATTTTTTTTGAGGAACTTTTAGGAAAATCAGCTGAGTTTGCACTAGCAATTATTCCAGAGGGGCAGGAACTAATTACTCTAATCATTACTTGAGGGTCATATAGGGAGATTTAGAGCCTGAGGCCAGCTATAAAGGAGGAGGTGAAAAATTAATTTTCTTGGGTGTGAGAGGCAGTTGGTAACTGCTGGTGTTACAATATTCTTAACTACTAGGGGAAGAGGAGGTGAAGTAAATGGAACAGAATTATGTTTATCCTCCAGTTTACTTGTTTTTTTTTTTTTTTTTTTTTTTTTTAATTGGCTGGATTAATAAGACTTGTTTGCAATGGGATTCTTCCTTATTTAGAGAAAGAAGTTCTAAGAGGGAGGAAGACTACTCCATGACAGCATTGCTGTATCAAAGATACAAAAGAACTAGCTCCTACTATTCCTGTAGCGGGGTTATCAGGCTCACTTAAGCAGAACCAACTGTAAATTCAGGATCAATCCCAGAAAAGGTAATAAAGAAATCTGAATGTCCAAAATAGGAATTAGTAATTACTGACTGTGACTATTCAGTCATTCGCATAAGACATATGCCAGAGGCAGAAGGCAGAGTTCAGCAGCCGTGTCCAGCACTGACGTTTTGTTTTGATAAAGTTCTAATGCCTTGAGGTTATTAAAACTTTCTAAAGTTTGTAGAAGAAACAATGCCTTTCTAGATGTTAGAATAACATCCAGAAAAAATGAAGGCCTGCTTGTAGACTCTTGTGGCCATTTTAATAATGAAACAAATATTCATAATGATTACAGAGCAAAAATATGTCATTTGAGGGGCCCTGTTCACCTTTCAGCAGTAAAATCTCAACCACATCTCAAACATTAAAAAAAAGAAAAAATAAAGAAAAAGAAATAAAGCAGGTAAGAACTTGTTTTACTTATTCGTGTTTGAACATGATTATTCATTCTTGTCTGGACAAGGTCTAAAGATAGGTTTACACCAATCTTGATTAATAGATTGAAATACATCCCGGTTTTCATGCCAGAATCTTCTCTTGTGTTAAGTGACAGAATGCATCCTGACCTTGCAATAGGTTGTGTAAGTGTAATGGGAAGAAAAATTTATCTTCCAGATTCTAATCCCTACTGTAAATCTTGTAAGCACATGTACTCACCAGGGCTTTTTTATATTAAGAGATAAAGAAGATTTAGCTGGTACTAGCAGGTACCAGAAAATGTAACTTAGTTTTACAGTCACCTCATTCATTAAGAGCTGACTACAATGGTGGGGGACAGGCATGAGATTTTAACGGGGAGGCAGATTGTCTCTCTTGTCAAGGTTTAGTAAATGAGTGAGAACTTAGTCAAAAGAGTAACAGAAAAGCTGCTATATAGGTTATGTATAATCTCCAGGCTCTGTCAGGTGTTGATGGAGGTTGTGCTCATGCTTTTGCCGTGCGTTAAATGGTTCTCACACCTTTAATAAGGAGACTTGATTATAATGCCATAAACACACAACTTTGCAGTAAAATGGCAGTTAAAGCAGCAGGAGGCTTTGGAAGCAGGCACAAAATTGGAGACCATGAGGATGTTTTCTAAAAGTTAGAAGAAATCACTTCTGAGTAATTCCATCTCCTCATGCACATGAGGAAGATATTTCAACATTTGAGTAGAAACAGGCAAAAAGCAAAACAACCAAACCAATCTGTCAGAATGCAAGTGACAATTTCCTGTCATATAAACATGGCACTGGTGCAGTAAGTGTCAGCCCTTAGTGGGGATTTCACTGGGTCTCCCCAAGCTCACAGACACAAGCACATGGCAGTCTGAGCTGGATGTAAGAAGGTGCACACAGAAAGTAATTATCTTTACAAAGTAATAGCTTTTTTTTTTTTTTTTTTTCTGGTTTCCAGCATGTAATAACTAGATATTCTACTTGTTAGTATTATTTTTTTAATGGACGACCTATAATGTTCTTGCTTTATAAGATTTTGTTCTCTTAAAAGCCCATTTCTTTTAAGCCCCCCATGGTGTTATATGTGTGCATGTACACACACATACATTACTACAAAATCGTCTGCTGATATTCCTTTCACTGAAAAGCATTAGAGAGCTTACTGGATGCTTGGGTAAGTTGTTCTTAAAATCTCCAGTTCCCAAGATCCCACAGCTCTCCCAGTCAATTAACACTGCTGACTATCCTTCATATTAAAAAGATCTCTCTGATATCATATTTTTAATAGCATAACAAGTTTTTCACACCATATTCCAACATGCCAAGTACCATTTGTACTAGATCAGTGTGGCTGACCAGTATGTTTCTTTCTATTTTATTTTTACCTATTTTTTTTCCTATGTTCCTTTTCTGGCATCATAGCCATGTGCTTCAGCATTGTTGGCTGCTTGTTAACGATTGGATTATGCCTTTTGGACTTGGCACTACTTTAGTGTGATGCTGGGCCCATCCAGAGGAAATCCCAGCTAAAGCCCAATCCTCACTCCAAATACTACATCATGTGATAAAACTGTGTTAGATGCCCTGTTCTTTTAAATGGAGTGATTTGCTTCTCCCTGTACATATATGGAATGAATGTTCTCCTCCTCATTTCAGAGCTCACTTTGGTTCCTTCTCCATCCCCAGGTCATGCGTAAGGAATGGGCTGCACTGTCTTCCTAAGGGCAGAGATTTCTCTTACAGCAAGACCTACATGGAGAGTGCAGGACCATGCCTCTGCACTGGTGACACGAAACAGGTTCACATGCTCATACCCACTGCAAAGCTGATGATCTGTCAGTGGAATATAGATGAATAGAATATCACAAAGGTGTCTCAGATTTCTGGGATCTAGGACACTGTGTTTGTTTGAAATGGTGAAGGAGCACACAATGGTGAGGAGCACACTCAGCCAGCTCTGCACCACGTGATATTTCTCCAGAAGTACATCTTGTTTGACAGTTGATTTGCTCAAGAGGAATCCCAGCATGCATAAAATAAAATAAAAAGCATAAAATTTTCCTTTAAACATTTTAACAAATCAAGCCCACATGGGCAAACAACCTTTCAAATTAGAAAAGATTCAGATACAGATAGTCTCCTTCTCAGATTTGGATCAGAATTTGTTGTCAATCCAGGTAGTTCAGCCTTGTGGAAGAAGCCCTGTGATTTTACCATTTAAACTCCTGTAAGCCTTGGAAACATAATTTTGCCTGCTTCCCCTGTTTGCCCTGTGTCTGATCCATCTTGTATATACTACAAGCTCTACAGAGCACAAGTTCTCTTACAGTGAGTTTCTATAGTGCTTAGAAAAAAGTAGTCTCTGCTTTCCACACACTTCTCTAGAAGATCCAGGAAATGTGGGAGAAGTACAGCCAAGTCCATGATTTAATGTTGGATGATCTGCGGTTGTGTGATTTCTTCCCACATATCAGCTGAATAACAGAAAGGTGTGTGACCTGCCAAACCTGCTGAAGATCTGCTCTCAGCAACAAAAGGTTTTCTCATGAGTTAGAGAGATACAAACAATAATTTATAAGCACATCACCTATCAGAAAAATAGGTTGTGATCACCAGCCTAGTGTGACCCACCAAATAGAAATTCTTACTTAGAGTGCACAGTAGCCTCAAATTTAGTAAATTTTCAGGGAAAATTAAGTTGTGCAAAGTTTAGATGGATAGTCCATAACACAAAACAATTCTAACACATTCCAGGTGGTCCAAGAATGCAGGCTGAATGCACACAGTAACAGGATAATTTTATTTTGAGCTAGTTCTAGGTTTCACTCCAACCTTCACCACAGATTTATGTGGGCTTGGCATATATGCTCCTAGCAGCACTTTGAACTTCAAAAGGGGGATAATGATCAATTAAAGGATCCCATACTGCTGAGAGAAGATAGGGACAAAGAGTTCAGAGCAAGATACTGAGCAATCTCCCCTTCAGCAGCCAGCGTCAGTGCCAGTCACAAGCACTATTCTGTGCCCCTGAGGACTGAACTTGTTATAGAGAATAGAGTAGAGAAAAAGTCCACAAGCTCATGGATCTTTATTAACATGGAGCTTATGTAAATTGCACATTAAATAGGTTACAATACTTCCACTTGGCAAGAAGAGACCCAACCATCTGGACTGATGTGATTAGCACTGTTCATTCTAATATTCTTTGACTAAAAAGCATATAGTTTGCTGGAAACAGATATATATGAGAAAAAATGGAGGATTTCTTTAAGCTGTATTAATAGTGGAAGTTGTGCTGTGTAATACCAATTCATTTGGGTAATGAGGTGTGCTAATTTTCAGACTCGGTCCAGTTTAGACACACAGCATGCATATGCCCTGTAATAGGAGTGTTTATTAATTATATTTAATTGTCATCGTTTTTCCTAATGATAGTTGTGCTCGCTCCCGTTCATTTTGTTTCTGAAATGGTGATTAGTGAGAACAGGGAATGTGGTTGAATAGGCAGCTGGAAGTAAGGAATCATGGGGTGCTGCAGCATAAAAATCAGCCCTCAGCAAGCCAGCCGTCAACACAGTCATCCGGGCCATCATGCTCCAGTGGCTGAGAAAGCAAAGCTTGCCCAACTCAATTGCTGTTCTCCCATGGCAAGCAAGTTAGTTGCACAGACAAACCAAGTGTTCTTTCATATATGGATGTCTACATCATGAACACAGGCTTAATTAAAGTTTTCCGATTAGCTAATTGCACATTTTTATGGGGTTAACCAGTGGAAACCGCCACACCATTCATAGCAGGGGTGTTAGGGTTTTTAGGCCTTAAAAATGCCACCAGTAGGTGGAGAACAAGTGACATGAATGATGCACATACATGCACACATGTACTCAATCCTGAGACACTGCTGTAACTTGCAGAGTTGCATTTTGTCACTCAAATACCAGTTCCCAAATCTTTTCCAGTTGCAACTTCACTTGTGGCTGCAAGTTGATCTGCTGATTTAACACCAGAAGCAGAATTAGCATCATGAGTCTTCACAGGATTGAAGCCTGTATGTTTGGAAGTGCTATGTTAGAGGGTAATGCACGCCTGCATAAGTCTGAGGTAGATTTATGTCTAGATGTAGCTTAGCTGAAGGTGTACCATGTATGTTAATTCCAAGGTAGTATTTCCAACTTCAAAATGCTGTGAAATTATTGCCAGTCTTTGTATAATATAGTGGTGAGTACAGGGACCTTGACTTCATGTATATGTCAGTGAAGAACTGCCCAGTGTTCTACTTGTCTAATATGGCTTTTGTCTATATATTCCCTTGTATTTTCTTGTACATTGTGATACAGTGAGAAATGCCTCCCAATTTAATGAGGCTTAACAGAGTAGAGGGAGGCTATTATGAAGGCTCTTAGTTGAATCCCTGGTTCTTTTAGTCCTAGACTTCATGAACCGTATGTAAATACATTATTACATGAACAGAAAGATGAACAATTTAACTTTGCACATCCTCCTAGGGGACTAAACTTTCTTGAAATTCAGCTAGTTCGGCAATGCAATTCTGTTAAAATAGAAAAATTATTAGCTATGATTTCAAATACCTGTTCTTACTCACATTGTGAGATGATTTCTTGACCGTGCTTTGAGAATCATCAGTAAAAATTACTTCAAGAAAGGGTAGAGTAACAAACATTTTCCTGAGAGAATACCTGGCATAGCTACATCAACCCTTCTTCATTTCTGAACCCACACAAAGTCCCTCAGTATCATTTCCCGTTCTTTTTTTCTGTAGCATGTTTCTGGGAGATTAGGCTCATTAAAAAGGAGAAGTACTTATGGACTACTTTCATTTTGTGTGAAGTTGAGTATTGTTTCCCCTTCCTCCCTCCCAGGGCAAAAAGCAGCATCCATAACCATTCTGAACAGCATATTTTTATGTTGCAACTCATTCCCCTTTTGCTTTCTGGGCGTCTTTTTGACGGTAAAGAACGCATTGCATCTTATGGTGTTGCAATTTTTCTCTTTACAGGGCCTTGTTCTTCCCAGAAGTCCTGGGGCCTTCATGAAATCTATGTGAATAAACATCTGCAAGCCTTATTTAAAGATTAATTACTAGAACATGACAGATAGGTATGTAATCGCTGGGCAAAAAGACATCTTTTATCACAGTGGTTCCAAAGAGATTTAAATGAGATGTTCACTGATAAGAGAGGGACAGTATCTGCCCACTGTGTGCTCAGCCAGATGTACCAGGCAGGGTAGACAGGCCAAAGGACTGGTTGTGCTAGCACTGCATAATCCTGTCCTCCTCTGTCACTCAACACTTGAACATCTTTTGTGAAGCTTGACTAGCCACATGCATTTTTCCCACTATTCCTCAAACATTTTAAATCAGAAAGTTAGTGGGTTGGGGGCCATGAGGAGTTGGGTTTTGCCAGTTGATATTACTCCCATTTTTGTTCTTGAGTTAGCATCATCCTATTAACTGAAGGCATAATGACTTGCTTCACATTCCAGCTGAGACTTCTTTTCCCTTTGTTACAACCTTTTGCTGGAGTCTGAGACTGCATGCCTTATCATATGCAATTGGGAAGCTGTCACATATATCATCCGACAGAAGTGTGGGCCTCAGGAGAGCCTCAGATACACTGTACACCCATGCTACCAGCAGCCTCCAGCACACTCCTAAAAGAGCAGCTCCACATTTCAGGAAGTAACACATTACAGAATGATTCTCCCATTAAGATTGTGCTTAAAATAGAGGAGCCACAACCTCATGCATCAGCAGAGTTTTCATCAGCTGATTAAGCATGACATATGAAGCAGGCTCCTGACCATTCTGAGAATGAGGGGAAAGGGGAAAAAAAGAGAAAGAAAAGAGAAATGGCCTCTATTTCACCTCTTTATTCAATGGTGCACTTCCCCAAACAAATAAAAAGACACTTTGTAGCTGAACAGGAGGCTATGTGGTTAGCCATGGGCCCTGATGTTCAATCAGGAAGGAACATGGTATTATATGATTTGTCTGTTCATTGCTCCTGGGGTGGGCCGTTGCTCCTAAATGAAGAATAATAGCTGTCAATTAGATTCAGATCACCGAAAGGGCCCTGGCATTCTTAGTCAACCTGTTATTAAACCGTTAACTTTCTGATGTCTACCTTATTACTTTAAACACATACATACCAGACTGACTTTAAATATACACTTTGAAAGCAGTAATAAATCTATCCTAGCACTGGGAACCTCATTGCTAAAAGCAATCAAAAGGTTGGGATGTGTGCATAACCTTTTTTCTTTTCTTTTCTTTTCTCTTTTCTTTTCTTTTCTTTTCTTTTCTTTTCTTTTCTTTTTATTTTGTGGAGAGTTCTGCATGGGTAAATTGCTTTCAGTGACTTTATATCATATACTCTACAAAATGATCCTTTCTTGAAAGTCTCCTGGGCCTGGGTGTGTCTTTCTTAGAAGACAGGAACTTATATCTGAGTAAAAGGAGTTTTTTCTGATTTTTTAAAAAGAGACACCTGAAGGAGTGAAAACAAAGAAGAAAAAAATATTTCAGATATACTCCTTTAAATTTAATTAGCTTTATGGTATAATTTCAGGAATTGGATAGAGGTTGATGCACTTGTGATAGCATATGTAACATACCTTATTACAGAGCTGGCCTTCATTTCTTAGCATGATATAGTCTAACTCTTATTATTTAAGCATTATCAAAAATATTAATTGAGATTTAATTCTTTACTACAAGCTATGCTCCAGTTCAAGTAGGAATTAATTTAAGGAAGCCCTATGTCTAGAGTTATGAAACAATTCATCTTAGATCATCTACGACATTACAACCATTTTTTTCTTTCATTTATAGATACAATAGTTAATCAGAGTTATATGCTAATACAAAGAGAAGTATTAGTCTACCCTATAGCCTTCTCACAGTTGCACCTGAGAATTTGCTAGGTATTTAAAACTAGACATCACAACCTTTGTTATGCCTTCTCCTTCCTTTCTTGCCTGCAGGAGAAATAGTATGGATACATTAAAGGCTGTTTGTTCGTTTCTAATTTAAGTGTTTTTTAAAAAAGCAAAAACCTGATGATACAGAGTGCATACCGAAATTTTGGAGAAAATGACAATGCAAAGAAAAAGAAATGGTGCTCAGATGGAAAATACTTAGCTCCATAGGTTTCCTAATCCCCTGTGGAAATGAATTCCATAGCCTAAATCCAGCTTTGTGAAAGTTTCTGAATTCACAAGCTTGCTCTTAGCCAGGAGCAGCTTCACTGGTGGAACATACCTGTCAAAGACTCTAATAGTCACAGAGAAACATAAATTCTCAGACAGAAAGAACCAAACTCACAGAAAATTTAAACAGCAGCAGACAGAAACTTTGACCTGAACTTTGAAGTCTTAGGGAACTGGCATAGAATGAAGCAGGAAAGCAACATGTTCACACTGGCTCATGATTCCCACTTGGTTATTTTCCAAATCTTGAGGGTTTTGGTCACAGTGTGCTAGCTCAGAGCAGGGATTTGAACATAAATCCCTTACCTCAGGCTTCATTTTCTTTCCCTTCCATTCTTCACTGAAAGAGTTTAAGAGATCCCAGTTTCAATGCAGAGGAGAACGAAAAACTTAGAAATACACCCAAAAAGTTTTACTACTTGAGGGCAACGTTTCTTAAGCAACTCTGCCTTCAATTTTAGGAAAATAGTGGTCTGTAATTGTCTCAATTGTAAATTGTAAATTAGAAGTGTAGTTTCTCTGAGCTTTTCCAGAGTCAAGGACAAAGAGCAGTCACCTGCAGAACAGAGCTCATGCAAGTGCCAACATCCTTCCGCTGCTTACATTGATTGAATACAACAAGAAGTATATCCAATTAAGTTTGTACTTTCATTAAGGGATCCTGCAATCCCCCGCTCAGGACAAATCAGCCCTCATTCTGGTACTTGATTCACTCTAGAGAAACAGTCTTAACCACAGTAGTGGATGGATTGGAAGGTGAGTACCTTGGCTGAGTCAACATAATTTATTTACTCTTTGTCAGTCAAAGTCAAGATCTACTAAAAATACAGTATTTCAGGCAAATACTTTCAGATGTTTTTTAATGTGTGCTGGCTTATTCTGTTTAGTGGAGTTTTCTAAGCTTCCTGTTTTATTTTTAAGCGTAACAAATGAATCTGAAAAGTCAAAATGTACACATCATTGTTGCCAGATCTGCATTTGATAAATGGAAATAGGAATTTTTATTCTGCAAAATTTCTACCCTACTGTCACTGATGACAAAAATTTCTTTATGAATCTTTTTAATGACATGGAAATTGAACAAGTATTAAAATTCAAAATTCAGCATAACAATATTATTTGATTGCAATGTTTCGGGACAATTTATTAAGCTGACTCACACTGTTTCACTTTGGCTTCATTTAAGAATTAATTGTACCTGAAGTAGTTACTGAAGTAGCTGGTATCTTTATGTTCTTTTTTCCTCCATAAATCTCCAGATATTCAGGAATATCTGAAACAAAACTTCTAAAAATGAATTTGGCAGCTCAGGAGAATATAAACAGAAGTAAACCAACCCAGAATTAAATGTTGTAGTTTTAGTTTTGATCATTCTTCTCCCAATGATATGTTTTGTTACATTTTCCTAATAAGAATCCCCAAATTTCTGCGAAGTTAAAATTTCCCCACAAGAACTGCTGTCTGTGCCATATGCAAATCTGAAGCTAGAGAGGCATCCGAGGAGAAAGTGAAATGACAGAGACAGCCTTTTACTAGCTTCTTAGCTGCCTTATGCAAAAAAGAAAGAACTTGAGCAGTTGTTTCTGTGACTCATATCATCCAGAGGTTTTTTTTTCTCTCTTTTTTTTGGGGGGTGGGGGGAATGATAGGAGTTTGGAAGTTTAGCAGTTTTAGGGTTCACTCATCAAAGCCTGTTGTTTGCTGAGGTCTTAACTACTGATGGACGTTTTTACAGTCCAGGAAGGACAGAGGTCAGAGTCACAGTTGGAGGTTTAGCCTGATGACAGTGCTTTTGTGACAGTTTGGAAATGGACGGGACTAGAGAAAAGAGGACATTGTGTCTCTCTGTGTCTATCCTTAACTCAAAAAAAAAAAAAAAAAAAAAAAGAACAAAAGTGTTTTGTAAGGCACTCTTAGACTTAAAATAAGATAATAATTAACTGTCCTGCAAAAAGTGTCTAATCAGGGGCAACCCAGATTCACAGAATCACTTGTGGTACAGAAATTTTCTCCTTGATATAAATTTGCCCTTCTTCATAGCTATAACAGCACAAAGGAAAGCTCACCTTGTTCCATCTTCCTCTACAGAGCCACGTAGCCTAAAGAGGTATTGAAAGACTTGCATAGACTCTCATGTCATTTCCTCTTTTAGCAGGAATAGTCCAATTTCACAAAGTAGTCCTGTAAAAATTAATAGTTCTTAAAATATTTCTACATTATCATACATTATTTCTTAAAATAATGATTTCCCACTCAAATAGAAATAAAACTGCTTTCTCATTGGAGAGAGCCCATCCTCTCCTGCTGGGTCACCAAATTGACTTTTCTTGCCTGATCCCTTGTCTCAGAAAGGCAAGGAATGAAGTATTTCTCACTACCACGTAACAGGACACAGGTGACTCATCATTACTTCTATCAGTCTACATCCACACCATCCTGTAAAAACACACACGTCGACAGCCTCTTCTGAATGGCTTTTCATTAGAAATAAAACAGTCCTTTCCTCTTCTCCACACCCCATATCAGTTGCCAAGGAGTGCAGAGCACACTTGCCATATCTTGGACATCTCCTCATGGGAGATGCGCTTCCCTGCTGCTCCTTGCACCTCAAATATCTCATGCATCACCAGCATGAAGGATGTTTAAGTCCTAGATGTTTAAGGCCCAGAACCTAGGAAATCCATTTTGTTTACTGTTTCGCAGCAGACTTTCTATGTGACATTCGACAGCCAGGGAGCCTTTCTCTGGTTTCCTCTATGTGAAATGGAAATAAATATACCTGCCCCTCTCAGAGGATTTAGAGACTGTGAGGCCTTCAGGTACTCCTGAAGTATCTGAAGGTACTGTGGTAACAGAGGACACACCAACCCCTAATCCAGAGAATTAGTGAGATGGATAGGCCCCAATTATGGCCAGGTTGGCCAGAGAACCTGGCACTCTACCAACACAGTCTGAACAGGGAGAAATAAAGCCAGCTAGTGCATCAGGTTATTCACTGGAAATCAGCAAACAGCTACTTCACATATGCTCATTTCAGGCAAACTTCAGGAGCTCATTTTTGAGGGCAAGTTTTCTGGTCATAAAGCCTTTTACTTGCGTGGTCTTCCTACCAGCAAGCCACAGATATTATATAGAATTAACCCAAAGGAAGTTGTATTCATCCCATCAGAATTCTCTGCTTAACCCATACTCAGTCTCAGGGAGGAAAAGTAATTATTATATTGCTTGCAAGGTACAAAAGCAGAAAAATTTGAATGCAGACAAGAGCATTTGTTATCAGTTAATGACTGTAACTATCTGTTGTTCATCACGCTTCATCTATCAATGTCTATAAGTACCTGAAGGGAGGGTGTCAAGGGGATGGAGGCAAAAACTCTTTTCAGTTGTCCCATGTGACAGGACGAGAGGCAATGGGCAAAAACTGAATCACAAGAAGTTCCTGCTGAACATGAGGGGGAATTTCTTCCCTGTGAGAGTGACAGAGCACTGGCACAGGTTGCCCAGAGAGGTTGTGGAGTCTCCTTCTCTGGAGATCTTCAAAACCCGCCTGGATGCAAACCTGTCTAAAATGCTCTAGGTGACCCTGCTTAAGCAGGGGGGTTGGACTAGATGATCTCCAGAGGTCCCTTCCAACATTACTGATTCTATGATTCTATGACTCTTCCACCTCTCATGGAAGTTTCAGTCATATGATGAGAGTGGAAACAACTCCGGAAACTTCAGCGATCTGTCACATACTGCATGTGTGAACAGTCAAAATGAACGATATTTGAACATTCTATGTTAATTGACACTACAGGCAAAGATTTTAGCCATATTGAATAATTAAAAACAATCAATGTGTTTGCAGGACTGATTGACTAGTGATTCACAAAGCAAAAAAAATCTGTATTCCTTGGATCATTACAGTGACTAGTTCTGTCATATCAAATTGCATTGCTGCAAAAGCAAATTATAAATGAGCACTGATTTCCATCAAACATTTAATGGAAGTTTACAGCATGGTTAGGATACTGACATGTGCTGCTTCAGAAAGAAAGCCTGATGCCTATTTTTTAAATTACAGTTGCAAATCGAGTCTTCCAGCAGGAAGAATTAACGTAGGTATAGAAAGAGCATGCCAAAAGAGCAACGGTTTTCAGTGCAATAGTAGAGACTGGTGTATCTGCATGGCCTGTCTTTAATGTTGGATTTTGTTAACTTATTACAAGTTCAGAGAACATAAATAGCATATTTCATAGAATTAAATGTGAAAATATATAGTTGACTGTACATGATACAGATATTTGGCAGAATATATTCATTATAAAATACAAGGCTGTATATGGCTTCCTTATTCTCGAGTGTTCTGTTTTTCCTCCTTGCTGACCATTTTGACACTTCCCTCAGCTTTCTCCGGATTAAAAATTACATTTAATCTAACTGGCAGTGTTTGATATCATCTGGGTATACTCTCTTTTATGTTTTATTTTCATAGATACATTATTGATTAAATGTTTTCTTGTAAGAAATTAAGTTCCTTTCCCTTCTTCCTTTGCACTGTCATATTCAGCACAATCCATTTCCTAATCACTGTTGTCATTTATCTCTTTGCTTTACATTGTCACCTACTTAACTCCACTAGAGGCATTTCTAACATCTCTGTCTAATAATCTCCACTAACAATGCAGAACACTATTACCATAATAAGCATTTCCCATCTGCACAAATGAGACTCCTTCTCATCAGTCTGAAAACTAACTACTGTACATAAAAATAGCCAGGAATCATTAGAATTAAAAAGAGAACACATTCCCTTGCAAACTGGCTTCTTCCTTCTCTCCTCCTGGTGGTGACAACTTTGTCCATTACATTTAGCCTGTAATAGCAGAGTATGCAAGGCCAGGACACAGTCCTGAGCACTGTGCCACAGTCACTCCTGTTATTTAATGCTAGTATGAATCCTGTACAATTTTGAGCTGTAAAAAAATAGCCAACAATGTCCATACTCAAGTTAGGAGGATGGCACAAACCACAGGTTCACCTCAGTATGCAATGTAAAGACCCACACAGTTTTATGGGTGAAGACAAATTGGCTATATGGACCCTCACCAAGGCATGCTACTTGCTGTCAAGACCAGAGAGTAGAGCATTTCCCATTTTATTTCAGAGCAGAAATGCAACTTCTGAGTATGACCCAAAGCCTGCTGAGCTGAAGGGAGCCCTGCCAGTGAATATCACTTAGACTTTGGACCTAGCCTCTCTTCTGCATCGCAACATATAAAGATGAGCTAGGTGCATGAGCTCAAGCATAGTTTTGTACTTATCATCATTAGATGCTTTACCATCAAAAACAGTGTCTTGTGTGCTCACCACATTATTTAACAAGGAGGACACCTATATTTATGTCCACTGACCTAAACCAATTCTTTCCTCACAGCATCAGACTCAGGCGGCAGATATTAGCCATCATCAGTCCCATCTTGTCCTGGACCTGTAATTTGACAAACTACTCGATCTGTATAGGTATTACTCCAGTCACTATTGCTATGGATCTCCTCATTCCCAGTGTTCTGGGAGGGCCACAAGGAGTTGAATTGTTCAGGGAGATGCCCAGCAAACACAAAATACAATTGAAGAAACCTACCCTCTTGGCCTATATACCTATAGGCCAACCTACAGTTGCAATAGTATCTCACAGAAATCAAGGAAGAGTTCTGGAATATGAGCAATTAAAAACACACACTGGCTCATATTAATGCAAATTAAGTCATTATGTCTGCCCAAAACAAGTGCTTGTGTAATACAGCCTCCATTTTTGTGAAAGCAAGAAGGCTCCTCCCACTCCCAAATACTCTGCTCAGGCTAAGCATAAAGACAGTTTTCTAGCCTTACCCAATAACCAAGGAAAATTTCAAAATGTGTCATTAGATTCTGTCAAACCACAGCTTTATGCTTTCCTTCATGCAAGGAAACTGGCAACTGTTTTCTGAATTACATGTCTACCACACTTGGAGTTTCAAAGTATTCTGAGTCCTAGACTTGCTCTTAGGCTGAGGCTGAGGGCATTACAGAGGAACTGTGATTGTGGCCTGAAGATTGCCTGAACAGAGGCCATTGGGAAGGGGCAGAAGTGAATCTTCAGCTTCACTGACTCTTTTGTACATCTACTTCCTGGTTCTGGTTCCTACAAAACCTTCACTGGTTGGAGGCCAGTGAGTTTTGTGGAATTCTTCAGTGGCCACAGGCAAGTTCAGTTTGAAGAGCTTTAGAAGATCTTTACTTTGCCATTTTGAAGTGATTCTGGTGGAGTAGGCTTTATTTTCTATCACATGGATACATCAAAGCTGGAAACCTCAGGGAAAAAAAATATATTAGAAAGAACCAAAAAACTCATAGACTTTGTCTATGCAGGTAGACTGAGACTAGAGACTTGTTTTTTCCATTCTTTGGCAACAGCCAGGCACTGTTGAGGAAACAGTAATATATGCAAGGGTCTACTGGCAGTCAGGAAGATGCCACCCTGTGATGGGGGCAAAGAGACTTTAGCTGTAGGGATATCATGCCTCTTGTCCAAATGGCCAAAGAAGCGGCCTTGGCCTAGGTTATTTACTAAAATTGATGTAGCCAAAGGCCTGCAGATCCTTTACCTCATCTATATCCATGTCTGTGACCTGCTCCTGATGTCTCAAGGTGCAGGTAATAGGCACATGCTTAGCTCTGCCTTGCTCTGCTCTCCCCTCTGGACGTGATGTCATTCAGCTCAGGAGACACAGTAATTCATCTCATCATGAGACGTGTCACTACATAATGTTTGCAGATTATTAAGGCACTAGAAAACATGACTGTTGCTAAACTAGAGGTTTCTGTCATATACCACATATTTTCAGACTGAAAGAATAAATTATGACCAGAGACTCTTCAAGCAGTAGATGGAAAACACGAGGATTTAAATCAGGAACTGGACAATGTTAAGCAGCTTTCATCTGCTTTAATTAGAGATAGTGTTTTTCTTAATCATAAAATTGAATTTATGGAAATCAATTTAAAAGTGTAAAAATTTTATTACTTAGAGTAAAAATACTTTATACATATATATTTGTAGATATATACACAGCATTTCCAGACTGTCAGAACTAAAAGAAAATTTCTTCCTGACTCTGTTCTGACTGACATCTCAGGTCAGAAATACTTAATCTTTCTCTTCCCCCTCAAAAAAATCTTGTAAATTAACAAGGATTACTATCAAAAACTACCAATTTCTAGCTCTGCTGTCAGTCATATTTACACATAAATACAAAAAATTTTCCATATCCACTTAACCACAATATTTGATGAAAAAATATTTTTTCCTTAAAAAATAAAATACTTATTTTTATTTTTAGCAAATATTATTGAAATTGCACTGAAAAATCCATGTCCTTATCAGTTCAGTTATATTTTAGTCTATTTGTCTTCTATACTAAGGCCAGTGGGAGTATTTGCTATAATAAAATAAAGACATATTTTATATGTCTCTGTGTATATGCACATTTGCACTGAATTCAAACAATTATTTTCTTTTTTGATAGTTTTTCTTTTCATGTGCTGAGTCATTTGAGGCTGGGTCAAAGCCCTGCTTGATATAATAACACATACTAGTCTGCTAACTGACCACAAGAGAAAAGATTGCTTGAGTAAATAAGACCAACAGGATATTTTCAAATACTTTAAAGCATCAGTAAAAATCGCTCAATATGATTTTTCCTCTGTGTCAATCTGATACAGCCATATGATGAAATTAGGAAGATACCGTAAGACTTGCTAGTATAATTCTAAAGATGATATTGTTATATAGATACTGATGACAATTTTTTTCCCTGCTTTTTTCCCCTTTAGTTCATATACGGCCTAATGTTAACAGCACTTAATGCTATTAATGTAACATCAATTTTACTAAGGTAGAATTTTCAGCATTGTATCTTACATATATATATATATCATTTCAAGTAATCTATTACCATATTATATGCTATAGATTTAACTTTTCGTAGGATTGTTTGTTGAAAAATCATTAACCCCAGGATTTTGAATAGCAAGATATACACAAGAAATAGATGTCTAAGGACTTCTAAAAAAGATCTATCAACTAAAGTGAGTGATGTGACAAATTCTTGAGATAAATGCAGGATTTAACATGTTGAATGGTGCTTTCTATTTCAGCATTATCTTTTCTATAATTTGCTTGTTTACATATCAGGGATTTTTTTAAGTTACATGTGCCTGAAAAGGGAGAATATTTTTCTGGTGTTTGCACAGTAAACCTCCACCCCCTCATTTACAATCATTGAGATGGAATGTGGAGATACTGACTTCAGTGATGTTTGGATCAGGCCCTCAGACTGTAATTGGATACACTGAGATCTGTGCTAAAAAAGTTCCTTAAGGCAAATGATGCACTTCAGAGGACATGACCTAAATACTGCTTATGGGGCTTTTAAGAAAGCAGAAGTTTGGATAAGAGAGCTTCTAAAACACTTGCCTTTCTTCTTCCTGAACAATGTGAACATTTAATTTTTCCTACACATCTCCTACTCTTCTACTGCCTGTCAGATAAAAAAAGGCTCACAGATGGTTTTGTGGGGGTGATAAAAGACCCTCTTTTAACCTCTACCCCACCCCCCCAAATAACTTCATATCCACTGTGAATTTATCAGAAGCATTATGCGAGTTTCAAAACTTTTGCCAAGTCTACATTTTCTGTTTCACCAAAAATCTAATTTCAGATTTCATTCTTTTAATTAACAGATCACAGATACTACTTTAATTAATTACACTCTACCAAATTAAATCAGCTAGATGTGGGTGCTTGCGTTTCTGTTGAGCTCAGTTGGAACGAAACTATCAGCAAAAATGTTCACTGACAGAGAGGACCTGTCCACTCTTATGACATATATGATCATTCTTTAGAGAATTACATTGGCTTTAGCTGACCAAATACTTTTTAGGCTCACACAAGGGTGAGGAAATTTCCCTTGTGAATTCTGCAGCTTAGTGCCTAATCCAGCCCTACTGAACTCAACAATTTTTGGTACTAATTCCAGCCAATGAATAATCAAGCCCCCCACAACACTATTTCCTGTCTAATGTGTGCATATTGTCTATCAAGTAAATAGAACAGATGTCAAGTTCAAAACACTGAAAAAGCTCCCCCCCAAAACAGCAGTGCAGTATTACAATGTCACACTCCATAAGGTGCGGAGAGATGCATAAGACACAGAGCTCATCTTTTCTTCAGGATGTTTATCTGTACCTTTTTCTCATATTGCCCCAAAGCCAGGTCAATATGTTTAACCTAGTATGTCAGAAGTGTCGTTTTCATGAAAGGACATGTGATCTTCTTCTTGTTCTGTGTAATTTTTCTTATTTTTGACTATGTCTTACAGAAAGGCTCAAAAATCAAAAACAAAGGGAATCCCAAACTAAGCAAGGATGTCAGCTATTGAAATAGTTCTTGGCCCACAGCAAATCAATAGAACAGCATGGGGGTGTGTGAGTTTAAAAGGAAGTTCTGCACTTGCAGACAAGACCAGAACCACAGAATAAGAGCAATTTAGGTTGGAAGTGACCACCTGAGCTCATCTAATCCAACCTACTGCTCACAGCAGGGCCAGCTAGACCAGACTGACCAGGGCCTTGTCCAGTCCAGTTCTGAATTTCCAAAGAAGAAGAATCAGCAACCTCTCTGCAACCTGTTGCAGTGTTTGACAGTCCTCATGATGATTTTCTTTGTCCTAATATCAAAGTGGAATTTCCCTTGCTGCCTCATGTGTCCATTGTGTTTGTCCTAACAGTACGTTTCTGAGAGGAATCTGGCTTCCCTATACCCTGATCTACGTCATTGTAGTCAGCAGTAAGATCTCCCCCACAGCCGTCCCTTGCTGAGGCTGAACAAACTGAGATCTCGTGGTCTCTCTGTTGCTCCGGCCCCTCTGTCCATCCTGATGGCTCTGTGCTGGACTTGCTCCAGTGTGTCCAGGTGTTTGTCACTCTGAGGAGCCTGAAGCAGAGCAGAGTACTCCAGATATGGTCTCACAGATGTTGAATAGAGAGCAATAATCACTTCTTTTGACTTGCTGGCTACTGTCTTGCTAATACAGACCAGTTTGCTCTTGGCCTGTTTCACCACAATGGCACACTGCTCATTCATGTTCAAATAGTTGCCAACCAGAGCTTACAGGCTCCAGAAATTTGTGTTGCTTTACTGCATTTCTTTCTGCTCAGCTATCCTGAAAAATAACTGTGATGATAACAATCCTAAAATCTAGTAGGAACTACATATTCCCACTGTGTTTCTGTAGTAGGACTGCCTAATGGGACTTAGTTTTATAAGGTACAGAGCATCTTTTGCACCTAATGAAACTAAAGAGGTAGGTCTGCTTGAAACTATGCAGCTTTACATGGAAAGTGAGCTTTCTAGGACCATATGGCTCTTCACTGAACAAAAGTGCAAGGATCTAGGACACTGGTGATGTCCTTGGTTTTTTTTTCAAGTAGCCCATCATAGTCTTTTGTGTCATTTGTTTTTTGTTTTTTTTTCCTAAAGTTTCTAAGTCTGTTACCAGTTCTGTGGCACGCTATGCATTGCAGTGTGCCAAACAGACATTTAGGAACTCATTTGGACTATGCATCTACTGACTGCACTTATGGCAACTGGACCGGATGACCCAGATGGTCTCCTGCAGGTCTCAGTTTCTAGTTGAATCCGTAAATATTAACTGCAAAAGCAAGCCACTACTTGGATCAATGACAGCTTGTTTTTCATAGTCTTCAACAGCATATTTTTGCATGTGAAATTACCTGCTTATGACAGCATAGGCATGTTTTGCATGCATATTTTATGTCAGTTGCCTTTGAAAGATAGTCTTTGGATAACCTATACAGCCCTCCAGGAAATTCATATAAATGACTTCTGTTCTAAGGGTAAATATATGCAAATGAAACAAAGAGGTCCCACCCCTCCTACAAAATTTTAGCTGCACACATGTCAATCCAAAAGATGCATTTTGTGCATCTGCTTATTAGAGGGACCACATAAAAAAGGAAAGGCATGATACACACCTCCTGCCAACCTGTTCTCTATGTAGACTTGTAAGAGGTAGGACAGAAAAAAATGTCCAATCCTTCACTAGCCAGAAAGAGTGTAATGGATTAGGTTATCTTTGTGAGGTGTGTGTCTGTCTACAGCTCCATTATCCACTATAAAATATGTAGACTGCTAAGGGATTGAGAAACAGAATGAAAGAGAAAATGAAGGAAAAAGAAATTAAGGAAAAGAAATGTAGTGCAGGAAATTAAGAAAAGAAATTACGAGGAAGTTATAGCATTTACCAAGACACATACCCTGGGCAGCTTTAACCCAGGCCCCTGTCTCAACATGACTTTGCAAGTGCTGCTGACAGTTCTGCTTTACCTTGTAGATAGTAAATGGGAATGGCTGGAAAGCGATGGTAAAGGCCGTCACTGAGTAGCAACAGAAAAACAATAAGAGAAAATAAAGGGTTTCTTACATCCCTCGGCTCCACACTGAAATCCTTCAGAGTTTTTGAATTTTGTATAAAATGTTATATCAGCGTTTCCAGGAGCTCTGTCAGAATCTACCTTTCCAGTGAATAAGGGAAAGCATCACTAGGGATCACCACAAAGACTACTGCAGTGCAGACATACACTGTATGATAAGAGAAAGAGGTGATGATTCTTGACCAATACATAAAAAGGTGGCTTTGGCTCCTTCATGCCCAATTCCATGACTAACAAGTCAAAAAGGCTTCTCACTCTTCAGTTCTGCACCTGCATAATAACAACACCTCACAGAAAGTCATACAGAAAAATTTTTGATTCAAAGAAAGTTCTCTTACACTTTTATTACAGGGGGAAAGCAAGGCAGGGTAGAAATATGTTGCTGACTCCCATGAAAAGTTGAAAGAACAGGAAAACATTTTTTAGATGAAAGATGAAAACTGCAGATAACTTTTCTCTCCACCTTTCTCCCACCACACCAAACATAACATTCGTACAGTTAGCAGCTTAATGATAACAGGCAAGCCCTGCCTTTGCCTTGTCAAAGGAGTGGATTCACCGAGAGAAAGATAGTTTTCAGCTCCACAGCTCCCTCTCAGCTCCACATCCTCAGTTACCTCCTTAGTCTGCCCTTCCATTTGATGCTTCTGTCTCAGTAGAAGAGAAGAGGAAGGAAAAACAAAGCACAAGAGTAAGACTCAAATGCCTCGGTATCCTGGCAAGTTTCAGCCACAGGTAAGTGCTTTCTACAGACAAATGAAGGAGACACAGGAGCAGGAAAAAGGAAGACTGTCTTCACAGAGGTTACCACCTGCATATGCACAAGCAGACTACTTTTGTGAGCAGTTACACTGACTCCTGTGAGATAGCTCAGTTACCTGAGGATGTTAACTACAAAAAAAGTGATTGTCTATGTAGAGATTGCTAGTGTAAGCAGGGAATTGCTGAAGCAGAAGTTTGGAGGGGTAGTTCAAAATAAAAATTACAGATGGTCAGTAGAGAAATTGTTTCTTTTGATGTTAGTTCTGCTCTAAATCTTTGTATTAATGTGTAGAAATTCCCCGATTACACTAACTGTGCATTTCAATATTATGATGCTGGAGTTATTTTCTCAAGAGAGTAGCTGACTGTACTGTAAAGGAATCACAACCCTGGCAAATACCTGTTAATACAAAGCATAGACTAGAAAGAATGAAAAAGGAACAACAAAGAACTTGGGAGATGAAGAGTACAAAATTTGTTCAAAACTTGTATCTCCTCTGCTTCTTCTGCCAAGATTAAATTGTAAGGAGATGAATGTCTTACATTCATCAACAATGGACTGGCTTTAAACCTTTTTGCCTGCAAAAATCACAAAAGCAGCTGTGGGCAAGGTTTCCAGGTGCCTCCTACCCTGTTTGCATGGTGTAGGATCCACTGTTCTTATGTTGTACAATTTGTCTGTGCTCCAGAAGCTGGCCATGCCTCCTTCAAAGCCAAATCCAACACCCAGCAAAGTCGATGAAAAAATCTCTTTAGATAGTTATGCTAACAGCAGTAAGGGTGGACAGAGGACAGAGAGTGTGGTTCCCATCATTCCATAGCACATCTGTAGCAATGCTTTATAAAACTCAGCATGCTTTGCTATCTATATAGTTCCAGGTACTAAGTGCAGTTACATTTCTACAATTCAATTAAGTACACTCATCATCTCATGTGAGCTCTGACCAAGCGGCAAGTGTTCAGATACTTCACAAATGTTCATGCTATACCCCCTCAGGAAGAATGGAATCAAACTTTAGCTCATATTCCACATTGAAAATATTTCATATAACACATGATTGTACTCTGCAGCACTGCTTTATTACTGCACTGTCACATGGAGTTCTTGTTAATCTCTCCACTTTTGTACCTCTTAAAAAACTTTGCCTAAATATCAGGCAAGCTTGCAAAAGTGTTTTTTTAAAGGATTTATCCGTGTAACTGTTCTATACACAGGTCTCAAGAATGAATTTAAACTTAGCTCTCCACAGACACTATGCCCCAGGTGGGTGCAAAATCAGGCCTTTCTCATAACTACATTTATTTAAATCTAGTTAGTACATTTTCAGCATGAGGCTTTTTTGCTAAACACAGAATTTTTTTCATCTAACAGCTTCTTTCAATGCAGTTTTAACCTCAATTGAACATGCAAGCACCACAAAGCAACAGCAAAATTGTGCACTGGTACTATAATTCTGAAGATTTATAAGGAAACCCCTTAGGGGCAAGGGTGAACTGTATAGTTTTGGAAAGTGTTGCTTAATGGAAAGGAAAGAAACAGAATCAAGCCCTACATTTCTGCAACAATTTTGCAAACTATATGATGTCCAGAAAAAAATATAGCTTTCTCTCCTTGTTATGACAGCTTGGATTACTCTTTTGAGTCCATAATGATAAATGTTTCTAAAATTAACAGAAGCCTTTGAAAAAAGCTATCTAGATTTTCATAAAAACAACAGGAAAAAAAAAAAAAGAATGTAAAAGGATTTTATTCAGTCCATCTTCCTTTCAAATGGATTTTTTGTAGATCCATTTTTCTAAGAATAGAAGTATCACTATACTTTTCAGAAATCTTTTGTTTCTGACAGAGAGTCACAGTATCTTTTATTAATACATCTTAAAGTATCACTTGTAATTTGGAGCACCTAGCATTTAGTTTGTAACACGATAACATCTTCTGAAGAAGTTTTATAATGTGAATTGTCCACTTCTGGGCTTCCCAGTACGAGAGGTACATGTATACACTCTAGCAAGTCCAGCAAAGGACCATGAAGACGATGAAGGGACTGGAGCATCTGTCATGTGAGGAAAGGCTGAGAGAACTAGGACTGTTCAGTCTGGAGAAAACTCAGGGGAATCTTATCCATATGTATAAATACCTGATGGGAGGGTGTGAAGAAGACAGTACCAGACTCTTTTCGGTTGTTGGAGATATTCAAAAATTAACGGGACTTGAGCAATCTGCAACCTTCCTTTGAGCAGAGGAGTTAGACTAGACGATCTCTGCAGGTCCCTTCAAATCACAGTGAGCTTGTGATTCTCTGAAAATTTGGAGTCCATAAATGCAATGACCAAAGAGATTTGAGTTGCATGAGCTCTTTATATCAGTAAGGCTCACCAGAGAAGGGGATCATGATTCATTATTAATAGGATTAAACAAACCCTCCATTTATGTACAAATGTTGTATGTTTGGGAAATATAAACTTTTCTATAGAAAATGTACATGTACACAAATAAATGGAATATAGATATCCAACTTCTCTTTTTCAAACATAGTCAAATAAAATTAGGAAACATTTACTGAAGCTAAAATACATCAACTTCTTAAGGAAATTCCAGATGTCACTGAATGTTTTTACACTAATAAAAGGATAAACTATAAATAAATATTAAAATCCACATCAGAGAAGAGGTCACATCTAACTCCCAAACCAAGCATAGACAAAATAGTTCCATAAGCAGCAGACTAAGGAAATCTAATTTCTAATGTTCCTTTTTCCTATAGATTACGTCCTTCTTGTAATAGGCAAATGTATTAGCTCTTCTTTCTTTATCATCTCCTTTATCAGACTATTTATATGAAGCTCGTAAGAACATAATGTCCTTGAAACTTCTACTTTTCCTTCAGATTTCATTAACATTGAATGATAGGTTCATATATTATTGTATAACACATCATCAAACAAAAAACATACTACTAACACAGAGTAATGAAGCAAAGCTGCACTAATTGCCATCTCTTTAAATCTAGACTCCAGAGCAATGGTTTATCTAAAACTTTCCCTGAAGGTACTACAGAACTGAAGAAAACACTCTTACTAATTCAAACTGACACTACAAAGCTAGTCTTCTCTATAATCTGTTACAGCAACGATGTTAGCCGAATAACTCTAAACATAGTTTAGCTGCAAGAATAGCTGTTTTTCGCAGTACTACTGCTAACTTAGGGAAATCCATCACATTGATTTGGCATGCTAATAAAGCACTTGGGCAATGCTGCAATAGATATAATCCTTGTTCAGGGCTAAGGCTTACACAGAATGTCTGAAGGTGGATCTCTTCCTCGTGGTTTTTAAAAAGTAGCAAAAATATCTGTGGCAATGTCTAAAATGCATTCCTCTTCTGCTCAGTCAGAATACAAATGAGCTGTCCTACAAGAGAACTAGATGTGCATGTTTATCCAGACTTGTGCCTGTATAAGGTATGAGATGAAAGATATCTTATGTATTTTAAAGATTGCACACTACAGAACTTCCAACTTATGTTGTTAGTAGCTCTTATACTGGGATTATCTCCTCCCTGCCAGTCTCTGGCAGTTTGTTATGAATTTTTGTATTTATATATATTTTAAGGGTTGCGAAGTCATGCAAGAGGTGCACATTTGATGAATGTGTGGATCTATATAAAAAGGAGTGGAAAAATCCCAGTTTACTGATGAAGTGAAAAGATTAAAAAAATGGGACAGAGGAAACTACACTTTTACTTCTGTGTTCTCTACTTTTGCCATTTTTATTCATTCCTATTTTGTTTTCCAGACCCGGCTCATGAGTTGCCAGAAAGAAAGCATATCATTAGTTTGTGTGCATATAGAGACTTGGAGAAGATGAAGATTTAGACTCCAGAAAGAAAAATAATAGGCAATTATTTGGAAAGGACTATTGCATGATCATAAAGATACAAGTCTAAAATATATAACCAGCTTGTAAAAAATAGACTGTGTATTTAATTAAAGAGCATTATTATGACTTAAATGTCATACCAAATTTGTGTATGTTACTTCATTATTTTGCTTATACTGTGCTGAGTATCTGTTATGCATCTGAAACTTGGTATTATATACCAGACAACAATCAATCATGTGCCATTACTCATAAAGAATTTAAAAACAATAGTTATTTAGTGAAAGAAAAGCAGAATTTTTTCCTTTAATTTTCTATGTCTTTTTATGATTTTAATGTCTTCTTTAAAACCAGCCTTAATTAAAAAAAAAAAAAAAAAAAAAACCTAAGCGTGAAAAAAAGAGACACAAAGTAGCCTAAGATTTCTCTTCGTTTATGTGTGGTTGAGGAAACTTGTAAGTAATGTAAGGCTCAGTTTTTGTTTTATAGTGATGGGATTTGCAAGTTGCAAGTCTGTTTAATGGGGAAAGTTAAAAGCACCCCTGTATGGATTTAAATGGCATTCTCATCTGTTTTACAGAAATACACCTTTCTTACTACTGTGATTTTGATCACCTGCTGTTCTCCAATTAAACTATAAACAAGTAAAAGGAACCCAATATATTTGCATGTGAAATGCAGAATGAAGCAGAGTAACAAGCAGAGCTTCTTTTTCTCTTTTTTCTTTTTTTCCCCCCCTTTTTTTTTAAAGAAAAGATCAGTTTGGGAAGAACTACGTGTGTCTGTAGTATATAGCAGCTATTCCTTTATTCTTCTAGACTGAGAAAACAAAGTGTTAGCGGCTGCATTTTCTTATTGAATCCTAGGATCATTTGGCATGGGACTCTCAGCAATAGGATGAGGAGAACATTGGGTAAATTTAATATAAATGGCTTACAGAACTGTTGGTGGAAAGGACTAGGCTAGTAGTTAGAATATATGGGTTATGTTCTTGGCTTTGTTTGCTTTTTTACTTACTGTAAAACTGAAATATGGCATTTCATGTCTGTGTATCTCACTTTGTATATCTGTTAACTAAGGATTCCCTCTATTTTGCATTGTATTTTGGTCTAAAAGTGCAGGAAGTTCTTTATGTTGTTGCTGAGTTCTTTCAATGGTTAATAGAAGCGTTGTATTATTGTTATGCATGTGCCTTGTTTTACAAGCATAATATTTAACATCCGCAAAACTCAGAAAGCTAGGAAGAAGTGTGTGGAAATACTATTCCCACTTTGACGGAATAGGAAGCTAAGCTCCAGGGAAGTGAGGTGATTCCTAGTAGTCACCTCATAAGGTAGCTGAACAGTCACAAATGGCAGCTGGTTCCCCTGACATCCAATAAAATACCCAAATCCATTAGGTCTTATCTGTGTCAGGTGACACAGCTCCAACACAAATTAAAGCACAGAAGAGAGGGTCAGTCACGTTGTAGTGCTGTTTTCTTTTATTCTCTGGGCTTCCAATGCTGTCATTCACAGAGAAACACTTTGAAAAGTCAGGATGTCTGAACATTAAAGACACACAAGAAAGAAGCTTTATACTTAAGGTTTCCGAAAAGCTGCAAGATAGAAAGAAATATTGCTATTAAGTGTGTGTGTGTTGGGGCTGGGGGGGGCTTAATACCTGTGCTGGCTGAATGTTATGCTTCCCATGCAGAAATGCAAAAATGAATTTTTCAATATCACCCTTGTTTATCAGATGCAATCATTAGTTTCATTTGTATTTTAAACCATTAGCTCCTGAGTTTTGAGTGCAAATTGTTTGTGGTTGATATAATACATAACTTTGCTACATTTTCCCATGAGCTCGTGAGATTTTATTATAACCCTAAACTTACCTCTCCAAAGGTTAGAAAGGCAGGTAAAAATGTATGGTCTTTTCAAGCATCCTTTGAATAATTCAGCATATTAAATCACTGCTTTTTCAGGTTCAAGACATTTCTTTTGCCAGCTGGTATGAAAATTCAGTGCTAGATTCAGAATGTAATAACAGTTAAAGCAGTAGTGTTGTACCGATTTCTTGAAATGAGGATAAATCTGGAGAATTCTAGCATCAACAAGTGATCCAGCAATGACCACTGACGTCTCAGGAGCAGAGTGAATGAAAAAAATCCCACCATGGATCACTGTTTCTGCTTATTTCCATAAATGACAGTGCAAAGGATGTAGGGTGTTTTTTTAGCTTATTAAAACTTATATAGACACTGAATGGCAGAAGAGGGGGCTGAGACCCTTTTTCCCCACTGAGTCACACAACATGACAGCCCCTGGTTCATGTGGTGAGAGCTAGCGCTCAACAAGTGGCTTGAAATAGGTAGCCTGAATCTGAAGTGGTAGCTCACAACCCAAAGACAGTGTCCTTGTGCAGTAACAAGAACAGAATCAGCATTAAATTTGGGGAATAGGGTGACAAAGGCTGATAGAGATCTAATCTCACAGCACCTTTACCCCTACTGCCTTCCTTCTGGAGATCTCTGCCTGCTAATATATGGGAGCTGGGAGCGTAGATTTGCTTGGGATTTTTACAAGCTATCCTAATGAACAAACAAGAAGACCATGTAATTCCTGACAGAATTACAGCATCACACTGCTTGAACAGTCAAAAACCACACAAAAAAATGTATCTATTTATCTAACCTAGTGACTTAAATTGTCATCCGTTGAGGTCAAGGAGGATTTACCATTAATTTCAAAAGAAGAGTTTAGTTAAGTATGAGAGCTATTGGTGAAGTGTTACTGTGTTTCTGATCACTGAAACAACATTTTGCCTGGAAATAAATTTCAGTTAGATCCAGTTAGAAATTCTCCATCAGATTATTGCACATCTACAAATTACAGATTTGTCATAAATCAGACACTTCAAAAAAACATGCCAGTTCTGAAAAATATCATTCTGAAGGTATATTTTACATTTAACAGGACAATTCCATTTTTGCTTCAAAATTACTTTTAAAGGGGAATTGATCAACTACAAAGTGGCATATTAAGCATTTCATTCCCAGACAAATTTCAAAGATTGTCTTGTTTTCATTCTTTTTATGAAGAGAAAGAACGTTACAGATCCAGAGAATACTGTATGAAAAAATATATATATTTTCATTCAGCCACTCATTCAATTAATTTCAGTTGCTCTCACTGAAAGCAGACAGATTAAGATAGTGTAATAATTATCTTCAGAACAATGACAAACAATAGTAGTCTCACAGATAATTCCATATAGCAAGTCCCCCAGGGCTCAGGACTGGGTCCCATCCTGTTCAACTTCTTCATCAATGACCTGGATGAAAGGACAGAGTGCCTCCTCAGCAAGTTTGTGGATGATACCAAGCTGGGAGGAGTGGCTGACACACCTGAGGGCTGTGCTGCCATTCAGAGAGACCTGGACAGGCTGGAGAGCTGGGCGGAGAGGAACCTCCTGAGGTTCAACAAGGGTAACTGCAGAGTCCTGCACCCAGGGAAAAATAACCCTGTGCAGCAGGACAAGCTGGGGGCTGACCTTCTGGAGAGCAGCTCTGCAGAGAAAGACCTGAGAGTGCTGGTGGACAACAAATTGACCATGAGCCAGCAATGTGCCCTTGTGGCCAAGAAGGCCAATGGTCTCCTGGGGTGCATTGGGAAGAGTGTTGCCAGCAGGTCAAGGGAGGTGATCCTGCGCCTCTCCTCAGCCCTGGGGAGGCCTCATCTCGAGTCCTGTGTCCAGTTCTGGGCTCCCCACTACAACAGAGACATGGAGCTCCTGGAGAGAGTCCAGCGCAGGGCTACGAAGATGATCAGAGGACTGGAGCACCCGCCCTATGAGGAACGGCTGTGAGAGCTGGGCCTCTTCAGCCTGGGGAAGAGAAGACTGAGGGGGGATCTTATCAATGTGCACAAGTACCTGAAGGGAGGGTGTCAAGGGGATGAGGGCAAACTCTTCTCAGTTGTCCCGTGTGACAGGACAAGAGGCAATGGGCAGAAATTGAAGCACAGGAAGATCCGCCTGAACGTGAGGGGGAATTTCTTCCCTGTGAGAGTGACGGAGCACTGGCACAGGTTGCCCACAGAGGTTGTGGAGTCTCCTTCTCTGGAGATCTTCAAGGCCTGCCTGGATGCAACCCTGTCTAATGTGCTCTAGGTGACCCTACCTGAGCAGGGAGGTTGGACGAGATGATCTCCAGAGGTCCCTTCCAACCTTACTGATTCTATGATTCTAATACACAAGAAAACCTTATTTCAGCCAGTTCAAATCATACCATCTTGTACTTGTGCTGATATAGTACCTATGTTGGATTCTCTCTTGGGTCTTATTTACTAGCACCATAATATTGTTGGATTCCCAGATCAGCCAGGATAGTGACATTTTATGGTTAAAAACAGTTTAAACTGCATACCAGAGATGAAAAACTGACACCCACCATAAATATATTGCAAACCATCCCAGTCTGAAGCGGCAATTTTGGTTTTTGTTCTGTTGAAAAAACCCACAGTGTTTACAGTGTTTAACTGAGAACTAGATCTATTTTACTCAGATTAATTTAATTGTATTTCAAGATCCTAAACCTAGTTAATTTAAATATTTTTTCCAGTTATTATTGTGTTTAGAACCATTAGACATTTCTCAGTCACTTAATAGGATCTTATTTTATACAAGCATAAGACAAAATAGTTTTAGCTTGTTATGTTTTCAGGCCAAGAGGTGCTTCTTCTTTTTGAAGGTCAAAATTGATTGACTGAGTAAAATAGTTATGCATTTCTTTAAGAAATAGAAAAACATAGGTCATAGACTGTATCTGTGGGAAAACATGCAGATACTATTACTGTTGCTACTCCATAAATATATGCCATAAATAGATCAGAGAATAAATATATGTTTTGTTATTGAGTAAATCTCTCAAAAAATATATTAGCAGATAAGTTAACAATTCCACTCTTAAAAGGACTTCATCAGGCAAGTCATTCCATACAAATTCTATGGAGTTTTTTTTGGAAGTGTAAGTCAAAGTAACCTGAATTATGTGTATGGGTTTCATCTTTAGAGGAGGACAATATAGTGTTGCCTGGCTCTATGGAAAAATCTGGTAACTCAGCTATATAGCTAAGGAGCAGAGCTTTCCAGGTGCAACCAAGAACCTCCTACGTGAGTGAGTATACCACATACAGACCACTCTCTTGCCATTGCAGACTCTGCCTACTACAGTTCTCATCCCACAGTCTGTCTTAGAATAAGGGGACATTTTTTTTCTTTGCATTCCCATCCGTCTTAATGCGACTGACTTGGTGTCTTACTTCCAGCCTACAGACCATTTATGATGTCTCTTGTTGAACCTTCTCTTCCTTGCTCTTCAGTGCCAGCCATGCAGTGTTTCGATCACCCTCAGCCTGAACTGAAAATACAGCTCCAAACTCTTAATTCACCATGTTCTTGCTAACTTTAAATAAACTTTCCCTGTTAGAGAAACATTTTTATTTTTCAATAACGCTGAGAGGTTACATTTTTAATTATAGAACTGCTTGACTGCTATGTATTTAAGGCTTCCTTAAAAATAAATAGATAGAGATAGATAATTAACATAATGGCTTGTCTGTTAAAGCAATTCTTTGACTGGCAGAGTTTTCAGGAAGTGTATCCATAGCTGTCCACATTAAGCAACATCAAATAACACCTGTTTTCTCTTTACTCGCATTCTATTTAGCAACGCATTCCATTTCCCGTAACCCACCTTTGTCCCCACACACAACCACTACGCATGCTAAATGCTTTTACTAATACAAGTAAACTATGTCCTGCCTGACACCTGTGCACTGCCAGGACATAAACTATTTTTAATGCACTTGGCCTTTAAAAGATTAAGCAAAAAAAAAAAAAAAAAAAAAAAGTTGATTTTTATTCTGTTTTTCCAGGTATCCTCTTGACTTAAAATTACATTTTTTTTGCTGGAAATTTGAAGAAAGAAAAATGTTATTTGTTCATTTCAATTCACATTTTTTTCTAGATGTAACACTATTATTGAATACTTGTTGCACATAAATGCACTGTAAAAAATAATGTCAAACACCACTGAAAATATGCTAATATAAAAAGATAAGAATGGCCATTTCAAATCAGACTGCACATCCATCTAGCACAATATTCTGTCACCATCAGCAGCTAACAGTGCTTGAGAAAGAATTAGAGAGGCTGATGTTTTCCCAGAATACCTTTCCACCTCCCAGTGATAAGTCATTCAAAGACTTTTTAAGTAGGAGTTGACATTTTTGTGTTTTAACTGCTCTATGGGTCTTTCTCCCATCAATTTCTCTAACTGCTTTTTGAATGCAGGCGCTTCATATTCACTTCCACATATTAGCTGTTTCAAAGGTTTTTCAAACTGATAGAATTAACGTGACTTCTGCACTCCTGCTTTTAACAGCTCCAGGAATGACTCAGGTTTCAAATTTTACCAATATACATATTGACACTAGACAACTCACCTAAACTTAGTTCTCTGGCCTGGATCATGTGATTAGCTCCTGCTTCTGCACTCTTCAGAGCTCCTTCTCTACACCATTGCCTCAGGCTCACCACTACCACAGCCAGTCTTCTCAAATGGATGTCTATAGCATACAGCACAGCACCAGTACACAGCCAATAATTCCTTCCATCATGCCATCAAGCTCTGTTCTGGAGGCCTTAGATGTTTTGTCCCTTCTCTCCTTCCAAACTTTCGCAGGAATCTGAATCTCTTCTGAAAGGAAGGAGGAAGGGGATAACTTTCAGCTTACATTTCTTCATAGCCAGGTTATGCACTCTTGTTCTTAGGCTAACATTAGCCCTTGCACATATTTCTAGACAATCACAATAATAAACAGATGTTAGAGTCCTATACTCTCTGACCAGGTTCTTTTAGATACTCCACACATAGAGTGTAATGTTTGATATTAAATTTATTTATTTGAAGATATTTTCCATTTCACAGAATTTTGAATTAGCAGAATGATGCAGCAATATACTGAAATCAGAATACAAGTGTAGTAGAATATAGCAATTGTAATATACAGCTGAGTCACACAACAAATGCAATTCTCATTACTCATTACTATAATATGCTCACCATCATGATGCTGGGTGTCTTCAGTCAGCAGGAAGAAATACATAGGTTGAAACCATCACAAGGCCATTTTTTGTCTTCAAAATTCTTTTGTTAGTTGTTCAGTTTTCAGTTTTATACTCTATGTTGGGCTGAGCTACATATACACTCCCCCATGCTGGTCTGGCTAACTCAGGGAGGTATTCAACACTCCTGATTAACTCAGGAAAAAAACAGTTGCACAATCATTTGAAGCACTCAGCTGTGATATAGTCAGTTGAACCACTCGACTGGTTGTTGTCATAGAATCATCATAGAATCAGTAAGGTTGGAAGGGACCTCTGGAGATCATCTAGTCCAACCTCCCTGCTCAGCAGGGTCACCTAGAGCATGTTAGACAGGGTTACATCCAGGCAGGCCTTGAAGATCTCCAGAGAAGGAGACTCCACAACCTCTGTGGGCAACCTGTGCCAGTGCTCCGTCACTCTCACAGGGAAGAAATTCCCCGTCATGTTCAGGCGGAACTTCCTGTGCTTCAATTTCTGCCCATTGCCTTTTGGAAATCTTGGAGATCTTATCATCTAAAACAAAGGCCACCCTCCCATCCTCTTTATGGAGATAAATTCAGCTTTCTCTGAAAGTTGGTCAGTCTCTCTGTGGTCAGTCACTCCCTATATCCTTTCCTGAGTTTCATCGCATTGTCCTTGCCCATCTCCTCTGTGTTCTTCCATTGCAGGGGTTTATTGGTCAGTCACAACAGCTCCCCCAAAACAGCAGTCAAGCCCCCCACAAAAACTTTTTCACATCTACTCCTCTGCCTTGTTGTAACATCATGCTAAATCAATTCTGCGTGCAATAGCCTGAATGGGATTTCAGTCATGGTTTTTCACCACCACAGCACATACAGCTGTTGCTTGTGCTACTGGACAGAGTACAGAAGTAAGAAATCAAGGCAACAAAAACAATATTCACGTATACAGGCATTTTTCTAGATACTCTAAAGACTGCATCCTTACAGATATATAAATGAGTTCAGTGCTTATAAGTGACAGACCAGAAAAATTAATTACAGGTCATATATGCAATTTTTCTAAAGGCAGCCATGATTACAGCTTGCTTTTGTCAAAAAAAAAATTGTTTTCCTCTGAGCATCACAAATGAAGAAGTTTGCTGGATTTTCATGATGCTCTTTTTCCTGAAGCCCTAAACATTCAAAGCCTGAAATATTTTGACAGAAGAAGAAAGGTCTCAAATCAGTTTTGAAACCTGTAAAATGTTTGCATGCTTTATCTCCCAGAATAAGATTTATTTGTATTCATACTTTCATACATCCAGACTTTTCTCTTTTTTTTTTTTTTCTTTTTTTTGTGACTTACTGCTTATTGTTATTGCTGGGACACAGTGTTGTCAAGCTTTTCAGGAAATTATGGAACTGAAGAGCTCTCACAGGCAGCCACTTGCACCTATTCAGGAAGGAAAAAAGGCAGAAAAAAAAAGTGGGATGTACAAAATGCATGAGAAAGACAGTAGAGAAAACCTTCTCCATTTCTTATAAAAAATAGATATTGAATATTTTGAAAGCACCCGATAATTTTACACCACTGGCCCGCTGCATAATGGCCTCAACAGTGCTGTTGGCTGTTATGGTAGCATAATACAGTACTTTTAAGGAAGATAATGGACACACTATAATTACCAACACAATTACAATCACAGCAAGGCCAGTGTTCTCTCTCTCCTTTAACAAACAGCTCCTCAGTCTCCTTTCAAACAGTACAACTTTTTAGTGTGGGCTTCTAGACATGAAGGGCCACACATAAAGGATTTATCAGGAAACTTGCCAAAGTATTGAAATTGCCTCACAGGTGAATGCCTCCAGTAAGATCTGAGCTGCAATGTCTTTAAAAGAACTCAATCAGTTGTTTTAATGACATTATGTTTCAGATTTTAAGTGCAGACACTTAAGGAAAAGAATTCCCCAATTCAGGTCTGTGTAATAGCTCTTTATGTACGAATGACTGACACCTGTTAACTTAATTAGGTAATTAGTTTACTCTGAATTATTAAGGGAAAGATCTGAAATGATAAAAGCTGTAACAGAGCTAGAGGGTTTTATTACTTTTTCTCCTTCTTTTTTGGTTTAGCTGAGAAGATAAAGAGGAAATGCACAGGAACATATGGTTCTAACCTTCCTGAAGATAGGCCTATAGGGGATTTTTCCAGGTTTGTGAAGTCAGCTCCAGAGTGATGTTATCCATTTTTAAACATTTTCTTTCTCTGTTTAGCATTTTGCATTTTCACAGACTTCTTATTCTCTCTGCTTCTGATAAGAAGCAGTATTTATTTTTTGAAATATTTTAAGAGAGATCTGCTCTACCGGTAATTTCAACTTGGCCAAAACTGGGACAATAACACCACTCTCATAAAGACAAGGCTTATTCTTATGAGATCTCCTTGCTGATTTTCATCATGAAGAGTTACTGAAAAAACTTTTTTTGTATTGTCTGAACTAAATCTCTTGAGAGTCACACTCTAGGAGAGGCCTTTCACTTTTAACAAGCTCTGACTGATGTGTATAGGGAAGGCATTCTCTGTGCAGCAAGGGCAGCTTTCAATACAATAGGTTTTGAGAATTAGCAACTTTGCAAGGCTTTTTGTGCTTGGCATAATGGTTATACTGATGAATGACATAATGTGATATACAGACAAAGTATTGCTAATCAGCATCATCCTAATGGTCTCTTTTCAGTACCTAAGGGAGGTGATTTTGAAAAGAAACCTATTTCAACATGAAGAGAAAAACAATAGGGCTGGAGAGTTGTGGGGTAGTGATATATTACTATACTGTAGCTTCTGCTTCTAGGTATAGCCATCAGAGCTTGAACGAGAGAAGTTTCTTTTCCTCAGGTAAGCATTTTCAAAGCTTAGTGTAGATGGAAGGCAAGAAGACCCTGCTAGGTGGTCTTAGGAGCATGATTGTACTAAACAGAACAGCAACAGTTAGATTAATTGCTCTGTTGAAGCTCATCAATCTTACATCTAAGAGGAAGCTCATTAGTCTTCAAATATATGCTGTAGGGGATACCTCAGTATCACCCCGGAGAACTAAGAACACAAACCACACAATTCCTTATTAAAGATAACCAGCAGTATCTTGGTGTAGATCAGAGAACATTAATGTTTTTTTCAGTTATGTTTATTAGTACACTTACACTGTAAATAGCAAAAACTTCAGATAACACTTCTGAGGACTTCATACCTGTTCCTGTTGGACCCCTTGAGAAAAACAAACAGAGATGAAAGTACCCATGCAGTTGGAGGATGTGCTATCCTACTAGCAGCAGCAAAGACACAAGCATCATAGGGTGCTTCTCTACATCAGCAGGTTCAAGCTAGCTCACTGGTGGTCAGCTGATTTGACAAGAGCCAGTTCTGATCTGTAAAGAACTGTAAATTGTAGATTGTAAATCCTACTATAGTCTTATGCCCAGGTAGGGAGTATTATATAACAGACAGATTATATTAGTTTAGAGACTCACTATGCTTACAACTCATAGGCAAAGCTAAGAGCATGGGTAAAATTAGCTTTGTCTGTTTGTGTCGGTCAATGTAAACACATGAACCTCTGTGCTATACTCTTCTTTTGCTGACTTTTTGTTGCACCTTTAGCTGATTTGCTCAGTGCCATTATTTCTCAAACTGTAGAAAAGGAAATAATAGTATTTTTCCATCTTACAGATATGCTGAAACCTTCACTAGTGCTAGTCACATATGTGGGAAAAATGAAAAGTTATGTTCTTTAATCTCGGAAAAGAAGCAGTGCTGAAATTGCTCCATATCAGCTTTTGCACAAAATTGAAATGATCATGGGGAAAAAAAAAAAAAAAAAGAGCTTCTACTAAAGCTACTGAGGAAGTGAAGGTACAGACAATACCAGCTTTTCGGAAGATAGGAAGGAAGATTTGGGATATTGCTAGCCATGGGAGTTTTCTGAGGATCATGCAGTAGGTAGATAAATTTTGTTCCTGAGAACCACCTCACTCCTTCTACTTTCTTAAGTAATTCACTGTTCTAATTAGAATCAACCGCAGAGCACTGATAACAAAGGGAAGACTTTATGGTATATGACAGTTACTTAACTTGTTTTGGAGTCAGACAGGCAATATTATGTCTCTGGCTTCAGGTGACTGAAAAAACAAAACCATCATAGGGACAGCTGTGTAAAGAAAGAGCCTGCATGGCAAGGGCTGCATTACTGTTGTAATAGACACAGGCGACACCAAGATTATCAATGTCTTAAAAATTCACTATCAGTTATATGCACATCCCTCTAATTTGCACTTTAGAGACTTAATGAGGACAAAAGAAGCTGTGAGCAAGACTGACAATGTAAAGTGCTATTTGTTTGTATGGTAAGTCTGAAGAAGAAAGACAACCTCTTCTGCTTATACTCAAAATAGTAATGACCATCTACTTAGCCTCTTAAATAGTGCCTGACAAATGAACAGTTGTGAGTGAGTTGCCTGTTGGAATCGATAAAGAATAATATACAGATGGAGCTTTATTTGCACAATGTGCAGTTCCATGTGCACATGTGGAACCTCCATCCATATGGATACAGACAGCTTTAGGTGCAGCATTTTCCTCCTGCACAGACTGCAGAGATTCAGGGTCTGGTAGCCTAGAATCACAGGAAGACTGAAGCCCTCACAACTCTTGTGCTCTTAGAGGCAGAGCTGATGCTGAAGTCTTAGGTGTCACAAGAGAATATGGCTCACCTGCCATGTTTTTACAACAGAGCCAGACTCTTACTGTTTAAATAAGGCTCAGGGAGTAACAAGTCAAGGAGCAGATGCAGTGTTAAAGCCTGGTGTGCCAACCAGGGTGCAAACTGTTTTCATTTATGACATCTACATAATGCATCCAGACACAGAAATGACAGAAGGACAATAGGAACTGGACATAACACCTATAAGCTTGCACACAAGAGGCAGAACAAGCATTATGTTGGCTATAGAATTTATCACAAGGGAGCTTCCATTAGCTACTAGATTGGCTTCAAGATCAGATTGCATTGTCAGTGTTCGGTATTGCAGTGACAGTGGGTGAACAGTCTGAAACCTGTTTTGAGAGCAAAAGATGATGTGAAAAAGACTCACCACGTAGAATGTGATGGTTTTTCATTCAGCAAGTATGAAGATGGTGTCAGTATTTTGCACCACCATGTTTCATAGCGAGAATATGAAAGCATGACTCACAGTTTTCAAGAGATAAATGTTCATCAACCATAGCTGATTGCAGCATATGAGTTAGCAATGAGACATTGTCTTGCTTGCTCACACTGCATAAGGTCTCCCATAGCTCCACTGAAATGAATAGAAGCACTTGGAGAGTGAGCTATCACCCGCAAATGGGTGAGCAGATCAGAATGTAACTTTTAATAATCTAAAAACATAGATTTTTGTGCTTTCTAGCCAATCAGCACGTCTGCAGTTTTTACATTGCTTTCCTGCCCTATAGGTTGTCAGTGAAAACTTTCCCTAGTCTTCCATTCTTTTTTGTTCCCTTGTATTTAGCAGATATTTCTATAACTGCAGCTGTGAAACCAGTTCACCAGAACTGGGTATGGAATAATGAAAAGCTTCACAGCCCTGGGATCTTTGTCATCAACAGTGCATTGGTGAAAGCTTTACTCTTTTTTGCACTTTTCATGGACAGAAAGACTTTTAATCTCAGAAGCACTCTGAAGAGGAAGATTTATCCAGAGAAAGAATGTGGCAGAAAGTTATTCTGAACCACTCAGCAAGTGATTCATCACTTGAGACTATTTCTCTCACACTTGTCTAGAATTCACTGTGGACTTCCAAGAGAACTTTTCAGTAGAAACTTTCTGCCACTATTGAGTGGAACCTATCATTTCATTAATGAACATACAGATTTTAGAGATTTTCTTTTTGTATTAAAAGAAAATCTCCAAGTATTAATTTCTTTCTCTTTAAAATTCACTTTAGGACGTTAAGGGATAGATCTGAAAAGCAGCTCAGAAGAACTGGTCAGACCCAGAGTTGCAGGGAATCTCTGCTTGCATTCAGACACCAGAACACTTGGTAGCATTTTCAGAAAGATTCTGATACACTGGACTCAATTCTTCTGAAAATTTGGAACGAAAACAAGTGATATTCAGCCCTGAGAAGCAAGATCTGCTCCTACTTTCCTTGGCACTCATATGGAAAAAGAATTTGGTCTATATATAGCACTGTTAATGACATTTAACAGTGCATGGCTATAGAGCAAAACTAATTGAACTATTAATGAGATCAGTCCTAGTTCACCTTCCTTGCCTTACTCCTATCTTGAGAACATAGATCTATAAAGCCTGTAGAAAGTCAACATAAGAAAACACGTTCGTCTATCCATTGTTTGTAATACTGTAGCCTCACGCTGATGAAAATTCCCAGTGTGCCAAATAATTATCATATTATGAGGTGCATACCACATATCTTGTTTTTCTACACTGACTACAAGGCAAGATGATACAAGAAATATCTAGTATCACAAAATTGACTCTGAAGTAAACACAGGTTGACTCTGAAGTAAATACAGCTTTGTTGCAAGCATATATTGTCTTTTCAGCTGACAGAGATACTAAGCTCCCATCTCTTTCTGTATCTTAGTTTGAGTATCCTCTATACATGTAACATAGCTGAAGTCACTTTGACCAAAGTTGCCTTATGAATGCTTTAGCTCTTCCATCTAAGCCCATTCTCTACTCACTCTTCCCAAGTAAATCTGCTGGCTTTTCTTGTTCAGTTGTTTTCGGTAATGTTGCCTCATTCCTGTCAAAAATGTTTAGAGTTAAGTCTACTCACCACATGTCACTAACATTTTGCCACATTGCCATTGCCTTTGACTTATTTTCTCTGTTCTTATCGGATATATCTACATTGGCCCTAAAAAATAAATGGGGGACAATGACTGTTTTCTGAGGACAAGGAGCTTCACACATCAGTGTCATCTATCTATACCATGTGTTTAGTGTTTAGTCCTAAATCTTCTCAGGACTCCAAGTGGTTTTAGGACATAATTACTGGACATTTTAGGACATTATTTTGTACAGCATTGCTAGTTTAAGTGTCTGAATTAATGTGCAGACCACGTTATAGCCCATCACAGAGATGGGTTCATGGCACAAGACTGAGGGAATGTTTCACACACCAAGGCTGTGTGCTATGCAGGCAAGAAGGTATGTTTGAACATCCACATCCTGCAGGGATATTGATGGGGAAGTGTGTGGGGTGGAGGGAGACAAACCAGTCTTATCCATACTGCCTTTTGCGAATAGTGCATAGCACATCCTATCCACCTAACTGTGCCCATGCAATGTTAGGGAGAACGGGATTTTCCAAGCTTATACCATGCCTCTGAATATGTTAGCAATCACTTAGTATGAACAATCAGTGATACAGTGCCGAAGTTCATTCTCTGCTCCTGTTTTATTTAGTAGCACAAATATAACCTCTGTTTCTCACATGATACTCTCTGCATGTAATACGGTATTTTCCATCTTTATGCTTCCAGTTACAGTATTACTGTCTGTGCCAGTTTCCTATCCTGTAAAAATATAAATATTTCCTCAAGCATTCCAGCTATACTATTCATATACCATTCAATGTCCATGCTATTTGTACTGAACAGGCTCAGAGCTTTTAGCTCTGGAAGGATAATCTGTGAGGCACAGCCTGACAGTCAGAGGTCCCTTATGAACTTAACATGTTGTGTAAAGTAAAACACTACGTCAAGGAAAAGGTTGATCAATACTAACACAGCAGTGTGGGATCCATATCTCTTCACTTATATTATGTACAATAAGGCAAAAAAAAAAAGGGGGGGTGGCCATAAGAGCAGTCTAGATTTCCATCTTTATGTCTTGCTGCATTCAAGGAAATAACATAAACGCAATATTTGGTTAATAGGTATGTACATGTATACACATGCACTAAAAGAGAAACACATACACAGAAAGAGAAATAACAGATCATTTTGCTAAAGCCTGTGTGCATTAAGAAGGCAGTTTTATGAGCAAAGCTGGTGTGTGTTTTACTATCAAACGTTATATTTTCTTTAGCTGGTGATTAGTGTATTACCTAAAATATTCCCTAAGAAAGTTCATTCTCAGGTCTTTTTTAGCCTAGTGAATGTCAAGCATCATTGGAGAAACATATTACCTGACACTAACAGGGTTTTAGAAAGAAGCAGATAGTGTTACTAGTATCCCTATTCTGGTCCCATAGATAGAGAGCATTTTCAATGCTTTGCTTTGTAGTAAGTGAAATTTCTCATCCTTATTTCAGATAAAGTGTCAGTGGTTACTGAAAGCACATCTGAGCCTTCAATTTAACAGTTTATTAATGGAGTGGGGTGTGCTACACGCTTTCTGAGATCCCTTTTCTTTTGTAAAACATCTGCCAGTTGTTTTCCTTACTGACTCAGTGGACTAGAAGCCAAATATGTTGTAAAACTGGAAACAGGTATTACTGGCGGTACTGAAATAATATAGAACTTTTTTCTTGCTGTTCAACTTCTTCATCAATGACCTGGATGAGGGGACAGAGTGCCTCCTCAGCAAGTTTGCTGATGATACCAAGCTGGGAGGAGTGGCTGACACACCTGAGGGCTGTGCTGCCATTCAGAGAGACCTGGACAGGCTGGAGAGCTGGGCGGAGAGGAACCTCCTGAGGTTCAACAAGGGCAAGTGCAGAGTCCTGCACCCAGGGAAAAATAACCCTGTGCAGCAGGACAAGCTGGGGGCTGACCTGCTGGAGAGCAGCTTTGCAGAAAAAGACCTGGGAGTGCTGGTGGATGACAACTTGACCATGAGCCAGCAATGTGCCCTTGTGGCCAAGAAGGCCAATGGTCTCCTGGGGTGCATTAGGAAGAGTGTTGCCAGCAGGTCGAGGGAGGTGATCCTGCCCCTCTCCTCATCCCTGGGGAGGCCTCATCTCAAGTCCTGTGTCCAGTTCTGGGCTCCCCAGGACAAGAGAGACATGGAGCTCCTGGAGAGAGTCCAGCGCAGGGCTACGAAGATGATCAGAGGACTGGAGCACCTGCCCCATGAGGAACGGCTGTGAGAGCTGGGCCTCTTCAGCCTGGGGAAGAGAAGACTGAGGGGGGATCTTATCAATGTGCACAAGTACCTGAAGGGAGGGTGTCAAGGGGATGAGGGCAAACTCTTTTCAGTTGTCCCGTGTGACAGGACAAGAGGCAATGGGCAGAAATTGAAGCACAGGAAGTTCCGCCTGAACATGAGGGGGAATTTCTTCCCTGTGAGAGTGATGGAGCACTGGCACAGGTTGCCCAGAGAGGTGGCGGAGTCTCCTTGTCTGGAGATCTTCAAGGCCCACCTGGATGCAACCCTGTCTAATGTGCTCTAGGTGACCCTACCTGAGCAGGGAGGTTGGACTAGATGATCTCCAGAGGTCCCTTCCAACCTTACTGATTCTATGATTCTATGATCACCACTCTCTGTTTAAGCTAATTAAGAATACTAAGTTCTCAGATTTATTCAGTTTAATTGAAAACTTTAATCTAACTTTATGGGTGCATTCAGTGTTTCACATTGCAAAGCAATCTTGTATGGTACGTCCATCTTATCAGCTCATGTCAGAAACGGTGCAAAAAAGAGCATACAGCATGTGATGCAAGAAATAAGCTTTGAGAGATCCAGCATCATCTTCCTGAATGTTTAATTGCCAGTATTAATCACCACGAGGATGAGGACAGGGGTTGTGGTGGAGGAGGAGACTGTTTTTTTTTTTTTTTTTTTTTAACTTTTTTGATGAATTTTTCTCATTTAGTTTGTAAATCAAGAATAGCCCTAACAAGCCCCTGTTGACAGGCAGAAGTCTCTAGCTATGTGGCAATGATTCAGAAACAAGCCAAGACAGTATTGTTCAAACCCTGAAGTCCTCCTAATACTTTATTCACACTGTAAATAAGATTATTCCCCCAATTCTCCTGAGTGTCTACTTACATGTATGCTTACTGGACTTACTTATCAGCCTTATCTGTCAAGCTAATATAGATGGCCCACTCCTGCACTCTACTCCTGTAGTATTCCTAAGCTCTTCTTTTCCGTTTTGTTCACGTTAGACAACATTCAGGTCAGAATTCAGCTAGTTGAGCTAACACTATTGGCAAAGTTCCAGTAACTCTTGTGAAGAAGTTATCTAGTGCCAGGAGCAGGTAAGTGAAAAACCTGTAAGGTAGTTAAAGGTCACACCTCCTGGTCTAGTAATGCCACTGGGCTGGCTGTGAGAAGCTGGATCAGATAATCCTCATGGGTGAAACAAATAATCATTCATCAAACAGTTCTTGCCTGCATCTCTATGATGAAGAAGAGGGAACAGCTTCAGAGACTTTCTATTGTAATTAAAATTATTTTTTGTCATTGAAAATATTGAAAAAATTCCTTCAAGAGGATTCAGGAGGACTCATTTGGAATTTGGAAATAATCCCTTAGCCTGAACATCTGTAGTGCTGAACCTATGGCTGTGATCACCAATAATATTCCAATAAATGACACTTAAATTGGTCTTTGCATTAACTTTTGAAGACTTGTAACATATTTTGCTCCTTGAGTAGAGATGACTAAATGTAAACTGTGAAAAGTTCTTGAACTGTAACATGCAGGAATGTAATCATTCACTGCTGGATGAAGGATTAGGGGAGGCTATTGCTAAAGATCATTTTTTGGAGAAAAGGTGCTGAAATGTCACAGTTTAAACCTGAAAATAATTTAAGGTCCACTATTAAGACTGGTTTTGATTATTATTTAGGCACTTTTGAGAAAAATAACCTAAAATTAGAAAGATTTTCAAGGCCTAAATATTTTGTTATGTTCCATGACACTGCTGTAATACCTATTTCTTGCTTTACCCTCTATCAATTATTCGGAATTCTGTTCTCTAATGCAGGAGATTTCTGATGATTGTTGTATTATGAAATATTTTCTGAGGATGTAAAAATTTGTAGCTGGATAATGGTGATAAGTCAATAAGATGCACTATAACTGGGCATTGAAGGTGGTGATTTTTGCTGTAATTACGGGTGGTTTTTTTAGATATCTGCATAAGAAAATCTTACTAAAAGCTACTCTTAAATACCATGTATATTATAATGACTCATAGATAATGACATGTGAGAAGAATGACACAGAGGAATTAAAATAATAGAAGTAGGTAATTTTTTGTATATTATTTTACCTGGTGAGCAAGCATTTTTCCAGAATTAATCTAAGAAGCGTAAATTTATGTTATGGTTCAAATCCAGTCACACCCAAACATACATATCAACTCATATTGCTGATACTGTGCTTCTTTTGGCCTGCCAGCAGATTACGTCCTCACCATGGTTTCACCACTGGCAAGATGCCTAGGAGAGAAGGTTGCAGATGGAAAGGGATGGAGAAATTCCCATATAATCTGTTCTGTTCTGGTCGGGTTCTTATATCATGCCCACCACCATTGCATCAGGGATCTCACTGAGCTTTATACATTAGGATCTTTCTCAGGTCTGAAATAATGATGGATGAACATGAGGTTTTGGTTCAGTTACAGGTCTGTGGAAAATTAAGAACAGTTAGAAATAAATTCACTCATTCCTACTATGGAACTGGTGAGATTTTTTTTTTTTTTTTTTTTTTTTTTTTGCAGCATTAGAATACTGTTGCATAAGCATAGTGACTAAATGATAAATGTCTCTAATGGGCATGGATTAATGGACTTGAACTACTGTAGCCTACTCTGCTGGAACTACTGTTCATCACTCAGCATACTAACTTCAGTTTTGTAGTACAATAAGATAGACATCCCTCTTCTTTCACTATTTTCACCCCTCCATGCTTGCTAAAACGCTGTTAAAGGGAGTTTTATCATAGAAAGAGAATCACAGGGACTGGATATATCTATATATCCACACACATGCACACGCACACACGCACACGCATGCACACACACACACACCAGTATTGTGTTATAACTTAACTCATAACCAGCCTAAACTCTTCAGGCTGACCTGACCATCTCTTTCTCCAGAGTTTACTGACATTCTATATTAAAACTACTTGTCACAAAAAGCCTTGATTTTTGATGATGCAAATGTATTTCTTCATTATTAAGTGAATTACAATTAGCTTGGATTTTAATATCTATTCATGATGATAGTAGAGGGTAACTTGCAGCAGAAAAAGGGTTGTAAGCATTCCACTTACCAATTAATTCTATTATCAATAGCTAAGAAAAAAATTAGTGCTGGCCAGCTGTGGCTTTATTATATTTTCCCAGAACTAATAATGAGAAAGCGGTGAAAGGTTTTCTTTTTTTCACTTTTTTTTGGTATTAGACAACAACAACAAAAAGGTTTTCTGTTTCCCACAGCAAAAAAATTATTTTCAGAAGGTGATCTAACTAGAACAGCAGTATTAGTACTACTAAAATTAGGAATATAATTTCTAAACTGAGAGTTCCTTCCCACAAAGCACATTTGGGATATCACAAGCAGTTATTTCCCTGTCATTTAGATGCAAAGATGAGGTGAACTGATTTGGACGAGTGACTATGCAATACAGAACAAATAGGTTTACCCATCTACCGCTGGCATTTTCCTACCTTTGCATCAGACATTACACAATGAGTCACACTGTATTCCAGCTATTTGGTGAATTGACCACAGACAAGTTTAAGCAAAGGAAAAGCTTCCATTTGTGCCTGCAATGTCCTCTATAATTTCTTTTATGATTCTCCAGCTGTGTGCTGCAAGATGCTCGTCAATGCCAACAATTTGTTTCTAACTGAGATGGTAATATCAAAATCCCTGATTTGAAATCTTTCAGACTTGATGCAAACTTCATAAAGCTGTAAGAGCTTACTTAATGCTCACTCAAAGGTCACTTTTAAATGGACTCAGATATTGAGCTCTCAGTCAGTCCTCTTATTTTAGCAACTTATGACCAAACACAAAATTTTAATCAATTTCAGTTCCCTCATATTCTTCACAGAGTGAATTTTACTTTGGCTCTTAATATGTTAATTTTATTCCATCAGAACCCTGACCTGAATTTAGCTAGACTCCTAGTTTAACAAGCCAAGAAGGACTACTTAAAGTTATTCTCTTGCTCTGTCAGGCCTTTGGCAAGGATCTAATGAAATGACCTTTCTGACTGCTTTCACAACTGATGAAACTTCCTCACAGAAAGCATAATTAGACTGTGGAGCTCATAGCTCCACGTGTCACCATGACACCACCTTGGATGTTACCAAGGCCAATTCAAATAAGGATTCATAGGTTAACAATATCTGGTGTTATAATGGTTAGTGCTATGAAAAATTAAACATAACAAGAAAACTTGGTACTTTAGGGTTTAAAACGCACTTTTCCTCTCAGGATTAGAATGAAAGCTTCTTGAGGAAAGACTATCCTTCCACATCACCATTTCATGGAGTTTCTAATACATTTTTCTGTACCATCTGATTCTGGCCACTCTCAGCAATAGGATAATGGGATGGACAGATTTTGATCCAGTGAATGAAAAACTGATCAACGATAACAACTCTATGGCAGAAAGTTATATGACATATACTATAGCCATTTTAGCTAACACTGGTGATGTGAGGGACAACAACATGCACAATAAATATTATTTTCATTTACAATATTTAATTGGTGAGCATGATATTATAATCTGTAAAAAATAAATATATATGCTGATTTTTATTTTAGTTATATTATTTGAATCTGTTGTTCTTTTTGATCAATAAAGAAGAATACTGAGATGTGCCTTCATATTAGTATCCCTTGAAATTTTGACAGTCTCTTAAAGGCACCCTATTCATTACCTCCACCATGTTTTTGAACTCTAAATAAAGGTAATTCCATCAGATTGTATTCACAGTATTCAACATTTTGTATTAATTTTAGAACATGTACATACATTTTACGTCAGACTGTTGAACAGTATGAGGTTGTCCCTGGAGAAGTTAGGCAGGAAACCAGCTGGAGTCTGACCTGTCTGAATGCAAACTTTTGATGTAAGCATAAAGTAGAACTGTGTTCATAGGCCAAGATATGGGCCGTAGGCCATATAACTTGTTTTGTAGCTTTACCAACAAAAGAAGCATCTATAGGAATTCCTGCAGGTGGAATAATGTCTAATTATTCTAGATCATCTGGCAATCATCTGAGTTTCATGACAATACGATCTACTTCCTTAGACAAGTCTGTTGCATTATTTGCAACAGTGGCTGTGGTCTGGTTTGATGAAGTAGTTTGCAAGGCTCATGAGGCTTTTATCTTCATTTGGAATCAGTTTGGTTTCCAATGAGGATTGTTTTTCTATTATTTTCCAGAGTCCATGTAGAACTGACCAGGTTTTGAAAAATATTTTTTTGGCAAAGCAGATCAATAACCCCTTTCTCCCTTCCCCTAACCAATGATATTTTTATACAATTCTAATTCCATAATATTTGTTTTAGGAAACACCACCGCATCCCTGTAGCTGGGATAGATTAGTGTTTCCAGAAGAAAGCATCCTCCATATTCCGCCCTTTGAAGGCACGTGAAGATAGGGAAGCTGATGCAGAGCAGGGCAGCTCACCTGCCTGAGAACCCAGCCGGCTGGCTACCCAATAGCCAGGGCAACCCAGAAAGCCAAATAATCTGCCTGGCAGGAAGGTGTCTGCTCAGAGGTGCTCTCCCAGGTAGTCTAGGAGCAGAACAGCCAGGGAAGCTTCTGCCTGCTGTTGAGGCTACTGTGTGAATTACATAGGCCCGTGCCCAAACCTACCACAAGAGCTAAGCAAGACCGTGCTTTGTAAAGCTTCTGACTTGAGTCAAGTCCTGATGTCTTCTTTACATGCTGAGAACAGGCATAATGTATTAGACAAAAAGAGTAATTTAAATGATAAAACCAAGGTATTATTCCTGTATCTAAGCATGTGGTAGACTACTTTTGGAGAATTTTAGTCATTATGTTGGCTGGATATTTAAAAAAAATCATTACAACACTATAATGTGTGCATCTAACTTGAAAGAAAAGTGCAGCTTTTTCTGTAGTAGAGTTTATCCCTGTCTTCCAGACAGGATGAAGCAAGAGAATCTACTAGTAGCAGGATCACAAAAAGGATCTTCAAGCAGACTTCCTTCCTCAAATAAACAGGCTCTTATGAGCAGTCCTGAAGAGTATTGTGAGATGGTGAAAGCTCTTTGACTTCTCAGGGAGTGATCAGTGGGGAATAAAAAGCAATCAGAAAAAAATATAGTAAGAAGAAATAATTTAAACCAAAAAAAAAAGATAATCCCAAATGATTTTAAGTACCCAGAGAGAAAAAAAAAAAGAAAAAGAATGTGAATGTAGTGATTTGAAGTAAAGAAATAGTATTAGAATTGCTGTCAAAGATAATTTATTAGATAATGAGATAAAAGCTATTATAAAATGCCCTCAAAATGCCTTTCAAACTCTATGTTTTCCTACTCACTTCCCCAAAGGTAAAAAGTTTCTAATGTTTCCTTTCTACCCAAACACCTGTCAAATTCCTACTTTAGTCTGATTTTAATTAGGAGCAAGAACTAATACCCTGCTAATTAATTGAGCAGCTTCCTTTTCCAATTTCTTTGCTGCCTCTTCTTCTACTTAGATAACTCACCAAATAGGATTGCTCTACAGCCATGAAATTCCCTAAAATAAGACTAGGAAGACAATAAACAGTTGAACACTCAAAAAACTAATATATTCAGATTTATTTACACGCTGTTTATTAATCATTAAAATTTTGTTAGAAGTATCTCAAAAAAATTGATTTAAACTGCACATTTTCGTGTCTGATAACGTAGTTGTTATATATTTATGTCTGCACATTCTATATGAATTGCTTGAATGAAAGTAGAAATGGATCATACTGTCTTTTATTAATCTGAGACTGCTCTGTTGATATGATGGTATGATTTCCATGTGCTTTGCTCTCAAAATACTTGTCTACAACTCGGTAGACTACATGCTTTCTATAAACTTAATTCCAGTGACCACAGAAAGTGTATGGTTCATTTCAGTCAGGGAACTATCCCTTGTGTGCTCTCCAGAGCTTCTCTACAACAGTCAAACCTCTCGCACCACATTCTTGATTGATATTAAATGAATGACTTCCTGCAAAGAAAGCTTGAAAGAGAACCACAGAGAAAATGTGCTTCATAAGGTCTTTAAAAAGCAGCTGATTCCATCCCTAGCCTGAAAGGGGACAGAGGCTGTAGGAGTAGGAAGAAAGACATTTGTTTTGCTTTATCTAAATTCATTGTCCCATCTCTACCAGCTTCTTATTCAGAAAAGGGGCTGCGGTTTCTTCAGGAACTATTAAGAACAAGTTCAGAATAATGTTTCTGTATATTTACAAAGTAGGTGTTCTGTAGCACTGTCCATGACGCACCTTCAGAGCATGCTGAACTGTGTTAGATTACCACACCAGCAATATAAGTTTCTTGTATCGTCATATCTGAAACTACTACTTTTGAGAGATAATATCGTTTCTGGAAGTTGACAATCACCAAAGATCATTTCTGGATCTTATCACCTCTGTGATCATCTAGAAACACAGATACAATGAATGCGCCAAAAAGAACATACTAGAAGCAGGCTTCAGTGGAATCTTTATAGGCCTTTATTGGAAATCACAATTTATTTTTAAAACAAATGGAAAAAATCAGCAATCATAAACTCATGATTAATCTATGCTGGTTTGATACATTTGAGCGCTTGACTGCTATTGTTAAAATGCTCAGTTTAATCAACAAAAATATGGAAGTTTCCAAACTTAAAATTTGAAAATATTCCAAAAATATTTTTATCAGTGCTTCTTTCCCAGTTATTGACCCAGCTTTAGTGTAAATTGGTAAGATATTGTAAAGATTTTCAATGACTTCTCCTCTAGTTAGGTCGGTCTGTAAAAAAATTAAGGAGCCGGAACCGTATGTAGCTACACTGATAGCTAAATGCCAGCTTTAATTTTTAAGCAGTTGTACATGGTAATGATCTCCTCCCTCTAAAAATACATTTCTGATAGCCACAAGGTATTGATATGACTGAGAAATTTCTTCAGTGTTGATTTGGGGGCTGTTTCTTCAACAGGCAGATCTTTCAGCTGAAGGTCCGGCATCTGCCAGAATAGCAAAGGGAAGAAAAGGCTGAGTTGTCCTGTGGGAAGGCTGAAGACAAAAGAAGTAAAACATTTTTTTAAAACCCTAAAAATCAGGAAAGCTACTCCATCTATTCGCTTCTATCTGCTCTATCACACAACTTACACCTAATGTCCTCCTCAGATGCATCATTATTTTGCTATTTATTTGCATATCAATCTCTCTTTTTTCTTTGGAAAAGACAGAGCATTTTTGATTTAAATACATTTAGATAATCATCATTTTCCATGTGCATGTTTATACAAAAGTGTGGGATATAGTACACCCAATTATAACCACTCACCTAGATCCAGCCAGCTATTCAGAGAAAAAGACACACTGAGGAAACAAAGGGAAACACTGAAGAGTAGGGACTTAGCATTAGCGTTCCACAACATATACAATCACACACAAATTAGACTCTTGTTCAGCAGGCCTCTGAGGCCGGTGAGTGTATGAACAAAGAAGTATCAGTTGATAAAGTCTACTCAGATTCGCAATAAATGTTTTCAGAAATTCTCTTGACAAAGATACTTAAGAAAAGGGTCAATTCAGTTGCCCAAAAGAATATTTAGTGTCATTTGAGAAGCCCAAAGTGGCCAAGACAACCATGTGAACCTAGGTACATCACAGAATTTGTGGAAGAGATGCACCTTTCTAAAACGGCAAGTGGAGGCTAGGTGGGATACTTGAGGATCTCAAATGGCAGTAGGTTTCATTGTTAATTGGATTCTAAGGGTGATGAGATTCAGCTGAAATTTAAGATACATAAATTTAGGTGTTTACATGTTGGTAAGGCACACAATGTGTTTGGGCTCCCCTTGTCCTTAGTGAAAATCAAGTCTTTATAGTCATTGAAGGCTAAGTAGTGATTCAGCTCACCTAAAGTAGGTACCTAGTGGCTGTTCATAAGTGAAAATCTCTCCATTGATTAAACATAGGACACCTAAGGAGTTTAGGAGCTCCTTGATCCTATAGAGATACTTGCACATAGATACCTAAATTTTAGTGCTTAATCTCTCACCAAATCCCACCTGAAGCTATAATGGATTAAAAGAAAGGAAGAAGCAGAAGGTAGAAATAAATGGTCAATTCTTTTCCACTATGATTACGAGTGAAGTTCCACATGGATTTCTGATGTTCAGTATATTCATATATGATCTGGAAAAGCAGGTGAACAGTGATATGGTAAAGTTTTCTCATGGCAGTAATGATGACAATCAGCCGTAACAAGCTGAAGAAGGACTTCAGGATAACAAATGACTGAGCAATGAAATAGCAGACAAAATTCATTAGAAAAACAAGAAGATATGCACATGAGAAAAAAACTATCTGAAACACAACTTTGGGGTTAAAACAGATTTATAAAAATGCCAGTTCTGGGCTCAGTGTTAGTCAAACAAGCAAATATAATCTTAGGGCGAAACAAAAGGAACATATAAGAAAATATCATAACACATCTATGTTAAGTTATTATAATACATATCTTGAATATGATGTACAGTTCTGATCCCCTCATCTCGAAATGGGTACATACAAAACTAGAAAAAAATGAAAAAGTTGCGCTTATCTCCACAAAGTCGATCAAAAGTTTGGAATAGCTTTGATACAGAAATGATTGAATAAACTTGGACTCTTCCACCAGGAAAAGAGATAACAGATAGCGATTTGAAAAAATCATGAGTGGCATGGAGGAGGTACATAAAATTCACTGCTCTTCTAATACCGGAAGAAAGAAACATCAAATGAAATTAGCATACAATGTCTTCAAAACAAACAAACAAAAAGGCTATATTGCACAATGCAAAGTTAGGGAATTCCTCAATGAAAGATGTTGCAGATGCTACGTGCTCACACAGGTTTAAAAAGCAGTTAAACAAATGCAGAGGTATCAAGAGCCATCAAATGCAAACATGGTACCTCAAGTTTGGGAAGGTCTAGCATTGCAAAGCACAAGAGGATGGGATGAATACCCTAGAGAAGCTGCATTATGTGTTTGCCCAGTATCTTCTCCCCACTCTTAGATTCTTAACATAGCATCTGTCAGTGCCTGATCAAGCACTGGCCCAACTCAGATGGAGCACTGGCCCAGCTCAAAGTAATCAATCTTATGTTGTGTTTTTTTGTTTAGATAAAGATATATTCTTATACAGTATTTAGTTTACGTTTAATTCATTTTAACTTGGAAGAAGATTTATATTATAGTCATCTATATTTAAATAAAGATTGTACTTTTCCACCAGCTTTCAAGGCAGGAAATGTTAGGATTTTATTAATATGCTGAGAAATGTATTTGCATTATATTCCATAAAGTGATCTCAGTCTCTGCTAGGGTGAGAGTAATTTAAAAGCTACTTCTTTATAAAATAGTTTTCCAGACTTATTAAAGTAATTAAATATCTCTATAAGAGAGACAGAATTGTTCTTATACTAAAGTCTGAAGCACATTATAGCTGTACTTCTTCACCAGAATAGTGCTTTAAATCAATTATATCCTGTTATAATGCTCATTTTGCTAAAATACATGATTTGTGGATTTCTATAAAAGCAATTAATAGTGACCTTTTAACACAGACTATATACAGTCTGCATATTGTATATGTGAATGTGTGAACCATACCACACCTTTATGCAGCATTTTAAAATCGCTTAATTGCTGCCATAAATCATTTAAATGAATCTTAGTTTGAGTAATTATTTTTGATTGGTTCAGTGTGCTGTTTTACTTAATACATTGTGTTTTTTCTAATTGGCCAAGATTTTAATAACAAATTATAAAAGGGTGTGGGGGAGGATGAGTAGTACAACTAGCAGTTTTAACAAATGTGGTGTCCTGAACTCAGTTAATTAATCCAAACAGTATTTGAAATGGCATCTGGTTGATGCAACTGGAAGTACTTTTATAATCCTAAAATAGTCTTTAACTAATTTGCTCAGGCTTCTTAAATCTGTATTTTTAATTACTATTATTATTTGAAATAAAACATGTTAGGTTAAAGACATCTATGGTGATTGGTATCTTCCGGATGTATTCTCCTTACACTTTTTAATTTCATTTGGAATTATTTTTCCTTAAAGAAATTTAGGAAATGTTGAGATTTAACATTCTGTCTTGAGGGAAAGAGCAAAATTATAGCTACAATGTCCTTGGAACAGATCAGAGAACTGATTGTGCCATTGAGAGCTGAGGTCGTCAGGAATGTTGTTCTGATATTATTATGCCCATTCTATTCCTTTTGAAAATAATCTATTCTAAAATAATTTCTTCCAGAATAAATAGTCTCCCTTGGAGGCAGAGAATCAACTGGTCTACAAGGAGAAACCAGCTGGGACAATGATTCTGGAACTGGTTATATTTTAAATGGTGTAGATGTTCCAGGTGGGCACTTCTTTGTGGAATAAGTCCTCTGCTTTGTGAGAAGAGGACTTATTTGGCTTGAAATAAGGGTTTTCAAGCAGAAGGAAAACTGACTACACTAATACTATATCCGCTCAGGATCCTGAACTGAGATCACTCTGGAGGAAAGAGACATCAATCCTAATAATTTTGCCTCATTGTATGAGTTCAGCCCCTGTACACTGGTGAATTGAGAACAGCTATTTTACCTTTATATAAGCACAGTTTATGGATAAAACAAGTGATTTATGTCTCCTGAAAATTCCATTTGGCCTCTCTTTTTGATACTGTCAGATTTGGTTACTGCGGCAAGAGTCATGATGTATTTCTGAAGATTCCTACCAGAGATAAAATGCCAGTACTCCATGGAGCAAGTTTTCCTACTAGTCCTAGAGAATGTATTTTTCTCAGACACTAGGGCAGTAGAAAGACCATAACTTGTGTTGCCTCCTAAATATTGAGAAAGTGCACCTAAAGTACGTGCCCTTTTTGGCTCTAATTTTTAGGGTTTTATGCTAACTTACTTGTGCTAAGTGAATGTAAAACAGTGCCTGTGACCAAAAGCTTTAAACCAGGTACCACAGGTACTGGTGACTGTCCAGCTGGCACAGGACACAGCTCAGCTCATATCAGCAAACCCATCCAAATAAACGAATGTTAGCAGCGCCATGGATTTTTCCTGAAGCAGTAAAGCATGGCTGGGGAAAGCAGTGTTCAAACTGCAGAAAAAGAATTCAAAATGAAATAAGAGATAAAATTAAAATTTGAGATTCATAGTCCTCTCCTCCACTCTCATTTTTAAAATGAGTGTCTAGTGCTATTTCCGTTTCAAATTTATTTAATTGAAAATTTGGTAAAACTCCACAAATTATTTCAGATAAAAATCTCATATTTTAGCAAAAATAGTTTTCCTTTTTAACGGGGAGAAGCACTGGCCAGAAACCAAGGCATCAGCCTTTGTGTTGGAGCTTTAACTTCATTTTCTGTTTTCTATTTCCTACTGCGGAATAGACTTTAGAGAAGTCACTTAGGATTTTAAATGAACATAAGTTACTGTGTGGTACTTCAAAAAGCACCTAGGGAAGTATGAACAGGTAGGTACTAAAACAGCTTTAAAATTAGTCCTGTGTTTCCTGTGTCCACAATTATACTTCAAAAGAGTGCTATAATATTACATGAAATTAAGATCATCACATGCTCACTTACTGTCCTAGTGGCTACCACGGATAACATAAACATCATACCATAGTGGCTATCTTAACACCATAGATCTTGTTTTCAGGCAGACCTCTTCACATGTTGTGAGTTCGAAGTCCTTGGACCACCGTCTGAAAGGCAAGGTGGCCCTTTAATGAGAGAAGAAAGATCCAGCACTTCAAATTCCAGCGTCCTTTTATACACAGTGCTGCTCTCACTACATCTGGATAGTCATGAGGTAAAGAGAGGTTGCCTTGAAAAACCCTGGGTGGAGGTATATCCTTCCATCCATGTCATGCTTTTTATTTTTAGATACTAACGATTACCAGAGAGTTTCAGAGCACAACGACTCACTCCACCCACAACTCTCTCAGGACCTAGTTATTTGTAAGGTTCTCAGAAAAAGGCTCTGATCTCATATAACAGGGCCATCCAGAATAGGGACTTCAGTCAGAGTGGAAGTTTTGGCTCAGGGTTTTCTGGCTTTTCTTAGTTTACAGTCAGATGGTTAATGTTACTCAAAGTTTGTGTGTGCGAGTTGGTATCAGACTCTCGCTCCTATTTTGTTACTCTGTAGAGTATTGTAGTTTGTTGTAATAATTACAGGCTAATGTGGTAATTATAGATTTCTTTTAATTTTAATTTTTTCATGGTAATAGCTCTGGTGAATTTTTTATTAAAAAAACAGTTACAAATTACAGTGAAAATAATGGGTAATTTGGGGGAATACATGCAAATGGATCAGTTAAACCACTAAGTGAATAACATAGATAAAGAAAAAAAAAAGAAAAAAAAAAAAAGACGTTAGACAACCTTTCCAGAAAGATACAGGCAAAAAAAAAAAAAAAAAGAAAAAATCAACAACTGGACAGTAACAGATCTCTTTGTCTATAAAGAGACACCTCAGCACCCTTAGGTTTCACTGAATTAAAACTCTGACTGGGATCACGTAGCATTAGGACAGCAGTCTCTTTTTCTCATCCTTCCTGGATTCCTTCCTTAAGAAAATACTTCAGTTAAACACACACTGAATAACACAGCCCTGCTATTACAATAGGGAAATAATAAACAAGCAAAAGAGCTTCACTGTAAACTTTGAGGGACATGGGAAATCCCTCAAAGACTGACATCTCTTGCAGGTATATGGCAAGCTTAAACGCTTGATTTTGTGCACTTTGTCATGAGTATTTGTTCAGTCATGAAACCTGAGTTATGTCTACAGGAGGTTGTCCGAAGCTTCCTCTTTCCGTTGTACAGGGGGACAAAAATTATCAGTGCTGAATACTAGGCCAAATCACTAGTACACCTGAACACCTGGACTGAATGGGACAACGGGACAAACACAGATATACCCCCTCCATATGGCAACCACCTGCCTTGGAGTACTGTGCTAGTACAGGGTGAATCACTAAGCTAATTAAGTTGAATTTTTAACTAGGAATTATTTCTTTTGTGCAAGGCTGCTTGCACAAAAACTGCTTTCTCAAACTTTTTAAAATACATTTGAGAACACATTTGACAGATTGCTCTCAAGGTCTTGATTTGATAGTTTAATTTGGGTTATTCTCTAATATATTGACAGGCTAGAGTCTCAAAGAGAGCTTTTACTTGCTATATTTGTTTAATGTCAATCTGTTTTATTCTCAGTGTTTTATTCTTGTCCCATTGTCTGTACCATAACTGAATATCTTCCATTAAGACTATAAGTGATGGGACTAACATCTGCCATATTTGGTGGGCTCATAGAATGGTTTTCCCAGAACAATTTATGCCATTTAAAGAAAGCATACCAAAATAAAGGCATTTCACTATCTATCTCTCCTCTCCCATCTTCCATGTTCTGTCTCTTCATCATCATACAAAAAATTCATTTGCTGCATATGTTCCAATTTTCTGTGGGTATTGACATTCAATACACTACATGATTGATTAGAAAAGTATAAAATTAAGAAAACAATGTAAAAGACACATTGGAACTATCTATGTGAAAGATTTTTCCTAGTAGAAATACTCTGAAAAAATGATCATTACAAAATATAAAAGACGTAGATTACATTCTAAGATGATCTTGTATTAAATCATATGACAGTAACAGTACTTTGTGGACTTAACATTAATCGATGTTATATACAAATACCACTTCTTCTACATCCAAAATGCAAACGTAGCTACGGAGCAGGAGGCAATTGTTTCCCAATACAAGATAGCATTACGCACAGGTTTAGGGAAGAAATTAAAAATTACATCCAATTGAAACAGCAAGGGGAATTTAGGTAGGCAGAACGTAATTACCCAAGCTGGAATTTGGCCAAGAAACTGGAGCTAACACTCTTTCCCTTTTGAAAAGTGCCAGGAGATCTTTAATGAGAACAAGTGCCAAGGGATCTCTAATGAGAACAGGTCAGGACCTTCGTCTGATATCTCAGCTGAAACATAGCAATCTCAGCAGCTCCAGACTACCTAACACAAGGCTAGGGCGTAAGTTCAGAAAGAAGAGTGACACCAAGAGGATCATCTACCACCTCCTCCTTTCATATCCTGCTCTCCGTGTTTTGCTCCCACTCCACAGCCTAGCAAAGTGCCATTTGTCAGGTAGGGAGCAGAACACAGCAAGACCAGTCTTTCTTTTTAAATGTGTTTGGCTCAGCCATCATTGTTCCCATTTGGTATTTTCTGCTGGGTAAATCTGAAATGGCTACTGGCTAGCTATAAATGGTGAGCTAACCAAGGACAGTAAAGTGGAGCCTCCTCTAGACATGAGAGAACACAATTATGGCCAGAAATACAAGAGTAGAAAGTGAACCATTCTAGTAATTTTAATCACTTGTATTTGTTAGTAAAAGTCCTGAAAATAGTTTTGCAGTGACAGTTTTAGATTGTCAAAAAAAGTCTTTTCAAGTGGGTAAAATATTTTAACATGCATTTTGTCAATCCAAATATTGTCTTTCTGACCTTCCCATTTCGGGGGGCAGTGGGGGTAAAACGATGACATCTTGGCTATTTCTATTAAATTTTCCATAGTTCAGATATGACATATTCTATTCAATTTGAATATTGTGATCTAATCACTTCCAAAGCAGCCACCAAAAAGAGAGAGAGAGAGAGAGGGAGGAAAAAGTGAGCTTAATTTTGAAATGCTATTGAATTCAAACTCCACATGTTAATAAACACTCCAGTTTTCAGATGCCGAGTAGGCTCGGCTTCTGTTTGTTTCAGTTTATTTCTATTGATGGCACATGATCACATGCTAAAATTGTGCTTGGCAGGATTAGGCCCCAAGCCCAAACAAACTAATTTAAAGATACTTCAATAGTATTTGCAAGGACAGCAAATATAGTCACACAAAAGGCAGTTGCTCTCTATTTGTCTTCCATTTATTCCCACTAGGTCAACAACCAGTACAGCTGGTCCCAGATGGTCCACAGCTTGCACAGCTAAAGAACACTGACCTGATTCGATTGATCAAGCTACAAGAAACTCCAGTCCTACATGTGGCTAAATTTGTTCTTAATCACCAAACGTTAGAGGCACCACCATAAAAAAAAAGGTTTTATGGAGCTTATTAAAATAGCCTTTCTGCTACTCTTTCGTGCTACTTCCATGAGCTTCTGCATGAAATGGAAAGACAACTTTCCTCACCTGGACATGCCACGCAATCCACACACTCTGCAGAACTCAGTTACACCAATCTGTTGATGAACTTTATGCACTGTAGTATACTAGCATAATAACATACTTCTACTTTGTGCACTGTAGTATACTAGCATGACTAGCATGATAACATACTTCCACTTTGACTGTTTTCCATGTCTAGTGGATCCTAAAGGTCCTGTTTCTGCATTAGTTAAATTATACACTGTATCTTTCCTCACACTAACGTCTTTGTCAGCTAGATATTCTCTTGAGAAAAAAACTGCACAACAATCAAGAGTCAGGAAATGTAAATCACCCTCATTTTTCTTGGCATAATATGATTTTGAGTAACATTTCTTAAGAATATAAAATAATTTGTACAGTGTACAAAGTATTTACATTATACATGGCTTGACAAAGGAACCTGAGAGACAGAATAATTTGTCTCAAAGGCCTCATTTACTATGATATTTATAATTACTATTTCGTATCTGACATCTTGCTGACAACGACATACCTCATCTTACCTAGTAAAAGAGCAATTATCAGGTAATTGTTTTGAAAAATCAGCAGCTCAAAGACTTGAACATGAAGGGATTCAAGCTGGATCCACCAAGTACAGAAGGAGCTTAGCATGACAAGGAAACAGGACCTGAACTGGGGACAATTAGAAATGTGAGAGACTCCATAGCCACACAACCACCATTTCTTCCCCTGACTATGAGTAATGGCACCACATTATGGAGTGGGAGAGAGTTCAGCCTCCCTCCCATACCTTTCCCCCAAGTAAATCTGCCTCTAACCCCGAACATTAGAAATCAGCATGAACAAGGTTCTTTGTCCAAAGTTCAGGAGGCAGTTCACCAAAATCAGGTGACTGGCTTGAAAACTATGTAACTGCATTTGTCTTATAAGAATTCTGATCTTTTAAACTTTTTTACATGCTCCTTTCATCCACTAGTGTTACCTCATTACATGACTTCAGCAACTGGAAATTTAATAATGCTTGATCCCAGGAGAGTTTTGAGAATCTTTAGAAAATTAGAAACCTGAATTTTACACAGTACCATACATATATATGTGTGCATGCATACATTTGTGTGTGTGTGCATATACCCAGTTTAACAGAGAGGATGCAAATGAAGGATCTGCATGTTTAGATGTCTCTGTGTTCTCATTATTTAGCCTTGTTTCATGCTGCACTGTATGCCCAGACACTGTGTCTATTATGATTAGTTCATAAGAGCATGGAGCTCTTGGTCAGGACAGCATCCAAATTGCAGTGAGAGAGAATCTCTCAGTGACTAGATGTGCATACCTGAACTATTACACCTGACTGCATTAACAGTGTGGCAGACTTTCTCATTTGCAAGACAAGATTGCTGCCAGCAGGTCGAGGGAGGTGATCCTGCCCCTCTCCTCAGCCCTGGGGAGGCCTCATCTCGAGTCCTGTGTCCAGTTCTGGGCTCCCCAGGACAAGAGAGACATGGAGCTACTGGAGAGAGTCCAGTGCAGGGCTACAAAGATGATCAGAGGGCTGCAGCCTCTCTAGCCTGGAGAAGAGAAGACTGAGGGGGGATCTTATCAATGTGTGTAAGCACCTGAAGGGAGGGTGTCAAGGGGACAGGGACAAATTCTTTTCAGTTGCCCCGTGTGACAGGACAAGAGGCAACGGGCAGAAATTGAAGCACAGGAAGTTCCACCTGACCGTGAGGGGGAATTTCTTCCCTGTGAGAGTGACAGAGCACTGGCACAGGTTGCCCAGAGAGGTTGTGGAGTCTCCTTGTCTGGAGATCTTCAAGGCCCGCCTGGACACAACCCTGTCTACCATGCTCTAGGTGACCCTGCTGAGCAGGGAGGTTGGACTAGATGATCTCCAGAGGTCCCTTCCAACCTTACTGATTCTGTGATTCTATGATTTATATTTTCAGCTTTCACCTGGGTTTATTTAGATAGATAGATAATAGACTACATATATAAGTGTATATTTGTACTTTCCAAACACATTTAAATCCGAAACCTGTCAGGTAAGCCTTAAAATGTTAAGATGCCTAGTTTGAATAAGTCATGAAAAACCCAAGGGAGTCAAGAATAAAAAGGAAGCCAAAAAAACTGCAGAATTAAGGAGAAAATATTAGAGAAAGACATCTAGAAAGAGATTCTCCTATATCTGTGCAAAAACAGTAAGAAAAAGAGCAGTGTCACCTAAATGGGACCATCCCTTTCCCCTGGGCTGATCTATGGCAGTTACAGTTAACTCACCAATTGAGAACTTTCACAACACAGAAGGTCCTGGTTCATTCAAGACCTGTTTCCCATTTTACAGGACAACACCTCATAGCTGCCCATTTCCTCAACTGTTAGTTCAGCATGAGGATGATGGGATGAGTCGTGCCTTTCAGCAAACTGGCTTTCTGTGATTTCTTGCCATGTTTCCTTCACTTGTGCCTGGAGTCTGCAGATGGTCTCACCCATTTTTTGCATAGGTCTAATACAACTTAATAGCCAAGATTAGAGGCATTAACCCAGCATGGACAAGACCTCAGAAGATATAGATGTTTAATTAAATATAAATCTGCTGAAATATCCAGTAATCACTGAGCCACTATTAATAAAAGTTTATTTTCAGTCTCATTTAACTCTCCTGGCCAGAAAACCAAGGAATTTTTCCTCTATGACAAACCAGGAAGCTGTACAAAAGGCAGCCTACAGCAAGTCCAGCTCCTGGGTTTGGTTCAGAGAAGGGATTTACCTAAGTCCACGTTCACCATAACACTCACTTTGCCCCATGGCAAGGTCTTTTATAACTTTTGCACAAGCTGGCTGACCAAAGATAAGAATTAATAGTGCATATTTTCACCTGCCCTTACATACACCAGATTATTGATCAACAAATCCTAGAAGTGTTAGACCTTAGCACACTGACATGAGTATCTGACATTTCCTAATATTGGTAGAATTTCTTGGTCCTGCAAAATCGGCCTGGAAGTAATCAAAGGGTGTAAAAACACATTGTTTTGAAAAGATGAGGACAAAGTGGACATTTCACAGCCTTCTGAAAGATTCAGCTTTGGCAATTTCCAAAGGGTTAAAGGAAAAGAGAGTTTGTATTTTATGAGCATTGCTTCACCATTCTTTGTTAAGATACTGACTAAGCCTCCATATGATAGAAAAGAAACTGAAGAGGTCTTTGCTTGGCAGTGGGTCGAGAACAGCTGTGAAAATAAATGATGACTAGAGAGAGAGAGAGAGAGAGAGAAAATATACGAGGTACCAGTATGCCTTACTGTATTTTTAAATTTATGCTGCAGATGGTGGAGTGTTTTCAAACCTCAGCACTCTGAAATAACTAACCTGGCAGGTGCACACCTGGTGGACTTCTAGGGGGAGAGATCCAGCCATTATTATCGTACAAGATCCAGTTGTTAAAGCAGAAGAACTGCATGGCCATGCATTTTTTTTTTACTGCATGCCAAATCTACATATCAAACCACAGGCATTAATTAAAGTGTACATAAGCATTCATACTCATACATATACACATGCCTGTCCATGTGCATTTCAGGTGTATCTACGTTTGTGGGTATTTGAACTTAATGAGAGATTAAGGCATTCTAAGCATTTTTTTTTTAATTTTTGTTTCATTTTTTTGTGTATGTTGTTACCAGAAGAACTGATAACAGGAGGGAGGGTCTACCTCCAGTTACAGAAAAAAAATATCCCTCAACCCATGTGATTCTTTTCAACATCTGTTTCTTTTCTTTTCTTTCATAGAAAGCATGCATGAATAATCAGACCACAGTGCTGCTGTTAATTGTAAAAATCATTAGTAAACTTCCAGGTGCTGTTTACTATATAACCATTGTAATTTTCTATCCTAAAATCAGCGTCTCACCAACATCATTGTCTGCCCTGGGGCATGGGGATTGTGCAGCTTTTACATTGTCAAAGGCAGTTGCAACCCCATTTGCTAGCAATGAAAGAAATGGATCCACACCTGCAGCGTTTGAGGCAATAATTCCTAATATTAGCCAGACCTCATGAGGAGAGGGCTTTTTTGCCAATCCTTTATGATTCAACACTCTACAATCCATTTGAAATCATTTAAATATTCTTTTATTTTGTTACTCCTACCCCATGTTTATTCTTCCCTTCATTTCTCCCTCCTTCTGAAACAGACCTATGAAAAAGAGATAGGCACTATACCATACTGTACCTATGCAGCTAAAGAAACTTAAAAATTAAAACTCACCTCTTATTTTGGGGTAAGAATTATTAGACCTATCCAAGAAAAGGGCAGAGAGACATTATATAATACATTATGGCTAAGTACAGATGAAATCCAAATCTCTCTCGGAAATAATACCTGATCTCTACCCCCCAAAAAAAAAAAAAAAAAAAAAAAGGTTATTTCAAAGTCTGAATTGAATCTTTAGGCCAGGACAAATGGTATTTCCTAAGCCAAACTACAGCTAGCAGGACCTCAGCTGCTTCAATCAGAATATTTTCCCTGACTTCAGGAGGGCTGTGCCTGTTCACACCTGCCAAGGCTCTGCCCCTGGATGCTCTCAGTTACAATGTACCAGATCCCTGCATCACCCTGTCAAAAATGGCTTTGCAATTGGCATTTTTCATTAAAAATATACGTGTGTCTGAAACGCCTCCTGAACTGTCACCTTCAGTTTGTCAGGAGACCCTGCAAGAACAATTCATTCAAAGAGGACAAACCATCTCAACCATAATGTGGTTTCTGAGAAACTTCAAACAATGCTAGACGCCAATCCAAAATTCAATAGAGATTTTATTCAAAGAGTTTCGTCTTCTAGTAATATGAGTTCAGCACAATATGCCTAGCACTACTAGGCTAAAAGCAATGTTAAAGTAACAATCACAATTCTTTTAGTCACAGCACTACTTCTGGTAGTACCAGCTCTGGGTAGAAGAAGAGCCACCTGAATACACTTAGTTAGATACAATATAAAAATTGCATATTTAGAAAACTCTCATTTATGTTAATTGATTTGGCAGACAGTGGAACTGCTGGAAAGGAATAAGAGCTGTAGCACTGTAACCCAGAAAAGACAGTAGTGACTTTGACTTTAAATAGTGCTGAGCCCCTATAAAAATAATCGGAGTCCTTATGAATTGTTAAATTCAACCCATCTGAAAATAAGAGAGGCTGAGGAAAGAAAAATAAGAGATTTTAGGCAAGAGCAAGAGGGGAACAGACTTAAAACCAAGGCTGTTCAGCAAAATATTTAAACATTTGTTTAATGGCTAATGCTTGATTAATATCAAGTCACTGGCACATAAACCCCCTCAGACTTAAAGGCTGACACACACTGAAGTGCTTTGTTGAACTGGGGCCTAAGCAATATTAACTTAATTAGGAAGCAATTTTAAATACTCTAAAATTTATCAGTGTCTTTGTAACAGACTGTATGGTCTTCCATAATGAAGAAAGTTCTGCATTCTCATCAAATAAATGATGAACTGCCTGGTAACATTTTCATCATAAGAGACATTTTCTAAGACATTTGATTTTGCTTTTTGAGAACACACCCATACAAACTTCCTTCTAACAGCTAGGAGAGCTGATCATATAAATACGTTCTTTGGAAGTATATTTTATTTTCTTAGAAATATTTTTTCAAAATACAGTATATAAAGGATAAGACTAAAGTGAACAAGAAGCAGTGTTGGGGAACTACCATCCACATCACCGAGGATAGTGTTTCCATAGTTCTCATTTTTGACTTATGCTTTAGGAATCTCTCTTGTGATCAAAAGCCTGCATAAGACACTTTAAAAATTCTAAAAAAAAAGTCAGTTAATTTAGAATTTTGAAATAGTCTTACTTCTTGAATCATCTTAAGGTAAAGACCAAGTATTTGTCTTAGCTTTTACTCAATGGTGAAATGACTTGAAATGTGGGTTGAACTTGTCGGAGAAGCCCTGAGACATCTGTGCATCTGTGAAGGCTTTAATCTTGCTTCTCAGATTCATTCAAAACACTTTGAAGTAAATGGAAAAAGCTTTAATAGACCTCAGTAGGTTTTGATTGAGGCCTGTTGGGTCTTCGGAGATCCTGTTTTGGAATAGAATAGCTATTGTGCTCTTCACCTTTAATAATGACCTCCTTTGCATAACTACAAATTTATTTAAAATCTGCTCCATAAATAATCTGATATTTACAATAAGTAATATACAGTATCATTTCCCTCTTTGACTTTCATATTGCATTGTTCCAGACACTCGACTGGAAGTTTTTAGCGGGTTTAATTCTCATAACTCTATGAAGTTTGTTCCAAGATTTCCAGGTGTGTCTGATCACTGAGTTATTTGTCTTTAAATCTTTCAGGGTGAATTCTTCATAGGTGCCAGCCTTGCATGTGTCTGTTAATTGATGCTCTGTTTTCACCCATGGCAATTGCACTTCATCAGCCTGCCAGACTCTGAAAGCTTGAGCCAAATTAAAAGCCCACTGCTAGAGCTTTACATTTAGTAATTCTAAACCTCCATATTTAAGGTTGGCAAAATGTTTTGTACTTCCCATCTTCAGTCTATGATTTACAGAAAGAAAATAGATATGGCCTTAGTCACTTGTATATAAGCTGTGCAAAAGCAATCTTGGTAATGCACAACTAATTTGTAGAGCTGTGATGATTTGAAATGTGTCTTATAGGTTGAGCTTGGATAAATACTGGTACCTGAGACCTTCTCTTATATTCTGATTTATGTTTACAAAGTTTATGATTTTACAAATTTCTTTCTGAAAATATTTTCCTATCTTCCATGCATTAAACAGAGCTGCAGGGGAATACTAAGCTTGAAAGAGTTTCCATTTCCAGCCACTTTACTTGGTGGCTTGATACATAGCTGTACTAGGCATCATCCTGTGGAGAAGAGTTTCTTGGGAAACAAGGCCCTGATTTCTACACTTATTGAAAGAAAATTATGTTTTCATTTCACTCAGAAACCTGCAGGCTGGAGGCATTTATAACCGGTTTCATGTTAGTTTTAGGGCTAAACTATGTAAAGTACAGGAGAATACTCCCACCCTTTTTGGCACGTCAGGAGAACATCAAAATCCTGATTCAATCTGCATAATGGGAACTTAAGTTGAGAACATAGTTAGGAATATAGTAGTATTAGATACCCCTGCAGTCAATAAAGACAGTCAGCTCAAAAATGCAATTATTGGGGAAATAAATCTATTTTCCAAGAGTATTTGGGTTTGCAGGAGAAAATCTATGCTCCCCTATAGAAATGAGCCACTACCATATGCACAGCTTGCTGCAGAAGGCAGGTTGTGACTTCCTAAAGGTCTCTGTGTTCAAGTGATCCATTCCCCCCCTCTCTGATAGCCCTCTCAGAGCATCAGTTGGATAGACTTTCGTGCACAGACACTGGAGGTAGATGCTGTCTTTACCATTTCTTCCATAAGAACCTATAGGTCATATAGAGCTAGTTCACTAGAGCTAGAGGCCATCTAATCAAGCTAGTAGGAGAGAGCTTCAGGGCAACAGAAGCAGGTTGTTCTGCCTGCAATGTAGAGTCAGCCTGTGTAATTCCTCACTACAGGAATATGAATGTAGAGTGTTAGAAGTATCTGAACCCACGGGTTTCAGCACCTTTAGGGATCCTGCTGTCCAGACACAAGGCTGCTGCAGATCAGGCTTCCAGGCACTGAGACCTCTCCCACCCACTAGCTATTCAAGCCTGAAGTTTGCTAGCAGTTATGCATGCAACAGAGCACATCCACAAGAAAGTAGCTATAAACAGGGTTTAATAAGACTATAGGTTATATTGTGGTGAACAAGTACAGGGCTCAATCAGAGAAGCAAACTGACTGGCAACCTGTTTACCCTTGACCATCCTGTTTTATCCCTTTTATCTTCTCAGTATTTTGCCATGCTTGTTCCTCTACAATCCACCTTGATATCTCCTTTTCCCAAACTTTGGTCCTTCCTTTAACCATCCCATAAGTCTAGCACTTTTCCACAACCCGGTTAAGACATCCTGTTCTAATGTTTTCACAGTCTCAAAATTCTCTTCCCCCATTATCCCTTAACAAATCTGTGCTCCATTAGGCAATAACACTCTTCAGTTTGCATGGTATTCCAGTGAGACAGACTTTCACTGGCTTACCTTTCTTGAGTGGGTTTCACACCAGGGACAGCAGTCTAATGGTTCTCTTTGGACAGTCTTATTCACTGAATAGGTTATTAGGGCTCCTCACCCTCTCATTGTTTGTTTGGTCCTTGTGTTTACTGTGATTAGCTTATAATCATGTAACCTAAAAAAGAAGTATTACAAGATGTTTGTTGCTAAAGTTTACATTCAGTGGAGGAGCGGTCAAGTTAATGGAATAGAAGTTCATTGAAGGTTAGTGTATACATAGAAACCATCCAGCTCAGGAGACCCCACAGCTGTAAATGATTGAAGACTAGGACAATACTAAAAGGAAGTTTCATATGTACTTGTTTTGTTCTTAAGCTCTTCCATTGACAGGTGCTTTTGATTCTGTCCTAAACAAGAGAGTAGAGAAGATGAATCTTTAGTTTTCTCCAGGATGGTTGTTCTTGCAAGGCACAACCATGGATGGCCTTAAGGGTAATGAATCTCTGTCCCTTCCTAAGACAAAGCTTTGCCTAGAGCAAAGACTTAGCTGCCATTGTAACAAGTATTCATCTCTGTCATGTCTTTTTCTGCTTTAGACCTCTTTGATGAGAGAATATCTCAAATGTGTAGCCCAAATAAAATTGCAGAATGCCAGGAAGGAGGAACAAAAGGTCTCATTTGTCACACAAAATACTGGCAGAAGCAAGGAGGACCAATGGGTTAAAGCGCAGGTAAGAAAGAAGCATAAAGCAATTTCAGGAATATTCCTCATGTTGCAGATTTAAGACTCAACACTATGAGCTCTCATTTTTGTGAGCAAAAATGCAGAATTGCTCCTTTAGCACTTTATTTGCCATATTTTTTGTAAATCTTACTTTAGCTGAAGTTATCTGAGGACAGATCAAGGCAACATAACACAAGGAAGAGCAGAACAACAGGGAAGATGAGTTATTCTGCAATCCATAGATCTGTTATCACAAGCTGTTTCTTCATTAGCATCTTCACTATAAGCATAAAGCATTATGTTTTTGCTCTGGATTAAAACTGAACTATTTGCTGTTTAATATGGGAGGTTTTTACAGATTATTTAAGGCACAATTTCTGTTTATGGTCCCAGGGTACATTCTAATCACCTTTGTTTACCTCATATTCCTTTCCTAATTAACTGACAACCTATTAGCATACTTTTTTTATCCCAGGAGTATTAATTATACATAATTTATATCATAAGTATTTATTCCTTATCAGTTGGCTGAACAAAATATTTACCTGTTGATAGCTACTTGAGGTTAACATTTTTGTACAAAAAACTCACCTGAGACTTCCAATCAAATTATCAGATTTTTAATTTTCTTTTACATAATGACACTATATTAGTCATTGTAGTATTTTATTCCACTCTAGGCTAAACAGTCATTTAGTGGAGCAGAGTGTTGGCAGCATTAATTAACCAATGATACATGCTCAGTTGAACAATAAGCTGCAAATAATAAAAATGCAAGATGAGATAATGTATAGACCTTCAGTGTTAATTGTATGCTGGATGGCAGTAACAAATCCTGCTCTCAACTGTATATGTGAATTCAGTGAAAGCTGTGCATCTGAGGGCAGGCTCTGGCTGCCAAGCAGGACAGAATATTGTCACTCTCAGGCTGCAAAATTCATCCTGAGGATTTTGTCTTTGCCCAGTAGCACTCAGCCATATCTGAATGCAAAATGTAGAGGGACAAGGAAGAAAAATGGGCTATTTTCTCACCTCAGGAGTTGATAAGAATATGATGGCATAGAGTTTGCCTAAATGCGAAACAAAAAAAGAATATGCAGACAGTCCATACGACAGCCTTAATGTGGGACACTGCTTTTATAGGACTGGAGTCGATTAGTTTGCTCCACACCAAATACACTTTCTGCCTTCATACTATATCATGGCTTAGTAGACCTATTTTGCCTCTTTTTGTCACTCACCTTTTTACTTCTATTTTCTTCTCAGCTGTTGGGGGTTTTTTTTTATCCTTTTGTAGCTTTCTGAAATAATTCCACGGTATTCATCTTCCATTCTTATTTTCATTAAGTATCTTTTTTCCTATTCAATTTTCATTTTTCATTCCCCCTACTTTTGTTGCTGCGTTCCTTTCACTCTCACTCTGAGTCTGGTCCTCTCTGTATCTCCTGGTTCTCTTTCTTCCCTTCTCTTCTTTGTTTCTTGTCTTCTCTCATTTCACTGTCTATATATTCCCCTCTCCCTCACCATAGTCCTTTATCTTCTGTGCTCTTGCTCCATTTACTATTCATTTCCCCCCTTTTTTGTACAATCATTGTGCCTAAGAGCTCTGGCCATGGAGCAGGGTCCATTGTACTAGACACTATAGAAACACAAAGCAAATTGTGTACCTCTGACCCAAGCAGCCAGATACAAGAAAAGAAACTAGAGAGACTGACCACTAGATCAAAAGAAAACCTTCTCCTTTCATCCCTTCATAAAGATTCTTCAATTTACTTTAGAAGGGGGAGAATGAAGATAGTCCTTTAAAAAAAAAAAAAAAAAGTAATCAAGGTAATGCATGTGTGCACTGGGGAAAGACAATAAGAGAATAATACAGAAAAAAAGCTGAAAACTGTGGGCCAGAAATTTTCCTAGTGGGAAGAAATGGATCTTCAAGGGCAAGAAACACCTAGGAGGACAATGAAACAACTGCGCAATATATATGACATACAGTTAAAATGTTCTATCTTGGGGTCTGCATTCATCTGATCAATTTAGACATCTAAAACAAAGTTAGCTTCTAGATTCCCTGTATAGTCAATAGATAAAGGGAGTTCCTGGACTGCAATTCATCTCTAAAAAAATGTCTAAAATAGCCAAGGTTGATTGCACTTTAAAAATATGTTCACCTTTCTCCAAGGACTGAAAACAAGTCTGAGTGGCTCAAATATTAGCATTGTAGAACATTAAAGCTGGATAAGATGAACTCCACGAGCATGTCCAGCCTTAATAACAACCTAGCCTGAGTCCTAATTTTGTCCTCTCCATATGCTCCTTTGGCCAAAGCTACTGCTGCTGTTAAAAGAGCAGCAAAAGGGCAAGGCTCTGCTAAGCTATCCACATGCTGGAGACCTTTGTAAGCCTTCTAACTATGCATATAATCACATATAACAGCAGCTCAAGACTCTGCCAAGATTTTCCTGGCCTCCTCATTCAGGCAGGATGGTGACTTTGGACTCCCAGAAGCCAGGCCTGTTCAGGACCCGTTGCTCCCTGGGCAGCAATAAGCACCTTCTAAGATGGCCAGCCTCAGACTGTTTATAAGAGACTATTCAAAGAACTGTTCCACGCATCTTTTGGAAAAAAAAATTATAGAGAGAAGTATGCTGTGGACTGTATTCAGGCAAAAGGCCATATTCTGGACTTGCTGTAGCACCCACCAACTTCCATCCCACAAACTTTTCTTCTGCAAATGTGTATCTGCTGTAAGCCATGAGTAACCTATAGCTGCCTTCAAAACTCTGAATGCATCCTTGATGACCTTGTAAATGTATCAGTTTATTGACTGATTCAAGAAACAAATTATTTAACTACTTATCTTATTTTATAGTGTCTCAAAACTCACTGGTTTCTTTTACCATATTTAACATTTGCTAGTCTAGGGTCATCTGCCCTGCTGTTGCTACTCTTTTTTTGACAATACTATTTTTAATTTGATTGAGAACTCACATAGCGTTCCAGGCATAACCACTATAAACCTCCTGGTTTATCAGGAGCAGAGCTCTCCTGACATTAAAGACATAGTCTGCTTATTGATAACATGACCTAATGTTGTCAGTTAGTGACATTTCTACATAATGTCCCTAGTTGTCCTGAGAAAGTAAAGACCTTGGAACCCCCTTCTTCTGACAACTTCTCATACACTCCTTTTGCTTCTTAGTATCGATCTGCTTTTTGTTTTTCAGCATAAGTTCTCTAAAGATAAAATCAAGTCAGACTACATCCTGATCACTAGAGACTGGTAATAAAAAATTTAAACGGTGTTTGAAGGAAGAGTTTCCTTACTTTCATAGATTGGCTGAAGTGACTGATCTCCAGAACATCAGAGATCTCCACACAAGACTGAAGTGCTCTTTGTGGATGGTGTTTGGCACAAGCAACCTGTGCTGAACAAATTTTTTTTTCCTCTCTCACTTCCTTGGAGAAGAGAATGAGTATGCTGTCTGCAGGTAGGATTTGTGTGGGACACAGAATGGGGACTATCCTCATTTTTGTCCTCTCTCTTTTCCATTGTGGTCATCCAGTTTTTCCTGACATTTTTGTCTTTTTTTAAAAACAGTTGAAAAAGGGTTCTTCATGTTTGCAGACATTTGCATTTATATTCACTACTGAGACTACTTATGAATGAGATGATGGAAAGGAGAGACAGTGCCTCAGCAGAGGAATGCGAACAGCGCTGTAATGACCTGCTCTGCTACCTGCTATGTGCTGAAACAGACTGCTGAGGCCACCAAGAGATGAGAAGACTCTCACCACTGGCAGTCTGTCAGAACAACCACCTAGCTACAGATACTTGTTCCAGAAACTCCATAAGATTTTTTACTTCTTCTACTTCCTTCTTCTTCCTCCTTCCAGGAGGATAATGAGAGTGAAAGAGGGAGAGAAGTTTTATTACTGGGTTCCTTGTTGAATCTATGGCTTCTAAGCTGTGCTCTGTGTACCACTGCCAGGCCATGAGGTTGTGCTAATGGTTAGCAGAAGGCTACTGAAGCATAATAATGAACCAAACCAGGTTGCCTTTGTGTTCAGTAAAAATGCAGACGAACAGGGTGAATGGTGGTGCACAGGAACGCTTTATGGTTGACAGGAGTACCTCCTGGTTCACAAGAAATGCCGAGAGTTGACAGCAGCTTCTTGGTCCAAGTAAGAAATTCTATTTCAAGCTGTACAATTGTTTTAGATTGCAACAGAAAGCACATAAAATGGCAGCTTTCCACTTAACAGTTTTTCTTCTGTGCGTTTTTGACTTTCTTTGCTTACTTTGTTGGTAGCTATAAAGCTTCCAGTGCTTTTCATTCATATTAGCTCTTCTGATCCAACTGAGGTTTTATTCTTCTGGTGTAACAACTGTATCTTTGAATTAGGAGTCACTCAGCCCTACTCAGGCAAAGCTACTGAAAACACTGAGTCTGAACCAGTGCCACTGAAGATGCAGTCTGGCTTTCAATAGCTTTGATCCAGATGAAGGAAAGAAGCCACCCAACCTCCTTGACCCCAGAGAGAGTTCACAAGATGTCAGTCTTGTTAGAAAAGCAGGTTTTACCTGAGCACTAGTACGTTTAATGCATAAAATCATTTCAAGATTGTCGATATGTAGCATTGGTAGTTTATGCTCTATTACAGAGCCACTCTTAAGAAGGCTTTCAGAGCCACTCTTTTGCAAGGCTGATGCAACCGTCTCTCAAGAGCAGTGAATGAAGAGAGCATTTAAATGCACAGAGGGGAACACTTTCCTTTTAAAAGGAAGCTACAAGGTCAACTTTTTCAATTTCAGCTGCTTAAAATTAACAGCCTTTCTCTACAGCAAGGCGCTTAGGTGGTTTCACTTTTACTGAGGTGCCTCATATAAAGAAAAAAAAAGGAAAAAAAAGTCTCAGGGTGAAAAGCGAAGCGGGTGTTTGCGTGAGCGGCGCAGTGCGGTGCGGGCGGTGCGGGCAGTGGGCGGCGGTGCCGGGGCGGCAGCTGGGCAGCACGGCCCCCGGGACGGGCAGCCTGCCTGCCGCTGCCCCGCGCTGGCCCCGTGCCGCAGGCTGCCGCTCTCCGTCCCCATCCCCTCTCCTCCTGTCCCCGCGCCGGGAGTGACCTTCCTCCTCCTCCCCTCTTTTTCCACCTGCCTTTACCCAGGCGGTGACAGACTCTCCTGCTTCCCCGTAAGCTACTGTCCCTCACTGCCACCTTCATGCTGCTCCTGGCTCACTGGTTCACGCGCTCCCTGTCTCCTTTCTGCTGCACACCTCCAGCAAGGAAATTCGCTCTTCTTACACTCATCTCCTTGATTATAATCTCTATCATTGCTTTCTCCAGCTAAGTTAAAGAATGAACCACACAGAGGCTATCCTTTGGGGAAAATCATTGATTTTTAGGATCACTCAGACATCTGAAATACCTCATAAGGAGAAGCCAAGACTGGAATGTATTTCTCTCGATAGCCAAGTTTGTTTGAACGTCTCCTGTGACTTTGTGTTTGCTACAGGAAGCCTCCGAAAAAAACCCATAAATCCTACAATTTCAGCTTTCAAGGGTGTAGGTCAGAGCCCAGGAATGGAAGAACTTTAAACTGTTGGTGATTTTTATCATTAAAACCATTTCCTCATCATCATACAGCACTTGTGTTAGTTCAGGCTTAGACACAATGTAGCACCTTCTGCAATCAGAGCCAGAAGTTCACATCATTTCCAAAGAAATCAAAGGGCAAACAAGTATCTCCCGAAGGAAGAAAATATGCAACTTAAACAGGAGGGTTTACTTCCTGAAAAAGCAATGCTTCTGGCCCAACTCATCATATATAGGAAGCGTGCAGTGGTGTGAATTAACCTGACCGCATACAGTGGCTGCAGTGTGCAGACATAAGATAGCGAAATGGTTTCCTTCCCATTTTTACTGCTACCTAAAGTTCTATATTGTAAAATAAATATTTGTGCTCCAGAATCAAAGCCAAATTTCAAAAACATACTGCAAATTAAATGGTCATTCAGAGTTATAGGACAATATTAATTAACCCAGAGTGTATTTAATGATCAGATATGCCATAATATAGAGTATTAAATACTTTAGAATATTGTGGTTGCTCTGATTGGATTAGTGAGTTAAGCAACTTTATTGTTTCCAGTGACAAAGTCAGCTTCTCCTAAAATGGCTGAAAGAAGCATTTAATCAATTTTTTCTTAAGAAACTAAACTGTTCCAAGTCAGTATTTAAGGCATGAGCTGTAGAGAGAAACCTGTCTTATGTTAAAAAAAAGGGGGGGGGGGGGAAGAAAAAAAAAAGGAAGCAATTGTCACAGGAAATGATCAGTTAATAACAAGCTGTCCACAAAACGTATGCAGCAATTTGAGATGCCGTCAAAAGTCAAGAGGGTGTCGTGCAAGTAATTCATGAATTAACTATGAGCACTGAAATATTTGGCATTTTTCTTGAAAAAGTAACCTGAAGGAACATCACGTAAGTGGAAATCTCAATTTACAGTATTAAAAAGCAGCAGCTTTCTTGTCCTCACAGTTGTATCAAAAAAGCTTTAAATATACAACATGAACAGAAACCAGAAAATAAATGAAAAAGAAACAATATCTAGTGCATTTTAACTTTTGCAACTACTGAGGGCTTGAGGCTGATAGTATTACATCTGAAAGCATTTCCCTTGAGAGAATTGTTGAAGGTACCTAAATACATAACAAAGGGCCTAGTGTCATTAAAAATAATTACTGTGCATACTTATGAAAGAATACTCATAGATTCCAGTGCTACAATATAGAGGAAGGTGTTGCTCATCCATAGCATGTTGAATTTTCAGTAAAAAGCTTTGACTATCTTGTATAAGCTACAGAGAATGCCATATAAGAACTTTACCTCCATCCCTCAGTTTATTCTGAAATCCAGTCACAGTAGTACTTTTCAGTAATAACTGATGGTTTAAGGTAGAGCACGCGCAGAACATCTAGTTCTGGCAAATTGTCTTCAATGAAAAATTGTGGCAACAAATTTGAAAGCTTCCACTAGGTTCTGGTCTAGATCTAGGTTTTAATATTCACCTCTTTTAATATTTTTATCCATTCTTCTTTCTTCCCCCAGATTATTATTCTTCCTCTTTTGATCTTTGCTTTCCAGCTTTGTCTTTTGATATCAAGCAATTCTCAAGTCCTTTGGTGAATAGTTTTTAAAATTCATCACCCCAGCAGCAGCTCTCATCTTCCTGCTAGCTGCCTACAGGAGCTGGCAACAGAGCAATCCGCATGAAACAATTGCGTTTAGATAGGCCCTTTGGATTGTGTTCATGCAAGAAGAGAATCCCAATAGCACTGTGGAAGCTCTGTGGGCCTTTCCAATTCCCACTGAAATCGATGAAGAGACTCCTAAGCCTAATCCATCAGAAATTCATGTTAGCAGCTGCTGGACCACAAATGTTTGGCTGCTCTTCAGACCACATATGGTAGCTGATACTCCGATAATGAGTGAGAGATCTCTTGTCCACATCAGCTGTACAATGTTTAATTATATTCCACCTTGCCCCTTTCCCAGGAATAGGTCAGCTACATGGAAGGTGAATTAATATCTCAGGACAAAGGATGATGGAAGAGCATTTAATCATTGCATATATTATTAGAAACACCATGTAAAATTCACTGTTTCTAATCAACAACTTTTTCTATTTTTACCTCCTCTGCTGAATAAGAATAGGCAAAGATGTATGTTTCTGCCACTCTTTTTTCCTGCTGCATTCTCTAGGTAATACCTATTGCTTTGTTGTTTCAACAGAAAGCATATATTCCTATTTCTTGAAAAGTCACACAATTTACACGGGGAATTTCTGCCTATCCTCATTTCTGTTCCAGAGCCACTCAAATTTGAGAAAGCTGAGTACATTCCTTTGTAAGAATGTATATGAAGCTAAACTGGGGTATTATGAAAAACAGTTCACAAAGCCAGTGGAAAGCTATATATAAAATGATATTCTCATTTCAGATGAAGCTTGAGACAAAAGGCGTATAGGTAAACACAGCTGCAACATTTTTAGGCGTATAATCAAATCCACAAAAAAATATTGGAAAACTATGCTAATTATTGTAATTAAATTGTGAACAGTATTGATAGAAAAATATCTTTAAAGCATATAAAATCAAAATGAATCTTATAACATATGGGAATTTATTCTAGAGGAAAGATGTGCCAGGAGAAAAGTACCAGTTACCTACTTGCTGCTTGCTGCAAGTAGAAGTTGGAACTTATGAAAGAAGCAAGAAATGGAAGATATATTGTTTGATACTGGCTCACTAATATTTAGAAATCTTAGTTTATGAAGATTTAGAAAATTAGTATCAAAACAATAACTGAGGGTCTTTTTTAAACATTCTATATTAAGACACTTCTCCTTTTATCTGCACATCCCATGTTATTCCATTTTCATAACCATGTTTCTGTATCCTTTCTGTTCCTTCTTGATCAGCCTTTAGAGTCTCTGATCTTTTTATTACTCCATCTAGATATTTCTCCTTTTCTCATTGCCAATTTCTCTTAACAGAAGAGATCACTCAGCTTTCAGCTGGACTTGCTTCCACTGGGCTTAAGCACAAGCTTAAAATTGAATTTATTAGAGAAACACCATTAAGTTCCTATGCAGTCTGTGGACTGTGCAGGCAGCCTAGGGCAATCACACACTTGAAGGAGGTCTTAATCAGCTGTTTAGATTCAGCACTTGATTGTTCCATGTGTATTTCATGACTTTGTGTTTTCAGGTTTATGCATTTTATCTAATAGATGTCACCTACATTTTGCTCTCCAGAGTCCTTCTGTTCAACAGGATCCTCTAAATTAAGTTATCACAAGAGAGAAGAAATAGCCCTTACTCAGTATACATATAAGGGACTAAGAAAGCCCATATACCACTCCTATATAGGAATAGAAACACCTATAGGCTTGCTTAATCCCCTTTGAAAGTGGGGAATGGATGAAGTGGCCTTGGCTCCACCCTGCCCATTGCTTGAAAGCACAGCTGGTGAATTGGCTCATGCTTCTGCACCAGCCTCAACCACAGCTGGACTGCTATAGCTCAGCACGTGTGCTGCCCTCCACATGGTTCTGGTCCTGCTGCTCACTATTTAGCAGAGCAGAGACCTGACTCAGAGGGGAGAATCTATGCCCCTGCAGAGGCATCCCTGGCTGAGAGCTGGCCTCAAAGTCTCAGCAGCCCTGAGCAGAGGGCATGGAGGGGAATGAGTTATCCAATCTAAAGAGATCGGTCAGGCCTCAAAGTAGAAGCTAGAAGGCAACAGCAGTTCCACAGATCTGATTAGCTAGCAGGTGATTGTTTGGAGTAATGGGCTTTTTCTTGGTTTTTCATTCTGAAACTATTTTTCTTGATTTATCATTTGGAGGGAGAGCTGTCATCTTTCTTTCATACAGAAACATTTAATTTTAAGATAATTTGCACATAATACTTTCCTTTTGCATTGCACCAAACAGAGCAATTTCCCATTAAGATAAAGCAAGGACGAGCAGACTGTGGCCACTGAACAGAGTGGGCTGGCAGAGCAGAGCAGCAGTATAATGACATTAAGACTCAGATTTTTAAAACATTCAAAAAACAAATCAAATTACAAAAGAAAAAAATTACTCAAAAATTGCCTGAGCAGCACAGAGTCATTTGGAGGTCCTTCTCAAATGCAGAACACTTGGCTTCACCTACAGAACTTAACTGTTCCAGCTGACCACTAAAGCCCTTTGGATGAGTCAATAGTGTTTAAATAATCCACATTCAGATGCTGTCTTACACCTTCCTTAGCAGACTGCAGTGCAAATGCATGGTACAATTAATTAACTCCGGGAGCAAAACCAGAGTCTCCAGCTTCCAAAACAAATGCTCAACCATGTAGCCAGAAGCACAGCTCCAAAGGCATAAGCCAATTTATTCTCTGTTTTATTAAACTTCCACAGTGTTTAGAATCAATAAGTCACAGTGGATCTGGCACTTTATTTAATGAACTTTGGTGAGCACTTTTTTATCCACCTGAAACTCAATTATAAGCCTGTGTAGCAAATTCCTGTATTTGGGGCATTTCTATTTTACTGCAAATCATATGTAATGGTGTGAAATTTGGCAACATATATAACAATGCCCGCACACAATTAAATGTGTACGTGTGTGTATGTGTGTTTTCTTTCTAAAAGTTTGAATGTTCCTTTTTGGCCTATGTGTTTCTTAAGGCAGTAACTGAGAACACAATTAACATACAGGCTTCCAACTGGAGATAACTATATTCAGCTTGGCCTAGTAGAGACAAGATTCACCCTTAACTATATTCAGTCAACTAAAAATTAGGTTTAAAAATATGATCTTATTATCTGGATTTCCTATAAAGTCAAAAACTGAGGCAGGCACCTCTTGAAGGCAATTTGTCCTGTCCTAAGCTAACTGTTTTAGAAGGAGGATAATTTGCCTTGGGGTGGCCTGTCTCTCTCTGCTTAGTATTGATAAAGTATTAACTCGGCTTTAAGGACATAGACCACAGCTAACAGAGACAGCCAAACAGAGGTAACAGTTTGTACAGCAGTTTCCATCTCTGCTTGATTTTTTGGAGACTTTGTCAGAGATTGTGGGAGCATTCCTGGGGAGCCTCTGAAGTATTAGAGAGTGCCTGCTGCTGACAGGTAAGGAAAGCCAAGTAGTAACAGCCACAGGAGGCGTTAACTTCTCCTGGGAAGCTCTAGCAAATCTAGCAGCTGCTAACAAGCTCTGAGGAGCTTGCCCCTTATCAGAGGAATTTAGGACCTTTGTTCTAGCTGAGCCCTAGTTAGGGAGGGTCAAGAACCCTTTTAGTCAGTGCTAGAAAGAGGCCAGGCCCAGAGCACAACTCACGGATACAGCTGCTTGTTCAGAAGGTGCAAAAAAAAAAGGAGTCCTTATCTCAGTTCAGAGCAATGTCCTCACTCTCAGATACGGTGGTGATGCACCACAAAGCATGTTCTCCAGTGGCTGATGGAGCAGCTGTCTCTGCTGTGTTGGTGGCTTTGACTCAGACAGAGTTTCAGATGGAGGATGCAGCTCTGCAAGTCCCAGACTACATGGGTGCATCTGAAGGAATGCACCTGTGAGTGCTGAGGAAGATAGCCAACGTCATTGCAAGGTGATCAGGAGAAATGCCTGAGGACTGGAAGAAAACAAATATCACCCCTATCTTCAGAAAGGGCAAAAAGGAGGACCTAGGGAACTACAAGATGATCATCCTCACCTTGTTTGCTGGAGGGTGATGGAGTAACTCATCCTGGAAACCATTACCAGACACAAGAAGGACAAGAAGGTGATCAAGAGTAGTCAGCATGGATTCACAAATCCATGTTTAACAAATCCAACAGCCTTCCATGATGGAATGACTGTCTGAGTAGATGAGAGGAAAGCAGTGGATGTTTGATTTCACTTGACTTCAGTAACACTTTCAGCACTGTCTCCCATAAAATTGTCATAGACCAGCTGAAGAAGTACAGGCTAGATGAACAAATAGTGACAGGAACTGAAAACTAGCTGAATTTCCAAGCTCAGAGGGTTGTGATCAGTGGCATGAAGTCTAATTGGAGGCCAGTAGCTAGTCCTATATCTCCAGAGTCAATACTGGATCCAAGCCTGTTCAACTTCACTAATGCTCTGGATAATACACAGAGTGTACACTCAGCAGGCTTGTTGACAATACAAAACTGAGAGGGAGTAGGTGATACATCAGAGGGCTATGCTGCCATTCAGAAGGACCTCAACAGGCTGGAGAAATGGGCAGAAGGAAACTCCATGGAATTTAACAAAAGGAAGTGCAAAATCCTGCACCTAAGAATAACCCTATGCACAAGTACAATCTGGGGGCTGACCAGAATAAAGCAGCTTTACAGAAACTCACCTCGGATTCCAGGTGGACAGCAAGTCAGACATGAATAAGCAGTGTGCCCCTGTAGCCAATGGTATCCTGGGGTACATTAGAAAGAGCATTGCTAGCAGATCAAGGGAGGTGACACTTCCCCTCTGTTCAGCCCTATCTAAGCCACTCCTGGATGCTCCTTCTGGGCTATGCTGTAAGAAAGAGAGAGATGGATGTACTGGTGCGAGTCCAACAAAGGGACAATAAGATGATTGAGGGACAGAGTCATATGAAGAAAGGCTGGGAGAGCTGGAACTGTTCAGCCTGGAGAAGAGAGGACTCAAGGGATCTTATCAATGTGCATAGATGTCTGAACAAAGCCTACAAAGAAGATACAGCCAGACTCTTTCCAGTGGTGCCCAGTGATAAGATAAGATGCAATGGACGCAAATTAAAACACAGGAAATTCTATCTGAATATAAGAAAAAAACTTTTCCTGTGGGTGTAATGGAGCAAACAACATTTGGAGAGGCCTATTTCTCTCTGGTTACAAAGGAAGCTTGTGGTGGCTAACTCAGATATAGAGATCTGAAAGGTAGACAGCAGCAAATGTGGACGTCATGGGGAATGATAAATCTATTTTATGTTCACTGACTTCGTAAGTGGATTTAGGCAAATTAAAATAGTAACCACACAAACATTTTTCTGAACTAGCCAGTGTGATTTAAGTTGCCACCATTCCTAAAGAGCCATTCAGCTCATCGGAATGGATATCTACTTTAGGGCGAACTGAATGGCTCTTTAGGCTACATTGACTAAATTACTGCATTGCACTTACTGATCAGATCACCACCGGCCACAGTGGGAGCTCAGACTCCTAGCTCACGTGTGGACAACTGAATCCTAAGCCAACCCTTCATTTTAAAATGTTCAAATATTGCAGTTCATGAGCACAGTCACAAGACCAAAAAGGCCAAATCCTTTTCCTGAAGCCATTATCCATGATTATGTAATATCTTTCCATATTAGATCATTTATACAAAAAACACTGCACAATGCAGCAGTCTGATTATAACATATAGGTTCACAGTGGAACATTTTTTCACCAGGCATGAACTGTATCTCTAGACTCTTTAAATTAGCCTATTTCCTCTGAAGCACTAGCCCTATATAAAGCCCTTGCTAGATGAAAGCAAAGATGCAATCCCTAATTCACATATATTTAGAATTTCACAGGTTATTGAAATAGGATAAGCTGGCAATAACTGTGGTCAGGTGGCATAGTGCTAATTCCATTTTAGTTCATTTCTAGCCTGTACTTGTTTATAAAGCATCTTGTTGTTTTAACATCTGCAGCTTTCTAAATATAATTATCACTTCATTTCTTCTATCTTCTTTCAAAATAATCTTGTGCAAACAGAGGTTATTTGTTTGCCCTCCTTTTTCTTTAATAGTTGTAGGTGACTAATAGCAAACCAAATTCTTCTCCCTTTTCTATCCTTGCCTAAGCAAAATTCTCTGGTTGCCCCAGTCTGAAAGAAAAGCAAGATTTCTGTCTTTGTTTCTTCTTTAAAATTTACCATCACTGTCCTGACTGTTCATAAGGCTTCCTCTTCTAAGTAACTCTACAATATCATATATGACAGTATTAGAGTATGTTTCTTTAAAATTTTAATATTGACTAAAATAATATTAAATTTTGAAAGCCAAAAAATGCCTTTGTCAGCATAGCTTGTTTTCTTCAATGAAATTACATAAGTTACACCAGCAATTTTCCCAGTAGAAGCAACATCTTTGCTAATAAAGATTGCCTGTTGCAATATCCTGGCAAACCCATTTTATGAAAATCAAGATCACTTTTCATAGGAAATGTTTCAAAGGTTTCACTGGTACCTCTAATGTACATTTAATGCAAGTATTCCCGTAATTAAAACTGCTGCACAGTTTTACGTGGTTTCCTGTGGTATGTTGTGATATATTCCTGAAATTGTGTTAGGGTACCTGCAGAAAGCAAGAGAGACTGAATGAGATCTGTCTGGAGTCAAACTGGGAATTGTACATTACTAACTAGTGCCTATCCTAGAGCCCGAAAAGCCTCTAGCAGTGTCCAGATTTCTTGAGAACATCAGACATTCTTGGAGTGAGTGGAGGCCATTTAGCTCATCATGTCTCATTCCCTTTTCCATCTACACCATGATGTCTTCTAATTGTTTCTTTAATGACCTCGGTGTTTTTGCCTTAACTATCTTGCCTAGTAAGCCATTCCACACATTTATGATTCGCTGCTTGAAAAAAATGTTTCCTGACATCTGTTCTGAATTTGTTTTTCTTTAATTTTCATTTATGCCCTCTCGTTCTATCATCTGTGTTGGGCTGAAAATAGGAACCCATGTTGACATTTTCTGAACCGTTTAAATTTTATGTTCTTTAATTAAAATCTTCTCAACTAGATGGAAGTCGAACTTGGTGGTAGAGAATGCAATACTGTATTTAAAATAAAACATTACTTTCATAAACATCGAAATTCATGGATATGTATTTTTAATATTCTATGCATAATTTTGTGAATTTCTCCTAAAGAGAAGAGCCCAACTTTATTCCACAAAGAGAGGAGGGAAATTACTAAAAATACTTTAAAAGGAGTTGAGACTTAAGGGTGTTTTTCTGGTTCTGTCTATGATATCTCCTTTTAATTTAGAGTTTTATTCTCCTTTAGATGTCCCAATGTAATGAACATCCTTGGAATACAGCTTTCCTTTTGTCAAAATTTCACTTTAAAATGTAATTAAAAAAAAATATGAGCCTTCTGCCCTCTCAAAATTAGAAATATTAAAGGTATCTTTGTCTGGACTGCCCCACACTGGAACATCCTCCCAATCGCTTTGAAAAGAATGAAATGATTACGTTTTAATTTGAGATCTATCAATAACTTTAATAATCACTGGGTTTTTACTTGATATTTATTGGCTATTCACAGCTCATGACCTTTATACTGTAAGCTTTTCTAACTAATGAGTGCTGTGAATTTGTTTAGGATTTTGTTGTTCAGTATGTGTTTGCTTCCTTCTGTTCATTACATTTTCTTTACTCATTTTTATACTTACCTTTTGCAAAGCCGTGACAGAGGTGTCAAAATGACCTCACTTTTCTAACATGTCACACGCCATAGCCAAGAATATTGTCTCTAAAAAAGATTTTAGTTTGAACAATTTGATGTAACTAACAAATTCTTACTGTCAGTTCTTTCATTTGATATTCTCAGGTTAACCTTCATGCCCTAGGTCCTGTGGAGCAGCTCCTTATCTGACACAATGTACAACCACTCTTCTTGGGAAGGACCAAAACAGTAACCTAAACTACGGTTGTGGATAAATGTCACGATGATGATGAAAGTCCTCTGTTGTGACTCAGTAGCATTTTGATACCCATGAAAGTTATTAAGAAGCTATATGCTACTAGGTAGATTCTATAGCAATAATCTCTCTTGCTAAAAGCATGACCACTCCTTATACTACATCAAAAATAGAAAAAAACAGAAGATGAGTGAAGCTTGTGGAACGTCAACAAATTTAGTGAGAAATTTGACCATTCTGATTTTTTTCTCTTTTTTTTGCTTGTCATGCAAACATCTATTTTAGATACTATTCATTTAGATAAAGTGTCCAGATGCTTCTAAATCTAAAATAATTTAATTGATTTATGAGAGAGGTTTCAAGTCCTGAACTCTCTGAGCCAGTATTCAGTAAGGAGAGATTGTAAGTAGATCAGAAGAAGCCCAACTGGCAAAGTGCAAAGCATATGCTATTCACTTTAATTTGAGGGCACATGGTTAGAAAAAGGGTAAACATTAAAAAGAAAAAAAATCCAAACATATTAAATAGCAATATTCTTGTGCTTTCTTTTAGCACCTTTCTGCTTAGATCTTAGATCCTTTTGTCAGTCTTATCACCTCTTTTATCTGTTTTACCAACACTCTCTGATCTCTTCTGCCAATGTTCTAAATATATGTTTTGATGAGGCCATTTATTATCACCTAAGAGCTAATAAGACCCATGAGCTTCTGGGTTTCATGGCTGGGTGCCATTTATCCTCCAGAATTTTGCATTTTCTGCTGATCTGAGGGCCAAGTATCTCAACTGAGTCTATAACACTGGAATTTAGAGCAGTTTCAAAAACTTGCACAGAAGTAAAGGAATGCAGAATCAATTTAACAGAACTAGAAACGATAGCCACCTAGACAATTTTCCAGGGTGATTTGGCTCGGTACTTATGTCTAAAATTCACTTTGTTGGAGTGACTGATCTTCAGTAGAACTGAGTAATGAATGGATAGCTAGGTTAATGTCAATGTGCTGTTACAAGCAGAAGCCAAAAATTCTCTTTAATGTCATCTCATTAGGAAGCCCCCGTGTAAGCATCTTTCCCGGAATACTGTGAGAATCTGTGCGCCAGTGCTGGTGGGAGGGATCCTACAGCAGCTGCCAAACATGACATTTCTGGACAGGCTGCTGAACCCTCAGCAGGTGACATCTGTGAAGCAGCCTTTCATCTTCCTGCTTCTCAATGGCTGGATACCTGCATGGGGCAGGGGTCCCAGAGAGGCTCTATCAATGCAGCCTGTCTCTTTCTCCCAGCTGGGCTTCCACATCCAAAGGCTGAGGATCCCAGAATTCGAGCTTCCAGTGTCAACATCTGCTCTCAGAGCCTCTTTTGTCCATTTCTCTCTTTATGTGCTGACAGCTAAAGCCCCGTCCAGCCAATATAAACTGTCTGTAATCAACGGAACACAATCTACTGGCTGTTTACAGCTTACGAGCAATAGGTGTATTTTTTCACTTCTCCGGTGTATTTAACTGAATTGGAAAGTGGTGAACCAGCAAAATAGCTTGAATAGTTTAATTTTTTTTCTATTTCTGTAAAAAAAAAGGCTTCAAAGTATGATCTGAGTGTAATTTTACTTACAGAAAATGATAATCTTAGAAGAGTTTGAAAATTTAAAGCATTGATGTACAACTTTTGGTTTTCTCACATAGAATCTGGTTTTAAATAAACTATTCTCTGAGATAGCAAAACTAGACCAAAATGGAAAAAATAAGGGAGTGGTTTATTACTCCCTTTTCACAAAGCCACTGAAAATGCAAACATGCCTTTCACAAAATTCTAAGTGATGCTAAATGTAATTTATTCATCACAATTAATGTTATCGCAGTGAATACCAAATGAATTGCTAATCATTGGCCACCCTGTTTTAAAGTGTTACCTATCCATCTGTCTGTTTTGCTAAAGGTATTTTTCACAACATATGTTTCTTTTGGCTCTTTGAGTGCCACTAGCAAAGGCAGTCACCCTTCAGGAGGACATTCAAATAAATAATAAGCAGAAAATTTCTTAGGAGTATTTCTGTATTCTTTTCCTTTAGGAAGGAAGCAAGGATTTACCTTAATGGTGGATTAATGCAGTCAGGAAGATTATTTCTTGTGGTCAAAGAATAAGGAAAGGAAACATGAGGTCTAGATACACTACTTCTGCAATAGGCAACCTAGGCTGTATGATCTTTTTCTTTCAGAAAAGAAAGAGTGTTTAGGAGTTGAAATGTTACTCAATTTCAAAGTGGATTGGGTTCCTAAATCTTTTAGTCATCTTTAAAATATCAGCCATGCCCTTCTGGCTGCTCTTATTCTTTTTCTAAAATGAGCATCTGAGCATTCTTTTAATTTTGATGACGAGGTTATTGCTATTTGCAATACACGTTGGGAGTCTCGTACTAAAGGAGTTCTGTAATTATGAGGTATGACCATCATGATGAGGTTCATTCTCCTGAAATTCGTGAAATGATAAAAAATTGGATTTGGCTTCCACTTCTTTTCTGTTGAGCAGCAAAATTTTCTATATAATACACATGTATACACATAATACTCATATTTTGGCTCATGTGGATAGGGCAGTGCTTGATAGTCAGCCGTGTCCTACACCCCAAATATGATCTGTGCATAGCCAAACATGATACCTGTCTTGGTTCTTCAGCAGGGACACCACATCTACACCTCTGTTCCTACAGTCTGTCTCAACAACCACTGAGAATGACAATAAAGATCCGAAAGATGAGAAAAAGATGGAAACCTGAAAAGGATACATCTTAAAAGGCTAGCTGAGAGCGAGTTAAGTACCACCTTTGCTATAGCAGAATAAATAGTGAGTTTCTATCTCAGTGTAAATTAGAAAACAAAACTGAACACTTCGATGATGAATATGATGATGGATAGATAGAATTTGGATACAATGTTACTTGATCCTGAGAAAATTTCCAAGGGACTATGTATGAAGAAGAGAGTTGCAAGATATCTGGCTTTCACCCCTCCAAAAAGACATAAAAGCAAATAAATTGCTCATAAGGAAATGTAACCACTCTCTAGGTCACCACGCTGCACTTTCTCAGGAGCATTTGGTTGCAAATTGCAAAAAAGCAATAGAGAAGATGAGCAGCAGGAGTTCCTAAACCCAATACAACGAAGAACACATAAATTAAAGGATAAAACTCCTAAAGACAATCTTGTGTCTTCTTTAGTAATTACATCATGTAGTTAGTTTGTCATAAACCTTGCTAAATTATATTGGTCAGGAATCAGCTAGCAAATGCTGATTCCTGCTAATAAATGAATAATGCCCTAAATACATGAACACATCTCAGTTGTCTCCTGTACCTCTACTTACATTCAGCCATATGCATTCAATCCCACATCTCTCTTAAATTTTCCCTTGGCAAAATTCACCCTGGTAAGGCATATTTTCAATGAATGGATTCACTGAAGAGCATTCACAGCCTTTCCTTAGTGCTCACAGACAAACAAGGAAAGGGAACCACCTGTTTATACCTAAAACTCTGCTTCTCAAAAAATGTGGCCTAAAAATACATCATCTCCTGTGCTTAGAGATCCTTGGAATCAAAATACACTAATTTCTTGCAGATTTATTTTCCTAATGCCAGATATGTAATTATTTTGTCACTGTGAAGGGCAATACTTAAAAAAAAAATGCAGAAAAGAAAGAAAAAAAAAGCAACCTGCAAAGAAGAAAAAACAAATGAAGAGCAAAATTATCAGGTGTCCAGGATATTAATAAACTACTTGTTAAAGGTGGTGGTTAGTGAAGAATATTCTCTGGCCAAGGACAGCAATACAATTAGAGATACTTCAGCCTAGAACAAAAGTTCTCTGTCTTTGAATTTATTGGCCAACTACATACACATTTTTAAAGGATATCTTGAAAAAAATATTGTAAAGGAATTCATTTGCATGATAATCTTTGTGGAAATAATGATATCTTCCATCTGATTCTAAATTACTATCAGAAAAATGTCAAGGAAGGAAGGGCAAATTTTTTTAATGTTTAGTTCTGCGGCTTGAAAATACTCTAAAAAAAGGCACTGTGACTCTGGTGGGGGCTCTTTGATGGAACTTTTTATGAAGTTAATGTTGCAGAGAGATGTTCGGAAGCCCCCAACAAGTGGACTGTGGAGTGTCGAATGGTCAAACGATTCCATCTGTAGTTAAATCTGCTACTGGAAGCATTTATCAGCCTCCCAGTTGTTTAATTTGGGATCCTGCTGCTCCCACACTCTATTTGTATTTTGTCATTTACTAGGAAAATACTCCTGGTTTGGAAAGAAAAGCAAGCTATAGAAATGTTTCAGCAATTTCAGATCCTCTGTTCAGAAATGAGAAATGTTAAAATCTCAATGCTCTCAAAACTTATTTCATATATTATATAGTCTAATTTTTAGAAAAATTAGTTTTTCAGTGAGGAATTCTTTGGAAGATTTACCAGTAATGTTGAGTAAAGTTCCTTAATTTCATTCTAAGCCTAATTCTTTTTATTACAGAGAGGGACTCAAAGCAGAAATGGAGATGACAGACATCTTTGCTTGAACTTGTAAAAATCTAAATCTCAGTTTTATAGATTCATCCTTCTTCCCCAAATGGCTCAATTCAGCAACCAAGTCAGTAAAGCCAATACTTTTTCCTTTCTTCCCTCCTCATCATCTCTATCTTTCTTTGAAAGCTTACAAAACAAGGGAATTTAAACATTTCTTCTCTCAGACCGGATGACTATACATCCACTAACAGGACTGCAGTTGAGAAAGAAACTTTTTGAACTGAATGGAGTATAATAAATGTTTCTCTCAGTACAAAGGAGTCTGAGCCCCAAAGCCCCAAAAAGCATGGTATTGGATCCCCTTCTCCCATGCAGTTGTCACTTTCCTTACTTTGAACCTTAAGCACCTTAGTTGGAAATGATCTCTTCATCACAGCACACTACCAGTACATGCTAGTCATGCCAGAGGATCCCTTCCAAGAGCAGGAAGGGGCTTTATCACCGTGTCTCTTTCATTCCGCTCCTTTGGAGACCTTAAGCAAGAAAGGGGCACTGCACAGAGCTCTTAGATGGGAGAACACTGTCAGCACTAATTACAAGGAGTTAGAGCTGAAAGGATCAAAATCCTACTAGTAGTTTCCTCAGCCAAGAATTTCTAATTAAACATTGTCAGGTGACTGGAATCAATATTTCTTCCAGTAGTACTGAATTTGCAGTGCTGTAAAGGAGCTGCAGAGACCAGCAACAAAGGAAAGATGAGCAAAGGACTATTTAATAAAAATTAATCACAGAAACAGCAGGTGAATGAGAAAGTAGGAAACACAATGAGGGAGAAAGCAAGCTAGAAAAAAGCATAAAGTGTATGTATGGTTTTATGATCCCTAGGTAGCAACCCGAGCATGTTCATCCAATGGTATTATGGAATGAAGGGTTGCATTTTTCATTCTAGTACTGGCATTCTCATTAGAATACTCCATTACTCAATGTGATCTGGGCACCAATCTCCTACCATTGGAAGCAACTGTAATACCACTGTTTTTAAAATGTTTCTTTTGTTGTGGGACTGATAGACAAAAAAAATTGCCTCAAGAATATTAACTTGCATCATTGTTGACCATTTAAGGCACCTACCTACCACTTTTGAACAACTGTGAAGCAAAAGAAAAGAAGATGAAAGAGTGGATGAAGCTGCAAAAAGGAAACGGAGAGGTGAAGGGAGGGATGGAAGGAGAAGGAAAAATGATAATAAAATTCCGTGTGAAGAAAATGAACTTCTGTATGTTGACCATGAGAAAGTTAGGCACTTACCTCCACTGATGGACTACTGATTGGAATGTTAATCAACAGACCTCCAGGAAGAGGAGACCCAAACTACAGTATACAGTATCTATGTATGCAAGTATACAGAGAAGATTTAGGACCTTCCAATCCTCAGACATTTTATCTATGAATAATTCATTTCCTTCCAAATCAGAGTCTTTTCTCTATGAAGTTCTAGAATTGCTACATATGAGTACAAAATATGACGGCAACTTGACCTATTTGCAGTTACTTACAAAGTTGGCCAAGAATGGAAAAGAACTAACAGACTTTATAGAGCCCAATATTTCAATTATGTAAGCCCACTAAAGTAATGCATGAAACGATACTGGACCCAAGTCATCAGTGCCAGAAGAATGCTTTTATTTACTTCAATCTCTGGTGCTGTTGGTTGTTTTCCTAAAACAACTGCTCATAAAGACAGAAGTTAACCCCTAAACTAGAAATGTTTTTCTGGGAGTCCTTTTCTTCCATATCTCTATCTTATCCTCTTTCAAATCCTGCTCCATGTATTTGATATGTCTACCCTAGGAACTGATTTGACTCCCCATGAGTCCAGCAGGAGAACTTCCACCAATATCACAGTATTTGAGAATAGACCATGAGTTTGCAAGTTTAAAATGCAGGCATTAAAAATGATTATAAAACCAGTTAGAAATGAAAACTGAAGTTGAAAATACTAACACTGTATTTGCAATATGCATACTTAGGTTTACTGGCCTGGTATTATCACCCTGGTTTATGCTACAAACTTTCAAACTCTGGTTAAGAAAGGTAGTGGAAATGAAGACCTGTTCCCAGCTCCTTTTTAAAAACTAAAGCATTAGCATTATTGCAAATAGAGATTATTGCAGCTTTGTAGCTGTGGGAAGAGCAAGCTGATGTGAAAGCTAGATAACCCATATATTTGGTGCCCCAAGACAGAACCAATAAATGATATAAATGTACACTATATGCCTGATGTAATTAGTAATTAAATGCCTGAAATAAATCCAAAGCCTTGCAAGAAGTCAGCTTTCCCTAGAAAACCTGTTTTCAAATAGTATCATACTTCAGCATTCCTCAACTTTGTGAGTTCACAGCATCTGCTGCTTAAATATAACAGCACATATGGCAGCATCATTTTGGAAAGCGATGTTAAAAAAAAAGACTGAAGAAACTATTATGAGGACTGCTGTCATGCTCTTGGGGCACAATTGCAATCTTGTGTTCCCATACGGCACCGCTGGAGAAAGAATGCAAAGTTTTAGTAGAGTAGGTAGGGTCAAATACTGTATAATAAACTGATTCAAACGTTCCTTTTTTGTATTACGTTTTATTAGTTCCAAATGAAAGACGCAATATAATTTAGGCCCTGACTTTTTACTTAGAACTGAAGTAGGTGCTTCAAGTTTAGTGTGAGCATAAGTGCTGATTTGAAGCCTAAATCAGCGTTCATGCAAATCCTAGGAAATGCTGACATTCTGTCTCTGGCAATCTGAGTGTATAATTAATTTGCAGATCATCATGCACCACTGTTGCAAACCAGTATCAACATCTAACTATTCTGCCACTGGGTAAACATGTGGCTTTTATCAATGAATCTTTTTTCCATCTGACTGTATTATACTAGAGAGAAGTCGTCTCTCTCAGGGATTAGCACATTCAGCTGGAATCCTACTGATGTTTTATTATTGAGGGAGTTTTATGACATGAAAACAATGAGGGCACGATTATGCCATTTGGGCACAGCCTCCACCCAAGGGGAGAAGTATGTCCAAGAGGTCTTGGAAGATACAATTCTTTCATGAATTCCTGGAAACACCATTTGCTTAAATGATATTAAGGTATAGTATTACTCCCTTTTGAGATTATGTGTATATTTGGGATAATGTGGAGGAAGCTGACCCATTTCTCTTTTGAAAATATGAATATTTATGGCCACTACATAGGGGAACTGCTTTTGACATAACCATGTATCTTCTCATATATTATTCATCCTTTGGATGCAGCTTTAATATTGGCTAGTGGAACTCCTTGTCAAAAGCTATAAGTAAGTTTAGCAAACTTTTCAGAAAGAGCTGAGAACCCATGAGTTCAAGTGGTAATTATTTTTCCTTATTTCTCCTTTTTCTCTTGAAAGCATCCTAAAACTGCACCTATTCACTTTTTATTGGGTTATTTCTAGGTTATTATTAAGTAATTTTTTTAAAAAAGAAAATCCCTGAAACCCAGAAGAGTAGTCTGTATAAACACTGACATGTTCTTCAAAGTACACTGCATTTCCACATCTTTCTACATACATGGTTATGTCAATCTCTTACTTTCTTTAAGCTGTTTGCTTGTTACTAGTTACTTTCCTTGGGCACACATTTGCTGTGGCAGGACTCCGGAGTATAAGCCATCATAAGGCAACTTCCATACTACCTCACTGATTAAGAAAAGGAATGGATACTTTCTGCTAGTGCCAGTAAAGATTGTATTAAAAGTAAAATTGTATTAAAAAAAAAATACCTACCCATTACCTGCCTAAAAGATTCCCAATTTTTCAAGAGCGCAAATGCTATATATGAAGTATGCTTTTTTTGAGAACTCTTTCTGGTTTTCTGGTTATCCTTAGATTGAAGCATCAGAGATTTATCTCAAATTGGCATTTTTAGCTGCATCTATAATATGTAGGCTCAGTGAGAAATGAAGAAGGGCTTATTCCACAGTGTGAAATCTTGAACTGACCTGGTAGTCATCTTTAGCACATACGTTAAAATCATCCAAATAATCCTCTGCATCAAATCAGAATCCATTGCAATTGTTTCAAAATTTGGTTTGCTTTGCAGGAAACATACAAATTATATGCTTTTAAAAATAAAAATGTACTTGATCATTTATTTTTTCAGGTGTAATAATTCAGATGTGCTTCTTTTATTAATCTGCTTATATTCAAATGAGGAACTATAGACCTAAAAGCTTTGAAGTTATCAGGGTCAAGGTTTAATACCAAAAATATCAAAAAGGCTTTATTTTCACACCAACCTTCCTACAGCTCTTGACCACTTCTGAGTATAGAAGGATTCATTCAATGTTTGTGTCCTGTTTTGCTATATAATTCACTCAAGAACAGAGTCTTGAGCCATTCTGATCCCCCCAAAATACTGAAAAACTAGAAATATTTCATTAATTCATCTTTAGAAGATAAATTAAAGCAGTCAGCTAAATATTTTTCCTTCAAAAATGATCACAGGATGTAATATCACATTTTAAAAGATCTCAGTGTATTTTTGAGATAAATGAAAAGTCTGGAATATTTTAGACTGGTTTTCTTTTTTTCCTTTTTACTACTTCACACCTCCTTCCTTTGGTATATGAAGTTTGTTTTTTATGAATACAAAAACAGGAATTTCATGCTGTGACCCAGATTTCTATTCCATCACATACATTCCCCTGTGCATCGAGTTTAAAAGTTAAAAAGACATAGTGAGTCTTGCATGAAATTTGCATCCTGAAATTTTTTTTCTTGCAACTTTTGGATTTTTCTGAAAATGAATCATTTTGAAGGAAATAAAAAGTTTTTTTTCTGGGGGAAAACAGTCCTTTTACAAGTGAGCCATCCAAAGAAAAATGTCAAGAGAAAGTCTATCTTACATACAGGGAAAGTCAGCTATCTATGTACCTAGTATGTGCTAAACTTCACTGCAGTGTCAAGCTCCTTAATTCTTCCAGGCTTTATTGCGATTAAGTTAAAATCCCATTTTACTCCACAGCACTGCTCCAGAATAAATGGTGACACTGGGATTGGATTCAACAAGGTAAAGAGATTTAAAGCAACTTCAAGCTGCGACAGCAGAAGAGGCAATAATTTAACACAAAAGACAATATTTATGCAGTAAGTGGTTGAAGAGAAGGTCTTTTTGAACTGTCCTGCCCCTCTGTTTTCTTCCTACCAGTTTCCTTACTTCCAGGCTCCTCTTTTGATTTCATTCCTTCTACTTAATGAATGACTCTATTCACCATCTATCTTCTGAAATCCATAGTTCTATCTACTTTACTGCTGGTAGGTTCTTCATGACAGTTTTTGAGAGTTAAACAATTTTGCTTTTAAATGACAAACTTTAATCTGCAAAGAATCTCAGCCAAGTCTTTACAGAAACAGGTACATGAAATTGCAGTCTTAAAACCACGCATGCAGCTCTATATGGTCTTTTCCTAAAAGGTACTGAATGTCTAAATGTGGAATCAAATTTTGTTTCAGGGGTCTTCTAGAAGCAGTTTCATAATTATCTGTGAGTTTATCTTTACCCTAGAATGTAAACAGCAGTAATGAAAACTGAATGAAAAGAATTCTCGGCTTTCCTTCAAGAACTAAAGTCTATTCTTCAACCTTGGAAGAAGGAAGGGTTTTTTTTTGTTTGTTTTTTGTTTGATCAAACAGTAACAATACATTCTATCCTTATTTTCAGGGAGAGATATTTTTCTATGTTTTAAAACAGGTTTCGCTCTCTTTAACACTTTCCTTCTTTTCCATCTGGAAAACAAGTGTCTTGGTAGCTCGCTAGACAAGGCAATCTTTTACAGAATAAAAGGTTAGAGTCTCATGATATGTCAGTCTTTCAAATTTCAACTGGACTGTTTATGGGGAAAAGGAAGTGGAGTTTGAGCCTTTGAGTCAAATCAGAGAGTCACATTAACTTCCAGAGCAACTGCTACTGAGAGACTGAGTGCTGGAACAGGTTGCCTAGAAAGGTCGTAAAATCTCCTTCCTTGGAAATATTCAAAAGCCATCTGCTCAGGGTCCTGGGCAACTTGATCTAGGTGACCATGCATGAGCAGCAGGGTTGGACTAGATGATCTTTGAAGGTCTCTTCTAAATTCAACCATTTTGTGATTCGGTGATTCTGTGCTAAAGACATTTAGCAATTTAGGAAGAATATTACACAGAAAATTTCTATATAGAAATTAGTGCCAATCTATAATTTTAGTTATCAGATTTTAGCTTTCCACAGAAGTCAGTTTCTCATACGCTCATATTCTTATGGGCTTTTAGCTTCGACTCTGCCTACTACAAATGTCTAGTGTTGATCACATTGTTTTATGTACTACACCCATGTACTAATTTGATGAGTGCATTGTAAGAACTGAATAAATTTGACTTCAGCTAAATATAAACTAGTTATATTCAACTACCTATAGCAGAAAAAATATGTCTAAAATAAATATTTTTCCTCAGGACTGGCAACCATTTCCAGAGCCCTGAACGATGCAAGGTTATTAGTGTGAGAACACCATAGCAGCATTCTGCTAGGAAAGAAATCTACATCCTGCTTGTTTGGGTAATAGTTCTTCCATTAGAGGCAATATTAGAATTTCAACTTTTGATCTCTCCTTGTGGACCTCTTAAAATCCAAGCTGTGAAACAGCAGCTGATGCTTTACATACTATCGCAACAGCCAGCAATATATGAAACCTGGAAACGGCATGCAAGGGAAATTAATGATGGGCTGTTAAGGGATATACAGTAACTCACGTTTGCATTACACAACATACAGCAAATTAAAGCTGCCTTTCCTTTGTTGTGCTGGTGATAGAGAAAATAAACATCAAGTAGTAATGCAGCATGGCAACATTTGAGATCACTTTTAATTGGTAGAAAGCCAAGAGAGAAAAAAGAAAAGGATGCTTTTATCAATAGTGCAGAACAAGCTCAGAAAGTTACACTGATACAGGAGACAGAAAATGAGTCCTACCTCACCATTACTAGCCCAAAAAATAACATATGGCACAGCAGATCCATAGCAGCAAAAGCCAGAGCTAGATCTTGAAACACTCATTTGTCAAATTAACAATTGATAAAAGCACAACAGGAACATTAATGTATTTGTTCCAGTTTTCTCAGAAATTTTATTATATTTTTGCATCTGAGAACAAACAAGAAGCCATAAATGACTTTGTTATTTTACAGGGATGATCCTGCATATATTTTGCCCTTACTGCAAATGAATCCATGTAGCTAAAGTAGGACGTTGTAAGTACAACACAGAAGGTATGAATTCAGTATTTAGTATACTTAATATATGACAGCTTACACAGTGTTTGTGCTAAATTGGTATTTCAGCTTATCTCTGGCAATAAACAGTTGGTATTATTTGTGATTTCTGCTTAATATTTCATTCTTGTTAGGTGTTTTCAGGTTGAATACAAATTAAGGGGATTTCATATGGATTCTCTATGAACTGTGAGAGTGCTAAAGTTAGTTTGCCTAACAATCTTTGAATACTGTGGATTTCCATTACATAATCATTTCTCTAGCTAAACCAAGTGTCAGTCACATAAGCTCAATTAGCAAAAATATACAAAAAAGAGCAGATACTTCTTCAACTGAATCACAAAGAAATAGAATTTGTAATCTTTTTTAAATAAATTCATATTTTGTAGATGAGCTCTTTTGAAGCTTTTGACTTACCTTAGTTTCCAATTACCTCAACAGATGCATGATTAGATAAGGGTGAATGTTCCCTCACAAAAATCCCAGCCTTGATTAGGAAGGTATATGAATCGAGGCACCTCAGAAGTCAACCAGAAGGGGGTATTATTATTGTTATTATTATTATTTTAACTACAGCTCTGTAAAAAGGAAGAAAGGAAAATCTTTTTTGAAAAAGCAATAACAAATATATAAATAGTTAAAGCTCCTTATAAATGTTATGCTGCTACAGCCATGAGACAGAAAATGCTACACGTTTTTTTCTTTTCCTGAACAATGGCTCAGCTTGACCATGAATGAGAAGTGTTTTAAATCTGCCAAATGAGATTGAAAAAAATCTTACCATTCCACTCTGGGATTTCAGTAAGTCATTTTGAAATATAAACCAAGGGTCAGAGGGAGAGAAGGGAACACAGTCTTGCATACACATATGTATGCAAAAATTCTGGTCCTGTCATCCTGAAGCCCTGTATCTCCGCTCCATCTTACTGGACAACGTTGGTTGTGGTACCACCTTGCCATACAGCCATGTAGGCAGGTTGTATAAGTTTGAGCACAGTATCTGAAGACTGGATGCTAAATGGAATTACAATCCATGGCTGGTTAGCTGTAGTGGGCTCAGAGCGTTAGGAGAGGAGCTTGGCCCAGTCTGCGCCATCCCCTGCTCATGCCTGTTAATTCCTCGTGCTAGTGCAGTGGTCGTTCACTGAGCTTGAACACCAAGAGCACGCACATTACCTCCTGCAGGAGCTGTCTACAGAGCTACCAAGGTCACTATAACTGACTTAATTCCAGACTGGAACAAGTACAGTCTAACTGGCATGGCATTGTGCTTAAAGTGGATTAGCCTATTTGAGAAGTGGTGCCCATTACCTTGGGTGCATTGCTACATTAATAAAATGACACTTCTTTCAGGTGTAAGGAAGTATCTCCTTACCAAGAGTCTCTCTCCTGTCCCACTACTCAGCACACATGTGCTCAGGTTTCCTAGCTTTTGTGGATTTTGCATGTAGAAGCCTTCTGAGGTTAGAGCTGTTTAGGGCAGCAGGCACTGTCAGTATTTTATTACACTCTGTGGCAGAAATTAAAACATCCAGGAAATTTTATTGACTGAAACTATGTGTCTGCAAAGCTGTGCAACAGCTGAAACACGAGGAAGAAGGAAGGCAGGGTTTGAGGATATAAAGTTTTACTTCCACATCTAAATTAGCAAATAAATGCCTATGACTTTCTGTGGATCTGCTCCTTTGTGAGTAATCTCCCTGGTCTCTGTTCTTAACCTCTGTGTTACTTGTGCTGGGAAAACCTCAACCTGAGAACCATTGGCTATCATTTATTTTGTGCTGCATTTGTAACGTGGCTATCATAGACTATTGCCATACCTTAAATTTCAAAGCTATACTGAGTATATACTTAAGCTGTGTCTGAAGTTGTATGTTTAATGTAGAATCATCACTTCAATAATTCTGTCAGAAACAACACTTGACACTGCCGCTGCATCAAAAAAAAAAAAAAAAAAAAAAAACAAAAACTATCCTACTCTAAATGATATTCAAACAGACTAAATGATCCTTTTCCTGTTTCAGAGCAGGAATTCAAACCTTATTTGTTCAGGATGTCAAATTGCTGGCAAAGAGTACTTGACTTGGCACGCTTTAAATCCTGTACTTAAATTGAATCTGATACCTTTTGAGTGAAAACACTCTGCCAATTTTTAAGGCATACACAACTGGGATAAGAGAGGTTAATGGTGCATTACTTAAAGGTGTCACCAGTGGCAGAAGAAAATCAAAACTACAGCCAAATGATTTGAAAGGACTACAAACTGGTCTGAAACATTAGGGCATTAGAACTGGTTTGGACATTAGGATCCCAGTGCACCACCTCTGTACAATAACCAGGCATTTGTCATATAATATAAATGGCTCAAAGCCATATCTTTATCTCCTACTTTATGCAGTTCAGTCTTATTCAATGTCAGTCTTCTCCAGGAGCAGCAATAAACTCCTCACTCTTGCCACCTTTCAATTTAGACATTAGCATAAGCAAAAATTATCCAAACACGCTGTGCATGTGCACATACACATACACTGCTGCACTAAGAACATTTATAGTCATATTCTCAATTGCTAAAAGAAATGTCAGTAAAGATTTTTCTTAAGCAAAACAGGAAAAATTGCTTACTTAACTTCAGGATTCTGCACTACCGGTAGTCTACGTAAGAACTAATCTTCTTAAAATCCATCACCCAGATATTCATACATAGCCAATGGAAATAAATAGGCATTTTTAAGATGCAGTTTATCTGATTTATTTTAATGTCTGTTTGAGGATAAGACAAACCACTCTCCAGAAGTACCTATTCATTTCCAGTGTTTACCAAGGGACTAGTGCACATATAGGTTCCTACAATGTCATGGTCAATGTGAAGAATCCCACTTTAAGTTTGTCATAGTGTAGATATCTATAACTGATCAGATGGTTCCCAGCTTTAACACATAACACATTTAATGTAGTCTTACATGCAAAGCTTTATGTCCCACAGTTGTATGTGTCAGAGCGGCAGATATGGCAAAAGTAAGAAAGTAGGAAGCAGGAGGAGTGTTATTGCTCTTGCTTACTTGCTCTTCCAGATGATGTGCCCACCTGCTTCTCCAGTCATGCCTTTAACTTCTCGCCCCCATACTTGTCCTGTTTTTGGGTTCCTACATTTAATTATTCCAAAAGGTCTACACACTTACATTCCCAGCTCTCTCTGCTTCAAATGCAGACACAGGGGGGGCTTTCAGTCCTGTATGCCCTCCTTGTTGGACTTGGTTTCCAAATCCTTGATAATGGGCAGTTTCTAAAGAAATTCTTTCTTCCTCGCAAATATTAAACTATCTCAGCTACAATAACTTCTGCAGCTTCTCTTTATGCAGTATGAAGTAAATTCATGTAAAAGGAGCCACAGTCAGGTCTATGCATCACTTTAGGTGCTGAATAGACCTTGTGCTGGCTTTGCAAAGTGAAGTTCACCCTTTGTAAGGAATTTCTCTAATGTCAGAAGAGAACAGAAGGGAAGTCTGTTCTCTCCCTTCATGGAACTATACTCCTCTTATAAACAAACTTTGAATGTGAGACACTCTCTGTATTGCCAAGGCTTCCAATTTTATCACAAGCCCAACTACAGTGACTTTTTTCCTATTAAATCCCAGCTCCTGGAGTCATGTGAATACCCAAGGAATTTCAGTAGTCTTATAAAAAGATTGCATTTCTGGCCCACACACACGCAGAGGAAACCCTGCAAATTTGACCCCACTGCACCCTAAACACTCAAAAACCAGAAGGCAAATAAAAAGAAGCCAAGTACATCCAATTGCATGATTTTCAGGCCAATCTCATGATTATTTCAAGCCTAATTCAAGATTTTTGGATGGTTTAGGTTGGCAGCACTGAAGACTTCATTATAGTTTCAAAGACTATAAAAAGAAAAAAAGTTTCCAAGCTGTATAATTATCAAAATGATGGAGAGTCTGAAATACAGCAGAAATGACAGGCACACTTGGGCCAGCATTTTCAAATGGGGTCTGATAGAGCGTGCTTCAGCTTTTTCATTGCCACATCCAGACACAGTGGACCTGATTAGCCTAAATATAGCTCTCACTGGAAATCAATTGGCTTAGGCAGGAGTTTGGTGACACAGGTCTTGTACTTGATAACTGCCAGAGGCGAATTTCACCCTGAGAGAGTCAAACAAGAGGAGGGAAGGATTGCTGACCTTACTGCTGGCTGTCTTGAGAAAGCAATTTGTAAAATACAGGGCAGAGAGGATTTATACAAAAACATGTGGAAATGATTTATGGATTATATTGAAGGTTTCTGGTATTAAAGTTTGAAAATAAGTGCTACTCCTATATTTTGGTTGTAAGGAGGGTAATGTTATGATGTTTCATCTTTAAATGTGCATACTAACTTCTTAAATTCCTTTGTCTTTTGTATTGCTTTTTCTGGTTTCCCGCATTTCCTTCATTTGTCTTACTGGTAGTCTAAGCTTTAGTTAAAATGTAATTTCCAGAGACTATGGAAGTACATGCTCTATATAAATTTATCTGGATGGAATTTTCTGTCCTTCCTTCCATCTATTGAGCGGTCTATTTTTCCACAAGCAGTACCACTGATGTTAACAAGCACCACCTAATGCCAGTGTGGGAATACTATAAAAGAAGAAAAATAGGGTGAAACAGGCAAAGCCAGGAGGCTGTCTTTTAATTTAAATGATGTAATGAAACAAACAAAAGCTTATAATCTTTGCATGGGTTTTTCCATGGTGACTTACTTCTCTCATTTAAGTCAGTGGGAAAATTCCTATTGATTCCAGTGGGGACAGACAATGTTGCCTTCAGTTTATAACTATAATTATGATATTGCAATGTTTTATTGAAGTTTCCTATCTATAAGATCGTTCTTTTGCCTTTAACTTTAACCCTCACTTTAACAGGACAAATTGAACACTACAGACCAAATTCACCATGGTGTTCACACACACCCTGAGCTTTCAACATATGAGTGGGCCCACAGATTTACGTTTAGGAAGCTCACCAACAAATAAAGCATTAATACAGAATAAGTCATACTGATCCCCAAATTGAAAATTCTTTTGTTCAAAATAAAGATATTTGCACAAACTATTCTCTCAGCCTCCGTAGCTCTGCTGCAGCACAGTTCTGCAAAGTACAATCTGCAGCAAAATAATTCTTGGTGGTAACACCAGAAGAGGTATTGCCAATGAGAAAAAAAAATAGAAAGATTCCAGACTTCATGATTTTCCAGGGCCAAAGATCAATTTCTTAAAATCACATACAGAGAAAGTCTCTTCACTTATTTATTTGTGGAAAAGGGGTGGGATACCAGGGGGGGTTCCTTCAGAAAACCTATAGGCAGAAGGCCCCGCACTGGGGAGAGAGGGTGATATTTAATTTTCAGGCATCCTGGTAGCTATTCTACCTCTTTGAAACATTTTCCTGACAGTCTTCAAAAGCAAAGTCCCAATTTGCATTTTTAATACTGAAATGTAATACGCTGTTACCGGGAGACACCCCTGAGTGTTATTACTTATCACTGGGCCATTATAAACAATCATGAAAGATTACAGTTGATCTGCCTGGCCAGATGCATTCTTGAAAACCCAGAAAGAGGGTTAAATGAGAACTAACATATGTAAAAGATTCACAATGCTATATTTCAAACAAGAAACATGTTAGGAGTGGAAAAAAATAAAAAAGCCAAAGAGCGTAGCGGTTAAAGAAAAACTGAAAGAAAAACACATAATTGCTTTTAGCCTGTCATTTCCCCCCACAGAGTAGTAAATAAGAGCTTTGATACATAAAAGCCGTTATCAAACAGTAACAAATTAGTTCTTCACCATCTGTGATCCATGCGAGGGGGGTGACAGTTATAGGCAAGATTTTAAAATATGAAATCAACTATTTATGAACTGGTTTCAGAGTCTTGCTGTCTACTTTGCCTCTTAAAACGTGGCCACAAGAAAGGGATGGGGTTTTCAAAGCTAACAAAAAGCAGCAGTTGTGGTTCCACTCTTTAAATGATGCTAATTGCTGGCTGACATTTGTAAACAAGATGTTTCCCTTCCTACCACTGACTACCATAGTTCAGCATCACTTTCAAGAACAATATCTCATTTGTAAAAAAGAAAATAAAATCATGGCTGTGACCTTACCAAATCTTACTACTTTGAGCTCCCTAATGTTACACATGATTGGCCAATTATTTCACGCTGGATCTCCTGCTTCAGAAATATTGCAAATTAGATCTATTTTTTTCTTTCTCTCTCTTTCTTTCCTTTCTTTTCTTTTTTTTTATTTCTTTCTTTCCTTCCTTCTTTCTTTCTTTCTTTCTTTTGTTCTTTCTTTCTTTTCTCTCTCTCTTTTTTCCCCTGTAAATCACCTCCTTTTAGAACTCTGTAGGTGAACAAACTGAGACTTTGGCTCCTGGTTTTAAAAAGGGAAGTACTGAGTTCCTCGTGAAGTGCAAATTACTATATATTAAATGACAAGTAACCCTGAATTAATTTAGAAGGAAAGAACAGCTCAAAACCACTCATTCTTTCCTGATTCTTCTTTTGCTTCATTCCTCTGTTCAGAAAAAGTGCTTTTCTGGTGTAAAGGCAATTAAATTTCACAAAGATGGAGATAATTTGTTTCTGCTTGGGAAGTGAGCACATTTGAAAAATGAATTTGTATTGATCTAGGGGTTTTTCCATCTCCTTAGTGGAAGAAACAAAACAAAATTAAAAGCCTGAAATATAAGGAGACTCCATTACTTAGAAATTGCTGAGAATTATTGATATTTTTTTTAAACAATGTTTTTCCTTGGCATTTGGGGCAATACAAAAAGAAAACAAAATGTGTTAACATGCTGTGGATTGTTGTGTTTCATTGGACAATCCAGGACCTTAGAAATGTGTCGTTTTTACTTTCAGTAAAATACAATGGACATTTCAGTAGGAACACAAAAGTGAAAAAGGATTGACCATTTATTCCCACAATCCCATATTCATTGACTACAGCACCATGAGCTCTTTCAGTTCAGTTAAGAGGCTTTTACTGACAACAATATATTTCCCTGCCTTCATGAAATTCATCCTAGACAATAAAATATGTTCATGTGGTAAATCAAAAGGAGTCCACAAAGAGACAAAGGTAGCTGCATCTGCTTACGGCCTTGGAAAGTGGAAAAAGTACACACAGGTTTAGGTGCCCTAGGGTAATGTGTTAATTGAATTATGTAAATTATATTAGATGAAGTAAGCTGAATTTTTCATTAAGATTTTTAGGCAACTGGAGTGGCATTTGTCTGGCCAAATGTAAGCATATATAATGCATAATGTGCCTAAGAGTTGGTTGTCTAAATCCAAAGGAAATAGCTTTTATCACATGATACAGCAGCTTAATGCACGTATATATCACTGGACTGGTGACTGATAGAAAGATAAATAGACAGACAGTAGATCAGTGGAAAAATACAGGCATTTCTGACACGATTCACTTCAACCAAAAATAGGTACTAAAGGTACTAAATGAATTGTCCTGTGTTCTCCTTTAATTAAAAGAGGAGTCTGGGGTCAGTAGTCAAATGCAAATGTGGGTGTCTAACATCCAGGGAGATTAATCTTATCCTTACAGGCCTTAAGTGGTATTAGGTAGACCCTGATCTCAGTCTATGTCAGTAATAATCAAGAATTTTAAAATATAGCATTTTTAGAAATAAAAATGGAGAAATTTCTTTTATTAATTGCTTAATCACTTTTCTGATTATAATTCCACTCAGCCTTCTGAAAAATATTTAGCCTGCATTGCTATGATCAAAGTCTTGGTAGCACCATTGGTACAGTAATGTCAGTATTAAAATGTGACCCTTTCAATTCCATTCTATAACTTAACCATTTCTAGATGGCATCATTTGCTATTAAGCCATACTTCACCTTATATTCACATATTTCTGAAGTAACATAATATTTTGCCATTGCAATTACAAGGTGTAATTTGAATTCACTGCATCACTAGGATGCTCAGGACTCAGATATTAAAAGGCTGCAATCTCAACTGGAATTAATTTGTATTGGTCATTTCAGTGCTGCTGATATATATAAAGAAGCTTCTGAGAAAGATACAATTTGCCTTACTCTTACCTCATTAAAAAAAAAAAAAAAAAAAAAAAAAGGAGATTTTTAATATTTTCCCCAGTTCTAAGAACTATCTGGGATATCTCTGGTAATCCAAGTACATCTCACTGGTTCCTCCAACACTGTTTGTTCTCCATTTCTACAGTACATGACTGTGGCTCTAATGAGGCAGTAATGATTTTTGCTGGCTTCCAGCTGTTCTTGTTTGGTCTCAGGTGGCCTGGCTACCAGCCTGGACAGCAGTTTTCTATGTCTGTCATAACATTTCTGTTTCTTTTGCCTTTCAGCTGGATTTGGAAATTTGGTATTTGCTCCAGTTTGACTCCTGTGAAAAGACCAGCCAATTAACATCTGTTCAAGAGTACGCAGTCTTAGTTCATTTCTTATATTCACCAATGTAAAGGAGAACTTTTCATCACTGCATTTTGTTTCTTTGAAGATATATAACTGAATAATAGTGATCAGTGGCACAGAGCCAGCAAAAAAGCTTAAACATGTGTCTAACTTCAGCACAAGAATATCTGTATTAACTTCAGTGTTTACAGCCATCCTTCTTCTTTAAAATCTTTTTGCTTCTAATAAAAATCTTAACAGTACCTATAGCTTCCTATGCAGATTCATTATTTCATTTTATTTATGACTAAAGCTTCTTAAGAGAAAGATGCAGCGGTTGTTGCGAACTTGAGTCAATACTACTGGTCCCCTAGTCTGCCAGTAGCTTTGCAACAAGTTAAAAGTATAAATAGACAAAAATTACTTCATCAAGTATTGTGGCCCATTTTCAACAATTTGATCTATATTCTGTGTCTTCTATTTTGTACTTTCATATTATTCTAAATCCAGTACTAGTTATGAAATTGTGCAAAATAATTTTTATAAGTCTCTGAATGAATCTCCTTTTCAAAAATACAGATTCTTTTACTATTTCTTATAGCATTCCTTCAAAAATAAATGTACTTTTTTTATTTAAGAACTTGCTTCTGACCAGAACAAAACAAAGAAACTGAGTCTTCAGAAATCCCTTCTCCTTAGCAGATTTTAAGTTAAGCCTCTTCAGGTACTGAGAGCATTCACCTTTGATTTGAAAGCCAGCTTTAAAAGGTTCCTTTGTAAGCTTTGGATCTATAGAGGAGAATGGAAATATCATTCATTCTATTAATGTGGAATCCCTTCGAAAGCAGTATAAAGCTGGCACAAGTCATGGCCTTTTTCCTCTAAAAGATAATGTGTAGTTGATAACTGAAGAGTTCCAGAAGTCCCTTCATTTGTGTAGGTTGTTCCTAACAGAGGGACAGAACATGGAACAACTTTCCTTTAGCACAAATTAATGCTTTATCAAGTGCTTTGAGATTTAATTAAATTGTCAAGATGAAGCAGAATCATTCATTTATGGGTACATATTGAAAACTCCTTAATAAATCTATTATCCGTGACACATGCAGATTGTTATCTATGAATACATGATCTGACACAACAACTAAATATATCTTCAAAGAAGCAAGGAATGTCCCAAAAAGCTCTGAATAAAAATAAATACTCATGCTATTCTTCCTCAGTGGTAATGATGGATCACTAGATTCTTGCTGATGAAGTCTAGGCTGTATTTAGTTTTCATCGTTGCATGGGTACATTACTGATGCCATTTAAACTGATGTCCACAAAGACCCTCAGGTACTTTTTTGTAGAACTTCTAGACAGAGAGCCCGTCTTCAGTTTGTGCTGGTGCATGTGTTTAGTTTTTCTCTAATGTAGAACTTTCTATTTGTCTTTACTGAACTTCATTAGGATCCTATTCCTCAAACCTGTTGAGTCCATCTGGATGGCAGCCCAGTCCTTCAGTTTATCAGTCTGTCTCCTCCAGTGTGCTGTTGCCCTCAGACTTGCTGAAGGTATGTTCAGGCCCATAATGAGGACTTTGCCAGCCCTGGTATCAAACTGTGAGGAATGTCAGCTCCCTTAGGACATTTGGATGCATCTGGCCAGCTGACATGGACTTGAATATTTGTATGTTCAGCTCATCTAAATAGTCCTAAAGTCGATCCTCTTCCTTTACTGTAAGTAGTTCCTCCCTTCCACATTTTTTTTTTTTTTTTTGTTATTTGGCATAGAGACAAGGGATGCCTGAGAAAAGACAAGACAAAGAAGGCTCTAAGAACCTTCTCCTTGTCCTTTGCACTAGGTTGCTTGTCTTGTCCATCAGCAGGCCTACATTTTTCCTGTGTCCTTCATCAATGTGAGTACCTTACAAATTCTTCACATTGACCTTCATATCCCTCACCACTTTCAACTTTCCAAGGTCTGACATTTCCTCCAAGCTCAAGATCAGTGCATCCCTATGAGTAAGAAGTCAAGGAAAGCTAGGAGGAAACTTGCATGGATGAGCAAGGAGCTCTTGGAAAAACTCAAACAGGAGAAGGAAGTATGCAGAATGTGGTAAAAGGGACAGATCTCTTGGGAGGAATATAAAAACATAGTCAGAGCATACAGGGATATGATAAAGACAGCTAAAGCCCATTCAGTTAAATCTGGCAAGGGATGTCAAGGAAAGCAAGAAGGACATCTTCAAACACATCAGTAGCAAAAGCAAGACTAGAGAAAATGTGGACCCACTGCTCTGGTGATGAAGAATACACAGAAGACAGAGTTACTGAATGGCACCTTTGCTTCAGTCTTTACTGCTAAGGCCAGCCCTCAGGAATCCCAGACACTGGAGACCAGGAAGAAGGTCTGGAGAAAGGAAGACTTTCCCTTGATCAAGAAGGATCATGTTAGAGATCTTTTAGGCAAACGTGACACTCACAAATCCATAGGCCCTGATGGGATACACGAATGAGTGCTGAGGGAGCTCACAGATGTCATTGCTAAGCCACTCTCCATCATCTTTGAAAGGACATGGAGAAATGGAGAGGTGCCTGAGGACTGGAAGAAAGCCAGTGTCGCTCCAGTCTCCAAAAATGGCAAGAAGGAGGACTCAGGCAACTATAGGCCAGTCAGCCTCACCTCCATCCCTAGAAAGGTGATGGAACAGCTCATTCTGTTTGTAATCTCTAAGCATGTGGAGGAAAAGAAGGTGATCAGGAGTAGTCAACATGGATTCACCAAGGGGAAATCCTACTTAACTAATCTGATAGTCTTCCATGATGGAAAGACTGGCTGGGAAAGAGAAGGGATAGCAGTGGATGTTGTGTACCTTGGATTCAGCAAGGCTTTTGACATTGACTCCCATGATGTCCTCCTAGGCAAGCCTGGGTTAAATGAGTGGGCTGTGAGGTGGATTGAGAACCAGCTGAAAGGCAGAGCTCAGAGGGTCGTCATCAGTGTCACGGACTCTAGTTGGAGGCCTGTGGCTAGTGGCGTCCCTAGGGCTCAGGACTGAGTCCCAGCCTGTTCAACTTCTTCATCAATGACCTGGATGAGGGGACAGAGTGCCTCCTCAGCAAGTTTGCTGATGATACCAAGCTGGGAGGAGTGGCTGACACATCTGAGGGCTGTGCTGCCATTCAGAGAGACCTGGACAGGCTGGAGAGCTGGGCGGAGAGGAACCTCCTGAGGTTCAACAAGGGCAAGTGCAGGGTTCTGCACCAAGGGAGAAATAACCCTGTGCAGCAGGACAAGCTGGGGACTGACCTGCTGGAGAGCAGCTCTGCAGAGAAGGACCTGGGAGTGCTGGTGGATGACAAGTTGACCATGAGCCAGCAATGTGCCCTTGTGGCCAAGAAGGCCAATGGTCTCCTGCGGTGCATTGGGAAGAGTGCTGCAAGCAGGTCGAGGGAGGTGATCCTGCCCCTCTCCTCATCCCTGGGGAGGCCTCATCTCGAGTCCTGTGTCCAGTTCTGGGCTCCCCAGGACAAGAGAGACATGGAGCTCCTGGAGAGAGTCCAGCGTAGGGCTACAAAGATGATCAGAGGGCTGATCTATGCCCTCTGCCCTATGAGGAACAGCTGCGAGAGCTGGGCCTGTTCAGCCTGGAGAAGAGGACTGAGGGGGGGATCTTATCAATGCCTACAAATACTTTAAGGGCCAGGTGTCAAGAGGATGGGACTGGACTATTTTCAGTGCTGCCAAGTGACAGGATAAGAGGCAATGGGCACAAACTGAACCACAGGAAGTTCTGACAGAATATAAGGAAGAACTTCTTTACTGTGAGAGTGACAGGTTGCCCAGAGAGGTTGTGGAGTTTCCTTCTCTGGACCCACCAGGACACGATCCTGTGTAACATGCTCTAGGTAACTTTGTTTGAATAGGGAGGTTGAACTAGATAATCTATAGAGGTCCCTTCCAACCTCAACCGTTCTGTGATTCTGTGATTTCTAATCAGTGCCTGAGTCCCTGGGTTATGCTATAATCCTCCTCGGTTGTCTATTTCTACTTCCGCTCCCCATACTCTTCACTTATGACTTGAGCTCATTCAGAAGTTCCCCATTCAGTCAAGTTGGTCTTCTACTTTCTTGCACATCATCGTGAATTGTTCTTGCATTTTGAGGTGGTCATCTTAAGATCAACTAGCTTTAAAAGGTTCCTTTTGCCCTTCAGGGCAGCATCCCATGGGATCCCATCTACTAGCTCCCTGAACAAGCAGATGTCTCCCTGTGAAAGTCCAGGGTCTTCAGTCTTTATTCTTTCCTCTTCTTAGGCTCTTAGACACTACCATCACATCCTCATCCCCTGACCATACAAATATGAAGATCTTAGTAGTGTTTTAGGTATTAATAAGGAAATACACAACCTTCTTTTTTTCTTTAGTGGAAATCATCAGAATCTTGGCTTTTCTCTGTTTCTTCTAGGCAACATATCTTTCAGACAAGAGATTTATTCAGCAGTGAAGCTGTGAGCCTTTGATGCTGTTACTGTGATAGCTGTAAATAACTATATCATTAGCAGATATATAAACCAATACGAGCAGATCTGTAAAGCAAAACAGTTGGTGCAGAGAACCTGACAACCAACAATATGCATTTCAGCTTTGTATTCTGGAATACCTTTAGTCTGGTTCTCTGGACTCAATACCCATTAGTGGCTGGAGCACCTTCAGTTTCATCCAAAGAGCTAATTCATGAATTCTAAATCCCTTACATGATATGAATCAAAACACAGTAAATGAAGGTGTCTGGGAGGTTTACTTCAAAAGATGATTCCTCATCCAAACTAAAATGCTACTGTTGACATATCCAACAAGGGTGTCACAGTTTAGGCTAGTTGAATACACAGTTGGACTTGTTGGATAGGTGTTCCAGTGTGGAACTTGCTTTGGGAGCTGTGCTATTTTGATACTTGAGTGACTTTTGCAAAAGCCTCGCTTTTAGCTTAAGGATAATATTTTTTAACTGTGCTGCAGTCAGCGCTTGTACACTGAGTAAGATTAAAAAAGGAAAAGAGGGGCTTTTTGTTCTGTGGTGTATTCTTTGCCTTTATGGTATCTAAATCTGACGACACTTTTCCATGCTTGACTTTCTCCGCAACACTGAGCAGCCTAGGCACCTCAAATTCAGATCCAACTGTTTAGTAAGCAGTACTTTTACCACTAGATCGTGGTGTGACATCATACTCCTACAATGAAAGACTTTTCAGAAGTCTTTCAGAAGAAGTTTCAGAGAACAGTTATTTCATTTTATAACTTAATCTCTTAGATATGTGAGGTTTAGCAGTTTGGTAGCCAAAATTTCTTGAACCAGTGAACTTACAGCCTGTTCTGAGAGATCTGGCGTGTTTTCAGGGTAAATAAATGAGCTGTGTAGACATATCCAATGGGGAATGGTTTTTTCTTCCCTAGTCTTCTCCATCATCTAGCATAAGTTTTCAGCATCTCACTTTTGCTCTAAAATTCTAGTCATTTTGAAGCTTTGATATCAGCATTTTACATTTATCATTCCTACATTCAGAAAGTAGAGAACTCAGAAGTGGTCCCAGTCTAAATGAGAAATATTGCACTTACAGTCTCTTCCAAAGTCCTGACCCATTGAGTTGATAAATTCTGGATTAGGGCTTCATTTTACTGTCACTGACTATTCTCTTTTGCCTCCCAGTTTTGTTTTTTCTATCAAGAGAACTGTCTTGGTTCAACAAATATTTCTGTGTATATTTACCAAACGTCTGCTTAGACAAGATATGCCTTATTTAAGCTACTCCTTGAAAGATAAACACCAACCCTTCTGAATCAAAATGCTAAAACTATAGTAAGAATAGAAGTGCCTTGATTTGAGTGGGATCTAGAGTTGCACATAAAAGCTGAGCAGTGCACAAGTCATTTTCAGATATGTGTTTAAAGGAGGTACATGATTGCACTGTGCTTTTTGAAAACCTACCATTCTTTGCCTAGGAAACAAGGCAAATGCTATGAGAAAGATGAATACCATAGTGTGATAAACAGCCAATGTTTATGATCATTCATTTGCTTTGAAAAAGTTATTTGTTTCTATTTTAGAGAAAATATACAGTAATGATGCAAAACAATGTAATCTTGTTATACCACAAATGTCGAATGTTGATGCGTGTTTTAAGGGCCTGGTCTATTTATAGATGTTGTACATAAATATGTCAACTCTTTTTTCCAGAATTCTCATAAGTATATTTCTTAAAAGGTTTCAGCATGCATGTTTCTCTAAGCCAGTATAAGGCCTGCCTCCCACAACCAATTCTTAGAAATGAGTAAATTGAGCTAATCTAATTCAACATTTATTATAATGGAGTTCTATTGATTATGTGGTACCAATGCAGAGTTGTCTCATAAATAGATTTCTTTTTTGGCTGTAAGGGGGTAAATTTTAAAATTTTCATATTTGGGTACAGTTCAGAAAACTATCAATCAGTTTGGATGTTTATCTGAATGCTCTTGTGTTTGTAAACTTAATTGGAAACCTTAAAAGAATCTAAATACTTCCTACTCTAAATCAAGCCTAAAATATCTTGAGCACAGTCTTTGTCGTGGTATTTTGCTACTTAGGTTTCTAGTCTTAGATAGAAACCAGAAGGGCAGAAGCTTGTAAAAGCCAAAAGAATGGGGAAAAAAGGTTAACCAAACATCTCAGATGATTCAAAAATGTATGATTATTTGGAGGACTGAGGTACACAGTTTAAGGTTTTAGTCTTTTATCTCTGAAAGAAATATTCAAAGGCATTCTGTTTCAGAAACTTATTATCCTCTATGCATTACATGATGTAATTTCAAGTTACATTTAATTACAAATTATATTTAAGATAAAAGTCTATTCTATTTATTATATTTTCAAGAAATGCTATATTTATAGAATGATATTATGTGGATTATTATGTGGAGTTCACAGTGTTCATTGATACTATTAGAAAGGATGAAGGTAGAAGAAACGTAGCGAGACCAACCCTTTTCTAGAAATCTTCCTAGCTGCCGAAACTTAATGTCCCATTGTATAACGGGACATTAGTACAGACTTTGAAATCTGTTCCTTGTCTGTATTCAGTGGATAATAAATAAACTGCAACAGAAGTACACATTAACCAACATAGTGACCTCAAAAAGTGGTTTGTATCCTCTGTTGTTTTGGTAAATTTTAGTAATGCTCTCTCTATAAAGTTATGTTGTTGGTTATACGTTTTATCATTGTAAAGAAAGAACTTTTGGAATACTAATAAATTAATAAGTTTGTATTAAAACCACTGGCTTAATTAAAGGAAATATTCACAATGTCCACACTGAATGGAAATCAATCGCAAAAAATCATAATTCAAACAGACCTGCATCACCAGATGACCATGGGTAAAAGCCCAATTTTAAAAGTCTAGTACTATCAATTTACTCCACTTCATCTGTTCTCATAACAAAATATGGTTGTTTGTTCAATGTTTATCATACGTTTGGTAAGTTGAATATCTGGCTCCTTAAAAAGACTTCCACTGTTTTTGTCAGATCAAAATCCCCTCTGACTAAATCCTACCCTCTGTTTCAATCGTTTCAATCGTTCAATCGTTCAAGAATTTTTATTCTTGTCATTCAAATCAATGACCAAAATTCTCAGTTCTTCACTCGTGCTGTAATGTAGTATAGCATATGCCTACCTCAAGTTGGCATAATAACAAGAGTGAGCAGTTGCATTTAGGCAGGGAAGCAGAGACTTATCTTTTATCTTCTGCAGATTAGACTTAGTGAGTTGCTGAACAGGACAAAGCATGAAAAAATCGTGCCTACTGACTGCCTTCTGAACAAATCCTGTCTCTTCCCACTAATTGGTCAGGTTGAAGAGAGACTCAGGGGAAGCACCAAAATTCCTAAAGAACGAGAGGCAAGAGGCAGCAAAAAAAAAATCAAGAATAAAGATAATTTACTTTAACACCTCAAAATTTGCTTATAGAAGGATGGATGAGCCTGTATAGAGTCCTGTAGACAGCATGGGAGAAGGAGGAATGAGAGAACAGAAGTGTTTTTCTTAGAAATTGCCCTTTTTTAAAAAAGTTCCTGGACTGCCTAGCCCACATTGGTACTTCCTAGCCCATTACCCAGTTGAGGACACTGAGGAACAGTGTAAGAGCAGAGCACCCGTAGCACCACGACAGCCCTGCTGTCAGGTGTGTATTAACAGTGGCTCTGCGTGCACAGTAATAGTGGCTCGGCCTCCGCTGTGATGGATTAGGATAAGCAAAGCTCCCACCACCAGTACTGACTCAGCTCTCCAGACTGTGTGGCCTTGCAGCCTTAGTCCTGCTGTTACTTGGGTGGGACCTCCGGTCAGACCTCTCCTCCAGCCACCTTCACGATCCAGTGAAGGATGTGATCCTTACGTGGGGCTCGTTGCAATGTGGAGTGAGGGTATGGGCATAGTGCACACCAGAGCCAAGAGCTAGGAGATCTATGAAGTTAAAAACTTTTAATACAACCAGACTCTGCAGTTACGGTACAGACGATTACACTTCAGATCTTTTCTCTGATTCGTCTGGACCCTGCTGCTATCACTACGAAAACTCTTACTGATGGCAGGGGCCAGGATTTTTTGAAACAAGGTCAGATTTTAGCTTGGTTGATGTCATGAGACTTAACTAATATCTAAGAAAGTATTTTTTAGCCTTAAAAGAACAAAGTCTGAAGCTAATATTGTATTTGACTTAATGATCATTGTGCTTAGGATTTTATATATCGTTGAAAGAAACAAATTCATTATTCTCCAGCTGGCTTGCAATCCAGTTTCATGTTGTCAAAACAGTTTTTACATATATGAGAGAAAGACTACCTAATATTGATTCTTATTTGCTATTGCAAGAAGAGTTTCTAAACCAGGAAGTCTGCTCTGTATTCAACATTTACACCTCTTTCTCTCTCTTGTGTATTTTTATGGCTTTCTGTGATGAATGACATCTCTGTCTTTAAAATGATAGAACAGAAGATTGTTTTTCTTGCTCATTTTGAGTTCCTCTCCTTCCAATATATCTGCAGAGTTTAGGCTTATTTTTCCTTTAATTTTGTCCAAGAAAATTTTAAGGATAAGTGCTGGGGCGTTGGGTTTTTTTTTTTTTTTTTTTAGTTCTAAGAGATAGTCCTAATTAATTTCTGGATAAAGTCTAGAAACCATGAGGAGCTTATTGTATTCTGTCAGTAGAAAGTGAATAACTGATAACAGTTTCAAGGTGAAATTTCATTAAGAGTTCAAGTGTGAACATTGCTGTAATGTGTGTCTTGTATTACTGACGTGTCTTTTGTATCTGTTGCAGGGTTCAGATTTTTTTCAATTATTGCAATTTTGTACAACATAAAATCTGTGAATTATGTAAATTTGGATGTTTTATGTTTAGCTGCTAAGGAAAGTCAAAGCTGAGTTAAATAATTATGTCCAGATCTTATTTTCCATAATTTTCATGACTAATCTTCATGCAGCATATTTACTACTGTGTTCGACTCTGAACCTTGCATGAACATATATTAGATGGTAATTCTCTTCTAAAATGAATATAACTTTGTAATTGTTGCCACACTAGTTCAACAAAGAATTTCTATCACACATAACATTCTTCCATTGGGATTCATATAGTTAAAGAAATCTGAGATGAGCCAAGAGATATAAAGTCAGGATCTCTTTTTTGCCACCATTATCAGTGGAACTAAAAATTCTGTGGGTTCTTGTTGACCTTCAGGTAACGAAGTACAATCTTAATCCCTATAGCAACAGCCGCATGCATGTAAAAAAGGCCTCCCTCATGATTCGAATTCTCACTGAATTTCATGAAGATCAGATCAACCTCCTCTTACTTAAAGAGGTAATGTGTTTGGCAGAATTAGATATTTTTTGCATATTGTAGTGGTAGAAACACCCATAATTCATAATAAACTATTATTTGCTCATCTGAGTTAAATTACAGTTTGTGGATTATTTAGTTAGAGAGCAAGGACTATGAACCAGAGCCTTTAACAGTGGAAGTGCTACTACTGCAGAGGGTACATTAAGGGGAAACAGCCAAGTGAAAGGTTGATCAGAAAGTAATGAATTTCAAATGTCTTTGATGGAAAGTGGAATGTTTTGTGGAAATGATGACAAAAAGAATCCTGGTTTTCAAAGAACTATCAGCCAATCTGCAGGCTAGAGTTGATCCAGCAGTACATGCAGTATACTCTAGATAGTAAATCTTAGCAGCAGCAATCTTTGTGATAGGATTTATTCTTCTTGAGCAATACATCCCATGATGCTCTTTGACACAGGAGTTTATTTAATAGGATCAATCCTAGACTCATTCTTTCAGACTCTCCTATTTCATTGCTCACAGTGGGTCCCTAGAAGTTCATTTTCTTACATGTGGCTTCTTCATAAATATGAGACAGAAAAGTCTTATTTTATTCACCATCTGCTTGTGCTCCTTTAGTGTTCCTTTTTTACACTATCTTCCACATCTGGTTCCACACCTCCCATAACAGGCCAAAATTATAGCAACATCTACCATCTTCACAATCCCCTCTTCACGACGTGAATTTAGGCATAGTAAAAATTGTCAGAAAAACAATGTAATCTGAAGTCTTTAGAGAAGCACGTTAATTTCAAGCTTCTCTCCACTTTTGCCAGGCTAAGCAAAAAGTGAGAATACATTGGTTATTTCTATGAGTTAACCATGCTAATATTGTTGCTGTGCATATGCTTAGACTGTGGGAAGGATGCCAAGCATCATGTGTTGTCCATTTTAGTGGTAAAGTTTAATACATAGAGAATTACCCATAGGAATTTGACTAAGATCTCTGACTCATTTCATGTCTGAGAGTAAACAACTCTCACATAGCTATGATTTTTCACCCTTGTTATCTGAGCCAGATTTGCAACAGTCGCCTAGAAATAAGAGCCCCCACTAGGCCATGACCATCAAGTTAGTAAGTCATTGTTATTATCTCTTACCATGCAACATATTTATTTTTGCATTCTGTTGATTTTGATCAAATGAGACCATTAAATTTTGTGCAATTTTGACTACTGCCTGACTTACTTAAAGGATAAAATTTTGCTAGATTTTTTAATTCTAATTCTTTTTCCTAAAAGCTAAACAGTCTTCATACAAATCAGTGCTAGCTCCCCTACTAACCTGTGCCATTGATCATCTCAATGTTTCTCACATCTTCCAGGGAAAAACAAATCACATTGGTATAAAACTGAGGTTAGAACATCAGGCCAAGTTCTTTGATGGAATAACCTAACTGAAGATAATCACCTATGTCAGCAAAACACCTGAACCTCAAATCAGAGTCTGAGTTGTGTCACCTGAATGCCCTCCAAACACTTGAGAGAGCTGCAGACATACTACCCGAGCTCATTTTTTCAGATCCTAAGGATTCCTCTCCCTTGACTGAAAAGCTCTGCAACAAAGTGGTTAGTTCTAAGGAAATGTAACTTACTATGTTCTGATTTAGTCTTTCTATTTTAGCAATTTCATACCATCCTTACTTTTATAAGAGAGTTCTAACTCCATATTTTCCAAAGAGAAACTATTCGTAAGCAGTTACAAGGCAAGCAATATAAGTTATTTATTGCTACTCAAAAATTCAATATATGATTTTTAGTAGGTCCTTGGTGTAAGATTTCTAAATATCTCAATTTCCTTCTGAATGAAACTGCAAGATTTTCAATACTAGTTGCACCCTAGCTACCAAGCTTTTAAAAAAATCTGTCTGCAGAACTTGCAATGGGAATTGCTGAGGTCTATGAGTACTTTAGAAAATTTGGCCCCATTTAGAGAGTCAAGCACAAGAAATTTGACTATAAGATTTTTGAAAAATTTGCCTTCGCACATTGTAAAGTGTATTTTCCCATCGTCTGAGAGGATTCTGAGAGATGCTGCATCTAGCATGATCTTCTACTAACTCTGTTCAATGTGTCGTGCAAAAATTGCAGAATGTCTCTTACTTCTCTGAGTTTGTTTATCATTGGACAAGATGAAGGAAAAGTAAAGATTCTAAAGTTAGTGGTATTAAAATAAAAGCAAATTTATTGTTCTTTGTAACATCTAGGAAAGCAGGGAGAACATAAATCCTAGAGAAATTCAAAAATGCAAAAGCTGGCTTTGATCCTGAGAACTTTTCATACGTATTCCTAGAAGGAATAAATAGAAGACGAAGATGAGAATGAGTGAACTGTTAGCTCTACATTCACAGTGCACTCACTCCTGGTCAGATGCCATTGTTAATCATGCTTTACTTGTAATGCTATTACTGAAATTTGCTGAGGCCAGAAGAACATAGATGACCAAGTTAAAAGATCAGATCCAAATGGGTACCAAGGTACCCCTCCTTGTTTTCGGGTGACAGTCAAAGAATTCTATCCTCTTCTGTTAATACTTTTAGCAATGTTAAAATTCACTTTTAATTTGTAATTTGAGATACTTTTCGCAAACAAGTTTTGCGAACTGAAGCTTAGTCCTTCTGTTCACTATACATTATATCACATACCAAGTAAAGTTATATGTGTATTAATTTTTAAAAATATGTTCTAACTACTTTATTTTAACTTTCTGTAATTTTTGAAGGCCGCCTTAATGCACCCAAGTGGAATAATCAAGGAAATTGGTGGAAATATTGTGATGATATGATGCAGGAAAAAAACATGCTCAAGTAATTTCTGGATATTATATTTTTGCAAACTAATCTCCTGTGTCATAATGGGAATGATTTTTATCATCTTTATTCATGAAAATATTATATCCAAGAGCCGTGATGTATGATCTGAATTAAATTTTCTCTTTTGCAGAGGCCCTAACTAGCTTTGTTTTGTTGGTGGCTACAAATTAATGTTTGAAAGGAAAAGTCTTTTTTAGACCTGATCATTTTTCATCCTCAGCTTTGAAAACAGAGTCTTGAAAATAATATATTTTGAAAAGTGGTCATTTTAAAGCGATGTTATGGCATTTTCAAAAATACTTAGTGTTAGCTAAGCTGTGCTCCAATTAAAGTTAAAAGATATATTAACACTGTAGCCAACATGTGCCGAATGGAGCCAACACTACTCACATTTCAAAATTTCAGTACGAAGTTTACAAGAAAAAATGTATCTTTGAAAAAATACAAATATTGCCTGCTCTGCCAGCTTCTCTGCAGACTGAGAGTCAAGCTAAACTATTTTTGATTTATGCCACATCATGGATAACACAATATTTTGCAAGTCCTCTTTCAACTCATTAACACTTATGCAATTCCATTACATTCAAGAAGATCGTACAAATCTCAGTAATGATGATAGAATTTATCCCAGCAATTAAAACTTAGTTTTCCATTTTGTTGATGATGTAAAAACCGGGAGACTGTCTATCACACTCTTCCTCTTCCTAGTTGTGTTTGTTCGCATTCAAGCAGACAAGCTCCAAAGAGACACACAGAATAGGTGATGTTTACTGATAAACGTGTGATCACAGAAATTGGTCTAATATTTTCCTCTGTGATCAGAATTCCTCTTAGCCCTAACAGGACTTGCTTCCACATTGGGAAATGAAACACAGGCATGTCACCATTTTGAACTTACGAATATCTCCTTGTCATTTTAAGAGCAACAGCAATATACTATAACATATTGTTAAGGGTGTGTTGTAAGTGCTGCACTGTGCCAGTCCATGGAAGATACAGTGTTTTGCCTCCCCCTCACTGGTGGCCTGAGCAATTAGCTCAAGCTGTACATGCCATCTCAAGATTTTAGCCCTGGAGGTACATTGTGCAACTCCTTAGCTGACTTAGGTGGTGGGCATCACACTGACTTGTGATCTTTGTATGTACAATCAATCTCAGAAAAAATTTCCTGCTCTTTGGGACTGTTCCCTTTTGACAAGAGCCATGAAAAACAAACTCCATCAGGCAGTTTTATAGAGGCAATAATGAGGTGTTCTTGTATCATGCTTTTTATCCCAAAGCATTATAACTCATCCATGCACATGCATGTCTCATGCATTACAGAAATTCAAGTACCTCCAGCTTGTGATAAGACAAAAATTCTTGCCAGAGCAGCCTCTTATGACCATATTTTGTATCACAATACAGGTTAAAAGCAGCACTCAGAAAAATATTTTCATACGCTTTCTAATGTGGAAGTCCAAGGGGTGTAAGTGCACAGTTTTAATTAGGAAAAAGAAACCACACACACACGCACACAAAGCCACATAGTTTTTGAAGGATTCAGAGCACAACTCCCCATGTACGGAGAGATTATCCTGCCGCTCGGCTCCTGCTCTGCCCTGTCGAGCCGAGCCCGACGGTACCGAAGCGAAGCTTCGCCGGGCTGAGAGCGCTGCAACGCGCCGGTCTGGGGGCTTTGCCTCCCCTCCCCGCCGTGGCGTGCGCCGCGGTGCCCCGCTTCCCATCTCCAGCTGATAGCGGTGGGGCGGCGGCGGGTCAGGGGGACGGGGAGGGGGCGTCCCCCGGGGCTGGCGGGCTGGGGAAGCGGGGGGCTGGGGGCTGGCGGCGTCTGACAGCTCAAACAGATGATGCCGCACACCACCTATGTAAACAGAAATAGGCGCTGGGGCTGATGGAGCGCAGAGATATGACCCTGCCCATAGAGCCGCTGAGTCTAGACTCCAGATGTGTTCTCACTGTTACCAGGCCAATTCAGATCCAACTGGTAAATATTTCTACCAGATGACAGTGGGCTCGGTTACAGAAATGAGGACAAAGGACAAAAATAGGCAGAAAATGAGTACTGGGCATTATTGCTGCTTAGAAAAATATTCTGCATAGTTTTAGAGATGTTAAGGGGCAATTATTTAAATAGATCGTATACATTCTTTTATTCTCTTACCATGTTCAGCTGAAAAAGTTCCAAGGCAAACTGAAGGCTATTTAGGCAAATTAGTCACTTAAAATGAACTGAAACAGAGGTCTGCAAAGGATAAAATAAAATTTATACTGGGGCTTTACCATATGGAGATAAAAAAAGCAGGAAAAAATATAGTGTTGATAACCTCAGGCTGGTAAATACCAGTTTATTGTTAAGTGACTGTTATGTGATTTATTTACAGAAATGAGTGATTCTAGAACAAACTAACAAAATTCAGGACTTCTACCTCCCGGTGTTTCACCTCCTCAGATCTATGCCTGGTTGCTACTCCAAGTGGTGTTCAGAATGCCGTAGAGGGTGTCAACTAAGCCACAGCCAAGCGCCACTGATGCAATCAAGGCTCTGACAACTTTCAAGATGTTACTGGTTTGCCTCTGTCTCAGTTAGAACGAAGCAATAGAGATCTGCAGTGATCTAGGCTCTTTTCTTATTATATAGTGTACAGCCATATAGCAACAGAGAAAAGATTTCTCTTTGCAGAGATTTGCAATTCTATGCAATATATGCTAAGGGACAGCAAGCCCAGAGGAATATGATCTGTGTTATTCTGAAGACATTTGCAATTTGCACAACTCTTATATGACCTTCTGAGTCTCATGTTATTGTTTGCAAGGTGGCCACCACTAGGTGATTCTAGCAGGAAATGTGGAAAGACAAGAGATGGCTTCAAATAATCTTTTTTACCAACACTGACCGGAAAATGTAGGTGTCCTTCTTTTCAAATTTCATACTGGGCCTTCATAAAATTAATAATCTGGCTGACAAGTAGGGCAAAAATCTCAGTATATTAACCCTGGGTAAAATGTAAATTTTCATCAATAAGATTAATGAATGACGCATTTCTTCTTTTCCTTCATATAATCAAAATTTTTTGCTTCAAGAACTGTTTTCAGATTAAATATGTTACCTAGTGGGACTAATACTGAATGCTCTGTTGGGAAATGTAGAACCTCAGCTTTGTAATATAGTTCTTTGGGCAAGATTTTCCTCACCCTTCTCGCTGATCTCTAAATTGTGACTTTTACAGCACACACATACCAGTAAGCAAAAGAACATTCAGATCAGCACAGACTGGAGTCACGCTATCTATAAAAGCAAAGAAATGCAGAAATGGCTTAGCTATTAAAATGATCACACTAAATGAGGACTAGCTTGATTCCTCACTTTAGCCTCATAAATGAGCAGCCAGAGCTTTGAAATGAAGAAGAAAGGCTACACGAATATGAATGTTCCTGAGACGACCTTTTAAATGCTTAACCTCCTAGTTATGTTGTAACTGCAACTTTTTCTGTGCACACCTGTGAAGCTATTACTTTATGTTCAAGAGACAGAGTGGATTTACTCACTAATTGGCTCTCCCTGCGCTGTGCTCCTGCACTTTTTCTCTTCCCTCTCATCTTCCTTTTGTGTTTGAAGAGCCCTAGCCAAATGTTAAAGATTCCTAAGGAGAAGTTTGCAAGAGCTGGTACAAAATGGTTTGGCTGAGTACTCAGGGTATATCAGCACCTTCTCTCTGGTGAGCAGTAGTGTAGTGTTAAATTGCTGCATTTACTTGGGTTACAGCTGCTGATCATTTTGTGCACCTATACTGGGGGTTTACTATCAGATTTTCTGATCTTACAGCATGCTCCTTTTCTTGGACATTTTCACCATTATATAGGGAGTACATAGAGAAAAGAGAGTACAAATCTGAGCGTATGTGAACCTAGAAAGGAGGAAAACTACTCTGTCTTCATGCATAACCACAAGGCTTTGTAGAGAAGCTCCTCTGTAGGAAGCACGTATTTAGGCAGTTATTTACTTCAAGAGTTGATACAAAGCTTGCTGGTATCAGAATAAACAATATCAAAACTGAAAATAGATTAGGCATATCAGGCCTGATGACACTGGTGGCCTAACACAAGTATTAACTTGAGTGGAGACTAAAGAGGTATACTAAGCAGAGCCTATAAGGGAAAAAAAAAAAAAAAGAAAAAAAAAAAAAAAGGTTTCTTCACCAGAGGATCCCTCCTCTTCCATCACTGTCTGTTCTCAACAGGATCAGCATCTAAGGATTGACCCCATTTCCCACCCCTTACTCTCCTGAGAAGAGCTTTTTAAGCTGTAGTTAGCTCTTTGATCTGCTGGCTTCCTGTACTTATTCACACCATGGTTACTCAGTAACTTCACCTCTCTGATCAGGTCGGTCAACATACTTGAAGCAATAACACATGGGACTATCCACAGCTATTAAAAAGCATCTCATCTCATCTCCCACATCCTGCATCTCAGAAAATCTACTGAGTTCCCAAACTTCATCCCCACAAATCGCACAAAAATTATATATTTCCATCAGATCGAGAGTAGGTGAGGACTCTCACCTCCCAAGAGTATCCAGCTTAAGATGGGAATGCAACATCTCATGTTTTACACATTAAGGAAATTCTAAAGGTTTTCAGCCTCAAGCTTGGTAATCCCAAAGTGGTACACAAGCCAGCAAAATTTGATCTCTAAGAAAAAAAGCTTGGAAATTAAAGAATGAGATGAATACAAACAGAAATTTTTGAGCTAATATAAAACCAAGGAGAAAAAGTGAGGGCCTTTTAAATCTTTAGGTGCTTTAAATACCTTGCCTAGAACATCCATGTTGCCACAAAGGTCATAAATATGGTTACATCCAACAGTGGCCATAATGCAAACAGGTATTCACAAACAACTTTTTTTTCAAGGAAAATTAATCTAGAATCTGTAGGAAGTAAAATATGTTCAAAGCTTCTGTTGGTAACCATGATGGATCAAATTTTTGAAAACCTGCCTGAAACACCTAGTCTGCACTCACTACTTTTTCAGTTCTGCATGTAAATATTTGCCTGTCCATACAGATCCATTATGTATAGGAAGATGTACACATGGAAAGTATAGATCCTATGTAAGACAAATATTGTTGTTTATAGTGAACTCTCACTTTTTCTATTTTACTTTCTCCTTTTTCTCTTTTTTCTTTTTTCTTGTCTTTGATTTTGTCTTTATCATCTTTTCCTTTCCCTTTTCCTTTTCTTCTTCTTTTTAAACAGTCCCTATTATTAACAGTATTTATTTGCACCTTGAAACACCAAAATATCTTCAGCCATCCAGTTCTGTGCTCATGTACAACATTCTGGTCAGTGTTACAGAGTTCAACATTCACATGTGGAATTCTTCATTTTAATCCCAACTATTCTAACAAAGTTTTCTCCAGTCTTTGGTCAGTGGTTGTTCACAAGACACCAGAAGGTAGTTCCCAAAATAGTTGCGAATTTGAAGGGAATCTGTAAATTTGGGGAGTTCCAATAAGAGTTGGAAAAAACTTACTAAGTTTCATCCAGACAAACAAAAAAAAAAATGGAAGAAAACATAAGTAATGAATGGATTTTCATTTTAGCTTAATTGTTTTTTGTTTTCAAACAAAAACTGTTATGGTATTACTTTATAAGATGATCCATGTACAGGATCAGACATGTTTTGATTTTCTTAGAAAAGGTTACATTCTCCCTGAATTAAAAAAGATTGAGAACTGCTGTTCTAGAAAATATCCACCAGACTGAGTACAATGGAAGGCAATTAATGACTATATTCATTAGATAGTTAGTATGCAAAGGAGAAAGCCTAAATCAGGAAACCAGTTCTTTGGCAAGAAGAGAACTCTGAGAGGGAAGAATTACCAGAGGCAAAACAAAGAAGCCATGGCATCAGCAGGGACACTTATAAAACAGATCCATACGGGAAGTTTCTGGGCAGAAGACAGGAAGAGAAGGGAATTCAGTCATTCATTGCAGAGCAAGAGAGCATGATTTCATTGATGGGCCAGACAAATTCAAGCCAAACACTCCTGGTTCAGAGAGAAAACCCTCTGCGATTTTGAAGAGAACTCATGTAGGGAAAGGATCCTGGCCTCCAGGAAGACTCCAGCATAAACCCAAAGCATGATCCAGACTATGAAAAAGTTGGCTACAGTAAGGAAATGAACATAGGAGACTTTGGGGGGTTTTTTGATGTTGTTGTTGTTTTTAATTAAATCTATACAATTTTGTCCTTTATCAAGTAAAGAGAAACAATGTTTAAAAACACACTACAGGACTATATGGCCAGATCTATATTTACAAATTATACTGTGCTGGGACACATTCCCAAGCACTGGCAATTGATCGCTTATGCTATCAAATTGTCAAAATGATCCCCAGGACACTTCTAGCCTAGGCCAACAAGCCCTATCCTAGACAGTTCCTAGGTATAGTGCAGGAGCCTGCACTGGCCAAGAACTACTCCAGTAGGCAGTTGGGTTGAGGCCATCTTGCTTTGGAAGGTAGGAGAGCTGAGCAGTGTGAATGCTGATCATTTCATTCCAGTTTGCCTCAGTGCCAGAGAACAGCACGATTAATTTGCTAGCATAGTCTCTTTATGTGCATGTGCTGTGTCTATCGTAGAGCCCTAAAGAGGTAAATTTCAAATTGGCAATCTCAAGCCCTTCAGTAGGATTATGAAAACGGTATGAAAACTGCAAGATGTACAGTATTTAATTTCAGGGATAAAGCGTGAAGTGTTAACATCACAAGAAGGAAGAGAGCCAATCCTTGATTGGTATGGTTCTCACAGGTTGTAAGGGAGCTCTGCAGATCACCTAGTCCAAACCCCCTTCTCAAAGTAGAGTCAGTTAGAGCAGATTTCTCAGGACATTTTCCATTTGAGTTTTGAATGTCTCTAAGTATGAAAGCTCCATAACCTGCCATGGTGACCTGTTCCAATGTTTGATCACACTTAACAGTAAAAAAGTTTTTTCCTAGGTTTAAATAGAATTTCCTGTCTTCAGTTTGTTCCAATTGCCTCTTGTTCTTTCACTGGATACCACTGAGAAGAAGGTGGCTATGCTGCTTTACACCATGACCTATCAAGGATAATCAAGAGTGACCTTGCAATGATATCAGCTAGCTCTTTCAGCACCTATGGAGCATCCATGGGTGTATCCCACCACGTTGCATGGATTCCTGTATATCCAGTTTGTTTAAATGTTCCCCAACCTGAACCTCCTCCATGGGGGACTAGACTTCCTTGCTCTGGACTTTCCCACTGGTTTCCAGGGCCTGGGATTCCTAAAGACCAGTCTTACCAGTAAAGACTTCAGTCCATATTTTCCCATGTCTTCCTTTTTCTGCTGATATACCTGTAGAATACTTTTTTGTTGCCTCTCATGTCCCTCACCAGATTCAACTCCAGATGGACTTTGGCTTTCCTATTCCCATCCCTTCATGCTCAGACATATTCTGTATTTCTCCTGGCTCACAGGTGCATGAGTAGGGGAAAAAGAGAAAGGAAGATTCAGTTTGAGAATAAAGATCTAAACTTACATGTCTTTATGTGCAGTGCACTAGATGTCTGAATTCCCTGTAAAATCAGTGAAAATCTAGGGACTGACTAAGTCACCTAGGCAGAGACAACCAATGCCATTTTAAAGACTCCCATGAATTCTGTCTGACCCCCAGCTAAGACTTCAGAAGAAAAAGGGTCTCCCATAGACCCTATAGCACATCCAACAACCCCAGGCTCAAAGGTCAGATGAAACAGGGCATCTCAACTGCTATTAGGGACCTATGTTTAGAGAACCTAATCATATCTTTGACAAGGGAGCTTGGAGAGTGATTCAGCTGACCAGCCACTAGCTGCCCAAATTAAAGATGTTGGTTTAGTCATGAGTCAAACGTACAGCTTTATATAGGGCTTTTTATTATAGCAGTACCAACAATGTCTTGACAAAAGGAAAGACTAACAAAAACAGAAAAGACAGTCCCTGGCACACAGAATTTAAACTGGAAATGTAATATTCATGACCATCTTTAATCTTCTGTTTGCAAAAGCTAATTCCCAAATCAAAAAACAGTACCATGCAAATGAAATGAACCACCATGAATCATAAACAGAAAATAATGCAACTGATCATATCATGAATAATTTACACATCAAAACAATGAGAATTTTTTAAGAGAACTATTTAGTGTTTTCTAGATACCTTCACAGAATGATATGGAAGTGGGAAAATACGCTAACCCAGTTCACAGTGTATTTCTAAACCACTTTTATGGCCTATTCTTTTTTTTTTTTTTTAATGGAAATATTTCTGATTTTGAACCTAAGATACCTCATTAGATTTGCTACATTCTAGCAATATGAAAAACAAAAATACATTGAGAAAAAGATACATCACAAGGAATACTCACAGATTACTGATTAAATTATGCTAGTGAAGTAGGAGGATAGAAACAGATTAATATTAGGAGAAGTTCCAAATGAGAACTTAAGTCACTTGAAATCACAGTCCTACTTCTCTATACCAATAGTCTGTAGAAAACATGGAAACAAGTTAGTAATGTTTTCTGGAACTCAGCCTCCAACAGTCTGGAGCTATGTTAAGCTTAATTAGGGCTTCCATATATAAAATTTGGGTTAGACTGACTCAAGTGGCATACAGGCATGTTTTTTGATTCATCTCTTCAGTTACTGTTGACAAAGGCACTACAGGATGTTCAATATTTAAAAAATATAATTATTTTAAAGCACGTACATAGATTGCCTCTAGCAATGTTCAGAACCTTTTAGAAATAATCTGAAGGCTGAAAACTTGGTTTATTGACAACATTCGCTTCCTCTCAACTTTTAATCTGACACATTCACTAATAATGTCAGATTAACACATTACCACTGGCACACTGTAACTGGAGGATAATTATCTCTGGATGCTATGCTTGCAGGGCAATGACTTTACTATGGGGACCCCACAATGTGCCTTTGCGTCCTGATTGTTTAGATCACGAAACCTAGTTAGAGGTCAACATGTCTTCTTTCTATCAAATTTCCTCTCTCTAGAGCCCTAAGTGGGAGTAGCAGGGGAATATGGCCTGTGCACAGGTCTCATCTGGTATGAAACCACAGTGCAGAGGGAGCGTGACTCCAGCCCTGGGAGATGGGAAGCACTCTTGGTAAGCACAATACAAACATAATTCAACATCCATGACATACAGTAATATGTGCAGCCACCGTGTCCATGTGCCTACACGTTCTTCTTTGTCAGTTCTAAGCCCCTAAGAACCCAGAGTTTCCCTAGCAGAGACATAACTCCTTGCTGCATCTATCATCAATATTTTTCTATCACCACAAGCAGATTTCCTGAACACAGGGTGGGGGAGGAGGTAAGGTGTAAGGCTGCAAACACCACACAGTGTGGTTCACACGCCTATCCATGTGGTGCAGGAGCAGGCTCAGAGCAATGCAATGCCTCCAACACTTTGACGTATCCATAACAGTAAATTAAACAGAACCACAGACACAAACAGTTACCCATACTTTCAAAGTGCTGCCATACCCCTGGAAAAATTTTCGCCCATGACAAACTGGCACCCCCACTTTAGGCAATTCCTAGATAGGATTTGGGGCACAATGTGGGCCAAGGATCATAACCAGGAGGCAAACTGACTGAAGCTGCAGAATTTAGCAGTATGAACACAAGCTCTGGCCCCACTTAATTTCCTAGTAGAGACATAACAAAAGTGGCAACACCCAACTTTGTTCCCTAATATCAGACACTTACATAAAGCACAGCTTATATAAAATGGTTCCTTCTGGAAGCTACATTTGATGATAAGATAGTGGGGAATGGTGCAGAAGAGTTATACAACTCTTATCAATAAACTACCTTTTGTAAGAGATTTGTTTTCCTGTGTTTTTGTATAGTATCTAGCATGACTGGGGCATGATCCTAGTTTGGAGATACTGGAAGCTATAATACAAATAATGCACATGGTTCAAGACAAACTCTTTAGATGTTTCTGTATTTTACTCAGTGTATTTTTAGGTCCCTGAGAGTCTGCAACAGCCTCCAAATTTTTTTCATTGTGACTGCCAAAAGGATGCATGGCTGATTATAGACATTACAGCATGTATATATACATATATATATATATACACATGCATATATATATATATATATGTTTTCTCAAGCAATCTTTTCTATTTTTCCTGCAAATTAATACAAAAATGAAGTTTGTTATTTAGTGTATATATTAGCTTTCAATTAACTGACATCTCCTATAAATGTAGCGTAAAATAAGAAACCTTTTTAGTCTACATTTCTAAAGTCCTACAGAACATAACAGCTATATTCTTTAGTAATTCTGTTTTAAGTCATACTGACAGATTTGTCTCATTTAAGTGAGCATTTATTCACTGAACCTTTCTACAAAACAGTTGAAATCCTTCCAGGTAATATCATTCTTTCTCTCATTTTCCTATTAACTTTTCTTTTGTACTGCTCAAATGTGTTCATGTCACACGTCTTCAGGCACAACTTCATTACATGGCAATTGCAAGTCCATATGAATAGTCAGCTTTCTATGAAGAAAAACATAGTCCATTTGCATAAGGAAAGTCACAGTATTTTACTTAAAGATTAGCCAAGAACATGATATGGAAACTGCAGGACCACTGTGCAGTATCGGGACAGCCTGAACAGGCCCGACACACGATAGTGGTCTAACTGTAGTTTGTGAATACTGTATGTCAACATCGTCTTTCTCCTCCCTTTGGTAATCATTACTTTATCATGCCCAAGAAACTTCAGCAAAAACTGGACACCATCATACTAGATCCCTTGCAAACAACCATGAATAGAGAGCTAAACAGACAGAAAAAAAGAGAAGAAAAAGAGCAGCAAAAGAATCTCTTTCAAAGCAGGATCATTTGTCAATCTAGGTCTCCCCACTGTCTTTCTACAGCAGTGCTATGTCTGTAGACAGTGCAGAACCAACCTTCTGCATATAGCTTCAAGACACTTTAAACACATTTCAATGACATGGGGATGGCTCACAGTGTTACCACTTACTTATATTATTACTGGTATTGCAGTTATGCCTAGAGGATTCATTCACGTACATAGGCACTGTAAAAAACACAGATTGTTTTCTATCCCATAGACTTACATTTAGCAGTGAATAACTGATCTGAATTACTTAACATTCAGAATCACACCAAGCAGAAATGGAATTTTCTTTTTTGGAAAAAAGAAAATTCATCACATGTTCAGGGTTGTTTTAAAAAAGAGCAGGCTAATTTACAGCCAATTATCATTAAAATCCCTAAAAGGTTATGTCTATTTAATAAAGGCAGGATTGTTCAGCCACATAAAAATTTTTTGGTGGTAAAAGTAATTTCTGTTTCAAGCTAATAGAAATTTGAATCTGTAAAAGAATCTTCAGTATATGAAGGACAATTGACCTGTCTCTCTTTTCTCATTAAATTAACTGAAATAGATGTCAAATAAACAAAGCAGAGTCTGATGAGGAGCAATATTTTATTCTTTTTAACTAAAAAAAAAACGTATTTCTTCAACTAAAGCACTAAAGCATTATCTTCCACATGATGTGCATTCACTGGAATCAGTTTATACAGACTCATATATTGAAAACACATGTAAACCCAGGTCACACCCAGTATGCTGTTGCGTACAACCCGCTAACAGACTTAAACATCTGTTTTTGCAACCTGCATTTTGGTCAAGTTGTGTGCATATGTATCATTAGCGAATGCACAATATCAGTTTCCTGATCTGTGTTAAATCTCCAGAAGAGCTTTTGGTTTGAAACTTGCAGTCGCAAGAACTATCATTCCCAGAAGCATATAGGCAAAAACTCTATTCCTGCATAGCTTTACAGACTGAACATTTCCTGTTACAGTCAAGGAACACTGAGTCTAGTAGGGTGTGGTACACAACTAGGCACACTGTTTTGTTAACATAATTATCTAATATCCATCAAATAAAGAAGAAAACCTGAATCATTTCCTGAGACCTGCTGGAACCAGCAGTTCTTATATTAATAAACATATTTACCAAGAAAGCTCAGAAACTGATTTCTTTCTGGTTTTTTTTGTTTGTTTGTTTTGTTTTGTTTTGTTTCTGTTTTTTTTAGCAGTCTGTCCTTTTGCAATCTCTTGTAGAGAATGGAACCACTGATTATTACATAATAGTATCTGCTGACAACCTGAGCTCTCAGAAAACAAAAGCAATCTCTAAACCTTTAAGAACTGGCTCAGGGCTTTCTTCAAGACTACATTGCTTTTATTTCATTTAACTGAGGCTTGGAACATAATTTTTTCAGGGTGAAGGACAAACTAATTCACATAAAGCTATACAGGACCTTCAATTTTCCTGTGTTGACTACTAGCAGAGAGTAATATCCATATGTATTCTCTTTCATCCTATAAGTAGAGTTGTCATAGCCCTGCAACCACAATTCGTCAAACCAAATTTCTGCACTGGCATCATGAGAAACCTGAAATATACATATGGCATCAGTATAATCCCCATTTTTTCCCTGGTATAAAGTTGCAAGTAATACAATGAGACTAGGTGCAGCTATAGATTTTGAAGTTACAGGGATTAAAGAGAAGCAAGATATCAGAGGCATCTGAAAGACAAAAAGTTAGCATGATTGCCCTTAGACTGGATTCCAGAAAGATCGGTAAGACATCAATTGACGTTGTGCCTAAACTATGAAAGTTGTGTCTGGTATGTCCTGTTTTATGATGCATGTAGTTATTACAGTATGAAAAGACACTGAAATATCACCACAAACATATTTTTGCTACTGATGCAGGCAGATTTAGGATTTGGCATTGACTGCTGTAACCAAATTACCTGTTAGGTGAAAGCAGTACAAGGTGCCTAACTTTTTTCCTAGTTTAGATATGTTATAAAGTGAGAGCTTCAGTTCGCCTTGTAGCCAATGAAGAGATATAGTCTTCCTAGAAAGCCATAAAACAGTGGGCACGAAGATGAACAAAATCTATTCCTCCCTTTGTTGACCGGCTAGGGTACACAGGCACTAACAATTGGGAGATTGCTTACATTTTAGGTGCACAGATTAGGTGCACTGGACCTGATGCAAAGCCCTTCTGAGCACTGTTTCCTCCTTATCCCCATTCCATTCACCACTGCATTCTCAGCATTAACTTTCATAGAATTTTATCACAGTTCATGGGAACTGACAAAATTTTAGTTCTCTAGGTACATCTATGTAAGTGTCTACAGAATGTAGTATAGGTCTAAAGATTCCTATCCCTTCTGATGAATGTGCATTGCTCCAAGGAAAGTCATGAAGCATTCAGAATCCAATTAAAACATGGTTCATCATAACCCTACATATTTACTAAAATAACCTCACTTCCTCAGCAAGTTCACATTAAAACAATTCTCTGGACCTATACTGTCCCTACTACACATTTTTGGATCTCTCTGTGTTGTGAAGGTATGATTTTTCAGCAGTCTCTCAGCAGTCCATGTGTCTGGAGCAGAGGAGGGAAGATTAGTATTTGATTGAACACTGCTGGAAGAGGTAAGGTTAAAGGCCAAAGTAGAAAGACAGAAGTATTTTTCTTGGGAACACACCCATTTTTTCCTTGAGGATGTCATACCCATATTAATATGATTTGTGATGCTAACCATGCTGCTACAGATCGTACTAAGACAAATCATTGTGAAAGGTCTCCAGCCCTAATATTTCATATCTTTTGACATTAGATGTCACAGTAGCTGTGTGACTAGCTTTTTATCAAAGGTGCACTTCTGCCTGTAGCAAGAAAACTGCAGTTCAGCTTGTAATAAATACAACCCATTATAATTAGTGGATTTTGAGATTTTCACTTTAGGTGTGATTTATAAAGACTAGATGCTCCACATTATGGTTTATAGAAACAATCAAGAAAAGGCAATTATTAGAGCTAATTAAAAATTCACACATCTGGGACTAGGAAAAAGCACTTCAAGATAACTATTTATCTACTCAAATTGATATCAGACACAGTGAGAGTACAAGAAAGACAGATGGACAGTATGTTTCTGGAAACATATACTCTGCTAGCTAGTAAAATAGATGCGTTTTGCTCACATTTCCATTTCCAGTTTGATAAAAACCACCCCTGTGGTTCCGATATAGAATGACACAAAATATGACTTGTGCAAAGGTAATATGTTGGTGCAGTTGAGAAGACCTCACACTATGTTGAATTAACTACAACATTGCATTAGCCACTTGGGGCACTTAGTTAATGCATTTAAATTAGCACAGTAAGTATTGTATCAAAATGAACAAATTATCAGGCTAGTACAGTGGAAATAGTATTTCTCTTTCTTCTTTTACGTTTAAGATACATTAGTTATCTTTTTCTTTTACTGTTTACTGGTTTTATTTCCTTCCTTGGTTTCTCTCCCTCTCACATTGTTTTTATTATTATTATTATTATTATTCTAAGGACTTTGTCTGTGACTCTAGTGAAATATACTTAAGTAAACTCTGAACCACATTCAAATATGATTAATTATTCATTTCTAACAACAAGGTTTCTTAGGCTGATGAGCTTAACTAGATCGTGGTTTGAGTAATCCTGTGGCTTTCCCACCTAATTTGCTTCTCGATTTAACTTGCTTATTTGTTAGAATCAAATCAACAGAAGCATTTTACTACTATATTACTCAACATAAAAGAAATGCTTTAAAGTAACAACAAAATGCTTCATTAGTATTAATTCCATGAAAATATTTCTCCAGCATATTTATGAGCAAATGAGAGTACTGACTGAATAATTCTACAAGTGCTTCATAAGAAGGATGAATATGTCAAGTTGTCTATACAAGCTTTCTGTTTTGAACTCAGTAGGATCATTAATATGGTTATTATTTATTGCACATATCATGTAGAACATTTGAAAGTAAGTCATGGTGCTTTATATGTTAAACAAGGATGGAAAAATAAAAGTTTTCTACTCCAGAATTGACAATCTACAGGAAAAACAAAACAAAACAAAAAAAAACAAAAAAAAAAAAACACTAACAGCTGATTAACAATATCAGAACATAATGAGATAAAATCAATATAGGAATATATAAATATATTCACTGTCATGTCAGTAGAGGAACTAGCTTCCCTACTGGCGATATAGGGAGATGCATGCCAGCTTCAGGATGAGACTCAACCTGGCTGTCTTGACTATACAGGGAGTCAGGACAGCTAGCTTAGATGTAGCTTCTATTTCCAAAACACTAATATTTGATGAGGTGTATCTCATTCAAGTCGCCAAGTTATTCCTCTGTTTCCTGTAGGTTTCTTAGCAGAGGAACATTGTATAGAGAAATTTTGGAGGAGGCTAAAGAAATAGCACTATGGATGATTATGGATATTTCCTCCATGTATGAAGTCCTTAGGAGGAAAAAAGAAAAAATAGCCAGACACAAGTGTAACAGAAATTGACATCAAGTGCTAACTGAGGTCAGGAATCAACATCTCACCAGTAAATAATAGAGTAGGGAAAAGCTGGTTTTGAAGGTCCAGACAGTGACCGATTCAGCAGAAAGGGGAAGCAGTGAATGGACACACAGTGAACTTGACATACTCAAACAAACAATCTATGAAAATGTCTTTTACAGCAGCAAAGGGAGGATAGTTTTTAGAGGGCCAAAACTGTATCTGTGAAGGGAAGAGGAAAAGATATAGCAAGTAACTTAACTCTTTTCAGTTGTCCGATGTGACAGGACGAGAGGCAATGTGCAGAAACTGAAGCACAGCAAGTTCTGCCTGAGCGTGAGGGGAAATTTCTTCCCTGTGAGAGTGACGGAGCACTGGACCAGGTTGCCCAGAGAGGCTGTGGAGTCTCCTTCTCTGGAGATCTTCAAGGCCTGCCTGGATGCAACCCTGTCTAATGTGCTCTAGGTGACCCTACCTGAGCAAGGAGGTTGAACAAGATGATCTCCAGAGGTCCCTTCCAACCTTACTGGTTCTATGATTCTGTGATAAGCATTGAGATGTAAAGAAGAGTCTGGACAATAATTTTAGCTGTATGGAATGAAAGGAAAGAGCTTATCTTAAATATGTTCCAGGAAAGTATCTTCAAAATCTAGCCATAACCTGGATGGCAAAATGTCTCTGAGAGACAATTCTGAATTGTATCAGTAACACGATGATGTCCATAGTGACGGAGAAAAAAACAATGTGGATAGTTAAAGAGTTAGAATTTGGTTTTGCTCAGACTGACCTTTAAAATGACTTGTAGACAACCACAAAGACAAGTTCTGATAGCTGGGATTTATGTCGGTACAAATGGAGAGAAACTTGAAGCAGAGCTCTTTCAGTCATCTGCAAAGAAACAGAGGTTGAATTGCTTTTGCATATATTACTCACAGGTGCAATATAGCAGGAAAGGAGAATAGAAAAAAAAAAGGACTGAGTTATTAGGGGAAGGAACTATTGATCAGTGAGAAGGAACTGTGAAAGAAAAGACTCAGACTCATCAGAACTGTCAAAGGAAAAATGAACAGATGTTGACACCTCAGAAGCCAGGGGATGACAGCATTTTAAGAAGAGTATAGATGATTATGTCAAAGACAACTGTCAGGATTGAAAGAATGAGAACAGGGTAGTGAGTATGAGATTTGGCTAAGAAGAGGGCATTTAAGATTTTGGCAAGAGTAGTTTCAGCTAAGTTAAAGGGACAGAAACAAAAATGAAGTGATCTATGCGGGATATTGGGAGGAGAAACTGAGTAACTGGACATGAGTAAAATTGAAACTGGGGTAATCACTAGAAAGGGAAATGGGATCTTGAGTGAATTGTTTTAAATAGGAGATGTTAACACAAGTTTCTCAGGAAGAATTATGGCAAGATTCAGGCAAGAAGGTTTGACAGAAGCAAGGACAGGGAAAGGAACTTTTCACTGGGGCAAAAGGAATTTTAAAAGCAACAAACTGCTACTTCTCTGACAAGGAGAAAAAGTGGACAATTTCAAGGCAAGAAAGTTAAAAGGATGGAGAGAGTAGCATTTTATTTTATCAGTCTTCCATTGGAAAAAAACATTGACAGATACGTCATGGAGGAAGAACTGGAAACTGCAGTAGAACATGGTCTGCAGTGTGAAGATGGAACGGCCAAAAGTTTGTCAGTTCTGCAGGCTAGAGATTCAGTGAGTTGGACAAGTGGATTTGTTTAGCTGAGAAGATGACAGCAGATAGCATATTTGTAGATTCATTAGATTTTTACCAGACAGTTTCATATAATTTTTCAACACCATTACCAAATGAACATAGAGAATTTAAATCTTGTAGGTAATCCAGCAATGAGTTTTGACAATGTGATAGTATAGATAAGTATAGTGTAGTAGTGTACTGTAGTGTACTACAGTATAGTATAGAATAGTATAGTAAAGAAATCCGAAGTCAAAAAGGATAAAGAGTGAAATGATCCTATCTCTCTCCTCAAAAAAAAAAAAAAAAAAAAAAAAAAAAAAAAAAAGTTATTGCACAATATTGCTATGTAGAAGACCTAATGCTGCTTCATACAATTTGAATTGTTGCATTTCATTCAGTAAACAGATGAAAGGCCAGGTCAATGTTTGCAAACACTGTAACTTGGTTATTGTTGTTGAATCTAAACTTTTTCCTTTATTATTGCAGAAGGAGAGTCAGTAAAGACACTAAAGTTCATGAATCTTCCCACTAACTACTAGAACACCAGTCACTTCCACTCTTCTGATTGGTACAGCAACAAGAAGCCTGGCCATCATCAGAGTTTGATTTCATACAACTCTGCATTCTTCTGACATGTCTAAGTGTTGTCTTACAACCAGATGTAATCTTTTTTGACTTATATAGATCTCCACGTCTTTTGAGGAGTTTTGATGCGTGACCCCGCAGTTTCAGTTTAATTATTGTGTTAGTATATTAATCCAATGGCCCACTGAAGTCATAATCTAATGGGAACCTTCCTTTATCCTTTCTGTCTTAATTTCTCCAGCAGCTGTTTCACATCCCTTTGGAAATTTCTCTTCCTTCTGCTCAGTGCCATCAGACTGACAGTCCTCTACTAGCTTCAGTTCTCCTTCTTCTTGGGGAAGATTGATATTCAACAACTTTTCATTGTGACCCAGTTTCCGTTCTCCCAGCAGTATTTTGAAAAGCCAAAGAGAATCTTTCATCTGCATTACAAATTTCCTGCTCTCAGAGGGAAAGTAGAACCACCACTATCTTTATTTTTTTGAACAAGAGAAGACAGAAGTTCTGTCCCTCTCCTCCTATCTGGTTCCAGTCTATCAAATTTCCTTAGCAATAATCCTCCTTTTGTTATCCATGTTACTTTATCACAGTAATGGCATAGCAAAAAAAGAGTGCCAATATTCTATTTCAGACTTCCAGAGCCTTACTCCCTGAGACCTAGGCCAGGCAGTATCTTTGCCCACAGTTTGCCAGCTAGTAATCACAGCCGTTTGAACATGTGCTCATACCCCTGATTTTGTGATTATACCAACATAAACTGCCCCCATCCTCCTTCAAGACAGCAGTGTCTCTTCTAGTCAGCAAGCTTCTGGCACACTAGCCACAGATGGTCTCTCTGATAGCATGGCTACTGACTCTGATTTTTATTGATCAGCAGCAGACAAACCTTGCTGTGCACACAAGCTCAACAGCTGCTATTTCTTGAGCAGTTCATAATTCATGCTTGCTGACTTACTTTACCCATAGCACACTAACTAATCTGCACTTAGGTTTTGTTGAAAGTGGAAGAGAAGACATCAATACCAATGGCACCATAAACCATGACAGGCAGACTGGCATTACCCGAGTGGAAAGGAGGAAGAATCATGCTGAGGTAAGACCAGGACGTGGTCAGTGCGGGGGGATTCTAGAACAGCCTCTTTTCTGTGATCAGAGGCATAAAGAAAATAACCCTTGAAGACCAAGTCATATGAATTTTTTGGCAAGCTGGACAGTTATACTAAAGCTGAGGGCTGAATGAGGAGCTGAAGCAAGCAATAGGTAGCTAAAACATTAGAAGGGTCGTGAAAGTATATCAGTGTGAAAGTCAGTATCAGTGAGAGTGAAGAGTAGAAGACAATGAATGGAGGAAGAATAAACTGTCAAAAATAAGCTGGGATAGATGGGGAGAACCAGGCAGAGAGCAAAAGACATCAAACAACCTGTCACATGAGAAGAAACAGGACTCAAATGCAATGAGGGAGGATGTGCAAGAGCTGGGCCTCTTCAGCCTGGGGAAGAGAAGACTGAGGGGGGATCTTATCAATGTGTACAAGTATCTGAAGGGAGGGTGTCAAGGGGACGGGGACAAACTCTTTTCAGTTGTCCCGTGTGACAGGACAAGAGGCAATGGGCAGAAATTGAAGCACAGGAAGTTCCACCTGACCGTGAGGGGGAATTTCTTCCCTGTGAGAGTGACAGAGCACTGGCACAGGCTGCCCAGAGAGGTTGTGGAGTCTCCTTCCCTGGAGGTGTTCAAGGCCTGCCTGGATGCAACCCTGTCTCCCATGTTCTAGGTGACCCTGCCTGAGCAGGGAGTTTGGAGTAGGTGATCTCCAGAGGTCCCTTCCAACCTTACTGATTCTGTGATTCTATGATAAGATTTGGTAGTATAAACCTATCAATACATTACAACCTTCAACATTGTATTTGAGATTTGGGCTTTTTTTCCTACCAGTACTAAAACATAGTATTTTCATGATGACACTCTGCTATTTACATGATCTCAGTTCTACCTCTGAGATATTAGGAATTACCATTGCTTATTGGTTTTTGCTTTTCTACGACACATCAACAATTGCTATAAACCCAAACCTTCTTCATTGTTATGCTCTTTGTTTGTTAAGCTTTTCTTTCTTTCATAAGGATAATTAAAGATTTTTTGTTAAACTTTCACTGTCCCCATATTTGTTTCCATGTTCTCTGTCTTACATCATTTTTAACCCAGGGTTTACCTTCACTACCATTAGTAGTGCCTATTGTATCAAATCAAGTTTTAATCTCTCCCAGTTCAGGAGAGATTGTAAATTACCATTCTGATGTCTACTCAGTGACCTTTTTAAAATGAAATGTGACTCCTCTGTCAAATTCGTGGTGAATGGTCCATATTTCCCAGTCACTGTTATAGCTGGCATTAATTGGCACCCATCTTAATAGACAGGCTAACAACCAAATGATCATATAATGAATTTTCTCCCACTCCTGAATGTGGTCTACCCAGATCAAAGCTGAAGTATAATACAGAGGCAGAGAAGGAAAGTAATTGCTGCTCTTGCAGTACTTTCTTTCTGACTTAAATCATCAGGGATTTTCAGATTTCCTAATCTCCAAAATCAAACAAAGTCACTTATAAGGGGCCCCTGAAACATTTTTTCAAGCCCATTTTAGTAATTCTCTGATTATTGATATTGATCTGAGTGTTAGCACAATAAGAGGTTGGCAGAAACATTTTATTACCTTAGTTGTGGACAAGAGGCAATTCTGTAAAAGGAAGGAGAGAACTTGTCATCCCACGCTTCAGTGGGATTCTCAGACATATTTGGATAGAAGCTGAGCACTATGAATGTCAGATGGTGGGTCCCCCAGGCTCCCTGGCAACCTGCATGCAAGTAAGAAAGAGGCAGCAGCTTGCTTCAAGTATCCTTCGTAGAGATGACATAGTTAGATAAACCCAACAGGGAGCATAGCACGTGGAGAGAGCAGTCTGGTAAGAGGAAACCATTCCCTGTGGGACTGGCTCCATATTGCCACATGAAACGTTCAAAACACTGCTAGCCAGGAAAGTTGAATTTATTGCTTAATGAGCGGAGGACTCGGAAAAGATCATTGACAACTGCAGTGTAAACACAGCCACTTAACAGGGTGTTACTGAATGCCAAGAGGAAATTAAAAAAATCTGTCCTACAAGCAGCACTTTCTACCATATAGAATATGATTGGAATAAATACAGAACCCAGAAAGCAGCTGTAGAGAACAGATGAGATATTAGATATGGTAGGAAGAAGAGAAGAACTTAAAGAGGGCATTTTTTTTAACTGCCTTGACTATAGAAGTTGTGAAGGAGAAACAATGAAGGAAGACAACAGCAGCAGAGCAACAGAGATAACACAAAATGACACTGTGACATTATTAAGAAGCCCAGCAATACACTCAGCCTCTATCGCAATGTCATCAGGACAGATGGCAACAATTGGCAAAGACAAGGCACAGCATGTCTGGAAAGCAGTAAGAGCCTATAGAAGAAAAAATAATATGAGCAGCTATGGAAAACACAAGTGAGTACTCCAGGTTTTTCTAGATGTAAAACATCAATTAGCCTCCACACTATGCATATTTGTCACTACTAACTGATGGATATGGCACTATTTCCCACATTGGTATAACTCTGTAAAGAATTAGGACTTTCAAGGAACTCATTGTTATCATTTATTAATAGACAAACAAGGGACTGGTGAAGAGCAAGAAGATAAACAATAAACCTTACATAGGAAACAGAAATACTAAGAAAAATTTGCCAAAATGTATAATTATGCCTGTAGCAACTAATAGCACAATAAAAAAGAGAAATGCCTGAGGCAGAGAGAGCACTAAATAAATAAATTGTTAATTAACAGACAAAACACCAGTTTAGCCAGAGCTGTTGTTGACCAAGCCGGATACATGGTGCTATTCCTCCCTGGGGTACCTAGAATAACAGTGCCAGTGGTGTCTGCTGTGAAGTCAACTCAGCTTCACCGAGCAACACTGACAGGAGTTGGATTTGCACATGTTACACTTATATTGGTGGAGAAAGTGCTACATAGTTAAGCTCCTAGAAAAATCTTCATAAAAATCTTCATTTGAGAAGGCAGATAGTGCAATAGAGTTTGTAGGGGAAAATGTTACAATAGCCAATAATTAGTATTACGAGGACTTTAACAAGCCACCTTGGGGTCTGGAAGGGCTATCCAGACCTTCTTTCTCAATAGAAATTCATTTTTTATTTCTACTTCTGTGTTTTTGCGCAAAAACACATTTTGTACATGAGTTAAGGGAAATTTACAGAAAGGTAGAGAGCATAAAGAAGCAATGTGAGAAGCTGTATGTGGCACCAGGCCCTGCTGTTCAGTTCCATGTGTGTTGGGTATTTGTTTGACCCTTCCCAGCTGTTGTGTACTTCCCGATCCCCTAGATGATATGCGCCCCTTGCCTGATCGGCTTCCAGATGCTATACTGTTCCCAGTTCCTCCTGATCATAAGTCTCAATGCCAGCTCGGTTCCAGCTGCCATAACTCTCATCCTTCCTAACCAAAGAGCTCCCTACCCAACAGTTCCCCCAAATGTCATAACCTGCCTGACCCTCCCCAGCTGTTCTAATCCTCCTGATCCCACATTATAAAAGCTCTTTGATTTTCCCCCTTCCCAGATGCTCTGCCCATTACCACTGAAGGCTGTGGTCCAGATCCTATCTCCTTGAAGTGTCCTACAAGTGCAAAAGTGCAATACTGTAGCTCACAAAATTTCTAGGTGAAACAATTTTCTTTATAGGACATATCCTTTCAGTTAGATTTCACACAAATCTTCCTTCTACACTTGTTTTACTGTAGTAAAAGTCTGATTTCATATAGATTCATCAGCACCCAGAATAATTATACTATTATACAATATAATGCATACAATATAAAACATATAACATAATATATGTTATAATATAATAACTATTATATTATTATACAATCAGTGTCTCTAGGGTTTTCTTTTATATATGGCAAGAAAAAGAACACTATTCACAGAAGACTACTTCACCTCTTCTCTTTTACATTTTGGGTAAAAAAATTTACTCCAAAATATGGGCCTAATTTGTAAGTTACCCTCAGGCTTCCTTATACAATTCTGACAGTATAATCTAAATACTTTGAAACTTTTGTCTGCTTTGTATTCTAGAACTGGCACAAAGAAGTACTGATATAAAGACAATGAGGTCCACAAAATTTACAGCTGAGTTTTAGATTTTATTTTGGGTACAGAGGATTACAAATCAGGAAAAAAAAAACAACCATTTTCCAAATTGAGGGAGAAAGTTCATTATTTATATGATTTAAGTATCTGCTGGATATTCCTAAAAATGTTCACAAAACAATTTGATATAATTTTACATGAATCACTTTCTCCAGAACTGCTGTAGAGTTTGTTATTCATCATTTGTTATTCCTTATTTTAAAATGTTGTTATTTATTTAGAGGGAGAGGGGTTAAAAAGCAAAACAAAGCAAAACCTATAACTTGATCACCACTCTTCCAATATAGATAATTTACACTGAGTATATGAAGAAGATATGAAGAAGGTATCTACTTTTTGATATTTGTCTAAGTCTGTGGGACCAAAAAAAGGAAAAAGAAAAAAAAGAGTAGTCAAGATATTAAGGTCTCCAGTTTATCAATACTGGAGATACTTGTTCTTCATCCACAGCATCCCCACCATCCCATATACCCTGTCGAAGGCCACATTGTAATTGTCTTAGCTCCCCTATCATGTTTCATCTCATTCCAGATCCATCTTACGACCCATAAGTGTATGTTTTGGCTAGATTAGAGCTAATATCAGCTGCAGCTAGTCCCAGGTTGTGCATGTGGTGATTAGGTGTCCAGGAGATGCTGGCATTGCTCACTGGCCACCTGACTGACCAGCCGGCTACTGCCTCCTTACTGTGAGCAGGTCAAATATCTAACTCTCCTGGGCAGCTTGCTCTAAGTCATAAAGCAATGTTTGATCCACAGTATTGGCTACGCCTATCAGGAGTACCTGTTCAGAGAAAGGAATAGTGAATCACAGTCTTACTAATGTGTTTATAGTCCTCATCTGGATTTTATGTGGATTCTTAAAAACTCTCATAATTTCACATTTCTCAAAACTGGGATGATAAACTTGTGAAGGACTTTTCTGAAGCACTTCAGGGCTTCCACTTCTGGTGGTTCACCTGTCAGAACCACCAAGGTAAGAATATGTCAAACTGGAACCAAAGGTGACAGCCAAACATATTAAGAAGTCAAGCACACTTAGGTTTTCTTCAAAATTAACAAATTAGGTTATTGTCCTATACCTTTGAGTTTGTAGTAAACTGTAAAACAACTAGGCCAAGAGTTTTGTTTTGTTTTCTCTTTTACCAACACAATAGGCTAAAACAAATTATATTTGTGATTTAGTAGGGTGAGAGAGCTAACGAATGCAGGAATGTCTGGCTCTCAGGTAAATATGTAGTAAAATGTGAAGAATACCTAATATTTCTCTTTCAATGAAAGAGACGTTCAGACACTTGTCATGAATGTCCAAATTCAATACCATGTTATTATACTTTATTCCCTACTAAGGAAACAGGTTAGTCTTTAAATGGTTAGAAAAAGGAATCAAAAGCCTTTAACTCCTTTTTTCTATAAGGATATAGTTTTCAAAAGATGCCCTTCTGGGAGGAAAAGGGCTGACAAGGACAAAGAAGAGCGGGCAAAGAGGAGAGGGTGGGGGTGAAAAGAAATGCTGCAGATACTCCTTGCAACTGGTAGGTTAAATGATTACCACAAATTTGGCAGACTGTTAGGAGTAGTCCTCAAGATTAAAGATGGTGATTCTGTGCAACAGTCTGTAATATTATTGAAGTTATTTCTTTTTAATAATGACAACCATGGTCATCATACACTTTACTGTTGGAAGGGAAGCTTCACAGTAAATACTTCTCATGAATAGTCAGGCAGGAAAGACTGTAGTTGGTACGTTTATCAATATGGAAACCTGAGGGGAAGTGCTGTTCATAAATTTGGAGCAAGTGTAGAAAAATGGACTTAAATACAGGAGGAGTAGCCAAAAGTTATGAAATCTTCCTTAAAGGCTGTGTGTGTGTGTGTGTGTGTGTGTGTGTGAGAGAGAGAGAGAGAGAGAGAGAGAGAGAGAGAACAACAGAAAGAAACCTCGAGAAAATCATCGTATCTCTGTGCCTCAGTTTCCTATTCATAAAAGAATAACAATAAAGTAATTAATCTTTATTTCCCAGGAGTGTATGACTCTTGATGCACAAATTTTTGCCATGGCCTTACTTAGACAGTGTATTCATTCTACATAAAACTCAAAAGCTTTATTCATTTCATTAATAGACTGCATTTCTGTGTCATCAGGTGCTCCACTAATTTTAATCTCGGCTTCGGTGACTGGTGAACGCTTCTCTGGCTAAATGCAATGCCTTTTATTTTTGTGTTTTTCCTTCTGCTATGTGTAGTCAAGTTACTTGACTCCCTTGGGGTCAGACGAGACAAGAAAGCCAGGTTGATTTGTTAGGCCCGAAGGCTTGGCCTCAGGCACAAGTATGTACAGTCTGAGAGCTTCATTCTCATCCTCAGTGCATACATAACCTCTGTTATTGTTAACGGAAGTGACATGTATACATTGAAAGAGCAGATTTGGTTGTTGTTGTTGTTCCATTAAGGAATACTTTAAATACAATGCTAAATTAATCAGATAGACTAGGAAATCTCTGTTCAGTATGCGTTTTCTAACATTTAAAATGAGTATTATGGTTTGTGCTTAAACTGAGTTTCTCTTACTACAGACATACGTAGGACACACAGTAGCAATGAAAATGTCTTCCAAAACCCCGAGCAGTGACAGTGGACTATACAAAAGTAACCACAGGACACAGGTCATAGCGTTGTAGGTGAAGTTGATGTTAACACAGTGAAGTTGTTCAGCACAGGAGAGCAGAAGTACAATTGTTTGCATCTCGGGAGGAACCACAGTAAACTGGATTTGGCTTTCTTACATTAAGGGATGTAAAGCCTTCAGGAGAAGCATATACCTTCCATTCTATACATATCTATTCTATACAGCTACACATATATATACAGATATCCATTTTCTACATCTAGATGAGGCCACCATTAGACAGCTAGTTTGCCATCAAAGGAGGAAAGTAAAGCAAATTACTAGGCTGTCCAAAACCTGATATACAATCCTTTAAAATCAATTTATTTTTAAATAAATATTCTGATATCTCATAGCGAAAAAAAAAAACATGAGAATTCCATCTCTGCAAACTGCAATAAGAAGCGTAAGTTTATGTTTGAAAAATAATTGCAACCGGGTTATTATGAGTGTTACTGGTTCAATTCAAACAATCTTTAACAATTTGTTTCGCTTTGCACTCTCTTCCTTTCCATGTTTTAAGGCAGCCAAATTTTATATTCCTTGTTCAGTCACGCTGACTGGGAACAGACAAGAAAGACAAGGAAGAAAACGGGCAGACTAGTGGTACTAACTGCTAACTCGTCAGTCCACTTGCTGCACGTAAAGTGATGGTGTACTTGGGCTGGAAGCTGGGATTCTGCTGTGTAAATTAGTTTGTGGTTCATTCGGGACCAAACTGGCTGTTTCTCTCTCATGAGCTGCCAGGAGGGTATGTCTAGCTGGGTCACATTCTGGGACAGCTACTGACTCAGCTGGTGAGTTACTGAAGCTGGATAATCAAGAGACGGTCAGGATGGTAAGTTTACTAGAGAGAGGACTTCAGGCTGATATCAGTTGTTGCCAGCAAGCCTCTGTAGTGCTCACATTTACTGCTAGTGTCAAAAGGGGTGGAGGCTGAAGGAATCCCGTGTTTTGACTGAAAGATTAATTTCTCTTAAAAATATCATTCCATTGGAAACATGGTTCAGGGGTTTTATAAGCTCTTGTTTGCTGGAATAAAAAAATACTATAACCAGTAAGATTGTCTCATTGTTTCAATAAGGGGAGTTAAATAATTTAAGAGTATATGATGAGACAAGGGGGTAGAGTGGAAGAGCAATATCCAAATGATCCAAAACTTCATGGCTCCATTCCAAACTTCTCTCTTCCCAAGTCTGGAGCAAAAATTTGATTAAAGCTTCACAAACACCGAAAACTTCAGAACTCCGCCTAAGCTTCATGAGCTTCAGATATCTTCAAAGTGAAGTATTGGGGAAGAAAAAGTACAGCATTTCTTGGCAGCTAGTTGTTCAGCACAAGAGAGCAGTTACTTCTTTGTGCCTCCAAGATTCGGGAAGAAAGATACTTATACTGGAAGATGTCAACTGTATATGGTTTTAAGAAGATGACAATGATGATGATGATGATGATGATGATGATGATTGTTATTGTTATTGTTATTGTTATTATTTTGTCCCCCTAGTGAAGCCCCATCACATTTGACTGAGACTATAAGTCCCACCATTTAGAAAAACCTTCCTCCTTTGTGTATTCAGAACAAGTTTCATGAGAAGTATCTCAGAAACATCTGCCTTCATTATAATTATATTTCTATTTCAGCTGCACTAAGCTATTTACAGATGAGCCTGTTCATAAAGAGCTTTATAATTAAGCAAACAGAAATATCTTTTTATAGGATGCAGATCTAGGGGTGATAATCACACACAAAATACACAGCAACAGTTGCAAATACACTGTTTAATGCTAGTTATATAGTTAGCGATGTGCTCAATAAAGCCTGACATGTCTTTGTTCCTAAATGTAAGAAAATATGGTCTTTGCTACACAACAGTGTAAACTGCCTTTTTCATATACAAAGGCCATATATTTCAGGGGTATTGCTTGAAAGCCACCATACAAGCAAGCCCTCATTTCTCCAGTATAACAGATTACCAAGCTCTTGAGTGCAAAAAATAGCTGTCAATATAAATACAAAGACAATTTCAGAAGTGTGACATCTTCCTTATGTACGAGATGTGACCTAACATCTCCATAGATAGACACTAAAAGACAGAGAAGCCAAATAAACAAGTATTAGCAGAAGGAAAAAAAAGACAAACTATTATAATGTAAAATTACTATCTAAGGCCTTTTCACAGTGTATGCGCTTGACAAACTCAGCTTCATCTGTTCTTTAAAACATCTTAGTCACTTACTTCTCTCAAGACTGCAAACTTGCTCTTTTTCAGTGTTTTTTTTATAATTTTTATAAGCAAATTGTATCCCAACAAGTGGGTTTGTAAACTAAACTGCTTTGATACACCATATGAAATCTGAGTGTGAGCAATATGCCAAAGAAAACCACACCAAGATTAAACTATACATGATACCTCATTTTTCAAAACTAAGATTTTGTTTAAAGGAATTTCTATGACTTTTTTTCTTTTCACATTTAAATCAGCCAAAGTAGATGTCTGAAATAAGACAGCAGAGAGCAGGCCCCTATATATAACTAAAAAAAAAAAAAAAAAAAAAAAAAAAAAGCAAGGAGTGATATAGGTAGAACAGTATCTTTGCTAAAATCATTTGGAATCTTTTTAATATATTCCAAGTAAACTAAGCAGTTTAATTTGGTTTAGAATTTGCTGTTATTTTATGCTATTTTTATACCTTTGGGTGGATTATAAGTATTCTGCTGAGGTATTTCTGTAAGAATTTGAAAGAGAAATATATACTGAAGAGAGTTCAGTATCTGTCAAGCAAAAGGAGTTCTTACAATGGTTATTCATGTTGTCTACTTCAGGTTGCTTTTACACCTAGGTACTTTGCCTCTGTAGAAGACCTTTCCTTTGTCCATTGATTATAAGAAGTGCCTTGAATCAGAGACACAAAGTGAGCAATGTAAATACAATTTTGTTCTACTACACAACCTCCAAAGTGTTTTCTTTGTTGTGAGACCATGTATTTCAGAAAGTGTTGTCATGCTAGACAGACAATCTGAAAGTCAATGATGGGGTTACATAAGTGTTCTATCTCTTGATTTGTACTGCTCTTTACCTTGAAAGTATCTCCCAGCAAACATCCGAAATGACTTCATTACATTCCTGAAAACCAGACTGGATGGTGGTTAAGCAGTGAATAAGCTGTGATATTCCCTTACTGTTGTCTTCTTTTCCCCCATCATGCAGACTGATATTTTATTCTTGTTTCTCTGGGTTTCCTCATCTCTATCCACCCATTGCCTCTCGCCTTATATCTCAATTGCAAGTTTTTTGAGAAAGAGATCATCTTCTTCTTCTGTCTGTGCAGTCAAACATAATGGACTCAAGAACCGGCACTCTTAGGTGCCACAACAATAGAGATAACAAATGGGAATATTTATTCATCTTCAGAACTCCACAGTGTAAGAGACTAAATAAATATATTATGCAAACCAAGAATATTGTTTCTCTATTATTCCACACATTAAAAACAAGCATATCCTTTCAGTATCAAAGGCTTTCTGGTTTAAATTATGAGGAAAAAGGGTTAAGTCTAAGTGAGGATGCAAGATCTATATCACCCACAATGCAATCAGTGAAGTAAAACCTCAAAGAGAATAGCATCTATTGTCTTCAGGAATGGATGTTCTTAAAAACATGATGGTGACTGTCTCAGATACAACTAAGTAGGAGCTACAAAACAATCTCCTGATGATCATTACCATCACTACCAGTGCTGCTGGTTCTGTCTCACTGTGTCACTGGGTCATCCTTACCTATAAAGTCAGCAGTTCCAGAGCATGAGCCAAGGAGCCAAAATTCCTTTGACCATACTGTCCAACTTCTAGAGTAGTCCCCAGTATGGCTCTAGCAGAAGCCACTTTGCATTCCCTCAGAGCAATGTTTAGGCTCATTTACAAGTGAGCATGGACCACTGGCGTTTCCCAGGAAGAGGTCTGGATGTAACCACCCTGTTTTAGAGGTAAGATAATTTAAATATGGAGATGGCTAAGTTGCGCCAGCCAGCCTCAGGGCCAGAAGAATAAGCCTTGGCATTGTTTGTTACCTTTTTTCTGTATTCTCCATATTTTATTTCTAATTTCTTTGTGAAAGGCAACGTCTTTCTGTTCTTTTCTTGTACGTTGGCTACCAATGCAATGAAGTTCTAGTCCCAGTCACAGATTCCTAGTTGTTAATTATCAGAAAAAAACAATATTTTCAACCTGAGTTGAATTTCAGCTAGCACTCAGAAGTCAAAAAATCCAGTATCATGACCAAGCCCTAGTTACACGCTATGCATCAATTGCAGATTATTTAGCTGATACCATACTTCCTCCATGATTTATTGTGAAGTGTTTATGGGTAGGATTTGGACAGCATCAGCCTCCCTGCAACCTTGTATTAAGAAACAAAGAAACACTCTCTAAATTGTGTCATCGGATGAAATGCCTCTTCCCTTTTGAGATCTGAAGTTCCAGGCTTTTTGGAACAATTGTGTGGGGATCAAACTGCAAATGCTGCCCATTTGCACCCATCCTGCCACCCATCCCCCTGCACCTGGGTCCTATTTCTGGCAGTATCAATGCTCAGTCCTACAGAATGTTTGATCTGTACCATGATCAGGAATCTGGAGAAACAGTTCCCTTTTCCCAGTGGCCAGAGAGTCTCAGCCTCTAGTGACCCCTACACATAACAAACTCTTGAGTGAGAGGCAGCCAGAACCCCACTGACTTCAAGACAGAGCAAGCTTTAGCTTCAGAGGACAAGGAAGAAGTTGTGGCAAGTTGGACAAAATAGCTTTCTTGGACTGCATTAGCAAGTATCCTTTGTGAAAGAAAAGATTAATAACAGCTGTGTCTGTACTGTAGAAAATAAAATTCTATTTTATCTATATATATTTGTTTAAAAAGAGCAGACAGATATTCAAAGCCGAGTCAATAGTGGCATTACTGGAACTCATTTGGAATGGACAATGTTTGGCCTATTGTGTTAAATTCCTGAGGGTTTGCCTATTTTTGTATCAGATTACAGCTTTATTAGGTACAACTGTTTTTACATTGCATTTTTGTGATTAATGATGCTAAAAGGATTTTGGCATTTCAAATGTTGTACACAAACCTAATGGGCAAAATCTTCTGTAAACTTCTTCTAAGCTCTTGGCAAACTTTCCTCAGGAGCAAATATTAACTCCAGATAGTGTTTATTAACTTTTATAAAATAATCACTGTAATAGTGGCATGTAATTGCTGGAGGTAAGAGCACATCCAGGCCAAAAATTAATCAAGTTTGAGCTCCTTAATAGAAACAGGTCAGGAACAATTTATTTCTTGTCTAGTTTGCATTTAAAATAATATAATTTTCTTCTGATTTTTTGTCATATTCCAAGAGTGATTTCATACACAACATTCCCAGAACAAACTATGCTCTTAACTCAAGATGGGTCTGAACTGCAAAGTTCAGGACTCACTCTATAATCTAGCAAAGTATGGAAGTGTTTGGACTTTGAGCTTTAATTTGGCATTACATGGGATAAAATAAGCATAACATTCAGATCTGGGTCCATCCCAATGCCCAAAGTTTGAACGTTTCTGTATGCAGGGCTTTATTTGAGGATGCGCTGTTGACATCAGACAAACAGGAACCAAATACGGCCCTGCAAAGAGGTCGGAGTCAGTGTGCCTGACGTATGCCCGACTCATTAAGCTTTGACTTGTTATAATGTAAAAGTTTACTTCTTAATCAGTTGATTCAGAAAGAATCATATCAAGAAGAATTCAGCTCTGACTTCCTGTATATGGCATCCTTCATGCAGTAGGCATCAAAGTCTCATTTAATCACCCTCTATAAAATCAGTAAGAGCCTTGGCATTAAACCACCATGTGCCAGGTGATCCCTGAGTACCTGCCCTCACAGAAACAGTGCTGTGATAGATTTACATTAGAGTAAGGGTTAAAGAGTGTCTATGTCATGAGTAGAGACATACCTAAGACAACAACATATGAAAAAAATTAAAGAACTGGAACTGCAGCTGAAAAACAACTTAATCTGTGTGCAGTCGAGTATAAATACAGCTATATGCCTAGCAGTTTGGCATACTGAGTAATGTAGATTTACCAATTCGGATTGGTGTTAGCTCAGGCAGCCTTTTCTATGTGCAGGGTAGCTATTTGCGGTGGTACAAATAGATCTGATCAAGTATTTTCTTTCAAGTCAATGCCATAGTACATGACACACATCAGAGGTGAGCTGTCAGGCAAATCAAACCTCATCAAGGTATCTAAGAACAGTTTCAACACAGGAGATAAGTTCTATGCTTCAGCTCAATTAATATCACTGCGAAACTATACATATGGAAAACTTTTCTTTAGCACTGGAGACAATTGATATGTAATGGCTTGTGTCCAGTTCAGCTCTCCAAATAAAGATAGTTGCATCAAAACCGCTTACTAACTGAAGTCCATGGCCCATGCAGCTCCCCATTCCTATCTGGGAACTGTTTGGGAGAGTGCCAGTTGGCTCAGGTGGATATCAAGCCTGTGACTAACCCAACAATCTGACAGTGCAGACAACTGAGTTCTGATGCCTGGATTTGTACTCTGATGTTGTTTAATTTACTAGGAAGCAAGGACTTAGGGACTTCATGTATAGTACGTCATAGTTACTTCGGCCAGTTTGCAGTGGGGAAAAAACTTTCCTTAATTGCAGTCCAGCCCTACCATTTTTCTACCTGTAAAGAAAGTGAGAGACTTGCCATTGAGGTTATAAGGCAAAATTTTCATCACCAGCACCAGGAAATGCTTTGACAAGATAAGCAGGAATAAAAATCCACCCTGCAGAAATCCATCTATTTTCTGGTGTTAGAGAATCCATATTTCTGTTGAAAAGAGCTCACAGAAGCTAGTCCATTCTCCTTTCATGATCTGTTGAGTATCAGCCATCAATCATATTTAATGTATATAAACATCTCTGCACAAAATCTTAGGGGATTCTAATTCAAATAAAAACATTAGCTACAAGCTTTGAAACTCCTTTTTTTCAAAATCATAAGATTTATCTTTAGGTTTGTCCTGATCAAATGAAAGTTATTTCAATGTTATTATTGAAAAACCTAATATTTCAACATAGGGTTAGAAATACCTAACCCTAACCTTCTCGTGTATACTGTGAAATCATAATACTGTACAGAAGAACACTGCAAAAGGATAACGACTCATGGTTCTTATGCATTACGTCATGAAAAGCAATGTTTCCTAACCTGTCAGTCCTGGAGCTTTACTTGAGAAAGCTGACCATGTCTGTGCCTCACTGACACCATAGCTCCATGAGTGTCATGGCTTTCTATTTATCTAAGTCAATTTGCTATTAACTGTGGAACAGGTAATACTAAAACTAAATATATAAGCCTGTCCAGAGTGATGCAGCTCCATCCAGACCCAGGCAGGTGTTTCTGAACCCTAATCAGCAGGGTTTCAGGGGAATCCAGAACAGAAAATCCCATGTTGCGCCTGTTTGAAGCCAGCACAGGCTGCAGATGGTCTGATTTCCTTGGGCTACATGTTTACAATTAGCCTGCAAGATGCACCTCACTGGGTAGAGTCAACAATCTTTTACATTGAATAGTCATTTTAGAAGGCTAAATTTGGATACCTAATTCTTATTCAAAGTCCTATTCAAGAACCTACCACATATACATAAAGAAGAGGAAGAAAAAAAAAGTGGACTAATTCCCAGAGCTATTCTTTAGTCTAACTTATGAAAATACACATCTCTTTTGATTCAAAATCCCCATATAACTCAGTGCAATTTCCATGATTTGATCTGGAATCTGTGGATTCCCATTTACAGCTCAGTCCCACCTCAGCCAGAAGAACTCTGAAGTTACAAAAGGAAACCGACTTCTGTGCTGGAAATGAAATCCCAGCTGAGATGAGAGAAATCTATTTTTTGCTGGGAATTCTACTGCAAGTAATTTTTTATACTGGCCTTACGGATAGAATGAAAAAAAGACGGCAAATCTTTCAAAAGCTATTAGTGGTATTTACAGAAGTCCACAGTAACTCAATTATTTTCAGTATTCAGCAGAAAATTCTTTAACTGGGCTCTGAATAAACAAAAGGGGTTTCTTTACTCCTCTTTACAAACTATCTAACCGCAACTGCAGCTTAAGTAAAGAATTTACCTGTAGTTATGAATCTCCTCAAAAGATTTGCAGAAAAGCAAGAAAGAAGAGCACCACTCACTTTGCAGCTGGTCAACAAGGCACCAGGACAATAGCGAAAGGCAGGATGTGACAGAGAAGCTGTGCTTGCCAGGAGCACCGTACTGAGTTCTCTCTCTGTCATATCTACCATCAACCAAATTTAAAAGTTCATTCACACCAAATGATGGGCTTAGTGAGAAGAAATACTATAGAATTTCATTTCTTTGTAATTTTATATTACATATATAAAAATACAGTGATCACTACCTAGTCAAGTGCAGCTAAAATTCCTTCCCAGAAAATCCATATAATCTTATGTTTGACAGGACAGGATAAATATCATTCATGAATAAAAAAGAGGGAATAAATGCAAAGAAAGGGCAGAGGAGACAATGGTAAGATGAGGTATTAACTCAGAGATTCTTCCTTTCATCCGAAATTACAGGTTTCATCAGTTTCTGGCCATTTATTATAGGTTTGTGGAAAATTTGCTTTCAGATTAGAAATGAATGTCTCAAAAGTACACGACTTTTTTTACTGTAAAGGGCTGCACACAAAAAGGCACAGAGACATAATCAGAAATATATGTAGGACAAGATAAAGTTTGTTCCAAGAGCAGATATGATTAAAAGAGGAAGAATCTAAGAATTTTCTGTCAAGCTGGGGCCATCCTTGAGACCATATTTGGATATGGATATCAGCTGTACTTCTGGCATATGTAAGTAAGTTACATTTTCACTACTGATAGTAAATTATGACCTAAAAAAAGTAATTTGATTTTCAAGCCCCAAGGAATCTGATCTGAACTTAGTGAGGCACAATAAGAGCCTAGAGTGATTTTCATAGAGTTTCTTTGTAAAGTAGACTTGCACATTCAGCTACACACACATCAAAGTCACACTCCTGGAATTATGCCAGTTCACTTTTACCAGTCAGGCAGCACTTTAATGCATTGCCTTTACAGTTATGGTGTCAAATATGTATGCTTCAGACATACAATGAAGCATAGGATGAAAGTATATCTGCAATTTTATAATCAGTCATCCAGAAGGATATTGTTATGCCAGTAAGTGTAACACTTACTCCAGCAAGTGTATATTGTTTACAAAATCTTTTTCTAAATATGTATTATCTACATAGCGCTGAACATTTCACTGATGACTAAGAATCAAAGTCGTTGCCACAAAAGATTTATAATTTAAATAAAAAACACAGGCTTAAATTAGCTGGTGTGATATATGAAGAAATAAGGCAGTAGGTAAAAAAAAAAAAAAAAAGTACACAGCTCATCAGATCTGATATTTTTTAGAGAAAGATAAAAATCAAGATTTCCAAAAGAAAAAAAATATAGTTAGTTCTTACCTATCTATTGTTATTAAAGCCACAATAGGAAAGCATTGCACTTTGAAATCTTTCACATTTCTCAGTTATGTTCTTTCTGCTATATTTTCATCTACTTTTTTGTAGAGCTTTCAGCCTGTAACTGAACTGAAACCAGCCAGTCTCACTTTCTGGTTCACGTATATTAGCTCAGTGCTGTTAGGTTTGTTTCTCCAAAACAGCAGGGTGCTGGGATTTTTTAAAGGTTTCCACTGAAATTAAGAGGAGGGGGACATAATGCCTTCAACTCAAATTTATTTCTTTTAATTCATTTTATGTGCACTTGGGGCCTAAATAACTCGAGAGTAATTACCGAAAAGTAGCCCATTGTGTGACTTCCACCCCTTTGTGAGCAACTATTGCCTTAACTCCAGATGCAGAGTATTTTGTAATATGACTACACTGCACATTCCCTTTGCGGAGCATACAGACAAGTAGTGGATCCATTTTTCACTGACATACCAGAATACCTAACCATATGTGTACAGTTATCCATGTATATAAAGGCCAGCAATCAATTACTTCTACTAGAAGCTAGCACATATCAGGAGAGAGATGTAACACCTCAGAACTGTCTCTCTAAAAAGTAACACTCCCCCAAGCCTACCCGTTCCATGGATTAGAGCTATTCCTAACAACACAATGTAGTCCTTAATACTTTGACTAATAAGCTCCAACCTCTGGAAGTGTGGTCTCAAATAACAATTGCAATGACAGCACAAAATTTTCAGCATTCATTCTGGTTGCAATCTCTGTCCAAATTGTTACCACTTACAGTGTGACTTGAAAACTTCAATACAAGCATTAATTTGAACAGCATTTGCTTTGTATAGAGCAAATAAGACAACCTCTACCCTCAGAAAAACATCCATCAGCTGCACATGTGCAATCAAATCATTGTTATAGGTCTCTGGAGCCTGTGTAAAATACAAATGAATGTGTAAGTGTTATCAAATGAAAGGACAAAAATGAAAAAAAGTCTGGAACCAGCCAGCCCCATTTAATGGAGGTAGAAAACTACATCTTTTCTTTCCTCTTTTTTTTCCTCCATTAGAAGCATCTGGAAAAAAAATGAATACGGTGTGTGGGGAGAGGAGTCATGCCTGAAACTTCTTTCTTTACTTTCCTTCAATAAACTAGAAATCTCACAATCCCAAGGGCTGGGGAGACTTTTCTCCTCCATCTAAAGAAAAAAGCAAGATGTTTTCCTTCTCATTCCAAAGTTTTTTGGTTCTAGTTTTTCACACAAAGATGGACAATTGTTTTTCTTGACAGTTTTTCTTTGAATAGAAACACAATTTGTTATGAAAATAGATTTTAGTCAGAAACATTAAAACAATACTATCCCTGGAATATTTTGTATTTAGATTTTTCATGGGTTCATTAAGAACAGGTAATTCTGAATCTACATTACAGTCTGTATTGTACTGACTCACGTGCTGAGTATAGCATCATTAATTCCCTTCTAGGCACTATGTTCAGCCTCTCACTACAGTAACTGAATTACTGTCAAACATGAGTAAATGTATCTGCCCGACATCTCTAGAAAATTAGCCATTACAATCATTACTGTTATTCCTATTGCTGTTATTGCTATCATTATTATACTTACTTACTTTATAGATTAAGAATAAATGAGGGATCAAAGCTAATTTTTTTAGAGGTGTTCACCAATTGAAGATACTAATTTGAGACACCTAGAAGCAGATGTCTCAGAATAACTGATATTTTAGTGATCATGTATCCAAAACACAGTAACAATTGGCATTAGTTGTAGCTGTTAGCAGTCAGCATTTCTTCTTCCTTAAAAACAAGGCACGAACAGCAACTATGTGTAAAACTATAGGTTTAAGTAATGTGCCTTAACATAAAAGAGCTCTGCGGAGAACCGTAATCATAGAGTAAAATAGCGTGATATTCCACGTCCTGAACCATGAAACCCTTCTTCCTCTTCTTGCAACTCCTTGTCTCTTTCTCTGTGTACACTTATAAGACAAGGTTCTCCCTAGAGAACATATTCTTTGCCAAAACACTTACTGCAAGTGCCCACCCTCCACTGTGTACTAAGACAGTGATCCAGAAGCAAAATATATACATATATATATATATATATTTACATAGTTGTGTAAATTAAGAGCAGAGGTAACTGCACTATACATATATATATAAAATACATATATATATATATAAAAGAAAATACTACTCTGTAGCTAAAAATGGCCATCGGATCATATAAGTTTTGATTTAAGTCTCCTGGAAAGAAGGCATGTTTCAATTATAAACAAATTTCCCCAAAAAATCTGAAATTGGGATATTGTACACTGGAACCAAAATTTCTCTTCAAATTTTATAAGAAAGAGGCACTTTGGTTTCTAGCAAGCTCTGTTACAGGCTGTCATAATTAAAGTATGCAAAGGGCCTGAATTAAGCATCTTAATTTAATTAAAGCACCTTAAATATGGTGCTTCCTGCCTTTTCAGACCTTCCATTTACGGTGCTAAAATTCTCTCTCCCCTGTGCCCCAGATTTACAGCCGAAACGACTGTCCTATGGACCTACATTGAATACCAACATGATCTTTGGGAAATCCATCACACAGATTTCATTCACACAAACCAAGCATGTAACCAAGCATAGCAATAAATAATTATCCTCTATCTAAATTTGCTTAACCAGTCTAATAGCCTTCTATGATGGAATGACTGGCTTGGTAGATGAGGGGAGAGCAGTGGACGCTATGTACCTTGACTTCAGCAAGGCTTTTGACACTGTCTCCCATAACATCCTCCTAGAGAAGCTCAGGAAGTGTGGGTTAGATGAGTGGACAGTGAGGTGGATTGAGAACTGGCTGAAAGGCAGAGCTCAGAGGGTCGTCATCAGTGTCACGGACTCTAGTTGGAGGCCTGTGGCTAGTGGTGTCCCCCAGGGCTCAGTACTGGGTCCCATCCTGTTCAACCTCTTCATCAATGACCTGGATGAAGGGACAGAGTGCCTCCTCAGCAAGTACCAGATACCAAGCTGGGAGGAGTGGCTGATACATCTGAGGGCTGTGCTGCCATTCAGAGAGACCGGAGCAGGCTGGAGAGCTGGGCAGAGAGGAACCTCCTGAGGTTCAACAAGGGCAAGTGAAGAGCCTGCACCCAGGGAGAAATAACCCTGTGCAGCAGGACAAGCTGGGGACTGACCTGCTGGAGAGCAGCTCTGCAGAGAAGGACCTGGGAGTGCTCGTGGATGTGCCCAGCAATGTGCCCTTGCGACCAAGAAGGCCAATGGTCTCCTGCGGTGCATTGGGAAGACTGTTGCCAGCAGGTCAAGGAAGGTGATCCTGCCCCTCTACTCAGCCCTGGGGAGGCCTCATCTCGAGTACTGTGTCGACTTCTGGGCTCCCCAGGACAAGAGAGACATGGAGCTCCTGGAGAGAGTCCAGTGTAGGGCTACGAAGATGATCAGAGGGCTGGAGCATCTGCCCTATGAGGAACGGCTGTGAGAGCTGGGCCTCTTCAGCCTGGGGAAGAGAAGACTGAGGGGGGATCTTATCAATGTGTACAAGTGCCTGAAGGGAGGGTGTCAAGGAGATGGGGACAAACTCTTTTCAGTTGTCCCGTGTGACAGGACAAGAGGCAATGGGCAGAAACTGAAGCACAGGAAGTTCTGCCTGAACGTGAGGGGGAATTTCTTCCCTGTGAGAGTGACAGAGCACTGGCACAGGCTGCCCAGAGAGGTTGTGGAGTCTCCTTCCCTGGAGGTGTTCGAGGCCCGCCTGGATGCAACCCTGTCTACCATGCTCTAGGTGACCCTGCTTGAGCAGGGAGGTTGGATTAGATGATCTCCAGAGGTCCCTTCCAACCTTACTGATTCTATGATTCTATGATAAATGCTATACACATTGTACAAGAGCATTTCAGAGCAAAGGAACATCTAGTTTAAGAAATTCTGACATGGGATCCAAGTTATGGAGGAGAACATCCAGTCTCCCTCATTCTGTCTACCCACGCAGTCTTGTATCGTTCCTGCAGTCTTCTTACTCGCACCCTGGCACCGGGGCTCCAGCTCTTTCCCCAGCAGCTCCCCTAGGGAAAGTAAAAGTGGCTGCACATGCCTACTGTCTCCTATGCACTTAATTCAATATCCATTGAGAGAAAAGACACACATCCCTTAATGATGTGTATAGTCCAAGTCTATTTGGGGGGAGTATGTCTACAGTACATAATTCAGCTTAATTAGAAGGGCCGTCAGCATCTCATTCTGATACCAATATTCCCCTTTGCTGAGCAGTATTGTCTTTAGGACTCCATAGGTCAGCATCCTAGTGATTAAGAAACAAAAGTCAGGAACAGTCTGGAATATTCTGAGTGACATATTTACTTCTATATATGCATAAACACTGAAAGATACTGCATGTCTCTTCTTTTACAAAGCTCTATCCCACACCAAAGCCTGGCTGGCAGCAAGCAACCTTGTCTAAAATCTTTAGGATGTAAGAGCAGCATAAAGCAAGTGCCACTATTGTTCTTATAAGCCCATCTAGTAAAGTAACATCCTCTATGTATGTCTTCTCAAGACTGAACATTTGCTCAAACACAGAAAAATAGCTTGGCAGACTATGTATAACAGCACCACCTAGTGATTTCCTGCAAGAATAATGTCCTATTCAGGCCCTGGTATTTTATAATTAAAATTATAAGACACAGAAGCACTTACTTAAACAGCAATGATAATTTATATTCAAAGACTTTACATCCTAAATTAGTCGTAAATTGTTTCAGAAACAATTATTCTTAGATTAATATTATTTCTATATTCATGAGAAAGTTCACAGGAGATGTAGAAATTTTTGTGACAAAGGTGAACATATTAGAAACAGAGAGTTTTTTTCATTGCTAAGAAATTCACAAATGTTTAACCTTTTTAATAGAAATAACATTTTTTCAGTCATCTACTTGAAAATGAAACTGGAAGTGAAATTAAATGAAATGAAACTTGAAAAAAACATTTTTATTTAAATTATAACCCTAGAGTAAAGAGACTACGATTTCCCTGAAAATTATAAATGGTTTAAGAGGAATCTGGCCCGCTTCAGATCAAAGGTATATTTGCAATTACCCTTATTCTATGAATGTAAACAACTGGTAAGATTACACATAAAGCAAAGCTCCCAGGTTAGCACTGATTTTTTTTTTCATGAAAAAAAAACATTTCTGAAATATGTCACAACCCCAAGTATCAAAATATCTTAGCTATTTCTTTATTTTGAGGAACAAGAGCTTTCCTCAAGTATTCTTTTAGCAAGCAGCTTCTCCTCAGTACAGGACAAAATTTGTACATATCTTTACAAACAAAAATATGTCAGATGCATAAAAGATTGGGGCATATATGGAACAAAGTTTAAGTCTGAAAAAAAGTTTAACATCAATGAGCACAAGGACTAGACAGAATCTAAAGCTATATCCTCACCTGCCGAAATCAATAGAAAACCTTCATTAATTACATTAAGCCCAGAAGTTGCATGCACATACGTGTGTGTGTATACATACACATATAAGTGTATGTATATATTTATTTGCATGTGTACATGTCTATAAGTGCAGCCTAAGTTGAGATCCTGTAGGAATTCAGGCCTTCTTAAAACAATGCACTGACAATTGTACGCTGAGGCCTCTTTGTTTCTCCAAACTTATGCATACGTCAAGTGTTAAGAAGCACAAAAAAAGATTAAGATACTTAAAAAAAACATAAACATCTAAACACTGTTTCTCCTTGACAGCAGTTCTAACTTTCATCACAGATAAATCTATCTGCAACAGTGGCAGGCAGCTATTTAAGGCCAGCGGATGGGGCCAGAGTCATGGTAAGCACAGGGCTGCAGCTGGTGTGTTCCCAGTCACTGCATCGCCATGCCCAGGGCTGAGTCAGGCAAACTATTTGTTATGAACCAAGCTATCCTCAGATTTATTCTTTACCTCTTCATCTCTGACAGGCATCTTCCTAATGATGTTAATTGATATCAGCACATATATCAATTATTTCATCTGTACTTGTACATTAGTTTAAGAGTCTGGGCTTTGTAGGGGGTGAGGTTTTTGTTTTTGTTTTGTTTTGTTTTATTTGAAGTTTTGAAGTTTTGAATTCAAAGATTCATTGGAAATTCATTGTGGTAAGTGGCAAGAGCCTGAACCTGAGCTGGCTTAATGGCCAAAGTGTGTATGATGGTTTCTCTTCCCTGCCTGGATAACCTCTCTTTAGCATGACATAAGGCATAGTCAGAACATGCCATCAAGCTCAGGACAGTGTTGCCTGATACCGCTCTAACCTGATAGCAATAGCTGCAATATAGCACTATAAAGGCATCCAGGCTTGGTCTGGAAGAGGAAATACAAAATTCATACCCCACTATCTAGGGTAAGGTTATAAGACCCACATGGACAATAACAGCAGTGAGAGATCTGTAACAGGGTTTAATTATACCCTGTGGCTGTGGGATTCACCATGTGATCACCAGAATCAGCGCAAGCGCTCCAAGGAAAGCTCTGAGACATGTAGGCTCCTGCTCCATGCTGATATATTCCCTTTTGTTTGGTCTCATTCGGGTAACTCATCTCCTCTTGTTTTAGGAACATTAATATACCTTGATCTATGCATTTGGGTAATTCAGAATACGCAGGAATCTTAAATATGGCTCTACAATTTTCTACCCTCTTTCTACGACATCTCTTTCACTTTCTGCTGCCATCTACATTTTCTACTCACTGTTTTCACAAATCATTTTCACCTTCCCACATGAAGAATATCTCTGGCAGGGGACGTTTATATTGTACGTAACGTAAACATTTCAGTTTGTGCTTACTATACCGCAATTGGCAGTAGTCTTACAGCAATAGGGAAATACATGCCCTTGTGTGATCTTGAAATACAATTAAACACAGGGCCTGCAATCCCTTAAACTCACCTTCCCCCATACTCCTGCCATTCTTGACATTTCCAGTTGCTGGTTAAATTTAAACTGCTTTTTTGTTCCTCAAAATAAACTTGAAATGCAAACGAAGGGCTAGGAAAGGGCTGAGGTCTGTTTATCCATGATTTTGTAGTGGCTTCAAGGAAGGGAAGTGCCCTATTTTAAGATAGAAGTATAAAAGTCTCTGAGTCTTATCACCTCTTTTAATCAAGGAACCAGCTTTTACTTTACTGTGGCACACTTCAACTTGAATTAAGAAAAAAAAAAATATTGCAAGTAAAGGAGGACCTAAAAGGGACTTACACTAAGCAGTGAGAAGGGCCACTGGGGAAGTCCAACAGCTTACCATGTATACTGGATAAAAAGGAGTTTTACTGAGAAAAAGAGAAGATACTGTACTTTGCCTGGGCACTTCCCCTGAAGACCTATGGGCAAACCCTGGCAGATGAAGTGCGAATTTATGTGGGAGACTCAATAGATGGCACTCCTCCCCGTGAGTCAGTGCAAAGGGCTCAGCTTTGGGCTAGAAGCCTCTCTGCTGAGTTGAACGAGATAGTCTTTTCTATAAAGTATAATTCAAGTTGTCAATATCTATAAGACCTAAACAGTCTAGGTCCCAGCTGGCTCAGAGAGTTCCTCTCTCCATACATCCCAATGCAACTTATTTGCTTCTGTTTCCAACTATGGTGGATGTAATGCTAGATGCTGTGGGTCCTATCACAGGCCAGAGGTGCTGACAGCAGTATAACCCAATGGAAAATTGCCTTGGAATCCAATGTGCTTGAAGCCTGCAAATCTTCCTGCTTTCATATCGCAAGACAAATAGAGTCTTTATTTTCCCTGCTTGGACAACTTCCTTGCTTCCTGTTTGAAAATATAGTATCATTCTCATTTTCTACTCAGGAGATGGTCATTATGTTTGGGTAGGTAAAATAATTCTTAGTTTTACATAGAATTTGTAAATTCTTTTATGAACTTTAGAACCAAAAGTCCAAGATAAGTGGTTACTGTTTAGGGATACAGAGAAAATAATACATTTAAAGCTAGCTAAGCCAGTCATCGTGTCAATAATATTAATTTACACTGCAGTTCTTTCATCATGGATTTTCCATATATTTTACTATGCTGAACATTTTCTTAATACTTGCTGAAGCTGTTCACTTACCAATCTGAAAAAAAGAGTTCACATACCTCTATGCTATCTTCCAAATCAAAGGTCTGAACAAATTGTAAAGTGAACTGACAAATAGTCTGAAGAGGGAAAAGTAACAAGATCTAGAAAATAAAGAATTGTTGGAACAGATATTAGAATTTTCCATTGCAAATTATCACCACTAACCGGCTGTCTGGGAAACACTCCAACCTGATGTTGGGTTCTCTTTGATAACGTGGTGTTTCTAAGCAACATTTCTAGTCAGTCCATGTGTATGAGTGGTCAGCCACCACTCTGCAGCTTCAAAACATGAATTTCTTTTGTTAGATGCAGATCCAATTTGCTATTTGGTTTTCATATGAAAAATACAGCAGGCTTTTTAAGATACAGTCAAAAAAAAGCAGTACTAAATATTGTAATGCCTTTTAGCACATACAGCAGAGTGACTAATTTATTCAATACTACATTAATGAACCCCCCTTTTTGTTCTTAAGCTAAGCAGATGGGAATTCAGGTAGAGTGTGTTAAAGCTGTCAAGAATTTATGTTCTAATTCCATTCACACAGGCATTTCTTATATAAGAATGACAGTGATAACAATTAGCTGGTCTCTTCACTCAGTGTGTTTTCACTGTAATCCTAGATGAAATATTTTTCAGGATGTGTACTTGCTGAATCAGAATTTCTAAAGTTCATTCTTTTCAAATCTTCTATGAAAAGGCATGAACTCCAAACAAGTCAAGTCCATGGACTGTCCATCCAGCTTGGGTCTATGCTTTTTTTGCATTCAAGTATATAATGATTGTGTAATTCATAACTGAATTTGGAAACCATTCCTATTTCACCCCAAAATATTTTTAGCTTGGTATTTTGGGATTCTTACCACTGATAAATAAATAACAATAATGGTCCTGTGAAGCAAAAGATACCAGTTCTGCAACAGACTTGATCTCTGATACTGACAGTTAGAAAAGAACCAGTCCTGTTCTGGGCTAATGGATATTGAGCTAGACAGAGTCCTGCAGATGCTGCCAGTGAGGAGGATAGTGGAGTCACAGGATATCACTGTGTTCAGTCTTAGGCATCATTTTCTGAAGCTGTGTTTGCATCACAGAGCAAGTGACTGACTTCAGATCACTAGCGGGGAAAGCTGCATTCCAAACTTAGGGAGAAAATTTAGATTTCTGTAAGATCATCCTTTCAAAGTGAATATATTCTATCAATTTGAAACTGGAACAAATGCACCTTACCAGTGATAATTATAATGAGATTTATGGTTAAACAGCATTTCAGATTGAGACAGTTTAGGAATTTCTCTCCTGGTGATTTCTCCTTGCTAATGGGAACTTTCATGTGGACATCCACCAAGATGCAAATTCCAGCAGGAATACAGCATTCAGCTCCTTCTCTCCAAAGTTTTGCTTCCATATTGATACAAAATCCATAGTAGGGGATAGAAAAGCTTCTTGCCCCTGACTTACAGCTAAAAATAGTGAGCCATCATTAAACTTTGCTGATCTTCCACTTAAATGGAGCACACTTGGGTAAAAGATGGCACCTATCCAGAGCAAATGATTATTTCAAGTCTGATTCCAGGAATGGTCACAATTTAACTATTGGTTAGTTAGCAAGAAGTAGATCATCTGATAAGACTGATCTAAAGATCATCTGAGGTATAGGAAAGGGGCTTATAAAAGTTGTTTCTTCTGAGATAACTTTAGAGGGAAGAAAGAGGGGGCAGACAGCTAGCTCAGATTCAGGCTTGAAACAGGAAAAGTGTCATGGACAGCCCAGGAAATTTTAACTCAAGAACAAAAACTGTTCCAAGGTAATGAGGAAAGTGAAGCAGGAAAGTGAAGGGGTGAATGTGGAAGGAAATGTATCCACAGATGTTTACTTCTTAGGCTAGGTAAGGCATGATTGGTTTTGCCAGCCTTGTAAAGTCTATGCTTCCGTTCATCTCAGATAATACATGTCTTTGATCTGGGAAAGTGTAAATCAATCTGACCACAATGTGGAGTTCTGGGGAAAGGTGTGCATGGAGAAGTAGAGGAGGAGGCAATGGGCTGTAAGAGTCTTGCTTCCGTGAAGCAATAGTAGATAAAAACCACATCAAGGCACTCTGCTATAAAGAGAGCCTGATTCTTACTAAGACATAAGAAAGCTTAAAAAATTTAGGTATCTTGTAATATAGCCCAAATACAGCAGCTTAGAGTGTGCAGAGACGACTGAGCTTTATCAGGGCTGTGACAGACACACACTCAATGCTCCTAGTAAATCAATTCATCTCTCTTCCAGCCTGCTGCTAGGTATCCTTTTCTTAGCACATCGATTTCCCTTGTTCTAGTCATGAGAGTAATCCTGTCATGCAGTCTCCCTTTTACAACCAGCACTCTTCACACAGGCCTACCTTTTGGCTGCTTATGGGCGTAGTGCCAAGGTACAATACATGTAGGAGCATTTTTGACCTTCTCTAAAGCATCCATCTCGGATCCATGCAGTATGTAGACTCCCTGAGTGCAACAGAGAGACTTGCTAGGGCACCTTGTGGCATTTCATGGCCACATAGAAGCCAGAAGGATCAAGAGTGCAGGCACTGCCCCTCCCTCAGTCTGGTTTCAGGCACTGGGAACACTCACACTATACTACTTAGCATCAGTGTAACAAGGGTTTTACAGCATTCTCCACTACCGCTGCCTGAGGTATTTTGCTTGCAACTTCCCTGAACAGGCAGATGTGTCCACTGCTGCTCTATAAACCCTCTTCACTATCACTGCAGACATGAACTACTCCACCTCTAACCCCCTCCCACCTGCTTTCAACCCAAAAGTGCCGAGCTGAAAGGGAATCACGTGATCCTCAATTTCTCTGTGCTAACTTTAACCATTTGATTAAGTCGTCTAACTTAGAAGCTCAATGTTTCCTTGGTTGCTTCTCTGTGGAGAAAGATAATCTTCTCTGGAGGGCTACTAAAACCCTGTCAAGCTGAATTGTTCAATCAACAGATTTCCTTTTCAGCATTCAACAGGAGCAGTACTTAGGTGACATAGTTCACAACACAGAAGCTTCATTTAAATTTCTGAAATTAGGGAAAAAAAAAGAATGCAGATTTAATTCTATTTAGTGGGGAAGCCCACACTTATGGATCCTGGAAAACATAAGAAGAGCCTAAGCATTAAAATTCATGAAAGAAGTATCTCTATAGAAATTTTTTCACAAAGATTCATAGTGAATTCATAGTAAAATATGGAGCTGAGGGAAGTATTCCCAGCAAGCAAGCAATCTATTCAAACTAATCTTTAAATTTTTTAAAGCTGCTGCTCAGTTTCATGAACTGTGGAGACCGTCCTAACAACTGTGGAGCTCTGGGAAGATCAGCATAACTGAGAATTCCTGTGACTGACCTTGAGAACAATAGCATAAAGCTCAAACCAAAGGTCCATCTAGCACTGTAGCTTTAAATGGCAACCAAAAGAAGATGTTTAAAGAAAGTTACTTCATAGCTAGATGTTGTAACTCTGTGCTTAATACTGCTTGACTGATTTTCTATTCATAAATTTAACTGGTTGCTACGTCTGTGGTTCAGACTACACGTTCATTTCCTTCTCTCATGAGCATTTCCATGCTTTCTACCATGCAGGCCACTGCATTTGAAGTAACTTCTACCTATTACTTCATTTAATTCGCTTTATCTCAAAACTCACCATCACTCCAGAGAGTAGTATGAAAAGATTAATGAATGTATCTTTCAAATTGTATGTATGCTCTAAAGCCTGATCCAAAACCCTGTTCCTGACTAAGCAAAAGCTAACATTGGTTTCAGGTCAGATTCACACTACTTCCAATGTGTTTTTGTTCTGAGAGATATCCAAAACCCATAGGGTGCTTGAAAACTCACAAGTCATATAAATTGGGGTTGAATGTTAGATCTTATGTTACTGGGTTTTGTGTCCTGGTTGGATTCAAGTAATATGATTTTCATTGCAAATACTAACAGTTGTGAATTTGACAATTGCTTTTGAAATGATTACTACAGAATGTTCATGGAAATATTTTTGCCAGGATACATGTTTGTGGAATAGTTACAACAACCCAGTACATAGTCACAACAGAGTTTAATATTATAGTACCAATAAACATTACAGTCCCTTTTGACAACCCTAATCATGCTCACCAATCCATGATTACGCCACAGAATACCATGTAAAGAGTAATAGAACCATCCAAGGTTGAGGAAGGCATTGAAATTCCATGAGCCAGCAATGTGCCCTTGTGACCAAGAAGGCCAATGGTCTCCTGGGGTGCAATAGGAAGAGTGCTGCAAGCAGGTTGAGGGAGGTGATCCTGCCCCTCTACTCAGCCCTAGTGAGACCACATTTGAGTACTGCCTCCAGTTCTGGGCTCCCCAGTACAAGAGAGACATGGAGCTACTGGAGAGAGACCAGCGTAGGGCTACAAAGACGAATAGGGACTGGAGCATCTCTCTTTCGAGAAACAGCAGCGAGAGCTGGGCCTGTTTAGCCTGGAAAAGAGAAGACTGAGAGGGAATCTTCTCAATGTATACAAAATCTTAGGGGAGGGTGTCAAGGGGATGGGGCTGGACTCTTTTCAGCTGTGCCCAGCAACAGAACAAGAGGTAATGGGCAAAAACTGAACCACAGGAAGTTCCATCTGAATGTGAGGAGGAATTTCTTCACTGTGAGAATGACAGAGCACTGACACAGGTTGCCCAGAGAGGTTGTGGACTCTCCATCCTTGGAGATATTCAAAACCATCTTGGACGCAATCTTGTGCAACGTAGCTGACTCTGTTTGAGCAGGGAGGTTGGACTAGATAATCTCCAGAGGTCGTTTCCAGCCCAACCATTCTGTGATTCTGTGATTCTTTGAAACATCTTGGGGTCTTTTGTAAACCTTTGCCTTGTCATTGAGTCTGCAAATATGGAATAAGGTCAATTTTCCATAGCATGAACAGCACCTGAACTTGAAATTTGCCAGATGGATCAGACTCTTAACAGGCTCTCTTTCCTATCTCTGAAAATGGTGTGAAAAGAATAAATAATCTATGTTACAATGAATCAGTCTGGCAGGACTACCATTTGCATTTTCTCTTTTTTATTGTTTCCAAAATTTCTTTATCAGATAGCCTGAGATAAAGCCATCCTAACTCAGAACCTTTTCATTTTCTTTAGCAATGAAAGAAAGACAGCTAATGCAGTCTCAACACAAATCCATTTTCTTTATGTCTTTTGCACCCATAAATCCAAACTGTACTTCAATACAATATCTCAGGTGGAAGCACTTTTTGTTGTTACCCACTGTTCCTTTTCAGTTCTCTTGTTTTGAAAGGCATTGCAGACCTTCCTTTGACTATCTTTCTTGCTCACCTCAGACTCTCTGTCATGACGTTTTCCAACCTCTCTCCAGAACCAGTCCAGAGGCAAGTCCTTTAGTGGCTCTTCATAGCCTGCTATGGAGAGCTTCTTGGGGAGGCCAGCACACTAGCTATTTTACTCTCTTCTGCTTTTTCATTCTTCCAGTGAGAAGCCAGCAGGCAAACTTTCTCTTATTGTCTTGCCCTGAGCCTTTTCCTGCACTTAACTATCCAGTTTTGCTGTTCTCTGTAGTTCCAGCTCTGAAAGGTTCATTCTCCCACTCCCTTTCCTATTCTGCTCTCCCAGCTCTTAGCTTTTGCCAAAAGACCTTCTGATGTCTCCATAGGGTCTTCTCATGAGATCCCAGTTAACTGACTTCTCCAAAAAAGTCTGCAAGCTTGTGACCCTTCCTGCTCCTCTTTTTCCAGTTATTAGATTTAAACCTTCCTAATCAGTTCCAGTTGAGGTGCAAATGCTCACCCACAGGAAATTACACTTTGGGTTATTTGGCATCCCTCTGACAAACACTCCCCTACTTTACAAGATAGTATACAGTGAGTCCTTCCAGGATCACAACACATTCTGAATTGTTGGTTTGATTACCCAAAGTATTTCAGGGTGCAGAATCAAATGTTATTCCTAAAATGTTCCTATTTTTTTAGGAATCAGGACACACTATTGACTCTTCCACTTTGGTAATCGAGAGATAAACACCTTATCAGAGATACTTGGAGCCCTTTACGTGCATGAAGTCAATTAAAGCATGAGCAAATAGGGCTCAGCACCTGCAGGCTGTCTTTGCAGTAAGGAGGTGGTACATGCCCTGACAGTACTTTTGTGAACTGCATTGTTTTTCTTGCATGGCATTTAAAAAAATATATATATTCTATTGCAGGCTTGGCCCTTCAAGGCGCTTAGTGTTAAGCACATAAATAGTTTAACTGATGTGAAAGAAATTGCCTACATGCCTACACATGTGATTAAATGCTTTGCTGGATCAGGCCAGCATGCTGAGCACATGAATCAAGCAATGAACTTGTATATAAACAAGATCTTGACAAACTAACACAAACATACCACTTGCGTTTCTTTAAGACCTCCATAACTGAGCTCAGCCCCGGCCTAGATCTATTGACTTCAGTAGGAAAAGGCCAGTAATGAATTTTTCTTTACTTCTTTTATTGATATAAAAATGAACAAAAATGAACAGCTTAGCTAAGTTTCCGTGGGTCTAATTTTATTAGTTAAGGATATATTTCACTAGTCGCTATACAATATCTCATATGATGATTTACAGTATTGACAATATGCAAAAACTTTCAAAATATTTGAATTTCTATTTTTACCAAGCCCCGATCACTTTTTATGAAGAATAGTGTTTGTGTTATTGGCCGCTGGAGCCCGGCTAAGATCATCGGAACATTATCCTGCCCTGCCCCTGAAAGTAATGAACTCTTTTCCAGTCTGTAAAATGTTGGTGTTTTGTGGTTTCCTGGAAGGGAGATAGCACGCGCGCGGTGCCTGCTCCCACTGAACGTGATGTCAGTGTGCTTCTGAGGCTTCAGTGCCAGCCCCTCGGCAGGCATCAGAGAGGGACAGGGGAGCAGCTACTCTTTACTTTTTCAGTTCTATTTTACCACCAAGGTTAAGGGTCTGGATTGTACCACCGTACGTAAACTCCAACAGGTATAGCTCCAGTAACAGCTGGCCTGTTAGCCACAACTCCATGCACCAGGACAAGCAGCAGTGATGCTTTTCTAACATTAAAAGTGAGGGGATTTACACAGGCTATTTTGATCTTGATCCTGTTCCATTTTTTTTATTAGTTTAATTATTTTTAATAGTTGTCATGAATTTTCTTAAAACTTACAGCTTTTCCTACCTGGCTCTTAATTCTATGTTGAAATGTATCACAAACCAATTAAAATGGGATTGAGCTAGCCCCCCTACAAGCCTTCCAGTAGAATTGCTATGGGGGGCTCAATTTCCTATTTTAATCAGTCATCTATTCTGCACTTTCAGGAAAATGGGTAAAAATAAAGCTTCCATTGATTGCAATAAATCCACATAACTGGGATTATTTGTGTAGGCTAACAAAATTGATAAAAAAAAAAATAGAAGTGACTATTTATTTTTGTAGACGGCTTCAGAAATATTCCAACTTCTCTAGTGTTCATCTCCTATCAACAACTGTGTGCCTCAAACCTCCTAGCATTAATGAGAAGGATCTTTGCAAATATGCTTTGTGTAGCTGGGAAAGCAAGAAACTCTGATGCTCTTGCTTGTTAACATTCTCCTTTGCTTTTTCCCTCTCCAGCTCAAATGCTTTCTAGCTGTTTTGCTGGCAGCTTTAGCAGCATTAATAAATTCCAAAGCAGAAAAGTTTCTACTTTAATATCTTACAACTAGCTCAATATGTACTGACCTCAAACCCAGGATAGTAGTAATTTGATATTGCAGCTCATTATTGTTACTCCCAGCAAGTTTCCCCTTGAAAGTGCCTGATGCTTCCCCCTCCCTCTCATGTGCACCCTCCCACCCTCCATTCAGAATTTGTTTTTAATTGTTCAGGAGAGAAAATACAGACTGTGAGCCAACCATATATTTCCAGGGGGTACAAGATATTAATAGAGCTACATTGTGGCCCCATATATTGTAATAAACTGTGCTGTAATTTGTTTACCCACTGTAGACAGTAACTAACATTCAGATAAATGGAGTTGGCGCCTGCAAGATTTATGATATACTTCTGTGCTTAGCAATGTTTAATCAGGGAGTTAAAATATTACAGTGTAAAATCCTTTACAAGCATGCACAAACAGAGAACTACCATTAGAGGCTTGGCAGACATACTCGGTGTCAAATAGTACCTCCAGACACTCTCAAAACACAAAGAGGAATATTCAAAGCAGCTACTAACTGACTAGCATTATTTGAGAACCACGTCAGAGCTCATTTTTTTAGGGGGACTTGCTTTTGAAGTGACAGAATGATAGGCAGGGACAAGTGGGCTTGTCTGCAGAGCCCATCAAGCTGAAAGAAGTCGGGGTGGGTGGAAAAGGGTGGAGGTGGCGGGGGGGAGGGAGGTGAATTTTGGTCAAAAAGGTGGTAGATGCCTGTCACAGAGCTTAGTGTGTTTGGATAAGACGGGCTAGCATGTGGGGGGATCAGCGTGAAGCATCACACCTGGAGGAAAAGACAACTAGCTCCAGCCTCAGTGCCATAAGCCTGGCTCCACAAAGTCTAGCCAACATCTGGAATGGATATCAAGAGACACAGTGCAGCCCTGACTGGCGCTCTACTCTACCTTTGTACTTTTCACTGCAAATTGAAAAGCAAAACAGACATCAAGGATATATTTATATAACTGTCTTCAAGCTGCATTTTCTACTCCCATCTGCTGCACATGATAAGTTTCAAGTGTTTTCTAATAAAAAAAGGATTTTTTTTTTTTTTTTTTTTTTTACTTCTTGTTCAGGATACAGACTAGCTTTTTTTTTTTATTCACAGTTTTAAAGGAACAGTAAATATTTTACAGCCAAAGGACGTGTCAGCACCATAAGATTTTCTGCTATTGACATTATTTAACCAAGCTGGCTACAGAGCCAAATGTGACAGCGCAAGAGTTTGTGCGTGTGTACACGCGTGCATCGCCTGCGTGTGTACATGAACTCACTCGTGTGCATTTGTATGTGCACATGTGCTTTGGAAAGAAACATTCCTGGGAGTTTTTTGCTTTATTTTCACATTGTGTTGTTGTTACGTTGTTCCAAGGGGGAGGGCAGCACTGTGTGTACAAACAGGAGACTGTGGTGAACCACTCGCTGGGAGGGATACGCAGAAGGAATGCAGCCACCATATCAGAACAGCTCTGTTTTTCCTCTCTGCTTTCGAACTGTGTAGCTGATGAGACCGGATCAACCTTCTCGTCCGGTTAATTAATTATGAGGAAAATAACCAGAATGAGAACTGGCTACATTTGACTACAAAACCAGTAATTTCACCCTCAACTTTAAGGCCCCAGGATGCGCCTGACTATGAGCAGGTTTCTGGAGAGACCTGGGGAGCGTGACCTAACGCGCACTTTAACACTGACCAGACTCGGACAGACCAAAATAGATCCCAGGCCAGGTTGTCAATGACATGCACAAGTAGCCTGAAAAAGTAGTTATCTGAGACAGTAAACTTCAGCCAGCGAGAGACAGTAGGAACCAGAAATAGTCATCAAGCCCTAAGAAACATCTTCTCTTCAGTACAGACCGGTGGGACTGATTCGTAGCTCATTTATTAGTATCAGCCAGAGATAACTGCATTTGCTGGAGTTATGCTGGTATAAAACATTCAGAAAAATGCTGAGTCTACTGCTGAAAAACTTCACCAAAACTTGCAACAGGGATAATAATTCTATGGAAACTACCTGGACTGTCGAAACTATTATTTGTTATTACTTACGGCTGTCATGAGAAAAGAGGATCATACTGGAAAAGGCTCGCATTTCGTTCCCTTCTTCACCCAACAGAGTACTACTTTCCACTGTGGGCAGGAGATGGAGATTTGAAATCAGTATTTCTGTGTCAAATGCCCCGATTCACCTTAGGAACTGGATAGGTAGTAACGGCTCTGCCTACTCATTTGTAAAATACACTTAAAGCACACATTAGAGAGGGAATGTGAGGCTTAAATAATAGTCCTAATTACGCTAATCTCAATTTTGGTGTTGAAAATTTATTGCTCTGCATTTCAGTGAAGCAGAAATATTTTTATTTTTTGTACAGGAAATGGTACCTGAACCTTCAAGGAGCTTCAAGAGGTTTTCTTAAAGTTCCTATCTTTTTGTATTAAAACTGTTTTCAAAATTGAAAAATATTGTTTTCACCAACATTTATTATGTGAAAAAAAGAATCATGCCTAGTTCAGTCTACTTGTAATGTACTTTATCCGTTTCAATGAGAAATCCCATTCTAAGAGTAAATATTGTATTTACAGGATAGGAGGAAGTTATATACCCTAAGTTGTGAGACCCAATGAATTTCAAAAGAGCCAATGAATTGGGCTCCAGAGATGTTGCTAGCTGAATTTCTCCAAAGCAATATCAAAATAACTGCGATTTGAAAACTCGACCATTTCACATCCATTGAAAAATCTTTCTGTGTTACCTAGAGAACTGTACTTGTTCTGTTTCATAACATGTAGGCAGGCAAATAAAAATATCTGCTCTTCAGCTGCTGCTGTGTTATCAGTGTATTTTGGGGTTAGGGTTTTTTCCCAAATAGAAGGCTACTATGTCATTAAACCTCCTGAGTTTTATTTGGGAAAAAGGCATGACATAGAATCTGTGAAATGAAATTCATGGTGTCAGTGAAGCTGATGAGAAATCACAAAAATGGGAAGACATTTGCTTTGGCTGAAACCAGTCACTTTTTGCATGAATCAGGCACATTTCACAGCCTAAACAGTTCCCTGCTCTAATTCTGAATAAAATGATTTCCCTTTGAAATCTTCCTGGCAAACGTCATGCATTTTCCCAGTGTAATTTTAGAGCTAAGCAAAAGAAGCTGTTGTCCCAAGTGAAGTTATCACAGTAAAAGTAGTATATGACAAAAGATTTGCACATTCTTATTAATATGGAAGCTCTGTGGAAAGAAACTGCAAGCTGCTCATAAAAAGCAAGTGTTTTCTCCTTTCCATATCTAGATGATTTCACAACAGTTCTTGGTATGTGCTTCACTATTCAAAATGAAAGTTCTGTGAGTTTGCTTTCTAGAGAGCAAATCTCTTTCTGGATTGCCTTCTAACCGAAGGGTCCGTAGATCAAGGGAAGAGCAGCTAGGTGGGCCAGTGGGAATCATCAACATTCCCTGATGTCTCTTTACTTGTTTACAGATAAAAATAGCTGTAAAACTGAAAATCTGAAGCATATGTGAGAGCAAGAAAGCAATTGAAGGGTACAAATCTGAAGAAACAAGAGTGTCTTTCTAAATTTTACAGTTCTTGAGTTTACTTAATGATAAATATTTCTGTAGTGACTTCGAATAGGTACAGTATTACCTAGGTATCATGCATTAATGTCACATTTGTTAAATTCTGTGAGATGGAAGGGTTCTTTTCAGAAGATCTAAAGAAACCAGTAAGTCACCAACCTATACGTTGCAGCGAGAGGGTCTGTTTGCAGCAGACCCTGCTACCAGGCCATCTCCTGCAAGACAGAAAGTGATAAAATTAGCACTCTGTGCAGGGAAACATCCAGCGCAGAAAGACACTATCTGCAGGTTCAGTATCAAGATTACATTAAACTCCTAAAATATTCTGGGTAAGGTTCAGTTTCTTAGCTTGTTCCTCCCTCACATTTCATGTGGTATATTTCTCAAACAGGGAACCTGTTCATTCTCTCTGTTTACCAGTATCTGCCTGATAAAGTAGAACTGAAAACACTCTGCTGTATTGCAGTGTGAAGAAGTTTGGAGTTCAAAACAATCACTTGCTACAAAAATAAAGGAAGGCCATTCCTAGGAAATCTATGAACTCGAAACAGGAATACAGAACTAGTGGTTGCCAATAACTTTAACTTCATTTATCTATATTTGGCAAAAATTGTGCTGCAGCTGGAGATGAAATGCTGAGCTAAATAACTGCAGCGACGTGAGCTCCAAAACAGCAATTACTAAGCTGTGCTGCCTTGTGTAAGATTTTACTTTATTTATTGTATTTAAAGCAACTCTCTAGCTATGTACAGTACAACAAGAATTGCCTGATCAAATAATGCTTGATTGCAAGACATCTCAGCTTCATTGTCAATCTAGTTAAGTGTTTAGCCAGGCAAATGTGTATTTCATGAAGTCATATTAAAGCGGTGTGCATGGTAGTTTTACCATTCTACATGCCTTTTTATTGTCTCTAATTTCAAGGAATGGCTCATTTTAAACCTAAACTTTGTTTATCACAAATGCTGAATGTATTAGATTTATTTTTTCTTCTTATTATCAGAGCTGTTGGTAATTTTAAAGGCTGAAGAAAAAGGGCACAGAATACCCATTCACTGGCATGGTGATAACCCTCTTCTTGGAGAGCTAAGTTGTTTATTCTTTCTTCATAGTTACAAGAACCTTATCAGAAGCCTTATCAGTAAAACTATTTGTTGGAGTAACTGCTCACCAACATGATTTCTATCATCTACCCTTAAAAAAAAAGAGGACAGCAAAAATTTATTGTTTTCTGCAGTGTTTTCTCTTCCTTACTGGTGGAGGTCTCTGTTCTCAAGTTTGAAGCCCAGGTAATACTAATTGTGAATGTTTTCCAATATTCATACTAAATACGTAAGTATATCTAATATACAGAGCTGTACCGTGGATTTTGTCTCAAGGGCAGAAAATGAGATATAAGAATGTAGAACATATTTTGTGATGTATATTCAGCTTCATGTAGGAAATGTTGGTGCTTCTGAGAAAAAAAAGAGGTGACATGAATATTTAGATAGTTGCTCTAGAAAATGAATGCTGACGCTGTAAGTCTAGCTCGTTCCTGAAAAGTAGTGCAATTATATTACCTTGCCAGAAAGCTGACAAATTGCATAGATTCCGAAGGTGATAGAATTTTTTCAGGATGACATGGTATTTTTAGTAGTATTCACTCCTTCAGACACTGGGTCTTGATCCTCCTTTACTGTAGTTATAACTCTGTCTTCTCTCTCTTTTACTTTACTTCCACATCTAAAAATCCTGACAAAGAACCTTTGCCTTTCTCCCATTTCTTGGTATTTATGAGCTTTTTAACCCAAACCAGCATAAACTTTTAATTGTACCATCATTCGTACTAGTCATTTTCTGGATGTGGTCTGCAGCACTTCTTTGGGACATACTGCCCTTCAGCAATTGGTTTCCAGACTTTTAGGACTAGTGGGCCATTGCCATCACTCAAATTAATCAAAATGACTGTATGTTCTTATACTGTAACTTCTATTTGAAGCAATATGGAAAGTAATTCTTAACATAGGTCTAGATTTCAACTGAAGACCATATCATTACTTCACTGATGACCACTGATCATTGACCCATAGAAAACTACAGAGTTGTGGTACACATAACTGCCATCAATTGCTTGTCATTATAGCTGGAAACAATTATGTCAGAGGAAGAAGGTATCTACATAAAAGAAGGTCATATTGCTCAATTTCTCACCAACTTCAGCTAAGGAGAAGCAGCTTTAGACTCTTCCTACACTTAGAGAGCACCAGGCAGACAGCTTCTATGTCCTGGGATGCTTCTCCTCATTTGTTCCAAGATATTCAAACCTCCTGGGAGAGGTGGGAGTAGGAGGCTTGCTCCTAGTCACATTCTGTCTCTTTTTAATGCAATAAATTTAAGTCCAGCATTGCACATGCAGACTGATCTTTTGTTCAGATAATCTAGAGTTTGTGTTTCTACTCTCTCCTAAACTTCCTTATGGGAAGAAAAGTGAAGTCAAGGTGAGGCAGTGCAAGGCAAGACAAGACAAGAGAAAGAGAAGGTAAGTCGAGACAATGTAAGTTAAGAAATATATCTCCTGTATGAGTCTTCAAAAATCTTACTAAGACTTATCTGTCCTTCAGTACTGGATTTAGCCCATCAAAGCTTGGCTTCTCTCTTTATTTCTTTGTCCATCTCAAACTTGCAATTCCATTTCCTATGTCTTTCTTCTTCCTTTGGAACCACTGAAGTGCCCCCCCCCCCCTTTTAAAGGCACAAGGTACAAATGCTTCAACATGTTAACCTGCAACTGTGTCACTCTTACTTCTCAGCTATCTAAATTGCTGTTGGAACAAATAAATAAATAACACTACACTATAGTGAAGTAACTCAACAATCCAAAGGGGATGCAAGTATGAGTTATTTAATTCACACATTTTTTTATCCATCATAATATAAAACACTACTCTATTATCTTATTTTGATACTATATTTTAACCTCAGAAAGGCTTAATCAGCTTTTCCAAGGTGCTCAGTAACCTCTTCTATTTTCAGGCAAGCCAGTGGGAAATGCTCTTGTTTAGACTTGTATTTCATTCACTAAAACTACTGTTATTCAATTGACTTGCTGTTTTAACTTGTTCTTGTGTGCATCTAACAAAAAGTCTTAGCTTTTGCAAAGCAAGTTCTTTCAATGATATCCTAAAAGTAACAAAAAACTTTAAACAAAGAAACAAAAAATAAAACTATATGATAGTTAAGCATACGTATTACCTCACAATGATGCTAAGGTATTCTGCTTCTAGTGTCACTGAAGAAATTAAAAATATCTTGAAATGTAAAGAAGAAATTTGCAGAAAATAATTTCATAATAGTTCTATGCTATATATTCTGACCTCTTTTTTTGGTCCCATATCTATATTTCAAAAGCTAGATTGTGACTGTTAGTCCCACTGTGTGCAAGAAGTAGATCAAGAGTTTGGGGCTACATCAGATCAGCTATCCAGAGTTTTAGAAAAGCTAAGCCATAGTTGTTCTCATCTTACTTGTTACTACAGCAGACCTTTCAGAAAGGAGAGAAAGAACAGCTAAATACAATTTAGCAGCCATTTACATGCCTAGTTCTGTTTCATTGCACTGACCTAAGCAAAGACCAATGTCCCTCTCACCTCTGACACACCAGTCTAAGTAGTTTGGTGACCACTTGCTCTTCACAGCCAGATCCTTGCACCTTGAAAGAAAGCAATTGTCACAGGGAATTTATACCTTCTTTGCTTTTTGTTCTTCTTCAAGGACTTTAAAACCATATCATGCCTTTGTGAAGCCACTAAAAGTGCCTGATGGCACAGCTGAAAACCACTTCAAAAGCGACCACTTTAAACTCAGCAAGTCAAATGAACCAAGGCATTCCAGCATCACTGCTAGTATCTTTAAAGTACTGTCTTTTTTTGTACTGATAGAAAGTACTGCTTTCTATCTTTATATCAGAAAGCTCATATGTATATCAACTTCCAGCTCAACAGAAGGACTGCACACAAACTTCTAGAGTAATCTGACTAGTACTAGAGACTGCTAGAGATTAGTTGACTGGGTATTAGAGATGCTGACACTCTGATATATGGGTGTCTGCTTCTCATTTAATAACTTATGACCATTGCACTTGTTGAATGTTGTTTGGGCTGTGCTTCTTCAGCGTAACATGAAGAAGCAACTATAGCAACATATAATTTACAATGCAGTGTCTACACTTCATTTTCACATATAGAACTCAAGCATGTGTCTTCCTTTTAAAGTAAATCTTTCCTTCCCATTCATCATGCACTACTAATCACCACCACTTATGCATTTTAGAGAAAATGATGTACCACGTACCAGAAAAATTGACAGGGTAAACAGCTGAAATTTGACACATCAGTAAAATTGTGAAGAAAATGCAGGACTGTTATACAAACAGTAATAACAGAAGCCACATTTCTTTTCTAAAACTTAATTCAGCCTCATTCATTATTCTGCCATTTATGCCAGTTTTACATTTATACAGCTCCATGAGTCTTTAGTCCACTATTCTGGAGTGGTTCTGAGGCCAAAGTCATGGTTCCATTGCTTTGGAAAGATCAATACTTTGTCAAAAAACATAGGAAAATAAGAGCCTGATTAACCCCATGTATTAAATAGAATAATGACATTCAAGAATTTCTCCTTGCAATCAAAAATATATTTTGTTTGAGGAAGATTTATGTGCACGCAGATCTCTGATTGCATTTATTTTTTGCAATAAATATTGTTTTCCATTACCCAATCCACCAGCTTTTATGTCTTATATCTAGTTGGAGGCCTGTAGCTAGTAATGTCCTGTAGAGGGTCAATATTGGGCCCAAGTCTGTTCAATTTATTCATCAAAGACCTGGATGAAGAGACAGAGTGCACCCTCAGCGTCCAAGCTCTCTGATGATATGAAACTAGAGAAGCTCAGGAAGTGTGGATTAGATGAGTGGACTGTGAGGTAGATTGAGAACTGGCTGAACAGCAGAGCTCAGAGGGTTGACATCAGCAGTGTGGAGTCTATTTGGAGGCCTGAGGCTTTTCCCATGGTAATGGGAGCAGTCAGTTATCTTGCTCTTCAAATTCCAAGTATGTCTTAGGTATCCTTTGCTGTATTGTTTTCCTCTTTTTGGCTGCAATGTCATCTCTTCTGTTATTGTCCCTTCCATAGTAGATTGGACATAAAATTCTGTGTCAGCCCCAGGCCTGGTACAATATAGACCATAGAAAACACTAGATCTGCTAAAATGAAGCCCATAGTGGCTTAATCACTGTCACTGCAGTAAGATGCTTTCCATTTCCACATTACTCATCTGCTTATGCCTCATAGTCCCTCTAGGTTCTTTATACTGATTTTTAGACAGTGATTCTTTCTTCCTTGGGCCAGCTGAGGGCTCAGGCTCCACCAGGCTTGATGTTTAAAACCTCATTGAAGCCCATGTTGCTTTTTGTTCATTCCACAGAATTCACTTTCACCCATGAAAACTTCATGATGAAATTGAAAGAATGATTGAGCCCTATAAGGCAGGAAATCTTGACTATTTCCACCAAGAATAGCTTGTTAGTGCTGTTCTAATATGACTCTGATGTAAGTGACAACTCAGACACAAGGCAGTGAGAAAATTCATGTTGATATGCAAGGAAAGAAGCTACAGAGGGTCTGTCCTTTTGCAAGGACATGCATTATTGATTGTTTGCAACCTGTAATCATTTAAAAAGACCAGCAAAATAGTATTGGACATCATATATTTTGATTTTAGACAACAAAATAACTGAGTAGCTCATACTCTTTGTTGGCAAATGTTTTCTGAAGGGAAACTATTGTGCTAACCTTTCCAGAAAGAAAAAGAATGAAGAACAATTTTTGAGGCTTATAGTAGACTAAAGGTCCTCAATTTTTATTTATTTGGTTGGACTGTGGGGATTTAGATGTTGTTATTGTTGTTATGGAGATATTTTCTCTTTTTATAGAGATTGCAATATTGTTAAAAAAACAAAAAATATACTGTCATTACTAGATCCATCCTGAATATCATTCAAATATAGTTAAATATTCTGAATGATATTCAGAAATAAAACTTACCCTGTTATTAAATTCATATTCTACCATAAATACTTTGCTAGTAAGGCAGTATATTTCTTCATAAGGCAGACAGGAGCTGAAGAGAGGTAATGGCAAGGGATAATAACCATGGAATCTTATTTATCCTAAAACTTAGTATAAAACTTGGGTAGTAATTTTCTTCTGCCTTATTGAATTGTTTTCCTTTAAATTCCCACAAGCATCCAAGTGAATCAGGAAAGCATGAGAATGAAGATTAAACAGATTTCCTATACTTCTAATCAGGGAAGGAGAAGGGTTCCAAAAAAAAGTTATATTGTGTTTGTTGGAGGAAAAGAAGAAAAATTTGGACACTTTTCATTTGCAGATTATTAGAAACTTTTACTATAGAGAATGGCACAATTATGGTTCTGTCAAAATGGCTGGGATTAACTGACAAAAATTCATAAGAGAAGAAGAAAATATAGATACTGAAAGAGTAGAAATATTGGATAATCCATCATATTCCACTGAATTCAATAGAGTTTAGGGTGAAATTTAGGATGCATATTTTCCAATTCTTTTTCTTCCCTTTATTTTCACACATTGCCTACTAAAGCAGCCATTGACAGAAGCTGGATAGGTGCTGTGGGCTGATTACACAACAAAACAAGACTAGGTGAAATAATATAGAACACTTGCCAAACAGTATAATTTCATTAATCCCCAAATTACTCCTGAATTTGCATTGAATGAACAGAACAAGGATTTGAGAGCTAGATCCTGATGCTACTGCTATCATTCTGTTTTGTACTCTCTCCCAGTAATTACAGCTCTGCCCAAGCACATGAGACTGGTTCTGTCTTTCACTAGTCGCAGGTTGAACTCAAACCACTTCTCTCCAGACACAGGGCTCTAGACACCGGACTACACTGAAGCATTCAGAGTATTCAGACATTCTTTAGTGTTGTTCCAATATTCCTTGAGTGGACAGGAAAACAGCCCGATAGCCTAGTGGTTCCTGAGACCGTAGACTACCTTGGTTTCAGGCACTATTCTGAACCAGTCATAACATGATCTGAACGTGGTACTTGTATTTCTCAACCACGTCTTAAAGTCGACAGTCAGTCAAAGCACTAACTTCTCAACCTGTTCTGGTGTTATTTCACAATAATTGGTTGTTCGTCAATCCAGTAAGCAAATCACGGTTTAGCCTAGCAGTGAGGGTATTAGTCTAAGACACATGACAAGTGGCTCCTCATCCCTCCTCCACTGATTGCTTAGTCACTTAAGCAATTGGAACAGCAATGATTTAAGAGCACTTTTTACCAGGATATGTTAACCAGGTGGCTCATGTTTTCAACTAGGAGTGAGACACAGAGATTCAATCTTCATTAGGGAGAAAGGGGGACTGTCTCCCACACTATGAAGAAATGTTCAGCACTCAAAACAAAGTGTGGGAGGAGAAGGCATAAAATGGAGGTAATGATGGAAAGTGACTCTGTCTCAAGTCAAATAGACATTAGACAGTAAAAGCAGGATCAAAATTCAACCTGCTAGCAGGCAGGGCAGCCTCAGTTGCTAAATGCATTGCCTCTCCTCACTTCCTGTGCTGTTGTTTTTCCTGACTTACCAGGATACGTTGGTCAAGTCACACCATCTCATCTGACTTAAGGGTCCAAACTTCAGTTGTCAAAGTCAGCAGAGGCCTTCAGTCTTCTCATCCTGGAACAGGTTCTAAGATAGTCAAGATGAATCACCCCTTGAAATTGCCTAATCTTTGACTATAAGGGATCTGATGAGACTGGATTGGGATAACTATGTTTTAGATGCGAGAACTGGACAAGATGAACCTCTATGATTCAGCTTTCCTATCCAGGCTCTAAAACTGCCTTACAGAAATATCATGAAACATATATGATGGTTGCTACACATTACAAAATTCTCAGAAAAAGTTCTTAAGTATGCATTATTTTTATTAGCTTTGCAGACACATTCAAATTCACTTATCAGTTCCTAGTCCTCTAGTTTAATGAACCTGTCCTAAATTATTATTTTTATCAAAGTTTGCAGAAACATTGGAACTAAGATACCACTACATAGTAACTGTTAGTAACAGCTGGCTTCTTTAAGCATACACAATGCAAAGAATAGGAAACATTTCAGTGATGCTGACCAAGAACACACACCATCTCCTCATGAATAGGAGAAAGGGAAAAGCACTACACAGGCATACTCATCAGCTTGAAGGGAAGAAGAGGCAGGAGACAGGTGCAAAATAGTCATTTCAGAGCTATAGCTGTTTTTCTCTGTATTTCAATGGACAGACACCATAAAAGCATTCTGTGAAGAAGGATAAACCTACACTGATATTCTGTAGTGGTTAGTCAATGAAAAGGGGAAAGTATCTAAACTGTCACATCTTTTAGGATTAGGCTCATCACACACACAGTTTTTCAATATTCCCTGCAGTAAAAACAGAGAATATTTTCTAAACAGGGCACCAGCTGCTTCCTGTTCATGCCACTAATAATTGTATCAAATCAAGGGATCCTCACTCTGATCAGTGGCCAGCAGAAAAAACATGCTACACTAAGTAAATCCTAGTAAAAAATCTTCAGTATAATCATACTTTCTTCAGCAACATTTGACTCCAGCTTAGGACCTAACCTGCACTGAAATTCATCTTTCACATGACTAATTAACTAGTGTATTGTCCTATGTGTATAATACATTCCCTATGTATTCCCATATGCATACACATATCTGTAGCAAATACAGTTCTATAGGACATGTACACAGCACAGGCCCCATAGTTACTCACACTTACTAGTTATGACCTCTCAGATGCACTTGCAACATATGCAAATAGCACAGGGTTCCCTGCAGCATGAGCTGCCCTCCTCCTTTTCCACAAAGTGTCATTCTCCAACCTTCTGTGACTCCTGCTGAAAGTATTTCCTTCCCTCCCAACAGGCGATCTTCCCGAAGAAGCCACTGCCTCATTCCATGCAACTCAAATCTGCTGTTACCATGGTTAATATTTCTGACTTGATTGGCACCACTAATAATTGAACCGCGGTCTCTTGAGTGCAGCAAGCTCTATTCATTAGCCCCTATTGTGTTAGGACACTGCATCAACCCACATTATTTTAATGCTTTTAAAAAAATCAGCCATGAATACAAAGTTATGTTGCCATACAGGATCATGCAGTTTTGCTCTTGGATTAATTTTATGAAATTGTATAAAATACTTCACCTAAATTTTATTGCATCAAGAACAGTGCACTATGGGATGAAGTACCTTCATTTTCACAGCATATTGTTATACATATCTAAAAACTGAAATAGTCCAACATTAGCTTTATGAGGAGAGTTCTAATTTGCTCATCATATCAGCAGAATATTTGCAGTCTTTTCTCCTTTTTCCCACTTTATAGAGTGTAGCACTTTATACACAGTTGTTCATTTGTGTCCTTACATGATAGTATGCTATACAGCTAATAAAGAAAAAGATGCCAGATTTTTCCTGTATAAGGAATAGGACAAACAGGCTTTGTATTACAGCTTTCAACTGCCTAGTTAGAGCAAGATTTTATATATGTTATATATCTCTTAATAGATATTATAAATGTTATAGGTAAGTGAATTAGAGCAATTTGAAATTACTTTATAAATTTCAAATAATTTTGAGCTGACAAGAAGCAGTCAAAATATACGATGTATTTTTTGTCCTGATTCTATAAAGTCTTCCACAAATGAGGAACCTTTGACATCAAGGAGATGATCTTGTCAGTAAGGTGTTCCAGACTGATCCTTTTGTTCAACTACATTTCTACTTTAATAAATACTCTCCTGGTTACATCTTTGCAAAATTTTCCTATTCCTTTCCCCTTTAGGCAGGCCCATTAGAGATGTCTGAGAAACATTTAGCCCAAAGATTATTTATCATGGGGAAAATAAATAAAAGAAAAAACGTAGATAAGAGAAACACAAGGACTAAAGAGAAAAATTCTACTTTACTCCATCAATCTGCCTTGGCATTGTGAGACGGAGCTTGGAAGACAAGGATTTTGTAGGGGTTCATGAACGTGTGTCTAAAAGGGGAATGGGAGAAAGAGCGAGAGACACTGAAATATGGACATCTGACAAACTGTTTCTCATTGTAGCTTGCTATTAAGTTCTTCATGCTCCCAGGTTAAGAGTGGTGCCAAGATTCTCACCTTTCCACAATTTCCACTCTATGTTGAAAATGTAGTAATACATTCCCCATTTCTTCAGTTTCCAGCTTCACCTGGGTCCACGACATTATGTTAAGTCAAGTAGGTTTACAAGGAGTGAGGTAAGTCACACAAAACAGCATGTGTTCTGTAATAAACATACTTGTACAACAGAGCAGAGGTACACAAAGCAGGACTACAACGCATGCTTCATGGAGTTCACAGGGCGAATGGCACCGTCAGTATTTCTGAATCGTTTCAGTTCCATTTGAGAGTTACCAGTGCTTGGGACATTGGAAAAATCTAGATGTGTCCCCTCTTAGAAAAAATACTATTGAGGCATTCAAAATTGGTGGCCCGGCATCTAGATCAGCTTCTGTAAAATGCAGATAAAAACACTCATCTCTCTTTTTACTGCTGTAAAGCTTACTTAGTGTTTGTGAGGTACTCTGTTGAAAGAGTTGCCAAAAAGTTGCCAAAGTCCACGATACAGTGAAATTTTTCTGTCTGATGCATGCCTGCAGTTGGAAACAAAGCATAAGCACCAATATGAGTGACAAGCCCAAACAGATCATGAGCAGGGGAATTAACAGAAGATCCTTTATTGTGAGTGAGCCCCTGTGGATTCTTAGGTGTTTAATAAGCTCGTTAGCTTACTTAGAGAAGCCAGTTTGCATTTTTTTCTTCAGATCCGCTACCTATTTCCACACTGACTGTAAGAACTTCATCTTTTAAAGGAACCTACCCCTGTGCCAAGTTTAGATTAGACTGCCCCCCCAAAGTCATTAGGGAGAGGAATGACAACAACAGAAGACTCATTTCTTAAGAAAATAAGGCTAAAAATAAGTATGGATCATCTGTCTCATTCAGCACTCTCTGTCCACACTATTAGTTGAAAGAGGTAGACATTCTTTGGAAAAAAAGTTGTGATCATGTAACAGTTCTCACAGTACCTGTGTTTATAGGTATGCCACTAAATTAAAGCTATGTGGCTATCTTGATAGACAGATTCACACTTCTGAATGTGTCATATTGTTATTTTAATTACATTCCTTTAATGTATTCTCGGGCCTGCATTAAATACATACATATTCCAAATAGTTACATGCTTTTTTATACCTCTGCATTTGTAGGTTAATTTGGTAAGTAGGTGCAGAAGCCAACACTCATTCTTGACACATGCACAGACCACAGACACATACACGCACCCTTGTAGTTTCTCTTGTTTCTCCACCACACCACCAGGTGAGATTTGTAACGTTAAGGAACCCCACAACTGGTCATCCCTGGTGTGTGTGCTAACTATACAACCTCTGTTTCACAATTTACACAGTCCTCTTCAAGCTCCTGCTGGGACCACTGCAAGAAAAACTGATGTACTAGCAGCCTGGTTATTTTCATGCCCGTCAGCTTTCATTCTTTTTGTTGGCCAACATGCCTGCTACATAAATAATCGTAGTTTAAGAATAGAGCTAAATTCTATTCCTCTGTTTGACATATTGAACTAACCAGCTCAGCTTTTTCAAGCAGTTTGTAAACAGCACAAAGACCAGATGTGACTCAGAATGGACATTCTCATGTAAATATAAAAAGACATAATTTAAAGTACAATGTTAAGTCTCAATAATTCACACCATTTTGAACTCTACACCCTGATAGCAAAAACCCTGACCTGATAAATACTCCTGTGTAAATTTGTATAAGATTGTGTACATTATAAGATCTTAAAATCAGAGCCGCATTATAATAATAATAGCAGACTTTTCCTTGAACCCAGTACACACATAGATTTTCTAAAGCACCTAAGGAATGTAGGTGCATAAGCACTGCTGAAGGTCAGTGGGATTTCCATGGCAAAATCCCTAAGGCATGTTGGAATCAGTCCCTTGTAATTACTAATTCAGGTACAAAACACAGTTATTCATTTCTATGTTCAAATGTTCACCTTGGACAGAACAACAGGCCACATTTGGACAGATCCTGAGCTGCACCTGCCTGCATACCTACCCAGTGAGGCAACTCATGTCAGTTAAGTCATCTCTAATGGGAGAGGGAAGAGAGTCTGAATCTGCCTCTTGTTGTTATTTTTATTATCTTTGGTTCTATTTTCTTGCTTTCTTCCTTTTATGTTCAGCATCTTTTCTATATCTAATTTCCTCCATGTGTGTTTTGATATACACAGTGTTTTTTTCTTGGTCATGTGCTCTTTACTCTCCATATTATCAGGCTGAATTCAGGATGGAGCACTGACTTAGCTGACTGTCTCCAAGTGTCTCCATGTACTTATGATGATGACAACACTTGGGTTAACTCCTTCTTGTATTTTGATAGAATAGAAACAAACCTGACAGTGTTTGTTGGTCAGACTCAGCTACACTTGGAGAGCTTTTAGAGCTAGATGCATGTCCATGGCAAGAGGACACTGACAAGAGCAAAGGAGACACAAAAACCACACTGGTGGGTGTAAAGCAGCCTGTAGTAGAAAGAAGGAGGGGCAGAAAGGAGCTGGGGCATCAGAACCACCCTTACGCCACAGCCTTCCTGCTTTCCCCTCTGCACTGACTCTCCTTCCCGTTCCCAAACACCAAGCTGGAATGCTGGCCCCTTGCTAAACCCTGCTGAGTAGCAGTATCCATTAATTTTGGAAAAATTCCATCTATTACAGCACATTATCTATCAGTGATGGAGTAAACTCCTCATAAGTCACAGCAGCCACAGGCGAAGGCTTCTTGTGCAAACTTCAGGTGCTGGGGGAGAAATTCCAGCAGTGGGCTGCACTGAGGAATTCACCACCATGCGAAGTGGTGGCTTTTTGCAAGCCCCGAGAGATGATAAACAAGGGCTCAGAGCAGCGCTACAGCCAAGCTCCACGGAGAGATGTGCGCTAGTTAGCACTGCTGACACACTCTCTGCGCTGAGCTTTGGACACCAGGGGAGGAAAAGCACTGAGCTGCTCCACAAATGTGAGAAGCAAAGGCAACTGCCAGACAAAGCCCATGTTTCTGCCTGGAGCTCATTGCACCGACACAAAACAGGTTTTGAAGTGATTTTTGGGGGTATTCAAGAACTGAAAACAGGAAAAATCAAAAGCCATTTTGGTAAAATGAGATCCTAATACCTGGATCCATACCCCAAAAGATATTAGACAGCTCAGGATTGGAGTCTTGGTGTGTGTTAGGAACAGCTCCTTCACCACTAGAATGTAGAGAGATTTAATTATTTTATAGCTGGAAGATAGGTACCAGTCCCTATAGGAAACTGTAAGAGTGTTGCAAAAGATTAGCCTTATTTGGTTTTGTTTTCCTTTTACACCAAGCAACATAGCTGCTGAATCATTATTAATAGTTGTTATTGTTATGGTAATGCCTTAAGCAACCCTCAAGGACAAATACTAAGCATGATAAACCGTGAGCAATAGCTCCAGCAAAGCAAGGGAGATTTTGCTTTCCTTTAATTCTGTGCCACGTGCACCTGCAGTTGTGCTGGTCACCAAGTTACAAAACTACACCCATTTTGCAGGTCCTGAACTATGTATGCCACCAGGAGTGTTGCTAATCAAGCGATGCTACCACCTTTTGTCTGCTCCTGAAACCTCATCACCTGTAGGCTACAAAACTCTCCATGCCCTCTGAAAGGGAAAGTAAAACAAGTCAGGCACACACTCAGCTATGTTAGTCAATCTGAATAATTCTCTAGCTTTGGTATCAGGCACCATGCAACTCCCACTGACCTCAGGAGGAGTGAAACTGGTCCCATGAATCGCCCAATTTATCAACATGATACATGAAGTCTCTGCCTGGAAGATTAACAAGAGGACGCATTACTGCGACATACAAACTCGTTTCAAGTTGTGCATCCTAGGAGATGGATTATACGATGAATATACATAGTATGCCTTTTCCAGTTCTTGCTTCTGAGATGACCTGTGATATCCTTCCTGAAGACAAGTGCCTAACTACAAAAAAAATAAAACTTTCTCCCTAATGAGGTTTTGTATTTTATTTCTGTTCTGAGAGAGGAGAAGAAATACACTTCTGTTTGGAGAAATGCAAAGAAAGAGGAGCAACTCCTACAATGTAAAACTCTGTCCCTGTCCCTCCTTCCACCCACTAAAGCTGATGGCAGGGGCTGTCTGAGTCCACCTCCTCCCACATCCCCTCCAATTCACCATCCGTTGTGAGAGAGGCACTTGACACAAGAAGAGCAAGTAGCCAACACATATTAATTCTTAAAAGACATTAGGAGTAATATTGTGACAAACAATTCTGCACCAACTCAACACCTCCAAACACAGAAAGGCAGAAACGTACCCATTAATGCACAGCCACAGAACAATTTCTGGGCTTGCTAGCACCAACGTAAAGTTTGAAAGAGGGAAATTTTCAAAGACCTACAAGACATGTAAAGATAACCTCCCATCCCCCACTGTATTGATCTGGGGACCTTCACACTCCTTTTGCCTTTGAAAAAATCCATCTTCAAATGTAGCCAGTGTCAGAGTTTCTGTTTAAAACTGTATGTATCTGGACTGCAGTATTGTTAAAAATGGTGGTCCAACAGAAAAGAGGGATCTTTTAATAATATTTGCTCAAATCATCTGTTTTCTTGTTGTTACTGATATGCCATCATATGTTCAAATTAATAGCATCCATAGATGTTAAGTTTGAGACACCTAACTGAATAGAAAGGCTGGCATGGGAGTTTATAAGATCTACATTCACAAATAATGGCCATTTTAATAAATGCTGTTAAGGGGAATATATTTTTAACAGGCAGTTTCACTAACAAGGAGATTGGCACTGGATATACACTTAGGCTATGTCAAAATCAAATGCAGTACAAATTAAGTAGAATTAAATGCTGAATGCCCTAATCCAGCCACTTTCCTTCATGTCACTTACTCAAAGATTACGCCGAGCTGGTACCTGATCTGGACAGTCCGAGGAACACAGTGAAGCCCATCTCCCCAGACCACCAATTCACACTGACATTGACTTTTGGCTGCATGCACCTTCCTTGTTCTCTGAGGTTCAGGTCTCCCAGAAAGGACATATACGTTGGCAGCTCAGAGTCACTCAGGTGATGAGTTAGCTTGATGTTGCTGCCAGACACAGAACATCCATGTGGTATATCACTGTGCCCTAAGGTGCACAGTTTAGCTCCTCAGCAATAGCCACTGGGCTGGTTCCCAGACTTGGCCCTACAGCACTTCAAGTAGAAGGTTATCTGGATTGACAGCAACTTATCCCTGATCCAGTCTCATTGATGCTCCTATGCAGCTGTGTCTGTACTCTTGCTACTTCTATGTTAATGCAGAGAACAGACTAGAGATTGGTTTTAGGCTCTGAAGCCAAATGTCACAGCCCAGTCTGCATTCATACACCTTCATGTCCCTCAGAACAGGATGGTCACAGTGTATCTGCTTTTCTAGAATAGTTCTCAGTGTATACTATGTTCCCATCCATCCACAGGTGTTTCATGGAAGATAATATGCTAATTAAATCCACTACAGTGACCCTCATAGCAATTTAAGAATATGAACAACCACATACCAATATTTGAGCAGTGGGTTGGATTTTTCCCAACTCTATTCAGTTTACTAGCATAAATGTAGCTCCTGTGTCCACACCTGCTCAGGGAGAGCTGAGCTCAGAACATCTGCTGTTGTCCTAGGCTGTTACACATCTTGTCTCACCTGTGCCTGCTCCACCCAGTTTCCCAGGAGCTAAAACTCAAGCCCATTTTACAGCCCTAAATACGCTCCTGCACAGAGCTCAGGAAAGCAGTGCCCAAGCCTGGGCCTGCACAAAAAGGTGCAATAGGTGAGCCTAAATTTGGAAAGATGTTCTGATTCACAGTACACTGACTGAGTTGTCACTCTTGAAGGTCTGGGTCAAAGCGTTCCTGCAAGCCGGCAGAAATAATGGACTGTCCACATAATGGCCACAGGCATCAGAGCAGCCTGAAGGATTAATGAAACAGAAGGCATAGTTTCATTGCTTTGATGCTCACCTTCCCATCCAGTCTTTCAAATCACCCTCCTCAAAATGGGAATACAGTCCTTTGTACACAAAACCACAATACACACAAAAAGGAATACGTGGTGCAATTTGGAGAGATGGGATTAAGTTGAAGAATTTTTGACTATTTTACTTACAGATACATTAATGAGAGGTTTGTGCATCTTTCTACCTGTATGGACAAAATAATTACCAAACTACAGCATTCTGCAGTAATGATCATTAACTGCAGTAGCAATATTGCAGGCTCTAGGGCCTTATTGTAATCTCCTCATTTCAATTTTAAAACACTCTAACTTCATTAGCTTCACTGGAAATACTCCAGTTTACACCTACATAATTGAGAGCAGAATCAGTCCTCCACTGCTGTGGAAAATACTGTGTAGTGCAGCACTTTTCAAATAAAATGTAATTAACATGAAATTCTAGATCCATATTGCAATTTGCAGAATGATCACTGTGGGTGCAACATGACTTCCAACTCCCTCTCTCATCTTAATTTACTTAGAAATAGGACTGGCTGTGTAATATCTTCTCCGGCAACAAACAGAGGCATATTTCTTTTTCTTTTCCTATTGTTATTTTTTTCTCTTTATAAATCTTTGTCAACAAAGGATTACTGACTCACCTGAGAGAGGCAGTTAAAGTCAGATACTCGCCTGTAATTAGGGAAACTTGGAATCCTTGACAGTGAACACCTGGCTTCTCATTACTACCTGAATTTTATACTTCCAAGTGTTAATCTCTCCTCAGGGTTTGCCTTGGAGTTTCATTCTGGTATTCAATGAAACCATCAGGTTTTCCAGGCACTGACACCTTTGAAATGTTTTCCACATGGGAACCAATATGAAACATGTGTGATTATTACCGATTTCTCTGTGTTGATTTCTATTATGGTAGCACCCTGGAAAAATAGTACAGACAGCAGTAATAAAATCTTTCATTGAATGACTTTATAGAGCAGGAAGAGTTGTGTTTAAAGGGTTTGGTTTGGCGGGGGGCTGCTATGATGAATGGTGTTATCATGGTTTTAGCTTGGTTTAAAGGATTCTTAGAACTTCTTGCACATTTTTCAGCCTTGAGAGTAAATCTTACCTGCACTTCTTTCCTTTTAAAAAAACAGCACCGTTGCCATTTCTCATAGCTCCTGATGAAATATATGGTCTAGATGGAAGCTGGGAACAGATCGAGCTTGAACTCACAGCTAACAGTACAGGGCCACAGTTCAGTCAGATTACTACAATTTCCTTTCCTTTACTGAGTTTCCTTGACTTCCCAACCTTTACCAGCCTCATGGGCAGGAAACTTTTCTCACTCTTAAGAGCTCCAGCATATTTGGAACTTTGTACTTTCACATCCAGACACAGAAAAACTCAGGCAAAAGGGTATTTTTGGGGCATATCTTTTGTTAACCAGAAGCACTTGCTATCCTGTGCCTGGAAAAAAAAAAAAAAAAAAAAAAAAAAGGAGAGAGAGATAGTCGTTTAAAGCACCTTAGGCCCAAAGCTCTTACCAACTACCACAAGGCAGCAGGAAAGATAAAAAAATCAAAATAATCTGGAAGAAGAACAGCAAAGCTAAGAATTCCACAGAGCTGAAAATTGCTCAGAAACATGAAAACAAGTGACTCTCAAACAATAGTTTTCCTGGTTTCTGAACGCAACAGGAGCCACTGAAAAAGAAAACATAGAATATTACTGTACCTCTATCAAGCGTAAGTTCTGATGCACTTGATCATTTTTTAAATTTTCAGTGAATTCAGGAAGAGCAGACTGTAAAACTACTTAAACAGTAAGTATGTCACTTATAAGACTTGTTTGAAACTGGAGAGGATAAAAAGGAAGTAAAACAATGGGAGATCTTGTGACTGATCTAAGCCTGTGTAGTGAAATTAGCAATATTTTGCTGATAAGAACTAGTTATGAGTGAATCTCAGAATACAAAATACAAAATACAAAATTGAGAACCCCAAAATCAACCTATGGTGAACTTTATGTGCAAAAAGATTAAAAGAATAAAGAATGTACAATTTAATTTAAAATATTAGGTAATCAAAGCTGTTAATAAAAGTGACCTTCATCTTGATAACAAGTGCAAAACTCAGTTACCCAATGCATTTCGTACAGAAGGAATTAGAAGTTTCCTTATGCGGTTCAACTCAGACATGGACACTTAATGTGTCGTAGATGTTAACAAAAACTGAGCATCAATATATTCTTGCTCAGAACAAGAGAGTTTGTTCCTCCTAGATGGATACAGAAAGTTTCATGTCCCTATTTGCAAGAACTCAATTTTATTTGAAACCAGCCATAGCCTAGTTCTTACCACTGTCAGCAGACACCTGCCAAATATCCCTGGAGAATAGGAATTTGTTTCTTTAGTTGCACAGCTGCGAGTTGAGTTTTGGATACAACCCTGGAAGAGACTTGATGCATATACTTTGGAGGAGGCTCCATAATCATTGGTTTACTTTCAGAATTGCAATGCAAGTACATTTCACTGCAACTTTGGTGAGGTCCTAGATGCAAGGCATTTTCCAGATTCCTTGGGGATGTCCTATTATATTTACCAGACTCCTCATTGCTTGTGGAGCAGCTGCAGAGCACTGCCTCCTAATCAGCAGAGCTCAGCCCAAACTTTGGTAAAAATTTATTCTATTTGCATGAATATATACTGAAGATTATTTATAAAATAAAATAATCCTGTGCCATAGTGACAGTCCATATTATATACATATATATATACCCATGCAAGTAATGCAAGGGGAAGTTTAACTCAGATCCTTCCTCCCTCAGCAGTTTCTCAGTCTCCATTGACTGTTTCAATTCCTGCAATAAACCCCTTCCCCTCAATCCCCCATGGCCTGTTTTCTCAATCTGTTGAAATACCCTTCCTTATTTATACGAATATGGGTTATCTAGGGTGAAGATTGTAGAACTGAAAATAGATTAATTGAATAGTCCTTCCTCAGAGCATTTGGCTAAAAGTGCAGTAGATCACTAGCTACTCTGCTGGGAGTACTTCTGGGTGCTAAATTGCAAGTTCTGCAATTCCTATCTTCCTGCCTTTGGATTTCAAAGAAGCATAACCTTTTTCTCCTCCATTTATATCTCTCAGGAATGAATTACCTTGTAAGGCTATAGGGCACACTCTTGCAATGCCTCAGCTATTTGGGACCACTGATTCCATCACAGATGTCTGCTCTGTCACAGGAATGACATGAGGGCAGCTTCTCAGCATGCAATCTTCATGTAGTTACTGTATCTATCGTTTTATACTTCTGCAAGTCCACATTTCTTCTGACATCAGCTTCTCTCATTTTCGACAGTAAAGTTCTCGGTTTTCTGTTAAGCAAAATGTCTGCAGAGGAGGTGACAATGTTTCAGCAGTGCCTCCTGTGTTGAGTTGGTGAATCAGTCTCCATACAATTGACTAATTCTGGTCACTGATGAAGTTACAGCGAAAATTACCACACCACGAAATGTTTCTGTGAATTCATGCAGCTGCTCTCCCCTGCATGAGGAACACTGAGAAACAAGTCATCTTAATAACAATGATTTGGCCAACTTTGGTTTAAGAGAGTCACTGATGAACCAGTTGCCTACCTGTCTGCCAGGAGAAATGAAGAACAAAAATCCCAAGAAAGGAAGAAGCTTTAGAGAGACATACAGAAGCAGTGAGGGAGAAGACTCACAAAAACTGACAGAATCAAGAAACAAGCATATTCATGTAATGTCGAGGACTTGATTTGACTGATAGATCAGCTCAAGATGTGGAAAGACTGACATAAAACAAACCAAAAGGAGCAGGAGAAAGAACTAAAGCCATTTCAGAGGACCTGCTTCCAGCCTCAATGATGTCCACAGGATTAAGGAAAAAGACTAAGAAATTAGTATAGGATTTATTACTTTGGTCTTATGTCAGTAAAAAAGAAGTAAAAGAGTTCAGAAAATTTGAGCATATCCTCTGAAAATGCATTAGTAAATATATCCACACCTTCCTGAATACTTCCTATGTAAACCAGAGGGTTCACGTAGGTGCCCTCATGGCCAGAGGTGATTTCTAGGAAAAAATGTTCAACTTTGGGAAACCTAAAAAGTTGACATTTTGTTTACTGGAAAGGACAAAAACAAATGCTGTTTTGGATGAGCACAAATGTTTCATTTTGGGGGGATGGGTCCAGTTCAGTCTGCAACAAAAATACTTTATTGCTAGTGTCACTTGAGAGGCAGGTGTATAGGTAGAAAAACAAAAACTGTAGATTTGTATTATCTTCTGTTGTATTAGAGAAACCAAAGGGTAAACTGATTTTGACAGCTTAAAAAGAAAACACACAGATAGGAAAGAAATCTTATTTTAAAATCTCTAACAGAGGATTATAAAACACAGGGAACAACTGAAAACCACAGAAGATGAGGGACTTCCATCTTTAGGTGTTCTGGCGCTTCTATTACGAGCCCTCACTTCAGATATAACTAGAGAAGAAATTGATCTTCTGTTTTTCTGACTTTTTGAAGGTACATTAATGTTCTACATAACTGATTATATGCACAGTATTTTTATTACGTGAAATACCATTAATTTCCCTGGGAGTTTGTGTAGTATGGTAATGATGTCATTAACCAAGGCTGTTAAACTCATCAAGCTATATACCACCCTGAATTACACCTGTGCATCCCCCCCGCAGATCAGCGTGCCGCCTCCCGCAGCCCTGTGCCTGTGCCACGCACACAGCATGTCCCACTTCCCCTGGCTAGCCAGGGCCAAAGATCAGAGCCCCACAGCTACAGAATAATATGTAGGAAGTTTTGAGATATAGCCATTTGCCCAGTTACAGATTTTTACAGTGGCTTTGAATGACCTTGTTTATCACTCTGGCCAGGTCTGTATTGGCTTTCATCTCCTTATCCCTTGGTGTCACAAGTTTATTCTCACAACACCTTTGGGCAGTTTAATTTCCAGGATGGAACTGCTGCATGCACAGAAGGCATGACCTGCACATAGCAAACCCCTGGGACAGCCTGAGCCCTGAGCAGCATCCATCCTCCAGGCTAAAGGCTGCTTTCCAGACCCATTACTGCTGCAGCCAGTATGGACATCAATATCTGACATGTTTTACAGGTGAATATTTCCATTTCAGTTCATGCATAATAACTTACGTGCTTAGGGATTTGCAAGGCTCATTCTATTTATTCTTTAAGGATTAATGCGTCTATGGGGAAAGACTGAAGGTGAGTAAGCCGCACCATCTTCAGAGCAGCCCTGAGAGTAGCCCCAGGAAGTACTGTAGTTCAGCATCACTCCTCTGAAATACTGTCAATACCATTTCCTCTGTGTGCTAAGCTCTGGAAAGAAGTAATTGGTTTCTTCCTACCTATTTATGTTGGTTTCTCCCAAGAGAAGAGAGAGAAAATACAGCCCCATCCTCACCTGTTCACCTGACATAGGGGCAGTGTGGCAAAGCAGGCCAGAAACCAGTGGGGGCCTGGGACAAAGAAAGTTGTCACTATTTATTTTCATGTCATGACTTGTAATCCAAATCATCTATGATTTTAACCTCTATCCTTTATTCTTTTTCTTGATAACAGCTTTTTCTTTGCTAAAGCTTCTTCCTGTCCCATGGAAGTCAATAAGAGTTTTGTTAATAACTTCTACAGAAGCAAGATCAAGCCATTTATTTTTCTTCTTTTTTTTTCCTATCTAATTTGGATTGCAATTGTACTGATTGACAACTCCACTACAACTGCATTGAATTGCAGCCCAAATCAGTAATCTACTTTGGTGCCTTAATTAACTAAAGTCAAATTTGAATTGAATTGCTTTTCTTGGAGATCTTTTAGGGTGGCTGTCAATCTAAAGGTAAAGACTTTCATAAAAATGGTGCTGCTTTTTTATTTTGTTCAATTGCTTTAGATAAAGATATTTTTCTTCATCTCCTACCTCTCAGTACTTACATTTTCATATTTCAAATTCCCCTCTATTTCCTTTTTTCGTTTTTAATATATTCTTTTCTCCTTCTTATTTTTAATTAGCTTTCTATTTGAATTTAATTATTTTCTTCTCTTTTAGCTAACTCCTGTCTTACACAGCACACTATCTCACCAGCTCCTTCAATAAAGCTCTGTCTCTCAGCTTCACCTGCCCCTTTTAAGTCTTTTCTCTCTAATTTATTTTTTCATTTCTAATCCCCCCTCCCAATAATTCTTTTTTTAACTCATGAGGTTCTTTCCCAACAACAGTGCCTAAGTTTCTCCCTTTTGCTTTTTTACATCAACACAATGCCATAGCTCCCAAATGAGTGGGACCAGACTTGTGCCCTTGCAGTGTGAAGAAGAATAAGACCCACAAACAAATCCAGTGAAGAAAATTGGAATGTTCCAACAGAGAACGGCTGTTCAATGTATCATTGCTGTCTATAAATAACAGGAAAATTGTTCACATTCCTGATTCTAAGAAGGTACAAGAGCATTGCAATAAGTGGTTACTAAATATTCCTGGTCTTTATCCGTTCCCTACCAGCATTTCTCTTCCCAGCACTCTTCTTCTTACAAAACTCACACATGCTATCTCTGTTGGGCACAAATTCTGATCTTGTTTGTACTGCTTTTACTCTGGCTTCACTGTACTAATTTCTGTGCACTTCCTGTGCAGTTTTGAGTCATTCAGGCTTAAGCAAGTGCAGACTCAGGCTCTCTCTCTATTAACTGTCTTGGGCTGGAATTTTCTTTTGCTTTTTTTCTTTTACTTTTTAAATTAGATGTCCCAGCTGATCTTAAACAGCTGGCTTTTTTCATTTCAGGAGTAGCTTAAGTCTGCACTCTCCAGAAGCACACAGCAGTTATCAGTTAATGAGATGACTTGTAGCCTTGTCCACACTTGCATCACCACAGCTGCCTAAATGAGCTGATGTGCTGCAACTGAGGATTAGAGCCGCTCTTTCAATACTGCATGCACTGCAGCACAAGCTGCTCACTCCAGCAGCCACAGGGGTGATTGCAGACCTCGCAAAGTCAAGATGAGCAGAAACCCTTGTGAGTTAAAGATAAAGCAACTGAAATGAGGAACATAGCCTTTGGTTATCTGCTTATATGCTGCTGAAATCCCCTACTAGCTTTTACCAAATGTGTGTGTATGTATATATATATATATGTATGTATGTATGTTATTCTTTGAATTTTCTCATCTTTTTTTTTTTTTTTTTTTTTTCCCACTCACCCCAGCTTCACTTTTGGAAGGTGTACTGTGAGCACACCAGGGTTAAAAAGGACACACTGACATTCATGTCTGTAGGCTTCATCATCCTATAGCTATGTACAAATAGTAAAAGGAAACATGCCCCAGGAAAACAAGAAAGTGTTCTGTATTGGAATATGATATTTGGGGCTCCATACTCCCAGCATGAGGTAGCCTCTTTGATACTTTGGGGCTTGAAGAATTGCTATTTTTTACAATAATGCCACATTTCCTTTCTCCACAAGGAAATCACAAATGTTGGGGTATGGTTCCAAAGGATTTAATCTAAGTGTTGGTCCCATGCTGAAGGCTGTTCAGCTGTAAATGACTACCTGGTCAATTAAACTATGGAGCTGAAGATAATTACATCCATCTTTTGGGTGTTATTGATTACAAAAACACCACAACCTAACCATTTCAGCCGTAGGGCTAACCACCTTCAGATGTACCCTTTCTTTCTTTCTTTCTACTCAGACCATAGAAATGAAGGTGCCTTAAGGAAGGATTATAAAATTAGGATCCGTTTATCTGTGCAAAGGTATACTTTGTTCAGTGAATCTAAATTAGTTGTTCCATTTCCACATAACAGAGACAAAATTAATAACGTTTCTTCATATGCAGAGGCAGAATTTACACTAAGGTAATTATACTTGCCAAAACTAGGCAAAAGCTTCTGTGACTGAATATTTTTGCTATTAACCGTTAATACTATATCACTTCTCTGCAGAAACTTTGGTTTTAGGCTGCTTTGACTTATTAAAGTAGAGACCTAAGACACTGCTTTCATAACTAGATTTATGTAGTACCAGAAGCCTCTGCAAGATCCCAACACAGCTCTAGGCACTATGCAGAAACCTACCAAAAGACAATTCCATATATTCACTGAACCCTGAAAGATATTTATATCAATGCAAAATGTATGTCTAATACTATCGTTCTGGCTTGACAGTGCCTGAGGTCCATCAGTTGATCAATTGTGTGCAGCGCCAAAATAGCATGGAAGGGAAACAACAATCCCTGCCCTGGCAGCCTCATGAACAACTTTCCCATCCACCCCATGCTACACTTGTGTGAGTGCTACAAATAGGCAGCTGAATCTTCAGGCTAAGAAAGGATTCAAAATAAAACCCACATCAAAACAAAAAACCCATTGTGTACTTTCTGATTAAATTTTGAGTGCACCTGAAGCAATTATGGGAGTAGCAACAATACTCTTCATAGACCTTGTCGCTTAATGTGCACCATAATTAGAGGAAACTTGCATCCCAAAAGCCATGGTCTCTGCAGACTCAAGGGACTGGGGGGAGGGTGAGAAAGGAGGAGGTAAGGCCATTAAATGTAGCCAAGGCACCTCTGAATATCCCTCTCAGCACAGACCAATGCAAATATGCACTCTGAAAATTAACACAGCTAGGAAGGAAACATCCCACAGGGAGAATCAATACCCAGCAAAGGATAATGGGACCCTGTGCAAGCAGCTGTGATCTGCCCTCTGAACATTAGCACCTGTTCGTGACAGCAATCAATGCTGGTCAATGGGCAGCTCTCCTTACAGCTCAATTCACACAATGATCATTAGCTGGAACCAGCCCGGTGGCACCCCATGCCACCAAACGGTGTCCTTTTCTTCCTAAATGTGGAAGCCCCACATAACTGGCACTGCTCTTTTTAATCTTTCCTCCCTCCCTTCCGCTTTGCCTGTTTTGCCATATATAAGGATGATCCACTAAAAGCTAGAAATTAAGTTATTCAGCTTAATTTCAGAATGCATTCTGCCATGGGGTCAAGGCATGACTGGCACTTTGATTCAGTTGTGGTAAGGAATTTGGCCTTAATCCACCATTTCTATTGATGCAATGACTGTCTATGTTTGTCTTGTAGTTAATTATTATTAATATCCTTATTAATAGTAGGAACCTTATTTATATTCCTTTCAAAGACAGTGAAAGAACGAAACTGTAGATTGTCATAGCAGCTTGGAATTTCAGTTATTTTCCGTAGGACAGAGAAATTTTGCAGACAGTGGCCTTTATGCCTGCCTTTAGCTGCATAGTTTGCATCATAGAAGATCAGTCCTGTCACTGCCCTCAGGCATGTCTTCATACTGTCACACTGACTAATAATAAAAGAGTCCACTGGGCAGAATAAGGAATTAGTCCTGATGTAGTCAGCAGCAGTTTCTGAAAAGATTTTTTTTTTTTTTTCATTCACAAGGAACTTCTTGTTTCTGGTGTGAGTAATAGCAAACAATATCGACGACTGCAGATTAGAAATCAGAAGTGTGCCATTTTGACCCACCCTTATATCTATCTGCCTGATAGTCTCCAAACTCCCTTGTGCCTCAGTATGCCTACATACTATGAAATGCAGCCAGAAGGTTGAACTTGAGAGGCATCACAGTCTCACTCCCATAAACTCCATGTGATTACTCATATGGATTAAAAGTGTGCTTCGCTAGACTAAGGTCTGAGAATCTGCTCTATATACCAAAGGACAGAGGAATCTTTCCTGAAGTTTATAGGAAGTCGTATTAGCCATTGAAAAGGACTCCAGATCTCACATTTCCTGGTTCCTATGCTCTAACCATAATAACATCCAGTTTCCCACTAGAGAGCCCAGTGGCATTAGCAAACATAGAAATGCAGATTGAGTTTATTGAGGTGCCAGCTAGGGCTCTGAAAGGTAGACAGCTGAGCAGTGCTGGAAAATGACCAGATACGTTTAAACTGGCACGATCCAGTTCACTACATTCTGAATAGATGCCAAAAGTTCAGCGGCATTGCGAACATGTCTTACGTAAGGGGCACACGCCTCTGACATCTACTCATGGTACTGCGTGCGGCTAAGTGGAGGGCAGGGAGCAAAGGGCAGAGGATATCCTAAGTGCTCTTTCAGACTTGCCACAGATTTCCATTTTGCTGTGTTCTTCTCATGTGTGTGTTTGTTTTCCTTAAATATTCAAGCATTTGGAGCTCTACAGTTGCCAGAGCTTATGAAAAGTGCATATTTAGCTCAAAGAGTTCCCAGATGTGAATTTCAAAATGACACTGTGTTGATTAGCTATAGAAGGCAGCCAGTCAAAGAGCAGAAACAATAACATGTGACCTGGCATTCCCCAGCCAGCCAGAATATAGTGACCCATTTAATTGTTCATGAATTGTCCAAAATTGGGGAATACAGCAAAAGTTAAAGGCATGAACAAATGTTCCTACTTCCTAGCCTTCACTTAGTGTTTTATTCTGTCATCTTTGCTGTTTCACTTCCTCCCATTGGGAAAGATCTGGAGAAGACCTATGGGTTCATCAGGAATTAGAGGCTGGGACTTTAAGATTTCTCCATTACTGAAGTCACCCTGCCACTGAGACACCTGGGGCTCTGCCCCACATCTGGGGGAGAAAAATGAAATTAGACTGAGATGCTTTTATTCTCTCTTAATGTTATGCATCATTCACAGCTCACCATTCATCATCACAGCTCACCCCTATGAATGACTCATGAGCGTACAGCCATTCCCAGGGCCTCGTGTCCTGAGCTACCCCTTCCACAGGAGGCCTTCCCTCCTGGATGTGCAAGAATGCAAGCACCTGAGAAGTGCTGAGGGCTCTTCCTCTTTTCAAAATGAAGGCAAGGCAGTATAACACAGCGTAACACCCCAAAAGTGTAACAGAGAGAGAAGTGGGCCAGTAGGTCAAATTTCACACATCATAAAAGACATCTCGAAGTACTCAATAAGCCCAGCTTGAAGGAGAGGTAGTATCTCAGCTAGGAACATCGGGATTCAATATCCCACGTGTGATTCCTCTGGCTGTCCACAAAATGCATGCATAAAACACACAAAACCATTGACATGTTTTGCAGATGTCATGTGCTTTGTGTCCTGTGTTTCAAAAAATTGTCAGTGCTTAAACTGGAGACACTACAAAAGGATGTGGCAAAGCCATTTCTGATAAGTTTCTGAGCCTTGTCTCGTCTGTGTATAATAAAATGGAGTCTCACTCTTCCACGCACAGCAGGAATAGCACTTTCTACTTCTGACAGAACCAGACATGTTCTAATGAGGCTTCCTAGCTTTAAATTAGCAACAATGTAAAAATAACATCCTCCCTCTTTCTTTTCTGTTATCTCAACTCAAGGAGAAAGGTATGACAAAGAATGTAGACGTCTGCTCGGGAAGCACAGTTCGTAATATTACAGTAATTTTTACTACAAATCAGCTATTTTTCCAAGCATAACAACAATTTTGTCTTAAGATAAAATGCATTAGGAAACTGATAGTAGAACTGAAAAAATTTCTAAACTTCTTTCCATCATAAGCGTAAATCACAAGTTTGTTTCCCTGTGTATGTTGCACAGAATGTAACAGGGAATAAATCATAAATATGTCTTACCCTATTTTTCCTCTCTCTTGTGCCCTTGCACCTTTAGGGGAAGAGAAGAGAAGAGAAGAGAAGAGAAGACAAGACAAGACAAGACAAGACAAGACAAGACAAGACAAAAGAAGAATTTACTTCCAGATTAGGATTATGTTCTACTAGCAATTTTGGCAAATCCTTAGACCCCAGTGGTTGCACTGAGCAAAAACAGTGGTGCTCCATTGCTTTCAAGCTCCACATGAAAAATAAGATGAAATGCCAGAATGAGATGACATTCCTAGTAGACTATACAGATGTTTAGAATACAAGAGAAAATGCTACTTAGAATTTGTGTTTCAAACTCTTTAAAACCACTTTGATTGAAAAAAAACATCATAGACTGACATTTCAAAAAAAATAGTCCCTAACTGGAAAGCCTATAAATCCACAACCCAGACTTGGAATTCACATATTGCTCTCTTCTTCAGTGAAGGGTAGTTTACACCAGTGCATAATGGGATTTTTTTTTTAAATATACAGCTTTTGTGGTAGACGTTCTTTATCCTATTTGGATAGTGCTATCTCTCAGCCTCTTCCTGACCTTTCACTCATCCCACCACAGACTTAGCCTACAAACTATTCAAGGTTATTTATACCGCAATCATTGTTTATACAGAAGTGGGCAAGGGGGATTCAGTTGTTTGTAAATGCAGGAGGGCAATTTAAATAGAATGAAGTTCAGCTGCAGTGCTGGAATTCTTTACTATGTCTCTGCAAAAAATGTACAAAGCACTTACTCTGCAGAGAACAAGGTTATAAGTCACCCATCGTGCACACGCCAGAATTACATGGTTTGTGGTAGACCTGTCCTGTGCCAGACCTAAACTCTGTTCTACATCTCTGGAGACAGTGGGATTGCACTGATATATAGTTGCAAAATTTGACTTTAAATCAGTAAGCAGGCACACTAGACAAAAAAACAGCAGGCCTCTGCAGGCATATGTCCTTGATCAGATTATATTTGCACATGGAAATCATTTCTAGTTGCAGGAAAAAAAGCCTTTTTCAGTCTCCAGGAAGACCAATACTAGGAAGACCAATACTATGTTAAGACAGCCATACATTAAGTCACTCCATAAAAGCAGCAGTGGTCACCTTTGTTGTCACCAAAGAGAACCGTGGGAGGAATTACTGTGGGGAGAGCCTCCTTTTCTTTCCATTAACAGCAGTTAGTGCAGTTCAGCCTCTTCATCGCACGGATATGTGGCCCCAGCACCGTCATACCTGCATGCAGCCTGGAGAATAAATCATACAAATCTTTGCTTCATATTTTTCAGTTTGCTTCAGATGAAATTTTCCCATGACAAAAAAATCCAAAAGGAAGAACCGCCAAAGTGTTATGCATTACTAAGCAGGCTGCTATAGGATTCTTTCCTTTGATATAAATACCTCTTTAAATTGTCTCAGGGTCATATTTCTTTACTGAAAATCATTTTAAATGTTATGGCAAGGGAAGACCAAATCTCTGCATAACAGTAGGACCCTTGAAACTGAAACAAGTACAACTCCTTCAAGTACAGTGTGGCTGCAATTTAGTGTCTCTACTCTTCTCAGTACCACTCAGATTCCAAGTGTATGCAGAACATGATACTATTCTCTACTGAAGAAAAATAAAGAGAAAAATAGTGTTTGGTTACCTGGAACTAATTACTGTTGTTAAAGGTGAGGCATAAGAGAGCTCAAAAACCATCAACATTACATATATTGTGAGTGCCCATGCTGGTCCCTACCTGGGAAGCTTATATTCATCACTAACATTTCTTTTCATTGTCTATAACCCTATGAGGAAGTTCTGAAGTTCTAGTTCAAGCTAAATGCTACCAGATTCAAACATGCTAAATTTTAAGTGCTTAAGCTCATGCTTATGACCTTGAATTATTTCTCATTATAGTGTTTCAGGGATTTTTAATGATGAATATAAAATTTTGCTTTGGGATAGTATTTATCCATAGATCTCAGTGCATTCTACCCAAAAAAGAGACTGAACTGAGCAACAAAGAATTGAAAACCACGGAAGAAATCATTGGCAGAGGCAAGATCAGATTCTTCAATCCACTTCTTTGCCCCCGAAACACTCTGGTAACCAGCCTGGTCTTAGACTCACATGCCCAGCATTGTCTCTGTTTTCCAGCATTCTCAAGATAGAGCCTACAAGTGTTGCCTCATTTGAAAAATGACAAAGTGGAAAGAAATGAAATCAGAAAAAAACGCTGTGTCTGTAATAGATGTGAATGGAAATTCTTCAAACCAATTACCTCAGAAGTGTGTTCATGCTGACATATGAAATATCCGTGCACTGAGAACATTTTTTCTGTGATGCTTAATAAATCTTACACCTATGACAAACTAAAAAATTGAAAGGTCAAATTTTCTTACAATAACACTTAGCCACAGATTTTTCTTCACAATGCTTATATTTTTACTCCCACAGTGAGGGGTACTTTTTCATCCTTATCGAATGCAGAGAATTTTTCTCAAATTTGCACAGATGGAACTGAAATATTTTATCCAGGCAGATGAATATCTCAGAAAAAAGTCCAGCTGCATGAAGACAGGTCAGAAATGAAATCATTTTTGTAAGCACTGTCTTTCACTTGCTAAAATACCACTTTTTATTATGAAGAGCTTGTCCCTAGTATAATCCCAGACTCTTTTCCACATTACTGGTAGGCTTCCGTGCATAATTTGTATCCAGTCTGTCCTCTAGATGTTCAGCCATTCCCAGAGATGTGGTGTGACTGCTGTGGCTCTTTGAAAGACCACCAGTTCCTGCAGGATAACTAACCCACTGCCCACAAACATACTGCCAGATGTCACTGTGGGAGACAAAACCTCACTACTGCAAACAGATAGTGAAGCTATCTCCAATACGCTCTGCTGTTGTGAATGTGCTTTCTGTAGTACACGGCAAACAAAACTGTGAAGCAGAGGTCAGACTAAAGGATCCTCTAGGGACTCTGACTTTTCCTGTGATTCTATGACAAGAGCCAACGGGGCTCATGAGGCAGAAACTTTTGCTACTGCATAAACCTGGGGATTTACTCTCTATTGTAATTCAGCTATCGCTACCACTCTGCCATCTGATGTGAAGTGCTGCATGAACCTACATTCTGAACATGTGAAGAGCTTTCCTTTAACATGCTTTTCTACAGCATTAATTCATTATATAGGCCTGCACAATAAAATCCAGTGGAAATAGCATGGACTTACATAAAACCCAAGCAACTCTTTGACAATTTAGGACTTTCTTTGCACTGCAATACATCCTTTAAGCAAAAGCCCACACATAAAAGAGTGTGAAGTGTCTTTCCTGGGGCTTTACTGCAATCGGGGCTGTGATGCCAGGAATGGCACGGCTCTCAGCCACATTCAGCAGTTATGCAACACTGAGTTGGAGCAATGTTAGACCAGGACCCCCCCCCCACACCCCGACAAAAATAGGGCTGACAAAGTTGTGGAAGGAGTCAATGTTTAATGACAGAGGCAAGCACAGTGCAAGGGAATGCTGCTGGGAGCATAACATAAGATAAGATTACGCTCATACAGAATTGCTGTTTGCAGGAAGAGAGATGTTACCCCTCCAGCACACACACACATGAACACACACAAGCACGCACACACATTTTATTGAATCACAGATTAACCTCTATGTTATTCCTGCAGATTCAAAGGGCTCTTGCAGAGGGGAAGGCTGCGGGGGCAGTTGTCCCAGTGCTAACAAGCAATGCAAAACTGTTGTCTTATTTCATGTAAGAGAAGGAATTCCAACATTACACTAATAGAAGTGCTCAAAAAGCCCCTTCTCACATCTATACTGTGATTTCCATCATAAGAGCAGTCCTCAGACACTGATTACTTAGGATATTTCAGCAAATATTTGAACCTACTGACAGTCACTACCTGGTGTCAGTGGCAGAGCACTCAAAATCAACACAGTGATCCAAAGCAGGCACACTCCAATGGAAAGACATATCCTGACTCCCATCCTGACTCACAAGGGTTGAGGGTCAGGCTCTTAGAGTCTGCACATGACTGGTAATTTTTAAATGATTACAATGAAAGGAAAGACTGTCTTTTTAATGCCCAAGCGCAACAGCTGCAATGTCATTGGGGTTGTGTTCTGAGATGCTCTTAGACTGCAGCCCAAATAAGTGTCTTAATGATACTTTGAAAGTATGTAAAGCACTTCTTTTATATGCAGTGACAATTCTGTCTGGGCGCATCGTCTGTTTGTCCAGTCAGAACAGAATTAGAATTCATGAAGCAGATTCTACTCTTATTTGCACTGCATGCAACTGCAATAATTTCAGTGAAGCTACATCATCTGTAAATAAGGAAAAACTTTGTAAGTTACTTTATTTATGACAATGAGCTTACAATTAGAAAACACCTTTCAACTCCAGTGGATCACCAGATTCCCTGAAAACTAACTCACTACTACACAAGGCTTGACTTTATTCTCAGGCATCTACTGTTTAACAATGGTTCTTAACCAACAGCTTTGGAAAGGACATAGAATAAAACATGTTATTGAAGCTACAGAAAGAGTTTTTGAAATCAGACCACATTTGTTTGCACTGGAATTTGACCAGAAATCAGGTACTGTACCTCCATTCCTCTAAGAAATACCACTGGGGCCTTTAATGAACATAACTGATGATGACCTTGTCTTGTCATTAAATTCACAAGACAGCTTCTCCAGCATAGTGTCCCATGATGGGCCACAGGTGTATTACTGACTCAAAGAGCTATTAAGTCATCTTTTAGTTGCAGTAATTGTTATTTACATGGTAATCATGAAAAGTATGCCTGATACTAAACAGATAATAAAACATAGGTTAAATTCTTGTCCTGAAAAACTGATAATCAAAGTAAGTCCACTGGGGTGCACTGTGTTGTCCACAGAAAGGGTTGGCCAAGGTACTGCAAATTACTATTATTGACATCCCAAAAGAAGTAAGAAGTGATGACCTAAGCGCAACGTGAATGAAAATAGAGTGATGGCTGATAAAATAATAATAGCTCACAGCATGAGTGGGAGGTGAATTAGAAACAGACAAATGGACCAATATTATTTCCAGCAATTCTCTGATATTCCTGCTGCCGTTATAATAAACCAGAGTCAGGACAGCAGCATCCCAGACAATATCTGATATGCCTTGAGATCATAATTGCTGTCTCTGATAGACATTTGGCTTTTGCGAGTTCTTCTTGAAAGGATTAGAGTGGGTAAGCTGTGATGTACATATAGAGAAGACACAAGCCTGTCCAAAGTTCTTCCAGGCTGAAAGACAATCTACCACAAGTTTATAAATACCTGTGTTGGGGGGGGGGGGAAAGAACTGCTTTATTCTAAAACCCTTAGCTTTTGTAGGCCATGTCTTGCTATATAAAGCCAGACAGCCTAATGAATGATACCCACTTGTCAGCACTCTGCACATTCAGAGGTCAAGCATTTCCACATACTAATAGGCTCATTAAAATCTGGAAGCCAGTGAAGTTTGTAACTCTTCTCCTTTCTGGCCATTCACTTATTTTCACCTAGAAAATGCAACTGTCTATTTTCTCTTTTCATTGACAAGTCCTGTAATTAAAACAAAATTTGGGGAAACAGGGTACAGGATAGAGGGGAAGGAGGTTAACAGAGAAATCTTGAGCAACTTTAAGAGGCCACAGCTGCTCATTAGGCAAAATCTACACAGCTGTCAGTATATAGGTGACTAAGGGAGCCATACCTCAGGGACAAGCAGCAAATCAAGTGTGACATTCAGGCCTATTGGATGGAGAAAAGGCCTCTGGGAATTGACAGCATAGTCCTTGATAGTAAAGTGACTTCAGTGAAAACGTATGGAAGCCAGCATATGCTTATGCCATCTGATCACATATTATACTTTAAAGGACAGGGGTCTGGTAATAGCATGAGGTTACAATGTTACAGTGGCCTGCAGCATATGTGCTTCTCTCACAGCGAAAACTTCTCTCTGTCTCCTCCATACACCTACCAGGCTCTGTCCGTCTGATTGACTAGAGCAAGTGACTCTGACAGCGCAACATACAACCCGGAGAAGGAAGGGCTAGCACATATTAGTATAAGAATGTAGTTGATTACAGTGTAAGCCACTGAAAGTGAGCTGACTATAGCACAAGACTGGAAGAATGTGGCTGTCTGCAGGGTCTAGCTGTGAGATTGCATCTATCTATACCTTTAAGTGTGTCACTAGCTACAGGCAGCTGTCATGACACCGGAGTGGACAAGTGGGGTTGTCACCCACCGAACCACTGCACCCATGGTTATTGCTGTTTTAAAGCTACCTCCTGTCTACCTCCTGGCAGCTAACTAGCTTCTGCCTCCACCGGAGTGAGGAGGAGGAAGGAGTCTCACCGGGAGTTTGATCAGACAGTTCTAAATCTCAAGTTTGACAGAAAGTTTTGTCCTTCAACTAGCAAATGCTGTTTGGCTCTTGTACTTAATGAAATGGTTCCATTATTAAGAACCTGATTTATTTTTAATGACCCTTCTGCTGTATATATAGGAACACCCTGGATATTGTAATAGAAAAAAAATCCCTAAGGGTTCATTTGTTTTGGAACAAATACACTGCCTGGGATTTTTTAAATAGTGGAGAGTAATCAAATGAGGCTCATTTGCTATATCTGAGATGCTAAGAACACATTAAAACATGTTTTGTTTGTTTTCTTTTTCTAATATGCACAAGGAATATTTAAATGATAAAGCATTACAGAAAATAGATCTAAATAAAATTCTTAATAAAGGACAACCAATCCTGCAATCAGACCCTTCACGCCTGTCCTGCCTGAAAGCCAGAGCGTCCACCTGCTCTGAGCTGACTGCTATATTTATATACATATCAGACGAGGATTTGCCTTTTACTCTCTGCCCCAAGTTAACGGAGCTCAGCCCTGCACAGTCTCAGGGAGGATGCTTAGGATAACTCTGCACAGGGCCATGGATGCCTTCTCCAGCTGGTGCAGCATGCCTGCCTGTGCCGCACCACGCGTTCGGAGCGATGGGCGATTCCAGACACCTGTCTTCTCCTTGTCACAACAGACTGCGACGATGCAGCAGCCCGCAGCCTTTCAGCCCTTAGCTTTCATGCTCCAGATCTCCTGCCCAGGAGTTTTCACGTGCAAGAGTTACCTGGTCTCACCTGTCCTTCTTCAGTACTGCGCATGGGAGTCCTTACGGCTCTAAACAGGCCAGGCTGAAGCTTTCGATATCTCTGTTTACATAGATGAAGCAGACTGAGCTCTTTTCCTCTTCAGTCATATCAGCTATTAGTATGTGAATATTTTCTCCTTTTTTTGCCCTAAAAAGAAAGCTTACAATGTTATTTGCTTTGCATTCTGAGAGGTACAAACTCCACCACATGGCAGACACATGTGAATCCATATGCTAGCATGTCTGTAAAGCTGAAAGAGATTAAAGCCTGAAGCTTCTATTAAATACTCTCCTTTTTTTTTCCTTCACATGCAACATTTTTAGATCCAGTCTTAAATGTTCACCAACTCACGAATATTTTTAAGCCAATTCTGTTCTTTGTGATAAATCATGCTGCTTGTGTATTGGTTTAGTGACAGATAGTTACCTGAAAACTTCTGAAGTAAAATGTTTTATAGCCATCTGAGGGGAAAAAAATATGTGATCTTTGCCTGACTGCTGGAACAATATGACAAGAGGAAACATACTGTATTCAAACTGCACAGCATGCCAACTTTCTTTCTTTCTTCTAGAAATGGACAGAACTGAAAGGAAAATGACTGCTGGCATATTGTGAAAGTACTTCCAAGTTTGTACAAGATCCAGCGATAGATGCAAACACAGACAAAATCCTTCATAGGAAACTAAAACTTTTGCAAAGAAAGCTGAAAAATGTCCTATGAAAGAAACAGAACTATCATGGTTAGTCCTTCCAACAAAATGAAACAGACGTTCTTTAGGTTTATGTTTCAGAATCAGATTTATTGTAGATACTAAACTAAATATAGATATTAAAGAATGCTATTCACACTGTAAAAAACACCTATTGTATTTAAAGCAATGCAAAGAAACTTTTTCTCGTTTAGGAAATTTCAAATACAGGCACTGCCTTGTCTCCTTAAAAGTTAGCTTCCTTGAATTACTTCACACTACCATGCTGCACAAGCACATAAGCAGGCAGCTGGGTGACAAGCTGCCCTGCATGAACTGCTCTGTGATAGCATCTCGTATATAGGCTTCCACACAGCAGTCTGAGGGAGCTGATCCCAAAGGGGTGAATCAAGCTCAACCCTTGAATAAGAAATCCCTATGGTATGGGAAGGAAAGATGTCTTCCACTCAGTTGAAGAATCAGAAGGAAACTGCACACTGACCATTAGCAGGGAGCAGCTGTTCCTGTCTCCACATCCCTTCCCCATGATGTGGACTGGGCGGCAGCAGCCTCTACCCCATCAGACAACTCAGATCATGCACCACCTGTGCTTTTGAAAAGATGGAGCTACAGGCCTTTAATTCTTCCCCTGGCAATCTTTTCATGTTAAATTAGTCCTAAAAAAATAATGAGTTCTTTATGGATTAGGAATTTTCTACTTCTAGTTAAATATGAAATCTCATTCCTTCACAGTAGAAACATAAGAGGTAACATAAAAATATTTTCTTGCTACTGCTTGGTGAAAATGCATTAGCATAATACAGGCTTCTGTAGTTAAGCTAATAAACTGTGTTTCTTCTTTTAATTAAGAATAAATCACATCATAGTTATGTTATCATCATTAATACAACATCATTGCTTTGTGAGTTGCAGAGAATTATTTCATCTCTGGGCTCGGAGTAAGACCTGACAAAGAATTCTTGCAGGGGTGAGAACAATTTCTGTTGTCTAATTTTATGGTCAAAGTCGGTAAATCTAGGCTGATTTTTTCAAAGGACTCCATGGGAATAAACCACCAACACCCTACTGATTTTCAGTAAGTAGGATTTGGGCATTAATTCCTTATAGGTGCCTTTAAAAACATCAGCCACAAGAGTTCAGCCAAAAGTGAAATTCTGCTCAATAAACAACCAAAACACCACTGACATCAATTGCACTGAGTGGGTAGGATGAAGGGTAATTACAGTCCCAGCTGCCAAATTCACCTCAGTTGCAAGTAATCATGATTTGCACTGAAATTAGGAGGCAGGGGAGACTCAGAACCTCTGAAAATCAAGCCACTTCTACTAAATGGTAAAACATGAACTTCATCCATGTTTGAAAATGTTGACCTTGATGGCTAGTGAAGTCACACATTAAATCTGTGCCGGGATGTGAATAACACCAAGACCATCCTGTTCCCGAATAAGCCTCCTCTTTTACTGAAATTGTTGTACAGTACCTTGGACACTGTACCCAGATTAGTACCTCCGCATTCTTCATAATTAGGTAATTTTAACAGTGGACTCCCCATAATTACCATAATTATACTAACTCAGACTGTTTACATGAGGTTACTTGCATTTGTAGTAAGTGTATTTTTGCTTATTATACTATTATAGCGTTTATTATACGATCCTACTTCTATTCTTTCATATGAGTCAAATAATACAAGTATTAAAACAGCACTTCTATTAAATAATTTTTCACAGTGCAAGAACAGAGTAGCACAGTAATCTACCATCACCTAAACCTCTCAAGGAAACTCTTCAAGGATGAAAGAAAGCAAAAGTCTCTGCAGTTGTAGTAGTTCATTACTGACTCCTAGCTTTCTGTAATTCTCCGTCCTTTCTGTGGAGGCACCATTGCTCTGGACTCCAAGTAAGCTCTCAGGGAAACCCCACTGCAGCCATTACAGAGATTTCCTGTTGTAATTTGGAGGGAACTCCATCCTGAAACATTCATTATACAAAATGAGTTGAAAAGATTCTTAAGAAAAAATATATAGCTCCACAAAGTCAACTCTACCTTTCCTTGCATCAGAAGCTTTTGAGGCCATTTTCATATAACACTGTTAGATGCAACAATCAAATAAAAAAAGACAGCTCAAAGAGCTTTGCTAAGGAGAGAAAATTAAAATTAAATGTTTTCCAATGCTCTTGGCTCAATGATACACTGTCAACATTTAACATTTCTCTCATACCGCTCCACACATTTATCAGAAAATTTTTGGTAGAAAACTCTCAATTTTTTACAGGGATCTGCAGACAACTGTGAACCCAATATGCTGTCTTGTAGACAATCATTCAGAAAACAACAATCTACAGCATCTTATTGTTCTTATAATCATATCTGACCACCTTTAAGAGTAGATTATTTGGAAAAAACTAGGTAAAGATTAATAGGCAAAGGAATAAAGTAAACACACCTGGGCTTTCTCTGCAGCAAATACTCTGAAGTGATCAGTGATCTGGATCTAATCTCTTTCCTTCAGTAAAGCATAAATTCAGCAATGATTTGGCTCTCAGTCCAGATTTCAAAGTTAGCTAGACTAGACTAAATCCATGATGTACAGACACTTGAAATACAAGCAAGAATATAACCTGAAACAGCACTATCTCTTTTTTTAAATTAGCCTTCTCTTTCCAATTCTGTCAGTTTTCCAGATTAAATCCACCTCAAAACCAGTCACCAGAGAGAATGACACACTTACCAGTTACAGACAATCTTTGCTGTGCATTCTTACTATTTCTTACTAGTCCAAGGTTAATACATGAAAAGAAAAAAAAGGAAAAGGAAGGAAAAGGAAAAGAAAGGAAAAGGAGAAAAGGAAGAGAAACAACCTAAATTGATTTTCCCTGAATCATCTAATTACCTACCTACAGTAGCTGAGCTAATTGCTCTTACCATACAATTCAGTATTCCCATTTCACTTTTGCTGGCTATTTTCTAACCACAGTTCCCATCAGTTTCCCAGAAGAAACATTCCACCACCTAGGGCAATGTTCTCTTTTCTTGAAGGAGGGATAGAAAGACCTTCAAGCTCCTCCAGAGCTCCTTGCAGATAAGGACCTGCGGTTTAAAATTCAGCAGCACTATTCCTTATTCTCCTGTTTCCACACAGTGAATGAAAACCATTCTACTCTTGGCCATCTCCAGTAGTCAGATGACTCACTCTGAAGAGTAGCCGGAAAACTCCAATCTCAGATTGGCCAGTAGAGAGAGTCTCACTATAGTCAAACCACAGGTTTCTCAGGCCACTGGCACTTATCTGGTATTCTAACTCATGCACTGCTCAGAGATGTGAAGTAGGAACTAATTCAGGTAAATTTAGGAGGAGAAGTTAGGAAGGGAGAAAAGATGTGCAACAAGTAAAAAGTGATGATCATAATGACCCCCTGGGGGCTTAAAATATGTAAGTATAGACCTATTCTCCTGTGGTAGTCTTTGTGCAATGCTGTCACACATTTCCTAGCAACAGAGGCTACCAACATTCCTCAAGTCTCCCAAAATTATTGTTACCACATGGTAACAATACCAGAGAAAAAAAAAGGTCTTTTTGATAGCCAGTCTCAATAATTTTCCTCAATTGCCTGCAGTACCAAGCAAGTTATGACAGGACACATCCTTTAAACAGGTCTCCACAATTCCACTCGCAATCAATAGATGTGTCATAGGGCGGAATGTAGCTCTCAACAAAAATCAGCCTTGCAGCTCCCCATTTAGGTAGACCTCTGCAGCTGGGATTAAAAGCAATCAGCATATCGGTATGAAGAAGTCTATACTGTCGCTGCATATCTTACATGCCTTTTGGTTAGCGAAAATAGACATACAGTTTATGGGCATAGTTTTCAGACAGTTTTTTTCAGACTAAATAATATTATCTAAATTATACATAAAAAGGAGGAGAAAATTTATATATAACCCTCTTTATTTCTATATTGTGACTGAATATTGTTGAGTCAGATGCTGACCACTTTTTTCCGGGAACTAAACACCTTCTTCCTTCCCAGATTTATAGAGCACCATATTGATTTTAGGATTATAGTGGTTTGTCAAGGACTGCTTTTATTACCAGAATTTAAAGAAGACCAGGCCCAGCAACTGGATCTCATGTGCAATCTTAGGCACACAGATTAGATTAGTAAGGAACAGATTAATAGATATGTAAATCTAAGGTTGAAAAGACGGAAATCACATTCAATCACTTCAGAAAAAAAAATGAAATATTTCTCCTGCACATTTGAAACCAACAGGAAATTAGAACTAGTAAAAATTTTCAATGAAATAAAAGGATATATTTTTCAGTTTCCTCTTCCCCCTTACTGGGGGTAAAAGAGAGACATGGAGCTACTGGAGAGAGTCCAGTGTAGGGCTACGAGGATGATCAGAGGGCTGGAGCACCTGCCCCATGAGGAACGGCTGTGAGAGCTGGGCCTCTTCAGCCTGGGGAAGAGAAGACTGAGGTGGGATCTTACCAAGGTGTACAAGTACCTGAAGGGAGGGTGTCAAGGGGATGGGGACAAACTCTTTTCAGTTGTCCCGTGTGACAGGACAAGAGGCAAGGGCAGAAACTGAAGCACAGGAAGTTCCACCTGACCGTGAGGGGGAATTTCTTCCCTGTGAGAGTGACGGAGCACTGGCACAGGTTGCCCAGAGAGGTTGTGGAGTCTCCTTGTCTGGAGATCTTCAAGGCCTGCCTGGATGCAACCCTGTCTACCATGCTCTAGGTGACCCTGCTGAGCAGGGAGGTTGGACTAGATGATCTCCAGAGGTCCCTTCCAACCTTACTGATTCTATGATTCTATGATTATGACTTTTTTTCAGAAAACTACCAAAAAGAGCAACAATACAAATTCTTCTTTTTTTCAGCTGGGTCAAATTTTGAGTGCCATCTTTAAAGACAAGGAAAGGGGTGAGGATTTTTCTGTGAAATTACTGCAGCTGTGGAAGCCCTCAGTAGTCTGCAACGGTGAAATTTAACTCAAATATATCTGACTAATAATTATTCAGAATATTTTTTCTTCCCCTCAATGGAGCGTGCAGGTGTGCAACCAACATCCTGCTCTGATGTGAATAGTCAAGTACAAATGACTCCTTTATAACATTTGTCCTCCGCTGCAGCGAGCTCAAACCCGGCTGCTGGAAGTGGCAGCCGTGCTTCTACAACCCAGGCAAACAAAGCCAGCAGAGTGCTCCAGAAGATATTTCCTCCGCTTCAGGACAGAGTCTTTCATGAAGTACAAAGAACAGGCGTGCATGTGAGCTAAGTTGTCTCTGTTGTTTTATAACAAGCCCTCTCCTTTATTTGGTACTTCAGCCCTGTGTCCATTAAATGCAATTTAGTGGGATCATCAGAGCTTGAAAGGGCAGATCAAACAGTGCTATGATTCCCAGCTGTGCAGGCCTCGATTCAGAGTGAACATTACCCTCAGCGTTCAGCAAAAATTTATTCTATTATTTGAGATAGGAAGATGCTCTGTTATATTTCCTTTCTTGCATGATTGTCATTGTTTTTCCTCTGAAACAGTTATATTTCCTCCTGAAACAGTCACATAAAAATTGCTCTAGTTTACCACACACACATATATATATGCACATGTATATATATATATAAAAAATATATAAATATATATATATATTTTATATATAAATATATATAAATACATATATGTGGCGTAAGTGTTTAAATATCGGTACCCAGGGCTCAGCTGACATGTCAGAACCTCTTCCAGAGGAAGAGACTGCTTCTATTATTATTATTTTACAGTGCCTGGACTGAAAGAAAAGAAACCTTGGCAAATACAGTAACTCTACAAACTTATATTTACATCTGTGTGGTATTGCAGCTGAAACCTGGTGACTGAGGCTGCAGATTATGCTGAAGGCACTTACTTTAGGCAGAAGATGGTGATCAGAGATTATACTTTAAAGGTAAACAGGGAAATGGCACTTTTTTTTTTTTTACCTTTTTTATTCTACTGGTAGCTAAAAGCACTCAAATACTTCTGTTCCTAGTACCTGAAGATGAGAGATATGTACAGAATGATTGGCCTCCCAGCCAGAAAGGCTGCATCTCAGTTGATATAACTGTATGCATCATATATCTCTCCATTTCACAGTATATTTCTTCCTAACATTTTAAAAACTGTATGAGATGTATAGTGGAACAAACCTCAAGAGTTGGTCAAGAACCCAAATCTGCAGCTGTCCTTATGTCAAAGAAAAGTGACGACAGGCGGTTAGTCTTCATGCTGCTCTTTACACAAACTGTTAAATTATGTATTAGAGGGAAAATAGCTATTTTAAATAACTACTAGTGATATAGCTAAACAATAGCACTCCTATTGTTGCATCCAGTACTGAAGACATCCAGGGAAAGGCCAATTCCAAAACATGAGTTATGGAGGAATTGCAATTAGTGGCCAAAATGTAGAAATAACCTGTTTTTTTTTTCCTCTCTCTCCTCCTGTTCTTTGCTTCTGTGCCATACTGTGCAATATAAAACATTTTGCTTGTTTTGATTTTTCCTAAGCACTGAAGTTTATTTTGGATCAGTGAGGTGAGAAACCTTTCAGAGGCTCAGGAGACTCCATAAGCCCAAGAGCGCAGTGTTTGCACCTGTCAGGATCATGGTTTTCTTCAGCAGATTGCTTGGAACTTGAAAATACAGCAGACACATTTCTGCATCTATTTCCTTCTCTGCCTTAACAAGAGAAAGCAGTATTGTGTAGGTAACATGTAATCAAAGGTTTCATTTGTCAGATTAAATGGATTGTGATTTTTTTTTTCAAAAGTGAATAAAAGCTGCAGCAAACTCAGTCTGCTTTGCACAATTCCCTGGGTACACAAACACTAGTGAGCTTGCCTTGGAGAACATTAGAAGGATTAAAAGACTATATAAAAAAGAGTAAGTAACGGAGGTTACTCTGATTAAGGAAAGCAATGATTGTCTGTGTGTTCGCATGAATCTTCACAGTCACATTAAAGGCTTAATTACTTTTTAGTTAAGGATTCAGGTTCTACCAACGAAGAGAACTATAAAGAGACAAAACTAATTAATGCAAAATATTCAGAGTCAGGAAGCACAAAAAATTCTTGCAATATCCATTTTCTTTAGACACATTAAAGTTACTGAAAGATATATCCAATAAAATCAAAGACAGATTTCTTCTGCTGAAGTATGTATTGCAACATTGCTTCTTTCCTCCGCTCTTGTTGAGCTTCCCTTTAGAAACTGATGCAGTATTTAAATCTCTTTTACATATAACTATTCACAAAATAGAAAGCGAACAGTTCCTAGGATCTTGACATTTGTAGACAGCATAGATCAAAGCTATAGATACAAAGAGGCCTTCACTTTAGAGGTCATCAACATTTTCAGAAGCACCTAAGCACCTTAACAGTCTAAATCCCACAGGTGAGAGCAATTTTGAATAATGAACAACTAAGAATTAAAGCCTCACTAAAAAGTGCAGATTAGGTTCCTGAGTCACTCCCAAAAATCAAGTATTGTATGTACCTGCTGTAGGCATTGGGTGCCTATACGAACCTTCGGATGCCTATGTACTTCTTAGAATACAGCCCTATTGATCTAAAGTGTCTAAATCTGACTGGTTGGCTGTATCTGAACTCCCATTAATCTTGGTGATGCTCTGTTAAAGGGTCATTTGCCTTCCATTATATCAAAAATGTTCAAAAGCTGCTCCAATTAGTGCTTGGATGTAAGACACTGTCAACTAACATTACAACCAATAGTCAGCATGACGGAATATGATTGGGACACTACATTGCCTTCCCCATTCCCTTCTCCCTTCAGCCATACATCCCTTTGATGTTATCCCAACACCACGAAGAAAGAGAAATGTAAGCGCCCCACAGCAGCTCCTCATCGCAGAATTACATTTATGCTGAGCCAGATCCTCCTGTTTTAGCATTCTTTTATGCTGACAGTGCAGTGAAAAGCAGCTGCACAGCAATGGAGACTCCTGCCCTACATTTCTGTTTCTATCTAGCCCAAAGGAATCATAAGAGGATGACCACGTCAATCATAAACAATCCGAATATATTTTGATGCATACTATGAAGTTGGATGAATGTTGCATAAAAGAGGATTGTGCCTAATTGTTAAAATAGAAAGCATGAATGAAATGACTTTGTGCTTTCTGAATATTCAGTAGTTATGTTGTGTTGCTAAAGCGTTCAAAGGAAGCACATGTGCATTGAAACATTTACAAGCACATTTGTGTTAATGTTGTTGGAAGTAACATTCTCACTGCCATCTTGAAATCTCTTCTCGTCAAAATCTCAGTTGCTCAAATCAGGGGACAGAAACAACAATATGTGCCCTACTTAATCACTCACATACAAAAGCAGCTGACACATAAAGCCTTGCATGAAAAGGTTCACAAATGGTAAACAGATTGCATAAAATGTTAAACAAAGGAAAGTAACATGGAAAACACCAAATATTCAATATAATATAACTGAAATTCATAAATGAAACAAGAAGAAACTTCAGAGCTTTGGCAGCACAAGTACCTAGGTAAAGTATTATTGCTGTTTACTCTTCCACTGGATACCACAAGCAGTAGGCATACAAGGAGAGAAGGTTTCAAACTCAGACTTTCTTGTCCGAAATGGCCAAGCCAGATGAATAGTAAGATGGAGCTAATGTATCATGGCATGGAGACATGACTCCCAACACTGCACAGATATAGCTGAAGTATCCATGTAGTGTGGGGCAGGAAAGTGATAGTCAGCAAAGAGAGAGAGGAAAGAAATTCTTTCAGCATCTCCTCGCCTGCTAAATCCATGTCTATGTAAGTCACAGAGAGGTGAACTGACCCAGTAGGCTAGTTGCAAAGGCCAGGCTTCACAGCCCGGTGTGCTCTCCATTAAATCAATCTTCTTCCAAGTGCTCATTTAAGGCCACATCTACAACCTAGCTCTATATACCTTATTTTCTTTAACAGGTTACCCTGTTCTACCACCATCTTTTTATCACATGAGGAAAAAAAAATTCTTTCGAAAATACTCTTCTGGATCTCTTGCAAAAATTTGAATACATCATCTCCAATATATCCAATAGGAAAGTTCAGTGCAAAGGCTTCAGATCTCACCAATAGACTTGCACAAAGTCTATTCATTGCTGGCCTGGGTTTCACTATTAATTTATACATAGGGTGTATGTAGAGCGTACTCAGTGCAGAGAAACTTGTCCAGTTCTAACTGAACTCAGCAAGGAGCCTTCAAGAACCGGTGTGGGCACGTCTTCTGAGAACATGTTTTACTGAAGGAAAAAAATAAAAAAATGTACACAGAGAACTGACATCCAAGTCAAATACAAACCACGTAGCATTTTATTTTCTAAGAAATCGTGCATTTCATGCTGCCTACCAGCTTTTAAAGGTCAAACATGTAAACTTAAGAAGTGTGTGTGAGTGTATACTAGTTGCAAAGCTCATTTTTGTCAGTTCTATGAAGCAATAACCCATGAAATATAGTTGATATCTCATGGGCACAGTTCTCCATGCCTGCAAACATTTAAAATTGCACTTGTGGTACATAAAAGATTTATAATGATCTCACCCACAAATATAAATTTTATCCCACATAGGAGAAAAAGACCTAGAAGCAGAAGCAGTGAACAGCTGAATATGAGCACAGTGTCATTAATTCATAACACTTACAGCTTTTTAACAAGCAGTCATAAATGTGACTGATTTCAATTTAATTTATGAGACTTTGTGATAGAACCAGGATTACCTCCTTAAAACTGAGCTTTCAAACACAGCAGATACAGTTATGGTCTCACCAGGATGACAGTTGAGGCAAATGGGATGAAGGTGGCCATCTGGAAGGTCCCTGAGCCATGCTGTATGTGCAGGTTCAGATGACAAGAGTTGAGTCACATCCACCAAACTGCAGCAGAGACCTTACTACTGCTCCAGAATGAAGCAGAACATCCCTTCACAGCACCAGCTTCCACTAGAGACATGTTATCAGAGACTATGCAACCTGCTGTAACCAAACCTAGCACTTCTCGTAGGGGTACAGCTAAGCCATAGATGACCAAGACAAACGCCATAGTAGTAACGTGGCTATTTCTCATGTATCAGATTCACCTCTCCTCCATCCACTTCCCCCTACACTCACATGACTCCATTCCTTATAATATTTTCCTCATTTTTAGATAGTTTTGTCAGGACTGGAATTTTTAAAGGCAGTTATCTGAAAGCAAACAATAGCTATAGAGAGACTGGAAGACAGAAAATAGCACCAAGTGAAAGGACAGGGGACAAAACAAAAAATAGGACACATTTGTTCAAGCATTACTGGAACAGTTCATGTCAATCCACTTCCATAAGTCAAAAGTATTTATTTTCCAAAATGCAATATTACCCTTCTCCCATTATTGTATCATTTCAATCCAGTATCTATGATAAAAAAAAAAAAAAAAAAAAAATCAAATTTCTGCTTCATGTGTCTCGTAAAAACTCCAAGACAAGCCCAGAGATCTGGCAAGTCAATAGAACTGTTTATTTTCTTGGATATAGAGAATGAAATTTATTTTGGGTCTGGCAAAAGGAAAATTTTTTAAACACCCTGGAGAATCAGAATTTGCCTCAGAGCTCTCTCTGTCTGCACCTGTCAGAAGTCTGTTTTTTTTTCTCTCTCTGTCTCTACTGTACATATTGGCAGCTTGGAAACCTAACAAACAAACAACTTATGTATTTTTCCTTTAACCTCATCAGGAAAACCAGGAGGAAGGAAACATATTTTACTACTTAAGCATTTTTCTTCCATTTTTATCTTATATTGCACTTGTTCTTACATGGGGAAGATAACAAACATTCCCTTGTGTTGCCTATGTGTATGTATTTGAAGGCATAATATTATGTCACAGTGTGAAGTTGTAATATTGTGCCTATTAAAACATCAAAACTAGCTCAATATAGAAAAAGACATGGTGAGATCAAGCTGCAGATGTATCCCCAGAGGTACTAAATAAGGAGGACATTTTAGTCCCAATTATTTTTAAATCTGTGTTGTTAACTGAAGTGTAATTCTTCCATTTTGAGGAATAATGTGTTCACTAACTCAAACCATTCATTGATGACCATGTCATCTGAACAGACAAAAAGTTTTATAATTTATTTACATTTAAAAATAAAGCTTAAAGCACTTACTTATATTTTCTTAACAAGAAAATCATTGACTGGTTAAGGACTGAAAACTTTTAATGACTGAAAGGTTCATGATAGTTATTAGATACTGATTCATATCTTAGACAAACCAATCATGAAGCATTAGAAAGCAACATGGTGGTCTGTGTGAAATGTAACAGCATCATTTTGGGGGGTAAAACTGTAGATACAGCTAGTAGTCCTGGGGCAAAAAATAATATTGATAATACTGAATTCCTATAGTGCTCATAGTAACTCTGAAAGCATGTTAGAATGGAATGAAGGTAAAAGGGGAGCTTGGAGGTAAAGGATTAGTACCTGGCTATTTAGCACTTCTCTGGATGTTAACATTTTAAATCTAACTTTGTGCAAACTGATTCACTTTCATATTATCAACTGATCTGAAACAAATACATGTTAATAAGCAATAGGTAAATGACTATGGACAATATGAGAAAGTTAGTCGTCCCAGCAGTGAGGCCTAAGGAGATGCTCCGTGCTTTGCAAAGATGCATGGCTAAATAATGGCGAAGACAAGTGATAGGACAGTAGTGCGGAGCCTGCAGAGCTCCTGGCTAAAGTGGTTAATAAAAAATGTTCTTCAGTCTCTGGGGTTGTCTAAGCTTGTGCTCCCCAGGGTCATTAAAGGCCCTCTATGTAACGGTGCAGTTTCGCAAAATGAAATCAGTGTAGTATCCCAAGTATTCTGGATGCATCCTAGACTATTATTGTGATGCAGAGTTACAGCACATGGAAGTTCCAGTCATGGTCTAAGACTCTATTGCTCTGGCTTTGTTTCTGGAGGCGCAATTGTCTTTTCCTAAGTCACTTGTCCTAGTAAGAGATAATATCTTTTTTTATATACTTATCTCAACTTCTATTCTCCAGACTATTATGGCTACAGCAGCTAGGAGCATTTTTTCAAGTACCATTCAAAGAACATGGTCACTGCTTCTGAGAGGAACAAGAGAAGCAATATTCATTCAAGGGTTTCATTAAGAAGCAAAAATTTTTAATACAGAACAGGATTTATTTGCTTAAAAAAAATATATATCACCAGAATGTCTCACCTTACCAAGAAGGCAAAGTGGATTCTAGAAGTCAAAGAAAATCTTCTCTTTCCAGCCAAATTTTGTGTGTTTTTGCATGTTTCATGTGAGTTTCTGCTAGAGAGAGATTTTGTTCAACAGGCTGTATTCTAATATCTTATCTGTTCTGCTTGCCTTGCAAAGGCCCCCACTGAAAATCTCCCTTACCGACTTCAGCAAGACTTTCACATAAACAAAATTTGGGCTAGAATGATACTACATTTATCTGGTGAAATGGATTTGGAAGATCTTCTCATTTCCTGCAAGTCAATTATGGCTATTTTTTTTTGCCTCCAGCTAAGATGAAAAGAAGAGGCTGAAGCAAGGGGAAATATTGTTGTTTGTGTAATCAGCACATGTCACGTTCTGAGAGATACTTGTGTTTCAACTGCAGAATTGTAATTTTTCTTTCATTTTCAGTTTTATCAGAAAATTAGCCTTTGTTAAAAGCATGGTTGTTTGTAATATTTTTGTATACCTGTGTTCAGTCTTCTAATCACAACACATTGGCTGTCAAATTTACCATTGCCTCTTCTAAAGTAGAATGACCCTGAGGATGGAGAAGAGGACAAGTGTTTATACCCCCAATAGATACAAGGAGACAGTCCCTATTTGCGCTGATTCTTTAGCTATTAGCTAAAAATGAATATGAAAACTTCACAGGCTGAGGAGCTGGAAGAAGGATAACTTTTTCTTCTGAAATCAGTGTTCTGGAGAAATAACTATATTAGAGAAAATTGGATAAGAAGTTTCTATTCTTTTAATTCTTTATGTTAAAATCTAATTAGTCATATTTATAGTATCGTTTTCCAAAAATTCTTTCTAATATAGCAACTCTAATCCCATAGTTTTGATATAGGTTCATTTCCACTTATATCAAGGGGCAAGAAACCATACTCAGGTAGCCCATTATCAAAATACTTTCAAACACTACAATTTTTAGAGCATCTAACTTTAAAGAATAACTGAGGCTACATGCTACTTACTACTGCCACGTTCTGATTCTCTGTTCACTCAGAGGGAAATAGTAGGCATAGAAGTCGATTCGGGTACCAGTTGAAGGCAGGCTGAATACTGTCCATTATGTCTACAGTCAAGATTTATTCGAGAGGTTTTGTATATGTCAGTGTAAAAGAATGGAACCCAGAAAGATTCTGAAACTGTAAATATTAGGGTTATCAGAGCTAAACAGTTATCATCTGACTCACACCAAAAGAGCAGTTATTCACACGCACAGTACAATTTCAGTTGCACCTTCTAAATCTGGCCTGCAGTACCTACTGTGACTAAAACATTCTCTCTAGTTTTTCAGAATAATATACAATTGTCATCAAAATTTATCAGCCCAGATAAAAACAAGTATTCATCTTAGCATTCTGATTACAGATAATAGAACCGCTATGAATTGCAGAAGGCAAATAGCCAGTTTTGCAGTGCTGAGTTAGGTGTTACCGTGTGCTTCTTTCTCTTCTTCTCAAATATATAATATTCCTGTTTATATGATGCAAAATTTGCCACTGCTATGGCATCAAAAGAGCAACACACAATTTAAAGAGCTCGCTTGACAGCCTAGGTGCAAAACCTTCCAGGTATTAACTGCGGAAATTTCTTAATATCCATTTAACTGTTCCACAGCTCTGCACATTTCATCTGGAAACTAATCCAAGCCATTTGTGTCATCCAAACCAAAAGGCATTGTTGGTTTCTTAATAGTACTCAAATTTTTCCAGGAATTGTTTATATATAAAAGAATCTACCAGACACTTAAAAACAAACAAGCAAAAAACATATCAAATCAAATAGGTTATTATTTCTCATTGTTTTCTGGACTATTCTGGCACCCTAATGCCTTTTATCTTTGAGCTAAACTTGATCAGTTGATCATGAACTTTCTTGATCTTCTCCTGCTTTTTCCAGCCTTTTTCTGTTATGTTTAGAGACAAAATGGGTGGTTATACAATGGTATGCCAAACTACCAGTCCCCCTTTCTCCAAAGAGATATGAGGCACCAGATAACTAGAAGCAATGAAGGTTGCAGAGCAACTTGTTGATCTAAAATATGACCAAAGTAGTGTGGATCAGCACTTAGGCCAATAACTGGGGAGAAATACAAGCCACTTGAGATGGTGATGGACTGGAGTTCATGGGATGTTGGTCTATTCCTGGCTCTGCTACCTTACCTTCAACAAATCTGTAAAAAGAGGTTAAAACATTCCCTCTGCAAAGTATGAGAAGTCTATGAGCAAGAAAGATGCAACAAGAACTAGAATAATTATTCTTTCAGCACAATAACTGCATAGCCCCTAGAGCACATTGAGTCATACGTTCCTTCACGTTTAGCTGAATAGCCAGTAAATACAGGAAGGCAGCTATCCCCTAGAGAAACAGCTTTAGTCATCTCATAGCTCCTGGAGACCATAGGGGTTTCTAAAGGATATCCAATACAGCTTAGGTAACCAGCCTCCTTACAGTCTGACCAAAGAGCAGCGACACACGTGACTCTGATGTGACACTGAGGCATATATAAGCTCACTGCTTTTCTGCTTCTGCTAATTTTTTTTCATTCTCCTGAAACTTCAGTCTTTCCTGCCTTCTTTCTCCTCTGGCTCTCATAGGATGAAGAGACTTCAGAACAGCCAGGAAAATGCTGTGAGAGTAGGAACAAATGACAGCCAAACAGGTCAGGACTTCCATTTTTCTTTTTTAAACATATAATCACAAATAGCAGAGAAGAGTTGTTAAAAATACTAGAGAATTTGCTGGCTTACAAATGTTTGTCTTTACTTTCCCTCTACCCACCAACACACACACAGTAGGCATCCTACTAAAGTTAGCTTATCTACCTGTCAGTTTGTGAAGAACAGCGTCACGGTCTCACTATCTGGCAAATGAATGTAGAGCCACTAGCACTAGTCAGAACTTGGTTAATGTAGACCAGGAGACCATAAAAGTTCACGCAATTTACTGCTGGTTTGATGAAACATATTTATTCTGTAGAACTGCTACTCTTTTCCTTTTACCAGCTCCACTCACTGTGTTATGCAGTTCTCCATGCTTGTGCCATTAAACTCACCAGCTTTCTAGACCATAACCTCTACAGACATCTTCCACTCAGCTAATGACTGTCTCCCAGACAGCATTCCTTTTACTGGCATCCATAAAAGTCCTAGCTTATTTGCCCTGCAAAAGTTTTAGATTTTTATTCATTGTTTATGCTTCATTTAGTTAATTAAGAAGTACCCAGCGCAGCCTTGGCTAATCTTCATTTTTCTGGAGCTTAGTCTGGGTCCATTTCCAGTAGTGTGTCATTTTAGCATGATTTTTTCCTATACATTTTCATATGGCTTAAAACAATGAAGAAAATCAGAGACTAAAAATCATTTGCTATTATTTGTTATTATTCTAATCATGCCTGAAAATTCATACGAGACTGTGTCTTCGGCGTATCTTTCAAAATCATGATAAGAAAAGGTCCCTGCTTCCCAGAAGCTCTTATTTCAAACAAGACAAAAAAAACTGTAAGTAAAAAATGGTATTACTACTGAATTATTGACTGATTAAGTGACTTACCCATGGTACCATTTTACGCCTATGAAAAAACACAGAAGACAGAATAGGGATTTTTTTTTTCCTTGTTTTGTGTTCACGGATACCAAAAGCAGTTAAATTAATTTGAAATTCTATAAAGAAAGTTTGTAGTTCTATAGCTGAATACCAGATTGAGCATCTTTCAGGCATTAAAGATCATTTACTTGTGCTTTTTTTTAATTCTGTATCAGAGTTACTCATAACTCTGAGTATTCACATATTGATGGTCAGACAAGCCTAGTAGCAAAGCCTTTTTAACTGTTAGGAAATATCTTTATGGTAGTTGTCCAGTAATCAAGAAAAAGGTATTTGAACTACTTGGTCATTCCTGAGGATTGTTCATGGTGAACAAGGATATGAATAGGTCATTACAAAATCGGGTCTTTATGAAGTTTAGTCTTTCATGCAGTGCTAGATGGAAATGTGTTAGTGGCACCTCTCATTGCTAGCAGTATTATAATTTGTTTAATCACCCAGAGACCGAGGGCAGAAACTCAAGGCTAGGTACATTTCTGTAACAGGGAATTCTTGCTAGCAAGGCTGGTGTTGGACATAGTAGAGTCCCATGCAGGACAATGGTTGCTCTACCTCTTCATCAGGTGTTTGCTTTGGGCACTGGTGAACGTGAAAACATTTACGACCGGAAATTGTTTCTTAAGAATGTAGAAGTAACAACTTTGTCAGCATGTCCAACTATCTTTTTACCAGTTTTCCCATTTTATAACTTACATAAGAGAAATGAAGGGTTATTTTCTATCTCTAGCAATTATATTAGTATTAATTAGTATATTAGCGCATTTGCCTATTAGGCAGGTTCTTGTTGAACAAGAGTAATAGATACTGTCTAAAATCCTTTATACTTTGCTTTGCACAATCTGATCACTTTAGGGGCACACATTTTATGCAAAGCCAATGCAGTAGAAGCAGAGGAAATGGGGCACATTCAAAGCTCTCTATCTAAAGTACATAGTCCATAGTCTACTGTGCTATCCCTACAGATGAGATTAGGTAAACATTGCCACTGGGTCCAGTTTTGCTTCTTCCAGACTATTTTAGCCCCCTTCAGGGTGCCTAATGTGTTTTGTAATGTAAAAAGTATCCACAGACATCCATTACACCAATCTTTTTCTTACTATTTCCTCCTTAAAGGAAAAAACAAATTCATCAACAACAGTCAAGAATCTCCACGTCTTGTCCTCGACTTGCTTTTGGAAAGGAGAAATAAAATCCAGTAATGGCTTTTCTTGCCTCTTTTACGTTACTTTAAGCTAGAAATTTTTGATTAAATACTGCACTGAACAGAAAGCCTTTCTCTGTCCCCCTAGGGTATTTCTAATGCATTGATATACAAGTTTAAATAAGATTTGTGCTCCACATGGACCACAGTTTCAAAAATAGTAGGGGCTCTGAAGTACAAAAGGTGCACTGCTCTGAGGGAATGTTCTGTAGTCAATATCTGATGACTTCTGTGACCTTTTGCAATGAGATGAGGAGGACCATAAGACCTATGTATTGCTACCTCAATCCACCGACTTAAAGCTCTTGATTTCTTGGTGAAAGCTATAGCTGTACATATTTCCCTTACAGCAACTGTTGTCTGACACAAAAGATGATTTTGAAGACAGAGCTGGGCTAGCCGCACAGCACAAAATCAGTGCAGAGCTGCATAAAAGCTTTAGACTGATATTTGTGTTCTGAAAATTGTACCTTAATTAAATATTCCTGAATTGATCGTTAAAAACATTTGGTTTAAAATTAGAGATTCCTGTGTGTAGTGCTCCTACCCTATCCCCATTTTAAAGGCTACCATAAAAATCCAGCAATCGGTGATTAGCTAAGGCCCAAGGAGGACAGCTGAGACATGTGGGTTGTCTTGTAAGCTCTGCCATGGATTTCTTGTATCTCAAGAAACTGAAACCATAGCAAAACTGCTCAGCAGATGCACTTTGCAGTGCACTTGGGATCCCTGATTCTTCAGTCACCCTCAGTGGGGATCTCACAGGGACACACCAGGGATCTGGCAGGGACACACCAGGTCTCTCTTCTGGGAAAGAGAGATGCAGCCCTTGGGGGCTTCATCCATGTATATTGCCTGGAGCCAAAGCAAACAAATAGCCCAGGAGTTGGGAAGTGTGTGCCTCACTTTCCCTAGTACTGACTTTCTTTAAGAATATAAGGACAGAATGGACAAAAGGTGAGGAAGATAACACTATGTCCAGCACCAGTGAATCACAAAGTATCCGAAGTCCTCAGGCTAAAAAGATTATAAAAGTGCAAGGAATTATTATCTCCATGTATAGAAGGGCTGTTGTGGCCTTTTGAGTTGTACTGAAGGAAGACTGCATTATTTGAAACAGGTCAGGAACCAATTAAAAGCTTGCAAACCCTGGGAAGCTGAAAAATACAATAAATGATAAGAATACTACCTCAGAATTTCCCCTTCCTTCATTTGCTTGCTTGAACTGTGCCCCCAGAAATCTGTGCAGAGGTCTGGGTAACATACCTTGCATTCTGACATTTTCAAACTTTAACTGAGAGAGCAGAAATGTCATTGGAAAATGGAACATCAACAGTACAGAAAAGAATATGGGCAATTAGGCCTTCGCCTTGATACATTTCCTCAGGCGAGCATGCTCCAAAAAGTCAGAAATGTTGCTTGAGCAGGGTCTGAGACCCCATTGCAAAAAGCATTTAAGCACATGCTTTTGATTTCAGCAAGACTTGAGCAGATACTTAAAGTTAAGTGCAGTTTGATGAACTGAGGTTGATGAATGGCTGCAGGATCAGACCTTTACACCATTCAATTCCAAGCAGCTTTTAAAGACTCTTCACTTCTGTGTTTACAATCCTCCCTTCTAGACACATCACTATTCAATCTAAACCTTGCTTATTTTCCTTTATCATGGCATTAAATCCTGAAATTAAATTAATTAGTTGGTAATTTTCACTCAGTAAAAATGTGTTGCCACAAGGAGTGTAACAAACAGTGGTTGGGTCAGATAAATAGTGAAGCACTGCCTGACCCCAAAGCCATTATCGTAATTAGCTCGCTGTCACACATTACAGCCTCTTCCTCAATCTATCGTTCAAAGAACATCCAAAAGGACATCCACGTGTAGGTACCAGTTCATTGTCCCAGAAATAATGGCAAGGAGCTTTTTACCCCATAAGCAGCATAGCAGAATGCAGTTTTTAATTCTGCTAAGACTTTAAGCGCAATGGGAATGGCTGCTATTTCCAGTTGCCATTGTTTTACCATTTTTAAAGCTGTCTTTTAACAGGAGAGTTGGACATTTCAGCATCCTGTCAGAGCAAACAACAAACTTCAGCCCCTCAGTAATGACAGCAGCAACAAATACGCAGCACTTGCACAACACGGCGCACAGACACCATGGAATCCTAAATAACAACTGTGTGTCATGCTTATTGCCCCTTGTAATAAATTTCATCTTTTTTTTTTTTTTTTTTTTTTTTGAATATCTGACATTATTTCAGGGGAAGATAAGATTTCTTTTATAAAAGATCATCAGCTGTTCTGAGTTTTTGAGTCAAATGCTGGATCTTTCCAGTTTTCACTATATAATACAAACAGGTTATTTTTATAATATGAAGATTTTGTGTTTTTTTCTTTTTTTTTAACAAAGGAACACATGATGTCATGGGCAAACAAATATTGTGTTAGTTTGTTTCTAATAACGGACAATTTTTTTAAAGTTAGGATAACAGGAAAAAAACAAGATAAAAGGAAAAAAGATGAAGTTAGTGTTGAATGAATTAATAGCAGGCAGGTGGCTGGGTGGGTGTCATGGCAGATAAATACTGAGATGGAGCCAAGGTAATTATAATTATAATCTGGCTAGTAATGCTTTCAGCTGAGGGTGTATAAACCTCTGTAAGTTAATACTGAGATGTTCAGAACAACCTCCTTCTTGCCTGCTCCCTAAAACCACCATCTCTTATATTCAAATGCACATCCTACATAGTTTTTCTTTCATTTTTGAGGATTTAAATTATTATTTTTTAAGAGGGCTGTTACATCGTAACTAGAGTTCAACCAACTTTCCACTCTCCTCTTGTAAATCCTGGAAAACATGAGCATGTAATCAGCTGGGTCTCTCCTGACCTCCATGTTTTGTTGGACAGAATTCACCTCTTTCTATCACTCTCTTTCACAGGCTCTCTTTCCCCACCATGCTATTCACAGGGGTATAAAATGCTCAGGCAAACAGAAGTCATAGGCAGATGTGTCGACAGCATTTCTTTCTGTAATTTTACTAAATGGATGTAGCCCATAAAAACAGCCTTAATTAATGGAAACATTTTAAAGGCACTTATAATAAACAGGGAAAACAACAGTTGCCAAAAGCAAACTTTATTAACAAAGTATGTTTAAAAATTACTTTCCTGAAGGTGAGAAAAGATTTTATATACACAGTAATTAAAAGAGGTATTTGTTCATTCAAATATCCTAAAATTGTATAGGGTCTGGTTTTGAGGCATGTTTTCAGTTTCTGGAGGATGAAAGTGGGAGAAGACAGTTTTCTTGCTCCTGTGTAACTGGGGGAAATGCCTCAAGAGTCTTTTATTATTTAAAGGTCTGAACCTGAAAGGTGCTGAGTGCCCTCAGCTCTCATTGACTCCAATGTCAGCTAGCTCCAGGGGAGCACTGCATCCCACAGCAGATGTTCCCCCCATAGAGCATCTGCTCAAGCATACCCAATATTGAGGCCTCAATTCAAATTCAGTAGAGCTCTTAAATATATACTTAAGTGTATCCTCAAACAGACAGCACTTCAGTAGGATTTACCTGTATGTCTAAAAATTAGTATATATTTAAATATTTTATTTTCTTGAAAGGAAAAGGCATTTTTTTTTATTTTCTGTGGAAATCTGACAAGATATCCTTTCATTCAAATATTGCTTCATCATTTAAAAAAATATTCTTAGGTTAAACTGTTCTTGGCAGGTGAATAACCTGAACCAATTCCTTTGTCATTTTTTTACAGTCATCACAATTCATTTTTGCCTACATATACTTTGCACAGTTTTGTCGTGATGGGGATGCTGGTGGAGAAGCTGCATAATCCCCATGCTCTTGTTTCATCAAAGGAAATGGCTTTCTTTAGGAAAATGCCCCCTCACACACCATCTGACACTGGCTTTCCAATTGAATATAAAAAGCAAATGCAAACTGTCCCTACCATCTGTGACAACATCCCTTTAATTCTTCAAATACTTCTCCGTAAAATGAAGCTATTAGTAATAGCCATATATTTTGCTACATTTGTATATTAGAGTTGTTTTCTTTCATTCCTGATTCAGATAGAATCATTGTATTATTAACGTAGAGAAGTTCTCTGTCCTTTTTAATTCCAGAATAATGAAACTCATTGGAACTTGGCGGCATAGTCCTGCTGACTAATCATTGGCATTGGCTAATGGCAATTTTTAATCAAATCTTATTATTAAATCAGAATATAAAAGATTTAGAAAATGCAAGATTGCAGCTAGAGGTCATTAGTCGTGAGCACAAGAAGTAATCAATACAATTATGGTTGCTCAAATTGTGTTGGATGGGCCAGGTGGCAGAGTGTGATAATGCGTTACCCTTTCACCTCTGGTGTCCTGCTTATATCACAGATAACAGCAAGTCTGCTGGTTTCCGTCTAATCTCTGGTGGATTTTTGAACATTTGAACATGCAGAAACCGTTAAAAGGAATACAGCGTAATGGGCTAAATTCAGTTCTTACTTACACTGGTGTAAATTTTCAGTGGAGTTATTCCAGATTTACACTTGACTAGCTGCAATTTGTTCAACTATGTTTTCTAAAATTAGAAAATTAGATGTTACGTTGGATGAGCTGGAAATGCTCACTTTACAAAACCATAAACAGCCTAACCTACTGTTAATCACTGTTGTGCAAGTATGAAGTAATTAAAATGAAGTCATTCAAGATTTACACTGATGCTAACGCGAGCAGAACTGGGTTGCTGAACAGTTCCATTCCACTATGAGAACATGATACTGAGGTGGTCATATTTCATTTCTCTTAGGATTGTATTTAAGAGAAGATCCTCAGAAAGAAAAACGGGGCTAGGAAACATGGAGATCATGGGTAGCAGGTGTAGCTGAGAATAATCTGTTAAAAAGCTGCACTTCACCCCACTAAATGAATTTTCCATCTCAAACTGATGTTAACTCAATGGCATTAGAAAAGTTTACACCAACCATGAGTCTGGCCCTACTGGCAAGTGTTCAAGCAAAAATATTACCATCAGCAAGCATTTACTTTCCAAAAGATGCACTTTCATTAATCTCCTTTTTGCAAAATGATAGGCTCAACTCCAACGTTAGACAATTTTTTTGACAATATCTCACACATGCATCTACCTAAACAACGGGCTGGGCTACCTCGCCTCTCAACAGGGAACATCATTGAGAAATGCTCGTTGACCAGCAGAAGTCCATGTACAGGATTTTTACATATCAGAAGTATTACCTTGACTAAGAAATTAAAAATTTCCTTTAAAACTTACTTTTGACAGAGTTTTCTCTTACTAATATGTCAACAGTCCCATTTGGTGTCACTCTATTCCTTGTACTGATATACACATCTACCCTCTAAGGCAAACAAAGGAAATTCCAACACCACAAAATTTTTATGTTTGTATGGAAGCAAGCTTTTCACACAAAAAGCTTGACATGCCACAGAAGTGGACCATCTGATCTGGACCATTTTTTTTTTTCAGACAGTAAGAATAATTCCTCTTTCATACATAATGTTTTATCCTGTGTACCTGCATGTATATAAAAAAAGAAATAAAAATTCATATAGCAAGCTAACTATCAACCATATAGACATAATGCTTCTGGAAATATTGTACCTGAAGACATTTTCATGTCAGCTGTATGTGTTCGGGTATCATCATAACATGGTGTTTACACCAGATTAATACCATATGCTGTGTGGGAATTATGTCAGGTTATAAATGGAAATACAGTATAATATCTGAAATTCAGGAGTGCGCCAGAGTCTGATTTCTTTTAAAGTGCTGTAAATCAAGAACATAGATCTGAATAAAATTACTTTATCTTTACACCAATATAGTGAGGATAGAATCCAACCATGTCTGCGTTTAAGTTTCTTTAAACAAGGGATAAATGTATCACCACATTTAGATTATTTCCACATTTTATTAGTAGACCTGTGACCTCATGAAGGCAACCAGGAGTGCTACTACTAAACCATGGTGAGTCCTTCAATCCAATGGGAATCCTTTTTTACAGCTTTTTCTCCTAAAATTGCATCGCTTTTCAGTGTCTCCTCCAGGCCTCTTGTTATGCTGTCAACACATTTTAGCTTGAAGCTGAAAGCTCTCATTTAATCTGCATTTTATTCACTGCCTAAGCAAGTTAGCAGTTTTTGAGAGGGTCAGGAGCAGAATGGACTAGGAATGAAAGTACACAAAAGTAGAAGATGAGGGGTGCAAAAAACCAAAGGGACAGAGGACGTGGGTCTAAACAGCAGAGCTACGAGCAGGCTGGAGAAAGGCCAGCTGGGGAGTAGCACCCAAACACCAAAGCCAGTAAAATCCCAGGGAGCTCTCCATTGATATGGTCAGACCCCTCAGGACGGGGAGCGGAGAGGATAACGAAGGGAGTCGAGAGAGATGGCATCATTACGACAACCGAGCTCGGCGCAGCACGAGAGGCTCGCAGGCTTGCCAAGGAGCTGAGCTCCTCCGCGGGCCAAGCTGAGCGGCTGCGAGCAGCTCCCAAAGCCAGCTGGCCCTGCTAGCCCAGGGATGTGCCTGGCTCCTGCCCCTCTCCATGGGGCTCGTTAACAGCCACAGCGGTGCAGCGCTCCGTTTCCAGGTGGGAGCCGCTTTATGCTGGGCTGGCGTAGGACAGGCTCTGGTCTCTGGCTCCCTCTCAGCAGACCTGCCCCACGTTTCACATTCAGGCCACCTAAATTCAGGCCAGCGCCTGACTCCTTGACCAGCTCCTTAAATTCACAATCAAGTTATTCCGAACAGAGCATGCTACTCAGGTTAGCAGCTTGAGAAAAACCGATACCAGAAAATGCTAATGTATAAAGTTCTGGAGTTTAAATAAAACTGTTGGTACTACATTACATGAGAAGCTTTCAGAACATTACAAAAGTAAACATCTCAGAAGTGAAGTGTGTATTAATCCCTCAGCAACCAGAATTCAGGTTTAAAGATGATTTTCATTTTAGAGTGGATGCACATGCTGCAGGATCACAGGTTCTCTTGTAAAGCAGTGAAGTATTTGTAAGGTTCTCCATAGAGTGTTTTCCTGTGCTGCAGTTATCCTCTGTATTTTCCATTAAAACATGGTATGTGTTCATGTGATTCATTTAAACATTACCTAAGTCTCTTAGTAATGACAGATTGCCATTTTGATTAAAAATTTAAGGGTAGGCTATTGATTTGACCCTGATTCATATATTGAGGAGGATATATCTTTTTTGCTAATCTAGCTCCAAACAAATTAAATATATATAAATATATACATGTATAAACTATATTAAACTATAGATAGAAATTATATGTAAAATATTAAAAAACCAGTGTTGGAGGATTTAACATAAAAGGAGAGTGTTAACTCTCTCTTTGCACAAGACCTATTAATATGAAAATTAGTGTAATATGATTAGCTGCTCCTCTTAACACCAAAGAGAGGGAGTCTTGAGAGATTATTTTGCAAGATGATAACGTTTCCCTACCCAGTTTGTAACCCTAGGGAAAACTGAAAAAATATGGATTTTGATTTGAACAATAATGAAATGGTAAGTGATATAGCTTTGCTGTCTTATAATGACTGTATTAATTTGCAAGCTGTAGTGCTAAACCAGAAAAGAGGTGCTTGAGGAGATATGCCTGTTATCTAGGCAACAGTTAATATGATGAAAACGCTATTTAGAAGCAGCTCCATGTTTTTATCATAAATATAAGTTTAATTCCTTCAGAATCTCCATAAAGTCCCGTTAAAATGTAATAAATGCAACATAATCTAAAAGAGAAGGTTGTCATTTATAACCGTTCTCAGTATTAGTTATGGATCTTTTAAAGTTTAAAAGCACTTTCTGAAAGAGAATCTATTCCATATATCCAATCCTATATTACTTACCCAGTTTCGAAAAATGACTTAACTGTGATAAAGAGATTCAATTTTTACCTTTCGCTTGCTTTTGAGTTAGCTGGGCAGACCTTATCTATTAATTTGCCAGTGAGAATCTCTCTTCAATAGTGCTTTCTTTCCCCCAAAGTGAGAAACTTCTTTCAATTTTAATTTTAGTGTTGGAAGGAAGTACTCCACAAGCAAATGACAAAATGGAACTATATGCAGACTGATGTTTTATCACCAGATTGAAAGTGCAAAGCTTCTGTGAATGCAATGCTCTCCCAATTGTCAGAATTCTTTATTACTGATATTTGTGTATGACTAGGTTGAAGAAGCCTTTTTATTGATTAGTGAGACTATGTTACATAGACTTCATGACAGGTTTCATTCATTAAACTGAATTTAATTTGGCAAGACCATAAAACTTAACCAATTTTTCTATAACAATAGCCTAACTTCAGCCCTTTGAAACAATATTTTTAAAGTCTCTTGGAAGTCAGCCTAGAGGCCTAAGAAATGTAGGACTAAACTGAGTGACAAATATAGGATTATACCACGTTGCCCACCATCACATAGTTAAAACTCAACCTGAACATCTCTTGGCTGGGTTCACCACAGTTCTCAAGCTTTCTCTTGTCTAACTCTGTATCACAGAGCAGATCCACTGGCATATTCAGGATGCATCTTCCTTGGGGCAGAAGCCCCCATAAGGAGGCAAGAAGAGACTGAGCTGCTGCACATGTCACCAGCCCTGGTAGGCTGCTCTAGGGGACTCTTCTCCTTCACAAGCTCCTCTTCCCACTGTATTAATTTAATTCCTGAGGATCCATTTTACCACAGCATCTGATATAAGCTAACAGGCTGATGTTCATGAAAGCACAATATTTAAGAAGGCATTTAGAAACAATACAGATTGTTGTTACGTGGCTGTTCTTGCTTGCATATACAAAATGGACACATAGCTAATTTTTCTCAGCTTTCTTACAGGGAAGACTTAAATTCTTCTACGTAAGGGCATTGAGTAACCTTGCCTCCCTAAGAGACCTGAGAGGTTGTGCCCCGCAACTGGCTCTTCTAGATTAGCAACTGAGAAGGGAAGGGTAGCACTTATGGGTAATTTGTAAAGCACATACCCTGAAGTTTATTTGTGCTGTAAACTATTATAACTCTTTCTCCATGTGACTGTGGCACCAAAATGTGCTGCAACCTGTTGAAATAGACTTTCAACTCTGAAGAAGAAAAACATTAGGAAAAGAAGGGGGAATGTAATAAAATGTATGGTTCCTGGGTTTTTTTTTTTTTTTTTCTTAAGCAAATACAACAGCTCATGAGCCAAACAACCAGTTAACTTATAACCACTGAGAATGGAAATAATATTTAAGGAGGTTCTCTCTGATTACTATCCACATTAGCAGCTACTTTTCTTCCTTTCTATATATTCTACCTGGAGCAATTAGTGTAATAGTCACAGCTTTTTGTATCACACGGTACAAACTATTTTGCCTTCCTCTATTTCACCTTCCTCCTCTGAGACTGAATTGACAGAAAATGATAGAGAATCTGAGGGAATCTGAAGGATATTTTCTTCACACTGGTATTTTCCTTTAAACACTCTCGCCTATGTTAGGGGAGCAGGAAGGAAGGTTTTTTTGTTCAGCTTTGGTGTGTACAAAGTCTTCGTTTCTGTGCAGATTGCAGGATGTTATGGCGTTGACTATGTCAATATTGTCTGAGTGCATTCTTAAACCCTGTAGCTCTGAGCAGGTAGAAGTCTGTCTGTAGCTGAATGATAAGGCTGTATCTGCTATAAATATAACAACATCATCCACACACATGTACAGATGGCTACAAAAGAGTGATGAGACATCTTGTTTTGCCAAATATAGAAGCTAATGAAACAAATTATGGACACTACATCATAGCTCTTGAGATTTCTAATCTTTGAACTTTTGAGTTCACATTCTTTCTGGCTCTGGGAAACTTCAGGCTTTTATTACATTATTTTGTTCCTTTTTCCCCCACTGAAAATCCTAGAAGGAATCCATAGAAGCATACCTTAATTATAACTAAGGATCTTGGTACAGATTGCAATTTAAGAATAACAAATTTTTCTTCTGCTAACATTATGCTTTTTCTTTGGGAGATCAAGTAAAGGGACAAGTTTAAATTAAAACAGTGAATATAATCATCCCAGAAAGATTTGGAAAAAAATAAGTATTTTCTCCTGCAGCTTAAATATTTGCAAAAAAACACTCCTAACAAAGCTCTTTTAACACTGCTGTCAAAGTATAAGTACCACCATCATTTAGTGTTACACAAAAGAATCCATAAACCATTGTCACTTAAGTCTACTGCCAATTTCTCAGCTGTTATAACAGATATTATTGCAGCTTTGTAGAGTAAAATTGTTGTATACCCATGTCAGGATCTGGCTCTTGTTTTCTGATGTGGGGTAACTGGAAGGATTTCTGTGGGCTCTGTATTACAGGTAGTTAGACTAGATGCTCTGACAGCCCTTCTTCTGCCTTTAAAATCTATGCATCTAATGAAAATTATGCGTGTGTATCAAGCAGAAAATATGCCTGTTTACTGCAGTTTTCTTGTGCTTCATTTCACAAGAAGATGTAGAAACCATACTATTTCTCAAGCCAGTATTTCTTTTCACATTACTGATAATTATATTACAAACAGTATTTAGCACATGAAATTAATAAATCTTTTGCTTCCTAGTTTACACCCGTTTCCCATATTGTATTAGTAACCACACATTAGCTAATCAGCAGGTTGAGGGGAAAGCTGCCAAAAGCAGATCTGATAATTGGCAGCAGTCAAACAATCATAGCAGGAAACTTTACACTTCCTGCAGACAGGGCTACTGATGAAGACAATACCGAGATACAACTTTGGGGGGAAAAAGATAGGATGTTTAGTTCTTTTATGTTTAATAATCTTTTGGAAAGATGGATTCACATTTCACAGGGAGATACAGGCCTATTGCACAGAGACAGTATAGATAACCACCCAATACTGACTAAGGGAAATTTGATCCAGTGATCATCCAGAAACATTTATGAGATTTGTTCTCCGCCAGATTTTCTAAAAGTCATTTAAAATGCCTTTTCTATCAATCTAAGGTTGATATATGGTACAGTTCTTATTGTAATAACTGAGCACTTGACACATTTCTCTGTATAAGATTCCCCTGAGATAAAGAAATAACAATAAATTCATTCTGCAAATAGGAATTTTAAACACAAATCAGCTAAGTGCTAGACCCACCCAAGAGTTAAAGTGCTTCAGATTGGATTTAGACTAAAATTCAAGTGAATTGTCCTCTAAACTTCTCTCTTGTTGCTTCACTTCGGCATCACCTGAAGTCCTTAAAGTGTTGAAAGTTCCCCAGGCCCCTCAGCGGTTCTCCTTGTAGGCATATATAGAAGCACTTCATTTTTCACAGTATCAAGAATCTGGGTGTTTAAAGTAGCTTTAACCTCCAGCATTATCCAAACCTAGGCATCCTTCATTTGTTTCACTCTTGGAGGCATTCTTCTAATGTATTACATCAAATATCCTTCAGATTAAATACAATAACAGTGGCTGCAGAAGACAAATGAAGGACTCCCACTTCCGCTCACACCTGAGTGATTCTCATTTTTTCTGGGCTCAACACATCTGTAATTCTTCTTCATAAGGAGGAACAATTTCAACTGGAAAACTTGAGATCACAGAATCATAGAATCATAGAATCAGTAAGGTTGGAAGGGAGCTCTGAAGATCATCTAGTCCAACCTCCCGGCTCAGCAGGGTCACCTACAGCATGGTAGACAGGGTTGCATCCAGGCGGGCCTTGAAGATCTCCAGGGAAGGAGACTCCACAACCTCTCTGGGCAACCTGTTGCCAACTGTGCTCCGTCACTCTCATAGGGAAGAAATTCCCCCTCACGTTCAGGTGGAACTTCCTGTGCTTCAATTTCTGCCCATTGCCTCTTGTCCTGTCACACGGGACAACTGAAAAGAGTTTGTCCCCGTCCCCCTGACACCCTCCCTTCAGGTACTTGTGCACATTGAGAAGATCCCCCCTTAGTCTTCTCTTCCCCAGGCTGAAGAGGCCCAGCTCTCAAAGCCTTTCCTCATAGGGCAGATGCTCCAGCCCTCCAATCATCTTCGTAGCCCTGCGCTGGACTCTCTCCAGGAGCTCCATGTCTCTCTTGTCCTGGGGAGCCCAGAAGTCGACACAGGACTCGAGATGAGGCCTCCCCAGGGCTGAGTAGAGGGGCAGGATCACCTTCCTTGACCTGCTGGCAACACTCTTCCTAATGCACCCCAGGAGACCATTGGCCTTCCTGGCCACAAGGGGACATTGCTGGCTCATGGTCAATTTGTCATCCATGAGCACTCCCAGGTTCTCTGCAGAGCTGCTCTCCAGCAGGTCAGGCCCCAGCTTGTCCTGGTGCCTAGGGTTACTCTTCCCTAAGTGCAGGACCCTGCACTTGCCCTTGTTGAACCTCATGAGGTTCCTCTCTGCCCAGCTCTCCAGCCTGTCCAGATCTCTCTGAATGGCAGCACAGCCCTCTGGTGTATCAGCCACTCCTCCCAGATTGGTGTCATCAGCAAACCTGCTGAGGAGGCACTCTCCTCATCCAGGTCATTGATGAAGAAGTTGAACAGGATGGGACCCAGTACGGAGCCTTGGGGGATGCCACTAGCCACAGGCCTCCAACTAGACTCCATGCCAGTGATGACAACCCTCTGAGCTCTGCCTTTCAGCCAGTTCTCAATCCACCTCACTGTCCACTCGTCTAACCCACACTTCCTGAGCTTCTCTAGGAGGATGTTATGGGAGACAGTGTCAAAAGCCTTGCTGAAGTCAAGGTGCACAATGTCCCCTCATCTACCCAGCCTGTCATGCCATCATAGAAGGCTATCAGATTGGTTAAGCAGTATTTCCCCTTGGTGTATCCATGCTGACTACTCCTGATCACCTTCTTTTCCTCCACAGGCTTGGAGATTATGTCCAGAGTAAGCTGTTCCATCACCTTTCCAGGGATGGAGGTGAGGCTGACTGACCTATAGTTGCCTGGATCCTCCTTCTTGCCCTTTTTGGAGAGTGGAGCTACAGTGGCTTTCTTCCAGTCCTCAGGCACTTCTCCAGTTCTCCAGGACCTTTCAAAGATGACGGAGAGCGGCCTGGCAACAACGTCTGCCAGCTCCCTCCGTACCCGTGGGTGCATCCCATCCAGGCCCATGGATTTGTGGATGTCTAGCCTGCCCTGAAGGTCTCAGATGTCATTACCTCAAAACAGAGTATCTCCAGACAGTGAGAGAAACTCCAAAGAGGTGGTAGAGGACTAAACATATGCTCTAGGAGTTGTGTTATAGGTCTTATGAAATAAAGATCTGAAACTCTCTTCATTCTTTTACAGCAAGAGGGTTGGAGAAGTTACAAGGTTATCAGCCCTGGGAGGACTTACCTTTCTATAACTATATATATTAATACCAAGCCTACATTCCTAGAAGGCTAATTTTTAATACTCTTAACACAAGTGGTTTTCACCACTTCTCCTTACCACAGATGGCTCATTAGTGCCTCCACCCCCATCACTCTAAGCTATCAAATTAGAGACCGAAGTCCTAACAAATCTCTATTTAGGCAGGAAAGGACTCTGCTTAGGCAACTTTTCTGCTCCCAAAGAAATAGACATTCACTTTCAACAACAGCATGAAATAAGTAAGAGCAGGCCAAAAATTAGGTGCAAGTCCTGTGTTTGAAATTGCTTCAACATGTATAACAAAACAATTTCAAATGGCAAAGGGAGAAAAACTCATATCTTGTCTGCCCAACCCAACTATCCTATTCACTGTTTCTATTGTCCTTTATACTATCTTCAGGCTGCTCTTTTCATTACATGTGTATACAAGGCCCAAAAATACAAGACTCTGATTTACACCTGTGGCCTTCAGGCAGGACAAATATAAGTAAATGTAAAATAAATACAAAAATAATGACAGTCTCCTAATAATTAAAGAGCAGTTACTGCATTACACTCATTTTTTAAAACCTCATGAAAGTGAAACTTGGAATATAATATGGAGAGTTCAATATGATATACAAAAGTGACATACGGAGCAGGAGGAAGAAAAGTAAAGGTTCTTAAATATATTTTAACAATTGTTGATATTCTTCTTAAAATAGGTCAGTACATGTAAGACAACCAAGCAATGAGTAGAAGTGGTCTGGAAGAATACAAAAAGTGTAAGTGCCAAAAGGAAAAGCCCATAAGAAATGATAGCTGTTAAGATTTATCTCACTTAACTTTAGTCACCCAGAGGTTACAGGTCCAGTCTAAGCTTCCTAATCAGGCTGCCTTGTGGGAGGCATGTGTGTTGGGGAGACTTGTAACACTTAGGCTATGTTAGAATAGGATTACCATATGTAATTCAATATCTATTGAATTTCTCCCTATATCCTTTATGGATCTGTGATCAAGTTCTTTGCCACCGTAGGAATCCCAGATTTTGGGACTGCATGTCATATCTTCATCAGGGGTTGCACTCTAGAAAGAAATGGTCTCTAAATAAATGGAAAATAAGCCAAAAAAATTGCATGTTTTCCTTCTACAAAGTGTTGAATCCTTTTAGGTATCAACCATAGCAAGTCCTCAAAAGAAGCTCTCATTACTATAGAGTATAAAGGGAGAGGGAATAAGCAGAGTCAAATCCCATCCTTGAGGTAACCTCTGATCTCACAAAAAAAAATCTTGGGGAATTTTGCTTTTACCTGCAATGCAAGTAGATCAGAACCCTCTGGTAAACCACATGTTCTGTGGATTAAGTGTTCCCTTTTCCAAGGCCGCACAGCAAAATGGAATGAGTCTTTCCCTACAAATTTCAGATTTACCATTTAATTAATTGACTTTGGCAGTTGGCACACAACCTTTAAAAAAAATATTCTGAAATGTCAGCCTTGAAGGGGGAAAAAAATCATTTGATGAATTTAATCTAAGTGCCAACCAAAGCACAAATGTTCCCTGTGGACCCGTTACAACGCTGGAGTTCACAACTGATTGCTTGAGAATGAGCAAACTAATGCAGGAAAATATTTACTAGCTAAGTAGATGTAGTTTAATATATACACTCTACTCGCCAGATATTTACACCTGTATCCTGTAAAATGCTGAAATCTTCAGACTTGTTAAATTAATTAATTTGATTAAGGTAAATAAATAGAAATACAGGTTGCTGTTTTCCCACATAAGATGTTTCACAGACTGAGAGTGTTCATTTATGATTTCTTTTGTTTTGTTTTGTTTTTTTACAAATGTGAGAAACCACAAAAAGTTGTTCTCCTCCTTGCTCTACATATATGTCATGCAAATTATATATAGTCTACTGGAGAGTCTTCAGCAATGAACTTCAGGTACCATCTGTATGTATTTCTGGCACTATTTATTTGCAATTAACCAGGGCCTTATGTTGTATCCCCTGCAACTTGAAGCCTTAAATTCTGGAGGAGGTAAGTTTAGCAGAAGAGTATACTGAATTCAGAAACAGGTTCTCTAATGAGCAAAACCTATCCTGCTACTCCATATTTAAACCATTGTGACTGAAAAAGATATTTTTTCCAAGCTAAAGAAATTCTCCTAGTTAAAAAAAATGCTTTACTGGCACCTGCAAATGCAGATTAAATTATTTGTAACGATTCATTAAACTTGATGGCTTAGATACTCCACAAGTGAAAACAAGCTCCACTGATTTTCCCAGAATACAAGGACTTAGCTAATAACTAAGTGAAGAGGCTGTGGTAATTTGCTCCAGCTGACTCAAGGTGTCCAGTCACATAATAACCCTTTCATGCCACAGAGCTTCTCTTGAAGTCACTGTTTGAGAGGCAGAACCTGTAAAAGAACATAGACTGGTGTGAGGCACCAGAAACTTTTTTGATGTGGGAGATTACTTCTTCTTTCACCTTTCTTCTTCCACGCCACCATACTCATCCCACCCCACCCACAAGTGGTAGAACAGAAACTGCACATCTTGAAACTTGCAGATGCACTCATCTGTCTGTGGAGATATCCAGCTTAGGGAGGACATTTAAACAAAATGCAGCAAGTTCAAAAAAAATCCCTCTACTCATAAAAGCACATGAATTATCAATGTGCAAATTTCTGTATGAGAAATAATATTCAAAGGATGCAGCAATGAGGCAGAGCAATGAGCCATACCAACATTTTCAACAAAGAAAAGGCAGAAGAACATAGACAGTTGCATCACCAATTAGCTAAATCACTAAATGGTACTAAATTGGACAGGCAGCAAATAGTTTGTGACAACACAGTGCATATCGACTCTTCCTAGCACTGCTCTCACTAATGCTATTTCAGTGTCATAAATGCTGAGTGATGGGAGCTTTTGCACTCTTCCCAGAAACACCCACCTGTGATGGTAAGATTGGTGGAAATGACTCGTGATGCTGAAAATATAAACATTTCATCCCAGACATTGGTCACATTCTCCTAAGCTGACTGAAATTCTCTGAAAGCTGCTAGTATACAAGTACATCTCTGTGTGAGCATGTATAAAAGTGAGTGAGGGAGTGGGTGGGGAAAATATGTGTGGTACAGAAAAAACAAAACAGAAAACCCCAACCTTATCTCTTTCCATGCACAAGGAAAGTCTGTTTGTGTCAGTGTAAGTTCTTCTGAAAGATACAAACAATAGGGAGTAAAAGACTGCATTTCCCTCCATCTTTTAATACCATCCCTGAATACTGGTGAGGAATTATGTATCAGTGCATTAAGGAGAGGGAACTGATGAGTTATGCAATCAGGAGAACATGAATAAACATCAATATAACATAGTGAGTCAAGAAGTGATGAGGACTAATGAAATTTGACTGACTGGTTAAATTAAGTCAGTACCGCAAGGAAAAATGTAACCAAACCACAAAATATTGTCCTCCTTACCATTTCACAGAAACAAGTTTTACTATCTTTTGGCACAAATTTACCAGAACTGAGAAAGAAGCACGGAAACTCCAAGTTCCCCTCCCTCTTGCCAGCTTCATCAGCCCTGAAGGGCACCGCAGGGAATCCATGGCAGGGACGCAGTTGCACAGCTGTGAACATCCCCCCATTGCTGTCACAGCAGCAGTCACCACCAGCTACCACGCACACGCACATACACACTTCACGTATCATATATATTGCAAAACAGACTATGTGAATGTACCCTGCAATTCCTGAAACTGGGTCAGACCAAGGGTCCTTTTTGCTTTTTATATCATTTCCAGCAATGGCCAGTAGTAGATGTCTAGGGAAGGGTAAAAAAGCGGGCCAGATACACTCATAGTTCCACAGATGGCTTGCTCATCTTTTCATGATGTGTGTTCAGGCACTCTCTGATAAGATGATATTTTAATAGTTCTCAATGCATTCCATGAATATGTTTAATAGCTTTCTGAGCATGCCTAAACTTTCTGCACTCACAATATCATGAAATAATGAGTTCCACAGTTTAGCTATGGACTGTTTATTTGTTCCAAGCCTGTCATTCAGTATTACATTTGATGTCCTCTTGTTCTTGTGATATAAGAAGAGTTGAAGTTTCTATGCCAGTCATGATCTTAGAGATTACTATCTTTTCCTCCTTTCAAGCTGAAGAGCCATTTTGCCTAATCACTAGGCTTTAGCCACCCAATCTGTGGAAGCTTTTCCATACTCCTGATCGCCTTCCTTACCCTCATCCATATTAAGCACTGGGTTGATGTCTTCAGAGAGCAGTCTACTACGACCCAAAGATCTCTTTCCTGACAAGTAAGAGCCTGATCAGAAGTCATTACTGTAATCTGAAGTTAGCATTGTTTTTCCCCATTGGCATTTGTCATCATTGAATTTTATCTGCCATTTATCACATTGTCAGTACCATCACATCTCTCTGAAATTCTTTCCAGTGTGTATTTTTCCTAATAACTTTGTACTATTTGTAAGCTGTGCTAGTTCAGTACTTCTTTTGCCAGATCTTTTACTAGTAGGTCCTAGTACATATCTTTGGGGGACTCTGCTCATGAACTTCCCCCAGGGAAAAAGCTGAACATTTATTCCTATCCTTTTAATTAATCTTTACAGTGTAGCAGAAGACTGGGAAAATGGGATGAAATAAATATTGGAAACCAGTCTGTGACGATGAAGTGCTCTGCCTGGATACATAATACACATGAAACAAATTGGCAGTGCTGCATAGTTTCAATATTGATACATCTTATGGTAGCTAGGATCATATGGTTCACAAAATTCTTCCTCAAATATACAGCACTGCAAACTAAGGAACCATGATCCAGCAACCAGGATACGAAGTATAAAAAAGAATACTGCTAGTTGAAAACTTTTCATTATACTACTTCTGGTTACTACTCATTAATTGCTTATTTCTCAAAACACAGAATTGTTTTTTATATTGAGCTACTGTCAGCTTTCCACAGAAGCATCTACTTCTTCTAAAGATACATTATTCTACATAAAATGTCCCAAAACCCAAAACGTTTAAACTGGGAAATGATGCCGCAGTGGTGAGTAATAGCAGTTCTATGTCATTTGCCTTATTTCTATCCTTACGAGCAGGGCTCCCTGGCTAGATACCATTCCCCAACATGGACTCTGGCCCCACTCTTCCATGATGCAGCTTCCAAATTCTGATTCTACATTCCCCTTCAAAAATTACTGCAGGAAATGTGCTGAAAAAGTCCTTTCTCCTACTTCTTTCAATTATTGTACTCACCTTTCATGAACTGAGTAATGTTGGAATTCAGAAGAAAGCTAATACCTAGAGTCCAGTTGCCACTGGTGTTAGTTTAACTGATAATTTAGATGTACCTTTTTAGAAAAGCTGAAGTCCCTTCTTTTATTCCTATTTCTACTCTAGAGAAAGTGCTGGTATACCTCCTTGAAGGGAATGGGCATTTCCCAGACCATTTCAGATGCTGACTACTGATCATTATTAGTTGATTTCTCAAATGGCAGATTGTTTGGGGGGCATTGTACAATCAGTGAGCTACATTGCCAAGCCGTGAAGTGAAACCATAATATCGATTAACCTTTTAACATGCATTTGGAAATGCAGAGGACACACATATCTTACCAGAATAACTGTGTGTGTTTTGCTATATCATGACCCTTTTTCTCTTGCCCAACTAACACAAGAATAACCTACCTCATTCATGAAAAGCATGATCTGCTTTTGCTCTATAGACCATGTCAACCACATAGGGCCTTCCACCTGGGAAGATGACCCCACCATGGTCAGATTCTGCAACACTGATGATGATGCTTCTCTTCATGTCTTTTTTTTTTTAATGCCTTTCAGATAAGCCAAGGTGACATGGAAGTTGCTGACTAGAAATTGTCTGGAATGCGAGGGAAGTAGATCTGTGACTGCTGCTTCCTCTGCACCTACAACTTTCCTTTTCATTTTGTAGTAAAACACTGAGGTCTTTTTTTTTCTTTTTTTTTTTTTTTTTTTTTTATTATTATTACCTACTTCCCAAGGCTCTTTTCTTTTGAGAGGGATATTTTCTCCCTCTTACATTTGCATGTCTTGTGCCAGGAACCAAAAAGAGAAAAGGAAGCTTGGTCTCTTTTTTTCAGAAGTATTTTTCCTTTTCTAATTCAAAACACACATAGCCCAGTAGAATTTAAATTTTCTTAGCTTTTTGTATTAGCATCAGGAGTGGTCAAGATGGAAATTCAGGCCTGGTATGAACATCAAGCATCACTTCCTCCAAGCTCAAGAGCGGTGCATCCCGATGAGTAAAAAGTGCAGCATAAGGGGCAGGAGATCTGCATGGGTGAGCAAGGAGCTCTTGGCCAAATTCAAACAGAAGAAGAAAATACACAGAATGTGGAAGAGGGGACAGGCTGCTTGGGAGAGTTATAGGAATGCAGTCAGAGTATGTAGAGATGCGGCGAAGAAGGCTAAGGCCCAGCTGGAATTGAGTCTGGCAAGGGATGTCAAGGACAACAGGAAGGGCTTCTTCAAATACATCAGCAGCAAGAGGAGGACTAGGGAAAGTGTGAGCCTGCTACTGAATGGGGCAGGGGCCCTGGTGACAAGGGATACAGAGAAGGCAGAATTACTGAATGCCTTCTTTGCTGCAGTCTTCACCACTAAGGGCAGCCCTCAGGAATCCCGTAGCCTGGACGTGAGGGAGGAAGTCAGGAGAAGGGAAGACTTTCCTTTGGTTGAGGAGGAAAGGATTAGAGACCTTCTGGGCAGGCTAGACATCCACAAATCCATGGGCCTAGATGGGATGCACCCACGGGTACTGAGGGAGCTGGCGGACGTTGTTGCCAGGCTGCTCTCCGTCATCTTTGAAAGGTCCTGGAGAACTGGAGAAGTGCCTGAGGACTGGAAGAAAGCCACTGTAGCTCCACTCTCCAAAAAGGGCAAGAAGGAGGATCCAGGCAACTATAGGTCAGTCAGCCTCACCTCCATCCCTGGAAAGGTGGTGGAACAGCTCATTCCAGACATATGGAGGAAAAGAAGGTGATCAGGAGTAGCCAGCATGGATTCACCAGTGGGAAATCCTGCTTAACCAGTTAGTGACGGAGCACTGGCACAGGTTGCCCAGAAAGGTTGTGGAGTCTCCTTCTCTGGAGATATTCAAGGCCCACCTGGATGCAACCTGGGAGTGCTGGTGGATGACAAATTGACCAAGAGCCAGCAATGTCCCCTTGTGGCCAAGAAAGCCAATGGTCTCCTGGGGTGCATTAGGAATAGTGTTGCCAGCAGGTCAAGGAAGGTGATCCTGCCCCTCTACTCAGCCCTGGGGAGGTCTCATCTCGAGTACTGTGTCAAGTTCTGGGCTCCCCAGGACAAGAGAGACATGGAGCTCCTGGAGAGAGTCCAGCGTAGGGCTACGAAGATGATCAGAGGGCTGGAGCACCTGCCCCATGAGGAACGGCTGTGAGAGCTGGGCCTCTTCAGCCTGGGGAAGAGAAGACTAAGGGGGGATCTTCTCAATGTGCACAAGTACCTGAAGGGAGGGTGTCAAGGGGATGGGGACAAACTCTTTTCAGTTGCCCCGTGTGACAGGACAAGAGGCAATGGGCAGAAACTGAAGCACAGGAAGTTCCGCCTGAACGTGAGGGGGAATTTCTTCCCTATGAGAGTGACGGAGCACAGTTGGCAACAGGTTGCCCAGAGAGGTTGTGGAGTCTCCTTGTCTGGAGATCTTCAAGGCCCGCCTGGATGCAACCCTGTCTACCATGCTGTAGGTGACCCTGCTGAGCCGGGAGGTTGGACTAGATGATCTTCAGAGCTCCCTTCCAACCTTACTGATTCTATTATTCTATGAGCTTATTCATCTGATCACCCATGTCTGAAAACTACTAGTATATCTTTATGATAGTACCTGAAGTGACAGCATGGCAATCCTTCCATTTCTCCCACAGCAGTTACGTATCTGATCATCAAGATACTGTGACAATCTCTAGGAACAAAGAACTCCAGAAGCCAAGCATGATAATTCCCAAAACTCAGGGCAAGATAAGCCCAGATAGGAAGTCATTTTTTGAATAGATGGCTACCTTCCGCCACAGCTAGCTCCTTCCCATTTGCATTGTCAATCAGTTTTGCAAATTCATAAGAAAACATAATAAGAAAGCATTATACAGCACGGGAAATATCTGGGTGAGAAGGATGACTATCAGTTCCTCTTTTAAGCCTGGAATCCATGTGATTTATTCATGAATAAAGTTTAATTGGTTGGACTGCATCACTGTCAGAGCACTTACAGATCACCTATTGACGGCAAAATGTCTGCCAGTCATACTGGGCAAAAGAGTGGAGAGAAATGCCATGGTTATGCATTGGGCCCAGTGGTCAAAGTGGTCAAAGTATCTTATGAAAAGATATTCATTTATGCCAGATTAGCACACACAAAATGGACATTATGGCCTCTAAACAGTTTGGAGAGTCCTGCTTAAATTTCTTCTCAGAACTGAAGAAGACACGCCCCAATTAAGCCATTTCATGGTATTTATGGTACTCTGGAGGAGCATCTACTGCTTTATATTGATTATGTAAATAGACCCTTTTATAAGGCACTCTGTTAATGCAGCAAGTGCTGTGCTTGACATAGCAGGAACTTAGCTCCAGCTCCTCTATGGACACTATTACCATATTGAAATGCCATAAATCTGTAACATAAAGGTAAACCTAGAATGTAAGTGGTAACACTTTTTCTTCACAGTTATTTAAAATAAAGCATACTTTTCAGGTAGTAATTTAATGTGAGCTGGACTATTCCTGAGGGCAAGCACAAGTCCTTGTAAGAACTAGAGAAGCTAATGTCACTGATCTTGACACATTAGATGATAGCCTGACACAGCATTACTCTTGAAGGAGTAATGGTAACACCTTTACCATTTCAGGAGTTGCAGTTTTAGGACATAATAATAAAAATAGTGTTCCTACAGTTATATAGCTAACATAATGTTTTGATTTGGAGGAATGAACATACAGTTTAGAAATCAGAAGATACCAAGCTCCATTTCTCCCACCACTAGTAATAGTTTGTGTGGTCTTGAGGTACCCATTTCAACTTCCTCAACTTCACTCTCCTTTATAATACTATCTTACCTGTCTCACAGAGGTGCTGTGAGCTTTAGTTAATGACTGCTGAATGCTTTGAACACGTATAGCCCCATGCCTCACAAATACATGTATTATGAAATATAATTATGTAGCTATTGGAAAAGTCCCTGATTGTCTCTTAGAAACAACTGTCACACAGCACTTACTATACATAGGGAGTACATAATGACAAAGCAGTTAAACTGAAAACGATACTCTTGCTTCTAGACAGAGTATTTGCATTTTTGGAAAATGTTCTTGTTTCTTTTTAGAGATTGGCATAAGAAGCTTTCAGAAAGGCTAAAAATATCTTTTTATATTAACCAGCTTTCCCTTTCTTTGGGCTAAGCACACAGAGGTACAAAATGCTTTTGGAGAGCTTGTGAATATTGGCAGTAGAGCTAGAGGACCACAAATACTGATCTGTTCTACAGGCCCACTTTATGTAGTGGTGAGGAATGTTCATTATTAAAGAATTAATACAGTCCTAATTTAGGACCATTATGATCCTATAGCTAGCCCTCAGGCACAACACATATCATAGGATTTCACCCAGAGATTTCTATATAAACCCTAGGATTTCTGATCAAGATAGACTGTTTTTTTTTAAAGATATGTTTTTTAAAAATTTTAAATGGCACAGAATACACCACTATCCTAAGTAAACTGTCTTAGCAGCTACAGTCTCATACATCTTACATCTTGTATGAACTTGTCTAGATTAGGCATTCAATCACTGGATCTTTTTATGGCTTTCTGCTAAATTAGAGATTCCCTGTGTAAAGGAAAACTGTTTCTCAACTTGGGACTTAGAGACCATGATCAAGTCACCTCTTAACCTTCTCTCAGATAATCTAAGTACACTGAGCAGCTTTAATCTTTCAATGTCAGGCAGGATTTTCAGACTTTGAATTGTTCTTACTGTTCTGTTCTGCAACCTTTAGATTTTGCCTTAATCCTTCAGAACTAAGAACATTCAGCAAAAGGATTACAGGGTTCTGGGATAGAAAACTATGGGAAATATCCCCTGCTCTTGAGCACCAATCATGGGAATGTTACTAAAATCAGTGGCAACTGGGCCAGTCTTGCACGCTGCTCCTAGGACAGGAATTTAAGAACTTCCAGTATCCAGTGACTGAAACAGAAATATGCAAGAAAAGTAAAGAACTACAGAGCCAGAGCCTCCAGGACTTAGTCTTTGATGTGCAAATTTATTTTTTGTTTTTTTCTAATATGAATTAGAATGAAATAATTTTGTTTTAAAGTTCAGCATCCTTGATGAAAATGAATCAGCTTTCCTCACACAAATTTTTTATTATTACTTTTTCATTCTATACTGACTACATCCCATATTACCATTTACAAGCTTTCAGTGCTCTGTGATTTCTGAATTATCTCTTTAAACCTTAAAGATTGTTTTGTTAAATCAAGTAGAAAATGGTGTTTCTATTACAATCAAATGCTAGGAGGCTGGACTAAAATCATACGGCAATTAATGGTCAAGAATACGTGTATTCATTAATAATTATACAGCATGCTTATGAAGCATTCTAGGTACTTGTAAAGCACCAGTTCACCCCAAAACACCTCAGTAATGTAGACAATATAGTAGTATTACATCTAATACACAGATGCATGACCTACCCAAGATTGTATGGTTTCATCCAATCCTGTTCCCTTCCCAATAATTTTCACTTCTGATGATAGATAAAGCAAATTTCATGAATATGAATAGGTTAAAAAAAAGAATAAATAAACGAAAAGATTAATAATATTATTATCCTCACTGTCTTCTGGTGCAATCCATAAACTACTGTCTGGACATTGCCCTAGTGCTTGTTTGCTTGTCACTGGAATGTATCTATAAAATGCTCTCAAAAGAGAATAGTGCGCTGGTGTAAAGCAGGTCACACACACAATGCTCAGCAACAGCACACTTGGGCTTGCGTTTCTCTTCTTTCTCTCCTCTCTTTCTTACTTCTGCCCTTGTCAGAGCCCACCTGTACATGCCCACCACACCAGCAAAAGAATTTGACAGTACCTGTGTCTGAACCATGCTAACACTATGCTCTCTGTTGTGAATGAGTGACACTAGAGAGATCCGTAGTACCAACCCTCTGCCTATATCCTCCTCTCCCTCTTTATGACCCATCCTGCTCTCATCCCTGAGAACCAAAGGAGGAAGTATGGGTGTCATACCCTAATCTGGGCAGTACACGGTTAGCCCCAGTTTAATAATGTGCTCTGTAAACCCAATAGTCTGGTGAGTCCATGTAATAAGTACTGCAGACATTTTTCTAAGGAAAGAAATTTAAAAAATAATAATAATTACCTCTGTAAAAAAGTAGGAAGTGTTGTTATGCCTGTCATATAGGCATAGGCACCTGGACAGTATGGAATGGGCTGCTTGCTTCCAGGGGCAGCAAATGCTGGCTTCGCGGTACAGTTGTACTCAGTGTTTGTGAAACAGTCATTGTTATACTTGTACGCCTAAACATGGCTTTAGGATAGTATCTTCAAGGTCTCACTTCAGGACAAGCTGGCTTTAGGGTCTCATCCAAGGTCACCCTATACTCAAACAGCAAAGCCCAAGAGACTCCTATGCCTGCAGAGCAAAATCCAACTTAGAGAAACGACTCTAATTTCAGACCGTAGCTCTAACATCCATTCTGCCTCTTGGCAGAGACAGAAATAAAGGACAAGAAGGAAAAAAACTTCCCTTCCCTTTGTTTTTAATGTATTTCTGTTTATCTTTTCTTTGTATCATTTTGTGATGCAGCTTCAAAGCTTTGTAGGTAGGCTGAATATTAACCATTCGACTGCGATCCACTCAGTCACTCCTGGCACAGGTTAATCCCTGTATCATAGGCTGCCACCAGTTTGCTAAGCAGCTTAAAAGGACATGTTATAACTTTGACAATGACCTGCTAATGGTTTTACATTTCTCAGAAGTATTATGAGCTATCTTTGTCATTTTTATCTTCTAATGAGATCAATAAATTTAGGAAGCAGACATAGATGGTGCAAACTGCAATGCCACAGCCAAGGACGTGGCATGTATAACTGCTAAACTATAAATAATAATGTAGAAACTATAATCAAACCTTGACTTTTATAGAAGGAAATCGAGTTGCAAGTGGCACAGCATAAAAAAGTCTCCACATTTGTCAGAAAAACACTGTAACCCCGATTTCTTCTTTCATATCACACCATGCCAATCTCTTAATGAAAAGCTTCACACTGAGAAACATGTTTCAGTCTGATTTTTCTCTTCTTCCCGTGGGAAATAAGTTTTTGATGTTTTAATCCTCCCTCGCAATCTTTGGTGCTTATACATGAAATAAGCATGTCTTAAGAAATAGCACATCTTACCATTTCTTAAACACCTCACTATCTCTGCCTTCATCCTTTAAAACAACTATAGAAAGTCCTAGGCTTTAAAAATGCAAGCAGACCTCTCAGGCTGCGTCCAGTAGAGAGGAATGCACCTCCTGGCAAACAGCTAACGTGTCTTTGCCCGCCGATCCCTCTGGGAAGTGCACGGTCCAAATGGGCTCCAGCGGTAACAAACACATTCTCAACATGCCTGCAAACGTGGTAGATGTGCACAACAAGACCTGTGAATACCCTGGGAGCAAGGTACATTTATGGAGACACTTCATCAACTTCAGACTCCAAATGAAGCACCTCCACAAAGGTGCCGCCTGCTCTCACCTTTTGCCAGGGACAGCCACCCTCAGGGAGCAAGTCAGTGCTCCTGAGATCCAAATCCCTCTTACAGAGGTGCTCAGCTCTTTACATTGCTTGAAAAAGGAAGTCTGGGACAGTGACAGGCCAAAACTCCATCAGCTGAGATAGATTTAGCCTAGCTGTGACCATGACAGCCCACCACACTGAAATGGTCCCATGCAGCAGTAGCAGGATGTTGCTGCAGATGGAGCGGAGCAACAAAATACCTCCCTTGCCTTTTCTTTCACCTGAATTTTACTCCTTTGGTTATCCTCCCCAGCACATAACTAGCCTAAAAAAAACACGAAAATAAATCAACATTCAGTGGGGCTAAGACCCACATTTTATTATATTGCATACTTTCTGTTCTATATAATGAATTAAAAGCCTAAAATCAAGCAGCTGCACCAAGAGTTGTTTTTCCAGCTCAGTAACTGTGTGCACAAGAAAGTAGTACTGGTGTGGCAAAAGAGAAGCCATCTCGCTGGAAGTATGCTTCCTCAGCTATAGGAGTCTCATGTACAGGACTATCAAAACAAGTAAAAGGTAGCTAAGAATTCGAATGATCCTCATTTTTGCAGTGTGCAAGCATTTGTTAATGATAGCATAAAATAAACAAATACACCATGTACAATGCACCAGTTGGCTACAGCCTTACATAACAGGAATATAGTATTTGCACATCTCAGTCAGAATGCCAGTCTGCTTAGCACACTGGCTTTTAATCTCACTGAATTCAGCCTTAGGAACACCTCATGCTGAATAGCTCCACAATGTATTTGCCTATTGTGGAAAGAAAAATAATTCTCTTTAATAACATTTGGATCTGAGTGCTAGTCAGATTCAAAACTCTCTGAATACAAAACTTCTACAGATTTACGCCTTGTACAATAAGGATATGTCTGTACAATAAAGACGTGTTAAAGAAATTCCTTTGTACAATATGTAAAGAATATTCTAGTTGAGCACAGGGGCTCTTCCCCACTTTTAAACACAAGGCATACCGTACTGCCAAATTACAGAACTTTGCTTTGCAACTCTACTTAAGTGGGAATAGCATTAAATGTGGAAAGAGATTCATACCAGTTATACATGCGTCTATAAACAAAGACAGGGCTAGCTCCCAGTCCAAGTACCCCAGGAACGTATGCTTTGACTTGGCAAAGATTTTCCTACTGCAAAATAGAATGGTTGGATTTTTTTTGTTTTGTTTTGTTTCCTTAACAAACGATCACAGACGACGAAAATTAAGGCAATTGAGCACCTTCGAAACGCCAGCAGTTCCTGCTTCAGTGCATTGCATTGTTGTGGTGTCAGGAACGAGCCCCAGGAAGGCTTTCAGTGGCACTGCAGCCGTGCTGCTCTAAGTGCTTACTGCTGACACCGGGGCAGATGAGCCCAAGCTACATGTGAGCAGAAAATCAATTACAGAACCTAGAGAATGGAGAAAGGAGAAAAACAAGCCTCCATTTGTCAAATATCTTTCAAACTATTGTGCTCTCACAAACCTCATTACCAAGAACATAATTTTTTCCCAGCTTTAAAAAATATTGAGTCTGATTTGGACTACAGCACTCTTGGATTAGGTTTAATAGGCGTGCATGACTGCTTGCTTATGCCAAAGAAAATGCATGAGTGCAATATGTGTACATTATCCCTCAAGCATATGTGAGCAGTACTAATATACAGATAAACATGCACTATTTAATCTGAGCTTTATTTCTCCTGCAACACCTTCATTCTGCTCTTCACCTGCTCCAAAATGAGGTTAATAAGGGATCCAAAATGGAATAAGGGCTCCAGTTTGGCTCTAGCATTTATAGAGGATTTAAACCCTGTGTTGAGAATCACCAAGCTGATGCCACGGACAACTCAAAAGCTCAGTGTAACCACAATACTTTTGTTATAATATTCTGGAGAAGGAGGAGCTGGGAGAGACAGAGCCTCTGGGTATTTCTATACCATAACAGATCCAGGAAAATGATAGCAAGGAGACATAAAGGATCAAGAGACTTAACAGCTATTGCCTTCAGCTGCCTTTCACCTTGTTTCCAGTATTTCATCTGAAAATATTCATCTCATTTCTAATAATTATGCTGTCCTTGTGAAATGGATACATTTTAATCAATTATTTGCTGATAAGGCTATAGTATGATGTAAACCCAAAAGCAAAGTAGTCATACAATGAATTCATACATCTGGAGCCTCCTTGGTATGCAGAACTCGATGACATTTGAACATTTACAATTTCAACACAAAGATAAGGGCTTACATTTTATAACTGCTTAACATCTTACACATATGCTTCATTCTTTTACTATTAAAAACATAAATACAATGACACAATAGTATTATTATGGATGAAAACCTAATATCTACTGAAACCATTGACCTAAATACATGCATACAACTACCTAAATGTATTAAGGACAGGTTTGCCTTTGAAATTGATACAGCTATGTCAGTTCACCCACTTGAGAATACAAGTACGTCCCCCCCCCCCCCAACATGCCTGAAGTATCAATGACACTGATGAATGAGTGTTAGCATTTTGGTGATGAAATGAGGAAAGATGAGTGAATACCACCTGATACTGTAAATAAGCACGCTTCTGTAGGAGGAGGCATAATTTTCCATCTAAAGTCTAACCATGACCTCAGTCCTGACCTGAAAAGACCACTTTCGTTAGTGATTAGATTAGAGATAATCCTGCTGTGGCATGCACCCAGGTGTGTCAAACTGAGCTGAAGTGGTTTTGTGACAAAGACTGGATTTTTAATATTCAGAAGTAGGACCCATAATATCTTGCAAACTGAACGCAGTTTATGCACTCACAGAATCTATTATTTTTTACCTTGTTAAAAAAAACATATTTCAGAAAACATATTTTAAGTCCTTAACAAATCATCCAAATGTACAAATTTCACTAGCAGATCTTCTTTTGTGATCTTTAAAACTCAGATCTATCAGTAAGATTTATATTAAGGCCCAAAGAATTAGCATCCTTTCGGGCTGTCAGCTATTGACACCACATTTCACTGATACAGGTGCTAAGGCAGACTACTCCACTTGTAGTTCAAAGTCTCCTTCAGCAATTGGAGAACCATATACAGTGCTCACAATACACCCAATTCTGCTGCCTAAACTTGCTGCATAAAAATGTATATTTCATCTCTTGATGCAAATATCTATCCCTGCCATGACAGTTATACAAATTTCAACTACTTGCTTTCAGACTTTCTTTTTTTAACTTTGCACACATTAATAATCCCATTGAACTACGTATTATAAATACTTATTTATATCAGCCTCAAGCATAATTCATCTCATCACCTGAAATATTTATCCTTAAAGCATCAGGTGGAGAAGAACCATGACCCACATGCTGCAGGTAAGTGGACAGAGTGACCTACTGTAGTCACGTAGGAAGGTTGTTCTGAACCGAGAAAGAAAAGTGGATCGTCTAAGTCTTAGGCTTTAGACAGACAACATATGGCCATGAAACAGCTGATTCTCAGTAATACATATAAGGCCTAAGACTCAGGAGATAAGTGTGCCTATGCGATACAACCAAGGGTGAGCTGGACTGTAATACCTTCTCACAATACCTTGATCATGTCACTGAACCAGTAGATGAGCAGACGGGTAGATGTTCTTTCCCTCCTTCCTCTGCATTGAGCCACAGAGCCATGGACCTCCGTTCTGCCACGTGCAGAGCCTATGAGCCTGGTGCTGGCTGCAGACCTAACATTCAACTTCCCTGATTCCTGGTGCATTTATTTGTTAAGCTGTTTCACGTACAGATATTTGGCTATTGCAATGTGATTTTGTGCACTTGTACTCTATCAAAGCATTTAGAAGCAGCAAATTCTCTTGTAAGAGTTTCACTTGTGCAGCAGCAGGTTGCAGGAGTTCAGCAGTTTCACCTCATTCAGCACCACAAATATTCAAGTCTGATAAGAACAGTTTCCAATAAGCTGTCACTAAGTGGTTTTATTTTAATGTCACTGCCTCAATTGTCTGAGACAAAGCAGTTGTGATGAAGCATCTCCCATCAATCTGTTCTTAGGGTGTGTTTTCGGATACATAGCCTTATCTGAGACAAATTCATAGAAATCTTCATTTAAAGTACTGCAATTTTCCTTTATTTGTACTAACCATCAATTTGGTTTCAGTGTAGCACTCTGTCCTTGGATTCAGAAACAGGCCAGCTCTCAGGAAAGAACTGAAATGAATGAATTGAATCCTTGAGCATTTCTGCACACCAGTAAAAACATTGAGCAATGACAAGAGGGATTTTTAGGTACCTAAAAGAGTGTATTAAAGTGCCAACATAGTCACAGATTCTCTTCATCACGTTTCAGTCCTGCCAGATACAATACCTCTTACCATAAATACTAGCTCCATCTCTATCAGATCAATGTGGAAAGAGAGTTAGGCCCAGAAATATATCTATAGTAAATGACATCTGGGGAGGATGTGCATCCTTAGGTCCTTACCCTAATACTCCACTGCCCTTCTCTCTAGTTCAGCACCCTTTGAACCACTCTGAACTGTTTATCAGAAGCATAAATGAGGCACAAGTCAATTACCTTTTTAGCGCATGAAGCCCTGCATGTTGATTACATGTGGAAGAGGAGTATTTACTTTTTAATCAGGGTTGACTGTGGGGTGTGGAGGTAAGGCTATTTTGAAGATTAATTAGTTAATATTTGTATGCTGCTTTGAAGATATGATCTACTAAGTATTTTTATTGCAGCCAACTAATCGCCTTAACTCTTTCAGCCATACTGATGTGTTAGGGACTCAAAAAGTGATCATTCTGAGCCTTTTTTAGTTCAAACCCTTTATAGACTGTATTGATAAAATACCAAGAAGAAATTTGCAGTTTCAGTCCCAAACATTCTCCTATCTCTGCTAGACCCTATAAGTAAATGACACATTTTTAAAACATCATCAGAAGAGGTAGATAATTGCATAGAATATACCTGTACATCCTTTTGATTCAGTCTTTGGACTTGGCAAAGATGAGCAATTTACATGATGCAAATATGGTGCACCTGTTCTCATGACATCCTGCTGGAGAAAATCATGAGCTTTCATGTTCATTTTGCAGATGAGATCATTTGAAAGATCTTAGGATCTTTGAAAATTTGGATCTTCTCCTATTCAGGTGGCTAAATCCCACAGAGTAATTTAAATGCATAACTATTTTTTGGATCTCAGCTTATATGTGACTTACCAAGGTCACAGGGTATGTCTAGTTCCAGGTTACTGTGCTAACCACTGCCTTATTCCTCCTTTTCTAAAACAGACAGCTGAGCTTCTATGTTCTTCATTAGGACAGTCACTTTTAAATGAGAGATCAGGAGTTTAGCATCATTCCATCTCATGAATATTCAAATCTATGCAGATGATCAGGGGTCATGAGACAAACTCAATCCCTGTCTTAGGCAAGCACAGACAATAAAATCACAGAGGATGTTCAAACTTTGGGGTGTATCAACTACATCCCTTTTGTATACCCTATAGCAGCTGGCTGGAGTGCACTATCAAACCCCAGGAGGAAACGGGCTATTCGATCAGCCACAATGCTGGTGTACATCTGCCACTGTGAGAAGGGGAGATTATGAAATCAGGAAAAACAATAAAGGTGGCACACTGATGCCCGTCTGATATTCCAAGATCCATCCTCAGGAAAGTTAAGAGGCCTCTTGGCATATGGCTTCAGCTGAGAGGATGGGCAAGAGAAAACCCTAAGGTCTCCAGCTGAAAATATAAATGACAAATAAGAGGAAATTTTTGGAGGAGAGAGAATGGAGTGGGCCACCATGCATGTAACTGGCATTTAAAATCAGATAACAAATGAGAATCTTGTTTTTATCAATTACGGCAAAGCATAATCTTACATAAAGGCACAAAAAATGTAAAAGGTAGAGGGTCTTTTGAATATGCTGTAGTTGTATCCAGCACAAATTATACAGACTGGAGAACTAAGCAGATTCTTACAGGATCAGGTATTATGTGAAGTGTTCAGGATTTGGGTTAATGAATACAGTGTTCTCCCAGATGTTCCATCATCGTTCCAGAGTGGGAGGAAAATTGGCTGCAGACCAAATCAAATTTTTATATTCCTCTTAGATAGTGCCAGACAGTAAGATTTCATCAATATAACATCTGAGGCACAGAGACAACACATCATGGCTGGATAACCCTATATTCAATCCATTTTACTGAAGACAGGACAAATAAACTAAGAATCAGAACATTCAATGAGTCATATCAAAGGTATAAATTGAAAGTCAACACTTGTACTGCATATAATCTAGCTGAAAAAGAATTTATAGTCTGGAATTTCCCATTTAAACACTGCTGCTGCTTCTTGCAGATATACTCCAAATGTTAACTTTAAACACTGCCAGTCCTTTCAAGTTGGGTTTTTTGCTTACTTTATAATATCTTTAGGATGCACATCCTTCTCTAGGGTAATGGAGAGTTTGAGAAAAGAAATTAATTGCTAAAAATGCCTGGTTGGCTTGGAAAAAGCATACCATTTAGTTTTTACTAAATAGCTAAAAATCAGTTTAAATTATTTTTCTCTAAACATATCATCCTTTTTTGTAAGCAATATTAAACAAGGAAGCTTCTTGGATGTGCAGAAACAGAGATCACTAGGAGCAAAAAAGACCAGTCACCATAACACTCTAGAAATGCTTGAGAGGTGATGATTGGAATAAAGAGAACCAACATCTACAGTAGCCAGCAGAAACACACCACAAGAAATAAACCAAACTTTGCAAAAAATACACAAAAATAAATAATCACTTGCAAAAAAAGAAGTCCCCAGTTCATCCTGAGTGCATGGGCTGATCCTCATGCCTAGTGAAAGTCTAGCTGAAGTCAGAGAAGGTGATGTCTTCAGGGAATGAGTTGCAAGTTTGAGACTTAAGAGCAAACTGGATGAAATTTGTGATTAAAAAGCTAGGATCCAGTTCAGTTGCACTAATCTGATTTGGTTCACACTCCTGCTTCAACTGTTCACTTTGCTTAAAGGACTGTGTGTGTGTGTGCGTGCACACCTACTTATGCACGCACATCTATGAGACTTAAGTACCTGCACAGAATTTTATACCCTCTAAAAGCAGGCCAGCAGTGAGCATTTGCTAGGCATGAAACATTAAACCACGAAATGTTCCCTGCCTGGTATTGGTTACATTAAACCAATGATTTTCAGATTTACCAATCCACAGACCACCTCGCTGCTTCCCTGCCTAGCAATCCCCTATTGCACCAACACAACAGTCTTACGCCAGTGCTTGCAAGCTGGCCCTGGAGAGCAGCTGCGCAGTCATTCTCTTCATGGCACAGCCCAAGGGAGTCCTCCGGGGGCTGCGTTGCCTTCTGAGCCAGAGTAAAGGGCTCAACTGCAGAGTGAGGAGTTCAGTTTGGGGTAACAGACAAATATCTAGAGACCTTCCGCTGGGGGTACCATAGATACACTCACCATCAGTATTGGACACACTGCTTCATGAGTGCCCTGTCTCAATGAAGAAGCATGTGTGTGTGTTGGGGGGGGGTAATATCATATGAAGGAATGCAAGAGGGAGGAAAGGAAATGCCATGAGGCTGCCACCCAAGAGTATGCCTGCCTCTGGGTCCTCTTTAAGCCCACAGGCCCTACCAAGAGTGCCGTGAAATGCCTCTCCAGAGTCAGGGACTGAGCTCAGCCTGGAGCTATGGAGCAACTGTACCATGGTGAGCATGTGGCACGTGGAAGACAAGAGCCATGACTGAACATCATGCCTGGAGCTTAAGTCCGTCATCTAGCTTATGCTAAACTAAGGGCTGCACCTTTTCAGATTCAGAAGTGCAGTGCAGGGTTTAAGGTAAAAACTAAAATATAATAGCTCTAATAAGATTGCAGGGACTATATCTAGCCTGAATATATCAAAGCTGATATTCAGCCAGAATGCAGCATGCACAGAATCTTTTCTTATGTGGGGAAAAAAAAAAAAAAAAAAAAAAAAAAAAAAAACTTCTTAAATTTTAAGTAGATCAAGAAAATATCACCTTCATTGATGTCCCATCTGAAATATTTCACTTCACTCGTTGCAGAAACAATTTTCAGCAATGGCATGTAAATGAAAGAATACTGACTTATTCTTAAAGTGAAAAATAACTTGCATAATATAAAATAATAGCTTCATGAGCCCTATATCCAGGTGTGTGGCAACTGATAAGTTAATAAAGCAGGAGATGTATTCTGGAACTTCTGACTTCAGATTTTGTTAGTGATAGGTGAAAAATTTAAACCAAATCTATTCATCTGGGAGAGTTCTTGTCTTTTTAGCACAAAGCATGTTCTCTTCAGCATGCATTTACCTAAATGTGTCTTGGATTACGATTCAGCTCTGGTTTGTGCTTTTTTTTTTTTTTTTTTTTTTAAGTAATTATTTACAAATTAGATTTCTTGAGAGTAAACTATCAAAGGAGGCACACTCCACCTCTCTACAAATGTATGCAATAGATCTAATTATTTTTCTGTAAAACTACAAACAACCTTCTAAATAATGACAATCATTAGAAAACATTAGGGTCTGTCACTTACAATCTCTGCCAACTGCTGATAACATTTTACTACTGCTTAGGAAGGTTGATTAAAGCTTGTAATAGATTTAGTGAGGGTGAAAGATTAACAAAAAGGTATTTATGATAGAGACACTAAAACATAATATGTTCTCAGTAAACACTCAAAAAACCCCAGCCTTGTGACATTTATAGATGTTGCCCAAGACGTAGTTTTTCATCTGCACAATGAAACTGATAACAAGTTTCTACATGTCGCAAGGAAAAAAAAATGACAGAAAGGGAGAGGAGCACATTACTTTTGTGTGTCTCATGTCAAAGCAAGTGAGAAAGTGCACTTCAAAAATAAATCAGCTGAAACCCTTGAATAAGTTCTTAGGACTGCTGTTGCCGTTTGAGCACTTAGACACTCTCCCTCTTTGAATTTAAAGCATGGAAAATTTAAAAAAGAGTTTGGATCAGAAGGAAGGAACTAAGGGACATATTCTTATTCCTGGCTTTGGAGGAGGTTATTGCTCACACTCCTCAGTCCACCTGTCCCACATGCATGCATGGGAGCACGATGTGTGGGGCTCGGCACCATTCAGCACAGCAGCCTAGTGTGTGGAGCACAAATGTACCGTGTCTGGGGCTCCGTTATGGGCAGGGAGGATAGGCAGCAAAGCCTTCATCCTGTTCAGGTTTCACCAAGGGGAAAGGTGAAGCCAGCAACAGATCAGCAGCTCTCAAAAGCATGTTCCAGTATGATGCTGTTAAAAATGATGGAGAAAACTGCAAGAGCTTGTGGAAATATCAGCATCTCTCTTCAAGCAGTGAGGGCCAAGGATCCTCTGGAGATGCCAGCCTTACTGTGCACTGCAAAGATCTGAGAGTGGCTTCAGGAGCTGCACTGAGTCCTGATGGCTCAGGAAAGAACATGAATTCTTGTAGTGCAGCACAATTTCTCCCCAAAACATTTGATCATTCATCCAGATATATGCGCCATTTGCAGGTACTAATTTAACGGACAGCAGGATCAGCCTGCTCCTGTCTTCACAACAGCTGAGCTCACCTGCTGAGGTCATGTATGAAAGCTTTGGTGCAGCTGAGAAGCAGATGCCCAAACTCAGCATTTACAAGCTTAAACTGAGGATGTCCACTCACATGCCATGACAGAGAGTTTCTGTTGTCCTAGCTCTGTCCTCCTTCAGTTGCCTGTTCTGCTCCTCTCCCATCCTCACAGTCAAGGAGATGGAGCAGAAAGGCTAGCCTGGTTTCCACAGTTAACAACTTGCCTTAATAAAATAAACAGGGGTCTATTCCAATAAACATTAGATTGTGGTGAGTCAAAGGCTGCTAAGTACTCAGATATCATGGAGTAGGACAAGGCACCTCCAGGAGAGGGGTGTAGCAGTCACAGGGGTATTAACTGGTTCAGCCTGCCTAGTTTAATCCAGCATAGTGGGACTAAATGACCTCTCAAGATCCCTTGCTACCTGAATTATTTTATGACTCTATAAAACCCCATATGAATTCACAGCTCTGTTTTTGAAAATGATAGGTCAACATCAACATTTCTTTAAACAGCACTTCACAACACTGACCAACACTATGAAAACAATTTACCTGGAATAAGTGACCAGCCAGATCACATCCAAAATCAAACACATGTGGAAATAAAAACAATTTCTATAATATGCATGCCTAAGTAAGTCTTCAGCTAAATATACATAGGTATCCATAAACATATTAACATTTCCCTTACCAGAGAGGTCAAAATGTGGTGAAACAGAATAAGCCTGTGGTTAAACCTCGCTGAGAACCACCGTCTGCATTCTGTGAACATGTCTGCAAGTTGAAGTACTGAGAAATGGATGACAGATTACAGAACTCATGAATGCAAGTCAGCCTGCCCCAAAATGTTCCTCAAATGCATTACGCAGGTGACACTCACTTTGAGGATGACTAATAGCTTTCCTGCAGAAAACTGGATTTTTTTAAAAAAGTCAAGTGATGGTCATTTAAAGAGGGCAGATTTCACAACTAAGGTTGTATCCAGAAAGACGTATACCTCGTTCTCTTTCAGGTTTAACCATAATACTCTGTGTCATAGACACCCACATGCAGCAAAATACATCTTCTGAGATGAAACTTTCAATTGATTTTTTTTCCTTCATTTTTTCATACCTGGAAAATGAATAAAGCCTTGAAAAATATATTTCTAGGCTGTTTAAAGATACACAAAAAACAACAAATGTAAACAAAAGTCTCATATTTGTGTGTTGATGTAGTGAGTCAGAATAAACATGACAGCTTTACCTGAGAAGTTAGAGTCTGAAAACAAACCCTGTGTGTTTGGCAACAGGCTCAGAAGATTTTAAAAAGAAAAACCAAAAATAAGCTTTGCAACATACTTTGCAACTCCCACAGGTAAGCCTCACTCACTCAAACATTTTCACCAAAGTCAAAAAAAGAGGAATCCTATGACGCTAGGTGCTGAGTATCTCACATGCACATATCCCTCATGCTGCCTGTACCCCACAGAGCTGCCAGTCGAAAGCTGCTCCTACCAGGGCTATCCACCACAGGCAGTAATACTTCTCTTGGAAATGATAACAAATTAAAAGTCCAGCAAAGGCTGGCATAGCAAGCTAAAGCCACAAAGCACACGGAGAAAAGGAAAAGATGGAGACAGACATAGTTTTCTGTTTCCAGCATTTATGTGCCAGCTGCCAGCATAGGATGTGAGATACCATCCTATGACAAGGACTTGCACCTCATCAGGGTACACTAGTGTAAAGCTGAGAGCCCTCTCTGTCTCCCTGGTAATGTTACTCCTGATCTTCATGGTGCACAAATACCTTGAATATGATCCAGAAAGATGATTTTTTGCTGGTGCAACAAAGATGACAAACGAATCTCAAAAGACACTGCTAAAACTTGATTGTGGTTATGGAAAGTTGATTCTACATAGTCCAGACCATTTTGGAGCAGACAGTGGATGGAATTCACTCTAAATGGAGACTTCCACTGGCTGAATACAGGAGACTATGTCAAACCTAGTTAGGAGGAAATCAAGGGAATATTGAAAAGCAGGTTGCATGTCCAACATACAGTTGTTTTAAAGGATGAAAAGAAGATCAGAAGAATCGTCTGAGTCATGAAAATTTCCACATCGTCAGAGTCCAAACAAAGCTAAATATCCCAAGTGCTGGTTTATCAGTTATGAAAACTAAAAATTAGCAGAGAAATCTGGATAGCTTGGTCTCAGTGGGATTTCCTTCCACTGACATGAGGTAGAGCCAGTATTTCAATTTGTGCCTAGAACATACAATGTCACAAATGCACACCAAAAGCACTGAAGCACTGTTATTTTGCTTCTATTGCCTTGATTCAGTTAAACTATTCTGGTGACAGGCACTGCCTGTCTTTGTATTTAAAATTGAAGGTTAGCAAGTCAGAGCTAAAAAACAAGGCTTTTTATCATGATTCTTCACTCTTGAGTTGCAAGGATGTTTCTTTTTCTTCTCACTTGGAAAACGGATGCAGAGGCAGAGCTAAGTCTTGCACTGAAAGAATACAAAGAAATGGCTTCCCTTCTAATATTATATTATATTATATTATATTAGTCTTTCAATATACAAGAGCCAGAGCTCCCAAAGGAAAGCTAAAACACAGTACCCTTTTCTTACACGCTACCCAAGGGCCTTGGAGAGGAACCTGAACATGGAGGATCAACATGTTCCTCAGTCCTCATCTGTGTACATAAGACTTTTTCTGCCTTGTCTGATCCACTAAAAACTGTATTCAACATAGACTCTCTACTTTACCAGCTCCCCTACTGTCCCATGCAGAGGCAGCATGTTCTGTTGATCATTGCATGGAGCATCTACATGTTACTGTAGGTGCCTATGCACCAGTTGTCAGGGTAGCTTAGCCAGTAACCTAAAATCATCCTGAACTCAAGCCAAGTTAAGGCAATAGCAAAGAAAAATATTTATTTACTTAATCCAAAGTAAGCAACGCAGGTACACAGGTATATAACATATATCTGACAAAAAGAGACGTAAACTTGCACCAAAATCAAATCCAAAAGGCTCTCTCTCTCCCTGTCCCATCTTATATCTAGCTGCCAAGCAGTAGACACCATCTAATCTTCATGGCCAAGGCCCCAGAGCTAGAGTTCATTCTTCACCCTACCTATATCTGCATGGGAGTGAATCTGCAGCTAGGGAAGAACTTATAACACTGTACTCCTAATTGAAGGTTTGCTTGAAGGTTCATTCAAATTCATTTCCCCTCCTCCATTCAGGAGGCAGCTTCAGTGTCCTTTCCTTGGACTATTAACCGGCCTCACTTCTTCAAATGCAAATGTCCCTTCAATAGGCCAGGTGCAGACATCTCTTGTACTTTACTGAGTTAGCAGTAAATCATTAATCCACAGAGGAGTAAAACACTCCCACTTAGGAAGACAAATCACAGTGTGAAGCTTTCTAAAGCACCAAACTTACCATTTCAAATGAATGTATACATTGACAATCACAATTGATGCAAACTTTTAAGTGGCATCGGAGCCTTCAGGCTAAAGGCCCTTGACTGAGACCAGCCACCCTGAGAGCTAACAAGGACAGTGGAGTGATTGACTGACCCCTGTTTCTCCCAGAGGGTTGCTATGACTTTGATGTAAGGTGTCCATAGGGAGTGGAGCAAGAGCAAAATAAAAAAAGTCCCTATTATAAAATGTGAGCAGGACAAAAATATGATCACTCTTCAGCGTTTCAGACCATTGGAATCTGTGACCTCCACAATGAATGATCTCAATAGTGGCATTCTTCCACCAACTTCTGCCATGTATTTATTAATCCTACAAAATAAAAAACAAATAATTATCTTCAAGAGAATCTAAACCTAAGAATGTCTTAAGCCTCTTAAGTCACTCTCTCTAAGTGACCCCTAAATAATGCCAGACTGGCATACCTGCTGCAAGCTTGCATGCCACATCTGAGACATCCTGAGAGAACAGCAGCTTCTGCATGAAGCTGAATGAGGAGCTGACTATCAAAAAGAACACTCCACTCGGTTATACCCACAAACAGCTCCTTATTCTGCATAGATCACACTGTCCTACTCTTGTGATCAGTCATCTGAAACCAGATACTTCATAGAACAGTGCTGAATGCAGAACTGCCGACGCTGATTCACTCTGTTTGGGGCTGCCCCCACATATAAAAACATTTTGGTTATTGATCTAAAGATTCATGACTCATGGGCTGAATACAGTGGTGGGTTTGAAACACTGCTTTGTTCTTGGAAGTGACGCATAAGGTCTCCCTAGGGCAGCAGCCCTTCTCTGTGACACCTGATCCTTCAGAAGGAACTCCACAAATTGTTGAAGAGACCCTCAAAAATTAAAAAGCAGAGGAAGTGGGCAATGTAACTTTCCCTCTACCCATCCTCCCTCTTCCAGTTCACAAGGCTTGGATGAGGCAATCTTATCCATGTTACAATATGTCACAGAGACTTAGCAAAACAGCTCTCCTTGCTTTACAGTACGTGAATCTGAAATCCCCAGGACTTTGGAGGATGGCTCGCTGTGTGGAGTTTTGTTTAAGCAGCTTTAGATCAGAAGAAGATCTGAAATCAGAATCTTCAGATCTAAAAATGTGACCTTGATCTAAAGAAGTACTTGCTAGAGCCACAGAAATATTTAGGAGCTTAACTTTGAGGATCTTATAAAATTCGTATCTGAAAGCTGTAACAGCTGCAAGTGACCTCTTACAGAGCTCAATCATTAACAGAAAACACAAGAGTGTGCTCTTCCAGTGCACGCTAACATACTTTCCTTGCCTGGGGAAATTCATTTTAAATGTCTGATGTCTCTTTGAATTAACTGGCACTAGTTTTGTAATCAAACACTGTTGAGCCAACAGGAAGACAAGGACTTAGGCTCTTTTGCTGTGGATTACACACAAAAACCGAAAAATTGGCCCAATATGCTACAGAAGACCACAATACATGCATTCATTCATATAAAAATTAAGTATATAATCACATGATGAGCAAAAGCCTTCATATGATGGTATACAAATTTAAAACACATACAACCCTATTTAAATAAACTGCGCACTGTGCTGTATTCCAAAAAAAGATGAAGTTATAATAATTGTCACTTTGAGCTTTATATAATTTTACAAATAAAAATGTGAGAGATGCCATTAACGAGTATTGACAATATGCGTATAGTACACACATTTGTCAATTTCATTAACCTTCCAAATTAGGTATTCAGAGGCAGCTAATAGCAGCATAACACATCATTACAATATTCAATGCAATTTCACAGATATTATGTATAGGGAGAAATTTTAGACTCTCTTGTCCTTACAGCTGTTAGAAAATATTATACTTTGCAAATATCCCATTAGGGATCGGCAAATGCTAAATAGCAGAATCTGAATAGCATGAATTATGTCCCCCTCTCCCGCCTCTCCTAGCTGAGTACAGGGTGCCTCTATTTGGATCATATTTGGCCATAAATAAGGAATGCAAATCGTTGCCTGGACTTTCCACCCTCCTCACCACTGTTATTACAGCCTCCATAGCTAGAGCACCAGATTAGGATCCAGGAGGTTTGGGCTTCATTCACCCATTAATTTTCATTATGACCTTGGGCGAATCACTTAATATTTTACGTCTACAATTCCCTGCTTCACTGGGCACAGTGCAAGTAAAATCTATTACCGATCACGAGGGGGTGAAACACCAATAGGAGGGTTACCTTCCTTCTACACGGATGCAGCAGCTTGGCCCATGTCAATGAGCAGTGCCCACAGCTATGACCTGTTCCATAATCCTGCTTGCCAGTCCTTCACTAATATCATATGATGTGGCTAGGGCAGATGTTCTCTACGTATGAGGGGTTCTTCTTCCTCCTTCACCACTTCACCAAAGAAGGTGAAGAAATATACCAGGAAAGAGGGGGGAAAAGAAAGAGAGAGGAGACTCCATTAACAAAAAAGTAGGTTTTATTATAGGAGAAGAGGAGGCCTTGCATCTCGGAAGACTGGGAAGGCTCTGAGTATAGGAGAAGAAAAAGTCAAATGTGGGCAGGTGTAGGAAGGAAAAGGAAACAAAAGATATTTTGAATTATCAAGGGAAGATTTATTTGGCAATGAGATGGGGGAAGACATTCGGAGGAGAACCAAAATGAAAGAGCTCAAGAAAAGGGAAACTTTTTAGGAAGATGGAATGTGGGAGAAAGCAATTTACTGGCACATAAAACAGGGAGATGGATCATAGCACTGTACAGATCAGGAAACAATATGGTCTACCCAGCAGCAGAGGAATATGAAAGGAATGACCATCACCTACGACCAGATGAGGAAGTGGAGTCAGAGAACAACAGAAAATAGATTTTCAGCTTTGGCTTATGTTCTAAGGCTTTTCCTTTCTAGACCACTTTGAATTCTTTGCACCAGTAATCTGTAAGGAAGGGGAGCGGACTGGTCCTCCTTGGGACTGCTGTAGAAACAACAGAGAACTATTAGTTTTAAGTTGCTTACTGGGCACCAAAGATGTTTTGCCTTTTCTTTGAGTTAGAAAGACTTCAAAAAAAACAAATAATATATATTAAATTCTTCTGGTTTTTTTTCTTTCTGATCAGCAATAAAGTGCTTAAAAATTAAAAGCCATCATCAGCCATATTATGAGAAAATAAACAGATAACCATGTTTGACCTATAAAAGCAACAAATTCCCAAGCAAGCTCTCCCTTACAGAAATGGTCAAGGTTACCTAAAGCGATTTTAATTGAGCTTTGCTTTCGTGCTCGATGCAGTTTTCCCCACAGGTCCTAAAGGGCGATCAGTACAGGATGTGTTCACCTTGTCAAACAGGCCTACAGTTAACAGCCACTGCAGTTTATTGGAAGGACATGCCACAGTCTGTAGGTGGTGGCGTGGCGAGCAGCATTAGCAGCCTCCTTTCTTCGCTCTTTCTAACCCAGTTGGCTATATTGCATCTTTCAATATTCAAGGTTCTCTGTTCACGGGAAATGCTTTGGATGGTCCAGCTTTGCAACAGCCAGCTCGTGTTAATTTGAATCACTTTGGTTTGCTTTTCTCACTGTTGCTCTCACTGCCAAGGGCTGTCAAAACACATTGTCCTGCTTTCAGAAAAGAGCCACATACTGTGTCATGGAGAGATACAAAACACAGCTGATAAAACTACACAGAAGAGTTCAGCTGTCTTCCTAGTCTATGAATTTAAATAGCATTCTCCTATAGAAATGAAGCATTTTTTTACATTAAGTTAATTTCCCCCTTTTTCCCGTCCTTATGGAGCACCTGCTTCATTTTGCCACTTCATTTTGTATTTTGTGGGTTTTTTTCCTTCTATCTCTGTTTTCCATTTTAGAGATTTGACAACATCTAAACTGTGGGAAAAGCGAGCCTTTAACGATCTCCCTTTCAGAAGAGTTGAGTTATCCCTTCAACCAGTTGTGTCAGTTTAGAAAGTTAGCTATATGGGTAACCTTTTATTGCTCTATGTTTTGAGCTTGCTACCACAACATAAAGATGCAAAAATAGAACAAAGGGGTGACTCTGTGTCTCCAGTAATAGGTGGAATAACCCAAAGTAATGTTCCAGTCTGTTTAGATTCTGGCCAGCACAAAACTATCCAATAACTAGAAAAAGAAACATGGTGTAAAATATACAAAAACATTTTTTTCTTATGGTTGCAGATTTATCACAGACAGAAAAAGAGTAACCTTTGACACACGAGAGACGGAATATTTTTAATAAGGTGTTGTGCCAAGTTGGCTTATTATTCATATACATAAAGTATCCTGGTGTCCTTTAAATTAAAAAAAAATATATATCAAACCGGACAGAAGTGCCAGCAAATGTTATAAAGCAGTGGATAGTGGGTGGGTGGTGTGAAAACGTTTCATAACTGCTAACAGCAACCCTGTTGTGAACCAAACAGCTGTGAGCTGAACACAGGTGTGCTAGCACAACAAGGGCTATTCATGCCTTCCCACAGTGCGCTGGCCAGGTTTGCAGAGCCACAGCTGACCACATAACGCATCAGAGATGGAAAAGGCTGAGAGTGAAATGTCCACTGGAAGTGTAAACACCGGATGCCACACAGACACATGCGCACACGCACACACAAAAACGCATGTATATTTTTAGCACGTTCTGCTCGCTACTGGAAGGCAAAGAGGTAAGGAAAATCTATTCTGTTGTACGAAACAGAGAACATAATGACTCGGGAAGTTCACGGGAACGTTCTTTGCATGGAAAAATAAGACAGGTGAGAAAGTGTTAGGATATGATAAAAGTCAAAATATTCAGGTGCTCATGTATTTTTATCGACCCTGTCATTCCAATAGACCATTCCAATGTTCTATCCAAGATATTTTTAAATGAAGACAATTTAGAAGCAATTCAAAATAATGCTAGCGGAAGGATTACAGATTCCCATTTCTTCTACAGAGCCTCGAAAATAAAAGATACATTTCAGGAAAGTAAAAATATTATGGTTAAAAAATAAAATCATTTATCTTTCATATGCTCTGTATAAAGTGTTTTTGTAGCTTTTCTTCCACAAACATCAGTATAGTAAAAGGGTTGGCAGGGAGGGTGCTGTTTCTCTTTTTTTTAAAAAAAAAAAAAAAAATCAGGATTCTTAAAAGATAGCTCAAAAGGATAATTCACATACATAAAAAAGGAACAGTAGTTAGGAACCCCCGGGTTCTAAATCTGGCTATATAAATCCTGCTTGGGCTTTTAAATTGAATACACAGCAGACATTATGATTTAATTGCAAAAGAGAGAACCTCTTGCTGGAAAAGGAGAGGACTACATGCCCTAGTAGATCTTTTCTATCTATTGTTTCTATTATGAAATGATAATTATTTGTTAAAAAAAACACTCTCTGGATACAATATTTGTATCCAGGGGATACATATTAGGAACAAATATTAAAATGCTTTGACATTTATAGGTATATAAAAGCAAGCTTTCATAACAGCAAACGTGGCAATGAAAGTGAAACACACCATAACCATGATAAAAACTAGTATCTCTGCATTTAAAATTCTTACCAGCTATTCCAAGGTGAAATCTCACACTAGCTTGACACAAAAAAGCCCTGCCTGACTCCTACCTGTGTTGGTATTCATGGATGAATTTCAGCTTTTAAGCCAGAGTACAAGCTATCGAGACAACACGGTCGCTGTGCCAGCTAATAAAGCTATGATCAAGTGACCCCACACACCTAGAAAATCTTCCAATTCTGTAAGTTCCTTTCTGCTAGAACAAAGTTAGGAATTCTAGTTTATATCTCTTGTGAAAGTCCAATTTCAAAGACCTTTAAATATTGAATCACAAATCCTGTTTCTCTAGCAGATGGAGGGCTGCAGTAAAACAGTTGAAAACACGAAACAGCAGTGATGATAAAGATAGATTCAATGAGTTTCTGCCCACATTTTCGGCTCCCAGCGGTGGAGACCTAGATGTGTATCTGTCCAACGCTCTGAGTGTGGCTGTCCCACGTCTATTAGCAGCAGCTAGTGGTCAGCCTCACTGAACCACACTTCAAAAAGCAGCATGTACAAGGCTGGTTGTTTATACGATATGGCTACTATCTGGGGTAAACTGAACATCCTCTCTCACCAACTACAAAGCTCTACGAAAATGCTTTTATCACTGTTATCATTGCTTTCGTCTAAGGTGGCCCCAGCTGTCACAGGAAAAATAAGTCCTGAGGTCAACAAAGATCACCAATTTGCATGTGGATTTTTGATGTTGCTTCAGAATCTGACAAAATCCGTAATTTATCACCATTGAAACACTTGCAACTGAAAAGTGACCCGTAGGTCTTCACACATCCACAGAATGAAGGTAGCTGTGCTCTGGCAGCACACGCATTCCACGTTAGCCCCCGCTTTGTCCAGAGCCCTCATGAGAAGGAGCCATCTCAGGAAACGAGACATAGTTTAATCTCTTCCGCCACTCAGTCCCTGGCATCTCTGCTGAGCTGGTGAAGAGCACCAGGAGTGGTCAATCACTAAGATTTTAAATGAGGCCCCAATTTATTTCCTAAAATCCAAGAAATAGTGATTGTACTCAATCATTCTCCCAATAAAAACAAAGAGTTAGAATCATAGAATGGTAATGTTGGAAGGGACCTCTGGAGATCATCTAGTCCAACCCTCAGCATAGCCCTGTACGGGGATTGAACCCACAACCTTGGCATTAGCAGCACCACACTCAACCTGCCCCCCTAATATTACTTCATCTCACTGTTATTCCCACCTGAGTCTATTGATGCTGCAGGTATTATTTAGTCACACTTTTTTATCTATAAAATATGCTGTAGTAATTTAAGTGGTGTTCAGACAAAACCAGTGTAAAGATCAGCTAGCAGTTTTTAACTATGAACATTTTCCTTGTCACAACATATTTAGAAGTGATTTACACTTTCCTTAAAGCTTTGAGCAAACCTGGAGCACACGCTCACAAAATTCTCAAGTTCCTTTCTGAGATTTCCCCATAACCAACAAATCCAACGTCTTTCCAGAAGAATCAGAATTTGCTATCTTCCAATAGAATGATATCCATCTGCCTTGCAGCACTCCGTTTAGCCAGTGTCCTGTATTTTAAAGAGTCAGCCAGGGAACTCTAGGACAATTAGATCTATAATTCTCAGTAAAAGAGCAGAAGTTTCCTATTAGATGAGAAGTTTTCTCCTCAGTGAGTCAGTACAATGAAATACCAGTTTGTTTCCAGAAGATGCCAGGGAGAAGCTGCAGGTCAGCCCAGTTGGATCCTGGTGCTATAATGGCACCAAAACTTTTGGCTTATTTTTGCAACTCTGATGGCCTTGACAGAGTTTTAGAAGAACCAGAGCAGCTGAGGATCTGGCCTACAATATTATTTGTGAAAAAGTTGTTTAAAACATGCGGATGATTCTGTGTTTCTACAATTGTAATTGGTCTGCCCCAGCTATTCCGGTGCAAAAGTACAGGTTTCAGCCTAAGCTGATCTGACACCTTTAAGGAGAAACCTTAACACTGATATTCTCATCATAAACCTTCCAATCAGTCTTAGAGAAACCCTATTTTTGTGCTTTTTCATGTGCAAATGAATGACTTGCTGTTCTTTTGTGTAATAATTTAGCTAAGTAACAATTATTACTTTGCATCCTCAGCTGTGGAATGGACAGAATTGAGCTACTTCCCTTCACTCTCTTTTCTTTCTTTCTTTGGATTTATACATTATATTTTTTTGTCTTTATAAGCAATTTGCAATAGGAAACAAATCAAACTGATTTGAGTATTAGCCTCAACTAAATATTACTATAGAAGTTCAAGTTCTAATTTCAAGCAAAGACAAAAACTTTGCATTTATACTGTTTCCTCAAAATTGTTTGATTCATTTTTCAAATCCTGACTAAATTCTGCCCTTCAGCTTTTCTCCTTCTTAGAGGGATCTGTATTCACAAATTAAGAGCAGAAAATGGACAGAACAACTGCTGCCATGGAAGGAAGAAAAAGAAAATATTCAGTTTTTGGTCATAAATTCCTTTATTCCAGAACTCGAATTTTATAAAATTCTTAGAGAATTCCTCTAAAATAAAACCATAGTAATATAAATAAGGAAAAGTTACCTTCTTACAATAAATTGGCTTACTAATAATTCAGATATATTACTTTCTCTTTATGTATTACAGTGGTCAGCCCAGTAGCATGAGGATAGCTAATGCCACTGCAAAAATTCAAAGTTCAGTGAATTCCCCTATGCTCAAATCATGCTAATTGCTTCTTAGAAGCAGATTACCTTCAAATGAGAAAATTTGGAGAAATGGCATCAACTGCAGCAAACAAAAAACCCACCAGTTATTTAAAGAAAATTGCACACAGAAATGCTGCCAAGATGTCACAATGTCTCCATCACAGTAAGAGGTGGATGGCTTCTGTGGACTTGGGCGATTCACATTTCAGATTCTTTTCCCACTGCCCACATGTTCAATTTTACTCAACAGCAAGCCCTATTTGTCCCTTATTTGCCTTCTAAAGCAAAGCCCACATTGGTGGGAATGAACACCGAGGTGACACTTAGAAAAAGCAACATCATTTGAACAGCTGTAGACAGTCTGTTATTTATCAGAAATTTTAACAAAGGCCAAAGGAAAAAAGCAGCAGTTCAGCAGAGAGCGAGTCCTGCCCTAGCACAGCTGTTACACAAGATGGGAAAAATTCAAAATGAGAAAGTAAACACCACTCTATATTCTAGCAAAGAGGGAAGAGATTTTTCTTCCCGATCCTTGGAAATGGCAAACTTAACGCTAATGAAACATTCCTGCCCCCTCCCCAGCTCATCACCTCCCCAGCCAAATACAAGAGCCAGCTTCCAGCTGTAGTTCTTTTCCTGGGGCACTATCCTGACTGCACTAGCCACAGGGTGAAAAGCTGTATCGACGCTGGACCAGTCCCCCCCCCCAGCTGTAGTAAGCCAGGATTGCTCTGTTGACTTTCACGTCCGCTGCACGACGGTTTTGCCAGATGAGCACTGAGTTCACAGCCAGCCTCTGCCAATTACAGGCTTCTTGGTGTACTGCAGTTTGGGGAAACACCCCTGGGGCAAACTCTTCATCCAGCAGACAGGCTTGATAAAACCACTGCAAGGAGATCCTTTCACAGATCCTTGCAATAGGCTCTTTTCCAGGGCAGGAACCAACATTCCTGGGACATCAGTATCAAGGATTCAAGAAGAAATGCCACTCGGCATCAGGAGCCACGCTGACGGCAGCTCCAGCACCAGCCGGTTAGACTCGGCTGCCCTGCCTCTGAACGGAGCCTCGCACGGCTCAGCGCTGCTCACTTACTACTCGGATGGCAAAAGAGCAGAACGGAAAAGCCCCCAAAGCTCTAGGACTGAATGAAGGGGGTACTTAAAAGACTCTCTCCCCAGGCAGCGGAAGGCAAGCAGCGCACAGCTCCGCTCCAGGCAGCATGCAGACATGCAGTGCTCGGACCCAGCCGCACAAAGGACTTGCTTAGAAGCCCTACACGGAGCGGCGCGGACGTGCGGGCCTCCAAACTCCCCCAGCGTTGAGGAGAGGCAAAGTGTGTCCCGCTGCTCCCCCGTCTGCACGTGGGCTGCCTGGAACCTGAGGGCTCGGGGCATCTCCGCTTGGCACGGGGGAACACACAACCCCCGGGTCCCGCTCTCTGGCCGCGGGTCTCGGCACGAGGTTGGCTCAGCACCGCCATCTCCATCTCTCCTGGTAACTGCTAATCTTCCACATCCCACCAGGCCCTTTTTGGTACGGAGTCAGTCTCTTTTTTGAAAATTAAGATATGTTTATTTTTATGAACAAGAACAGTTTCTATTTGGGAAATTGAGAGACCCATGACAAAACGGCCAGTACTTCTGGGAGCTACACTTCTGGCCCTACATCTAACCACTGGGATACTGGTTAGCATGGGGTAGGTGGAACATTTTGACCAGAAACTCTTTGCAAGTGTTATCACAGTTAATACATACCAGCGAAAATTTTGGGTTAGAGCAATCTGACATTTGCCAATGAAAAACTGTTTAGTTGGAATTTTTTCTGACCACCGCTCCTCTTGACTCTGAGCTACAGCTATTTCCCCTGGTTATTCAGTAAGCAGCAATCTGCTGGTAGCGCACTGAATGCTCTGTGCCTTATATCATACCCCAAAGGTCCAAAGCAATACGCCAAAGAAATAACACTCTAGCTGTGTTTCTGAGTTTTAGCTTAGTTATAACACCACGGGCAATAAAAACTCAAGGTTGTAGTTACTAATAGAAATTTTATTAATTTCTGAAAGCGGAATTTTTAATCATTCTCTTGCAATATTTTCCTTCTTAAAACAAATATTCACATTTCAAGGAATTGCTGACTACTGTGCTTATAAAATGGACCCCATTTTTGCTGTGCCTAAGGAAGGATAAGGAAAACATGATGAGCAAACCAGGAAAACTGTAGAAAAAAATATTGGCTGGAAACTCTGTGTTCCTGAAGACAACCAAGAATAACATTTAACCAGAAACTGGTTTTGACATTCAGCTGTCAGTAGTTTCCTTAAGCACTGGAGCCTCTCTGTCTGCAAATAAAATCCTGATTCATACAAATGCATGTACTGAATAAGTGTATAAATCCAGCACGTTTTTTTCAGCAAATTTATTGAGAAATGAGCATTCAAAAACTGATTTCCAAAATACTAAAATCTGATTTTATACATCCAGATTTGTGTGTGTGTGTGTGTGTGTGTGTATGTATACACACACACACACACACACATATATGATTTTTTTTTTCATTTTAATTTCAGCATAAAACCTGCTTCTTATTAGGAGAAAAGGATTAGCATATACATGTTAGCCAGGTGGTTACAGAACTTGCCTGTATGAAATATGATAGCTTAAATCCCATTTACACTAATTACATCCACAGCAGTACTTGCACATACAACCTCACGTGTGTTTTAGCTTTGAGACCTGAAGCACATTAGCTCAGAGTTAACTTAGGACATCAATGTCTTTATTTTGAATAAACTAAAGCATTTTTCTTTTTCTTACCCGTCAACTGCTTACTGGAGACTCGACATGTATTTTCATGTTCACAAATTAGATGAATGGAAATACTAAGCTGCAAAATGGAAAAGAGGAAAACAAAGACAGTAAAACTCCTATCACTAGTCAAACTGCACATAAAATTACATTAAATTTATAAATAATTACCTACCCCTCCCACTCCCTAAATTTAATTATCATCAGTGAAACTTGTATACTCTTGACTTCTGAACAAATTACACTGAGCAAAAAATACTGCCTATATCTCTGCTAAAATAACTTCTTTCTTTTTTCTTCAGAAGATTCTCCTATTGCTGGCAAATAATTCTGCCATGTATATAATACTTCATATGCTTTCCATGGCAGAAAACCCCTCATACAAAATACTGACAAAGTTCGAGAATTTGTTACCACTATTATTTTATAGGACTCAAAACAGAAGGCAAAAAAGTGTCTTCTTTCTAAAACCTGAAATCAAAAATTTTGCTAGGGTATAAGTGAGGATGGTAAACAGTTAGAGGAGATGAGGCAGGAAAAAAATCAAGGTTACAGCAACACCTTTGTAAGGCCAGTTTAGGAATAGGGAAAAAAAATAGCATAGTCACATTTATTTTACTATGATAAATAATAAATAAATTCTGAACCAAATCCTAGTGAAGTCAGTGGAAAGATACTTATTGGCAACTGTGATTATTTTGGATCAGAACTAATATTTTTATCTAATTTAACCCAGATCATAAAGCACTTTAGCTCTTATGTAAATTCTGTTAAACTCAGTGAACCTCATGTTTCAAAATGCCCAACGAATGCATTTGAATAGCTACACTATGAACAAGGTGAGTTTCAAAAGGACAGTTAAATGGGTAGTAGTAACTTTTTATTGGAGAGCACTTTACTTATACAAAATCTCGGACCCTTAAGTTGCTGGAGGTGGGGATTGCACCCTGAATTGCCTTGTTCCTGTACCACGCAGAAGCCTCTCCTGTTGGCCTCTGTCAAAAACAGGATCCCAAGCTGGGGTGCACCAAGCTTTGGCTAATCCGGTCAGTCTAATGTTCTCATGTAATACACAAAATTGAACGTGTATCTTTCCAAAACTCCTTCCCTCTCCTTCTCTCCCCTCCCTTGCAGTTATAGCATTCACAGGTACAGATTTTCTTTACCAAACTTTATCATTTTAAATCACTGTTGAATTAAAATCAGAGTCATAGGATCAGCCATATCTGAGTGCAACAGAAGAAGACAGCAAGTGGCTTAAACTTATTTCTTCTATTAACAGCCCAGTGCAGAGATCTTCCTGCCTAGCATTGTACCAGGGCATCTTTCAGAAGCATTAGCAGATTACACAGCCCTCCTTGATTATCTCAGACCTTAAATTTATTATGTCCCTATCGCACACAGCTATTATAGTTAACTGCAGGTTTGTAATTGCTCTCAGTGGAAGAAGGTTCAAGTCCTTTATTTCTTCCTCAGAAGGATATCGGGCCTGGTCCAGTTCAAGCCAGGCTCATACTGTTTTCTTTTCTAAAAATCTATTTCCTTATTTTTACATTAGTTCAAGCTACAAGACACCATCTTTCTCTCTGGCCTTTGACCTTGTAGATCATGCTTGTTTACTCCAGAAAATATATGTATAAGAAAGCATAACATTATTTAAAAGGTAGCATACTGTTGATCTAAGCATCAAATAAATATATGTTAATATCACTGAAGGAAAAATTTGAATACAGTCCATCATATAGACAGCATGTAAAATCAAAGTGAAGCTATGAGCCCGTATTAATAACACAAGTATGCTGTACTACGATGCAGATGCAGCCCCTTAGCTGCATGGCCACTTGAATTCAGTGGTCGGACCCTTGCCCACATGTGAGCAGCTTTCATGTACCCAGCATCGCTGCTAGGTTCTGCCAACCTGCTCCGAAGGGAAACGACCGCTCTCTCAAGGGGGCTTTTCTATGATCTAACCTTTGACTTGAAAGTTGTATGGATAATAAGATAAACTCATCTGTACACACATGTACACATCACCTGTAATTGCAGTCTGGCAAGTTTGTGTCTGGATATTTTCTTGAAGTAATATCCATTTCTCTTGCCAGTCATTTATTCTTTGTGATGACACAAATTTAGATGTTTATTTTTCCAAGGCACATAAGAAACACTATTCATTATGAATTAATGTGCATAAGAAAGAACAAAAAAAAGATGGAGCTCAGGGATTTTGTAGGAGGAAAGCAAAACCAATAATGGGGGTGGGGAGATATGCATCTGCTGCTACTTTTATTTAAGTTTGATAGGGGTCCCAGGAACTCAGGCTTTAAGAGTACTCAACAGTGCAAATGGTCAACATGTAAGCTTGATTTTCGCATTACAAGTCTACAGAAGCTACCTCTCCCAAAAGATGTGCTCATCACCAAAATTCCCCTGAGAATCCCACACAGTAATTGCTTCCGAAGAAGAAAATCAACAGAGTTCTTCACTGGACAGAGAGGTGTTATAATAATGTTTGGGAAGCAATTACCATGGAAAAGATGGTTAATTTAGAAATTAACATAAGTGACAAGTCCCCTAATATTTTATTTTTGTTCACAATCTGCACCGCAAAGGCTACTACTCTTCCTTATTACTGAGTTAAAACAAGAAAAGGAGTAAAACTAGCTTACAATATTTGCCAACTCCAGCTGCTGGTTTTGTCTTTTGTTTAAATGCTATTGATTTCTACTTTACTATATTCTCAGCAGAAAATAATTAACAAAATTTAGATTTGGGACCCCTTCTGTATTTAGAACTCCTTCAAAGCGGAGGGCTTCTGGATAAGAAATTTTCATTTAATGATAACACGAGGAATAGCAAATAACAAAACTGTCATGTATCTACTTTTTATAAACTAACCAAGCTAACCTGGAAATATGAATATTAAAGTGCCTAATTACAGTCAAAAGCCTATTGCATGGTATTTCACAAGACAGAGCAAAGTTAATATTCTTTGGATGAATGTCAAAATTGTCTATTTTCATAACCTAAAATATTTTGATTTCATTGAGATGTCATTTTACCACTGAATTTTCTGGCTTATATACTTCTTTTAGGGATAATTTCAATACCTGTGTAAGGTATGTTATGCTCATGTTACCAAAATGTACTTTCAATTTTAAATAAATTCTAATATTCTTTTCTAGTTCAGAATACAAATCAATGTAATATACACATTGCTGTTGAATCACTGTTTTCTTTCAATCTTTTCAGTCAGTACATTAAAGACCCCAAATAATCTCACATGTCAACCTTTATAATATAATCATAGGTGATATAATGCAACGCTTTGTTTTATATATATTGAGACACACCTGAGTTGATATCTAAGGACTTCCACATCAGTGGAGCACAGAAATCTTGAGAATTCATATGCTGAGCTGACAGAAAGGCTCTGGGAAGGCAAAAGCTCAGCAATGATGCTGTGGCATGACACAACGACCTAAATCAAGGATGTCTGTGAAAAGGCTCTCATTGAGCCAAAGAGATTTTATGAGATTAGGTACAGTATAGAATTATTATGACAACACTATTACAAGCCCACTGTTTACACAGCACAATCACAAAACCCTGATGTATACAATAAAGTGGGAAAATGAAGACTATTTAGGTTACAAATACAAAAATCTTTAATACGTAACCATTTGGGAGACTTTGACAGTTTCGTACGACAACCTTATCGTACTTTTTAAGATCTGTCATAATAAGCAAACAGTTACAGCATTCATGTTCTTAAAACTTTGCTACTGAGAGCAGTCCATTCTACAAATTGCCAATTAGTCATGCTTAGGCAGTTATTACTACAAATTTGCTGGAATAAATAAATAAAATAACAACAGCTTTGATTTGTTCATTTTAATCTTCTGAAACTTGATCCTTGGGAAATTGAGATTTTACATGCTGATTTAAAATATGTAATCTGGAATTTGCCCAGAATGATGATATCCTCATAAAAAGACAGGCTGGTCAAATTTGTTAGTGTAAAGCATAGACATCCAGGCTTTAAAGACCCATGTGCTGAGAGAGTCTCACATTGACAGGGCTTTAAAGGTCACATACATACTCTGTCTCAATTGAACCCCAAGGGAGGCTGCGGCTAAGCACACAAAATGTTCAGATACTACAATTAGGTTTAAATGGGCATATGGCAGAAGAAATCTGTTCCCATAGGAGGAGGAAAAGGAGAAGTAATATCACAAGCAAAATTAAGAAAAATCAGGATGACAGCATATTACTAAACTAATAGAAGGGGTGATACAAAAGGGAGGAGGTTGAGCTGCAAGGAGACACTCGAAATTAAGAAGCCAATTCTGGGAGCATGGCAATGCATTTGGTGTATGGCAGTGCAATCTGCACTGACCTTCAGTTGGAGAAAAAAGTCACTCCCTTTGATTCATTTGGATTTTGGTGTTTTTCACATCTTATCTAATTTTTTAGACACAAGGCAACTCATCTCAAAAAACAACTTGGTTTCAAAGCTTAATAAATGTGTGAGTTCACAGAGGATGAAGTAAATGAGTGAAGCAAGTACAGAGAAAGATTTTTGTCTCCTGCTCAAGAGAACTTATTTTCACACACTGGTCTCTACACCTCCTGATCTCCCTGACTGTGTCGCCTCTACCTGCCAAGCCTCTGTTACAGACCAGAAGCTAACGTTGCTAACAAGTTTGGACTCAAATCTGTCTAAGACCCCTGATTCTCAGGTAATTCTTTTCCCTGTGCTAATAAGATAGAAATCAGCCTCAGGAAGAATGACATTTTTGTGCAATAGTTTTCCTTCTGTCCTCTCTGAGCTCAGCTCCAAAAGTGAAGCTGCAGATGCAGAAAGGACAGTGAATACCTCATTTTTTTTCTTCCAAAATACAGATTTTGGGGTGGCTGTCATCACTAGGGTAGCACTGAAAGTGCAAGCAGTCGGTCTGTGGCCTCCTCTTTGCTATCTGCAAAGTGTGAAGTAACACATCCATTTTTCCCTTCAAAAATCATTCTATAGGAACAAGGCCATTTTAAAGACATTTTTCTTCATATTTTTACCATCTTGTATATTTAAATAAGTCCATGAAGCATGATAAATTCATACATCCTCCCATTTAAAAACTCCTCAGGTCTATAGAGCGCTTTCTCCATCTGCCTGGAACAACTTTTTCGGAAGGATTTTTCCATATAGACATATGATAAATGATGTAAGAATTCTCTTCTGACACCTCCTCCATTGTATGCGAGTCAGACTGGGAGTATTTGGTAGCCGTCACACCAGGCTGGCAGCTGGCTACTGTTAGAGCTGAATATAGTAAGTGAAGACAAGAACCTGACACTCCAGGCTAGTGTAGGAAAAGGGCAACTATCTCAGCTTCCTTCTGGAAGTGCAAACTCAGATTAAGCCTTCTGACTGGCATGGCCTTAATTCAAAGCACAGTGAAAACGGCAAGAATCTTTCCAGTGACTTACTTGGGAGGATGGGATCGGGCCCTTCATCCCAAATTTCAAATATTTATGGTTCATTTGTTTGCTTTGTTTTCCTTAACCGCGCATTCTAGCAATATTATTTTAATTAAAGTCGTATCTATATGCAACTTTGACTGCATCTTAATGAAGTTTTTTGTGGGGGTCTGGGATTTTTAATTTAGAGTTAAAATAGCTAATTACCAAAGAAAATATAATGAAATCCACTAAATGTGAAACAACAAACAGCAATTCCAATTAGCAGGGGGACTGATAAAAGAATTTACATTTCCAAAGCTATAGCCAGATACATTTTCTTATTATATTACCTGCTATTCATTTCATGCTATCAAAGTCTTTTTGCACAACAGAGAAGCATTTATAAATTCCACACGTGATTCTTAGCCCAGATAAGCAGCACTGAGGGGGAAGGAAAGAGTGGGCAGCAAAAACAGAAGAAATCTGGGAAGTTTCAGTGAGAGTTTGTGGGGAGGAAACTGGGAGATTTTTGCTCATTTCTATTTTTCCTAAATACCTAAATCCCCACACAAAGCTGTTATCCACAGGAGCACGCTCAAATCCATTGGACATTTTTCTAAACATTGACTGTAGAGCAGGTATAAAATTGTGACAATAACTACAGCTTCTAATACGCCTGTGAAATACTTCGCCTGCACACAGAAAAATTATACCACGTATACTATATATAAGACAGCCGACTATGGCTGCTTCGTTGATTTTTGCTTCCGAGAAGACTAATCATCTACCAAAAAGTAACTCTGTATCACGCTGCTGGGAAGCTGCACCTTAGCTTTTGTTTACATATTTTTTTAATTATCTAGCATATCTCTCTTAAGTGAAGGAATTATTAAGCACAAACTATCAGCACTGTCACCATCACAATATGCAGACACAGACACATGCAGACATGGAAATGATTAGCCCAACATGACTTCTTACAAGACTGAATTGCAAGATTCCCCTTGAAAAACTGTCTTTTCAACATAGTGGCAATTTAACCAAATTTAGGTGGGAACCAGCAGTTGTAATCACAATAATCTAGTGCTTCTCACATAAAATCCCCAATCTCAAAATTCAGCTCTACTGCAAGTTTTCGCTTCGTCAGTCAAATTCAGCTGCATAAGATCAGATAGAATGAAGCAGGGCTTTTTTTGTGTGCGTGTTTCAACTTTTAGTCCTAAGAGCCTGAGGAGAAAAAAATGGGATCCATTTCTAAACTTCTATGAGAAATCCCAAACTTTTTTTTTTTTTTTTTTTTTTTTTTTTAAGAAGGATAAAAATGAGATAATGGAAGGCTGTTCACTTCTGTTGAATTGTTCTTGTGGGCAATTCTCCTCCCTTTGCTCCCTCCTTCCTCTCCTTTCTCCAGCTGGCTCTAAACGAAGCACTGACAGCCAGGCGAGCCCTCCCACCAACGGCAGCGGCGAGGCCGACGTGCTGGGGATGCCTCGCTGGGACAGGTGAGGGAAGCCTGCAGAGCACACCCACCGCACCATCTCACTTTTCTCTCTGCAGTTTTTGACTTTGAGTGATTCCCACTGGCCTCAGCTCGTCCGCCCAGGCAGCACAACCCCTTGGCCTGCTCCTCAGAGCAGTCAGCCCGGGCATACATAGCACAGGGCCCTTCTACCAGGCCTCCCTGCAGTGGAAATTTGGGCATGTGGGAGGGAGAGACACAGGGAGACAGGGTCTCTGCTCTGCACTGATCCAGAAACACAGACTAATGCCGGGCCCAAGACCGGGGAACTCTCCTGACAAGTATTTTGGAGGTCAGCTACAGACACTAACAGTAATACGCACCAACAGCTCTGCTGACGTTGTCCAAGGAAGACGCGGAGTTGATTTTAACCTTTTCCTCAGCACTCTTTGAATCTTCATGTTGATCAGTTTTCTGTTTTCATATTTTGTCATTTTGTTTCCTTTGTATTTCTGCTTGCCGCCCCAAAATGTTGGGTAATGCTGCTGCGCGCTGGTAGAGAGGCATTCCACTCCCTGGAGCTGCCGGTAATTCAGTGGTGTGGGAAGTGATTCATGTAGCCACATGTAATTTGTACAGCACTTGGGGACGCTTCTGGAAGCAAGATGCTACAGAACAGTACGATCATTAGCATTATAAAGGTTCTGGTAGCTGTTTCTTGGATTAGACACTTTAGATTTGTATTATGTTTCTATGTCAGAAGAAATGAGAGCCAAAATGGAAAAAAAAAAGTCTTTTCTCTGAAGTCAGCTATTCATTCCATATATTAAGTACTGTATATTTATTAGGATTCTGATTTTCTTTTCCACCTCAAAAACATTTTTTTTCCTAGCTTCTGTTTCATTGTTTCAAATTAAACCTTTTGAACACTCAAATTAAGGTGTGGCATTTCAACATAAACACTGCTCCCCCATAGCAGAAATCCAGCCTCATAAGCAATTCCAAGAACCTGGCTTCCCAGACCTTAGCTGAAATAACACAGTTGCTCTCTCCGATGGGAGAGTCCCTGTTTCACAGGGGAGGGCACGCATCAGTGCCTTCTGCAAACCAGTACCTAGGAAGGGCAGCTAAGGGTCTTCTCAGGCAATATGTCAGACTGCCTGGGGGACAGACATGGGGAAAACGAATAAATGTGAAGAATCTTAGGTTTTGAATGAAGGAAAGTTCACACTGAGTCAAAAAATAACAGTAAAGAAAGGGTTAATATGAAGAGAAGCGTGAGGAAAATCATTTCTGAATCCTCTGGCCCAGATGTACAACTGACATAAATAAGATTAGCTTCACTGACTTCAACCCCCAATTTACGCCAGATAAGGATCTCGCTGACTTTTCCTTTTTTTCTCCTTACCCTTTAAAACAATTAAATGACACTAGCTATAGCTTTACCTTCAGCAACAGGTGAGGAGAAAATACTATGTACTAATGAGAAGAATCTATCCTTTTTTGAATAGGTTTTAGCTCTTCTCCATATTTTAAAAAATACTGCACGGAGTGTTTTCTTACCCATACTGTAGGACTAACTTCTTCCCTTTACAATAGGGCTATTCCAGACTTTGTTGGAGTTACTCTAGATATATTCTACAGCAAATGACAGTACAATGCCTTCAGTATCCCTCTCATCAAACTTATATGTACATATCATATGCTCCTCTGCCAGCACAACACTAAGCTGTCACATTTTGGGTGTTACTTCATATAAACAGACCCTTTTCCTTTTTAAATGATTTTTTTATAGTGAAGAAGCTGTTCTAAGTCATGCTTTTGAGTGGGGGACAGTCAGAGATTACATTTTACATATACAGAGAATTCTATTTTAAGATCTTGTGAACAAATCCTGTTGTTTATATATTTGCAACTTTATGTATGATTGACTTGATCTGTGTCTCTATTGCACAATGCCGGTCGTACCGCCCTTACTCCCACTCGGAGACTGACCCAAAGTCTACTGAAGTTACCATCTACAATAGGACTTACTCCTGGTGCAAACAGCTATTTAATGTGTGTAAGGATGTCACAGTCCAGCCCTGAGTATTTTTAAATGTGTTCTTCCATAACTTACAATGCATGTCCTGAAAAGTTTGAGCAAAATCTTTTAAAAAGATGATGCTACTGTGAGCTTTCATAAAGCATACTGCAGTATAGAGAATGTCAATGTTATCAAATAAAAAAAGGTATACATCTGTTATCTGAGTTACTACAAAGCATTTGGTGTCATACTCAATAAATAATACTCCAGGAAGTTTAAATGTAACCCTGATGGACACTTAACAAAAAGTAATTTTAAAATGAATAGCATACGTGGAAAGTATCTGATGGTTTCTACTCTGAAAAATTAAAGCAAGCTATTTGTGCCAGGAATTGACACTCTTCCAGTTATCACCGCGCTAGGATAGCTGTACTTCAATACAGTATACAGTGTGCATAAAAAATTCTTACAGTTAAATGTGGGCCAGAAGTGTAGGAGAGGAGAAAAAAAGCACCACCAATGTACTTAGAAATTCCAGGCTGCTGGTTATTAAAGTGCCCTTCGTTCACCTGCTACATCCAAATCAAAGTGCCGTGATTGGTGTTTACTCTTGTACACGGCTATTGGGTGAGCAGTGGGCAGCTGGAACCCTCCGAGAATTTTCACTTGTCAGAGATGAATCAATCATCTCAAAAGATGTCAGCATCTGCCCAAACCATTTTATATTAGAATAAATGGCAGATGGTGGTGTTTTTATATTTAATCAGTTCCACCAAATGCAGTTTCATCTCTTATAAAACTGAACCATCTGCAGTGTGTAGGTGTACAAATCTAGCTAAATGCCCACTGCAGAGCCTTTCCTCTTAAAGGTAAACTGTACTTGCTTAACATACATGGACACTAAGTTCAATAAATTTCAAAGGCTTTAACAAATTGCTCTGTTTTTCTAAATATTTTTATGTCATTTTTATCTTTTATAGCCCTAACTCGCACTTCTTAGTCTTATTATGTAAACTACTTGACAGCATTAAAATATTTTCTGTAGGAGATCATTCTCCCTGTCTTTCTCTAGAGTTTTTTAAACTTCAGATTCAGCCTTATGAAAGACATAGCAAGAGACTTTGCCATTTGTCTAGGACATCAGACCACAACAGTGGTACAAGTCACAAAAGAAAAAGTCTTCCTTGCAGGATCAGACCTGAAAGTCTTGACTTTAGTAAGGCTTTCAACACTGTCTCCCATAATATTTTCATAGAAAACTGATGAAATATGGACTAGATAAATGTACAGTGAGATGGACTGGAAACTGCCTGACCTGCCAGTTTCAGAAGGGTTGTAATCAGTGGCATGAAGTCCAACTGGACACCAGTCACAAATGCTGAAACTGCTGCACCCCAAAGGTCAATACTGGGCCCTATACTGTTTAACATCTTCATTGATCACCTTGACAATGGAACAGAGTGCACCCTCAGCAACTTGGCAGATGCTACAAAACAAGGAGGAGTGGCTGACAGACCAGATGGGCATGCTTCCATTTGAAGGGACCTCAATAGGCTAGAGAAATGGTCCAACAGGACCAAAGTTCAATGAAGAGAAATGCAAAATTTTGCACCTAGGGAGGAAAAATTCCAAGCACCAGGCAGGCTGGGCGTCGACCGTCTGGAGAGTATCTTTGCAGAAAAAGACCTGGGGGTTCCAGTGGGCAACAGGTTGACCTTATTTATATAAGGAATGTGCCCCTGTGGCAAAGCAGGCCAACAGCCTCTTGGACTGGAAGACCATTGCTAGCAGGTCAAGAGAAGTGGTCATTGCCTTCTGCTCACCGCTGGCAAGACTCATCTGGAGTGCTGTGTCCAGTTCTGGTCTCCCCAGAATAAGATAGATATGGACATACTGGAGTGAGTCCAGCCATGAAATGAAGAAGGGATTGGAGCATCTGTCTTACAAGGAAAGGCTGAGAGAGCTTGGACTCTTCAGCCTGCAGAAAGTTCAGAAGGAATCTTATCAATGAGTATAAATACCTGATGGGTGAGGGCTTGGGGGGGGAATGTGAAGAAGAAGGAGCCAGACTCTTCTCAGTGGTACCCAGTAACAGGACAAGAGGCAAAGGGCATAAAATGACATACGGGAAATTCCTTTTAAACATAAGAAAAAACTCTTTTCTTGAAGGGGTAGTCAAGCACAGGTTGCCTAGAGAGGTTGTGGAGTCTCCATGCTTGGACATATTCAGAATCCACCTGGACACAGTACTGAGCTACCTGCTCTAGCTGACCCTGCTTTGTGCAGAGGAGTTGGACTAGATGATCTCCAGAGGTTCCTTCCAAACAATTTCATCCAGTCTGTGATTCTGTGAAAGTCAATATTCTTTGATTTTTTGCAATTTCTCTTCATGTAGCAGGTTGGTGAGCTATCAGTTGCGTGGTGAGAGATACCCACAATATTAATATAAATTCTTCTAACACTTCTAATACCACCTTGATGGGAGTTTGACCAACAGCAGGCTGGACAGCTAATTTCAAATATAGACAGATGGGAAATGGGAGGGACGAGAGGGGCAGCAATAAAGCAGCCACAAATCTTAGTACTTACTTCAATCTTTGTATTTTTTCCTACTTTATTCAGTCAGCCCTAGTGCTGCGTGCAATGATCACAACAAATCAGTACTACTGACGTATAGTCATATGTCATACTGGAATCTGCACAGACTTCAACTAATAGTGAAATCACTCAGAAGGTCTAAGAGTTCCCCAAGTTTCATGAAAAAAATAGTTGAATTCTCCATCAGAAACAAATACAAGATACTATAGGAAGATATTAAGCATATATCTAGTTATCTGATATTTCTACAACCTTAGAAAGTGACCAAAAAACAAAAATTTGCCACAGGCTTAGAAGAAAAGATCCTTTGCTGTGCTGTAAACTTGCAGCACTAAGTGTAACATTTTCCTTAGCACAGTGGCAACAAACACAGTGCAAAGCTTCCCTGTATTGTTAAACACCTTTTACTTTTCACCCAACAACAGCTGCACTTATGGGAAAGGCTATAGACTACATGAGGCGGGGGGGGGGAACAAGGAATTTTGTAACCTTTGTAACCCCTTTTATTTTTCTGTGAGAAAATGAAAAGGTGAAAACAATTAAATAAGACTTATTTTCTTTAAAAAGGTACCGCACAGGCAGCCCCTGGAAATATAGGCACAGAACATATAAACTAAGTCTGCAACCCATGGCTTGCAGGACAACATGTTGCCCACACAGTCTAGATACCCCAACAGCACAGGAAGGATGGGGACAAGACTGTGCCATGAGCAGTTGGCAAGGAGAAAGAAGGACATAGCTTACAGGAATTTGTAACTCGCTTGTCTTCCACCCAACAGAGAAGCAAAGAGTGGCTTGCATGTGAATCACAAATCCATCCCAGTGGGGCAGAGGCCTTTACTCGAGGTTATCATCTCTAACAGCTTCATGCTACTCCATAGGGAGTGAGTGCAAAGAGGACTCTCAGCTGGTAAGTGGGGCACCCATCTAGGTTAACACAGCGGTTTCTGTTTACAGTGATTCATGGAAAGCTTTTCTTCAGTTTCAACCCAAGCGCATTCACAAACACTCCACTCGGGTTTCAGTTTAAGTTTGCGTGTCAAATATAGCTCATTTGAAACCACCTTACTCCTGAAACTCCTGTTTACTGCATGAAAGTGAAAACTGTTCCTATGCTGTGTTGTTTAAGAGGGTTTTTTTGTAACTGGAAACTCGACACTTTTTTCTGAGTTACTAATTTAGTTTGGGGCTTTGTATTTCTCCTAAGTCAACCTTTTTTTTTAGAAATCTTTTAGGAATCATGCAGCACTTGTCTATACACCCTAAAACATCCTAGCTTCATTGTAGGAATTATTTGCACTTTTACATCAGGCTGTCTTCGTCATATCTTGGTACAATCCACTCTGGATTCAATCCACTTGGTTCAAACTACTCTGGGAAGAGGGGCCAAAAATCTGTCTTTGAAAAAAAACTCTTGTAAAGGTTGTGGACTGGGCACCATGGCAGGGTAATGAGAAAGCTGAAATCTTGGAAAAATCAGTTTCTCTCTACTGGGTGCTGCAGCTAGAGCATAGGAATTTTCCTAAAGGCAGAAGAATGAAATGAAGCATTGATATGATCCTACAGAAGCGCATACTTTGCCTTGATAAAATCACAAAGATTAAGAAGCTAGGGAGAGCAAGCTAAGCAACATAATAATAATAATAATAATAATAATAAAGATAAAGAGATGGAGCCAGCAGTGGGCCAAGTAAGGAAGTAGCAACCAAATCGAAACGAGCCTGTGATTCACAAGCAAAGCTGTGCACCACAAGAGGACTGGGGACTCCCTAAAAGACCGACATAGCCATAAAGACCCCTTGGGAGTGGTATACAACAGATGAAAGAAAAGGCAGTGAGAGTGTGTGTGTGTGTGTGTGTGTGTGTGTGTATTTATATTTTTTCTTTCTCCTTTGTAGAGGAAGATACACATTTTTGTACATAAGTATGTGTTTTGTGCTCATAAATACACATGTATGTCTGTACCTCTTGTACTATTTCAGTAAGAAGCAACTGGAGTGCAAAGTGTGTTTGTCTGTTTGCTATCAGCTGTCACATCCCTGCAGAATAAATTGTAAACTCACTTTTCCAGTAAGACTGAAGTTCTGAGAAAAGATGATCTTACGTTAATCAGGAGCTTGGTGGGGAGGCCGAAGGGGCTAATACAGCTGTGAAAGTAAAACAGGCAGACAGACTGTTTCTTGGAAATTTGCCAGAGAAGCCAAAGGAAGAGCCTACGTTTCCAATGACCCCACTAACATGGAGCTGGAGAGTGCACCACAAACTTGAAATCAGCAGCCAGAGGTGCTTTACCAATGCTGTGATACATTTTAAATAACAGTTTGATATTTGTGAAAAACTCTTACTTGAGTCATTCTAAGCCTTGGACAAATCATCACTCCAAAGGGAAAGTCTCTGCAATATGAATTAAATCAAAACCATTATCCAGAATTTCCAAACAGATTGCTGCCCTGCCCCGAATCACACAAGTGCACAAATTCTTCTACAGTATCTACAACTGCTGCAAAGCACTGCTGTAATTATTTTCACTGTGGTTATGCCACAAAGTACTGGATTCAGCTGCTGTCCTCACACCTTTGAAATTAGGATATATTCAGAGCCTTTAAAATGGTATACAGGGATCCTGTACATGCAGTTTTTAGAAACAAAAAACACTGCAAGAATAGTACTGAGCTTAGCCCACCAAACTCGTATAAATATACAGCATCCACGACAAACCAAAACAAGTGATTTAATGATCTAAAGACCTAATGATGCTAAATAGAGAAGGCAAGAAAAAGATGGTCAGCCAGCAAAGAATTACTGGTATAGAGAAGCAGGTCAGTTTTCTGGAGAAAATCTGTTCCAGCGATACATGACAGAAAGCACACAGGTATACAGAGGGGACAGACACGAAGCTGGTAAAGCAGTGCTGGAAGGTGACACGGAAGTGAAGGCAACTTCTGTGAGGCCCTGAAGTTGTGGTTCAGAAGGTGATTTAATGTGGCTAAGCAGAAACCCAATGTATGGAATTAAGGAAAAGCGAAACTACCCCAGGATCACTTCATCTACTGTCATGTCAAGTCTCTATGCGATTCACAGCTTACAAATTTACCAGCTAACACATTCCTGACTGCAAATTTCTAACTAAGCCAACTGTGCAGAAAGTTTTTAATTTCTCTCCACCGAGAACTGTGCTTTGTTCATGGAGCAGAGCAATGCAGCAGGAGAGGTCTCTCGTTGTCTGCCATTGCCTTTGTATGACATTCAACACACTGATAGCAGTGCCCTTGTTGAAACACACCACGCTTTGTGCAACCATGTGAGGGACCCAGATGCAGAAATAACCCCAGGGTTGTGCTCTCCAGATAATGGGGACCAGGTGCACCGTGGTCATGAACAACTTTGCCACCAGGGAGGGGAAAGAGGACTGTGCCAACTGCTTTCCTCCAACAATATCACTTCCTAGCCTATTTTTAGTGCAGCATTAACAGCCTTGGAGCACATACATTTTGACTGCCCAACTGGGGGAACACAACTGGCAAGCAAGGAGGGGGAGGAATAGAAGAAGTAAAGGAAACCATAACAACACACAGGCATGAGAAGTCTCTTTTGTAAGTTAGGAGAACGCAGCAAATAGGGGTAGAGAGGATGGGTAGTGGGGTTCAGAGTATAACCTGCAGCCAGTCTCATCCAAATAAATACGAATGAACTCCTATGAGAGGAGAGCTGTTCTGTATTTATACCAATATAAAAGAGAGCAGAGTCTCACCTAGTATGACAACTATTTCTTCTGCTTATTTCTTTTGGCTTGTTTCTTTCTTACCCCACAAAATGCTGTGTAATGGGCAAATGAACATGGAGTTCTCTTATAATAAATTGGATGAGTGAGCAGAGAGAAATCAATTTCTTTATGATGGCTCCTACTATGAACAAAACTGGAATGCCTAACGAGTGCTGGAATGATAGATGGAGTTCAAGGACAGAGTCTATTATTACATTATGTTAAACTAAAACAGCTTTGTTGACTTCAATACATTCATTCCAAATTTTACACAGAGACTGTGACTTGAATATACATTGTCTACAAAATTATGGAGCAGGTTTTGAAAAGTAGGGCATTTTCTATTTCTTCTGTCACTTAGAACTAATCTGAACCAACATCAATTACAACACATAGGGAAAAAACACATAGGGATATATAACACATAGGGAGAAAAACATAATCTTATCAACAGTGGGTATGGTAAATAAAATAATGGAAAAATCCCTAATTTCTGAGGTTTAGAAAAGAAATTCCTCCCTGACTTGGTAGAAAAAAAAAGAAGATACAAATGAAACTTATAAAGGACATCAAATAAATAATTTAAAACTTGTGAAATGTGCTCTTTCCCATAATGTGCATCCAATCAGCAGAATCCATGTCCATAAGATATTTACTAGCCCATGCTTAATTGGAAATTTAAATGAATGTCACATGCAATAATTAGGACAGGGCTCTCAAACTTTTTTATTTATGTCTCCCTTCTTCTTTCCTGCAATAGTTTGCTTACCATGTTTTATATCCTTCACACCTATTGCACAAATACATGCGTATAATTACAAACATATATCGAGACTTCTGCTCCAAAATCATTCTGTCCTGCATTTAATATTTCATGCTGCCTTTTGTTCTGCCTTAAATGGCAAGTTCCAACAGAACCACTCTAGTCTATTTGTGTCTCCTCTCTGACATCCCTGACTCAAATCAAATGGAAGAAAGAAGGAGTAGAGCACGGCCAGACGGAATTTCATTCAGGCTTCTATCAGTCCCCAGGATATGGTCCACCACCCACCCATCTTACATCCCCACTGGACAGCCCATCTCAGACCTTATAAATCACTAGACAATGATAACAATTTATCAGAGGTATATTAAGTGGCAGAAATTAGGACATGCATTAAAGCCTAATCAAAGCTTTTAAAGAATCTTTCCCATTGCCAAGTTGTTACAGTTTTACCCACTGGCAAACTTGAAGATAGGTGCCAGACCAAAAAACTGCTCTTATCTGCAATACTAATTCCCACAATGCTGTGAAAGAACATTGTTTGATTAATGAACTTCTTTTATAAAAGAATATATTTCACAGCAATGCTAAAAAAAAATGCACACTTTTAAAACTCAGGAGCCATCTACTGATCTTACGATGGCGCATGTGAGTCACACCAGAAAGTTATCATTTGTAGGACATTCCTCACAGTGCACATTTTGGAGAGTAGATAAGAACGACTGGGTTCTTCAGTTTACAGTGGCGAGGAGATAGTGCTGTTTCTGGTCTGCACAGAGCAGGAGAGGAAGTGAGATACTGCTGCTGGCAATGATGGGTTGAAGTGAAAGAAGGCCCGTGTTCAGACTGCAAATGTCTTTGTGAAATGGACATTGCAGAACTGTAGTAATAGCTCAGCTGAAGGTGGTGTTTCCAACAAACATTAATATCTAATAACAGGGCAATCTCCAAAGGTCAGTCATGCTGATTCCTTATGTCTTTATTGTATCCAACACTGCAACATCAGAGGAATGACGGATATATCAAAAAAGGTGTGTTCACCTATTTATTCACCTCTTTACATTTTTTCAAAAATAGAATCTTGGAAAAAGCAACTTAGAAAGGCAATGTCTGTCTATAGGCATAAAATGGACTTTGAGGGTTACAGATGACTGCAAACTTTTTCCGAAATTACAAATTTTTGCATAATTATGACACTGAAATATCAGTCTTCCAAAATTTTTCTTTTTTTTATAATCTTCTTCTGCTTAATTTATACCTATTCATGTGTTTAGCTGTTATTTAACAAAGGGTTCTAAAACCTCCTGCTAAGTGTTCACCAGTATTTGTAGTTTCCAGTGACGCCCTCTGTGCCAGACCTTCTCTCAGTACAAATGGAGAACTTGCACTATGAACCACACAATCATGACTAATTTTCCCAGCTGGAGCCCCACTGAGTTGAGATCAAATTTTCTAAGCACATAAACCCACACTTAATTTTAATCTCCATTCCTGAATGTATTTAAAGTTAAAAGTTTTGCTGAATAGAGATTGCCTTGAGCACATCTTCAATGCTTTGGTGAATCAATTCACAAATGCTGATTAAGTTGGAAAGCTAATTCTTATCACAAGGAAGCTGAATACAATCTTAGAAGACAACTACTTTTTAAGGTCAGATTTTAGGCTCTGATATAGACTCTATCTGTAATATCTCAGAAAATGTATGAACACATTTGACGAACCTGGATACACATCTGTGGGCCGCTCCTGGTTACAAGACTGGCTATCAGATTGTATCAGATACGTACGTGACCTAGTTGAGCTTCCTATGTGGAAAGTTATGGTTTAAGAAGCAAAGTTCATGAATTCTCCTCTTTACACAGCCTGCACAGACTACAGTGCTTGCGTATATAGGTTCCAATGGATCTTTACACGTTTGCAACAGTTGTAACAGACATTTTGAAATGGTTTGTACGTTCGAACTCCTACCTGAAAGTAAAATCAGGCCATTAGATTAAATTCAGGACATTCCCTTTGTCAGCCACAGAATACAGGAAGATTTTCTGTGATTGCAACTCAGTGGAGTACCCACCACATTAATGAGACTGCACAGAGAGCAAATCTGGTCAAGGATGGATTCAAGATTTACACGGAGGCATTTAGCATATCAGCCCTGCAATAGGAAAAAATATACATCAGCTTTGCAGGAGACCTTTGTAATGTAGCACAATGCCTCCTAGATCGCTGTCTGTCCTACAGCCTACCATGTATATGGAAAATACATGCTGCCTCCCATCCTCTGAGCACAAACTGAAGACCAAAATTACCTCTCCTCCTGTCAGCTTGCACTGGGCAATGAAACCTGTTATTACCTCACTCGGCCTCCTCGGAGAGCAATGTTCAGATTTCTTTTCTCCAAGGTACTACATCAGTCACAATTACCAGCCTTCACTCCTTGCTAGATCTATATTACACATGATTCTGTAAATATGTTCACAAAAATTACTTTCCATCCCAGGTCAGGACTCAATGCATATCAAGAAGACGTATAAAATGAATGGAGCGATCAGACGTCACGTCACTCCGAAACAACCCTAGGAAAACCCACTGCCTCTCCTTCACAGAGGCTGCAGATGTAAACCCTTCATTACTGTTTCTGCTATATATGGGGGGTATTTATTTTTCCATGAATTTAACCTTTACAACAGCAAAGAAATTCAATCTTTAAATCAGCTTTATCTATATTTTTTCTTGACTGTTGTAATAAGGTCTCCTGAGTGACAACTTTATTTTTTATAAAAGGCAAAAGAGCTTTCAAAAACAGGTTTTAAAACTCTAGTTCCAGCCTACAAAAGTATTTCTCTCTCAAGACAATCTTGAGAAAGAAATGAGACAGAATAGAGTACGCCTGGAAGAAAAACAAAGATGGAAAGGGTTTTCAGGAACACAGTTAAGACAGAGAGTGTTATAAAGATTACAGATGGCCCTGCAGCCTGAGAGAAGTACACAACTTGGGCAGACCCTTCTCACAGGTTATCTAAATTGCCTCAAGTGTCCAGAAAAAGATTCATAAGCCATAAGGCACAAAGCTATCTTTGCTCTTCTCCCACAGGATGTTTTTTTGGTTGTTTGCTTGGTGGGGGGGGGGATTGTGGAGATATATATAAAAACATTAGATTTCACAGTCTATTTACTAGTATAATGACCATATTTTTTAAGACACTGAAGAACACCACTATTTGGAAAATAACTGCCCAAATAATCTTAAATGTCTAGCCTATTATCCTGTGGAAATCTGGTCTGATTCAAGAAATAGATAAAAGCAATTTCAGTCTTTTTTTTTTTTTTTTTTCTGGGTTCATCACCAATATACCTTTTCCAATATTGGTCCGATTTAGACTGCAAACTCTACTGGGCAGGGAATATGCTTTTACATTTATAGATTGTCCCATAAATTTATGGCACTAGATGTGTTTTTATAACAATAAATAAGAAAAAAAATCAATGATTCAGTGAAATGATACTTTCCCCACACTAGCAAGTGATATTAATGCCTTCAGCAATAGCTGATGCTGGCTACAGCACTATCAGAACCTCAGAAAGATCCTGGAAATTGTGCTGCTGTGTTTGTAGAGCATTTGCATTCTGGACTCTGGAAAGTAATTGAATTGTAATAAAGCACTGAAATACAAGCTGTCTCTTGGCCCTTTGCTGACATAAAGGCACGCTGCCTATTAGTGAATTTAAGGCAACTTTTCACGTAGCTAAATCATTACGGATATAATAGTATCGCACCAAATGAATAGAATATGTTTAAGTGGCATGCCCCAAGCTTTTGTTTCATTATTAATTCCTTTGAAAACTAATATAATTGCTGTTCTTCATATTATATAGGCTTCTTGTCCTCTCTCAGCTTTTCTACATGCTTCTCCAGACCACATTGCAGGACAGAGCAGTGTGGTTTCAGGCATATAGTTTGGTCTAGTGCTATGCATGCAGAATGAATGCAAAACATGCAGCCAAGATAAGCCCTGGAAGATCTGAAAAGCAGAGCAGAAAAAATCATTTTGCTTTTAAACCATTACCTTTAAATTTCCTCCTATTTAATAAGACCAACTCCTTATGTAACTCTCTCTATTTAGCAAAATATGGAAGGAGAAACACTCTTTTCCCTGCCAGCAGTGTGTATTTTCCTGTTATCAGGTAGAAGATTCCAGGATGTTTAGTTCCTGCTCGAGTCCTTAGGAATTAATCATTTTGTCCATTCACTGCCACAGGACAAGGCCACTAGATAATCAGATGCTAAATACTTATAAACTTTTATAATTAAGGAAAAAATATGGATAACAGAAACAGAAAGTGCCTTTGACAACATAAAGGGACAGCTCTGGCTAGCTAGCAAGAATAGCCACAGCATTCCTGATCATAAAGGCAATGATTTTAAAGGTTGGTCTCATAAAGGCAATGATTTTAAAGGTTGGTCTCATAAAGCAGATCACAAAATGAATACATTTAAACATAAACTTGAGTTGCTCGATTAGGGCACTCTGTTCAAGCAGTGGGAGCATTCGTTAAATTGTGCATCCGATATCTATTGCCTGCATGTAGTACCGATAGTCACATTGTAAATCTGATTCTCTAATATTCTGGGGATGCAATCTACTGCATTTTTTTCACCATTTCCTCTACATGTAAACTGATCTCCTGCATTGAAGCAGTACTATTTAAAACAAAAGGGTTTGATTTATAGCCAGTCCCCAGCCTCATAAATCACACCTGCAGTGTGGTGCTCTGAGCTCCCTGTGTTCTGCCAGCATTTACCTTTTATAAATGATTTGGGTTTACCTCCCATTGTGATGGAGCCTAATACAATTGCATTCTTCTCTCCCAGCGTTCGTTCTTGCTGTTGCTCATTATTCCCACTGGGATTTCAGGCCTGGTTTCTGCAAGCTTGTCAGGGGGGAGGGGATTTGTGGTGGTGTTTTCTTTTTTTTTTTAATTAAGGAATGTTGAATTAAAAATTTATGTTTGCTTTATGTAGCTTTTCCTATCTCTAGTCCCCCTTGACAATGCTTATGTTAAAGTTCTTATTCGTTAAGGTAATGATTTGGAACTTAAACAGGACAGCAGCTTGAAACATCCAAAACACAGACTATTTGACATTCAAGGTAACCCAGGTACGCTCACCCATTACTTTACAAACTAGGTAAGGACCTGAAGTTCTCATTAAGAAAATAAAGAAAATAACAAAATCAAAATAATGATTTATTGTAAGTGACTAAGTCCAAAGATTTTCTTTTAATTCACAGAATCCAGGCTCCTGAGCTGTCAAATGGTGTTTATATAATATTTTGCAATTGTGTCTTGAGTCCTCATCCTTTTTATGGTTCTAGTTTGCTAAGAGCAGTTAAAACAGAGAGATATAAATCTTGCTCCTTAGAACTAACAATCTCCAGTTCTGATTCAGACAATCTTTTCTAAGTTGTGGCACCATTTAACGGAGATTGACGGAACTTGTGCACATGTTCACTTTTCATATGTACCAAAATAATTAATAATGACTTTGTTCAATTAATGACTGTCATAATTGTCATATTTATTTTAAAGAATACTGCAGCTACCATGTCGAAGGCCAAAACATAATTTATCATACCTTGAGATTCATCAAACCCACAAAATCTAAGTTATATTTTTATCACAAATATTCAGCACAGTTTAGATTAGGTTTTGGAGATCAGTCTTGCAAGCTTTTAACACTGAGGTTTTTATTTGTTGAGATGATTGCAAAATTTATAATTGAGATTTGGAAGGCTATAATGTATGACAATTGAGACTTGGATCAGACCTAAAGTAACTAGAAAAATATTTCTGAAACGAGTATCAGGTAGTTATTCAGAAAAGCTACTCCTTTTTCAGCATAACTCATAGGTAGACTTGGATGAGTGGACCTGTTCCAGTTCAATGAAGGATTAAGCTATTTTCAAAATAAACTAAGTGAAACAAGATGATATTCTGATTCCAGAATTAGAATTGTCTGCACATGGACTTACTCAAGAATAGCTTTTGTGCACTCTACTTTCATCCAAATTATCTTGCAACTGAAGGCAGCAAGCCTTGAATTATTTTGTCCACTATTTGAAAATTCATAAGAAAGTACCTGTATAAAAAGTAGGTTTCTCAAGTTCACAGTGTGAGCATAATCAGTTGTAACAGTTCTTACTAGGTAATGACTATTTTTAAAATCTGTTTTGGATTTGTAGTGTCTGATGTGTAAAAAACTGGCGATTCTAGTAAGTGCTTCCAAAAATAGAACTTTATGAAGTCAAATGTTCTTAACAAGTGTTTTCATTCTCCAATAGTTCAATACTAGACTTTCTTCCGAGCAATAAAAGTATCTATAAATTGGATCATAATTAATGAGAAGCCAATACCAGATTTTTAATGTTGACAATTGTTACATCAAGTTTGAGTTTGCTGGATTGGTAACAAAAATTTCATAGAACATGAGCAGAGATGGCAACGCTACATATATCCTCCATCTGACATTTTATCTTACTGCAAGACAAGGCGGCAAAATAACTGCATGAACATCCTCACTGAGGTTCTTGTTTGCTCCATAGAATATTTTTTTTGATTCAACTGCAGAAGAGTACAATTTATACAAATCCTGGTATGCAGACATAAGGTTAAATTACGATTTGCTGTCCAACCTTGTACTGCCCCAACGGCAAGCCTGTAAAGTATGCAACTGTTACAAGTCCTCAGTTCTGATTTGTTTTATGAAGAATTTTCCCATATTGAGCCTCTCACAAAAAGAGGTCCAGGATTATGAGCTCTATTCTGAAGTAGCTTCACATGCACAATGTCCACTGACATATCAGAGTTTGTTGCAGGTTTGGTCCAGCAGTATTTCAAGTCCTTTTTGTGCAAGTGCATGCGAGGCAGCATAGCCATGACATATAAGGCATCCGTATATGGTGGTTTCAAACAACAACCCTAAAACCCTGCCATTTATTCCTGGTGATCAGGTATTTGTACAAGATTCTATCAAAAATAAATCTGCAACAAAGGAGTGTTTGTGTAAAAATATTCAGATATTTGTACAAGATCCTATCAAAAATAAATCTGCAAAGAAGTATGTGTAAAAAACAAAACAACAAAAAGAGAGTTTGAATCTATAGTTGAATCTATAAAGCCTACTTCTTCATCAAAGTAGTCATTTGGGTTAACTTTGAAGCTTGATTTAAATATTAGCAAATGTGCAAGATTTATTGCTATCTTTACACAAAGTAAAAAGGCATTCAGTGTGCCCCAATGTCCTCAATGAATGAAACTCGTTTCAGTAAATGTAGATATGTTTCAGTTAATGGTTTTGTTTATAGTGTGATGCAGCAATTATAAGTTATATATGGAACACTAATAAACCTATCCAATCACTTCTCAGATACTGGCATGGCCAAATTAAAGGGGACTACTAAGCTTATGCTGGCTAAGTTTACATTTGCATACACAATGCTAATAGCTGAAAACATGCAGTTCAATTTCCCTATGTAGATTTGACTTCTTCATGGACAGTACTAAAAACTGGTATCTAGAACTCTGCTGGAAATTTGACCTTCTGTAATTCCTTACACGTTAGTATTTTTGTCGTGGTCTACCTAGCTGTTTTCTGAGTTCACATTAATATTATGAAAGTCTTGCAACCACTGTTTTTGGAATTTAAATGCCTGCCCTAAAAGCTCGTGTAATGGATCTAATACTTCTAAATATCCAGACTATTGAGTAGCTATTCCTACTTCTCCTGCAGTTCATCCACCCCTGGGAGAAATCAATAAAAAAAAAAATCAACCAAGAAGCTTGCAAAGTAAGTACCTGATAGAGCCATTAATATGCAATAATAATCAACAAGGAGGGCTTTCCTGACAGTAAATGACTAGCTGGAGGAACCATTAACTCAGAGAAAATTCCAACACAGAGTGCAATCTGATCCTGAAAACTCTTACTCACATTATCAGTCCTAACCACAATCACTCTTACAAAGTAATTCTGACTCGTGAGGACCAGATTTGTTCATTAAAGGAACATCCTGTGTAAGTATCTAAAGACTACAACATATCTATTGTTTTTAGGTACATTAATAAAGTAGCATTTTTAGATCATTTTATAAAAAGTTTACAGTTTGAGTCATGGCAATACTATCTATAAAATTGTTCAAAAAGAAAAAAAAATGAGTTACTTTCTTATGAGCTGAAAATTTTACAGCTAAGTTATATGTTGGCATGGTCCCAGTAATGGTCTTGCTTTAGCATAGCAGCCAGCAGGGAAATAGGACTTACTCTCAACATTTCAATAGGGTTATCACCTTTATTAGCTAAGCGTTTCTCCAGTAAGGCCCACTGGAAAACATTTTTTTTCATTGTTTATTCTGAGAAAGAACAAATTCTTGTTTCTTAGCCCTGAAGTTGATCCCAACACAATGTAAATATGAAGAGTATGCATTGTGCCATTTCTACTTGAAACACCCAGCCACCTTTCGCTCCCTCCCTTATGCACTACTATGGAGTTGTAAACTACTTATCATCCCAGATCATTTGTGCAGTAGTATCATCAGTGATCTCCCTCCAGAAACGGGAATTTTTTTCTTTATACACAGAACTATGTTTTCTAGATGAATTCTTACAATGATGAAAGTGATTATCAATGACAATAGCAATCAAATGTCTCTGCTGCAAGAGAAATTAGTTTTCTCTGATGTCTCAGCTATATCACCTTATCCAGTTGCACACATAGGAGAATAATTTTCTAATGCTACAAGTTGTTCCACTTTCTTGATCCTTGATGAAGGTGATCAGATGCTCCACAGGATCATGTCTTAAGACATCATTAAGTAAAGCACTTGACAAAGAGAGAGCAATCATGGAAGAGAGAGCCTATAGAGAAAAATAATTTTCTTTAGATGCAAAGGAGGTGGAGAAGGGTAATGTATTTCTCAAAGGGTCAGTAATGGAATACACAGCTTTTCCCCTCTGGGTCAGTAGTTCAGATATGGCTCAGGTTGTCAGTGATCAGAAGTGGTAAATCTACAAATATCGGAGGGATACAAACATCCCAGAGGCTGAGTGATTATTTACAGCAGCACAGAAGAGTGAAAGGAGGATAAATAGGGTGAAATTAATGTTAGCTTTCAAAATAACATGAAAACACATCTCTAGACTAGAATACTGTTAAAGAGAAATCCTATTTCAGGGTGAGGTGGACCAGTGACCTAACAGCTGTTTTCTACAAGATGCTTTCAGATCTAATGGGACTGTTGCTGTACTCTGGTCAAATGAGTCTTTCCCTAGGCTAACTTGTAAGATTGCTGCTCTTCTTTCATACATTCATCAAAATTCTTCTCTATTGTCTGGTCCATAATAAATTAATCATTTAAATCAATGAGGTTAAGAAAGGCCACCATGGTTCATTATTAAGTTCTTTTAATTAAAATACAGTTAAAGTTCAATATTTAAAATACCATTACTACATTCACTACTTTTAAGTTATTTCAAGTGACAATGAATCTCAGTGACCCTAAAGCTAGCCTGTACATCCTGTATCAGCATCAATAACACTGTTTTTGCTTTTTATTGTTTTCCTTCAAGTTACATGTAGTCTCTTCAGCCCTGGAGCCATGTCATCCAATCTACTAATTAGTACATTGGATTCTGATACTGTCTGGCTTTCCAGGCACCACTGCAGAAAAAATTGCCATCATGATCAATATCCAGGGAGCTGTGACATTGCTAGATGTGAGCTTGGCTCGGTGACTCCATTAGTGCCATCAATACGCATCCAATGGCCGTGTGAGCAGTTGTGTGATGTAGTATCAGTCACTTTAGAAAAAAAAAAAATCATTGATTGGCTTATAGCATATACATAGAATTGACAATTAAATGAACTAACAGCTTCAATTTACTTGCCACGATCAATTCAAGCTATAGTGTAGTCAAGTAAAGAAAGGCTAGGAGCACCATGACCAAGCCTGAACCACAGCTCCCATTTTGTGACCCACAGTCTCCCAACATAGAAAGTTCCTGTCGAAGGCAAACAGGACATCTTAAATTCTTTTTTTCCACAGTTAAAGATGCTCGTTCAGATACAAGGAAGAAATTTTTGGCCAAGAAAACTATGGAACAAGTGGAAGAGCTGCTGAGTGCATTGCAGATCTTGTTTACAGTGGGCAGTGAAACCTTCTGCATCTAAAACCAAGTCTACCAAATATTTGCAGATATATCACACCTGGATCTAATTCTCTGCTATTTTGCACTTTGGGTACTTAAACCTGTGTGATATGGTCACTCTGAATTAGCAGACCCAAAGGAGCAGGTAGAGAGCAGGTCCCCAGCATGCCAGGATCATCCTCATCCACTCTTTCCCTTAGTCCTGGATATAAGAATGGTTTATTTACCTTTCATAGCCCTATCCTTTCTGAAAAAGGTACAGTACCCCTTAAAACTGATAAAACAGTAAGTCACACTGAAATGGCTGTGAAACTCTTCCAAGTTCTTCAGTACAAACATCGTTTCCTTTTAGCACAGATGTGGCAGAGCTGGAGAGACTCCCTGGAGATTCCACAGATATTTTGAGTAGTGACAAGTGCCGATCCCAAACATGACTTTTAATACGTTTATCCCTCCTTGAATACTATAGTAGAGCATTTTCGCATTTTCCTTTCATCACATACTAAAAACAAGACTGTATAAAAAAGCACCTCCAGCACTCCAATACCACCTGAATGACTTTCTGAGAGATGCTTGCTAATGCCACAATTGCTCCCACTATTAGAAACAGATTAGGCAAAAATTATTGTGCACTACCTTTCATCTGACACAGATGCTACATCCCATTAGGAGATACATGTTTGTATCAGAGGCAGCATATAGCATCCTGAAATTTCAAATGAACACTAACGAAGAGATAGGATTCACCCAGAGTACAGCAGAGATTTTATGCAACCTAGAAAGTACTGGAATCCTAAAGAATCAATTATCAACTTTGAAAACAAAATGCCAATAATAGTTCTATATAACAGCATTAGTGAAATGCAACTCCAGAGAGAATTTGTACTTGGGGGAGGGGGGCTGTTATTGATATTTTGTAGGCAAGTCAGTCAGCAAATTTCCTTCCTTTGGTCTTGTGACCCATTTATATGTGTATATATAGGATCTCTGAGGAGATCAGTTTGGCAAAGCCATGGCCAGTATGGAAGTAGTAACTATGATTTTTCCCAGTGATTGTCTGCATATAATCTTTGCTAAAATCTTACACTAAGATATTCAGATTTGGAGACAGTTTTCGTGGAGGTCATATTATTTTTTCTCAGAGTACGAGATCATTCTAAAGAAAAGAAACAATTAAGGTGCATTGTTTGATCATGATCATTCATTCAAATAAATAAACACATCATTACGGAACACATTCCTCTTGCATTTTGCATGCACCAAGTTTATATAACACTGTGCTATATCGTTCCAAAAATTAGCCTGCAAAGTTTGAAGCTTTTCTCTCCTAATAGAAAAAAATATACATACCTACATACTTGCTAGAAACCTTATTAATGTGTTTTCAAAGACAGGTGGATATCAGGATAAAGCACAAGATATGAAAGGCCTGAAGATTGCATGCAATTCTCTTGTGAATCAAGAGATATTGGGCTCTGACAGCCCAACCAGCCTTTCAGCATTACTGTATTTCAACAATCCAACCTAAGTCTTCAGACTAGCGGCACAGCTGGAGTCCCAGAGGGTTTTCTTCTCCCAGGGGAGTACCCCTGTGGCTACCAGGCTGTATCAGGAAGGAGGAATAGCCTGCATATCCATCCATCTCAGCAACTTGGAGTAGACCTATCTTAACCTCTCATCCTACAGCATGTATCAAGAGTACTGGTGCCGTAAGCTGATCATGCACAGTACCCAGTGCACTCTTAGACTCTAAAAGGCGATCTGAAGAACATGTTATTGACAGATAACAGGGACAGTCAAAAACAGTGATACAATGTATGTGCACTTATAGAGAAATCTATAATAAAGGAATAGAAAACAGTAGTGTTAATCTGCTACCAAAGGTCACAAGACAGATTTTTTTTTTTTTTTTGGGGGGGGGGGGCATTGTATCAGTCAAAAAGTAGCAAAGATGCAGTGTTTTGTGCTGACTTATGAGATCTCCTGGTTGCATGACATGCACATGCAAAACATAATAATTTCAGGTTGTTATTCATATAAAAGCATTAAACTATGTTTAATAAAAAGCACAGCATCATAAATATCTCTGAAACCACTATGTTCAGCTTCTGCAATTGAATTTGGTATGACTAAAAATTAAACAATTCAAAATTTGCTAAAATAATTCATAAGCCAAATATTGTAATTGTGAAAGTTTCTGCAATTGCTCATACCCATGTACTGAGAAAATATTCATATCACATTGTATTTGGCTTGATTATTGGGTGGTAGGAAAACACTGTAAAACAGATTGTAAGCACAAGCTAGTGTTGTGCTGAATGGCTGTATTATCCAGTTTCATTACATTGTTTAAGACAGCAAGTACATGGTCTCTTTCTACTTTTTAAATTACTATTATTTTCTATGGACTGAGCTGTCCTCTGTTAAATAATGTCATATAAGCAATGACCCAAAAAGGCAATTGATCAGCTAAACAACATAGAAAGATTTAGTGTCTGCACACTGCATAGGTACACAGACTGCCGAAAGGCTGCTAAGAGGCAATGCTGTATAACCCTGGCAGCGCCATTCAGAAAAATCTCTCCAAAGGAAATGAATCAGAATGACTTTAGCTACCTTCATTGTAACATTGCAGCTTATGCCAAATTGGGCCAGGTGACTAGTTCTAATCCTTCCTATTCCTGTCGTTTGCTGGGGGCAGACAGGAGATGTAGGAAGATACAAGTTTTATTCCTCACACATTTTCGATTTATTTCCCAGCTGACTTTAGGTTTGACTTCAATGGGAGTATTGACTGAAAAGGAGAAAACAGGGCTTGGTGGCTGACCAGCCCAAAAGGTAGTTCATTTTCTGACTACTAAACTTTACACAGAAACAACTTTTTCAAAGCCTAGCTGGCATAGGCTTTGGCACAAACAGTTGAAAGGGGTAAACAGTTGAAATTCAATTACCAGTGTTTGCCCTACCAAGAGGGCCCTACCATCTTCACCCGTCCTCCTTGGACCAAGGGGCTTCAGTGAAACTGCCCCTCCTGCACACTCAAAAGCTACACCTCAAATCAAAATAGTTCTCCTTCCTGCCCTATACTGAAGGAACTATTAATTCTTAAAAAGTGCCATGCAACTCACCTAAAGCAAAATTCCCAATAATAAAACAAGGCAGCAGATTTTGTGGAATGCCTTTAAGCCTTTGAATGAGACGATCCCAGCAGATATGATCAAAGAGTCTGTAACCAACCGCAAGACAACAGGAAACACCGCCGCCAACTTGGACACTAGGCAGAGAGTGGAAAGACAAGCAGGGACTGGTATAAGAGAATAGAGAGACTTATCCAAGTCTTTCCATGCATAATCACAGGGCCCATACACATACAAAGTCCAATCTTTAACTCCTTTAATTCAGCTCTTAGGAGTTTTGTGATACAGTCAGCTTTTGTGACAAGCTCAATCTGTTCTCTGTGCTTTCCTATCCCTGTCAGGACCTTCCAAGGCAGACCAGACAGACATAATGCATATTGCTGCCTACTTTCTTCTGTTCCAGTTTATGCCCTGGCCATCCATCCTGTGATATCATTATACAGCCTTCCACAAGAATACTGCTCAACCGTATTTCACACATCCAGATTTTACCAACCTGAGAGATATGTACAAGCAAGGGAGACAATGGTAGATCAGAGGTAAGAGTCCCTAAAACAAATTTCATCAAGGTTAAGGCTTGGTCACAAATAACAAAAGACAGACAGCAAAGCGTAGAAAACAGACCTGGAAGATCTCCTTAGTGATGGATACACTATAAATAAATAATAGTGAAACTGTCATCTGGAAAGCTGGAAAGGGCTGAAAGGCTTTTTTTTTTTTTTTTTTGTCATTATGGAAGCCTGGGGCTTTTTTTTTATTTGGGGGGGGGGGATCTAAAATATCAGTTTAATGTTTTTTGGAAAGATTTTGCCCTTTTATTCAGGCATATCATCAAAACCTATTAGTCTAATACTTGCTATCGTTCATTTACTAGAAAAAACTCGTTAAACACATGTCACTTCCAAACTGTGAGACTTAACATGAAATTAAAATGACCTTTATTTTGGCACACTATTGCACTGAACTAGGGTATTATTAAGTCCTAAGTGCTATTTGTTTATAAATGCCAATCAGGCTAATACTATAGCTCTAATGTATTCAGAGATTGTGCAGCCTATGCCCAACCATAGCTAACTTCAAATACCGGAGTAGCTGTGAGGGAAGAACCACAGCTACTGTATGAAACCAAATTTATCTATCTTCTTGAACATAGTTGCAGAATCTATTAAATGGAAAGAAGAATTTGTTATTATAAAAGAAAAAATATTACAGCTACTTTGAGACAATGGACTAATTTACTTTGAAAACTTGATCAAACAAAAATGGAAACATTGGCATATTATTTGCTTTTTCAGATGCCACTTCAGTATTTAGGATCCTGTCCTGAACTTGCACCTTGGATCTAGGTTAATTCTTCCCATCCACATAGTTCTCACACCAAGTCCATAACAGTGATAACTAATTGAGTGAGCCATGGCCACGCTTAACTTTAAACACAAAGGTGTCCAATTCTCAGTTTTTAAAATGCACATGACTGCATCATAAAAAGCCACAGGCTGCAACATGGAGCTTCAAAGCACTACCACAGAGTGCACAGATGTGTATGTCGAGCTTCTTACAACCACCGTCCCACTTTCAGGACTCAGGATAGCCAAACAAGAGTCAAATTTCTACTCATTTCCTGAGGTTGCTTAACAGCTTTGGACAGCATCAGATGATGCTGTGGATCACTAAGTTTCTGTCCCCTGGACCTTTTAACACACATTCAACTGTCCCCTCTCTCATCAGGGGACTCCTCCTGAAGAGGTGCCGAGCTCCAGGACAAAGACATAACTGATTCTTATATCTGTTCCAACAAGTGGCTCCGCGGCTATAGCAAATGCAGTATTTCACTGTGTCCAACTGAGGTCCTTCTCCTGAGGCCTAACAACACAAAAGACAGTTTGTAATAGCTCCCTTTGAAATCAAATTAGTAATGTTTCAAGGCGTGACCCGTAAAGGGCTGCTGTCCAGAATCTACATGTGTTTGACAGATACATCTTCCACCTAACGGGCCTCTTCAAGAATACAGATGGGATCAAGATGTGTGAACAGAGCTCCAAAAAGAGAACCATGGGATATCAAGATACAGAGCAAAGCACTCTGTCTCATTAGACAAAAAAGAAACAGTATCAGATACAAAGTGAAATAGCTCACTCCAGCTGGTGGGCTAGATTCTGACACCATTATATAGATTAGATTGTTGCAGAGGAAGATGCTGTTCCATATGCGCAAAAGCTAACAAAGTATAGCCCAAAGTTGTATAAACTTGTGCCAACTCCTTATAAAGATATTACAAAGTCATAATCTCTTTTTCACAAATGCCCATATACAGTAAAACTCTAAAAGTTACTGTGGGCTGTAGGTTCATAAACACAGGTACTCTGAAGGATTGGAGACTAAAGTCTCCAACAACTTAGTTTACCTAAACTTAGCAACTTATTTTACCTAGCTGGCTAGCTATTTCTTAGCTGAAGAACAAAGTGGGGACTTACATAATGCATGTTTGGTTTCAAAGGGCTAATAAAGACTAGTACTAGTGTATCTTATGGCAGAGAGACTGTGGGTCTTGAGAGTAATACAAAATGAACTGAAAAGTTAGAAAAGATGATGACTTCAAGTCTGTCATGATATATTTGTTTATCTGCGAGAGAAGTAACCATCCTATTGTCCTGCAGAGTGAATCTCTCTTTCAACAAACAGATTTGGAGTAGGTATATGAAGATGATAACTCCTGCCCATGTTATGTGAAAATGGGAAAGCATTTGGTAGTTGGCCTTTCCAAACACCCAAAGGCCCCATTTGGCTGTAGAGAGAATTAATTTAAAGCAGGGTAACTTCCTAATGTAGGACAGGCCTCAGCTCCATAATTCATTTTCACATTTGGCTTTAGACAAGAAAAAAAAAATCATTCTAATACATCAAAAATCTCTATAGCAGCCAAATAAAATGAAACACCTGCTGGCGGGAACTCCACTGGCTACCTCTAGTTGCTAGTGTCTCCTGCCTAAAAAAGGGATACAACCAGAGATGAAATAGTGTATTTTACAAGATGAAACACAATCTAAGACAAGATCCAAAGGCAAGATCTGTGTAGTCTACACTATATGTCAGAACTAGCCACTTCTGAAGAACTAGATATTTTAGGCTTCAACAAGGAACTAAATATCACTGAAAAATGCTTGTGACTGACAACAGTGGAGTTCATTTATAGTATACTGAACTTTTGTAAGACTCCCAGTGGCTCATTTTTTCAATAACCTTCAAGTCTTGCCCGTGCTAGCAAAAGCAGCTACAATTGTTTTGGGTAAGGGAACAAATTTTGCTTTCTCGCGAAGAGGGGAGAACAGCCTCCTGTACTCTTAGGCTGTTCTGGAATAAATGTATAGCCAAGATTTGGCCCATGTTCTTAAATATCTAAAGGATGATTTTTTTTTCAAATTATTATATAATTTATTAACATTTTCAGCAGCATTTAATTGCTTACAACCCTATAGATCACTCAGATCTCATAGAACCTTTATGATTTTCACACTGTTTTTCAAGGATGTTATTTTAGTGACCTGAGAACGACCACAATGACTACTAAACTACACGAGAGTGCCACCCTGACAATCCTGGAGAATTACATCCCTGCAATATATGCATAATACAGTGAGACTCAAACCCTGATACAAAGAAATAACCCAAAAGAGGTGAGAACTTATTTCACTCTCCATGTTCATGAAAATCTCCCTCTTTGGACTGCCAAGGCAGCCAGTTGCCACATTGACTTTGGTCATTAACCCACCAGAACAAGACCAAGAAAATCAAATGAGAACCCTTTGCCAGTAGAATTTTGAATGATTTAACAAGTGAATCCTAGGGCAGCAGCAGCTCTCTCTTGGGTTACGAACTGTGTTAAGCCTTTGATAATGGCATTAAATAATAAATGAAGGGTAACCTGATCATTCTTACCAGTGTTTCTATATCAGCAGTAGAGTAACACCATTGTGTCTGGAGCAGTAACTAGTGTTCTCCTTGTAACTTGTAAATAAGCTTGGTCTTGGAAATTCTGCTTTTGGGGTAATGGGTAACAGGAAGCTCTAAAAAGACAATTAAAAAAAATAATATGTTAAAACAAGGACAGAAGCCCAAAGGCAATGATCAATCTGCCTCACAAACTTAATGTTACGCATCAGCTGTCGCTCAGGTTAGGGAATACAAGCTGACGGACCTCTCCCCGTTCCTGTTTCTGTTCCGAGTCCCTCCCCATTATTTTTCTAGTACTACTACTACTTAGAGCCAGGAGAAGACATTCAGCAAGGAATTAAGAGTCTGTGTTAACATGATTTCTGTCATCCTCATATATCCTCGCTTAGGTTCTTTTTCCCTGCTTTCAAACATATATGATCCAGAAGCAAGCTTGCATAAACATCATCTATACTAGTAAGTTGAACATGTCTGGGACAGTTCTTGGGCACTACAGTTACCTTTTATAGATTGCCCCTGTCCATACTATATAAACCCCTTAGCTACCAAAACAAGACGGTCACTACCCTATTCAGAACAGACCCCTTGCTGGAGCTAATTCCTGAACTGTACCTGTAAACTGTCTGGGAAGATCTTAGTTGGTCCAAGTCAAAAGTCAGCCAGAGGCTGTTCTGACAATTTAACAGTGTAGACAATGCAGTGCTTGGGAATGTTTCCTGTTGCTGTTTTATTTACTAGTATGGACATTGTTTTAGAGAGCAGAACAGAAATTCAAAGTCATAAAATATTCAAAGTCTAGGGCTTTTGTTTTACAGTTGCTTTCTTTTGTTTTCACTGAAACTGTCTTTTTGATCATTTGTTCTAGATACAGCACAGAAAATATGTGAGCACATGGAACAGAACCTTGTAAACCCAATAGTAAGTGCTTATTTGCAAACACATCAGTTCTCTTCTTGCTGGACATGCCCTTAAGGAACTGTGTTCACACATATTTAGCACACTAGAATCAGAAATACCAACATATATTAGTGAAAATAACCACAGCTCTCTTTGCCAATGTTCCCATCAGCCAGTTCTTTGGTCAAGACAGCCTTCCAACCTGCCCGAATCATATCCTACTGGTTTAGGAAATTATTCAATGCTCCTATGAACACCAACATTAACTGTAAATTTATTATCAAGGGCAACTGAAAATATTAGACATGGGAAAAAACAGGTACATAGATTATCCCATATATAAATTATACAACCATTTCAAACCAAGAAGAGTCTAACTGACTTTTGAACTGCCATGGGGAAAGAGAAGAGATTAAGTCTCTCCTAAGGGGGTGCCCTAAACTGTATCACTTAGCAGATCTGAAACAAAAATTGAGTCATATCAGAGAGCAGAGAAGCATTTCCAGGTCACTACTATAGGACAGAGCTCCACAGCTCGTCTAACAGGCCTCGCACTAAAATCACTGGTTACTGGGTTATTCAAGCAATCACTGTTGATATAGATTACACCAATCTGATCCTGCTCAGTTATTCATCTAGACCACCTCTTTGCCCAGTTTCACTGTCCTTTCTTAAACAGAAATGCAGACACTGGGAGAGTAGTTTCAAATCTGTGCAAAATGGAAAGACCTCCTCTGCCCAGAGACAAACGAGAATCCTGATCTCTCGTGTCATTACTTTAGCAGCAGTAACTCCAAGGTGCTCAGACCACATTTAGCTTTACGGAATAAAACATAACAAGCTGTCAAAATGTGCATAAATAAATCAGAGTCATTATTCCAGCTTAAGGTTCTGGGGACATAAACAATTCTCTTGAAGTTTGCTGTGACATATTTTGTTGGGAGAGCCAGTCATTAGTATTACATCCTGTATACAGAGAGTCGTAAATGCATTCTGTCTTAGGGCCTGGCACTGCAGTGCAGAAATCCACAGGGCTGCATTGGAAAAGAAAATAAAACAGTACAGAGCCAATTCCCTGCCCCTGAGCACAAGTTTTATGGCACAGCTCATGACCATATGGCTAAACTCTCTCCTTCTGCTCACCCCCTAAAAAGGAGGCCTCATCCATACTTGCCTATGTGGAATAGTCCCCAGCTTGTGCTATTACTCTAAGCCCTAACCAGACATCATCAGGTAGAGTGCTGGCTGGCACAGGCAAAAGCATGCTATTGAGCATCCTAACAGTTAAACAACACAGATTACTGTATGTCACTGCTCAAACCTGTGTCCTAGCCCTGTTCCATTTACTAACATAGATAAAATCTGGGCATTCTACTAGAATATTACTCTACAACATGTTTACCAGTACTGTGCCTCAAGCAGTAACCCAGCACAAACTTAGGACAAGATCACAGCAGCCTACAGTGGTAATTCCTCAGCATGCTTTCTTCCAGCAGTTTGTGACTCAAGAACTTCCTGAACTAAAAGTGGTATCTTGATATTTAACAGGCCTCTGAGGATTCCTCTGAAAGAAAATGAACCCTGGACCTAAGCACTACATAATTAAAAAGTCAGTGAAAATAAGCTTTGGCAATTTGAATTATAAACTGAGCACATCTATTCATTCAGAAAATGTATTTTACATCAAGAGAGCATCAAAACAAGGATCAACAAGAGTAGTGCCATTAAAAGATAGCATCAAGTTGAAAGCTACAAACTGTAAGAACAAAATGGCATTCACATCTTCAGAGAACATTTTTGCTTGGACTCAGTGAACACAAAATTAAAAAAAAAAAATCATAGCATATTCCAGGCAGAATCTGCTGTGATAGAAATCCGTAAGAATAGCTGATAACTTAGAGGCAAAATGTAGGCTCCTTTACTTTGTAAGCAAGAATTTTTATAAGAGTTTTATCCCGACATTTTTTGATTTTTCCCCTTTAAGGTTTTGAAAAGCCGCCATAACAACTGTTTTGGGGGCCTGATGGGTATTTTTGTCCTACTTGCTAAGTCCATATTAGGAGCTGAGGCAGTCGAAACAGGATGAAGAACTGTTCCATCCCTAAGTGGGAAATTCCATGAGATAAAACATTCCTGCATTTTTCCAGCAGAAATACTGTATTTCCACTGAAAATACCATACTAATAAGCTCACTTGTGATTTTTTTCTAGAAATAAATAGGAGAGAAATCTTCTGACTTCTCTCTTTCTTTCTCTTCCTCTTCATGAATGTAGAAGCAAGTTGGTCAAAACAAAAACCTAATTACATTCAACTTCTGTCTGCTAACAATAAAACTTTAAGAGATAGATATTCTCTTACTTTTCCCTTGATGTATCAAAAATATACTGAAGGAAAACCATGCTGCTTTCCAAAATTTGAGATTGACCACGGAGGAAAGACTCCCTAGAAACTTACCTAGCACAAAAAGGTTCTTGCTTTACTCTGTGCTTAGTCACAGCCATGCAGGCACAAGATTTAATACCTGTTTTCTGAGTCCTCTGAGATCTTCTGTCACATCCATGTACTTAGCAAACAAGACACAAAAGTTGTTTCAATATTTTTATTTGGGAAATTGGGGATAATCTGCAGAATTTAGTTTGGAGTTGATGATAGAGTAATGCTAACTAGGTTAGAAATCAAGAAGAATGCAAAGTCTGCAACCAAATTTGGGAAAGAGGCATAAGGTATTGCAAGGTAATTCCCAAATTTTGTATATTGCTATCTTACGTATTATTAAAGGGATGCTCATTATATCATTTGATTCTGCTCTGCCAAAACTGTCCTCATCTATAAAATGGTGACAGAAAAATATTGCCAACATCACAGAGATTCTGTGAGAACAATGGATTGTTTTGCAGTGTTAAACGAAGGATAAGAGACCCCCTCACCACCCTCAGGCCTCTTCACGTCGGAGGAGGATACAGGGTTCTTGGCTTGAGAATCAATCCTACTCAATCTCTGTTCTAAATATTGTTGTTTATTGCTTATCAGCAAAACACAAGCCCACAATTTTACCATCAACGGCCATGGAGCAAGACCAGTTGACACTGTAATCACTATGTGGGCCAGAGCAACATAAGAAACACAATAATCAAAGACACAAAAGCAGAATAGCATCAATATATCAGTCAACAAGCTTGATACATTTACCACTCACTGTGAATATGCAATTCTTGAATTTGCAATACTAAAACCTACCAAATTAGATTTCCTTTCACCAGGAGGAACACTCCTCTGGTGCCCTACACTGAACTGACAGGCAGGTAGGGAACCATACAGGTCACCATGGAAACGTTTGCAAATTTTTGCCTAAACCAGCACTGATTTGACTTCCTCAGATCACTAATTATCTTCAGATAAGAACACAACCAACATATCGATGCAAAATATTGAAATACAGAGTTCATAGTTATATATGTAAGAACAAATTAAACATGGAAAAGGGAGGAGGAGAGCACAGGACGAATGAATCTAAAAAAGAGTTAGACCAGAATAGATTTGAGTTTCAAAGTATTTCAGAAAAAAAAATCTGGCAAAATAGTGCAAAAAGATCCTCTAAACTGACTTACAGTGCTAGCAAGTCAGCCACATAGCAATTGCTCATTGCTCAGTTCTGGCTTTATAGGAAAGGGAAGTATTTTTATGATGTGGAAACTCTACGGAGGGTAGGAGGTGCCACAACCCCCTCAAAAACATTGACATTCTCAAAGCAGTTGCAAACATCCTCTCAGAAAGAACAGCTGTACATGCCAGTGCCCCCAAGATGTTAATGTCTTAGAATATACATGAAAAATACCATGATCTCTCAACAAGGTATCTAAACAACAACTAGAAAAAGTCTGATACACAGGAGAGGTAGCTTTACAGAAAAATATGATGAGGTTCCCCATTTCTTTGCCCTGAGCTTAGGTAGTCACAGGAGAAAGGTCAAACATAATGAATATGGGATTCCCCAAAAAGCTAAGACAGGTTCTGAAAATACTGTACGTACAAGATTATATTCTACCAAGCTTCTAGTCTTTCCCCTTTGGTTATAGTCCAGATAACACAGGCATGCCTTATCACGGAAGACAGACAATTAAATACAGGAACGTCTGTCAAGCAAATGGTCTGTGTTCTTGTGAAACCATTTCACCATTCTTCCACAAACAGGAAAATATTTAGCAAGAGGTGTGCAAACTGAGTACAGATGCAAGAATGCGATTGAAAGGTGGGTGCCGTCTGCTGAAAGCAGATCTAGACACAGGGATTCAGTAAGAAAAATACTTCCTTTATCTTTGAGGCTGAGAATTTTCTTCTTCTGGTCTGAAAATGTCTGTTACATTTATTCTAAAATTCAAGTGCTTTCAATGCACACTTCCAACAACAAATTATTAACCTCAGTCACATATTTATAGTACTTTTCAGAAAAACTTATTGACCACAGCAAAATATTCCCGATTGTCCACATAGACAAAAGCATCTGAGCCATTGGAAAATACAGCAGAGAATAAAACATTCAACTGTTAAAATCCACTTATCCAGTCAGTTTCTCTATGCTTCTTTCTAATAGCCCTTCAGGACTTCAGTTCAGTGACATGAGAAATTCCCAAATCTGGAAGTGGTCAGTCTGCAGAGAAAATACTTTCCAACTTCTTTGATTTGTTCTGATGAGACTCTGTATTACTCCAAAAACCCTGGAGACATGCACTGTAGTAACATAAAAGTTGAAATTTGTCCTTATATTTTTTGCACCACTAAAAATCTGCATAATTCTTCATTTTGAAGACTTAAATGAGACTTAAGCAGCACATAGCCTGGTACCAGAGCTTTGTGTTGGCACAAATTTCACCCATGCAAGACAATGTTTGCTCAGGTGCAGTACCTTGGGTGAGAGTTAATCCCTTTCATTTCTGACACAATAGTTATTATGTACAATAACTAATAAAAGCCACTCTTGAGATCGACAACCTACACATTTTCAATTTCCTCTCATGTACTTTTTAGCCTTTCATAAGCTCCTTTGATCCTGTATAGGTGTCAATCTTTGCATGCTTATAGGTCACAAGAAAGTTCATCTCATGTTAATAGCCCAGTCACCTTAGAGTGCATTGATTTTAATCCATTTCCATTTTCAAATTTCAGTTCATCATCTTATTTCAGTCATTCCACCATTCTCAAAGATGCCAAGCTACGAAGACTGTGATTTTGCTTGGACTCTGTATTAAAAAGAAAAAGTCAAGTCAAATGTCAAGGCTTCCTTCTTCCCTGGCCTGCTGGAGCTGCTCACACACGTACACTGTACTTTCTTCTGTCAATGGAAAGGTCAGGTGTTTGAGATAGGATTTATTTAGGCTCCTAACCCAGGAACAACGTTCATGAGACAGTGATCTGACACAAATCACACGTCACAAAATGCAGTCAAATCAGGCAGTTCAAAACGTGATTCCTCCTTCTCCAGACTTCTCATAGGCTCAGGGCATGATGTGAAATCTACAGCAAGGACCCTATACTCAAGAAGAGGCAGGGGGTTGCTTGAAGTGGGAACCCCTACTGGAGCCTGACTAAGTCAGGGTGCTGCCACTGGTTTCCAAATCAAGCACGATTCTCCCCACTTCTCCCTTCCGGCCCCACAGGCTGAGCATAGTCCTTTCCAAGGACGCAACCCGCATTCCTCCTCTTCTCTCCAAAGTAAGGGTTCAGATTGTGAGCATGCACAAATGCCCTCTATAGTTTTTCACCTTTCTCCAGAAACCGTGCGTACCAGAGCAACGCACCAAAAGTTCTGCACGCCTTGCTGTTTCAAGTAGGACCAGACGCTGCCAGAAACAGCGTGCAAGACTAGAAGGACTGGACTTAATCTTTTCTGGGAAGGAAAACCATATAGAACTGTTTGTTTTTATTCTGCTGTCAGACATTCCAGCTAGGGGGAAGTTTCAGGAACTTGTTCCAGTGGGTTGTTTCTCCTGTTCCCTCCCATGACAAATTGAAATCAATATTTTTGGATTCTTCTCATTCCCTTAAAGACACGCTCTCTCTCTCTCTCCCTCCCCTTCCAAGGTCACACAAACTTTGCTTTGGACTTCAAACTATTAATTTTTCACATTACTCATTTTAGGTGTCTGAAAAGCTTCTTACTCATCAGGCCATAGAAGGCAGCATTCCTTTTTTTCTTTTTTTTTTTTTTTTTTTTTTTTTTTGTCGAAGAAGAGATGCATCTCTCAGCATCAACACATGCTGTCTTTGCCTACTACTCACGCAAAAGCTCTTTTTTCTGTAGGAACAGCAAACAACTGTGCCAGTCAAAGATATTTGGGGCAGTTTTTCATGCAAGCAAAGTAACCATAGGGAATCGTAACAAAGCTGAATTCAGTTCTCACAGGCCACCAAACACTGACTACTAGTAAACAGTAGCTTCAGCTACACTTTTAAGTAGCACTTCAAAGCTCCATAGCTCTGTAAGGACTGCTGTCAGCAATGTCTGGAAAGGAGATGAGCATGTAACACAGGAAGTGGCTTCTGAAGCAAGAAGCAACCTTCCTCATTTACCAGAGGTTCCCTTTTCTGCTCAAGTCCCCTCCAGGATTTGTTCGGACTAGCAGAGGGATACAATGGTGCAGCCTACCTGTCAGCAGGGAAGAATGTTTGTACGTCTGATTCTTCTATCTCCTTCTACCATGGCTTTGCTCTTGGACCTCCTCAGGCTCCTGATAACCTCCTGGTGCTACCTCAGCTGTTTGTTTAACGTAAACCCATAAAATTCTTGAGGTTGCCACATCGCCATTCTCTTCCGCCCACACCAGGAGCTCATCTTCAGACATACAGTAAACAATTCCTAGCAGAGTCCATATATATTGAAATAATTAACAACTCTGTTAAAAAATCAGCCCTGACCCATGCTTTATACCACAGTCTTTGGTGCATCACTATCAAGGGAGGCTTTGCTGATGTATTCAGACTTTACCTATACAAAAAAATATTTGTGTTCTTGCAGCCACCCACAAAACTCCCCCAAAATGCCATAGAAAGAACTAAGTGTTTTTAAGGAAAAAAAGCAAACAAATCTCCCATAGGGAATCCAGCAAGTTTAAGGTTATATAGACAGGGTATAAAACATTTTGCAAAGGGAAAAAGCAGATGTTGTCACAAAACCAGTTTTGTCCAGCTCTCTAAGATTCATTTACTTCTGAATAGTTTGGATGCAAGTAGCACCATAATCAGGTATTTCTGGTTTGGCCCCTGGGTGGACAGAATATAGCTGAAATCCAGATGATCCACATTTTTTACATCAAGTTCGCCAGCATTACATACAGGGCAAAACAAAGCATATGCATATGGTCCTATCTAGACTTCAGGTCTGAAAAATATGCTGAGCTGCTTGTGCTTGTTTGGAAACACTCGTAGGTCTAAGTCAGCAAGAAGGTCTTTACTTGCTACATTGCTTCACGCCTACCTGGGACAACATTCGGTGCAATTGTTTGTACAGCTGGATGAAGCATTCAGGATGTCTGTTTGAGGTGCAAGTCCTAATTCCCCTCCCCTGCAGACACTTGAGAATATAGTCTGTGACAGACTATATTATGCACAATTTCTTCATTCAGTTTTCTTGGAAGCTGAGACTACCTTCTTTTCTTTTTTTTTTAATACATACATAGCTCTATGCACAAATTTGTATGCATACATTGCAAAAAGAGAGAAAATTAAAATACTAGTCGATCTGTATTAAGAGCCTTTGTTTCAACAATACAAATATCTGAAAACATGTATTTGTACATACTTTCCTTAGGTCCACAGCCTATTTCCCAACCAAAGACAACATGTTGCCCATGAAACTGCAGTAAAGCTGTCATACTGCCCGAGGCTGTAACTCACAATCTGTCCATATCCAACACTTCATTGAAAAGGAAAAGGTGCAAGTCCTAAATCTGGATGAAATGACTAGCAAGGGGCCGTTCTAATAAGTTCAGCTTGCTTTTACCTTGGCAAAAGCATTTAAATATTCTAATGTAGATTTGTGTCATTTGATCTAGGTGCTTTCTCTATAAAGGCTTCAGAAATAAATCACGTTTACTCCACAATCACAAAAACATCTCTGAGTTAGTACAAAACTACTCTTCAATTTTATGCCTCATTTTTGCCACCTCCTCCATCTCCCCCAAAATACCTATCCTGGCTGAAAATATTACATATTATCTTTCACTCTTACAGAGAATTTTATCTGTTAATAAGATTTTTAATTCAAATGATTTTTAAGGCTATATAACATCTCCAACATTTCCTACATTGTTTTACAGACTTTGCTGCTGTTTGGTAAGACTCATGGGCACCCATAAATTCAACATCTTCAGATGTATTTTCCTATTTCACACTTTCAAAAGGTTCCAGAGTTGTGATTCATTTTATAGATAAATGGCCAGTAATAAACAACTCCCTTATTTATGTTTTTTTTTTTTGTTATGTTCCATGTTTCATTAGAAGATGCAAAACACCCTGCCAAACAGTAACTGAAGAAGAAAATATTGGAGCAGCGAGCTCTGTTTGTAAAGATCTTGTCAGTCTAATGGATGCAAAATGAAAGTTATTTTATAAAATCTATTAATAAAAAATATTCCCAAGCTAAACCAGTCAACTGCAGTATTTCTGCTCTACTTTAAACAATATTAGTTTCATAACTAATTATCTCACAATTACTAATATTTTTCCTTGATGAACCCTGTGCTGCCTCTTCATAATGAAAGTGCTGCAAGGTAATACAGCAGTTACATGACAATGCAAATAGGACCCATTCAATTTGCACAAAAAAAAAGGTTGCAAGGAGCAATTAGCACTTCATTAATATGATATAAAATGCTAATTTGCCATATATCCCAAGTGACTCAAAACCCCTTTCCATCCATATGTGCAAATAATAGTTAATATGATGCAGCGTGTGTGAATCAGGTTCATGGTGCATTAGCCAGAATTCCTGTGTCAGTTTTCTGTATAATAGCTGTTAGTTAATATGAACAGTAGCTCATATTTAACCTATGACAGCAGTGTTAAATGATGAAAGGATCTGCTGGCAGCAATATCTCATAATTCCGCCCCTATAAAGTTCTCCCTTCTTTGCTATCCAGGATGAAGTATTGGAAACTGACTTCTAATCTAATTTATAAAGCAGATTGAAATGAAGTGCTGGTAGCACTCGGCTCGGCTGCTCAGCATTTTGAGAAGCAAGATCACTCCTTGTGAATTGCACAGCTCAGGCATTCTGCACTCACTGGCAGCTTCTAATGATCAAAGTATTTGACTTAAATAATTGATTTATTTATACCAGTAAAGAAGCTCCAGGGGGTTGTGAATATTATGAGATATAATCACACCACTAGGGAATTAGAGACACTCAGATGCGCCTTGTGCCTGCTAATGCCCTGAGGGTGTGATTAGGATATCACACATCAAAGGAATTTGCTCTAAAATTTTTCATATAATAAATTAATAAAAATAATTTACTTAAATAATTCCACTGATTTAATGGGACAGATCTGATGCAAGAGGCAGTAGGCAGAGAACTGCAATGAACGATGCTGATCTAGGACAGTACTGAAGCCCTGACCATCTTCAGTTAATGTGCAAGTACCAGCATGATCCTCTGACTAGTGTGCCCTTTTCGAGGTATTATCATCATCTCAAAGCTTACTGTCTCTGATGAGTGCTTCCATAGGTTTTAGCCAACCTACATTGTCTGAGATGGAGTAAAGCAATGCTTCTTCAGTTAATCCTTCCAGAAAGAGAAATGTTTTTTAATAGTGACATACAGGGTGGTACTGCATGCTGGCATGGTAGCAGGCTAAGCAATGGCTGAAATACCTCATGGGGAACTCGGTCCCTTCTGGTCAGATTATTTATTAATGTATTTTAACATGGAAACCTACCTTATCTATTTATAGGGCTTGGGCCACTGCAGACTACAAATGCTCTGTAATCTCCAATGCACCTCCTACCCTAACATGCAAAGATAATAGGGAAGTGTCTTCATTTTAATGGTACAATAAAAAATTGAGTCACACAGACCAGCTAACTTGCTCAAGGGCACACTGGGAGGCTGTGGCAGACCAGCAAATTAAAATCATATCGAGTTTCTGCACTCGCCTTCCATTTCAGAAGCACACTAGCTTTTGCACTAAGCCTATTACAGAAACAGCCAGTTTCTCTGTTCTCTGTAAGCTAGGCTGGTGCAAGGAAAGTATTGGACGTTCTTCTTCCTGGAGAAGGACAATCCTTTCCTACATCCTAGGACCCACAGGGAAGCAGGCAAACACAGCAGTGACAGGAAACACAAAGGCATCTTTCTAGAGAAGACATGCATTTAACACCCATAGTTTCTCTCTGATCCATAAAAAGGCATGAAGATGCAAAGGAATATATTGTGCCCTGGACAAGCCAGTATACCAAGTGCAAAACATGACGACTGTGGCTGTCCCTCAGTACAGAAACAATGAGTGAATAAGACTCCTTGAACCCTTGTATCAACTCCCCCAGGGTCAGGCATTATTTATCTGACATTGCTTTAATGCTCTCCACAGATTTGCAAAAGAACACTAGAATTCTGATGCTATTTAAACTAGTCGGGTGAGTTCCAAGTAAAGAATAAATAGCAATTATAAATTCCTCCAAAAGCACCATCACTAAAATTAGAAGGGTCAGGGCTTCAAGCAATTCATTTATGCCTATGGGGAAAAGCCTGAGAATCTGTTCAACTTTTCCACAATTCAACATCATTTCCATCCTTGCATATCTGCTCTGATCTGGGCACACAACACATTGTGTGTGCCTACTGAGCTCATTATCAATTTATCCCACATAATAAAGTACCCAGAGGCATATCACAAATTAGAAGTGTCCTTCATATCATGCACGTTTATATTGCAAGAGTCAGATATGAAATCAGCTACCGCTTCAAATGCATACAAAATGCAGTCTCTCTCATTTGATGAATTCAGAAGAAATTCTCATGTTTCGAAATTTCAGAATTTAAAGAGTCTGGTGCCATGCGGTCCTCTATCAACTAGCCAGACAGTGTTACATGTTATACTACTGAAAATAAATGTATACAGTTCTTTACATTTATCATCCCTTTCCCTTCATTTCATTTATCCAACATACACATAATAAATGTCTATCCTACAGACACAATTTCACTGAGGTGGGCAACAAGAGGACTTTATTCTACTCCTCGCAAGGGGATATAGCACCATTCTCATGATGTGGCTCTGCGAGGGTGCAGCCTCCCCATTTAGGTAGGGCTGAATCTGCCCAGATGGTCTTGCAAGATGTTTGCCTAGTCCTAATTATCCCAGCACTCTTTCGTATCATAGGATTAAATACAGGGAGTGTGAGGGATCAGAAAAACTAGAAATAGACTTCACATCTAGGCCTGTCTTTTCTGTGGCTGCCAGCCTGAGCTTCAACAAGTGCCTGATCTGAGCGAGCTTGATGTTGACTGTGAAATCTTAGATGTGATTTCAGTTTGGATTATAACAAGGGTTCAGCAATTCTATCCCTAATAACAACCCAACCTGCACCCCACAGCATGGCGGCCTGCTAGTTAAAACCGTAAATTCAGAGAGTCTACCCTTGAAGCACACTATCAAGTTTGCAAGCAGCCAGTGAAGATCAAGGGTTAACAATACCAACTCTCAGAACTGGGGAGGGGGGAGAGGGGAGGTTAACAATTTCCGATTTGTTTTCTATATCAGCCATGACCCTCTCAAGGATAACAACAACTACAATACCTTGTAGCAAACCAACTGCTTAAGAGCCCAGAGAAGTGGATCACTGTGAGACAGCACATACCAGAAAGTGCAGCCCTTAAACATTTTGGCAGTGAAAATAACTATCCTTGACTGGAGACAAAGCTTCAGCATCAAGGAACACAATAGTTTTAAAAGATGAATCTTACGAACATGCTAGAATTTTCCATGACATTAGCACTTAAAATATTATTTATTTCTACACATTCAGGTCTATAAATGACTGAAATTTTCCTTCTTTTCATGCAATAGCATTCTTTGCTTTGGCTAAAGTAAGGGATGGACAGCATTTCTTAAAACCAAACCCCAGCAGAATGATGAGCAACATGGATAGACCACGCACCTACCATTAACATAACAACAGCACATCCACAGGCAATCCATGGCTGAGCTCAGAGGCAGAAACATAACTGCATGCCAATACCAATGTATGAATCATAGAACAAAGGTGATTAAACAGTAGCTTTCATAAGTAGGATCTGGCCTTGAAAGTTTGGCCACAGTGAATCACAGTTCAACAGTGACTAATGCTCTGATGAGCCAGACCACAAGCAATAGCCTGGCAGACAGTCGAACGTTAAGGTGTTGGGGGCGATAGTGGCCAATCCTTCCAAGGATACAAAGGCATTGTATTTGCACGAGTTGCTTGCATCCACATCTTCAATTGCAGTAATTCAGTCTGAAGGTAACAGGTGCATATAACAGTATGACAAAGTCCCACACAAGTGGAAGATGCATAATCAAAAAATTATCCAGAGTTGGAAAAGAGGCACTTCAGGGCACTTGATAACAGTAATAAGCCAAGCAAGGCCAACAGGCTTTGTAAATGAAAACCAGGAGACAGATTTTCTCAGTTTGGTGGCTTCCCCTTCTCCAGAAGACTGCTCTTTCTTGCAGCCTCTGACATTGCCTGATTTCAGTTAGAATCTGCTCCCCTTCATCCCAGGGGTTCTGTCCCAGGCATTGTGAAATCTTGGTGTTGGCAGTGTTTGCAGCTGTAGGAAACAAGATATAAGCCCTAGTGTCATCAGTATGCTGCTAGCGATGGAGCCTGGAAACCCTATCACCAGCTAGTGCCTTCAGCACATGAAAAACAGTTAAGTAAACCACAGACTTGATGATCAGCAACAGACCTGCCTGCTCATTCTGCCTAGAAAGGAAATTCCCTCCTTTTGAGCTAGCTGTTAATGCACCATTCTCCTCTGAAAAACAGCAAGCTTAAAATTGCATTTTCTTCCTGAACCGGCCATAGCTCCTCAGCAAAAAAATTCAAATTTGGGACTTGCTTTAGATGATTAAACTCACACTTAATCACCTAAAAAAGAGAAAGGAATTTTTAGAGGTGTTGACCGCCTCCCAGGGAGGGACTGTGAGCAGTCAGTGCTCAGCAGCTCAGAAAGGACAGCAATATGAGAAAGTGAAGTGCCAACACAAGGCACTGCATTTTGCAAGCATCAATCCAGGTATGATCTTCTGATCTAGCCTCACTGCAGTCATGGAGGGAGATGTTCTACCTTGCATGGTATACCCATTCTGTATTCATCTCCACTTTGTGGGCCAGCCAGGCCTTCATTCTTAGTTACATTTCCATAAATTGAATGAGCAAAATGTTAACTGCAGGGACAAATTCAGTCCTTACTGCATGCTTGTATAGATATAACCAGGACAATCTGCGGAGGAACTCAGTGACACATGAGGAAGAAAAACACTACTTATCTTTTCGGGGCTTTATACTGCTCCTGATAAAATCAGTAAAAGATTTGTTTCAAAGGGAATAGAAGCTGCATTATACATTTAAAATGCAGTTTGCAAAATGTTTTTTAAAGCTATTTTCTATAAACTTACAAAATGAGGAAAGTTTCTTTGCAACTGATAAAAGGACAAGAAATGTAGAACTCATTATTTCTTAGCAACCATTTCACATGACAGAGGCACTGCTTTTAAGGGCACTGCCCTTTTGATGAAGAACTGCAATGACTTTTAGTAAAATGTTTAAATCTAACTCCTCATTACTCGAAGTTCCCCATCCCTTTGCCAGCCTGACAGCCTGGAGGCTGTGAAAGGAGGAATGTAATGAGTATACACTAGCGTTATATAGTTTCCACAGTTCTTGGTCTGGTGTGACCAGATTTATGTATGGAGTAACTTGAATGTAATCCATCAAGATTATACATAGCATTGGTTTCAACATTTCTGCAGGTAGCACCATCTCCAAACTCTCCTAGCTGCGGTCATATGAAAGGAACTGAGATGTGGTGACACAATGTTCATTTGTTTTGGTGGCAAGACTCAATTAAAACAACATAACGGAGTTTTAAAAAAATACTAATCTGTGAAAAAATGTGAAAGTGAGTTAAGTAAAACCTTCAAATATTCCCTTGTTCGACACAAGCTGTGTGGGCTGACAGCCACTCCCAAGGGAGAGAGAGGTCTTAGAGAAAGCCCTGCTACGAAAGGGCTCGCTGTTAAGGCAAATCCCCACCAGTTGGAGCCCCGAGGAGAGTGAAGCCCAGCTATTGATGCCCAAACACAGAGAAGACATTGTAAAGGAAATATGGGGGATGAGAATGGCAGTGGAGAAAACAAAATAGGGACGGCCTCCCACACAGAGGGGCAACAAATCTGTGCAAATAAGAAACAGCTTTTTCACTAGACAAATTTTTAAAGATGTCCCATTGCTTTCAAAATGCCACCTGGGCAATTAGGGACACCCCATGCTACCACTGCTTGAGGTACAACAAGGCAAGAGACAGGGCTATTAAAAGCAAAAGGGAAGCTTGGAGGCTTCTTTGCAAATAAGAACCATGTCCGTTGCTGCCATCTTGGGGGGGGGGAGATAAATTGACTTCAAGTATTACTAGCTCTTCAGTTTTATAACCTGTTTTGCAATCGCCAGTGGTGTTCGCAGAGTCCCACCATCCTAGGGCCTTGTGACTGGAACATTCATTTTCCAGAAAGGATTACAGTTCAACCAAGTCATGTTTTAAAGCTTTTTCCTTTTCACACATAAGCTATAATCATGGAGGTACTGCAAACTGTTAGAAATAAAGCTATTTTAAACAGTCTCAGTTGGGGGTGGGCAAGGGAGAGAAAGAAGGGCCATGTAAGGAGTTTTGAATTGCTAGAATGGAGAGTAGCTTCACCAAGCTAGGATTGCTGCAGAGAAAAAAGCTCCCTCCTTGTTGGTATACACTTTCCAGGGCCATGAAAGGATTGAAGTTGAAGGCAATAATAATAATAATTTATATTTAGAGAGTGCTTTTCCTTAAAGGATTTATACATAATTTTACACATCTGCACTTCTCATATGCCAAAACACCTCTCGATTACAGCTATTTCATGGCATACTGTTTACAGGCACTGGAAGGTGGAATGCCATGAGCCAGGACACAAAGTCAGAGCACCAAACAGAACTACAAAAATGCTCCCCCAAGACCCCCAAACTTACCAAAAGTCCCCAACATATCTGTACAGCCAACGCTGCTAGGTGTTATAAGTCCCTTGTACTGCTTTGCTTTGAAGTTCATCTAGTGAATGAGCAACAGGAGAACACAACAAATCGCTGGAGTCCTCTACATAAACAAATATTTCCAATGTATGAGATTGGATTTACTTTCCCAAGAGTTTCTAAAAATTTCCCCTTCTTCCATTAAAAAAAAATCCATTACAGGAAAGGAATCTATCTGCAACATCCATTCTTCACAGTGAATCGGTCTACGATAGAGGGTGTTCCCACAAAGTGAGCAGATATTCAACTGTGGAAGTATAATTATAAGGCATCTATACAGTTTTTGGAGTCATCAGAGACTATGTGGCCAGCAAGACACAGGGCAACCCATTAGCAGCCTGTTTTTCTCATGACATGAACTTTCTTGCATTGCCCATTGCAGTTTCTTTAAGAAAAACATTGCCTTCACTTGAATTTGCACTAAGAAAGGTAATGCTTTCTTTCTGAGAAGGCAAAAATCATCCCTGCAGTTACTTTATAAGAGGAGCATCTCTGTTTTAATTTACAAAAAATAAAAGGAGCCACCTAGCTCTAGCACATATGGAGAGCAGCAAGAACTTCATGGAGCTGGCAACACTGAATCTACCACCAAGAGGTCTAGCAGAGGCAGCTTGCAGCTCTCCAGGGTTCAATGCTCAAACAAAGCCAACAGGACACTTGGAGAAGCAACCGCAGGACAGCGCCATGGCCCCACTGCACCCCGAACAGCAGGGCCCTGCCTGACCCTCTGGGGGCCTCCAGGGAGACAGCGAGAGGGGCGCGCATGTCTGACAAACACTGCTCATTACCTTTCTCATTTTCCAGAGCTCACGCCTGGGCCAAGTAATGCTGCAATTCAGCTCTCTACACACAGTTAAACACACGGAATAAAATATTAAGTCTAGCACCAGCAATGGCTAATACAGCTCGCTCTGTCTATGAATTCAGATATTCATGCAACACAAACAAGGAATTTAAATTCACCTTTCATTTTGCTGCACAGCTCTAAGTGCCCCAAACATGACATGTGTCTGTGGCCTCTAGCACATACAACAGGCCTCTATCTTGAGACACTGAGAGAAGAGACAAAGCAGGGAAAGGAATATAGCGTACGTTGCTTTAATATATTTGAAGTTTCTTTTGACTCTCTGTCTCCTATACAAGCACTTCTGAGCTCAGGAATTGACAGTATCAAACAGCAAACCACCTAGTTGATGTGAGGCTAGGGGGCCCCTGCTATATAGAAATTATTAATTTCCAATGCAATACTGTCTAGGAACTGCAACTACAGGCCCCACAATACTGTGGGCACGCAGTGAACTGTAACAAATGCGGCAGAACAAGTCATTAGCTACTGAATTCACAACAGATCATTTCTCATAGAAGAAGCATATATTTCTGTCAAAACGGGTATGCTTCTTTTGAACAAATCACACCGAGACAGCAGTGTTTCTTGTTTGCAAAGCCTTCAGACAACATTTTTTTTTCCGAATAACCTACATAGATGCTGATACAAAGAGAAGCACTTCAACACAGGAATAGTTTGCAAATCGCAGATTCTCTTTTCGCAGGTCCCTGTCATTACTTTATGATTATAATCATTATCATCTCAAAATCCTAGAGAAAGTGCTAGGGATTTAAAATGGATTATCAACATTATAGCAACATTTGTGGAACTTGGATCTAAGTAGAAAGGTTGTAGAAAGGAAGATTTTGGAGGAATTACTGGAAAGTCAATCTGTGTCTGCACTGCTGGAATGCTTAATGCTTCTGTAACAAAGTTTCAGTTTAGTTTTACAAGCATGGCATCCTTTTTACATTAGCACATGGTATGTGAAGCATCACCCTGCTTTCCCAAAATAGCAGCTCTAATGAGTTTCATGGTAGATGTCCTGCTGATCAAACATGGGTTTATGAGCAATACAAAGAATCAATAGGATGTTTGCACTCCATGCATCAGCCCAGGTCAAGGCATACCGCAGAAGGCCTGCCTTCTGCCCACAAAGGCGTTATTTGCTGGCTAACAGGGAGACACAAATATAGTCATAGCAAAGCTCATGAATAAGTTCAACTGAAAGTAGAATACAAGTAAAATTGCCCAGCAAAATATTTCAAAACGCAATACGCTAGATGCAACTTTCCATTGAAGAAAGGAAGCTGAAAAATCAGCGGTACATGAATCATGAAGGTTTGATCTCTCTCTTCCAGTGGAGATTCCACAGAGGGAGAGAAAATAAGGTGCATCTTTGCTGCCTCCTTCCACTAAATATATGCAAGCCCCTCCACAAGCCAGCAGTAAGCTCTGGCTCCAGCTGAGGGCACTGTCTTGGCATATAGGGATACACACCAGGTTTATGCATATGCCATAAAGTCCCTTAATGGGAATATTAATACTTACCCTCTGCCTTCAAGACTCCTTGAAGAGGACACAGGGGTTAGCTAGAACAATACAGCTCATGAGGGGATACTAATCCATGACATAACTGAAACTTCAGAAGTACTGCAGCCAAATTTCTCTGGCAAGGTGGACCTCACTGATTCTTATGGAAGTATGTAAATGCAGCCAACATACTGCAATCTCCTTTCCTACCATATGATCAGGCACATGCTAGTCATCTATTCAAAACATCACTATTTTGCCACATGGCAAGAAATGCACTTACACAACTAGAGAAATGACTGGAAGGACAAAAAAGAAAGATCTCCTCAGTCCATGACCAGAGTGGAGATGGTCATAACCCCATCACACAACTGAGAATGATCCTGACACGACTAGCACAGAAGCATCCCAAGCAGATGGCCATAAGCTCATGAGACCTCACAAAGTCTAACCTGCTGCCATCATGAAGCAGGGAAAGAGCTAGTTGCATGTGGCAATTACACAAGGAATGCCCCAGCAAAAGTCCCAGGCAGCCTCCAAAACACTCTGTCTGCAGCTGCATAGGGGCACTTTGAGACAGAAAGCAGCAGGCCTCAAGCCGGATGAATTGTTCAGCCAGCATTGGCTATAACTTGCAAGACCATAAACTGGGCAAACCTACTACTGAAAAATGAATGGGAAATATTAAATATACTGCATACTTTTAAGTATGCACTCAGAGAAACTCAGTAAGGTGAACTCTGCCGCATTCCCAGCAATTTCCTCCTACATCTATTTCCCAGGAGGCAGGGACTAGGCCTAGTTAAAATAATCAAGTCCCAGATCATAACATCTTGCCCTCTTTCCTGCACTGTGAGTTCCATTATGCCGGTATGCATTGCTCAGACTCTTGCTATCACACATACAATTAAGTTCAGCTTCTAAAAGCCCTACCTGTAATTGGAGCCAGCTGCAACCTTTCTGACACATACTAATTGCCAGTAATGATTTAAGTGCAGTAAATTCACATGCTGCAATTGTTTTAAATACGGGAATCTCTCATAGCTTTTCCCTGAGAAAAATCTGTTAATCTTTGCTGCTGACTTATCAAATCCTCCAGTCACCTGTTTGCCATCATTTTCATGAGCTGATAACGTGTTTATTAGAGCCATAATATGCAGGTGGAAGCGTAAAGGTCTCATTTGGTGGAGTATGAATTCTACCTAATATATCTGTATAGAAAAGCTTGGTTGCACCATTCAACTCTGTTCAGCAAAGAATTTGATCCAAAATAGTACCTTTTATTCCTTTCAGATGGAATATTAGCTCTTTTAAGCTCAGTACACTTCCCAGAATACCATTTGGATGAGCATGACAGCTTGGTTTTTGTTAAGCCCAAGATATCATCGCTTCCTATAGTGAATATATCCAGCCTTAGTTAATTTCTGCTTAATTGTATTCCTCTTAATTATTTTTCACATATAAAAGCAAGCTCTACAAAGTAATGTAATGCCATGTTGATTCTACGAGGCTGGTTTAAGAGTTTTTCTTCCCACATACTGTTTTCTTACAGGAAATCTTACCTGAGGTACTGCAGACAACACATTTTTGCAGACTGAACCCGTTATCTCCCTGGAAGACTTGATGATCCTCTGCCAAGGATTTTCTTTTTTTAATCATACAAGTGACATTACTGCAGTTTGGAAATCAGGGCACAGGGTTTATCAGCCTACTTTTTCTACTACTGAGTTGCTCTCAGTGGACACGCACATGGCAAATGGGTTTCAGTTGAGTACGTTGGCTCTTCAGCTAGTTTGTGTGACAGTCTCATCTCCTGCATCCTCCTACATATTAAAAATCTAACCTTAAACAAATGCTATCTTGTCCAAGACCAGGAGAATAAATATATTCTTCCAGGCTGCAAAGGAACAAGGCAGGCCTATGGTCAAGGAAATGTTCCATCCTCTATTAGCATTTATTTCTTATTTCCTTTATTCTTTTATGCCCAATTTCTGTATTTTTTAATCAGAAAAATTGAAATGATTGTCTTCCATTTTTGGGATATATCATTAAGACTGATCATTTGTCACTACCTCTTTAACATTCACAGACTCCACAATTTTCATTTTTATAAATATCCTAACTCTTGAAACATGATGTGCAGATGGCACCTATAGCAAAGCATAAACATCCACATACAGTTTGGGGCTAACCCCAGGTATCACCCACAAATGCAGAGCATGTTTATAAGGCAGCAGAACAAGAACAGCTAAACCACAGCTCCCCACCATGTGGGGAAGGACTTGCAAGGACTTGCTCTGAGACACATCTGCTGCTGCCTTGCAGGAAACCTGCCTAGCCTCCGCTCCCTTGCCGTGCCGGAGTTGCGTAGAGCACTCCTGCTTAACCCTTCACTCTAAACTGAGCCACAGACAAACATTACTCTGTACATGAAATGTGTTCATGAACAGATCGCCTGCCTCCCCTATGAGTTTGTGGGAGCTTCCTGCTTTCATCACACAGCACTAGCAGAGGAAAAAAATAATAATAAAAAAATACAAAGTGGACCAGAATGTGAAGTGAGGTTGCTACCCAAAGATCTTCAGCTATGAGAAAGAAAGGAGAAATAAACACCAAAAGAAAAGAACTGACCAGCCACTCAGGGAATAAAGGCAGGGAATCAAGGCAGCTTTTTAATGTGAAAGAATAAACTTAACTCTGAAGAGAAAGACCATATAAGAAAGAAAGAACCCATAAACAAGAAGCCAAGTGAAAAACTAGATTACGTTTGGGACAGCCAAACTTCCCAACTGCAAGGAGAATTTCGCCTGAGTTAGAACTCTTCAATTTGGCTTTTAAGAACGTGGAGCAGGGGCCTGATTCTAGGAGAGTACGTGGTTTACTATAAAACAAATGTTGCATATAATAATTTCCTTCCACAATTCCCATGACTTGTGGCATGGGCCCAAAACCTCTTCCATGATTCATGTCCAAACCTCCCATGAGAAATCTGACGGCCAAATTGTTAGTTTAGTGTATGAGTAGTTTGGGTGAAATGACAAATGCTAACACGCAGTCATATTGTGGAGAAGGGAAGACCACAGTTATGAACAGACAGCAGAGCTCCACAGAGGGTTTATTATTAGCATGTTGAATAAATGTAAAAAATGTTGTGCTTTTAAGGTAAATAACTTTTTCCTACCTAACTGGCCAGTCCTTAGAGACAATTTGTTAGTCATTCCATAGCACAAGCCAATTTCCCTTTTCCAGAGAGGAGTACAGAGCGTTTCAGCAGATTGAATAATCAAACAGGCTGAACATTCTTAGGTGCCTTAAAATTCTTAAAGTCTGTTTCTATGCCCAATAATCTCCTGAATCTGCATTTTATACAAACTCTGAGCCAGTGCTGACCATGCCCAGACTAACACCTCCTGGAATAGCTTTCCCTACTGCTGAAAACCTTGCCAGGGTAAATAATGTACCAGTTTGCTGATGCAGTCTATTCCAGAACTCCTCCTCGCTTTAACCTTTCCAAATGGCCTCTGAATCTGAAAATACAGCTAATCTGTGGCAACATCTAGTCAAATTATTCATTCCACATTTCATGTTTGTTGTTAATTAACCCCTTTTTCTTCCTGTTTGCAAACTAACCACAGATCAATCTATCTTCCAGAAATGTTCACATAACAGTCCATCATATCATATAAAGAACTTCTAGCCTAACAGTCACTCTATTCATTACCTACTGTTCCTGACATGAGACTGATCTCTTATATCACACACACTTTCCTTCTTGTTCCTGATGACCAAAACGTTTGAACTGCAAATACTGACAAATGTTAAATAATGTATCTCAGCACAGCTTTGCAGACAAAAAATCATTTGCACTAAAATTTGTAAGCATTCCAGATTCACCAATGTTTCTAAAAATACCTCCCAGATATCCCACTGTTTGCAAACAAAATATTAGTAGCCTAGAAAGAGAAAAGGACAAAGAAGCAAATGGAAAAGTTTTGCAACGTTTGACTGTAGAAACCATCACTAGAGAGATTATATTATTCAGTTTGCTTTATCTAACCACCTCACCTAAAACTTGTGGCAGTTAGAGATAATTTAACAGTGGAAGCAGAACTGCAGAGGTATGCCTCAGAGTATCAGCAACATCCCTTTTTCTCTTTCAGAATAGTTCCTACTTCACGTGCGGTACCCCACACACCCAGTGGTCAACAAGCTCCGAAAGGGAGCAGCAAGCCTGTTATTCCTGTTTTTGAAGAGGAAGTGAAGGCAGAGACAGGAGGAGGAGAGAACAGCAGTGACCATTGGAGAAGCAGAATTTGAAGAGTGAGATTTCCTGATTGAGGTTAGAAGAAAGGATGACTAAAGAAAGAACTATGTCTCCTAGGATATTTTGCTACACCTCCCAGAAACATATCTGAATAGCACTTACACATCTTATCAGATAGAGGTAGTGAGAAATGGAAGTGAGCCAGGGGCCAGGCATGTGAGCAAGGGAGGACAGGGAACAGCTCAAGCTAATGCAGAGAAATGAAAAGCATATAGTCCTACTTCCCACTCAACCCCTTAAACACAAAGAGGGAAGAGGAACACCACAGGAGACAAAGACTGGCCATGCCTGAAACCCTCAATGCTGAACATTCATGAGCCCAGTGGGAAGGAGCTGCTTAGAGTCATTAAAAATACTGTAGTACTGCAGGAATAAGAGCTCAATCTGAGCCAAGTTGCTCCAGTTCAACTTGCCAAACTTTGAAGGGGCTCCATACAAACCTAAGCAGCCTCTTACCGCCCTATCTGATGGGCTCTTAAAGCAGTTCCCCCTTCTTCTCTATGTGAATAGGCAGCACTAATGTTATGTTGTACTTGCTATAGAACACCAGAGCTGTAATAACCATGGAAAGGCTGGAGAGATCTCAGAATAAGAAGCAAGGATTTAAGAAAACTGCCTGGTTAACTGTCATTAAAGAAAAAAAAATCTTCATAGACTGGCAAGTTTCTGTATGCCATTTATCATGTGAACTTCCCTTGAAAACAACCACCCACTAGCCCTCTGAGGACTTTTCCAAGAGTTACAGAAGATACCTAATGAGGCAATGTTTAAGAGACCTAATTATAAGAAAAAATAAACCTCGATAACCATCTTATCCCATGTATGGCTCAAGTATGACTCAGAGTTTATTTTAATAATTCTCATAGGTTAACATGGCACAATCCAGGCTGCACCACAGCAATGCAGCTAGATCTGCAAGATCATGAAAAGGAACCGAGACTCACACGCAAAAGGATGCCTGACCAAAAGGAGTTTAAAGAACAGAGATATGCTATGGAGAGGTGAAATGAGCAGCCTTGAAACAACAGGGCTTTGCATTGCAAACTAATACCATTATATCAATTTTGACCACTTTGCTCTGATCACCTGTGTCAACAAGTATTTCCTCTGTTCTGTACCTTGAGCCACCTTGCTGCACCTGCCCTTGAGGGAGGAGTTATTGGATTAACCCAGCTTCCTCTTATCTGTGTTTACTCACCAAAACTACTCTGCAGAGAAAACTCCCTGATTCAGTCCCAGAGCTGCAGTTTCACTCATATGCAAAAACCCAGATGCAGCATTAAAAATGCAGAGCTTAAAAAAAATGACCTCATTGTGAGTAACCACCACAAGCCAAGCTGGGTGAAGTCACTGGGGATTTTTCTTTCCAGCACGCCCACACCACTGGGACTCTTTCAGAGGGACAGACACCTGCAGCACTGCTGGGTATAGGCAAACCTTTCTTACCCACTTTCCCTGAACTGGAGGAGAAGAAAGTGGGAAACGAAGAGAACAGACAAGGAAACACGTTCAGATACGTTGCTTTTGCTACCTGTGCTGGGCCCCAAAAAACAAAACAAAAAAAAAACACCTGAGAGAGTCACAATGAATTCTGCTTCCTAAAGCCACTTCCAGCTCTGCTCCAAACCCCTGACCCTTACAGCACGTCACTGTAGGACTGCTAGGCAAGCTGCTGGAGTCACTGAAGCAAGAGAGAGAAGTCCCCAGATTTCTTACTGCACATAAATCTGTATAGTGTAAGTAAACCATAAACCCCATGAGATATCTCATGGTTTTAATCTTAAAATGGGGCCAAAAAAGAAACAGGAAAGAAAAGAGAGAGAGAGAGCACCATACTCCTTCAGCTTTAAAGCGAGTAAGTTCTAATGGCTGAAGATACCAGGCTTCAGCATTTTATGACAAAGCAGCAGTTCAACCCAGAACTGGGAATAAAACCTCAGGCTGACTGCCCAATTTCTGGGATGGAGCAAGATGCAGTTCATAATGAGTCTTCCCACAGAACAATCAGATTTTTCAAGGTGAGGCAGCGATTTTAACTGAAGGATAAACAGGAAACTGTTAATGACAATCTTAAAAGGTTAGATAAGAAAACAGGTGCCAAAGTACCTTATATTTATCTACTTGGCTTTCACCTGCAGATACTTGTCCCCACTTATTGCCTCCTGTGAGGACCTTTGCTGACCCACTGTATTACTTACAGAAGTCTTCATATAAGCTGCTTTTGTTCACAGAACTGTAAACTCTTATCTACTTGTGAAAAATCTGAAAATGTTCTCTTTAAAGGCAAGGGAATCTTGGTATTTCTCTCACCTGCGAACAGCATTTTGTTTTTGCTGAGGACAGTCTCTAGCTATATAAGCCTGAACTTATATCAGAAACAGTGAGTTAGATCTTAACCCAAGGAATCCACAAGCTATTCATTCAAATACATACAGCTATTGAACCTTAACACCAATTTCCAAGGGGCAGAAGTCTTGTCACAGCAATCTGGAAGTTAGGAAACTGTAATCATGATATAAGGGCCAATTCCAAAATCACCAAAGAAAGACAAAGAAATCTGATGTACCTGATGAGAGTTTAGTTACCTCTTTTAGCTATCCATGCCCTAGTATCATTTCCACTGATGGACAAGTAATTCCTGGTCAAAACAAGCCTAGATATACTAGTATGCCAAACTGTAATTTCAAAGACATATATACACATTCATAGACCAGCATTTTCCAAGAGTGGGAAGGAAAGTAGGATATTAGCACACTGGAAAGTTTTCTCCCCCTATATTTGTGAGTATTTATACCAGTGCTTCTGATGTCCCCTTCTTCTATCAAGTGGAAAATTTCTGAGATTCCAGAGGTACACACGTGACTTGGCTAGAAAAATGCAAGGCCCAACCTTTTAGCACACAGGCCACCCACATGAAGAGATCACTCACAGGACCTAGGATAAGAAGTCTGAACACACAAACAAATCAAGAGTTTGATCTTGGGCAGGTTTAACGGAGCTCAGAGCCACATCTAGTAAGTCAAACAGAAGTAATCAGAATTATCTGGCTCTTTCCTGCTGAAGCTTTATAGTAAGAGAAGACCAAGATCAATATTCAAGAAGAGGAATGCACATAACCAAATAGCTTGAACTTAGATTCGTGGCAGAGATGCCTCAGAGGGGACACTAGACATTTTGAGTTGAAGGAAAAGCAGAGGTATGAAAACACAACTTTGTACAAGGGGAAGGAAAATTAAGACAGAAGTGAAAAAGAGTATTTCACAAGCACACAGAAAAGTTTCCCAGGAAACTCATCAAAACCAGCAACTGAGATGTTCTCAACACCTAGAATATAAAATGTATTTAAGGTGTTGTAATGCCTTAGAGCCACATCATTTTCTGTTTCTCTGCAAGGTTACATAGCTTCAAGGCAACAGTTCTTCTCAATAAAATCATTCAGCAAGAAGCTTTACAGTGATTCACTCAAGTTCTAAAATAAACATCATCACAGCAAATTCTAAGCATTTATCCATGCTGTAACTGCTGTCATGTTCGGATACATAGAAGTATAACGCTACCTTCAATAACAACATCAAGAAAGTGACATTAGTTTTCTGAGTCCAGCAAGGTCTTACTTGCAGCTCAAGGGCATTCATCTGTCTGCCTGTATTATGGGAACTTCTGAATGTCATATCCAGGCAAGCTGGATGTTCAGAAGTTCACAGACCATTTGACTTTGACAATCCATTCACCCAAAAAGAGAAGTGCAGGATGCAGGAAATCACTTGCTTCTCACTAGCCAAACCAATAACCTTATTTTCCTCTGTAATTGCCTGTACCCTGAAAGGAAAAATAGCAGTTGCTGTTAACACCAGATGTCTACCAGTTGCTATGTACACCAGCTCTTCCCCTCACCCCATTACAGTTAAAATGTGGGCAACTGAATAATTTACTTCTGCTTTACCTGGGAGATAGGACTGGTGGGAAGGAAAAGTATATTCCTAGCTCTTAGCAGGGCAGCAAAAATGGACCTTCAGCAAATAAGAGATAGGGAGAGAGAGAAGAGGCTCAGGAAGTCTCTACGTCCTGAGATGGAAAGGGGGATACCCCATGCATAAGGAAGCAGCAGCCAGGAGTTTCTGAAGAAGTAGTAGATGGGACAGTAGCATGGAGAGAGTCAATGGGGAGAAAAAGGATGATACAATGAGCCCTCCGTGCCTACAGTGCCCTCAGGGCTACAGAAGCAGCACTGAGTGGTGATTTCCAGTAGTATTACATCTTTCTCAAACTATCTGTGCTCCTCAACCTTGCTGATACAAGGATCTCTTTCCTGCAAAAACACTCCATAAACCCTTCACCGGGGCAGTGGCTCCTCAAAGGGCTGTCACTATACTAGCTGCTGTCAGCAGCAGTTGGAGGACCTTACACAGCAAGGCTTGGCGGGAACCGGCCACTGAAGCATTGCACAGGGACGCACTCCTACAGGTGCTGTATGGAGGCTTCAGGAAAAGCCAAGAAAACAAGCAGCTGGCCCCTGACAGACTGCAAACATTCTACAAGCCAGTTTTGCTGAAACAAACTGGCTGAAATGAAGTAATGATGGAAGCTGGACTCACTCTGTGTGGTGAAGAGCATGGGAGAGGAAGAGATGGGGTGAGCAAAGGCGAAGGTGGAATGTCATTCCTGGGGAGGGAAAGGCGACACCGTGTTGGCCTGCACGTACGCATCCACAGGCTGGTGCTTGCTGATAAAGAGGCGACATTTTTACCTCGGGGTAACTAATGTGCATGTCAGCTACTTCAAGGTGAAAAAAATTGTGAAGATGAGGCACTACAAGTGTTTTCCATAAGGTGACTTGCCAAGATGAGTGTAGTACCCCCTGCCTGTGGTTGACCTGAGGGAGTTTACCTGATGGTAAAACTAGCGCATAGTGTCTTCACTGCATTTGCATACTTAGACAGTTGACACACACCCGTGTTACCCTGAGGTAAAACCACTCAGGTTTTTCTAACGGTGAAAATACAACGTTTTACATCTAAGTGCCCTGTCCAAGAAACTGAAACCATTTTGCACTGCCTCTAGATTTCCTCAGCATTTTTTTTCTTTGCTTACTTTCACTTATAAGCAAATAATTTGTCTAATACACAGATGCATAAGCACATAAGACAAGCCTCTGCAAATTACACAACAAAAATTCACATACTGAAATTCACTTTACAAAAACCTGTAGGTACCAATCGAACAGTACAGTTCTGATTTCTCCACAGAACCTAAATGTTTTACCATGTCATTGTCTTGCAAACAGTTGAGAGGAAATCTAATACAACACAAATTATTTTTTTTACCAACATCACTCTGGAGGAATAACCCATCTTCTCATTTTAATTTAGAATAAGCCTTATTGTTCATCATTAAAAAGAAAGTCAACTTGCAAGTAAAAACCCCTTTATGCATACATATCCCCTTATTATTCTGCGCATGTGCCAGTATCACAACATAATAAATATACATTAAACCTTTTGCAAGTATTAATTATTGAGAAGAAAGCTGATTTTTTGCATGAAGCCCACATTATTAAAATGTTATCACAAACGTCCAAACTAAACTCATTGGGGACTATCTTCATACTCCTTGCATCACATGAGACATATGCAAGGCAATAACTGTAAGCTCTCTAGGGTCAGGATTGGTCCTTCTTTATGTAAGAAATGGCTAGTATATATTTTTACCCCTAGTTCAGTATGAACAATGATTAGTGACAGTTAACAACAACCTTAAGAATTTGTAAATGCTCCTTTATGAAGGATCTTAGGGAAAGGTCTTTTCAAGAAAGGTCTTTTAATTGAAACAATCTTGTCCTTTCTATAGAAATATAGCATGTGAATCAGGTTGTTTTTAACATGCCTTATTCAACTTGGGAAGATACAAGGGACTAGTCAAGTCTTTTCTCTCTCTCTTTCTTCCACACTCTCCTGCCTTTCCCATCCATGGTACTGGCTGAGGGATACAATGGCCCCAGCACAGAGGCTACAAAAATAAGAAGATTCTGTTTCTTTACACAGAAACATGTGCCTGATGGATGCATCTTGTACTCAGTGGTAGATAAGCTCCCAGCTGATGCACCCAGCATTTTGCACTAGGATAACACAACATATCTGGAGGCACGTCCCAGCCAAGTCTCAAGTCTTCATATGTCAGTCCTGCATCACTGGAACCTCCACTCCAGATACCTGCCCCCTTATGAGACCTGCCATAAACATTAGGACTTCAAGAAGTCGGGAGATCTCTACAGCAACATGAGTCACCAGGGAAGCTGGGTCATATGCCAGGTGAAAATTAAGCAGGTGTACATACACACATGTATACATGTCTAGCTTTGGGCCTCGATTCTCCTCCCAAACATCCCCAAAGGTTAAAGTTTTCCAGACTTCTAAGTACATGAAACAGAGTTAGGCTAGAAACAATTTTGCAGTCACAACTAGCAGAGCCACTAGGAATATGCAGACACAGGAACAAACTCTCACCCATCTCTCAGACCACTTCACAAAGATCAGGAGCATTATGCCATTTTACCCATTTGTTTTCCTTACAAGACAACGTATGGATTACCTAGTTGCTCAGAGTTGGGACGAGCAAAGACAGTACTGCAGCCAGTGCAACATGCAATGCAGTAGAATATGGCCTGGGTTTCTTTGTTTCAGAAGTTTTGGTCCTGTTTACGAACCTTTCTGTACCCACAGACATGCTAAAAATCTATCCTGGTAAAAGCTGAGATTCTCATGCCATTGGCTGCATGCAGGAGTAAGGCATTAGGAAAAATGTCACATACTGTGAGAATCACAATAAAAATCACACAGGAAGATAACTGAAAAATTAAGGGAAAACTAGCTGCCATGCCAAATCAGGCCAATAGCTCGAGGACAGTAACCTACTCCTAGCAGAGGCATTTATCCATTGCCTCAGATTTAGAGAAAGACAGTAACCCCATAATGCACCTGGCCAATTACAGAACGCTGTATATGGATAAGGGAAAATCCTTCCTGATCCCTACAGAGACTAGCCAATGTCCTGAAATATGAGATTTAATTAAGCCTGTCTTATTACTTCAAATGTTACAACTGCTCATAACATTTTCTAGGCCCTTTTCAATCCAGCACGGCATTCACATTTACAACTTCCCGTGGCACGGAAGTCCACCGGCTCACCTCACAGTGTGAGGCACTTTCTGTAGATGAATGAAATGTAGCAGCCTCTTTGCCTCGTTTTCTTAATGCAAAGCTATACCAAACAGAAACGTATGGGGGTTCTTTCTGATGATGTCACCTGCATCAGTCCATCACTCCCAAGTCCACACGGCTGTTAGCCCAGTGATAGTGCAGGGAAGGTGAAAGAAGGAAAGGAGCCCAATTTCCATGGTGCACCAGGAAACTTGGGGAATGTAGCAACATAGCCCTTTCTCAAGCCTCCTCAGAAAGTAAAATACTGTGCTTAGCCAAGTTTTTATTCCAGCTACCTCTCTTCTTAGAGCTAGCTGGTTTTGCTACTGCATTGTTACTTGTGTCATAGGTATAGGGATGGGGCTAGGAGTTTTAACTATGGACAGTCTGGGATTGCCTGCATGGAAAAAAATATGATTATAGCTATAAGGAAACAATTATTAATAAAAAAATAATTAGTTATCTTCACTTTAATTCTGTTCTAACGTCCCCCTTTATAACATCCTCTGCTTTCAGTCTCTCTAATCCCATGAAAATCCATTCTTAGCATGTTGAAAATAGGAGATTAAGATAGAGATGCAAAATCTTAGGTCCTACTACTATAAAAAGAAAAGGAAGGAAGGAAGGAAAAGGCAAGGTAAAAATGTAATAACTGTTCAGAATCTGAAGTCTATACTAAAGAGGGAAACACTTTTTTTCCTGGTAAACAAACATCTTACTGAAGACAGAGCTTCCAGTCTATTTCTCACAGTCCCCTGGGCAAATAACAATAGGATTTGTAGTTTCAGACTTCACTTTATACAAAGTCAGTTTTGAAGAGAATTATGTCAGGGTAGTGAGGGAGAGGGGGGAAGGAACGGAAGAAGGGTCTGTTCTGAGGAGGAACAGTTGCTTTTTTTGAAATTCTCCACCCTGAAGCTCCACAGTATCTCATTTTGGAAACTCCAGAGGAAAGCTGCAACAGTCCTGGAAGTGAGCGAGGTCCCTTGGCAATCCAGCCGACAATCTGCCCAAAGCATGGCTGCAGTGCTGCAAAGCCAGCAAGACCAGACGTCCTGCAACCCACTGACTGGATGCATGGACTTCTCTATTGAACTGGGAATGTTTTTTTACAGGGAAAATTGAAATTTCCCATGGAAATTTTTAATACTGCAAAAAAAAAAAAAATCTTCGTGAAAATCAGTATGACAGAAAAGAAGGTTTTCAGCAAACTGGTGTGAGTTAAGCAGAAGGCCATCAAGATGTTCAGGGAGCTGGGGCATTCGGTGAGAATATGCTGAGGGAACTGGGTGTTTCAGCCTGGAGAGGGGATAGGTTTGGGGGAACCAAACAGCAGTCTAACAACGCCTACCAGAAGGTTATTAAGGAGATGCAGGCAAGTTCTTCACAGCTGTGAATACTGCAAGGACAAGAGACAGCAGACACATGCTGAAACGAGGAGTTCAGACCAGATATAGGGGAAAAAATCTTTTTCATCACGAAAGTGGTAGAAGCCCTGCAGTGGAAAAAAATGCCCAGAGTCTCTGTCCTTGGAAGTTTTCAAGACCTGTCTGGATAAAGTCTCAAGCAAGCTGGTCTGATCTCTTAGCTGGCCTTCCTTTGAGCAGGAATTCAGACTAGAGATCTCCTGAGTAGGAGGTCTCCTCCCTTCTAACCTAAATGATTCTAAGGCCCTAAAACTCCCATTAGCTTCACCAAACACCAACAGTTTTGAGAACTAAACCATTTGGAGCAGATGAACTCATTCAGGTGCAAAGCACACCACCCACTTCATCTCCTCTAAATAGTTTTAGAAGTTGTTCAGCTTCTCCTCCTCATCAGTGCATCTTGATTTGCAGTCCGTATAAGCAGAGACCTCATAAATTACTTCTGTTATCTGACATTTGTTTATAAACATTTCTGCAATATTCGCCCCTGCAGTGTACAAATGGTGCACTAATGCTAATGAAGCAAAGTTCCCCAAAGCATCCAGAGCACAGTCTCCAATCACTGACTCCCTACAAGCCTTGGAGAAGCTTCATTCCTTCTTTCTAGTCCTTTAGTCTTGTCCTATGAATGATATTGCCTGTGATACTGATACTTGCCCTTCTGTGACAAAGACAGTGGAGGTAAGCTTCACCTTGTTTAATGTTAATAAACTAAAAGTTTTGATTAGCTTTCTAGACAATCAACTGTCTGTATAAAGACAGACATTTCCAATGGCTGCATTCAGCCTGTTTTAAGACAATTGTCTAACCCAAGGGACAAATCACCCTGTGCAGTTCTTCAGCCTCCCTGTTCACCTGACAGAGACTTGGATGTCTAACTCAGACTAGACGTCCAAATTTTAAGCAGCTAAAGGTAAATACATGAACCTCACCTGTGACAGAGCTTCAGCTCTACATATCACATGCTGTAGGCCAGGATTTGCAAGCAATGAAGCAACCCTTTTTAGGGCTAAATGCTTTCCTGTTAGCTTCATGCTTGTGAAATTTCTGAATATCAAACAAATACCTAATATCTAACAAAATGCAGACTTTCACAAGCTCTCATCAGCACTGGAAAAAGACTGACATGTCTAAAATCATACATGACGTATAAAATCATTTTAGACATGTCTAAAATCATACAATGGACAGAGAATCAAAGCCAGGTCTCTGAAATCCCAAGCCAGTGTCTAGACCTGGTAAACATTGTTAGCATATCTTTTCATATAAAAAATAAAATGTTTCTGTCCAAAAAATAAAGGTTTACAAAAGCTTTCAAAGGCTTAATTTTTTTCTTCAGTTTACCAAAAGTTTCATTCGTCAAAAGTTAGACAAATATTTGACTGAAAACTTTAACCAAAAAAATGTTCAGACTCAGTCTCTTTTGAATACTGAAATTACCTTGGAAGTTTCAAATGTTATGTGTTTTTCTACCTTTTCCTTTTCCATTTTTGTACAGCAAGAATAAACTTTCATTGGTTAAATACATATAGAGACTCGGGTAATGGTGATTAGAAAGTACAAGATTAGACAAGTAAAATCTACCACAACACCTGCTGCTTTTCTAGATGCCCCACATGAGGCATTTTTAGCAAGTACTATTGAGTCAAGAGATATCTAATTAACACTTAGTCCTTGTGCTTTCCGAGTCTGACCCAGGTGCAGCAATGAGTATGCTAGCTGAAGTTTCAGTTTACAAGCTTTCAGTTTTTAATTTAAAAAACTCTATTTTTTGTGTCAAACAACAGTTTTAATGGAAGGTTTTTGAGCAGTCCTATTGCCAAGTGCTCTCAAGCCCCATTAATTCACTGAGTAAAAGCATTTAGTATCTCTAAGTGCTCAATACTTCTTTACTTGACCCTCTGGGATCAACATAACATGATACTTAGAGCCAGAAAAGTAGTTCCAAGTAGCACAAAACCTACAAGTGTTGATTCACAGTCACTGGCAAATTTAACTGGGATGGATGAAGCATTTACTATCACCAGCTGTCTCCTCTGTCCCTCTGTTGGAAGTGACCATCTGAGGGACAGTTAAGCAGAACAAGTATCCCCTCTGGAGTCAGCAGAGTTTACAGCCTGAAGTCAGCAGCAGAATTTGTGCATTATGCGAACAGGACCCGGCTGTAAAGCTGTCCTGGCTTGGGTGCGGACACGCTTCTCATTCAGCCGGTGGCAAGGCAGCATCCCCCAGCAGAGGGTGAGGAAGATAGCTCAGGGCAGTTTCTACTTCACCGCTCTCTGATTGAACTCTGTCATCAAACATGAGTCAACACTCAAAGCCAGTTAGCTGGCTGCCATCATGAGGGGTTGCTGGTTTGTAAAAGGGAATGACCCTGTAAAGAAAGTTTGAGCTCCAACTTTCAGTGTGCATGTCTGCTCTTGGAGACACACTCTTAAGGTCACTTTGAATCATGGAATGAAATACACAGCTAGTGAAATCCAAGAAAAGTGACTGCCTTTCCCCTTGTGTCTGAACTTTTATCTGCTCATCTAAACATTTTGCAAAAACCAACAGAAAACCTATTACAAAGATTGCTGGTGCATGAAATGATTGAGAAATATTTGCAGTTTGAAAGCAGTTTCACTTCCTGCCTGATACCACAAAGAAGCTTTTTAATAAAGTTAACATCACTGCTATTTGTTTTACATCTATGTCCTTATTTTGTCTATTTTAGATTTCCTGAATACTTACGTTAAAACAAAAAAATATATATATCCCTAAAGACAGAAGTTCATGTTTTTTCATTGTAAGCTACATTACTGGTAACGTAATAATGTTTCTAATAATTGTGCTTTGCACTTATACTACAAAGTAACTTTCTTCCAAATATTCCAACCTAGTCTATCAATTTTAGTTAAGCTACCTAAATACATTCACATCATTTTACAGCTGGGCAGATTGAAAGATTTTGTGACCCTCTTTCCTCAAGCACAAAGACCAAAAGACTAGACTATGGAGTCTTTACTTTATACCCTAGGAACCATGAAACTATACTGCCTATGCAACACCTATTCACAGTAGTTAAGCTCCAGAGCTGGTAGAATACTAATTAAATTAATGTTGCAAATGCTTCTGTGTTGCTATTTGTGAGGTTGTGTTGCAATATGCAGACAAGCTGTTAGTCATAAAATATATGAGAGTCCTGCAAGTAATGAATTTCAGCACAAATAACTAGCTAAAGACAGTTCTATGAAATAAATAACAAAAAAAGTTTCATATGTTCTCTACTATTATTTTTGGTTACTTAAAATGTTTTAGCTACCCACTCAGAAAGCCACGTAACCAATATCATAATCTTTCAGGTTATGTCTCTTTCTAGAAAATACTTACACCATGACCAGAATAAAAAGGCTAAATTTGCTCACTGTAATTTTGACTAACACAGTCAAATACAAAAGCAAATGCAGTTCTGACCCATAGGGGAATTCCCATAGGGATGTCTGACCAATAATTCTTGCTTTTAGTTCAAAAGGACAGTCACCATTTTCTACAGCAGCCTCTTACAAGGTTGTGTCATTGGCAATCACCAGATGAAAATCTCATTGCAGATCTTTGCTAACATCAAGACACCTCAGTCCTTTTTCTGCACTGCATGTAAGGTCAGGTTTCTTGCATCCGCCTCTGAAGCCATCTGGGGGCTCCTGCTGGCTGCTGGACTTGCTGGATCATGGGTCAGTTCTTGCAGCATATTGGCTATGTGTAAGTATGTGTATTTCTAACATGTCAAATGTTTTGGGTTTTTTTCCCCTTCTTCTGAAGTGGAAAGTTAAACTTGCATAGTTAGACTCAGGGATTTTATTCTTACAGGAGCTAAGTGAGTTACAAACCCCACATCAAAACATGTCCTAGTTCATAATAAATGTGGCAAAAATGCAGTAAGATGAGTTATGAAGGTCAGGAAGCAGAGAAGGTATATCTGGGTTGTTCGCGTATGCCTCTTTCTTCCATGCAGAAATATGGAATAATCCCAGTGAGATGTAGGGTGGGAAACCATAACAACGAGAATATTCTTCCTGCACAGATAGGTCTGTGCAATTTAGATCCGTTTGTATAGCACATGGGAAGGTTTACACCCCAACCCCTGAAACAAATGGAAATAGAACAACGTCTAGAGAAAAATTCTTCCTGGGGTGCAGAGAGGGACTGACTCCCCGCTCTGGGGATTCTCTGAGCAGGGCTGAGGTTTTCACTGCTCTCTCTCCCAGCCCTCCAAACTGCCTACTGCCCACTCCACGTCATGCAGTGGGGAAAAGCGGCACTGCTATCAAGCACGCAGGATTTGGAGCGCCTGTTCCCAGGCAGGAAGGGCCTTGTGTGAACACCAATAAATCGTACATTTACTGCAGTATTTCCTCTCCTATGGGATCTGCAGAATTCTCAAGGCTTTGAAATTATCCTTAGGCAGTGATAAACTTCACTGCTGCAGGTGGTAGTATCAGCTGATGGCCCTTGCTGTACCCAAGCTACATTCTGTAGCCAAAGCACTGACTAATTTTAGATACCCTATATAAAATATGAAGCTATTTTTCATGACAGACACGAAAATGTTCATTATGGATTCCTTGATCTGATTTCTTTCTTTGAGCATACAATTTCTTCTTCATTCCCCAGTCCTGACCATGCACTCAAGCATGCAAAGATTGCCAGGTCACTGGAGGCAAGGCAGAGCTGGTGGTAACCATCTGTGCATGCACACGTGTGTACACAGATACACACCTTCCAGGGTGACTGTGTTTCAAACTGAATAGCAAGACACCAACAACTGGTGACCATTCAGATGGAATATATGAAAGGAAAATTGGAAACAAGAGGACAACTTTTCCCTGTTTCAGTAAGGAAACCAAGGACAATTTGCAATAAGTGACAAGTTGTGAGAGTAAGAGTATTATCCCTCTTTGACACCTTTTTCTGCCAATTTACCGCATTTCCTATTTCTGCCCTGGGATGTATGTTTTATAACCATTCACACCTACCCACACCCTTGCATTACAACCCACTAACTTTACTGTTCCTCCAGTTCCCTCATGCCCATCACCCCAGTTTATTACAACTCTAAAAACTACACATATATACATATACACATATACATACACACACACACACATACACACACACACACACACGCATATGTTCCTTTTAACCCATATAAAGACCCTTTAGGCAACACTCTCCACTACTCAGAACTCTGCTCTCCAAATCCACTTCCATCCATCACTCAAAATTTTGGACCAAACCACGTATCTTCTTACAGGAATACAGGCAAAACCTGTGACATTAAGAGTGCTACTGCATCTCTTCATATCCACTTTCTGCTCTACCTGAGCACTTGCCATTCAGGGTATTGTCTCATCTTCTCAAGTCATGGAGCTAACAGGGAAAAATAAGCCTGTATTTTACACTGTTTGACTAATACATACAAAATACATTTGCAGCCTTCACATAAAGAATAGTTGTTACTATGTTGATGGGTTCTGTAATAAATAACAGTTACACAGTAAAATGAAACAGCCATCCATGCCATAGGAATAATGGTTGGTAAACACGCTGGCTTTGTTTTTATAAAGCATTTCAGATTTTGTCTGGGTTTTACTGCACTGCAAGCAACATTTGCTTTGTGTTAGGTTACTCTTCCCTTTTACTCTATTTTAAAAGCAATGGAGATCTGCTCTATAGTTGCTGAATTTTTATTCCTATCATATACATCAATGTGCTATCCATATAAATGCAACAAGATTAACCGTTTGAGTGTGACTAAAGCAATCTTGCAAATACCAGGGATAAAGTGATATGCTGCCCAACCCCCATGTGAGGGCACAAACAAAAAGTTGCTAAACACTGCATGTCAGCCAACACAGAAATCTCCAGTGTTGTTCGCATCTTGATCTTGATTTAAAAGGCACAAAAATAGCAAAATGTGTGTGCAGGGGGAAACAGACAACTATGAGGGCAAATTCTCATATGCTGCATTCTATCCAATTTCCAAAGCTTTTTCTAGGGTATACCAAATACCTCCTTATTGATCCAATAGAGAGAATCACAGTCTATTGATCCAGTTAGAATAGCTGCAAGATGTATGTGTGTACACAGACACATACTAAATACATTTTGGAAACAAGAAGTAGTTTATAGTATATCATCCCTCTCAACATGGCTATAGCAACACTGCCAATTGTGCTGTACTTTAATATAGATTTCCTATGGAAATTAACTCCACATGCTGATGGCTTAGTAGTTAATGCCTAAGAGTTATTCATTTATCTGTTTTGCATTTATCAACTGCCAATTTCATACAATACCCCCTGTTTCTCATGGTATGAGACAGTGAATAGCAGCTCCCTGTTTCCACTATTCAGCTATTTCCAATAACTGTCACATACTTCCCAAGGAAATTTTACAGTGTTTTAAATCTCTTTTTATACAGGCATCTTAACTAGGATCATTGCACTCCTACTTAGTCTATTTTATTTCATTTGGAATTTGTGATGTGATCAATGACTTTTAGTACAATGGATAAAATCCTAATTTATAGAAGCTATTGTTAATATATTCCTTATTAATCTCTTCCTTTGCTGATAAAAAGCAGTTGTTAGATGATGACAAGTAAACATTCTTGTTGAAATGAGAGAGAATAAGTTATATATTCACTTCTCCATGTGATCTCATGTATCTCTGTAGGACTGATTGAGTCTGTTAAGGCTATAATTTGGCTTGAGATCCAGTTTTGCAAGGAAAGCATTGTTAACAAATGCTGGATCATCTTACTCCTTTCATATGCCTTTTATTCTACTTTATTCTATTTCAGCAAGACTTCACCTGGGAGATTTGCAGCTTAGAAACAGCCTGAAGTCATTGTCTCACATTAAGATAGCATATCTAGGGAGACCAATTCCCTTTTTGTATTATCAGTCTTTGTATATGCGATAATTATAGGTCAGGCTCTGATTCTCAGCTTGCCACCACAATAGTGAAAGTCTATTAATGTCCACCAAGTTGCTCCTGATGTATCAGAGATTTCCAAAGCCTACAATCAGTTAAGCTAAATATTACTGTTTTGTGCATGGCCTTGTGTGGAACTTGGAAACCATATGTTTGAATTCTAACATGCATCCTGGACATAAACATCAGCACATTTTTTTCAAACAAATTGTGCAATTGGTTTTGTTAAAAGCAACATTTGGTAAAAAGTCCTTTAGTGGATGAATTTCTGCGCTTAACAGAAAGCAAGAAAACAATTGTTTCCTGTAATTGGACAGTTTGATTAGAGGCAGGTGGTGCAGAGCTGAGAAAAGTGGAGCCACGAAGCCAATTTTAGCGTCAAGCACATTTCCTTTTGCTTTAGGATCCAACAGTATAACATGTAAATTGCTTCCAACAAAAAAAAGGGTGATAGAAAAAAGAAGAATGTAAATTTAGTTCCTATTTATTATCCCAACTGGTACTCTATCCATAGTAGAAGTTTGCAGTGCAGAAGTGAGGTGCATATTTGATCTTCATAATACATAATGTACTCAGAATCATAGACACAAAAAGAACACAGAGTTAATGGCAAAAACAGGTCTTTCAGAAATAGGAAAAAAAGGTAAGAGAGATGGTATGGGTCTCTTCTTTTAAGCTTAAATTCAGACAACACACCCTCACTAAAACATTATCTGTTCTGTTATTTATTATTTTTATTACCAGTGCACTGAGGTGTCCTAGTGATGGACTACAGCACTGCACTCCATAGAAAGCAACACCTTTGACTGCACTAGAATTAAATTTCATTCAACTCTTGCTGAGATTCCAGTGGGCATTGATCTCAATTACTGCACAAGTAAACACAGTAACACGGTCTAGTCATCCAGCCTTAGCACACATTAATTCAGACACTGTAACTAACCCAGGAGAAACTGTACATATATGAGCAATTAGAATATTGCTCTGTCAGTCTGTATCTTACTCCTCACTCCCATGCACCTGTGTTTCAGACTGAGCAGACAGATTGATATCAATTATTTTAAATTGCCCTTAGGTATCAATTGATATCAATTGATATCAATTAATTTAAATTGCCATTGGATAAGAAATAGGTTGACAATTTTTTGTACAGCTGATTTAAAGTATACAGAATACCTTACACTGAATGAAGATGATAGAATGAATTTTATTCTTCATAGCTGACCTCACACTGATCATTCAGATGCTAAGAATATGCTTTAAACAACTGAAGGATCAAAAGCATAGCAACAAATTCCCTGCTGGTGTAGACTAACATAACTTTGATATATGTAAGGAATAAGTCTGAACAAATGGAAATCACTCCACGAAGGATGACGACATATCAGAAACTGTCAGTGCCACCAAACACCACTGGAAGCTAATTCCTCATGTAAGGAGTTAGATTGGAGCAAAGTAGTTGCAAGTCACTCCCATTCTGACCTGGTATGGTGGATGTGTCTTTATGCCACCCACTCTGCTAAGTCGCCCTGACTTAGAACCTGCTGCACATCTAGACAGCAAGGGAGAACAGCAAAGTGATCCACGCTGCACTGTACTCACAGCACGTCTCCGCTGGGCCTGTGTGTGGGAGGAGGAAGCTGTCTTGGTTAGCTGTCACACAGCTAGATTGTGTGCGATTGCACACTCATACTCCCACCACCTACATCCTATTCGAACCATCTAACCTTTGATCTGGACGTAGATGGGCAAGAGAGAGCGTACGCTCTCCTTCTCAGAACTTCTGGGAAGGGAGTGGGGAAGGCCCGTGTGAACAGAGCTATGGATGGAGACAGCAAACCACTAAACATTGTGAGTAATGTGGAAGCAGGAAAGAACTGGGGCTCAGAAGCACATTGCAAAACTTGCAAGGGTTAGACCTCAATTTAAGAATGTTGTGTATCATACACAGCTCACAGTTGGGCCTTATGTCCAACCTAATCTTGAGCATGGGAATACCTTTGGGCAATGTTTCAGCTATTCTCACACTGCCTTGTGAGGTGCATTAAAGAAATGCAGACAGATCAAGTTAAAAGTGTGAGCAGCATAATCATGGGGAGAACTGAACACTCATGTAAAATACATGAGGATCATTTTCCACACAGGTAAGTGGCAGCACTTACATATGTCATAAGGCTGAATGAACTTATCAACTGGTGCTTGTATGAGAGAGAATCTACACATATAGAAACAATGGTACTATTACAGGAACAGTATTTTCAAAAGAAAAGTACTAAACAATTTCCTCACTGAACTGAGCACAAAGATACCTTCAATCATGTCAGCCATGGATGTCCTCTTTTCCATCTATTCTTTTGCTCAGAGACATTTATTGCAGGCAACACCAGGCACACTTGCAAGGCAAGTGACTTTTTGTACCTGTAGCTATACCTTTTTGATGAGGGTAACATCACTCCCTCAATAATTACAAATTAGGCTTAGTAATAACTCAAGTGTAATAGACAACAGGCATTCTAAAAGGTTTCTGAAAATCAGAAAAAAAATGTCCTTCGTTAAAGAAAACTTGATGAACGTTCCGAGATTATATGAGGTTAAATAAAATCTATGAGTGCAAATGTGTGTCTAATTCATTTCAGTGCTCAATGCTAGTAACTAGTTTGTTCCATCTCACAAAATCCTTGTTGCTTTTTCTTAGTTATTGAAAAATTGTACTTACTTTGGACATTAATTCCTTCAGAGCAGTCCAACAGGATCCAGCAAAATGATTCTGCCGAACTCATCATCTCTTCAGTTATGACTGGATACAAAGATTTGACACAAGACAAACAGTCATTACCAACAAAACGGGAGGTGAAGCACTTTTTGAGTACATCCTAGAACTCATGTCTCTCTTGGCAAATCTCCTTGGCATCTACTAAAAAAAGAGAGAAAAGGTCTTGTTCTTCTCATAGCACACTGGGCATTCATTTAGAAGACACTTCCTAAAACTAGCAGCCTGCTCCTCAGCACTGAATAAGCTTCATCACCCATTACATTTGTAATATCAAGTTGTTCTATAAAGTTCAGTTAAATTCTAATCACAATGGCAATCACTGAAGCTTTTACATTTCCTCAGAAAAGTCAAAAACAAATATATTCTTTTTGCTAGACATAGTATTTCTTATACAATCATGCTGACTATTAATAATTAGATCATAGTATTTAAACTGTCTCACTGTACTTTCTCTCAACTTTCCGGTATCCTCCTCATGGCATTTGTCTCTTTTCCTACTACAGCATTTATCTAAATGATGCAAAAGCATAGGGACTAGCCTGTACATCTGCACAATTCAAGTTGCTAGTTGGACAAAACTGGAATAAAGTCAACACAAATTTTAAAGACACTTAGATATTTCTCTCTCATAGCATTAAAACCAAGACTGCTAAAAATCTGGTTGTTAAATTGGGACTGGAACAGACCTGCATTCCTCTGTACAGCTGGAGTCTGATGGTCACGTCTGAAGTGAACAGGGCCTCCACCCTTGAAGTTGACAGATTATCAACCAAGTTGGATAAACTCAACAGCCATGGAGAGGGAGGAATAACTCCTGTCCTTACTTTCCTAAGTTTTGAGCCAAAGTTCCCAGGCAACATGGAGATTTCTGCAACAACAGGAAAGCCCTTTTATGTAAAAACAGACTTCCTCCAGGAGCAACCAAAACTGTGAAATGCACTATCTTCCTTCCTAACCTACAAGCCTTCCACTTCTGACACGTTTTTTAGCTAATCCTCTTGCAACAAATATATTATAAATTTATACATTTATCAAAAAAAGAAAAAAACAGCCAAAAATCTACCAAACATAAACAGAACAGTCCTCCAGCATGAACAGACTTCTTCCCTTAGAGGCTAAGAGAACTAACACTACATGACAGATGTTACTGGAAGGTGCTCAGACACTCCAGCAATGAGTATAGTGCAGAAACACACATAAAATAGAAACCACCTAGCTGATAATACACTGATGCAGTTTGATTCTCATCTAGGTCACCAGTGACATTACACTCTTACCAATCTTCCAGCGCCTCCTTGTTTTCTCATTTTGTCCCACTTGCTTCAGAATTCTGGAAAGCTTGTTACCTAGGTATGGGTTATATCGACCTTGAGAAATTGAGTTTTCAGGCATTTCGATTTCATGATCACCTGTTCAGGTCTGATCCTGATCTTCTGTAGTAATTCTCTTCTCTCCCTTGGGAAATTTCTACCATCTGTCCTCTATTCTTCCCTGAAAATGGAGGCAAAAATACAGCTTTTATCAACATCCTCAATAAATGCCTTCACTTTCTCTCACAGGCCCTATCATCCCTTTCAGTAGTCTGCTAGTCCAAATGCACTGCAAGCAAATATATTTAATTCTCTTTAAAAGTGAGCAAAGGTTTCAATTATCAGTTTCATTCTCACTCGCTGTATATATTTATTTCAAACTCTTATGCACATTTCCTTTCATTCTCCATCTGTCTTGTCTTTTTTTAGTGCTTTTTTTCTATTGTGGATTATCATCTGATGCTAGAGCATTATAATGGAAGTCAAGTCTTCAAATTTTGCTGCTTTTCCCTCTGACTTCCTCTGTGACCCTGTATCTTTATGCATTAATACACCTCAGTTTAGCTATCTTTCAAAAGGATGTTGCCTGCTTAAATTAATATAAGAAAATTGTTTAAGTTCATTAAAAAAATAATACCTTATAAATGCTAAGTACTACTTCTATTTCATACCCTTCACACCAACCCACATTAATAAATTGTGTTGTGTTTACCTCTGCATTAATACATTTGTCATAATCAATATTCAGGCTCTAATTCATAATGAATAGATAAATTTCAATTCATAGAGATTTCCTTTTTGCTCTTGAGCCCTCCTGTGTGACATTACTCCAAAAGCATTTCATGAAATTACTCAGAGCTTTAAAGAGAAACTAAATTTTTAGGCCGAACAATAGATAGTGTAAATAATACAGTCCCATACTGCTAATTGCTTGGTCTTTCAAGACTTCAGTGAGAGCATCTGAATGCACGTGTTCATTCAAACATTTCCAACATGGTGCAATCATCTGGAAATGAGGAAGGAGAACCTAGCACAGAAATTCAGGGACTGATCCCATCCATTTATTTGTGGTTCAGGGAGATGTAGAGAGTACTTAACATATTCAAATAATGTTAATAAATTAAAGCACTTTGCTTTGGTTTGTGTTTTTTTTCTTTTTTTATATACTTTCAGTATGATATTATCTGAACTGATTGGCAGAGACAAACTACTCTTATTTTAGCTTTGAATGGTCTCATTAACATTCAGCTCTGTGAATCCTACTGTTTCTTTTAGCAAAGCAAAAATGTCCTTTCTACTCAGAGCATCCTAACCAAACCTAATTAGGTTACTGTCACTGGAACCTCCATGGGCACAAGTCCAGGTAGCCTTTGCATTTCACGCAACAATTTGCTAACATCTTTTACAGATCAAGCCTTAGCTTTATTCTCCACATGCCCAAAACTCCTTTCAACATCATCTGTGGACTCAAATATTCAAGAAATGCGGGACCAGACACAACAGTATCAAAGCAAGTGTTGCACAGTTTCTTGGGAGAGAAGCATCTCACTTGTTTGTCCTTGTTTATAAGCAGGTTATGTTATCTCTTCAGCTGCTTGCTCTAGCAGAGAGAATGGCCTATCATCAGTAGCTTTCCATGATAACAACACATAATGTCTGCTCTGAGGAACCTTCAGTAACATGTATCAGTGGGAGCCAGTGCATAAGAGGAAGGGGGTGAGGATCCCCGTTGTTCCTTTGAAGGTTTGATCAACAGTTTGATCTCAGCCGTTGCCAAGACTGGAGGAGAGCTGAGCAGGTATCACATGCTACATATTCCTCTCCTCTGACCAGACAAAAAGCGACAGGGAGAAAATGCAGCTTTGAAGCTCTGTCTCAGAAACCTGTCAGGAAAAATGACCTGGAGCAGGAGCACTGCTGGAAAGGGAATCTGAGGTTCTGTAAACCACAACTTTTTCTCTGATGTGTACCTTACCTCTTTTTTTTTTTTTTTTTTTTTTTTTTTTTTTAAAGTGATTCCCAATTAGGCTTTTGCAAAGCTCAACATGTGCTTGGTTTCCATATATGTCTCCATAAGACATTTGTGCCCTGACCTCTTAGACATTTCTATATAGCATTCATGGTTTTTTTTCTTGGATTTTGTATTCTAACAATCTTCTTCTCCCTCCTACATCAGAGTTATCTGCTCTTTATATCACCTGGTGCACACCACTAGTTTCTCCCTGTTTGTCCAAGTGTCTAACATCTTGCAAAGATCTCTGACTGTCCCTTCCCAGTAACCAGTAACGAAGAGCACATATGCGCTGCAGAAGATGCTGACTTCTCAGTAAATACTTTTTTTATTCTTAAAGATTGACTACTATTTTTCCTTCACATCCCAGGATAGCAAGACGATTGCTAATCAGATCTGAGAACTGTTACTGTTACATGGACCAAGATGAATACCATTTCCCTGTCACTTTCTGCCAGGCTGTTTGACTTTAGGCTTTATTTTCTTCCTTCTCTCTCTCTCTCTCTCTCTCTTTTTTTTTTTTTTTTTTTTTTTTTTTTTTTTTTTTTTTTTTTTTTTTGAGGCTGTTTAACCCAGTGCTTGGTTTCACAATAACATTCCCCTTTCCAAGAGATTAAGGCTTGATTTGGCAACAGCAGGCCCTTCCACAGTTTTTCCCACTGGTACCTCAGCCTTAGAGCTCAATTTTTAGCCAACAACCTGCTGAGATTTTCAACCAACAGGCTGCTCTGTCTCCTGCCCACTTAGCTCTACTTGTCTCTACTTGAGAAGCACCAAATAGCACAACTTGCTCAAACCTCCCACCTCTGCATTTACACAGCTTTGGAGGCCTGGTTCCCAGGCACATCCTCCTGCTGTATGATATCTCCCCCTTTAGACTCACACCCTGCAGATGTACCTCTTGGAGAAAAAGGGAGAGGGCTTGCCTCACCCACAGACCTCTTACATGCTCAGCTGATCGTCTGATAAAGAATAACATAATACGTATTGCTGTCATAAATTTTAGACAGCTAAAAGAAAAAGAACCCTGTGGAGATATCTGAAATCTAAACTCAGACAGGCATCAATCTGAAATAAACTACAGTCAGTATTTCATCTTTGATTCTTCTGCCACCAAAGGCAAATGGCACAATTCCCATTGATTCCAATTAAATCATAAATGAGGCCCTGCTTTTCTTACTTAACTTGCCTTTTTAGATATCTCTATCTGCCTTTCAGTAGTAAGTCTTCCTGGGATACAGTGTAGCTCTCATGACCATAAAAAAATTTCAGAGAAATCCATACAAGTGCAAATCTCTATAGTATTTTTTTAATGAACAAAGTATGTAAAATGTTTAACTCCATTTATGGCATGGAAGAAAAAGCAACAGAGTTTTGTGTTAATGGTTAAGTTGATTTCAGTTTGCTATATAATTCATACAAAGATCCAATATGATTTTTGCATGTCTCTGCTTAAGAGAACATCAATCTCTTATGACACTAAATGCATAAATGCTAAAATGCAACTGCTATCTATTTTGCAGTGACATGGCTGCTTAACCCCTGTGCATCTAGCTTAACCTTGACATGCCGTGACAAGCAGAACTCACACATGCATTTTGCACAGCACTTTGCACATGTGCACGGCAAAGGAAGCCGTGCTGTTGTGAGGCATCCCAGCGCTGGTGCTGCCATTCTTGTGGGAGTCATCTCACCACAAACTATGCAGCTCTTTGCACTGGGGCTGCATCTTTCATTCTTAGATGAACAGGCAACAAAAGGGTCCCTTGGTTTACACTTCAGCTGTGGCACAGAGCGTGACATACAATATGAGCCATGGGCAGCTTTGTTGAGACATCTAGGGGAAAAGTTTGAGAGTTTTCAGCTCTCGCGCTTTGCTAGTGTCACAGTCCTCCTTTCTGAGCATTACTATCTGCTCTCCTTGAAACTTTGGCCTTCTTGTTTGCAGAGAAAAGCCTGAGAACCTGGAACCTGCTGGTATTTTAAAGTGTGACTCATGACTTTTTACCATGTACCATGGCACATACTACTGCCTCCTTTCAACTTCCCTTTGTCTCTTTGCATGCAGCCGCACCTGCAGATGTTTGGAGCGGAGCGCTTGCACTCATGCACCCGAAGAGCAGCTCCTGTGTATGCAAAAGTCAGCACCCGCTTGCACAGGTGTTACTATTCCCAACGGGCGGGTGCAGGGGTTCTGCTTGACAGCATTGCATGTGTATAAGCAGTTGTCCCTTTGGGCAAACTTGCCTCTAAATATCATATTTTAGTAAAGTAGTGTAACTTCTTCTACATGCCCCTTTCACAGCCTGTTTTTGAAAGTATCTATATAGTGCTAGATATACAGATGTCTAGCTCAGATATTTTTCCCGCGTGTACTATCTGACACTACTGTGCAGAACTTTTAGTTTATGCCACTGGTGGATCTCGGGATGAATTTGCTCTGCTTTGCTCAACAGAGTTCTCAACATAGCTCAAAGCAAGTTGCAAATTTTTAGGACAAGATTAGATCCATTTCCTGCATGTGTACCCAAGCAGGGCACTGGGTACAAAGAGCCTCCCAGAAAGACGCTACTGTCTCTCAGGCACAGGAAAAGATGTAAACATCAAAAATGCCATTGTCTATCACCCCTTAAGGCCTTGATTTCTCACATTTGTTCATGTCTGCCTCTCACCCCTTCCACTAACATTGTGTTTTCCCCATCCCACCCTCCACCATCAGCCGAGACTCTACCCTCGCCCATTTTGTTCTCTTTTGTAGCTTGGGCGCACGGTTTTCCCCTGAGGAAGAGGTCGGGAGGGAGAAGAGCCCCCGCTTGCCAGACGGCTGCCAGGACGTGGCTCTGGTAGCGAAGGGAAGCGGCGAGCACAGCACCAGGCAGCTTTCTCGCTGCACCCAGCCCGAGCACTGGCGCCTCTGCAAGTGGCCATCTTTGGGCAGGAAATGCCTCGATATTTTTGTTCCACGCAGCACCGTCAGCATCAGTATATCAAAAAAAAAAAAAAAAAAAAGAAGAAGAAGAAAGAAAGAAAGAAAATTGCAACAGTGATAATTCTGCGCTTGCTGCAGAGGCGATGAGGCTGGAGGGTGCCAAGAGGAGCTAGCGCTGGCTCCCCACGGGGCAAGGGCAGCCGTCGCTCTGCCCCGTGGTGACCCGCTGCCCCAGCAGCCCGGTGGCCGGGGCTCGCTCAGAAGCCCCTTCTGCTCCCGCCGTGTCTCCTCACTGCACACCTACCCCGATGGCACCTCAGGAAATGAGGACCGTAATTGGTGCACGGGCTACCTCGCCGGCAGAAACAACGCCGTTGATGAGGGTAATTTTCAGATGAGTTGAGATAAGTACGTTGTGTTTTGCTCTGACCTTCACAGCTATTTTACACAAAGCCCACAGCTCAGTTAACCGTTTCTAACGCCTGCTGCTGACGGAGCTAAATGAACAGAGGAAGAAGCAGCCCAAACAAACAAGCAGGAACGAGGGACTCCGAAATGTTTGTCCTCATAACGGCTCGTGCTCTTCAGCTTTCTCGGCACTCGCTGGCGGCTGTGGCGACGTGGGCCTTGCCCCATAAATGACGTGACTGTAACGCTGATAGGCCAGAGATGGGTTGCTCCGCTCTAGGGCCCCACGCCCAAAAGAGTGGCCCCGTGCTAAGGGAGGGAAGGCCTCACAGTGTGCAGTGATTACTTAGCGATACATGTCCAAAGCACTGGTTATTTTAAATGCTTCTTAAGAAAAATTTCGAAAGATGTACCAAGAAAAACACCAAGCAGCTCTGTCGTTTGGCCCCAGGGATGGCAGAATAGATTTGCTCTTTTTCCACATAAAAAGTCATGTCACGGGTTTTTTTATACAGGAGGTATCGATCAAACCACCCTTGTGGCGTTCAGAGCATTGCACAGGGAGCACGAGTCCTCGTCTTTCTGCACACCCTGCAGGAGCACGGGTCTTCATGTTGTACACCTGGGGCACCAAGGGAGGAGAAATGAAAGCAGCTGATGACACTGACCTCTCAGCACCATAAGCCACACTGAATCTGCTCCGAATGGCCTGCACCACAGTTAGGATAAAGCTGCCCAAAGAAATCATCACTCTAGATACCTTTAATGCAAACACCTATCGCTCAGACAGCACTTCTCATCTGTAAACGTCACAGGTAGCTGAGATCCATTACCCCATCATGCTGACGGGCAAAAACAGGCGCAGCGGGCAAGGTGGTTTGTCTGCAGCCCTGGAGCTCTGGGTGGACCTCAGAGCAGAAAGTAGGGCCAGCCCCACGCTCAGCTAATACACTGCTGAGAGCCAGTGCCTTTCACCTGCCCAAAGGAGCTGCAGCCTGTTTGCTCATCTGGATGCAAGAGCTGAGTGTTACCCCACAAATTCTTCTGCCTGGAGACAAGATGAAATATAAAGTTAACTGGTTATTTTTGCCATTCAGTGCATTTTTCCAGTCTCATCCCACCAGACAGTATACTTGAATACTAAGCAAAATGTAACATTAAAAATAAAAGTGTTAAGTGGCCAAATTCAGCAAAGCCAATAGTTACATTCAGTAATACAGCATATTTGTCATTACAGAGTTTTGTTAGACACATCTTTAAGATAACATCTTATTTGTACAATGTAGTTAATATAAATGGTTAGAGTAATCAGTGAAAGGGTTTAAACAGTCTTAAGTGCATGAGCATAATCACTCATGAAGCACATGCATTTTATAAATGAATTAGCAGCTACAAATTAAAGAAATGTCTGCTTTTTAAAGCATCTGCCCAATTAAAGGAGGGGGGGAAGCTGAAAAGTTGGGCATTCTGAATTTCAAATACTCAGCCTGTGCATTGTGGAAAAGCCTGCTTGCAACCCTCTACCTTTCATCCTGCCCAGCTTCCCACAGGGCTCCAGAGGGCAGCTCAGATGAGACGGGGTTGTTGGCAGGAATAAAGCTTTGCAGACCTGCATCCTGAATTCTAATCATTTCTGACTTACTTAGGGTTAAGACTTTTTATATTTCATTGTGTTGTTTTTTAATTCTTTGTGTATTTAAAGTGCTTGTATCTTCACAGTATTTAAAAAAGCTAAACTTTGTTAATAGGATGATTTTACAGACCTATTGAGTCTCCTGAAGTGAGTAGAATGCTCAGTGGTATGGTTCCTGCTCTGTGTTTCCTTATCACTGCACCTTCTTCACATATCTACAGCACAGGACCATGGCTTCTTCCCTGCTCCCTGAGGCCAGATGCACCTCTCCTAGCCTGACTGCATGTTTCCCTTGGAGACAAGGAAGCTACAGGGCTGCTCTGCTGTCAAGGAAGAAGCTACCTTAAACCTATCCTGAAGAAATCCCCACCGGAAAGACCCTCTGCAGTCTCATATTACAGTCTCCATCATTACTGCAATGATGCTCACATGGTGTAACACATGGGAGCTGCCACTTGTCACATGAGTGTGTTCAGATATTTCATATCCTGGAACAACAGAAAATCAAGGGGTATATGACTCTTGCAAAAAGAGTGTCATAGAAATGTTCACTATAAATGAGGGACATATTGAAAGTAAAAATCAGGAGGCAGAGTTCAAACAAAGAGGTATTTTTCAACAGAAACAGTAGTTAAACTGGTGGAGCTTCTTGCTATTGGCTGTTGTGGAGTCTAAAATATTACATAGGCTCAAAATGCAAACACATTTTCAAATGTGTTTCAAAATGAAACACAAATCTATATGAAACACAAATCTATGACAAGCTACTATATGCAAAGACTTCTATGGCTTAAGAAGGAAAGAAATATTCCTACATTTGCTCTTTACTTACACTCCTCCCTAGGCATGTTACTGACTTTTATCAAAGGACCATTATCAAAAGATAGATAGGCTGGGCTAGCCACTTTATGTTCTTGGATTTTTGATTCTAGACTGGTACAGGTGGGAGTTGAGACCTGCATTTTCCAAAAGTGAAAACAACGTGGGCTGGTTTATCCCAAAGAGGCAGAATGCTCCCACAGCGGTTTGCTGTGCAAGATCACTTGGAAAAGCTCATTTAACCTTCCCTCCCTGAATCTCCACCCCACTCACAATACACAGGGGCAGCAGAGGGGCCGTGGTAAATACCTCTTGTCCCCTCCCTGTCCACAACCCTACGCTGGAGGAGACTGATGGGTTTATCCCTTCCTACTTTAACTGCCAGCCACTATGTGCAAAGCAGAAACTTTGTAAACACATTGCTTTTTTTTTTGCCTAAATCTATACTAATGACACTTTTTTTTTTTTTTTTTTTTTTTTTTTTTACAAATAAAGATAGCACTAAAGTATGTTTAGCCCTTCACACACATTAAGTCATCAAAGGTGAATTTGTGTGGTATTTGGAGCAGATTAGGATTTTTTCCTTATCTTCCTGACTGGCTGGGAACCACTGCAAGGCAATAATCAGGAGCCTTGCGCTGCAAACCCAATGCTCTGGTTCGACTCCCTAGTAAATTCAGTGCTATTTTCATCTTAGGCAAGGGGCAACCCAGTCACCACTCACACTGAAAGGTATTAAAAATACTTCCCCCAGTTCTCAGAAAGAGAATAGTCTAAAATTTCAAACTATCTGAACTGAAAAAGAAAAAAAGAGGAAGCCTTAACATGAAGAGCTATTATTATGCCTTCTCACATTTTGCTGTAGCTAAAAGCATGAGTTGTATATATAACTAATGCACCACCCACCCAAGCAAAAAATACTCGCTTGAAAAATTAAAGGCATGCCTGTCAGAAATCATGCTCTTCCATTCAGTTTCTATTGTATATTTTTGCTGCTGTGATAAATTAACCCACTACTTCTCAGGTGAGTCTACCATTTGAATTTTTAACACAGGACACACTCAGGTAAAATTGTCAGTGCTTTCTTAAATTCACTAGCAGGATGAAATCACAGGGCATCTAATAGTAAAGCAAAACTGAAATATGAAGGTAATGGGGTGAAAGTTTGAGGCCTGGCCTCCACTTGCACTCACTCACAAACATAAATGTTTCTATCCTGGCAGCTATAAACACTGTTTACCATCAAACACCTGCAACATATTTTCAATACTCTTATGCTTGCAGTCTATGTTAGGATGTAAACTGTTTTGTATGCTAGTAACAGCAGAAATATGAGATTGCCCTGGAGGGTTACAGTTTGTAGGTGGAGCTGCCTGATCATATCTGACTTCTCCGAATTCTCACTTCTGTCTTTCTCCTTCAACCTCCTAAATGCTCTTCTCAGTCTCAGCTGATTTAAATTATTTTTTTATTAAACATAGCTAACCTCCGTATCAGTCAAAGCAATAATCACTTTCTGGTGGCCACAGGCAGACTTTTCATCCAGTGAAAAAGAACACAGAAAGATATTTAGAGACAGCTCTCTGTCCTTAGAGTAGTGTCTTTCCAATAGCATCTCAGAACTTTCATTCTGGAAGCATGCTTAAAAATACAGAGCAACAAAAAAGGACACCTTGCTTTATCCTTCCATGGAAAGATGGTACAATCAGTGAACAATTATGCCTTTGAAAGGCAGGAGTGATGAATTCTTAGAATTTCTATAAATTGTAAAACAAGGGTGGGAAATTCTAGACAACATTCCAGGCACTCAAAGTACTTGCAAGCCTCAGAGAAGGTTTTACAAGAATATTCTCATAGATTTTGAGACTTCTCTGCACTCCATTACTAACATCAGGACAGAGGATAGGTTTTCTTGCTAATTCTCCTGCCTTAAAAATCTCTAAATGAGTTCAGAAGTTCAACATAGTTAGCCCAGCTCTTAACTTTCATGCAAAAGGAAACTACTGTCCTGAAAGATAACTTCCAGGGAAAGCCATAATGTTATGCAATATTCCTGGACCAGGTTCACCCCTCCAGTCATCATGTGCTCCTCCATCATGTCCTTATGATGCACCCTTACTCCTCCATATCCTTAACAACCCACCACAGAAACCTAGATAGAATGGGCTGAGAAGCAATTCCATCATTTCTGGGGCTACTGTTCTGCCAATACATCTGGTAGATGGGGCAAAGTTGCTTGGGCTCCAAGGGAGAATATTAATGAGTATCTGGATTGAGTTAGAAAAGATACACAATTTGGGAGCTAGATGCCCCAATAAGCACCACTATTTACATATTTTGCAGCTTGTAGCTGAGGTCAGCATTAAAATATCATTAACCATTGGCCTGCAGGAACAGAACAAAACATTCCAGAGCATTTCTTCAGAGATGAAGCATTTGAATCTATTCTCTAGCACTACAATAACTGAATTTATATATTCATGAAGTTCATGAACCAAAGCCATTCCAAGCCTTTGCTGAGTCACAAGCCAGTAATGGATATGAGCATGCAGTAGGAGAAACGTCTGCTTTAAGACATGTGTGCTTGTTTGGTCTAAAATCACAGATGTAGCCCTGTTCAACTTCACACATGCAAGGAGTCCATGAGACCATTCCCTGTGTGTATTTTTGCCAGACAGGGCCTATGTTTCCTAGGTCTGACGTACACAGAATGACCTGTACACATTCTTGGCCTACCAAGCCCTTCTGAGAAGCTTATTCCAGTCACTCTGTGCTGGTATTTCTACCTTTATTATGAAAAAGTTTAGTACTTTTAAATCATGCAAATGTGTCTACAGATTGTGATGGGTGTGTGTTTGAGAAATCCAAAAATAAAATAATGTATCGCAGCCAAATACTTAATTAACAACATGTGCATCTGTTGTCAAACCATACGCTAAGTGAGTGGCACTGCTCATTAGTTCTGCTTTCAGGAACTACCAAGCATTTGTGTCATCACTACCAAGAGTCTTCTGAGTCTGAATCATCTCCGGAAGGGACAGATTCTGTCACTCATACAGTCACTGTTAACAAGAATGCTGATGGCGTAGCAGGTGTTTCCTCCACTTCTCTAAACCTGGAAAGGTTCTGGCACAGTTTCCCTTCAATTTTCCTTCTTTAGAAAGGAAGAACAATCTTCCTCTCCTGGCTCACATGGATATGCAGTCATGTTTCAGTAACTCAGGTACTGGATACAAATGCTCCTATTCTCTCTCTTCCCTGCAATACAGTATTAATTATATCTCTGAACTAAGTTCTCTGGAAAGGCCACTGGTTTATTCAGTGCAATCTTTTTATGCAATAAAACACTAGGCCCAGTGAAAGAGAATGGAGTTTGTGATCCATAATAGTAAAAAAGACCTTCTCTTTGTTTTTCTCACCTGTTAATTCTGCAGCATGTTTGAAAGGTTCTTGCAAAGTCATTGAATGATTAGTACTTTAGATCTTTACAGGACATCTGATGTTCCGAAATGAACTTGCAGAACTTCATGGCCTCTGTTCACATTAGGCAAATGCCAGCTGGGTTCCAGGGAAAAGAACAGAGCATCACTACCAAAGAAACCACATCCAAGCTCCAAAAAACTTCTGTGAGGTAGAAAGGATTTGAGCAATCCCAAATACGGCTCACAGTGTGATGAAACATTACAGTAAAAGCTTTACAAGAGTGCCTTCTCTTTCCAGCCTGAAAACCTCTTGTTTTTTGATTAAGACCAGAAGGCCTTAACGAGCATTAGAGGCTGAATGATGTTCCTGTTTAGCTCTAGCATTGCTGAGGGAATAGAGCCTACCTCTGGCAATTGCCCAGAGAGAGGGTTGACCTCCACTGCTTGTCAGTGAAGCCTCCTGCGGCCTTGTTTAGGGTGGGAGGGAGCTATTTCCGCCACACCTCATTCTGTCCTTATTCTGGCCCAGTTTGGCACAAGCCCAGTTTCAGGTTGTGGCATTTGTGTGGGCACAGCAATTACAGGTTGTGCCTAGGTTGCTACTGAGGAGGTAGACAGGACAGGAGTTCTCCCTCTCTGCTTCCCCATGCCTCACAACAAGAAGGCCACATCAAATCCTTGTTTTTTCAAATTGCCAAAGATGGCTCAGGCATTTCTTTTCACTCATAATCAAATACACATTTTCTTTTCAGTACATTGTCTTCCAGAAATGAAGTTCAAGTAGGAACATTGAAATCACACAGCTTAAATCACTGGTGGGACACCTCTGGTGCTGATGTACCCAGCTTGGTCTTATTCCAAGCTTGGACCGTACTGGAGCCACACGCTCCAGTGCTCCCTTCTCTAAGTTTGCCTGTCCCTACCAGCTGCAGCAACCACAACTGCCTACGGCAAATATGTCATATGTAGGTAGGTCACTAAATATCATGCCCAAATGCAGCACAGGACCAGATGCCATTAAAAAAAAATCCTGTTGATGTAAGCACTATGCTTTTACTTCCCCAAGTCTGACAAGCCTCCTACACAGCCAGCAGTGAGCAACTATTTCTCTTGTAATATCACCAGCCTCCAGTAATGCTCATTTGACTTTTTAATCTATCCCGTCTGCAGCTTTTCATACCATCCCATGACAAATCTGTCTACCATTTTACCACTGCCCAGATCTTCTCCTGTCTCTCCTCACCAAGCCTACCTTCTAGACCATTTTCTGTATCTTTCTGTGAACATCTTCAAAGTTTGTCTAGGGCTTGACAGACTTTTATTCCTTCTTGGAGGTAGAGGGAGAGGGAGGCGGAACCTGCTGCTCAGCTGGCTTTGGCAAGCCCAGGCAGTTCTAGCTCTTGAGAGTGCCAAGAACACTCTCAAGAAGAACACCAGAAACATCTTTTAATGTTATTTATATTAATATTTTTGGAATCTTCACAGGCACACTTGAAATGGCTTTAAAAACATGACAAAATAAGGGGAAAAGGTTGGTGACTATGTGAAGCTCAGACTGTATCACACAAAGTGTGATACAGAAGTGGTTACATCAGGATACAGGTTAAGCTGTTTGAATCAAAGATATATTTTCCATCACTTCATTTAATAAACAACAAGACTGCTCTTAGCCTTTTGCACAGAAGAAACCATTCCGATCTTTGCTCAACCTACACAAGGCTTATCAACAGAGTATGTGTTCTTCAAGAGAAAGAGGGCCTGTCCAGTCCAGACGGAGGGCCTTTTCCTTTTCTAAGAGGAAAAAAAGGAAGACCAGGGTTAAAGGGACCAATGTGCCTTTCCCTACTCACCCATTCACCTGGTTAGGGAAGAAAGATACATTTCTCTATGGCCCCTGGAAGCAAGGTGCATATCTGTACTATCCAGGCCTGCTCCCTACTCACATCAGGCCCAAAGAGCTCATCAGAATTTCATTTTGTGTGCCTTAAACCCAATTCTGCTCTGTGATCACCAGACATTTCCTGCATATTTGCTGGAACATCAACTTTAACATCTTATAGACCTGATAAAGGAGCACTCAACCCAGCTGTTTTAAAGAGAGTTAATGACAGGTGAAGGTTCTGGCACCTTCTCTCCATCTCAATCTTTGGCTTCAGAGAGGTCATAGAGTCAGTACAATGGGATGGATTCAAAAGATTCACTTTTGAGGAGCACAGTCTGGGTTGCTGGCTGTTTGTCTGATGTCCAAAGAAGAGTGCAAACCGGGCCAAGAAAATTTCCCATATGAGAGAACTAGAGACTTTTCTTGTGCTAGAGGTGGGACTGGGCAGGGAGAGGGGTTGTTAACCCACCTGTATAGGACAATGTATAGTTCACATTCACCCTCCTCCTCTTCCTCTCATAAGACACAACTGAGAAAGGATTCAGACAGTGCAGCAAGGGTGTCACACAGGAGCTCCAGTGAGAAAAATCATCCCCATCCATTTCAGAGATCTGCCAGTGCCTGTCCTCAGCTTGGGTTTGTGTTTCTGATCGGAGAATCACACACATCTCTATGCCTTAACTCCAGTCTAGAAACAGACACCAGACCTATTTTGGGACAGTTTCCACAGCAATTTTTAGCTACAAGTCAAAAGCCTCCTTGCAATAATAAAACACAGGTTTCTAAGCATGAAATGAAAGCAAACTAATCTGTCCAAATAATCTACTTATGTATACACACTTTAGGAGGAAAATCAGATAGGTATCTTTCAGGTGAATTGGAGGGCATACACTTGCAGAGAAATCATAATTCGCCGTCCCAATATCATTTCATGATTACATCTGCTTCCATGGCCAACAAACACCGGTTTCTATTTTTCCTTAGCCCAAACTTTGTTTCTAGGGTCCAGATGGGCTTTTACATTTTAGTTGTCCCAGCTGGAGACAACTACTCTAATCACAATTACTCCAGCCTAGTTTGCCTTTAACAAATTTCCCAGGCTCTTATTAGACTTGTTATGTTTATTCTGCTCCATATCAATTAAAGATTACTACTAAATTTCCAGTCACCTGTTTCTCCATTGCTATTATCAATACGGATCACCAATTGATTTATATTGGCACAGACAGAGGAGAAAGAGACTATGCATTTTACCAGGTATCTAAAACTCCCCCAAAGAGAACTTGTCAAAGCTTGTTAAACATTTTGCCCTCAACTGAAAAGCCCCCTTTTCTCCTGTCAAAGAGAACACCTTTCTCCTAATGAAATTTGCCATATAACAGGTGCTGCCTGGAAACCAAGGTCACCCCCAAACAGTTATTTGAAGATTGACTTGGGATAACGGAAAACTTGCTATTGCGTTCTTTGAGAAAAAGAAGCCCAGGGCAGGAGATGTGCCTAATTTAAGTAGTGCCTCATAAACTGCAGTATTGAAAAGCTTTTTTTTCTTTTTTTTTTTTCTTAGCCAAGTGGACCAATTCAGGCCTCTCGTCACATTTCTTAGGAAGAAATAGGGGCTTGGAAGGTTTTTGAATTCTTTCTGCCATATGCTTAAAGTGACTAACATTTTACACTTATTGTAATATTTCAAGCTGCTTTTAAGTGCTGTACGTTCTTTCTCATGTAAAACAAGATAAATATGATAAAGTCATTTTATGTCTTAAATTCATTGCTGCTAATTTCACTCCCTGACAAATTATATTCCAGTCATCTGAGTCAGCCTCTAATTTCAGATCATCATCCCATTTTCTCAGTGTTTTGTCAAATACACTTGCATGTGTAACTACACACAGAAACCTACAAACATCTACATGACACTCTCTAGGTTTGCAAATTAGAAGAAATTAGTTCTTCTAGAGTAAGTCATTTAGGTTTCATAATCACTTTCCATCCCACTTTCCACAGCTACAGTATTACCAAACTGTTCTATTGCCTTGTACATATAGAAGGCATTTTTTAGCTGAGACCTACTTCTTTGCTTCAAAAGAAGAGATATTACACTCTAAGAGCTTGGCTATGACCAGGAAATGACAGCACAGAGAATTTCCCTGTGAAGGCATTCCCTTATAAGGGTTCGATGCTCCATGGTCCCCATATGCCACTAGTCTGTTGAGGCCCTTCTACTCTTCATACACTGACCAGCCAGGTATAGGGCCTTGTGCCTTCCACCAGGCTAAAGGACTGTTTCCCTCTGCTCAGAGATGGGCTGTGATCTGACCCCTCCCAGAGGTGGTTCAGATCCTAATATTCCTTTTCTGAGATGAAAATAAGTAAGAATTTAAGCAAGAATTCAAGGAAGGTCTGAAGGAACAGTAGGATGTAGTCAAGAGTCAGAGACACATGGACTATTTGTAACAGGCAACCAAAGAGGGCCAGGGCATGGGCTAGAGTACTGGCACAAGTACAAATACTGTTAGACTGTGCAGTCCTTGGCACAGATTTGTCCCACGGCACCTAGTGCTCTCTAAAACAATGCTTGGACATAATTCAGCAACAGTCAGGGACCAGTCCCAATACACGGTTTGGATGGGCCACCTTGTTGGGGTGGGAGAGGAGGAGAATATATGATCAAAAGCCATGACACTCCAGCTGGCCTTGTGGCCAGAGAACAGTCCCCTGGCCTATTTTATTTACTAGTGTAGAAGCAATCATGAATACCACAATTCATTCAGCACTTTAAAGTTTCCAGAATGGGCACTGTGTCTTATTTGGACTGCCCAGATTGCTTCAACATAGCAAACTCAGTTTCTTTGTATTCTTTTGTTCCCTGAGATATTTCTGAAGATTCCGTTTAATCTCCCCAGTCTTCATGCATTGTATGGACTGATTTTTAATTGACCAGAAAATTACATGAATGCATCTATTAGGGCAGAGCACTATTTCACCTTGATCTGGTCCTCAAACTGAGACTGTAGATTGCATCTCCAAGTAGCAATCTACTGTCTCACAAAACTCTCCTTCTCCCTCATGGTCATTCTGTCCCTGAATCTAAACTTCTCCCATTAGACTTAATTCCAAATACATTAAGTACAAGCTGAGATCAGCAGAGGTAAGACAGAGTAAAAATAAAGATCTTGTTTAACATAAAAACAATTTCTGATTGAGCTAATACTTCTTTGCAATTTCTGTCTTCAAAGTACATAACAAATATGAATTCTCTTCACAAAAGCCTACACAGTTAAGTAGGTAAGTGGTGTTATGCACCTTTTACAGATGAGGAAAACAAGAAAAAGACAAGACAAAAATCATCTGTTAATTTAGGTTTCCTAGGTTTTGAGCACCCCAGTGCTCAAATCAGTGTCTTACATCAAAGACTACATAAAAAACAGTTTTCTCTCACTTTTCCATGACACTGAGACAACACTATTCTGACAACTCCTTGACAGACACAGAAGGTACAGAACAAGTTAGAAAGAGAACCAGGACAACAAAATATTAGGAGTTCCTGGCTTCCAGCCTAAGGCTCAAACCACTGGACAAAGTTGAGCCTCTCGTAGTTAGAGAGATTCACAGCTCCAAGGGGAGAAAGGAAGAGCATACATCAGAGTAGAAATCCACCAGCTAAGGAGTGTATGTTACATCTGTGTAAGTTAAAAGAACAGATATGTATAAAAACTGGAAAAAGAAAGTGGCGGTACAAACGCTGACTAATAAAAGATGAGGTATGTTTCTGTGAATGCTACCCAGATGTTCTTTGCAAATCTGATCTCAAAAGAACCTTCTTATAAAGTGTCAAGGTGAAACAATATTCAGTATATATATACATATGTGTGTGTGTGTGCGTGTGCATGTGCATGTGTGTCTGTATGTGTAGATTTATATATATAGTATATGTGTACATATATATATATATATAAATGCAGATTAGTTAGTTCTCTAGCTTGAATGATTATCAATTTCACTCTCTGTGGCTGCTCTTATCACTTTCCACCATTTTACTACCCTGTCCTACCTTAGCTCTCAATGCTGCTTAACTCTACTTTTACTAGGCCTGAGGCAAGAAGAAGGTGCCCAGCAGAACCTTCCTGCAGACCATCCTTCCCAGAGCTGCAACCTTTCTCCTGCTGCATTTCTTGCCCACCTATAGCTTGAAATCATTATGCACTGGTTGCAAACAAACATGAATAAATTAGAGTAATATTCAAATATGGGGAAGAAAAACAGGAGTCACATGGAGGAAGACTAGGAATCCAAAGAAGAAATGCTAATTAACTAAAATAGATTGATTTGCCCTGTTTGTGCAAAAAATTAATTCAAAAAAAATTGTAAATTAAGAATAAAAAGCTCCCAGTAAGAAGCGCCAAAAGGTTTTTCACTGGAATCTGTTATGAGTATCTGAAAAGGGATTGCAACTAATTAGACATTATTTTGCATTAAGATGACCTCATATTATAATTAGAGATATGCTAAATTACTTGGAAATAATTAAAATGATTGGATATACTGCATGATTGCCAGTATGGGAGCTTTCACATTCACGTTGATTCTATGCACTTTACTTTCTTTTGGTTACTAGTTGGATCTTTAGTAGGTATCTAGAACACTGTATAAAACAGCACTCTTCAAAATTTACATCAGGTGTCAAATTATGCTACTCTTTTTATACACTTAACAACACAAGAGACATGCAAATTTTCATGTAATAAAACCACAAGGTAGACATGTGGCAAGTACCCAGGCATAGTTATTTGCACTCCATTCCCTAAGCAGGGCACTCACAATGTAAACAGATGTTATTAATTTTTATCTTTACAATGAATATATCTGCAAACACTCAGGTTTCTAAAACACTGCTCTAGGACTGAGTTTAATTTTCATCTATAGTTTGCAAAAACACTAGCCCAGGTCCTAACAAGTATCAGACATTATTTGAATTTTCAATCTTATGGTATGGCTCAGTGAATCAGTCAGGAGGCCTTCAACTACTTTGTTAGCTTCAGAAAGGAAGACATGTTTAGTATAATGGGCTGCAAACATGCTGGCTTGTGTGACATGGGTAAGAAAATGCTAGTCATGCTAGAAAACATTCAAAGAGAAAGTTAGGTCAGAAAATCAGGTCAATGGCAAGATGAGACTCCAGTATAAAGTGAGGAACAGCAGTCCCTTGTATTTCAGCATCTTTCTGATCTGCACAGAGAGACTGATGGATTGAGTGGTGGTGAGCAAAAGACACTGAGATAAAAGTGAACCTGCGTACCCTGAAGTGCCACCTGAGGAAGGGAACAACTTCAAAGTTGCCCACAATGCTTTGAAAGACAAAAAGAATAGGGGCTTGCAGAGCCCTATCAGACCTGCTGGCATGGGGCCAGCAAATGAGCTCAGCTGCAAATCAGCCTAGATAAAACAAATATCTCTTCTAGGAGAAAGAATAATTGACTACATTAGCCTTCATGTCAGTGGCAGCAAGGTGGGCAAGATAGCCAACTTCATTTTTGTGGGAACTCATTGCCTGTGAACATCATATGGTGGATTACACATCAGCTAGTGTAACTTGTCTTAAGAAATATGGAGCTATTGTCACAACATAATGTCCCTGCTCACTGCATATGGTTTTGAGGCTGTTTCACAAGGCATAGATATGGCTCTTCCTGAAGGCCAACATACAAAGACTGCTGACTGCTGGCTTTGAAAGGAAGGGTTGCAGATATCAGCTGTGGTCAGCTAGTAAGCAAGCCATAGTGAAAAAGCAAGCAAACAGAAAAGGGACTCATGTGAGAAAGCCACATATTGACATGACAATAAGAAGGATGCTCCAGGTGTTTGAACACATCTATAAGGAAAGGATTGTATTCTTCTATCTGATGGATGGCAGCAGACTAAGAGGGAATTTCTGAAACTGTTGAGCAGAGCACAATGGTGAGTTACAAGTACAACCTGTCACTAGTTCCCATGGTCACTGGTATAGTAGATGGATAGGAAGACCGAAGGCCACCTAAACAGTAGACCCTCTGAGCTCTGCCTTTCAGCCAGTTCTCAATCCACCTCACTGTCCACTCATCTAACCCACACTTCCTGAGCTTCTCTAGGAGGCAGTTATGGGAGACAGTGTCGAAAGCCTTGCCGAAGTCAAGGTACACAATGTCCACTGCCCTCCCCTCATCTACCCAGCCAGTCATCCCATCATAGAAGGCTATCAGATTGGTTAAGCAGGATTTCCCCTTGGTGAATCCATGCCGACTGCTCCTGATCACGTTCTTCTCCTCCATATATCTGGAGATAACATCCAGAATGAGCTGTTCCATCACCTTACCAGGGATGGAGGTGAGGCTGACCAGCCTATAGTTGCCTGGATCCTCCTTCTTACCCTTTTCAAATAGTGGAGTGACATTGGCTTTCTTCCAGTCCTCAGGCACCTCTCCAGTTCTCCATGACCTTTGAAAGATGATGGAGAGCAACCTTGCAACAACATCCGCCAGCTCCCTCAGTACCCATGGGTGCATCCCATCAGGACCCACTGATTTGTGAATGTGAAGCTTGCCCAGATCTCTAATCCTATCCTCCTCAATCAAAAGAAAGTCTTCCCTTCTCCAGACTTTCTCCATTGTCTCCAGGCTCTGAAATTCCTCAGAGCTGCCCTTGGCAGTGAAGACTGAAGCAAAGGAGGCATTCAGTAATTCTGCCTTCTCTGTATCCCTTGTCACCAGGCCCCCGCCCCATTCAATAGCAGGCCCACATTTTCCCCAGTCCTCCTCTTGCTGCTGATGTATTTGAAAAAGCCCTTCCTGTTGTCCTTGACATCCCTTGCCAGACTCAATTCCAGCTGGGCTTTAGCCTTCCTTGTCACATCTCTACATATTCTGACTGCATTCCTATAATTCTCCCAAGTAGCCTGTCCCCTCTTCCACATTCAGTGTACTTTCATCTTCTGTTGGAGTTTTGTCAGGAGCTCCTTGCTCACCTATGCAAGTCTCCTCCCCCCTCTGCTTGACTTCTTACTCATAGGGATGCACCACTCTTGAGCTTGAAGGAAGTGTTGTTTGAATACTAGCCAGCTCTCCTGGACCCCCGTTCCTTCTAGGGCTTTAACCCATGAGATTCCTCCAAGTAGATCTCTGAAGAGCCCAAAGTCTGCTCTCCTGAAGTCCAGGGTTGCAATCCTGCTTGTTGCCTTACTTCTTTCCTGCAGGATCCTGAACTCCACCATCTCATGGTCACTGCAGCCAAGGCTACCTCCAACCTTTGCATCTCCTACCAGTCCTTCTTTGTTGGTTAGGACAAGGTCCAGCAGGACACCCTTCCTCATAGGCTCCTCCTCCGCCCGCGTCAAGAAGTTGTCTTCTACGAGATCAAATATCTTTGCTGTTCTGTGCATTGCAACTTAAATACACAGAACAATGAAAAAGGTGAAATGACTTATGCAGTTATAAAACAGACCAGTTTCAGAGCTGGGAAGAGAAGGTGCATTTCCCGCATCCAGATGTAGTACCTCCATCCACTAAACCACAGTGCTCTGGGTTTTACCACTGATGTGGATGGCTATCAGCACAGAACAGCCACAACTGCTTCATTCATTTCTAACACAGCTCTGTACCTATCAGCTGCTGCAGAGGTTCAGAAACACCACTTTTAGTATTTTGTGGTATTGACTTACCCATTGACTATGCAGTGACATTACCACCCATGAATAATCATAAAATAAAAAAGGATAATTAATATTTAACTTCGCCAGAGGGATGTACTTAAGGGAGAAACCATGTTTTAGAAAGAACAGCTGATAGTTGTCAGCTGGAGAACAGGACTAATTAGATGCATCAGGCAGTGGTGATATGAAGTTGAAAAACAGCTTGTCAGCTCTGAAGTGACTTATAGCAAATGATTATATATAAAGATGCTTTGTTATATGCTCTCACACAGGTGTGTTCCTCATTTTCCAAATACTTCCTGAGCCTTTTGTTCCTGTGATAAAACAGGTGCAAAGCAGACTTCCTGTTCATAGATACACTGTAATTACATTTTAGGTAGAGCAGATACGTGGCCTATTTCTTTTGCCCAAACCAACAAGCTGTTAAACACTGAGGCACTCTCCGTTCTAACTGATTTCAGTAGAAGATGGTCAACAACTTACAGGATCAAAGGCATGATGTCTGAATCACATAAGGAAAGTGATGTTGTAGGGGATGAGGCAATGAACCAGGAGGCCAAATTAATGTCTGTTGTAATGTTGGTTGACTGCAACCAGGCAGTTCATTGATCATAGCAAAGGATTTGCCCCAGGGTGTTTTAATTTAAAACAGATTGACATTAATCTGAAGAACAAATCACCCAAATCCTAAACTCTGATCTGACATAAGTCAGATGCAATATGACAGCAGCTCAATCTCCTGGGCAGCAGAGCTGCTAGCTTCGACTTCATATTCATTTCCAAATGGTATCTGGAAGTTCCTGGATGCTCTAATAAGCCCAGTGAAGAATAATTTGGGCCAGACAGAGGTAAATAGACTTCAGGACACACAAGAATTACCAGGAAAGTGAAGCTTCGAGGAGAAATGGAGTACAGGTAGTGAGAAGGGGAACGGACAGCTTTAGGAAGATCACTATTTGAATAGTGAATGAGCTATACTTATGCAGAGCAGGCAAAACAGAAGCATAAATTCTGAGACACCAATTAAACTGCAATCATGAATTACCCTAAATAGCTTATTAACTTACCTAGGAAGTTGAACACAAACTTTGATCATTTAGATTGAACTGTTCAGACAGCAAAAATGTTCCAAATGAACTGTAGCCTTGTCTTGGGAGTAATTTGTTCAAGACAATATTTGAGCTGTCACAAAAATAAAAGACAGTATTTCTCTCTGTCTGTAAGAAAATCACACCAACATATATACTTTGGCACCAGAGAAGAATATTTAAGGCTGTATGAAGCACCTGTAATACATTGCTTATATTTATAGTCCTGGTATGATTGGTTTCTAAAGAAAAATTATGTCCACAGACAGCATGTTTTGTTCCTCCTCGTTACTCATATGCAAGAATGCAAGATCTATTACAACATATTCTTCCTTCCACCTGCTTTGATGAACTGCCTCAAAGCTCTCTGGGGAGCCTGCTGCAAAGCCTGTGACTTAAAGCTTAGGCTCAGAAAACAGATACTGGATTGCAAGAGCAGACTCAAAGGTCAGTTTGGAGCAGCAGAGGCAAGCAGACTGCAGTTCCATTTCTAAAAGCAAAAGATACTGCTGTGGTACAGGTGATTCCCCTCAAGCCTATACCCTCACAAAGAAAAAAACTTAACAGATTTGCCTTTAGGGAAAAAATGTAAAAAGTTCAACTTGAAACTCTAACACCTGTTTTACAGAAATTTCCCCAGATTGCATATTATTTTAAAATTGTATTTCACCTTAGCACCATTTCTCACAAACTTAGTTAATGATTTCTACGTCTGCTAAATTTTCCAAAGAGAGTATTTTGTTTTGCTCAGGTTCATGTAGCATGCCCATGGTTGTGATAGCTCAACACCTCCCTGTAGTGCGACAACCCACTTCCCTGATGTGCATCTGTCACATGTTGATCTTTCTTTTTTCTCTCTGCTCCTCCCAGAGAGAAATCTTCATAGATGAAACTAAATACAAATATATGCAATTCGCTTTTCAAATACAGCTATATAATGCATTTACACTTTCATACATTATCAATGATTTTTTAAAGATATGGTTCCTGATGTTTGGTATTATGTGTGCTTTCACTGCTGAAGGCAGAGTTGAAGACATGCATCTTAGCAAAGTACCTAGGTTTCTGTTAGATCACAGATCTTACTGAAATTTATTCCACAGACTTGTGTAGGAGCCTGAGAAATTTTAGTCTCCTGCTGAAGCAAAAAATAAGGTATTTGTTACAGAGCCTCACATAATCTATCTGGTGTTCAGGCAACACACTTTGCAGGTAAGTTCTGAGATCTCAAACTGGACATAGCAGATACTTAAATTTAACAATGCAGAAGATACCTTGTGACTAACCCCAAGCTTTGTACTTGAGATCTTGATAGTAGTCTAACATTACAGCGCTGGCTAGTTTACATAGACGTGTGGTCACCTTGAGTTGTGATGACCCGGACTCGAGAACGTGAACGCGTTGTTCTTTGTTGCAAGCCAGGACACTGCAGGGTCACAGACAGAAATGGGCATTGGGACATAGTCCTGCGCCCTAATTATGTGGCAACCAGCATCTTGCTCACATAGGCTTACATGCATCTGCAAAGCAAGCTGACTGACACACTTCCCATTGTGCTTTTTGCAATTATGCCTGAAACTGCATGGCTGAATGTGCAGCATCTACGTATGGCTTTGGGTATTTCCTCAAACCTATTTTCCTTTAACCCTTTCAAGCATGTTGCTGATTGCAGCTAGTTACAGCTTTACAGAAAAACATATCAAAATAAGTAATGTATTTCCTAGAAATACAGAGCTTTCAGTATGTACATCTGCATGGCATTCACCCTATTCCTGACTCTACAAAACAGTCTTTCTGTCATTACATTTTTAATATAATGATTCCCATGTTGATGAAGACAGGGATGCAGGCTAACCAAAAGCAGAAAGGGTGCAAGATACAGCATTCTCAGCTCATAGATGAGTGATGGCTCTTGTAGGACCTCAGCATTAAATACAAACAAATGCTATTTTTTTCTGCTATTCTTAATAAAAATTACTAAACTAACAAGACGATGAATTTGACAGTGGTGTTTTCTAAGTGAAGAACTTCCTTGAGGTTAGGAAAATATTTTAAATTTCAGGTGTGGAAATGATTAATGATATGACTGAGAACAACCAGAGCCAAACTGGTTCTTACTGCTCTATTCCCATGCCTGGACCAGTAGAGCAGATCTCTGAATCTCTACAGATCACACCACAGGGGATGTCTTTGGTGTACGAACACAGGACCACCAGCTATCCAGATTCTGTGGTAGTCTTGCAAATCAGCTAAGCTATGGCAAGGCCATTCTAAGGCATCACAAATGTAAAACACTCATGGTGACTTATATTGTGTTTTACACCCCCACATGACTAGGAGCACATATCCTGTGAGTTTTCACAGTTCAGTTCACCATTGGTAACTCATTAACTCAAATGCTTGCATCTGTCTGCCCATGACAGTATTGCTTGACCTTGGGAAAGCCACTCACACCTGATTCTGTTAATCTATTAATTGCTTCCTGGCAGGTGCTGTATTTCCTTTTCTTCTTCTGAAATCAAGACTTAGTGGATTTGGGTTTTACAGGGCATTGTGCCTCCAGTTCTCTGACAGTAAAATGGAGATAGTAACACCTACCTCAGTAAGTAGTCTGAATGCTTAATTAATGTTCTCAAAGCTTCCTCAAACACAGATAAGAAGTCAAAATAACCTTTTATACAATTTTCACTGTGTAATTAAAAAGCATAGTATTTTCTCAGTCAATAAACAGCCAATAAAGAATTCAAAAATAACCAAACTGTTTATCATTTTAAAATTCAGTAGAAAAGTAAGATTAATCTGACTTGGTATTTAATTAGCACAAAACCCCAAAAAACAACTCACTTGTGATTTAAATAATATAGTTTCTGCCATTCTTTTAATTGAGTTCAGCCAAATTTGATACCTTGTTCTGGGTAACGTACTCAAGGCTGTTTAAGAGTTTGAATGCAATTTAACGGGAGCCAGCCTGATGAAGGCTTACACAAAAGATGGCTGCACTGGAAACTGTATTACTCGGACCCTTTTGCTAACATTATCACCATTCCCACATGCTGTGCAAGCTGTGATGTGCACCCTGGTGGTCATGTGGGTAATCAGATCAATCACTTGTTTTAGTTAAAGTGATAGGAATAGGCATGTCTGAAACCAGAGGAAGGAACTGTGTAAGAAGACGGGCACAGGTTACAGTTGGTCTCTCTGCAGGAAAGGCCGTTATTCAGCTCCATGGGAGCTATTCAGCACAATGCCTTCAGCCCAAAGCCTTGACCATGGTAGGAAGTGTGGTAGGAAGCGTGGTAGGAACACGCAAGGCCTTTCATGCCAGGAAAGGCAAGATGGCACTGCATGGAGGAGCAAAAAAGCAGAGGCTGTATGCAGAACTCATGCCCTTTGATGATGATAACTTATATGAGGTGCTTTTTGTTAATATAACACCTTTAAGAGTAAATCTTTTGGACGCACAGAGGTAAGAATAAACTAAGATATAAAAGCCTTTGATAAGAGTTTTCTTTATCACAGACATATAATGCAAATTATGGTTGTGTAGAATTTTGAATATGAGACACAGGAGTATATAGATTTCACTTTAAGAGAAAAGATGGCATGCGGTTTTGTTATTGGAAGAGTAAGATGTTTTCACCTTGTAGCTTAATGTATTGGTCTGAGGTGTTTGCAAACATAAAAGGATATTTCACTCTGATGTATCTTAAAGACATACATGAGATAAAGGTATGTTTTTCAATGAATTTGCCCCAACAATGTCTGAGAGCCCAGCAACTTGATGACATGCAACGTGACAGAAATGCAGATGTGATGATGATCAGTTGACTAAGTTGTTCAAAATACACTGTAAAGTAGCAACGGATGGTTATAGCATGACAACTTTTAGCACATTAATTGTGTTAGAAAGTTTATTTGGTATGAGAGATATTGTTTCTCCCAGGGGAGCAGTCAGTATTGCCTATAAGAGCTTTTACATAACTTTTAGCAAACAATTTAAAGGCTGTACTTAACTGACTTAGCTTTGTTTCACAGTAAACACCAGCTTCATGCCAACTGTTAATGGAACTGTTTGTGGAAAATCACGAAGACTGAGGGAGAAAGAGAAGACAAAAACTGGAAAGAAACTTACGTTACTTCAGGCAACTATATCGTATAATTCCATTTCTCAATCAAGTAGTTGGATTACACAATCTGTTTTGCACTAGGTTTTAATCAATTGTATTTCAGCTCAGAATGCCCCATGGATGTACAGCAGGGAACTGGTAAAATAACAGATAAGTGACAAAGAGATGTCCATATGTGGAAATAAAAGCTCAGTCTTAATAGGAGGAATATGATACAAATAGGAACTGAGAAACCCACAATCCATTCCAGCAAACGTGACCTCTTAGTCATTTATACCTCTGCAAAGAAGATATAAAAACCTTCTGCTTTTTTTCATGAAGTTTTGCACCTACTTCTCAAAGGTATAAATGATTCTGCAAGGTTTGTGGCATTGAATACTCATGGCCTATATATTTCTTATTACCTATTATAATACATAAAAATACTTTATTAATTTGACAGACTATTAGTACAGAGGTTAATTGCCTTTCTCTGACACATTTTCACTGCCTACATCTGTGTCATAACATTATCTGCTTCATTAGTTTTTAAAGCGGAACAGCTAAAACTCAGGTTATTGAAATAACATGTCATGACTGTGCTTCTGTACCACACTATCTGCTTGCAATTCAACTGATGAATCACCTATATTTCAAGCAAAGCTGGCCTTGTGTTTGGAGGCATGCCAGGAAAACAGGTCAGTGTTATCAGCTGTAGGCACTGCTACCCTTTTTCATTTCCCTTGCCATCTTCCAAAAATAGCTCTTTCCTGCCATGAAGTACTAAGAGTTAAAATGACAGCAACTGAGATATTCCTTTCTCTTTATTGGAAAGCTTTATTATTGTGCCAATTTTTCAAAGTCTGATCTGTGGTTTTAGCAAAATGTCAGATTCGGCTAGAAGTTTTGTTCTTCAGGCCATTACTCAGAGATGCCCATTGCTGCTGACTGAACGGTTGAGCAGGAAAAGGATTATTTGTGTGTACTGAAGAATCATCAGACGCACACACCAGCACTTGTTGATCAAAAGACTAATTAGAGACATGGATTTCCTGCTGTAAAAGCGGCTGTTCCAATAGAACACCTCTATCCCGCAGCCTATGTCCAAAAAATACCAGCAGACACACGTAAAGCACTGACACAACAGTCCGCTGTGTATCGGCTCACTACAACAAGTGATCATAGGAGAAGATGGCTATCGCTTCCCTGAGCAGCCAACAGTCCAGCTAAGGTCAGACCAGAAAGTAGACATGTGGAGAACATAAAGAAACAATGAAGCAATGTGGGCTTAGCATAGCTTTTTAAATTCTTTTTAAGATTGTGCTTAATCAGCAATTATATGCTGCAATGGCAGAGACTGAACTTCATGTCACAGGAAGCCCTTTCCTGCCCTCCTCATATATGACGCAAAGGCAGCAGTCGCGTACAGCACGCCAGCTGTATAACTATGGTTATATCTCTCTTGCAGAAGGGATAGATCTTGTGTTATGGATGAGCACATGAGTCAGCCAAAGTATGTCCTTTCACTTTCTGTCCAAAATGCGCCTCTGCACGCAGCTTGCTCACTAACTCGGATACTCCCATGTGATATCACATCCCACAAACAACCACCTTTCACCACTTGTGAAAGTGGTGAATACCACTTAATAACAGGAATTTTAGCACTCTGAACTTACCCCCCTTCAATGACTTCCTTGTTATAGCCCACCTTCCTCTGGCGATCTCTTCTCTCCTTCCCCTCACTGTCTTCCCTGTTTAATACAAGAAATATTTATAAGGATGCTAGGAACACTTCCTGACCTTTTATGACTTTTGGTAACATGAGAACAAAGAAGAAAAACAGCTGGAGAAAAGCCCAGATGTAATGGACTCTGAAGGGTACCTGCGCACCGTCCGCTTGGCTGCCCCCGCTCGGTGCCTGGATGTGCACAGACATTACAACGGCTGCACACACCAGCTCACCCCCGGGCTCCAGCCCCGAGCAGGAAAGCCGCGTTGGGCTGGGGGACGTCCGCCCTCAGTCGCACACACCGTTCGGATGGAGCTCACTATGGAGCTCACACCGTGGATGCAGCCAGCGTGACCTGCAAACGCTTGCCGAACGGATGGGGCTTGTTCCCCGCTGCCAGTCACAAGGGTAATACGGACAAACTTGAAACGCCTCCAGCGAGGATGTCAGCAGTGTCGTCCCAAGATATGCCACAGTTTGCGTGGGCAGCCCTGAGCTAGTTTTGTACTAGCTAGTCCAAGAGCGCTCTAGGAGAGCTGTATAACCACTGCAGCACAGAGCTTGCTGCAACGACCTGCCTGAATATTTGTCCCAGCACTGAACAGCTGAAACAGTGACGCATTGCTATAGCTACACTGGATTTGAAATCCATCTTAATGCTAGCTCAGATACAGCTAAAAGAGCACCTTCAAATTGCAGTATAAGCCCAGCATACACTGTCTGTCAACAGTGTCTGCTCCCCATGCATCTATTCCCTTGCACAGCTCTTCCTCCTCCTTCCACCCTCTGCAGAACAAAATCAGAGTACAGTGCACACAGGCAAGAAACATAATTACACACACACACTCTATCTCGAGCCCTTCATAATTACATTTTAAATTGGTTTACTCAGAATCCTTTCAGCTAATCATTTTCACCCAACTCTAATCAAGTCTAAGCAATAAAATAAATATAAGAATATCTTTACCTGGGTTTGCCCCTCTTTTCTGCCTTAAGCTCCCATATTCCAGTTTGCTAGGCATTAGAAATTTGAGCATGGCCAATTTTAGGTTCAGTTTTCATTATTAACAAGCACAAAACTAAGCCATCTAAAAGCACTGGCAAAATTCACACGTGCAGACCAGTGGCAGCTTCCGTCTCTGTGGAATCCCACAGATATTTTCTTCAGTTTCAGTTCCTGTGCCTCTGGATATCTCGTGAATGCACTGTTGAAACACAACGCAAAACTTGATGCAAATAGCAACCCGATCCTCAGACACAATCAGTAATCAGTTCACTTTCCCTTAATACTGGGCCTGAACCAAAGATGGCTAAACTCAGCTTGCATCAAAGGAAGCTGTACACAGTTTCTTACTTGCAATGTGAATGCACATAAATAACTGTAAAATCTGTGTTTTTCTTGAACTAGTCAGCCTTTCCTTGAGTTGTCTCTGGCCTATACTTGCCTGCCTGCAGCTTGCATACACAATTTAGGAAAGGAGGCTTGAAAATTCAACCCTAGGTATCTTCAGCTGGAATCACCAGAACTATCAGATTTCATATATCCTTCTGTCTTTTAATTTTATGACCCTTTTTGCTTCCCACCAGTTTCTCTCTCCTTTAGCTTTATAGGCAAGATCTGTGTTGGCTGGAGCTACAGTTAAAGGTGGAGTTCAACTCTGAGCAGCGTGTTGGAATAAGACCTTCAGGAGTGTTAAGATGGGCAGTCATTTTCCCTGGGTTCACAGGCACCCTCAGTAACTCTCTCAGCAGCACAGCAGTGTGAATACAGCTCTCAGCAAAGCTTTAATAGTGAACTGAAGGAGTGAAGCTTGAAGCTTCATTACTTTTAAAATATACTACATATCCTGCATATTTGCTAGTGTACATAAAGCTCCATCCTACAGTGTGGAGGGTTTTCCAGCCAAGGAGCTCAGTGTTTTATTCATATTAATGAATTAAGCTTTCCAGAGCTCTGCAAGACAGGCAACTATTATTAGCTTCTCTTTGTGGGCGGTAACTGAGAAACAAAGAGGTTAACTGCCTCGCCTGAGGCCTCAGTACGGGCACTAACATCTGCCTGCACAGGAGCGCAGAACCGAGGAGGGGTCATCCCAGTCCTTAATGCCAGTCACTTCCATTTCACCAGATGTGTGTGTGTGGGGGAGGGGGGACTGATGTGTTCCAGGGGCAAGAAAACATGCCATTTTTTCATTCCAAGGGCAGAAAAACAAGCAAGAAGGAAATTAAGTTTCCAAAAGATATCCACTCCCATTATAAGGCACCTCACCTGCTACTAGCTGGCTAATGGGGAGCATTTGCCCTTGGTCCTTGCTTTCTCTTTTCAGATGTCCATCTGAAGGACCTCTGACCGCACCATGCTTCCCTCAGCACCAAGTCTCCTTCCCTGCCTTTCCTAAGGACCTGAGCAAGTTATTTGCCCTCAGTCAACTCTTTTATGGGTTCTGATACAGAAGACAAGTGTTCATATGGCATACTGTATCTAGGAAAATGTCATGCTTCATACATTCAGTTATCAACCACTATGCCAAGTGCTTTATGTTATCTACAAAAAGCAGACTTCAGAGGGAAATGAACTACAGCAAATCAAAGTCTATTACTGGGGAAGAGAGGAGAGTTGTAAGCCAGGCTTATAGAGTTCTTCCAGCTGCGTAACTTTCTAAATAACTTTATCCAGCTGAAGAGTCAATTAATGGTCACCCAGTTGCAGTAAAAAATAACTCACCTGCTGCTACCTACAAGGGCTTTTCTCAGCCACTGAGGCACAGCTCCAATGGATGGCAGTGTTCTGGTAAGGAGACAAGAAGGGGAAAACACCTCCTATCTCCCAAAGCAACTGAGAGGGAAGCGATGAGAGGGTCACACTCATCTCACCCAAACACCTCTAGATGCCACTTCCAACTATCTCTAAACTCAAATACTGGCTTACCTCTCTTTTCCACCCACACAAAGGTGGAAATGGTGTATGGCCTCAGCCCTAATACAAAACATTCATCATCATCCTCCCCCCTGCCCATTCCCTTATTTATATGCACCTCAGCAACACCTGTCCCTAATTGCAAGGGCTCTCCTGCATTCTTGATAACTACTCACTCTCTGCAGGAACCCTCTGGTCTCATCCACCAGTTCTGCAGCAGTCTGAGCCCTGCACAGGAACAGAGCTGCTCATCCACAAGCTACCTCTGCAGCCAGGACCACACTCCTGCTCCTAAGAACAACCCAGATATGTTATTTTTGTCATAGTATAAAGGACTGCAAGATAGCTGGTTCACAGAAATGAAACAAATGTTTGGGTGGGTTTTTTTTTTTTTTTCTAATCTTGATGATAAAAGATTGAGAGCCACTGAATAAGAAAGAGCTTTGAAATATATTAGTTCTTCTGTATTTTCTATCTTTCTTTGGGAGAAAAGAATGTGAAATTCAGAAATTAAAGCTCAATCCCAGCTTTATAGCTGCTTGTTTATATTGAGTTGAGACAAAAACAGAGGCTTGAATTCATTACAAATTTGGTGGTTTGGACTTCAGACTTGTATCTGGATTTGACAGTGTGAATGTATACATATGAGCAGTTAGGAAATTAACAGAGGAAATTAAAGGCACCAACATACAAATCTGCAGCCAGTGAGAACAATAAAAAGGAACTGTTTAAATATATCAGGAACAAACAAAATCCTAACAATGGGATAGCTCCAATGCTAGATAGGAATCTCAAAATTGTCAATCATGAATCATAAAAGCAGAAGTATTCAATAAATGTCTGGTTAGTATTTGGAAAGTAGCAGGATAATATATTCTTATCTCATAGTGATAAGGAAACACTTTCTATTTCATCAGTTACTTAGGAGAAAGTTAAACAGCAGCTATCAAAACTCAGCATTTTTCCATCAGCAGGACTTGGTAAGTTGTAATCCAGCATATTAAAGAAATGGGCCAAAAAGTTCTCTAAAATGTTAGTGTTGATTTTTAGCACAATCTGGCACATACTGAAGGACTTCCAGAAGACTGGCAAAAAGCTCATGCCTGCAGCCTAGGCAATCAGAGGCTGGTTCACCTAATACTGATCAAGGAATCAAGTGGATTGATGGGAAGGGTTAAGAAGGTGACAGTTGGCTTTTTCTCATCCTTTTCTGACTAGTGCTACCCAGTGCAGCTCCTGGCCTGCAGATCACACAGCTCTGCAAGTCCCCTCTGCCTGCCCCAAGTCTCATTTGCATTGCAGCTTCATCCCACTTTGAAAGGCTGACATGGGTCATGGTTGAAAAAGGTTTAAGAGATGGCAGTGTAAATTAATAGTCGTCAACACTGCTCTGTGGAGAAGTCTCATCAGATGAGCTGGGTATTGCTTTTTAATGAAATTCTAAGTTTAACTGATAAAGGTAGTGGTGTCTACATCATGTGTTTCAACATCTGTGAGGCATTTAACTCAGTCCCACACAGCATTCTGATTAAAATAATTAGCACTATCTAAAATGAATGTACCTCATATTAAATTGATTAAAAGCTGGTGAGCCAATAGAGTTCAAAAAGGCAGTCCTAACTGAATCACCATCATCTTGGGGAGGCAGATCCCTGTCTAATGGGATCTCACAGAAACCTCATTTGGGCCTAGTGCTCCTCACTATCCTTAGCAATTATCTGGAGAAAAAAAAATGTTGCTATTAAAAGCAAGATCTGATTCAAGAGAATTGCTAGAGTGGTAAATAATGAAGGGAGAAATAGTTATACTGTCAGATCTGCATCATTGGGTAAGCTGGATTTACTGGAACATGAGTTTTAATTAGCCAAATGCATCAGACGCACAAGAACTTGAGGGATTTTTTTATGGGTTGCATTATGCAGGAGTTCAGAGGATTGCAACAGCCCTTTCTGGCCTTAAAACCTATAACACTTTCAGTACACGTCAGAAGCCCCATGACAGACAGAGGAAGATCTAATGGGTATTTTCCATCTTAACATTCTGTGGCACACAATTAGACCAGATAAAACATTTCTCCTAGATACGGCTACTAAAGTGAACAGGACAGAAGCAAGCAACAGTGTTGACAGTTGAACACATAGTATTTGCAAGCACTGACTCTGGGCTGGAGAGACAAGCCCCCCTAGGCTTCCTCTACAGTCTGCCGATATTGACAGGCTCCTTCAAGGGGGTTCAGTACAAGAACACACCTTCAGATGCCATCACTAGGTTTCAGAATAATTAACAGCTAGGAAGAGATGGAAGCAATCCCATGTACCATTTGAAATGGCAGGAATACATTGCTGCTTTGCTTCTCATTTGAGAGAAGAGTTTATAAGCACAGGTAGACTATGTCATGAATGTTCAGTCCTCCAGAAGGTCAGCAATGAGCTCCATTACTTGAGCACCATTTCCCTATCACCACAATTTTCTATGTGGTCTGCATCTGCCTTTGGTTTAAGCACTCCTGTTTCCACGGGTGCAGTTGGCCTGCATGCTAGGAGGGGATAGGCTCATGGCTATGGCCATGTCCATGCCCTAACCCTCCCTACACTTATTCACAGAGGGTATGTGCCAGGTCTTAGCAAAAAGCACACAAAAAGCCACTGGAACTTCCATACCGCCCCATTCCCCAGGATAAGGACCTATTACATGCTGATTCACAAAGTTTTGAAGTGCTTCTTTTTTTAGGGAAAAAAAAAAAAAAGAAAGAAAGAAAAAAGAAAAAAAAATGTCTGAACAAGGTGAGCTCTGTTCCTTCCACCATTTTAAAGCCATTTTTTCAGTAAGCAGGAGCCCTAGAGTCTGGGGAGAGACAACTGATTTCTGTTGCACTGAACACTCATTGCCTTTGGGAATGAGCGCTCTAGGGAAGGTAGCTATCACCCACGCAAATTCAGTGCTAAGAGAAAATGCTCATTTAATAGCCCTGAACTCTTAAATCTTGGTGCCTCCCAAAACAGCCCCAACAACACACCTGAAGCATGACCTGGCAGGAGCAGCATGGGCCAGGGACACTTCCGTTAATACTGACCGCTGTAGAAGCTGCCAAAAGGCCTGCTACACCCTGCTGTGGCAATGGGGACACCTACAAGCTGCACTCATCACATGCATCGTACTTCAGTGCGTCACCTCAGTCACGGCTTGAAGGCTAGCAGTTTTCCAAAAGTCTTAGGCAGAGAGCTCTTCATCCAATAAAATACCAAATACCGGATCTGGATCAGGGTCTTGTGCCTTTGGCTGCTTTAACATTTCTGTGAGAAAAGGAGGGAAGAAGGATATCAAATGTTGGGCTCACTGTGCTGAGGGAATGAGTTATAATTGTTCATAGAAACAACTTTGTGCTTGTCAAGTCTGAGCCATAAGATTCCAACAACGTAAGAACTCAAATAAAATTAATACTGTCATAAACATGAGGCATATTTCTTAAGAGTGACATTTTTTTAATTACCATTACACTGCATATAACAAAATCTTGTATTTAAAACTGTGTAGCAACATTTGCAAAATCTATATCCAAGACACAATGCAGTCAAAAACTCAGAAAGCTCACCCTTGCCTACATGCCTCACAGAGCTGACTAAAAGACCAGTAGCAGCTGGCAGGAAATGGGTAAGAAAGCTGACCACAGATAAACTGTAGGATGCTAAAGAGTAGCAGAAGATATACTCTGGGAGAGGAAGCCGAGCTGCCGGGTCACAGTGTAGTGTAGTGCATACAGTACATACAGTCTGCTATTGAAGTATGTGGCCACCAGATAATGGTCAGGGGACACAGCTGTCAGTCTGCGATGAAGTAACTCCAAGGAGCCCGAAGCACAGTGCGGTACAGCTGCGGATGTTTCCGTTAAGCAGGATAAAGCCTGCCTGTCTCAAGGGTACTTTAGCAAATTCAATGTCATATGAGCACCACTAAATAATTAGGCTTGTGATGCTTATTTAAAATCAGCATTGATCAAAACAGGATAGTAGCGAAAGCTTCTTGGAGCTTGGTCCGATCTTTTAATACACAGAAGCTCACAAATACTTACCACGTAGCCTAAGTAAAACTGTACTTGGGGCCCAATCGCATTCTCATTTTGCAGGTAATGCTGCCAATAGCTTCCATGAGTGTTTTGGCTGTGCAGCAGCATTAGGAAAACCACAGCTCTGTGAAGTCAAGGGGAAATTTGCCATTGACTTCAATGGGAGCAGGACAGGGCCTTGGGCCTTAGGTATCATTTAACATTGAAATACCTTGCCCAGGCTAGATGCTAGCATATTCGCTGTGGAGATATTGAGCTTTCCTCATTATATGAAGAAGATAATTATGGGTCATTAACCTGCTGGGTGGCAAGCAGTACAGAGTGCTAAGTATATCCAGGAGAAATGTTACGACAGCAGCAGTCCAAAGAACAGGGTATGTTTTGCCAGTTTTGCCAAATGAATGGATGGCCAGAAAGCTGCTGCTAGATCATACAGGGATCAAAGAGCATGAGTTTAAAATATACTAAGTAATGGCTTATAAACACAGGTTCTTAGTCACACAGCTCTCCAGGAGAATATTTCAGACAATTCATTGGCTGAAACCTTATTTCAGGGTTGGAAGCTCTTAATGTGGAGGGAAAGAAGCTCATCCAAATTTACAGGCATGTGTTTAATAATATTCACATGATGACAGAAGGCAGGGACCCCGATGGAAGACATTGGCCTACTGCTCCAGGAGGGACCTATGCTCATCTCAAGCATTCAAAGGAAAGATTAGGCATGCTCAAGCTGTGCAAAGATCATTTCTGGATGATGCAGAGCTATTGCCTCTGCCGCACTGCCACAGCTAACTGGAAGAGAAGGCCTACAGGCCTACTAGTTACCTGAGTACGGAAACTGTACCTAAGTCTTAAAATAAAAAGTAATAAGGGTGAGTTGCTGTAGAGTAACTAACATTTTTTACCACTCTTCACTTCTCTCATGAGAAGGGTCAGTGCACTAACGTGACATTTGCTTCAGCTTTTTTAAATCCCAAGCAGCATCCTCTAGCTAATGGAAACAACAAGGCTTTGCACCTGGGAAGGCCGTTGTGCATTTCTCTCCAATATGCAGGATATCAGGGTTAGCTAAATATGAGTTCAGCTGTGTGACTGACTCACTGCTTGTTCCTGGAACTGTCTGAAGGAGGGGAGGATGCTGTGGGTAGGCTCTAACTGTATCATCTGGGTTAGGGCCGGTAGCAGATGGTCCTAAAAACATACTTCCATGTGGGTTTAAAATAGAACAGCACCCACAATCAGCTGAATGGGGAAATGTGAAAAAGCTTGTCACACAAGGAATGCTGCTGTGAAGATTTGCAGTCAGAAGGGGATCCAAAGCTTTATCAGCCTTTGCAGTGTGGAAATGCCTGAGGCCTGACTCTCTGCACTTACACTGGGTTACACCACTGTGCAATTCCACCAGCTTTGCCAGGAGGAGTCTGGCCTCTGTATTATCTTTCATGGAAGAGAACAAGTCTTTTTCTCCTAACATAAAACAAAAGGAGGAAACTTTTCTTAAAGCAGCTTTTCTAGTAAAGCAGCACGACCTATCCACAGCAGTGTAAAAGCTTGTGCCTTAAAATTTACCTTTTAAATAATTCCTTCTCCTTCATGAGTCACCTGCTGTACATGTTGGCCAGCAGCAATGACAGCTCTAAATAGTCAAAAGCTGTAGTTACATCCTGTTGGCTGCTTTGATGCCACACACAGTGTAAAAAAGGTGGTGACAGCAAAGGAATCGACAGTCAGTTCCAAGGCGTCTTGAGGCCAACTTTTCTCAGGAGCTAGCAAGCAACAAGTGAACTGCCTGGGACATCTGCAGGGAACACAACTTAGGAGCTCTAGAGAGATCCCACAAGCACAAATTGTATGGCAAGTTTCTATACTGCACAGCAGCAGTAACAAATGAAAACAGGCACCCTTAGGGCACAACCGCGAGCAGTGAGCCGTGCAGAGCTGTCCTCCATCCCATGCAAGATCAACACAGGATAATCTGCAATGGTTAATATTACCTCAGAGATGCTAATCTCCCTGCACTCCCTCTATAGTCAAGGCAAAGACTCCTTCTGAGAGCGTATCAGAACACCCTTGCCAGCTGATCCCCTCTGCTTGAGAACAGCCTACGGCAACACAATTCTTAAGGCTTAGGCTAACTTCTGAAGCTCCCAGCACCTAAGGGAATACTGTGAACATGTTGCATTTTCTGTGCCTGGCTTTGCTAGGCTGATAAGTTCAGACGTGTGGGGGAAGAAAGAGCACCTTGCCATTCCCTCAGCCTTCCCCATATCTTTTGTGCTGCCAGGACTGTTACTAGAGAAAAACCATGTCCTGCTCAGGCCCCATCTTTATGCCTCAGGAGATGTGCAAATACATCAGCAAAGGCTTCCTTCTCCTTCCCCTCTACGCTGTCACTTGCCTTTCTACCATGTAAGCACCCAGCACAATCCAGGCTGTAACCTTTAGAGGAGGAAAAATACTACAGACACATCTGTTTTTATAGCTAATTGACCACTGTTTTTGAAAAGGACAAAAGTCAGATGAAAAAAAAAAATCCCTGAGCAGCCCTAGCCCCCATGGGGGCCTGGCTCTAGTTCTTCCCGAAGTTCAGGGCAAGTGTTCCACCAACACCAGAGAGATGTGTAGGCACACTGAGTCCAGCTCGAGAGCACCCTGACTGCTGGCACAAATGGCTCCATCTCTGCTCCACAGGAATTTTGTATGATCATACAACAGTGAATCTGGCTCTCTGTTTAAAGCATAATAGAAAGTAAAGATTTTCCTAGGCATCAGGAGTAGTCAGCATGGATTCACAAAAGGGAAATCCTGCTTAACCAATCTGATAGCCTGGAACTGACTGATCGGGTAGATGAGGGGAGAGCTGTGAATGTTGTCTACCTTGACTTCAGCAAGGCTTTCGACACTGTTGCCCATAACATCCTCCTAGATAAGCTCAGGAAGTGAGTGCTAATGAGTGAACAGTGAAGTCGACTGAGAACTGGCTGAAAGGCAGAACTCAGAGGATTTGTCATCAGTGGCACAAAATCTAGGAGGAGACCTGTAGCTAGTGGTATCCCCCAGGGGTCAGTACTTGGTCCAGACTTGTTCAACTTATTCATCAGTGACCTGGATGAAGGGACAGAGTGCACCCTCAGCAAGCTTGCTGATGATACAAAACTGGGAGAAGTGGTTGATACACCAGAAGGCTCTGCTAACATTCTCTGAATGATCTGGACAGGCTGGAGAGATGGACAGAGAGGAACCTCATGAAGTTCAACAAGGGCAAGTGCAGAGTCCTGCACCTAGGAAGGAATAACCCCATGCACCAGTAAAGGCTGGGGGCTGACCTGCTGGAAAGCAGCTCTGCAGGGAAGGACCTGGCAGTCCTGGTGGACAAGTTATCCACCATCCAGCAATGTGTCCTTGTGGCCAGGAAGACCAATGGTATCCTTGGGTGGATTAGGAAGAATGCTGCCAGGGAGGGTGATCCTCCCTCTCTATTCAGCCCTGGTGAGGCCTCATCTCAAGTACTGTGCCAAATTCTGGGCTCTCCAGTACAAGAGAGACATGGAGCTACTGGAGCAAGACCAGCAAAAGTCTACTATGATGATTAAGGAACTGGAGTATCTCGCATATGAGGAACGGCTGCAAGAGCTGGGCCTGTTTAGCCTGGAGAAGAGAAGACTGAAGGGGGAATCTTACCAATGTGTAAGAGAGAGGATTTCAAAATGATGGGGTGGTGTCCAGTGACAGGACAAGAGGCAACAGGCACAAATGGAAACATAGGAAGTTCTGTCTGAACATGGGGAAAAACTTCTTTACTATGAGGGTGGCAGAGCACTGGCACAGGTTGCCCAGATAAGTTGTTGAGTCTCCTTTCTTGGAGATATTCCAAAGCTGTCTGGATACAATCCTGGGCAATCTGCTCTAGGTGACCCTGCTTGAGCAGGCGAATTGGACTATAAGATCTCCAGAGGTCCCTTCCAACCTTAAACATTCTGTGATTCTGTGATTACCCCAGTCTCAAAAACAAAACACATATCTACGTCTTGCATTTTGTTTTCAACATCTTCTGTAAACTGTTCTTAGCACTACAAGAAAGCATTTCAGAATAAATTTTATAAAACAATTTTCCATGTTTGGCTTGACTGGATTTTTATCAGTACAAAACTATCAGTATAACACTGGCTTATTACGCACTTGCTGCCAATACAATAATGGCTATTATAAGAGATGTAGGTTATTTATTACTGTGAATGACTGCTGAGAAAGTGCTCATTTGGGTAGAGTGGGCTGAGGAAAGGAAAGGCATTATAACTTTCCTGAAGGCTGTAACCTTCAGTCATTATCTTTTCCAGAAAGTATTAAGCTCCCTGCCTGCAACTGGAGTACATATCCCAAGATTTTATCAGCACACAGATTCCAAAATCTGCTAGGATTCAGAGATTTTAAGAGAAGAAAAAGCTCATAATTCACACACAGAGCCCTTTCCTCCCATGTTTTCACAATTTAATTCTACTCAGCTGAAAGGAAGGTGTTTCCCTCTACTGTCACTGTTTACTAGATCTTACTGAACAGAGCAACTTAGCCAGTTACTATTATCCTTTGCTATTCTAATTGCAGTTGCACAAATTGGGCAAGGTACTTTCTTGACACAGACAAAGGTACAAAAGTATGATCTTAAAATAGCTTAATAGCACTTCTGCTTCTGTCTTCAAATACATAGAGAGGAAATACTCTAAAATTTCTAAGATAGTCTCTTTCCTTGTTGCTTATACAAACTATATTCCTCTTTATCCAGAAATTATCACCTCTCCAGGACCCTAGTTATTTTTACTGCCTCTCTCTCATCTCTCTCCAATAATTCAACATTCAGTAGTGAAATACCAAGTCTAATATATGCCACAATTTGAATATATAATATTTTGCAATAAACATAAATTTTATATAGATAGATATATATATATAGTAACAACAGAAAGCGCATGACTGTGAGAACAAACCACCACAGCTACTTCCCATTTGTGTTATGCAAACACGTTTTTCATGTGTCTCTGCTCACTGAATGCAAACAATGCGTGTGTGTATTGCCATGCCCACAAAGCACACATTTCACATTAAAATACATGCAGTGAAGTTTGTATCTAATGCACTTTTAAATGTTTTACCTTCCCACAAATCCAGCTTGCGCAGATCTGATGATTCAAATCCTGTTCATTTCTTTAGGCATCCTGTCACAGTCAAGGTCTTCTTTCTCCACAAATGGAGAGTTTCCTCTCATCCCTATAGATGTTACTGGCTCAAACCCCAGAATTAGTCACGTTCAGTCTTGCAACACTAAACAATAAGGTGAAGAGTTGATACATGAAGCTTGTTATCATGCAAAGGAAATATACTGCGTTTTCCAACAAGGCACTGTTTTTTTTCATCTGAAAAATGAAGGCACATGAGGACATTAACATGCCTCATTTTCACATACGGGAAAGTTTTTCTCAGGTTATTTTTAGAAGGATTTATTGGTTTTAATTTTGGTAGCTGAATCCTAAAAAAAGGAAGCATGGCACATGGCCTCTTAAAGAGTTGCAAAACCCACTCTCAATAAAATTTAATATGCTTTGCATTGGCTTTACTTTAATGTGCACTGTGTGGAGTGTGGTGGTATTAACATTTTTATCATCAATCATTTTGGCAGGCTCCTGCGTAATGCAACTGCGTCACACCTCTGCAGTCAGGACCTTTATTTTACAGTACTACTCATTTTCTATGCACTATGCGCACGTGTATCCACTGTAGCTCTTCCTCTTGGACATTATTCACTACTACAGGAGCCACTAAGCACAAAAGGTCAGTTGAGTCACACTGATACAAACTCATTCTAACAGACCAGACTGTCATCTCAGAAAAACAGAAGCTCTGATAAATACCTGTTGGTGTGTACTCTGGGTGCATGCTTCTGTGTGTGTGCATATAAGTGTATAAATTTCCAATCTGCTAATTCCTAATGAAACAAGATGGCTAGATCTTCTGCTGCAGTAAATTGATGGAGTCCCATGTAATTTGACAGAGCTGTAACAGGTTACATCAGCTGAATGATTGGCTCAGCTGCTCTGGAAAGCTGTTCCAGAAAAGAATTTTGCTGCAATTTACATGATGTGAAAACAGTGCTGCTATAGATTATTTGCTGCATATTTAGTGTCATTGGTGCAGTCAGGAGAGTACACTACGCAATAAGGAAGAGAGAGATCACCTAGGGCACTCAGTCTAGTCCCTCCAAGATCACATGCAAACAATGCTCAGCAAACAATGGTCCCCACAACATTTTCTCCACATATACCCCTCCCCATATACCACAGACCACAAAACATTACTAATGACCAAGAACAAACTAAAACTGTTAGAACACAATTCTGAAATAAATAACAACCACAGTGCAACACAGGAAGCATGAGAAGTCAAAGTGTCACCAGCATCCTAGGTCCCAGTAATAAGATGGAATTTGCTCCCAGCCCTAATAGAGATTCCAGGTCCCACTGGGGTGCCCCTGTGTATCCTGCATGCCAGAGGAGCCATCTGGCTTTGTCAAGGTATAATGTGCACAGCAGGCAAGTGTACCCATCATGGCTGATAATTTGTACAAGCAGATACTGTCCACTAACACTTTGGCTAACGCTGTGGACCTTCTGGAGTGCAAGCCCAACTTTCTACAGGGTGAGTTAACTAGTAAGACTGTACAGAAGAGGACTTCAAGAAGAAGGAGGGGTCTCATTAGTCAGCATGTCACTGCTCAACCACATAGAAAGCTTATATTCCCCCCACAGGTGCACTTTATGAGCAAAGTACTACTCATTTAAAACAACTATCCCCACTTTGTTAAAGCCACTTTTCCTTTAGGGAAAGTTTCTCATAAAGCAAAGAGATCCATTACATTTGAGTTTTTAGTAGAGACAGCCAGATCAGTACAGCTTTAAACCTCCCGTATGAGATATTTACTATGGTTTTCAAAGGAACAAGCAGAATTAGATGCTTCATATTTAATCATTTAGGGTTATCATCTAAGACTGATTTTCAAACAATTGGATGTAAATTAGCCACAGGACATGGTTAAAAGGAAGTTCACAGAAAATAGACCACATGAAATCTGGAGCCAAAATACATATAGCCTAATTTAAAAACAGGATTAAAGGAAATTCACAAAGTCATTTTGCTGCCACATTTAATTAGTACGTTTAAGATGTGAGATCACCTGAATCTACTTTCACTTGTTTCATGTCCCATTAAGAGTTTCACAGGAGCAGTAATATGATTGAGTGGCCCTTGTCAGGGATGAAGCTTAGACTGCTTTGAAATAAATTAAATTAATTTGAAATGATTCTTTCCAGGTATGACATTCTTGGAAGTAGAAGTGGTGGCAAGGAAGGAGGATATCAAAAGTAGATACATAGGCATATAACCATACCCACTTATCTTATGTATACACACCCTCCTTTTAAAATATTTACAGAAATATTGCAACACTAGAAAACCTATTCACATAAGATTACAATTCATGGTACTCTCTGGACATATGATAGCATTTGACATACTACAGTGGCAAGGATTCTCACAGAAATTTTCCATCCCTACCAGTTCCCCAAAATGCAAAAGTTGTGAGGCCTGGATCCTGGGGCTTCTTTCAGAAAATGTTAGAGGGGAGATTTGCACCCAAACATTTTGCATGTGTGAAACTGGCTACGATTCCAGGTCACTGGCTGAATTAGACCCATGGTGGAGAAAAGGGGGCCTTATTTTGAGTGACATTCATAGCCTTTCCACTTGATTTCACTGTTGTTGATTGATTTTACATGGAAGTCACTCAGATTCTATCCTGCTGAGTAGCAGTGTAAACCCCCTAAATTGGATAGATAGAGCAGATTTTATACTGTTTTCCATACAAATGGAGTCATAAATGCTTTAAACAGTACAGTTTCACAGCTAAAATACAACATAACAGCAGAAGAGATAAAGGCAAGAGTGACAAGAATTACATCAGAAATACTCGTTCAGAGATCAAAACACCTAAAACCTGCCCCCAATGCCAGAAGCTACAAGAGCTCAGCTCTTCTGAAAATGAGCCCATGCCTATGCATCTCCATTTTAACCTACTAAAATATTTCAAAATCTAGGCCTTGATCTGGCAAGATGCTGAATGTCTCCTCTTTTTATCAGATAGGCCTATGAAGAGATACTGAAGTGCATGTACTGTGGAAGCCAAAGTGCAGCCACAAAGGCTAATTTACCAAGCTAAAAAGCAATCATTGCTATGACTGCCATGCAGACATACCCACTGCCTTCAGCAGAACTTCAGTGAAGATTGAGGGCACTTGTCACTTCACAGGGGGCACTCAGTGTCTCACAGGCTCATGTTGGGTCTACATATGGATGAGCTGAATATTTTTTGCTACAAACATTCTTCCCCTTCCAGGCCTCCTTCGCTTTCAGTTGTGAAGGGTGAATTCATTGAAAACATCTGCACTACTAGAAACATTCTGTGTGTTTTCTAAACCTCATCCCTGTGGCGGCTATGTGGTAACACAGAATAGACAGAACTGCATAATGCAAGGCTGTAAGCAAGAAACTGCAGTAGAGAGAGAGGATGCTGCATGCTGGAGCCTTACCTTACCTACCTAGAAGCTACCTGGCTTCACTTATCTTCTACATTGTGTTCTCCTCTTCACTATGTAGCCAAAAGGTTACCACAGCAACTGCCACATCACATTGCATTACCATTACCTCAGAGATACAGAACACCTTTTAAACGAATTTTACTTAGCAGTCTGTCATGTTAAGTTCTGTACTTCTATGAGTTGTTACAATAAACTAGACATGCTCCCCTTGGTATCAAGGCCAATTCTGACATTGCTTTCAGGGGATCTTACATAATTTATATTTCTCTTTTGTTTGTCCTCCCTCCCCTTTTCTTTCTCTCTGCACATTTGCAGAAGCAAGGGAAGGACAGCACTGTAGAACTGCATCACGACACCATGCTTAAGGCGCAAATGGGATGGATCCTATGTCATTCCCAAGCAGTGGAAAAAGACTAATAGAATATGTTTATGCAGTAAACTTTAACGAGCCACTTGAATTCTTCCAATATGGGAAGGAAAAGATTTTTTTTTTGTTGTTGTTGTTTTTGTTGTTTTGTTTTGAGAACATTAGCTGTGGAAAAGCTTCCAGCAGGTACCTGTAAGGACTGTGTAAGGACTTGTATGGCCATCTGAGTCTCCTCTTTATCAATGCTTTGGTGCCAGCTGCCTCCGAGTCCCACATGTGGACTTTCCCTGGTCAGGAAAACCCCATGTTAACATCTGTTCCTGCTTTCAGCCAACCCTATTTGGCCACACCCCACCAGAAGTCCATATAAAATCATAGGAAGTGAAGCAAGACATCTCCTTGATGGCATCAGTTAGTCATGCTACTCCCTTCCCTTGAGTTGTTTGCATGTCTGACAGGTCTGCTCCTTCTGAAGCATGTGAGCAGATCTTACACCTGCTTTGCTTCCAGCATAACCTGTTCCGAAGGTAGTCCAACACAGTGAAACTCCGTTTACTAAACTGCTGTAACAATTTGTTCCAACTACGGATTTTACGTTTGCTGATGTAGATCCACATCTCAAAATTGCCATGTACAAACTGCAATTAAAATTGTAAAAGCAACTTAGAATTGGATACCCCAGTCAGACAAGCAAGGTACAAACCTAAAACTAGATAGGTCGATAGGTTATTTTTTAAAGTTGCAGCCACCTGGAGAGATGTACAATGAATACACCAATGCAATCCAGCAGTGGCCATTGCCAAAGTCGTTTTGACAGCAGAGGCCAAAGGCAGGCAGAGCGCCTGCAGTGCACCAGGGAGGGAGAGTGGACTCTGAAGCCTCCATCTGCAGAGAGATGTGAAAACAGGCAGTGCTGTGGCCAAACCCCCTTTGGGGTGTCTAGCAGTGCTGGCAGGATAGCTCTCTACTGAGCCTTGAGCTCAGAGACCATGAACAAATGTGACTGAAAAAATATGTATAACCTGGCTAAATGATAGTAAGCTGCCAGGGAACTGAACAGGGAGGTAGGAGATCGTGGTAATCTGTGAATATTTGAAGGATGATGGCCCCAGCAAGGGTAGTGAGGCCTAGCAAGGAGGTGAGAAATCATCTAGGATGTTACATTCCACATTAGCATTCTCTGAATGAATCATAAAATGAAATTAAGAACAATGGCAACTAGCCAGGAGGACAAACTGCAGACAGACTAACTCTTTTTCTCATTCTAGTCACCTCCACAAGGAAGATAACAGAGAGGAATGTGCAAGGTTTGTTCCCACAGCTCACCCAGAAAGGAGCAGCCAGATCTTGTCTTCTGAAGTGACTTGTAGGAGTGGAGAGTATCCATCTGTTTCACTATAATATCTTTGACCTTAGGAGCCACGGCCATGGACCAAGCATGGATGCAATGATGCCTCTCCCCAAAGAATCTGCAATCCATCTAAGTGTAGGAGAAGTAACAACAGCTGGAAATAATATCTCTGCAAGGGCATTAGAAGTTTACAAGTGAGTGGCTACTGCATTTGTGCTAGCTTTTCAGCTTGCTCTTCAGCTTTACTTGCTTTCCAGACAACAAATCAGTCTGTACAAAATACAATATTGAGTGCAATTTTCACTTTAACCTAGAGGTTGAATATGAGCATCTTCAGTGACCTCAGGGTTAGAGATAGACAGATGCAGTTTTAAGGTTGGGTTCACAAACTCAAATCTGACAGAAATTATTATGGCCTAAAATCCATATGAACAACTCCATATTTAACCATATGTCTGCCAAAAGCCCTACACAAAGGCTAGTTCCTGCCAGTTCCCCCATACTGCTACCACCACAGCAGGCTGTGACTTTGTGACCAACCTCCCATAGCATTACTAAAGATTGAACAGGAATGAAAACTAAATTACAAAATTCTGCTAGAAGCATTTGTTTTTACTGCAGTGTTGAAGGATGTGGAAAGGCAAAGTGAGAGAGGTCATGCCACTATCACCAACACTGCACTGGCTCCAAGAACAGAGAGCATCTATTTCTAGGGCTGTGAAATGAAGTTGCTATTATAAACCTTTAACTACCTGTTGGAAAAGAGTCACTAGTCTCTCCAACCTATTTCTTATATTTACCCTTATTTATTTTATGATTATTTATGATTATTTATGATTATGTGATTTATATTACAGAACAACCTGTGATCCCAGTCTCAGCGTCTGAGATAACTGGAGATTAAACTTTACAGATATTTCTGTTCCTGAAATGACTTCCCTTTCTATACTCTGCTACTGGCTCTAACCCACAAGGTTCTTATTCCCTCTTAATATTAATAAAGCTATGACAATTCATCCAGCTGATGGTCTGGCTCTGAGTGTTTTGCTGCCCTTGATACTGGTCTGTTCATCTTATGCTATAGAATAGTTACCATGGTAGTGGAACATGAGGAATGTCTAGTGTCGCACATGAGCAATTTGTGTCTGAAACACTGGAGAAATTGTTCAAGATCTGTTTATGCCGTTATCAGTCTTGTGACACTGCCCAGATCATAAAAAGCCAGTTTTTCTTTGTCTGCAAGCCTTACCACATGCACCTTTTTTTCTTCATATTTCTCTGTATTGCACTTGCAAATAAGCAATAATTCTATTGTTTTGGAGTGAGAGAAAAGGGAGAGGTGCTCATGTCTTTTAAATGCTTCCTTTGATCCCTTTCTTAGTCATGTGTCACTGAAAATCCCCTGTGGTGGATTTTTTGACAAAAATGACAGCCATGGAAACCCTCACTCAGAACGGAATGACAAAACAAAGACAAAACCCCAAAGACTGACACTTTTCTGTCCTGACGTTTTGGAATGATATGATGTTTTCTGTCTCCCAATTTTAATCCCCTTTGGAAGCAAGTAACATGAATTGTGCTCATGAAGACTGCAGAAGGTGAATAAGAGGTGCACAGAACATCTGGTAACTCGGTACTAAGAGGCAGAAGTTCCAGTCCCAGTTTCTTGGCCACCCATCCTTAACTTCAGAAACACAGGAGAGGCACCTTGTATTTGGGAAATGCAAATGAGGCATGTGGTGGACTGGAGGGGACACGTAGTTACTCAGTGGTACCTAATGTAAGTAGGAAAGAGAGCTCATGAATATAGTAGTAAAAGAAGTCTCTTAGAAGTGTAAGGAGAAAATACTGATACAAAAACACTAAAAATACCACTGCTGCCTATACAGTTCTACCGAGCACATTATTCTGAGGAGGCGAGGAATGCTAGGCAGAGGGTCTGTGGTCTTTGGCTTGTTTTCCCATCGATATAGATGTCTGACTTTGAGTAAAAGATTAACGTGACAACTAGCAGAATGTCCCAGGAAACAAACGGATAAAATGCTGGTGTACAGGTCAGATCAGGGAGGGCTCGTTCTTGCCTCTCATTCTCTGAATAAATCTGCACGGATGCACACCTGCATCAGGAAAGTTTCCGCAGCAAGGTAACCCTTTCCAGCGCAGAGCAGGTGAGCACGTCAGCATACAGCTTACCTGACACGTACATTCTTTCACTCAGTGCAGTTTGGAAAGAACCTTCCACCTACTTTTTTTCTGCATGTGACGTACATTGTTGCATGTTACAGAAAGGCCCCAGGTAAAGTAAATGGAAACTCTAACCGGCAGCTACGCACCTGGTGTTTTTGCATTTCCCAACAGATATTACAGTTGCTGGAATGATGTGTGAATCTTCTACACCACCTTCTATTGACTATTTAGTTTAGGTGTGGCATGAGAGAGATCTGTCTTATTGATACTAATGACCTACAGCCTGTTGCTAAAGAGACAGAAGAAAGGAATCAAGGGAATTTACAGTTTAAAAAAGCCTACAAATATTTACATGATAGCAACCCGTCTCTTACAGGCTTGAAAAGACTGCTAACAGGCTTGCTGACACTTTCATTTTTTGGGAATGGCCATGGTGGTGGACAGAACAGCAAGGCTATAACTAAAGCCTTCCTAGATATCAAAACTCCGCTGCATTTTTCTCTTCTGCTAGCAATTTGTGATCCCTTAAAATGATGGTGTAATGCAGTTGGCCCAAGTCCTGATGCAAGGAATGCAGCGGTCCCAGTAAACCACCAGCACTAACCACAATCTCCCTGCAGCTCTTACCAACCTAGCAGCTCAGTTTCATTGAGGAACACAAATGAAAATGAAAGCCCTTTTTCCTTTCTCACTGCTTTCATTTCTTTTTGTTTTTTGGAGGGGAGGAAATCTTTTCTGGAAAAATCAGAGGGTATTTTGTACTGGAATTAAGTGGATGACCTAGGAAGAAAAGTGATCCATCACTTATAACACAGACATAACCTTCAGCATTTCTCATGTTCTGATTTCTGCTTTACCTGAAACCTGTAAAGCCTAAGTCACAGTCCATTTTCCTTATGCCACAATGGGGAGGAATGCTGATATGTGGGAACTGACAAAGAAGCATGAGGGAACCAGTGTTCACCTCTTCATCTCATCCAAATCTGTTGGTGAATCATAGGGCAAGAACCTGACCTCACCCATAAAGTTCCGTGAAGATTAAAAGAACTTCCTTATTTCTCTTTGACTTCTCTGACTACCAGTTTTATTGGCTGGAGATGAGCTGTTAAACCCTGCTAACTCTAAGGGAGAATGAGTACAAGTCTTGTCAAGGGCCTTGACAATTCTGCTCTAAAAAGCATGAGCTATCCCTTTTGGTGAGTCAAAAGCAACTGGCCCTCGTACCTGACACATCACTCAGGTGCTGTTGGCTGAGAAAACAAACACACTCAACCACCCTGGATCCCTTCATATTAGCAACATCAAATACTTTTTCTTCTGAGAACAGTTTGGAGCCCTCAATGAGAAGGTGATGTTGCAGAAAGTTAGCCCTCAAGTGATATTTCTATCTCACTTAGTCTGCCAGCACACAGGGAAGTACAGGATAAGGTAGTCTGAAAAAGCTGGAAAAAAAATCAGAAAATTCTAAGGTCACTACATCCATTTTAAAGAATAGGAAAAGGGGAAAGAGTATAAGCTAACAAAGGGGAAAGAGCTTAAACTAACAGGATTTTTACAAACTGACTAGCCTTCTGGATTTAAGGCTCTTTGTCATCTAGTGACTAAAATGGTCCTAACAGTTTTGATCTCTTTCCACTCCTTGCACCGAGTGCAGCTCTTAATCTCTTGAGGATCTGGCCCATGGGGTTAGTCACTGCCCCCTCCCTAAGAAGGCTACCAGAATACAGGAAATAGGCACATGTTGGTCTGTCCTGTACTGTATTCTTACTTCTATTTTTTTCTTCTTTGCAGCTGCAAAATACAACTGAGCAAGTTAAATTCCACTTCCCTTGAACATGGAAGCAAGCAGTGCATTTTGTCACATGGTCATATCAGCATATTGCAGCAAGCATGGTCACCTGGTGAAACAATTCATTCAGAGATTTGGAAGGAAAATCTCCTTAGGGCAGGTGACACTGGACATCTGGCAGCCCTTTACTTTTGTTCTGAGAATAACACCTACATTGTAGGGCATATTGCCAGAAATTGCACCACCACCCACCTGGGATGTAGCCAGCCCAAGATGAAAGGGAACACCAAATTCAAATGGATGATTATCTTTTACTGATGTTGTTCAGCATAGAGGTACCTGCGAACATATTAGTTCCCCTGAGGTATTCAGTGCTGTTTGTTAAAGTCAGGCAACTAGGAAAGTTAATCAGGTCAGAGTTAGGCTTGCATATGCTTTCTCTATAGGGATTATGAACCACTTGCCAAATATTCAGATTGGATAATTGCTACCTGGATTACCAACGGTATGCATCTCAAAAGAAAATAATTGCTTAGAGTTTCTGATAGATTGCATCATTCCATGCCAAAGTATATGGCAGAAGAAGAATCATCAACATATGATGTAAGGATACAAGCTTGCTTGTAGTTTAGATGGTAAAGTTGAACCCATTGTGGTTGGTTGGAGCAGAAGAAATATTAGCCCTCCTACACTGTTTATAGGAAAGCAATAATTTGATTCCAGACTCTAGAAGCATTTGTGGAATCCACAGATTCCCAAAATAACATTCCTTTTCTTAGAACACAGGAGACAAACATTCATTCCTGCTTTAAAATGTAAATTTGACCAAAACTAATTTTACCCCAGCGTCTAGCTATGAGATCACTGTTCTACCAGTATACAGAAGTTTAGCCTCATGCTGCCAGATATTTTATGACCAAATGCAACTTGTTGCAAAGCCTATACTGTCCATCAGGGCTGCTGCTATGTGATTAAAAAAAATCCATCGTCTGCTGAATTTAACTATAAAGCTCTAGTGAAACTCAGGTTCCTTCTAACAAAAATGATTAGGCACTACAAAGATATATGGGAAAATTACAGCATTCAGAGTATTACGACATAATTGTAATGTAGGAATATGAGATCCCTGAACAATTTAGAGATGCTTTTCTTCTTTGTGGCAAAACAGTAATACAGTCAGGGAAGAGAACAGAAATTATTCAAATCTTCACTCTACTCCAGCCAGCCATGCATACAGTGCTGACTCAGGAGCAAGCATTAAAAAGCAAGAGCCATGAGGGAGCTTACAAATCCAACTGTACATCTCCCAAGGGGAGTCATTACAACAGTGTCAAACAGGCCTTAAGTAGGAGGAATGAATAGGTGTGTGTGTCAGAGGTGGTGGTGGAGAATATCCAATAGAAAGGGAAGAGTAATGCTGGCAGAAAAGGCCCTCAGTCAAATCAACACGCTGAGCATTCAAACTGAACTGTGATCCTGAGGTTTTTAAGGAGGAAAGTGATAGCACATATCAAAAGTTAGTAAGGAAGACATGGTGTAAAAATACTAAAGAGATAGAGAGCACTAAAATATACAGTGCAGGGCCCACTTATCTGTGTCATTAGAAGATTACACTCCTCCTTCTTTTGTTAGAGTTTTAGAACTAAAATAGTTCATTTTAGAAATAATTCCCAACAAGCAAACAGACTCAAAACTAAATCTCAGATGAAACAGGGAGACAGAGTTATTATTAGGGCTTAGTCAAGCTACTAAACATGGCCATAGATGAAATATTAATTAAAGGCTGCATTCAATGCTTTCAGAAAATTATTATTCAACATAGCAATGATGTTTTTCCTAATTGTGTAACAAAGTTTTATCTTACTGTGCAGTAAAACTTGCACCAAAAGGTTAGTGTAGAAAGAAGATCACAGAGCTTTAATGACAGGCTGAGGCTTGGGAAAGACATGTGCATATTAATATTTAACTTCAGAAAGTATGCAAATTGCTTAAATAACACTGTGCTTGTCTTCTATATGAGACAATGGAGAAAATCAACAGCTTTCATTTCACCATTGGGCAGATCATCAAATTAGCACTTAAATTAATCATCCAATTAATCTCTATTAAATAATTTGTCAATAGAAACAAAACTACTGCAATTTAAGATATTCCTGTTTTGGTTTTTGTTACTTTGATTCTTTTCTTACTATTATGCATAGGTTTTTTATGAATACCTACATCTCAGCTCCCTGAAACTGGGAGGTATCCAAAATTCAGATCTTGTATCAGGCCCCTCTGTTCTACATATGCATAAAAATGCTTCTTTATCTTTTGTGAAAATATCTCTTTTCTTGAGACAGGAGCTACAAATTCTACTCCTCCCATTCACACTGAGGAGTATATTACTCCCTAAACAGTCCTGTTTAATCCAAAACAAACAGTGAGATATCCAAAACATCCCTTAGTTAGGGAGGGTACCTCCTTCTTGGGAGAGAAGAGGGAAGGACAGTAGATTCAAAGGGACTGTATTCCAGCAGCTATGCCCCTTCTCCAGTTATCGTGATCAAATTTCTGAGTGCTCACTGAAAAGAAATGCCAGATGGACATATAAGGATTGTAAGGCCACAGAACTAAGTACCACAAGCCTGACAGCGTTGCTATTTTTCATGAGAAAGCTGTTAATCTTATACTAAAGTAACTTTTTAATGTATTTCATGCTCTGTGATGAACTCTTCTGGCACTGACCTCCTTCTGAACAGCCTCAGTAATAGGGCTGTGGAAGTGTTGCTACAGGCAGGTATTTGTATTGCTGTCTTTTTTTCTCTCAGTTTTGTTTTTGCAGAAAGGTACTACTAGAAGCAGTGAAAGGCCATAAAACCAAAGACGCCGTTTAAAACCAAAAGGCTTTTAGTGCTTGTATCAAAGGGACCCAAGAGTTCTCAATAGTGACTATCGCAATTACCTGGTAAAAACATCCAGACAGGCACATAATTTAAAAGGAAAAAAGACAGTCCTCTCTTTAATAGAGATCAGAGTTTGTATTTCATTAGGTTTTTTTGACTAAAGAGGGAAAGGAAATGAGTGCTGTGTGAAGGAAGGAGAAGAGGAGTAGGACAGAAAAATGGATGAGAGAGAAGAATGGTCAAAAAAAAAAAAAAAAAAAAAGGCAGGGCAGGAGGATGAGAAAGATGGGTGGTATCTAACTGGAAGAGATGAACCACAAACCTAGTCATTTGCACTGTCCAGGAACAAAAATAACTTATTTGTCCACCATGAGCAGGGCAGCTGCTAGTGTGGCAAGATGAAGTGTTCTTCACCGTCTCCACACTGCTGTGTGTGGTGGCAAATCCCCAGTCCACTTCCAGATCTGCCCCTTTCACAGTGCTAGGTGACAAAACTCACAGTGTTCTGTCAGTCCTTGTGGTTGTGGTTAGGAAACTGCCGCATGTTGGGTCTCAATAGAAAAAGTATTTTAATACAAGAAAAACAGGAAACTCAAGCACGTTTTGGGTCTAATTCAATTTCAGTTCCCCGATTCCTTTATTTTCTATGGACAAAAGGCATGTAACAAAATTATGAACTGGGACGTGAAGAAAGCAGAACTGCACACAGGACAGATAAAGCTGGCTCATTATGTGAAAACTGAAGCCATGCAAAACATAAATTCGGAGCAAATTAAAACACCTCTCATCCAAAAACCAGTTAGGACCACTCAAGCAAATCCAGGCACCTGGACAGAGTTTGAGCCGAATGTATACGAACTGGCACAAGTCATGGTTTCACAAGAGCAGACCAGATTATAAAAAAATGCAAATATTCTTTCTTCATTTTAAGCTGAAAGCAACCTCTGACTTTGGAATCTCTAGACACAATGTACAATGCACCAGTTCAGTGTCAGCCTCCCTACTCCCTCTTTACAAGAGCATCAGTGCATTTTAGTGCTAATGTACTAAAGCATGACACTAGCTCAAGATAACCACATTCTATTGAGAAACATAACAATAGAAATAATGGAATAAGCACTTCATGCAATTTGCTAGGAATGTAGTTTGGAGACCAACAGCCAAAACAAACTAAAATGGCAAATGCAAGAACTCTATTTTGAAGAAATGATCTGCAAACAGACTCAGCAGCTTTACAGGGGGTCATATTTTCCACAAGGATAAACTGTCCTTGAACAATATTTTCAGTGCTCTGGGTACTAACGTGCTTTCTTTTCCTATGGATTGTTCTCCTCTCCTCTCCTTTTCCTTGAACAAATATTTACTGTGACCAATAAAATTTTGCTCTCCGTTCATGAGTTAAATAGCATCACGTTCCCATACAGTATGTTTCAGATACCAGAACATATGTGCCCAAAGAAAATGATATTTTCTGAACTACTTCTGATGGAATCATTTTTAAGGGATTGTATTGATTGCAGATGTCAGTGTCGATGAACTGATATATTTAACATTGAGATATCAGATCTGTAAGTCAGAAGATTGAAGTATTTAGCTCAAAAAAAGGAGGTGGCATATTATGCCAGAGATAAAGGTCATTTGTGCGTTTGTGAGAAAGGGATGCCTGTGAGTAAACACATCATCTTTGCAGGAACTACTGACATGTTTAATTTTAATCAAGCAACAAAAAGTATTTTTAGTGAAATTATGCATGCACTTTGGCATGTTTCCATGAGGTTTACCAGGTCAGAGTGTAAGTGGACAAATTGCAGCCTGCAAAATGCCAGCAGAGTATTACTGATAAGTGTGCCTTGGACTGCGATCCACTGTTCGTTCAGTATTCACCATCTGCTATTTGCTGTCCATCAGCTTGAAAGTTTCTGTGAAACTGTCAGGAATTAAAAACATTGTCATATGTGGATTAAGAGCAACCTCCAGCGTGAAGTACTTCTGGAAAAAGAAAAAGGTAAAAACTTTACAGGTGGGCACAGATTCCCTCACGCAGACGCGGGCCATACGAAACCCTCCTCAGCCCGCAGCTCCGAACGCAGACACGGAGCCCGCTACCTCAGTCGCGTTTCTGTACTGCTTCGGGGACCTGGGCAGCCGGCGCGAGGCTCCGGCGCTCCCACCCAGCCCGTACCGACGCCGCGCGGAGGAAACCGCCGCCCAGCCGCGCTGCCGCCGCTTTCCGCTGCTCAGACCTACAGACAGCGGGACAAGCAGGCAGCACTGCCCGGAGGACTCCAGAAATCGCCGCGGCGGGCCTCCCCAGGCGCCGAGGCTGTGACACGGGCTGCGGCCACGCGGGCAGGGTACCGGGGCGAGGAGCCGGCGCTGACAGGGCCGTGCTGCTGCGCGTCGAGGCAGAGGTTGGCAGGTCGCTGGCGGTGGCACCTCTGCCCCGCGCTCTGGCGTCCTGCGCGGGCAAACCCTCGGCGCGCCGAGGCCCGCCGGCCTCGCTGCCGGGTTTATATAGCTTTGAGGAAGTCAGGGACTGGGCTCTGCACTCGGGCCCTTCTCGCTGAATTCCCCTTCAGGAGCGCAGGGGCAGAGAGGAAGACATCTTTGGTGAACACCTGCAACAGCAGTTCCTTCCTCCGGCGCTTAAATAGATTTTCCTCAGACTGCAGTAAAACAAGATGCCACCTGTTCCCCTTCATACACTCCAAAATATAAGCAGGGGTATTAACAAGAAAGAAGGTGACAGCTTCCACTGGGAAGCAAAAGCAAAGCTACATAAAGCAGTGATGTCTACACTGCCGCTGGGTTTAACCTCCAAATCACAACCGATCTCGAACCTCCCCAGAAGAGGCTCAGGTTTGCTTAGCACGGCTGAGGGCCCTCACGCCCCACAGGCCCAAGCACATCCATCCACCCACATACCTGAATACTTCCTCAACTTGTTCATAGTCTTATGGATCTCGGTTTAAGTCTACTTGTCTTTACCGGGAGGCTCGCTGTTTAAGACAGCCTGCTAGATGATGGTCTCTCGGTAGAGGAAGAGGCGCCCACGCACACAGGCAGTGACACAGATAGATTGCGTTTGTATGTATGTATGGTCTTCCAAAAACTTAATTAGTACTAGACATAACGTGGTTTGGGGCCTGGCTAAGCCCAAAGAAATGATTAGCGCAGCCATGCTTAATTTTCTGTTTGACATTTATGTTGGTTGTGGACAAGCTTTGCTTTCAGTAGAGATAACCAGACCTGGACAAAGTGACAGCAGTGAGACAACCATCGGCCCAAGCCCAATAGCGAGGGAAGGGCTGACCTGGATGCAGAGGGAAGGAGAAAGAACATAATGGCACAAGCACGTGGTAGGAATTAATCTCCAGAATAGAGGTGCCCGTCCCGTGTGAGCAGGACACACGTTAAACAGCCTACGTTGCCCGCTCCGTACTAGGAAACACACCGAATGCTGCGTGTTGTAACGCAAAGTCCTGAGTGTCAAATGCCAGGTGAAGTGTTAAGCAGTGAGAAAACATTCTCACTACCAGCACACCAAAACCAGCAAAAACTAGTGGCTTTGGCAAATATGCAAAACACATACGGGTTTGCCTGGAGTAGTAAGAGATAGGAAATGCAGGACTGGCAGAGGTGGGGGTGACAGATGGGGAGAGGCTGCACTGCCGGCTGGGCAGAAGGAAGAGTGCAAGCTGTAGGCTGTAGCTGTAGACTGAGCTCAGAGGAAATCCTGATACCTTTGAGAGTGAAAATTTCACATCCAACAGGCCAAGAAAGGGGAACTACATGAGACAGTCATATCGCAACTTTTAGACGACCTTCTTGCTCACTGGGTTGCTAAATTCTAAGTTCTTTTTTTTTCTTAGCCACAACCATTTAAAACTTGAACACCTGTATGACAAACAATTTGATATTTGAAAGCTGTATCATCTGAAACACAGTCTATCTCATTTGAGCAAATTTATCTCCTGCTCACCACCAAAGATCTTCACTTTTACTTTATAACGACTTTACTTCCAAATTTGTAACTTTGCTTTACAGAAGAAAATCTCTCTTTATCTACTATTTGGCTATTACCAAGCAAAGATCAACAATATCATGGTACAACAGGTTTCATTTGTCTGCACATGCAATGTATACAAAAATGTCCCTCTCTAACCAGTCTCTAGTCTAGCCACAGGGCTGTTTTCAAGGGCTTTTCTGGCACTTCTAAGAAGAGACGGCAGGCTGAGTTAGCAGTGGCAAGCAGCCAATATACAGGTGAGAGAAGAAAGGGACCCATACTATAGTCTCTGCCCAGCATCCCCATATGCCTGATCTCTTCTGCCTGTATGAATAAGATTTCATTGACTTTCATAAAAGAGACGCTACTAAACAACTACTAGGAAGTCATTAAGCATTATAAATAACTAAAATAGAAATACTGTTGTCAAAATACACTGAATAATTACAATTTGTGATGCATGAGCTTTGCTGTGCTGTGAATGTTAGCTTAGTAAATTGCAAAATTAATTCAGCCACAAAAGGTCTCCCAGTTATCTGTGTAAATTAGCCCAGTTATGTTGAAGTGCTCTATACTTCAGAACTGCCTTTAATCAGAGAATCTCAAAATACATTTGCAATCCATAATTAATAAGATGTGCTATAGTGCAATGAGATAGGTGATTATAGCACATACTGGATAATCCATTGCACTTTTCTACATTAGTAACACAAACTATTGGGTGGGATAATGCAGCAACAATAAGCTCTGAGCACTGCCTTGTTTTTAGTTTACAAATGTGCACAGGCATGTACACGTGTCTTCATCCTTTCTATCCTTCCTTGTGCAGGTACAAACGATACAAGTAGGTGGAAGTACATATACAGCTCAGAACAATCCAGATGCCTATTTCTTGCAGCTTTTCAGTGGAATCCTCCAAACAGGAAAGACTAAGGGAACTGAAATGTGAATGTGTTTCTGTACGTATCTGGATGCATGAGCTGCAAATTAGTACCTCAGATGGCAGAGCTATGTAACATCTGCAAAGCACACAGGTAAGCCTAAAATTTACCATTTGAGAACAACTGCCTAACCTGCCCTGCTAATCACATCAAAGATTACTCATAGTGAAAGAGATCTAAAAATCCAATTTACCTTTAACCATATATTATTTTACAGACAGTAATCAGAGACATCAGGAGACTCACTTTACCACACTTACATTTTAAGTCTATGGCCACACTGGTAGTTGCATCCAGCCATATTACTATTAATTCTGCTTATAACATCAGTGCCTAAGGACTACTGAGAATAGAGTCCCATTGTTCTAGGTAGGCTCTATACCCACAGATCTGTAACCAGTCCCTGCCTAACAAAGTCACAGCCTAACAAAGAAGAGTGATAGAGGCTGGAGGAAAGACAGTAACATAACAAACAAACTGAATTACATGATAGAAGCAACTTCAAAGGAAATCTATTTTTGTTTTCTCTCGGTAGAGTTTAAATAAGAGGAGGACAAGCTTAAAAAAAAAAGAAGAAGAAGAAGAAGAAGAAGGATACCAACAGGAAGAGACTTAAGAAGAAATTGGCAGGAGAGCTGAAGATAAAACAGGGCAGACATGGAACAAGTATGTGGTGAAGGGAATGTGGGGAGTAGGGAGAAAGCTGGAGCTGCAAAAAAAGAGAACAGGGCAGAGAAAATCCTCCAGAAGTGCAGAGAGTTCTCGTAGCACCTAACAGTCCCTATTTCAGCAGCTCTGGTAGCTGTTCCTCTCTGTGGTTCAGAGGAGGCACCATTTGTGTCCTAACATCCTCTGTGCAAAAGGGGCTCCCTGCAAAGTACTGTGCAGAGGGAAGGGGGAGGGATGGGCACTGGCCAGAGCCCATCTACTTCCCCATCTCCTCATACAGCCAGCTCTGCCCAAGCTGCTTCTGCAGCTGCTCTTGCCAGCTAGAGTGCTCGGCCACAAGGCCAACCACAAGCCCAAACTTCTTCTCTTACTAGTTGGTTCACCACTTTTATCTAACGCAACAGGCCTGTTGTGAATACCCTGAGAACACATTGATCACTCCTGCTTCTGTTCCACATCTAACCATTTCACTTTCTGGTTAAGATGATCAGAATGAATCACATGAGTGAAGATAAGAGAAAAGAGGAGGAAAGATGCTCATCTTTCTGGCTCACCTATAGAGCCTTTTAGGCAGAAATACTGACAAACACGCAATCCCCCTAAAAACTCTTCCTGTTAAATCCAACTGAATTTGAGGAAATAGTTTCTATTGTTATTATTTTTTTTTTTTGTGAAAGCATTCATAAAACCAAAATTTCTAAGTCTACTTTCTCTACCAGAGAGTTATGTCATACACCCGTTTCCTGCAGGCAAAAGACACAGACATACAGCAGATCATGGTTTATGATAGCTGGAACTAGAAGATGGAGGCACTGCCACTTACCCCCATACCCCTGTCCCTCATGGGAGGTCAATGAATTCAAGGAGATGAACGTACAACCATTTCTTATGGTATCTTGCCAATCCTCTGCCCCTGGGTCTATTATGATTAATGTTGATCCACCACCTGGAGTCTGTCTTGGCTGTTCACACTGTTTTTCATGGCGAGCAACCATAGTAAGAATGTGTAATGGATCTCCACCCACATTTTTGAAGAGTTGTGGGACTGCTGGAAAGATGAAGAGAAGTTAAACTGGGTCCTAGTCCACACAATGTAACTGAGTCTCCTGTGGATCAGAGAGTGCTGTGCTGAAGGGCTTATAGCAAAGAGTTCCTCTCCCTTGCTGGTATATTAGAAGTAGCAGCAAGAAAGGAGTTACAGCATGGTCACTTCTCAAAAGAGGCAGGAAAGAGGAGAAGGGTATTTTCTGCTCCTAAGATACTCTGAGCCCTCTTCAGCAGCAAGTTTTCAGGATCCATCGAAGGTACGATACAGCTCACTGCCTCTAAAAGGGTGACCTTCAAACAAGAATATCAAAGTCAGGGCACGAAGTTTCTAAAACATTTCAAACAGTTCTGTGCGAGTCATTAAAATGGCCATTCATAGGTAAGAACAAAACTCTGAAAAGAGGTTAGCCCTCAAATGCTTTTGGAAGCCACATGTCTGTGTTAAATAAAACCATTACAACACAAGCTGCAAACTATTTCCAACATCCAGAGCCAGAGATCATATAAAACCATCAGAACAGATTTGTACTGTAAAGTTTCTACTAAAATAAAGTCATGCCTGGTAACACTGATACACTACATACTAGATGTAGGTAAATCAATATTATCATTACCTGCCCCCTGAGTGCAATACTCAAGATAGGCTTGGTAATCAAAGCAAACTGCATTTAACAGAATATCAAAAATATTTATGACATCTTTAAACAATTGCAAGCCTAAAAGCTAAAGCACTGATGATTCAAAGTACAAAAGCAGAGTTTTGACAGCGCTCTATGGAAAGAGATTTTTTTTTTTTCTTTTTTTCTTTTGGCATACCACCATCACATCCCCTGCATGAAATTCAGCCCTACACAAAATATACAGACTATGTACAACACACATATGCACCCGCAGGCACCCAAACCTTCGGCTATTGTAAACTACTGTAGCTTTCTTGACTTTTGCACTCCAGCAGCTCTATGCAGCGATTGAGGATCTGGCCCAAGGAGCATATTCCATTAGAAACAGAAATAAGCCAGTTTTTAAGATAGCTTTTGACAGATTAACAAGGTTGTGTTGTTTTTGAAATGAATATCATTTAGTTCATGACTTGTCTTCAGCATTTTTATATAATAACAACCTCTTGTGTTCATCTGCAAGGTGTTCAGGCCAATGCCAACATATATTTTGCCAGACCACTGGTGTTCAGGGCTTATAAATTATTACATTATAAACTATTACATTCCATTTGCTAAACTAAGGCCTAGAATTGAGATTTTTAACTTCAACCCACAGAAACACATATTATGGGCTGGAGTTGAAATTATGTGGCTGTGACCGAGAGAGGACCTGGCTTCATAATAAAAACTATTATTCTTATGCTTTTCTCCTACCCTAGCCTTCTCCAACACTTTACTTTCTTGCTGACACTTTTGCAAATGTGATGAATAAGCTCTGACTGAATAACAGAGTTCAGTCACTTTTTGTTCAGTCACTAAAGTGGGTAGGTTGGTAGGATTTTAAGTTTATTAAAGTTTACAAAAGAAAACTGTTATTAATACAGTCTGGTGGGTTTCTTTTTTTTTACTAAACTGGTTCATAAGAAGACTCACCTGCTCATCTGTTCATTCTCAAGAGATGTAAACTCCTTAATTCATTGCATGTTTAATTGGAAAAGCCATGTCCCTGTGATGTATCCAGAGTCCTACCACCCAGAGAAGCACTGCAATTTGATGACACATTAAACAATATGTCATTAATGGAAGAAACTTCTAGGTATAAACACGGAAAATTTTTACAAGCGATGGTCAAGTGCTCATTGAAGAAACTGCTGTTAGAGGGTCTCCCCGTACAGCAGTTTGGTACCATCCCTCTGAAAGAGAAAGCTGTCCCACAGCAGAGCTCCAGTTCATTCCTATTGCAAAGACTAACAGGTTAATCTAACCCAATAAAAACTCTTTACTTTAAGCTGGCTGACATTGCCTTAAAGCAGACTCTCACGTCTCTGTCCTAACGGCTCTGTGAAGGCAACAGTATCCAAAAGAAAGTTGGTAACAAGCAACAAAAAGGAAAGAACATCTGAAACCAGTATTGCAGTTTCTAAGGTGGGCATCTACCACATCCTAAAATACAAGACACTTCATTCAGAGATGAAATCTTCAGGCAAAACCAATTTTTGCCTGCCAATGCTGTTCCTTTTAAACTGACAAAACAATTGTAATGAAATCTACTCCTCCTCTACCTAAACAAAAACTAGGGAAAAGAGTTTTTATAATATAATTTAGAGAGAGACATGATTCTAGCAATATGCACATTGGTGATAATGGATGTGCTCTGGAATAAAGGTTCTGGAAGTTATTAAAAATCAGTAGCCCTGTCCTCCTATGATAGTGTTAGAATTGGAAGTTAAGGAAAAAGATAGTAAATTCCAACAGTTAAATCTGAATTATAGATAAATCTGAATTACAATCTTAAACTCAGTCCTCAATGGTAACTTGATAATACAGTTTGGCCACAGCTAATTTTTTGCCTTGATTTGTTTTTCTTTCCTGTGACATTCTGAAATTTCTGTCAAACTGTATACAGTTTCTGTATAACTGCCCAAAATGCTGAGTGTTCTGCTCACATACACAAATTTCAAATTCAGTTTCCAAGGCTTTCTGCTGCAAAATGCAAATTACCTCTAAAAGTTCCTTTTCAGCAGAAAAAAAAATAGTTCTGAGCTTATCTTTTCTCAGAATGGACCTCATTTCAAACTTGCAGTAACTTGTCACCTTTTATCCCAAATCTTGGAATACATAGTCAAGATATTTTTCCAGTTGGCCAAAACTCAAAGTAAAGAGGAGGAGACACTTCTATGAAGTTTGTGTGGGTCTATCAGCTCCCCTGTTACTAAGACTGCTTATGACTTCAGTGTTGGACTTTGCAGGAAAGAAGGCTTGAAAGAGTGAGGACAACCAATACAGAAGAATAATCCTTTCCTGGAGTTTATGACTTCCATTTACCTCTGCCAGTTCCTTACTGCCAACAAATCTCAAAACAAATACAAATTGTGCCGTTCAATACTGGTACAACAGACGGCTTAATAATCCTTTCTTTTAGTTTTAGTATAAAGCCTTTCTTTCAGAATTAGTCCTACTGAAAATTGTGCTAGATCACTTCTGTTCAGATTATACATACAAACCAACACTGCATAACATGAATGAGCAAAGTTATCACTGATTTTAAATGAGAGTTTGCAAAAGCAAGCAAGATCAGTCCAACAAAATCAGTCACTGGACAAGATTCCCCATTCTAGTCTGCAGATGTTCCCTAGCTGTGATCTCTCCCTTCCCTGCTGCTCCAACTGTGGGTCTTTTCACACCAAAAATAGCACTTAGGCCAAATTGTGAAGTGGTTTTATGAGATGGAAAGGCACCAGCCAGAGGCTTAAGAAAGGCCAATAAACTTGTCTAACTTGTACCAAAATAACAGATTTAAACTGAAGTCAACTGAGGTGAAGGGCAAGTGCATTAATCGCCTGTGTTAACAAGGCACACTGGGCCTGTGGCAGTACTCTGCAGAGAAGGCAGGGCATTTTGCTGTAAATAAGATAAATAATCAACAGCTACAACAACAAATCTTTCTCTAATTTCTCCTACTTTTCATTAAACAACTAATCTGATTTTTATTAAGTACTTTTAGAAGTCCATATAGGCCTGCCTTTATAACTGTGCCTGTTTACACAGTATATACACTCACACAAACGTATCCCAGCCTGATGAGTGCTTGGAAAGGAACTTCAGCCAGTTTTGTTCTTAAGTGATAATCAGAGAAATCCTCCATCACGTGTTGCTGCAGTGTGAGTTGGCCTTACCAGGATGAAGAGTCATGCAGATGTTACCCAAATGCTTCCATTAACTTAATCTTCCTCAGAAGAGCCCTTCTGCTGCCAAGTACTTAAGAGTGTCACTTGGGATTTAGATGCCATTTTTGTTCACTACTGAAGACTGGTCATGTGTAGGAATCTGCAGCCCTGATAATAGGGTTTAGAGAATACCATGAAAATAGATTACTGACTGCTAAAAACACTTTAAAAATACAGTGGTACCTTTTACTAGTCATAAAGTGCTTTGTGGCACCAAAGTCTTAATAATTGCTTATTCCGGTATGTTTTCTAGAGTATAAGCTTAGAACAACATAAAGATCACAATAATAATTAGCAGAGATGCTAACATAATGATACAGTAGTATAGATCATGAAATGTTTTCCTTTACATCATTTTTAAAAATAAAATTATATTTAGTGTTCAGAAAATGCATCAGACTTTTTCAATTGTCCTAGCATATGCTGTTATCTCAGTAATGAAACCAATCTTACATTCTTCCTTTAAGTCAGTTGTTATGTGGGAAGATGTAGTAGTATGAAATAGCAGGAAATAGTATGAGTAAATTTAACTTTAAAAGTTTAGTGTGTGTTTTAGAGAAAAGATTAACAAGTCCTATTTTTTCAACTGTCTTTTTATCTTCATTTTTTTCATCTTCCATTTGCTTCAGCCAAGCAATTCCAACAGTTCAGAAGGACAGATGTTCCATTTCATTCTATTCCTAGACAAGTCACTCTGTAAAAATACATTGCTCTTGAAACATTAGCACAATAGTTAAAAGACTATCAGAAGTTTTAAAGGAGAATTACAGAGGAAAAAATCAGCCCTTGTGTTTGGATCTAGAATCTGTACTGGATATCTTTTAGTAGCAGGACCACTCAACAGAGAGATACAGTTTTTAATTACAGTTTTTATTTTCCATCTTGTAGTTCTTCCTGGTTTGTATCAATGTAAGTACCACAAGCCTCCTTGCAGTCCATACTGAGTATGTGTTTTTGTGATATTCAGGAGTGATGTGTTCTGGGATATGCTCAATGAATCAAGGCATACCAAATACACTTCACAAGGAGAAAAAAATGATTTAAAATACACTACGAGGCTGCCTGGCTAATCGAAGCCTAGCAGTAAGGAAGATCAAACAGCTACATTTCATATCATCATCCCTGCAAATCTGTTCATGCTCATACAGTTCTACAGCTAGGCAAGAGAGACAGAAACCTTTGCCCAGTGCTCTCAGGAACCCACACTGGTTCTTCCTGAACAAGTAGGCAAAGGCAGAAGAAATAAATAAAAAGTCTCAAGAAAGAAAAGTCAAAGATTTAAAAGTGAACATTTACTGCAGCAAGTGACTCTCACCCACAAATCACTCCATATGAGTGCATCTACATTACCGGTTCAGCTGGGTGCACAGAAGTGCACTTTTGAGGCAAACCTCCCAACCATCCCCATTTACTGCAGTTTAGCTTGCTTTGCAGAGTGGTCTCAAAGCGCACAGGCTTGTTTCCTTTTGGATGAAAGGAAACCAGAAGATACATTCCTGGAGAGCCCTAAGTTACTCAATTAGATTATTGACATTCAGTCCACAGGACTAAGCCCAGCATGAGGCTGAAGTAAAATGTGCATCCCTGAAATGTGCATAGTGTGGACATTAGACCCAGGGCGCCAGTTGTTCCTTTCTACAAATCTGTTGTCCTTGGTCTGCACTATCTGCTAATGTGGACATAACAATCTGCATTGCACTGGATGCAAATCATATTACCCACAGCCTATTAGGGCCTAAACTATCAAGTTCTCCCTAATGTACAAATACTGATACTTACTTGTGTGCTCTGACTTAAACCATAAAAGACGGATGTAAAAACTATCAGATTCATAACATTTTATCTGTCTTTTACACAAGTAGGCCATTTTTTTGAGAAAACATGGACTCTCACTGATGTTGCCAGTCTGGATTTGTTTCTTGAAGTCCCAAACCTGCAAACACTCACACACAAAACACTTTGTATGTAACTCAGTGCTGCCCACACCTAATACAATTTTATGTATATGTCACCATTTTGAGATCAAGACACATCATCAAGATCAAGAACTTCAGAGGTAAGGGCTAGTATGTTCTCTTGTTCTGTTACCAAGCTTCTCCACATGAAACACGATTAGCAATAGATGAGTTTAGGCCAAAAAATTAAGCCTAAGCCTGTTCATGCAGCATCAGAGAGACTGTCTATTTTATCCACCTATCCATATTGGATGCAGCTTTTTGGAGGTCTTCTGAAGGGTTTGGCCGAAGGGGTTGACTTCTTTTGTACTTGAAAGGCACCATTAGTGACTTTAACATTTAACTTCAGCTCTTTTTCCTCTTGAGCTATCTTACAGTGAATCGTCTAAGATTCCTCTACAGTCAATGGAAAGAAACAGGAACCTTCAGGGTATGACTTTACATGAGATGAATCCCACTTTTAAGGAAGGACAGTAGACTGTGAAAATAACCAGGTGCAACAGTCGGAAAATTCCTGCCACTCTAGTATCACTAGGAATTTTACTATTGATTTCAGCATGGACTAATGAACAGAGGTTTCAAGGCAGCTGTGGATAACTTTTGGTTATTTAGCATTATTTACACTAGCACTTCTCTAGCATGAATTAAAGAAAACAGAATGGGTGACAATGTTTAAGGAGAGGAAAAGAAAATGGTTATTTTTTTACCTCCCTGAAAAGCAAGATAGCTTTCAGTGAAAAGCGTATTGGGTCAAGTATTTGAGGTCAACGAAACTGCAGCAGAGATGAGTTCGGTCCAATGTTGTAAATTAAGAAAATTGACCTAAATTCTGCCCCAAGGTACATGCACTGAAGAATAGTTCTAAACACTTAGCAGAGAGGAAGAGCTAAGCTTACACTACACAGGAACAAATCATGTCCGTCCTGGTAACATAAACCCCTTACCAAATTCTGTGGACTTCCTCTTCTAATTTGGAGAGGCAAGATTTGGATTTTTCTTTTTACAGTTACATATAAGAAGTCATCACATTAGGAAGATTTTCTGTCATCACTTTTCCTTCGATTACAAAATAGAATACACAAGGTAGGGAATATTATGAAATCACAGTATTGGACTGTATCCCAAAACAAGGATTACATTAAATAAAAAGGAAAATACAAGCTTGTTTCACTCTGTAGTGCTCCAGTTTTACATAGATAACATAACTCTAACAAAAGTAATCAAACATGTCTAATTTACAGACGTATACCTGCCTGATACAGGATGAAAGGTCTTAATAACCTTCCAGGAAAAATATGGAAAATACATATGCCCTAATAAAAGGAAAAACTGTTTTTATTATTAGATGACTAATCTTATTCTTCTAATACCTATACAATAATGGATTAAGATAACCTGTAGCTCCAAAAACCAGAAAGAGTCCCTTTCTTCATTCATCTCAGTGAGTTAGAATTTTCTGTCTACAAAAACAACTGCACAGCTAGAAACCAAATTTTCAATGAATATTATCTTGTGCTAGTTGCAGCTAATGCTGTACACTTGCAATCTGCAAAACTGCTTCCTATTTCATTAAATGTAACAGTTTAAAAGCATTCAAAATCTTGTCTGGTATTCTTAGGACTTTGCATAACTGGGATGTAAACTCATATCCTCATATAACTGTAACCCTCATAGTTATCTGATTGCCCACTTCTTGAATTTAATGGAATGCTGATACTTACCCTGAGGATGTGGTCCCCTGTTCCCCAAAGATTAATCCATCAATACGCACAGAAAGAGGACACAAATATGTGTTTTCAGGCTGAGTTCTAGTATCTGAATGTGGAAAAATCTTAAGGAAAAAACATCCTGCCTGATGACGGCCATTTGTCTACAACTATCTTCTGCTTTTTAAATTTTCAGACACTAGAACAACTAAAATATCACATAAATTCTTATACTTTTAGAAAGGAATGCCCAGGAAGTATCAGAAATAAACTGAGTACTCAGGGCCAAATTCTGCACCCTTTAAATGGGAGTTAGCCTGAGGCAACGGGTGTGAAGTCACACTAATTGGTATCAAAGTCATTTAGTTCGCTTCTACTCTGGTACTAACTTCATTATTACACGATTTAGAAAACTGAATTAATTTTAAGAATATATCACTTTGTCCAAATTTACACATGAAAAATTCAGCCTGCAGTTAAACTTCACTCTACAGAGAGCATTTTCAGCACCTTGTAAAGTCCCACACTTTAAAAAGAGGGACTAATGCAAACATTGCCTCTGTATGTTCTGTTGATCTTCCGCGAGAATTGGTTTAACATTAACAATATACGCAGCACAAAAACTCATATGGGCTGAACATCGCAAGGCTGCCAATTTAATTTGAAATGACTTGACAGAAAATCTCTAGGCCACCAAATGCTATTATAAAGCACTGTATTCTCATTAAAGGTCTGAGCCTTTTTTTCTCCCGGAGGGCAGACTCCTCGTGAGGCTGTCCCTCTGGCATAACATGTGATAGAGCTAATCTGTCTTCACTTGGACAGCATTGCGGATATGCAAACCCAGGTGGCACTAATAGGTTTACAGTAATAACTATGGAATTGGATACAGTATGTTACACTGTGAGAAATTCCCACAGATCAATTTTTGTGGTGAAGGTTAACCAACAGACATAGAGCCATAATATTCTTTTTTCATGGGTCTGTTAACAATTTTATGGCTTTAAAAATAAGAGAGAATCTCTCATGTTTGGATAGAACATACATATTTAACTTTTCAAACATATCTACAATATATGTGCATAAAAATGCTCTCTCAGAAAGACAACTTCTGTTGTCAGTTATTCCAGTATAAAACTGGAGGAATTCCATTGGCTTCAAAGAAGTATGCCAATATAAATGAGAGCAGAATATGCCCCCAAAATGTATTTAACATAATATAATGTCATACTGCTTTGTTCGTACATTTCAGTGGCATTTTTATAACTTTATTATTGGAAATTAGAATGAGAATAAAATTAGCTGCATAATTATAATGAACGCACTTCACAATTGAAAATACCCTTGTTGTCATAAAGCATTATAGGCAGAGACATAAAATTGTGATCTGACCATTTGTGGTCATTAGAGATCCCATGGTACTCTTTGTAAGATTAGGGGTTTTAATCTCAGTGTGCTGGCCAAATTCCAGCATGGGTAATTACATTCTCTCTACCTAAACTCTCTGCATTTTACCCAAGGTGGTTGCATTTCCATGGTGCATGAGGTATTCCTTGCACAGATTTTAAAATTCTGTAATACTCCTTAGCATCAAAGGTGTTATATAAGATGTGATATCTTTGTTACAATTAAGTTAAAGTATGTTCATTCCAGAAAATAGAAAAAGCCATCTGTCAATCAGTTACAACATTTAATGTACTGATTAAAAACATCATTTCAGCTCAAGAGGCACTCCTGTATTGTGGTATGTTATAGTCTTTGCAGTCATAAATTCCATATCCACGTTAGCTACCACAGATGGAACATATTGTGAAGTTAAACACGCAGCTCTAGTGACTGAAGAGGATGTATACAACCACACTGCAAATTCACCCAGCTTGTCAGTCCCCAAACAGCATTATTACCAGCTCAAGCCAAAGCATCTGCCTTGCTTGAGACTACCAAAGAGATCTCTAAGAAGTGGAGAGGGTGTTCACCTAGGAGAGGGAATTCTGAAGTTGGAAAAAAAAAAAAAAAAAGAACACAAAAGAAATATATTTATCAACACACAAACACCTGAGCACTTCCAAAGTAGGGTACCTGTCTACCTGCAGATAGAATTACGGGCAATTGCCTACCCGTGCAATTTTTCTTCTTCAGATGATTCAGGTAGTGCCTCCTACTCTAACACCTACTTGTCTTCACTAGTAAGCAAAGACATATGGAAAGAAGGTTGATGTACTGTGCATAATTGTAAGATGGTTTTCCAGCTCCGAATGCTATCTCATGTATGCCTTGTGCCTAGGATTTTTGTCAGCCATTTTGGTTCATCTTCCACAGGAAGAAATGGACAGGGAGCAATGATTTACAAGAAAAAGCAGTCATGAAAAATACTCTCAAGCCTGCCTTTCGCCACCACCTACATGCCACATTTTTGATGCTGTCAGCTTTTCCAGTAAGAGGTTTGATATTACTCAAGCATAGTTAAAGCAGATTTTAGTTTCATTTATTAGCATTAAAGAGTAAAATAACACTTCAGGATTGTTCAAGTCATTGATCCAATAAGCCATGAGCCAGATTCTGAGATGCTTGCCCTAACAGACTGGCATCCTTATGACTGCACAACTCAACATAAGCAATGTCTCAGAGTCAAGTCAGATTCTGGTCTGGTGAAACCAGACCAAAAAATATATATATGAAGCGGTTAATAAACAAATCACTTGTGCCATGTGCAGTGATTGACAGTAAGAGCAGCTGGAGCAGGAAATCACTGATATTCACTTGATATTTGAGCAGGAAATCATTTACTATTGATAGCTATTAAGCAGACATAGTTGTACTGAATTAGTGCAGAATGATGTGATGTACAAAAAAACCCACCATTAATCAAGATAATATTAAGTGAATTTAACTGTATGCTTTAAACAAGTCTTCTCATTTGTTTAAGCCTTCCGTATCAGTCTACATAGCCTTGTTACACAAGACAGAGTTTACTGGTAAGATTAATGTTGTTTTCTGTATTTCAAAAAGTATCATGTGTGGGCCCTCACATCAGCAACTAACTTTATACAGTGGTTCTGCTAAAAGGTTGTCTGAACAACTGATAGCTGCCACAATTAATTCTTTTTCCCTCTAGAGGAAAATTAAGATACTTCAGGCATGAATATCTAATAAAGATTTTAAAAGTCTGTCTTTTTAATTATGTATCTTTGTCTTACCATACTATATCATTTCTGTTTCACCATGGGATCATATTCGGCCCACACATGGCTAACTTAGGTATCACATTAGTGTAGTGTGTAAGTTCAAGAGAACTTCACTCCCTTCAAATTGCCCATAATCCAGATAATTTGGACCTGATTCCATATAGAAGCAGTGCAGAGAAGTAATCATAAGACTTAAATTAAGTTCATGAAGCTTATCAGCCCAAGACCGTACTCCCATTTATGTTTTGATTGCACAGACATATCAAGACCTGAGCTGATCCTATCTCTCATAGGCAAATCTGAGAGATGTATTAATTAGGAGCACTGTCTCCTTTCGATCCTTTTCCCAGCAAAAAGATGGAGAAACACTTCAAGAGTGTAACTCCAATCACTTGAGATCTAAATCAAGTCTGGAGTTGCCAGTCTCTTCTGATGGACAACAGGGGAGCCTCAGTAACTGCACTACTATTTTAGACATCTCAGGTGGGTGTCTAAGATGAGGTAAGCTAAATCTAGGACAAAAATCTCCCAGAACTCATATCATCACATTGTGAATCTCCTTCTCTGGAGATATTCAAAACCCACCTGGACGCAACCCTGTCTAACATGCTCTAGGTGACCCTGCTTGAGCAGGGAGGTTGGATTACATGATCTCCAGAGGTCCCTTCCAATTTCTGTGATTGTGTGATAATAAACACACTAAACAGATAAATGAAGTCAGAAATGCAATATTGTTATGTCCATTGCATATGAAGAAAAAAAAATACAAAAATGATAAGTAACTTGTCCAAATCCCCAAAATTCCAAAACTTTTCCAATGGAACCTTAAAAAAATTTAAAAATACATAAAGAAGAATGGTTCTCAGTTCTGTCGAGCCCTGGTCTATTATCTTAATTAAAAGGTGCTTTCTTAACACATATGCTTACAAAGTTGCAGAATCCTCAATAACTTAATGATCTGGAGTTTCAATTTTAGCAGCATCTTTGAATAGCAGGAAAAAAACAAGATTTTCTTTTCCATCACATCTTTTAAAGAAAAAATAACACAGTAAAAGCTTTTCCTACATTATTTCTAAAGAACAGACCTGGCTGAATCTTCCAGCTTTAGAGAAAGGTCTGACTGAGTTTAAAGCCAAACAATAAATGAGTTAGTTAATGAACTGGCAGCTCCTGAAATGGCTGCCACATTTTCAGCTACCCACATCCAAACCCAGCCTTTTATCTCAGTTCTTCTTCCTCTTTCAATGAAATTTCACATCACCTGGTCCTACAATATCACAACATCAACATTTGCATTTCCTTCTTCTCAGATAGCTCTCTTTTCTCAAAAGGAATATGACCATCTTCCCTCTCACATAAACTGCTGGAACTATACCTTATGCAACTTTGTTCTTCACCAGCTTCCCCACCTCTCTACCTTTTGTTCATCCCCAGACATCAGTAGTCCCCACTTGCCCAAGTTACACAACCCACTAATCTCCAAACTGCCAGTATCTCCATTTCCCAATACAAATCATGGTGGTAATATTACTGCTCTCCTTTGTTCTCTAACCGTTTATCTTCCTTTGCAACTCCCTTCCCTCCCTCTGATAAACTGCACAAATTTCCCAACCTCTCCTCCCTCCTTCCAACCTCTCTCTCAAATGCCCATTTGCATGATCCTCCCATTCTCCTGCCTTCTTTTAGACCTTGTTTTCTCTTCCCTTATTCACCAAGTTACCTGCTGCCTCATTTGTCGTTCACTTTATAGAGCATTTCTCCCACAAAGCATCTTAATCATAACGCAATAAACGCATTTTAAACCTCCATTAATAAGAAATGTGAATATTCAACCTATGAATTTCATATAGCTCAACACCACTTGTCTCAACCAGCTAAGTCTATTGTCAGCTGCATGGGGCAGTAATATTTCCCCCCTGCATTTTTTATAGTACCAAGTACTCTGCTGGAGCTTAGCAAATAATAAAGCAGTTATGTATCTTAAAGTAAACATGATAATAATGACCATACACATATGCAGCAACTTTTGTCCAGATGGATCTCAAAGCACACTCTCTGATTTGCCAATTAACTGTACAAAATGCAGTATTTACATAGGAATCATTTCACCCACTAACAGTGGCATAACGCCAGCCGCGCTTTAACTGCACAGAGTTACACAATACAAGTTTAAGATAGGAAGTAAAGATTCGCATCATATTCCTAGGGGGCATTAAGGTGGTATATTATAATTACCACAACGGGCTGTAAAATGCCAATACGTTTTTTTTTGGCATTATACTTTTTTGCCAAAATTTCAGAAACACTCAAACTATTTTCATCTGGTCACAGAACAGAACACCTAAACGTTCAAAATTCCAAACATTTTTAAAGATTTTGCAATCTGAAAAAAATTCGGGTGTACTGCTGAATCATAAAAATCAAAGCTGGAAACCAGCCAGGACCTGAGCCTATTCCTCAACAACTGCCATATGATTTCACTGATTGTAAACTGGGACTTGAGATGACAGGAAATGCCACACTGCGGAAATTTGAAAAAGAAACTAAACAATGCACTCACCTATTTAGATTCAAACTATAATTTACATTAATTAATTTAATAAAAGCTGAGGTAATTCCTGCTCATACTTTTTTTCTACACACTGACAAATTCACATGTAGGCATTTTCCATTAATATTTAAACCAACGTTCCATAAGTAAAAGCAACTCTTCTTTCTCAAAACCTTGCATCATTCAAGCTATTTGGAGTATCTTCACTAACTTTTGCATAGGCAGAGTTTCACCTACAGCCCATGGGCTGGAGGACTGAATAATGAAAAAATATTTATGAATAAATTATTCACTGATTGCTCAAAATTTATGAATAATTTATTTGCAGAAGAGTATTCAGCCATATATTAAGCTGGTCAAAGAGGAGCAAATGTGTTTCTGAGTAATTTATTCAACAATTAATGCAAAAAAATGACTCTGAAATGTCATTCAAATATCTCTAGACTATAGTAACTTGGTTTCCAGTTTTAAAATGACTCAGTGTGTCTTTTAGAAAAGTGCCAGGTTTTCATCCACACTAAGTTTTCTTTCATTATTTGAGATCCTCTTTTTTAATTTTTCCCTTTGCTCCAGCAAAATAACATCTTTTTCCAGTACCACTGACACTGTTGTAGGCCTGACATGCTTTGACTGAAAGCCCAGTACGTAACGGAGGTACTGGGCTCCAACTATCTCTCCTTTTGCCAGGAAGCCTGAAGCAAATTAAAATGAGTATATATATACTTCTAATAAATGCGCTCAGTGGCGAGCAGGGAGGGAATCCACCTCAAAACAACGGCATGAGTCAGAGGAAATGCAAAAGAGGTGAGACATAGCAGATAGCCGCACGCCTGCACAGCTCCTCTTCCACCTATGCTGGCGCTGGGACCTGCACGCACTTGGAAGACCCAGGAATGCCAGCACGCAGCTGAAAACTGAATTTCCATTCTCCAGCCACAATCTGATTCATCACAACCACTAGCCAACTAGGGTGCTGTTGAAAAGAAACCCTGCCATTTGTTGTAATTATATTTTATTAACTGTATCTACATTAAATGCAGGAAATTCATCAGCATTTTGTTATCATTGTTTTTCCAATATGCATTTAAAACACACTGTTGTGCTCCAAATGTTGGCTGGTATTACTGACTCAATAGGATTTTCTCAGCGCCTTAAGCACAGCATAATGGAGCACCTTGTCTTTCAACAACTTGATGTATTTATTTTTCAAATGCAACTTAAACAATAAAGGTCAAAGCTAAAGACGCAGCAAGGCAAGTAGTTCTGCTTTACTTTCTTAAGTTACTAGCACTGCCAGGGCCCTGTAAACTGCCAAGGTTAAACAGAAATGAACTGTTAAGGAGAACTTGCCTGAAAAGCAGGCAGAGGTGGAAGGCATGTTATATGGCACTCTGAAAAATATGATATTCATTTTCTTTGGGCACAAGGTGGGCTGAAATCAGTGACTTCTTGTGTTCTAAGCAAGAAAAAAGGCAGGCAAAGTGAGGAGGAAGTAGCAGAAAAGATCAGGGCATATGGCTGTATGACTGAAAGTCTAAAACAAAAAAAATTCTCCAACACTTTCCCTCCAAATCTGCTTTAAAATAATGGAACAGAAATTATGTGCAGTATTTTCCTAATTTAAAATTTTACAGTACAATCTTATTTGGCATCTACAATACATAATCATCACTAGAATATATGTTCTACAATCCTTGTGACAAGGCCTATTCTATCTCCTCTTGCTATTGCTATTTTGGGATGATTCTGAGAAATCAGAGCACGTCAAGCATTATTTTTATTAATAAAGATTAAGCATAGATGAACATTGCTTAGTGAAATCTTATTTAACTGAATAAGTAACTGCTAGAAATGACTAATACACACAATAATGTGCATCCTATCTTTACCACATAACATATCTTTATTAACATACCCTGTGCAATATGTTATCAAAAAGCTATGGGCCCTGTATCAGATGAAAGAGATTTATTTAGTAAAGTAACCATTTTAAAGGTAAGTATATTTTTTTAATGCTTGGACTATTTGCTGGCTTGTGATCTTAAAATACAACAGACAAGCAGGGTCTGGAGCTGGAGAAGTGCAAGGTAAAAAGTGGGTGCTGTAGTTTATGGGGTGAGGAACTCCTTCAGTAGCATTTATCCGTTTGAATCAGATCTGAAGCCTCACCATTGCACGGACAAGGTACTGCTGGAGGAGCTGTCTTCCACACAGGACATATAGCCCAGATGTTAGCCTATGTGAAACCAGCAGCACGATGAGCCACGGCTGAGAGGGAAAGAGCAATCCAGGGAAGCCACAGTTCACCCAGCAGCCCCGGGACCTAACGCAACCCGGGCAGGTTCTCCAGTGGGCTGACCTCACTGATGAGCAAGATGGGAAAAGAGAAGAGATGGAAGGGATTTGTACGGATGACGAACAAGGAGCTGAATCCTGGCAAAAACAACCTGTTTTCTGAAGTTAGCAGTCAGTTTTTATTTACATAATTAATTTGGGTACTGCAGGACTAAAGTCTCCCAGGCTCAACCTGTCGCCACATTGATTTCAACAGTATTAAAGTGGGATACGTTCGTTCTGCTGTTTGCATTTTAAATTGCCATCATCTCCTCTTTATACTTGTAGCATCAGACTGAGATTTGATCTTCAGAACTTGCTTCAAATTGCCATCTTGCCACACATTAGAACATCCAAATTACCAACCATTTAACCATCCTCACTTCCTGCTAGAAAAAAAAAGCCTTTTTTTTTCCATCCCCTCCCCAGCATATGAATGTTCAGGTCCCATCCATCTTCTATCGAAATGACCCTCTGCAAATATCCTGTTACCTAATATTTACCACAGTGGTACAGAGTCCGAAAGGTAAATTGGAAAAGAGGTGATTTCAGCCCTCATAAACAACTTACTAAGAAATGCTGCAGGAAGAGCAGGCACGTAGGAGTCTTTCGCTATAGCAGGACTACAAAAGCCATTCACAACCCCCTTGTTGACACTGCTTTACTTCTTCAGGACTCCGCTTGCTAATAAAACTGCAAAAGGATTAGCCAAGCAGTTTCACAGAAATCACCATAATATACTTTATGACCTTGCTCTTGCTGCCCTGATGCAGTCAAATTCCTATTCAAGTCACTGGATATATGGAGCACAAAAGTTTCTTTCTAAAACAGAAGGAAGGGGGAAAAGAGAGAACAAATTTATTCCAGCAAGCAAATTTGTAACAAGGAGCTCAATTCAGACTCCAAAACTTCAACAGCAGAAGTATAAAGGAGTAAAAAAAAAATATCCACACACGCAAAACAAACCATCCCTACCAGCTCACGAATCCCTGATGCCACCATGCCCTCCTCTGAGGAAGTGGTATGGCAGAGCTACGTACTGTCAGGTAAGGGTCCAGAAATATTTTTAGAAGAGCAGTTTTGATATCACGACAGCTGCTAGAGTCTGCTCTATTCAAGTTAGCAGAGTAAAAACAGCTCTAATAAAATACAGAGTTTGTATTTACTTTCCTTGGTGATGTTTCAAAACTACATTTCTTCCAAAAGAAGACTTTATTCATTGTAACCCGGACACCTCTCTAGAACAGAACAAAGTATCTCTGCAATAGGCTAATGTGCCTGTAAACTACCGTATCAGGGAGGAGTGTTAGTCCCTGGGGCTGATTCCCCCTTTTACAACTGGGGGTTATTCAGCACATTGCTGCAGTAATGCTAAGGCGTTTTCTGAAAGTAAAGCACATCTACAAGCGAAGAGTTTGCCTTAGTGAGGTGGCCAGGATTGGGCTCCTGCTTATATCCTCCATTCCTGCTTCAAGGAAGCATTTTAGTGCAAAATCCTACTACATTACACACCTCATTAAAAAAAAAAAAAAAAAAAAAAAAAAAAAAAGGTTCCATTTTGCTTTCATGAGCAATTTCCATTTCGTTTGTGATTTTTAAGCAGAAAACCCTTGGCACAGATTTTACAGATGACACTGAAAAAGGGTTTGTTTTTTTTTTCTTTCTCTCTCTCCCTTAAAGGAAATAGGATTAGAGGTAGAGGCTTTTATATTCTACCACTTCTGAGACATATGTTCTGCTCTCCCACCAGTTATGAAGTGATTACTGGAGTGGCACAAACAGATTTTTTTTTAACAAAGTGAAGGTGTGATTTTCTCAGGTTCTGTGAGAACATGCACACTTATTTTTACCAACCCAATCTGTTTTCCAGTAGTTTAATGTCCGCGGGGTTTATAAGGCTATCTTAGGTGTCAGATTCATCGCAGCTTGCGGGGTGCTACCTGACTATGGAAGTTTAAAGAGAAAGACACGGAGAAAGCAGAAATAATACAAGACTCAAAGTAATTTGGAGATTGATTTAAATATACAAAAAGATTGATTTTTTTTTTGCTGTTTGCCCATATACGGTTTTCTAAAGCTTAAAGGCCCTCGTATCATTGCTTAACTTTACTCATTTTAGAAACCTCACTGAAGAGGGTGAGGGGATCTACCCCCAAATAATTTACATATACAGCTTGACTTTTAAAATTATTATTTTAACTCCCCAAAAAGGAATTTGATCTTAGAAGCATTTGGTGGGAGGATCAGCGTTTCCTACATGAAATGTTTAAACGGGGCTTGATTTTTTGCACCTTGCCTATTTAAGTTGGCTATAAAGTGTTACCAGAGGAACAAATGGAGAGTTCTGATTTGGTATCTGTTCAAGTCATTTTTCAGGTGTATAAGTCCCTAGCCAAGGGAGACATCCCTACAAGGTAGCGTAGGGAAAGGGTCCACACTTGAACTGGACTACTCACTTATTCCAGATTCTTAGCACAAAAAAACTACGAACACACAGACGGAAGACAACAGTTCTCCAAGAGACTCTTAAATTTTGGTCTGTTACATGAATACAAATTTAGAAAAACCACTTCAAATGAAGTGAAATCACTTAGGACCAGAGGAAGTGAGAAAAAAAAAATTGGTGAGGACTGTACAGGGAAGTAGTCAGTTAACATTTAATCCGTGATGAAAATCCTTGCGTCTTGTGGCTGTATACAGAATTTACGCTGGTTTAAAAAACAGTTAACTGAAAATCCCTTCATGGATGTATTTCAAATCACCTATGTAGCAGTTTAGCTAGTAAATTTATCACCACAAACAAAGACTTCAGCCACATTGCAAACCATACATTTGTGTTTCTGCGAAGTTTTGAAGCAACTTTTAGTATTTTTTGACTAAATATTTTTTAAGTCACTGAAATGTTACAGATAGATGAAAGCATCTTAGATAGGACAACATGCCTTAAACACTTCATCCTCAATGGTTTTACCTTGTCACTGCTATTAAGGCAAGGGGTTTTGCAGGACGGCGTTTTGATACAGGACGGTTCAGCCCACCTAATCAAGATTTTCCCAAGAAGAGGCTTCATCCTTGGGTCAGGATCAAAGTCATTAGTCCCTGAAAAAAGCCTTAGCAGGACCCACTAAGCACGCTCTGTAGGGTTTGCTTTTGCCGTTGCTTGTTATTTTGGATGAACGGCACCCCCTCCATGCAAACTGGGATTTTCAGGGCAGCCTCACAGAAGTTAATCTGGCCGCACTGACGTGAGCAGCGAGTTTCTCTGGCCTGCAGCGTGGCTGCTGGAGACCCTACGCACTGCACAGACACTTGGCACTGCCTGCTAACTGCCCCCATGGAAGCCCTTGAAATGCAGCTTTCAGGAAATAAAAAATCTGTCTACAAATTTGAAAGAAAAAAGGGCCTGGGATTCGAAGGCAGCTTCTTCATCAGCACAGCAATCCAGAAAAAAATTCTACATAAAGAATGGATAATTATTTTGTAGGAAATATCCAGGGATGGGCTTAGCCATTTTTTCTACAGACCCCTCATCAAGCCCAATGCATTTCTGACTTCAAAGTTCTTCCTGCAGCTCTGCTTTCCCCTGCCTGGCTGTTACAGTATTTGCTACTTCTGGAACAGCTCCTCAGTGATGGCATCAGGGACGTTGCACTAATTTGGGTTTCCCCCCCCACCCCCCCATCTCCTTATCCCACTTCTTTCTTTCCTATCTTTACCAAATCTGTATCCACTCATTAGACAGAGCTAAGAGCAAATAAATACTCCCCTTTTAAAATTTACTATGTGTACTGTATTACCTCAGACCTATTCAATGCTCATCTCAAACATCATGCATGAATTACAACAAGTTATTTTTATTTATTTTTACTATCTGTTTAATGCCATCATTAAAAACCACAAAAGAAATTAAATGGCAATAATCTATGGCAATGCAAAATGTTAAGTGTCTGCTTTAGATCCACAGAGGCAAGAAAATTAAAAGAGGCTTAAACTCTGAGCTAATGTTGCATCCCTAATTCATTCTCTTGTGCCTAGATATTGAAGTCTCAGCACAATGAACCTGTGAACGGACATATTAATGTGTTGTGGAACCTGTATACAATAAATTGATATGGAATTTAATGAACCTCTGATCAGAGGCTGGGCCAGAGATTTCAGTGATGAGTAATACTAGGCAAAGAATTTACATTTTAATTCAGGCTCTCTCTGAATTTTTGCCTTTAATTCATACCCCAAGTACTTTGGGGAAAGAGGCTTCTGCTGAGGCATTGATTACAAGGTAATCAATGTCTGAGACCAGTTGGTAATTTTATGGTGTTATTTTACAGGTAATTCTTAAAAATACAAGTTCTCATGTCACAAAGCAAAGCCGGGGTCTGAATCTCTTCTCTTAAATCTTAATAAAAATTATTAAGTCCCGCTTAGACCAGGAGGCGCATACTAGTCCTAATATTGCAGACTGACAAAGGGCTCACAAGATCTCATAATCCTATATTCTAACGAAGCAAAAATACCTTACATGGGTATTAACATCAAATCAAACAGAAACTCATGCTCCTTGATAATTTTTTTCAAGAAGAAAAAGCTTACTTTTCAAAGTTTTTTCACCCTCAGCTTGCTTTTTAGGTTAACCAAGAAATGAAACAAGATATTAAAGAGAAGAGAGTCAGAAAAAATAAAGAAAAACAGTGTATTCTTTCCATTGTTAGTATCCATGCTGAAACGACAAAGGAAAGTAGAAGGTGTACGTAAAATCACTGAAAATAAATTGCTACATGTGCCATATCTTGTAGAACTGCTGAACAGTTTTTATTACATTTTTGTTCACTGGAGATTGCTATAGAGATCCCTGCATTGCAAGTAGCCACACCATTTCAGTGCTTTGCTGTTTCAGAAGAGCAGATTTTCTTGATTAATAACAAAAGGTTTTGTTGGGATCAGAGCTGTTTCCCACCATCTCTATGCAAACCCGGCAACACAAACTGTGTACATTAGCATTTCAAGGAGCCTCCTATTAATGACGGCAAGAAAAGCTCCTCTCGGTGGGTAAAATCCATTTTGTCCTCTCTTGTGACATCTGTTCTAACTTTTAAAGCCAGAAAGGAAACTAGATAATGCCAGAGAGTCTTTTGATTTACTGTATTGGCACTTGTGATGATGCTTCAGACTATAAAAGCATGTAACCCTAGTGGACATACATGACTGTGTAAATGTGAACATCTGCATATTCCCACAACATAGGGTGAATTGAAGAAGTAATTCCAAAGTTCTTTGTTAAAGTTTTAACTAGCTTTTTTCATCATTTCATAATTATGCTTTCAATTACTTCTATACCATACAAAATTCAGCTTTTTAAATTGTATTTTTATGTAAATGTTTACTGCTACATATGTTTTTTGATTTCATTTCCCGAAAGCTGATTTTTTTTTTTGTATTTTTTGTGAGTAAAAGCATTTAAGCAAGTAGAGTTGGAGAAACTGAAATATGGATTTAAAAGAATAAAAACCAAAACAGTGTAGGATAAGAAAAAGTAAACTAAACCCTGCAGATTTCTTACCTCTTTACACCATCTGTGCAGTATTGCTCTTAGGCCTTTTACATTGGTCATCCTGGGAACAAAGCTGAAGGCAGATTCCAGCAGTTTTTCCATTCACTATTCATTCAGAGGTTCATCAGCTCCATATGGATCCAGCCAACTGCTGTGTTAAATCAGAGCCTTTTCCCAGAATTGACATGGTAATGAAGTCATGGTATTGCTCACAGAAAAGGCCTCCATAGGTATTTTCCTCTCTAACAAATCCAGCCTTTTCACCCCATTCACTCCCTAAAATTATCTCATAACGTAACAACATCTGTGAACTGGGTTTTTGCCTTTTAATGTCTAGCATGTTTTATTACATGACTATGCATTACATACCGGTTAACAAGACTCCTACACAACCAAGGAAATAAAATAAACTTGCACTCTTCTCCTTCCAGCTTAGATTGTTTCTTCCCTTTTACTTTTAATTTATATCTGCTATATTTATTTTTCTATAGATAGAGCTGTCCAAAGTAGTGATATACATGATGAACTTTAATTTTTCTGTTTTTCATTAGAAAGCATTTTTAGAAATATGCAAAGATGACAATTTTTTTAACAATAAAACATTAATTCCATCAATATCAAAAAACGCTAAAAGACTCTGTTAACAACAACTATGTTGTAATAGTTTCCTTAAGGTCATGAGATGAATGGAGCTGAACTTTTCTTTATTGGCAATGATTCGGTATGTGTAAAGTTAAGAAATAAATATGGGTGAGCTTATTTCTGTAATACACTGCCTGCAATGAATATATAGATATTGCCTTGATGACAATATAAAGTAGCTTTATTGAAAAATTAAGCTCTTTCACAGTAATAACACACTTGAACAAATACAATCTATAAAAACAAGCATCATTATAGATGGGTATGTGCAAGGTTAGCCATATATCAACTAAAGAGAATGGTTACTTAGAGCTGGCACAGGTTTTGAGATGATTTGCCAAAATGTATTCCACTTCTGCTCTGCATATATCCCAGTACTTTTTGTGTCAGAAACTATTAGGGCCAACTCTGTGTCCTGGTTGACTCCGTTTTTTTCAAGTGGAAAGCAGAAAGATACGGCACACACATCTCCCTCCATCACCCTACACCTCCCTACCGTAACGCTCAGCCAATACCATAACCAGAGTGGGAAGCAGCACAGCTCACAAATGGACACCACCTCAGGACCACAGGTATGGTGGGCTTGTGGGGCAAGTAACAAATGCCTCTTCTGAAGGAATGTGCCTCAGATCTCCAGTACTGTGCAGAGTTCTGGTCCCTGCATGGGACCAGAGAGATGGATAGCATAGAATATGGATGGACAAGGGCAACTGAAATGCAAGAGAGGAACAGAGCAGTTGCTCTAGGAAGGAATGAAAGACTAAAAAACATTAGGACTCCAATGCAGAGAGGAGATGGTTAAGAGGGGAGTAAGAGCAATATCTGCAGAATCACCAACATGATAGAAAAGCTGAAAGAAAAATCTGTTCAACAAATTTTGCAATACTAGAACTAGGAGTCACCTAAAGAAACTAGTAGGAGATTGATTTAAAACAGATAAAAGTGCTTCTTTACACAGCAGGTAGTGAGCTTCCAGAAGCTACTGCGACACAAGGCCATGGAGGGAAACTGCACCAGCAAGATCTTAAAAAAAAAAAAAAAAAAAAAAAAAAAAAAAAAAAGTAACTTCATGGGCAAAGGGTCCATCAGCAGCCAGTAAAAGCACTAGGTAGGACTACACTCTAACAACCCTAATACTAAAGCTCTGGGCTTTGGGAAAGTACAAAGGAAATGGACTGCACAAAGTGCCTGGGCTAATACTGCTTCCCTAAATAGCCTTTCCTATTTCCACTTCTGGAGACAGACTACTGGGACAGCTGGACATTGGCCTGACCCAGTAGTGCCATTCTCATGTTGTTTTTCACATCTTCTAAATGTCACTCAACTGTCACTCAGATCCTTGAGCTCAGTGTTCAACCTACTGAAACAACGGCTGCAGGACTGCTGTGCCAAAACTGGCATCAGACACGGACTTGCTATTCAAAGTAAAGCTGTCTTAAGGTAGATGGAGCGTAAGACCATGTCAAAAGGAATCAGGAACAGCTTTGAAGCAGAAAAAATGTTGCATTCCTTATTCTGATTTGATACAAATATTTCATAGTGCCCAACAACAGAAGACATGCTATGCTACTCAATGATGATTTATGGTTGTCATATAAGGGTATTCCAATTGCGTATGAGATGATCCCCTGGGAGATGTGGGGCCACATAAAGGCGCTGAGGCATCAACTAGATGCTGCAGTATAGTTAGGTGACAGCATTTGTGCTAGACTAGTTCCTGGGGAAAAAAAAGTATTCTTGTCTGCTCACTGCAGTCAGGTGCACTGTCATGATTCCCCAAATGTATTATTCATTTGGAAAAGGAGACACAAAAAATACTAGTACAATACATATGTACAATACTTCAGAAGTATCTATTCTTAGTAGGAATAGCCATACAAGTAAGTCTTTAATTCTGGCCTCTTTAAGTCTGTTGTATCTAGGGACACCAGAGAGGTCCAGGTCTGAGCATATTCCTTCTATACCTTTAAATCCTGAGGGCTAGAAAGTTGTAAAGCACAGTGACAGCTCCACCAACAGAGCTATTCTGAAGCACTAAGACTGTGGGTGCATCCAAATCTGTCCTGGAATGCAAGACAGCAGTCCCATGAGCAGAAGCACCTGATGAGCAAGTACAACATCCCTAAAATACTTAGGGCAATCTGGGGAAAATGTTTTTGTTTTATGAAAAGAAATACCAGCTGGAACTTCTGTAGTAGATTATGCAAAAGAGTACCCTGCCCACAATGAATTTGTTTTACCTACCCACGAATAGCAGCTGCTGAGTCAGAATCAGCCCACTCCATTTGTCCATGCTTTAGCTTTCACGTTAACTAAAGTTTCTACCACCCAATACGATGTTAGCTGTTTGTGCAGGACAGACTGAGCAAAGATAACTATCAGGCTGCCAACAGGCCTCTGTGGTCCCTATGAATTCAGACAAGATATTGCCATGGACCCCACCCTGCGGAGTGATACTGGACCTTGACGCAACAACTGCTACAGCACAAATGTGGAACTGAGAGTAAAGCCTAGGCAAGTTTCAAGTCCTTGTTGATAAGTCCTGCTGCAGCAGGTCACTGCAGCAGACTCACGGGTGGGACGGATGGCTTCTGCCATGGTTTTCTGCATGCCCTTTGCTCAGCCTAGCACCAGGCAGTTATGAAGAGGAAATGCGATCACTGTCAAGAAATCACACACACCATCTCCACAGCACAATGTGTCTCCTCCTTTCTGGGCAGCAGTTTCCAAGTTTGTTACAAAACCAAGCTCTCCCGCACAGCAAAGAGCTGAGACATTGACTCCCCCCTCGGAGAGCAGCAGGGAGGGAGGGGATGGGGGGACCATCATCACTGCTGCCAAGGAAGATGCACTTGCTCGGTGACACTCTGAGGAGAGATGCTAAACAAGTTGGGCATTCTCTGCATCTGGGACACCTACTGACAGCTGATCTCAGGCTTTCTTGGAAAGAGCTTTTTAACCATTCAGTGTACTTTAGACCTCTTTATACTCTGGCAGAATAGCAAAATAGTTTTTCTTCAGTGTAGGGCATGGATGTATGGCATTGTGTTGCAATTGCTTCCCTAATATTTGCAAAGAGATTGCTCATCTATTATCTAGGTATCATGCATCTCCCCTGCTTGCTTGTTCCTATGGGCTACTATCAAGAACAATGCAGTCGTGATAGAAAGCCTTTCAACTCCGTATACAATCACTTTATTTCTGTAAGCAGCCGTTACTACGCCTTCATATTCTGAGATCAGTACGCAGCATCTCCCTGTCTGCCGCGCAGGTATAACCCCTCTGCGATGCACGCCAAAGGCAACGCTGATGGAAGGAAAAGATCGTTGCTTTAAAGTAGGATCCTAGCAGCTGGTGAGCAGTGCTTTCACTAAGGTTTCTGTACTCCGGGTATGGGCTGCTCGATTTAGGGACACTACAAGAATCAGTCAGAAAACAAATGCCCTCTCTGCCTTCTCCCAGGAAGTTAGAGACGCCTTGCCCCTGCACTACAGGTATTAGATTAGTGATGAATGAAAACAAATAGAAATATAATTTTGGTTGGAATTAGATTCACAGGATTTTGTGAAGGAACATAGAATCCTTTAGAACCTGGCTCAGGAAATCAGATCCTGACTAAAACAACTCTGCCTCATGTCTAGCCAGGGATTTGGATACAGCAAGTTATTTCGTTAAATCCAGTTTTACTAACAACCTGGAAAAAAATCTCCAACATGAAAAACAGCTTTGCTAGCCTCTCAGAAGAGGACATAAGCTAACAGACATAGAGGCTAAAACATTTTCTCAGCTAGATGTGGCTGGGGTTTGAGGCACAAAGCAGGAAGGCATGGAGGAGACGACACTGCCGTTACTTGTTCCCAGAGAAGGTGCAAGGAAAGATATTTCAGATTCTTCAATCCAGAAAAATTTTCCTGAGTATAAATGCTAGTTGACAGAATGTAAAACATCATATGAATTACAGGTGTAAACTTAGGACACAAGACAAACTCTTATCTTTTTATTCACCTTAATTTACTGAGGGTGCAGTTCTGCACTGATGAAAGCAGTCTCTCAAAGGGCAAACATTCTTCTACTCTGCCCTCAAGGAGTCCTCTGACTTTTCACATTCCTTGTTTTTAGTCCAGCTTTCAACAACAGTTACTCGGTGATTCTTGGAAATCAGCAGTAAGTGCTCAGCATTTCTATTTTTTATCTCACTTGTTTTAATCCTTCCTGCCTACTGCTGTTTTTTTCATTTCTAGGCAAGTGTTTTTAGTTCATCTGTTCCATTCCATAGCTGCTGTCTTTGCCACTGCTTTACATGCTTGCTTTCCAGTTGAGCTTCATATTTGGGTACAGTTCTTCCAAGCCACATTTCCAATCAAACTATTACCTGAAGTTTTTGTTTTCTTTGATCAATAGCCCCCTAATATTTGCTGCCTCTACTTTTAATCCATCAGAAGTCACAGAAAACCTATTGTTTCCCTTGGATGTCTAGCCCTCGAAATTAAGGCTGCAGATATTTTGTGGAATTATAAACCATAAATCAATAAGGAAATTATTCTGAATTAATGACCAATCATACTTCCCTCCCCCTCCCCCCCAAAAAAAGGGGGGGGAATAGAAGTAAAATATTTCACTGGTTAGTTACTTCACTGTTTATCTTCTAGATGGCTTTTTTGGCCCTCCATGAGAGCACAAAGACTTCAGATAAGCATTATCACACAGAACAAAAACACATCCATAAAATAAGGTACTCATTAACAGTAAATTTCAGCATCCAGATTCCCTATCAATATGCCAAGAAAATCAAGATGAAGGACTGGTAGGAATTTCAGGACTGCTGTATATATTCTTTTGTAATTACTTTAAAGATGAGGTGGGAGAAAATGTGCTTACTCGTCTGTAAGACTCTTAAAAAAGAAGTGAAGATTGCTTTGAAGTTCACAACTTCCTAATATTTTAGCTTGTGGCTATTATGTTGAACTGCTTGTTAAGTGCGGCAGGAACAATCTGTTGCACTAGTAGTTTGTTTAAAAAAATCTACATACCTGCACTGCTAATGATGCCATCATTAACATAAGAGACAGTGCTTCCTTTATAAGACCCAATCCTGCAATGATCTCCCGCCTGGCAGATTATGTGCCAGTTTGAACTTACAGGTAGATGAGTTACCAAATTTCTGTTTTCAGTTCTTTACAGTTTGATAAAATAGAGGTTTTGCAGTTGTATAATTTCATATCATCCTAGCAGCTTTAGCTTGTCCCAACTGATCACCTAACTTGAAGTCAGAGACGTGTGAAACAGAAGATAACTGAGTTTGCTCCCACTTAGCTGATTTAGCCACCTCACCTGCAACCGTAGCAGAGCCCAGGCTCTTGTGCCAGGGCTTCTTAAAACAGGCAGTAACATTTTAGGCAGATGAACAGACAAAATGTTCCATATATGCAATGCATCCAAAAATCACCAGGGTCTCACACAACACAAGAGTGGGTGCGCAATTAGGGGTGCGTTGCTTAGCCTAGATCAATATAATGGACCTTTGGTTCAGTTCAGCACTTTCTTGCTTGCTGGATGCAAGTCAAAGGCCACAGAGCCGTTCAACCAACTCGAAACTAGACAGCTGTATTTGGGCAGTTGATTGGAAAAGCTCTGGAGACTCCATTGATTGTATTGATTAGACACCAGCTGACTTACAATCAGTGTCATTTGGGTTGCAACAGGGTGTCCAAGAAATCCATGCAGGGCTGGCAAGAATGACAAACAACCTATGGGACTTCTTTGCCAATCTGGAGCAGCAGCCAGAGTCCAGGTGGTAGACTTGGGCACTTCAAATAGTACTGGACTCCTACATGCCAGCAAGTAAACCAAACTTTTCAACAATGATGTCTTAATCAGTAAGGTGAATCCCACCTTTACTTACAGAAAAGCTGTACTCAAATATAGTTATTTCCACTTTGAGAGAGACTGGAATATAAAAACATACCTCCTACCACTTACAAAGAGACATCTTGTGTGATTGCACTGCAGAGGACCTTGTTGTAGAATGTCTATGGATGTATACGAGCAACAGAAAGTTGCATTCCAGAAAATTACATAAAAGCTGCAAGCCAAGCTTGCAGGGCTGTAAAGCCTACAACCATCAGAGATCTTCAGAAGTAAAGGCAGCCTTTGAACTGTGTGTTATATGCAGCAGATTGTGGCTGACAAGCCTCAGACGGGATAGTAGTGACAGATTAGGCAGCTTCTCTTCTATCCAGAAAGGTATCTCAACTGCTTTTGGGCAAAAGAGATCCCCAGTTCTGCTTCTCATTGGAATTGATTCCTCACAATTAAGACTAATCTTTCATTTGATGTTTGCTCAGTTTATTGCCTGTCTGTGTTCTTTACTGTCCACATCTGGCATTACATTTTTTATTTATTCTAACCAATATACATTTATTCATCAGCTGTGTTTGTTCTAGCTATGGTTGAGATGCCAATTTCATTCTAAGTCTCTGCATGCATTGATGGATACATTACCTTTTAGCTAAACTTTCTCATGCTTGTTCTCAGGCCAGAATTTACATACTTTTTCTGAAAGTCAGAAGAAAATGTTTAGTCCTTTTCAGACCTTGCATATTTAGACAAGAGATGTGGCATTTTAACAAAAATACCTTTTGATGTAAAGTGCTTCTTTTATTTCTGTTCTTTAATCCTTCTAATTTATAGCAACTCTGAAACTATAGGCACAAGTATTTCTTCAAGCACTGTCATAAATGTAAAAATGGCACAAAATTTTGCTTAGGAAAAAGTAAGATTTGTAAGGAGAAGGAACAACACTACTCCTAACTGTGCACGCACGCCAATGGGAGTGTAAAGTGTGTGACTGCAAGAATGTTTAATGAGTCACATTTGCATACAAATAGTTACAGAGCACTCAAATGAGTCATGAAAATTCACATAGTTTCTAAAAATGAGTGCGTATGTTAATGCAATAGTAAGGGTGAGATTTTAATTGAAGATAAGCAAAAATATTTACTGTTATGATTCCAAATGAGACTTTAACTTCTGTCCATTCTTCATACCTACGGCCTCTGAACTACATAACATTTGTTCAACTCAGATCTTGCTTGTAATCATTTCTCTATACAGAGCTTTGATTTTCTTTTTTCTTTTTCTTTTTTCTTTTTTGAAAGCAGGGTGGATATTTTTGGTACAATCCAACTTCATTTTTCTTGTTTTAATGCTAACGGATACTTTATTAATACTGCACTCTAATTTTGTGGCCTCAGAGTCTGGTGGCTTTCTTATCCTCCTCTCTAGAGACCACACTTGAAAACATTAACACTATGCAACACCTTGAAGGGTGTGAGAAGCAGGACACAGGGTAGTACTAACCCACTGACTACAGAAGGCACAGCAGAGCTAAGGCTCTTCTCCTGAGGAAGGCCGACATGTCTGGCCTCCTACCTGCGGGAACCACTAGGGTGATAAACCTCCTCATTGCAAGCACACAGGCAGCCTGATACTCGCATTCACTCCAGACACTAGTGTAAGCTGGAGAAGGGACTAGATAGGATTTCTGGAAGTAAAAATCAGATGAACAAAGAGAAAGCTGGGATAGTCTGGAGCCAGATTTTAATAGAATATGTATTTTTGAAGGACATTTAGCAGAGGTGTAGTAGTATGACACATATTATCAACGTGTCATAAATAAACCTGAATTCTGTGTCCTGATAAGAACAGAGAATTGGGCTAGGATGATCTAATGTGCTATTCAGGAAAGTAAGGCAGATATCTTTGTGCAAAGAGAAAGATGGGAAGGGGAAAGAGCTACCGGCTTTTTGGAAGGCTTGGGTGCCTGCTTGCAGGGTAGCATCAGGCAATATTAGAGGATGACTTAAAAGGAGTTAGGATGAGTACAGTCTTCTGTTGCTATAACAACAAAAAGAGTATTATCCATGCCCAGGACCCAGGAGATAAAGCAGAAATCTTAACACAGCTTTAAGAACTCACCGTATAAACAAAAGTTTATAAAAACTAAGGTAACGTAACAAACAACAGAAAGAACAAGCAAACACAGCTTTTTTCTCTAGTACTAAGTACAACAACTAAACAACTCAGAAAGCTTTCAAAGGATAGAGGATGGTTCACTGACAATTATGCTACCACACCGGTTATCATGGGCACCTATACACGCCATGAGTAACATTTTTTTATTACTCTAGGAAAAGACATCACGTGAGGACTACAGCTTCTGAGTACTGCCTGACTTTTGCATCTGTCATTCTTGCAAGCTGCCTGATTTTGAAACATTAACAAAAATGGCAAGGTAACAGCTTGTGTTTGTTCTGCCATCCCCTCACTTCAAGACCCCCGACGCACTGAGAGACAGACTGTGGGTCAGGCTCTGCTCTGCCCTGTTCTTTCTGTAGTCATTTACACCTGTACAATCGGAGTAGAAAACATGCAAAATGGTACCATTTTGTTTTGATAGTGTTTTACCCTCACTTCACAGGGGTGAGAATGAATAGACAGGGTGCAAGGCAGTGGAGAATCAGGGATTCTGTATATTAAAAAACGGTGCAGGCAGCCACAGAAAGTGTCAAACACCACACAAAAGGACTGTTCATGCATTCATGCTCAGCATCTGTGATCCGGACAGTATAAACACAAGTCGGTATCTCTGTGCTATGTGGGGCTTACAGGGTTTTGTTTATATAATTTAAAAATCAGCAGACCTGCAAGGCTGAATGTTGCAGGGTGCTTTGCAAACAGCAATCTCACCCGTTCATATGCTCAGTAATCCCCTCATTGATAGGAGATGGTGATGGCTATTGTGAGATGACTGGTACTGGCTCACTGCCACATGATTCTGGAGCCTCCAGTTTTAATTAAAAATCCTAAAACAATCCTAACAATTGTTTATCTGAACTTCTGATTAGTCTCTTCTGTAGGTAGTTAGACAACTACTGGGAAACCTTTCTGTCACTCTAAAGGGTTAAGGTCTTTGACTCCATATGCAAGAAAGCCACTCGGCAACCAACCTTTGCTGCCGGGAGCCAAGATATGTTAACATATTCTGAAAGGGCACACTCTGGATCAGTCCCTTAGTGAAGCAAGGGAGCTAAACTCACAGATGTGAGAGAGTCGTGAAGAATGAAATAAGCATAGTAGCAAAAAGCAAACCAGTACGAGTTGTGACTCAAGGAGAGAGAAGGTAACAACTAGCAGAGCTGAGAGCTGCTCTTATCTGTGTCAGCTTCCAGTGACAGCTGGTGATTACTAAGAAGGCATTGCGGCCTTGTCCTCCCCAGCAGGAAAGAGGTTGATAGTAAAACCACAGCAGAAATAACGTGAGCATGTTTCCACACAGGCTGCCTAGAAAACAATTTAACTTGCACTCTGCCTAGTTATTATCAGCAATGCCCCGTAGGCATCAGGGTCGAAGTGCATCTTAAGGAGGGATTTGAAGGAGAACAGCTGGAGAGAACTTTCCAGACCTTTGTTCCACGCATGAAGGATAGGACGCAGGAAAGCATGAAGATAGCTGGGTGGGAAAAGGTCTAACACATGGTAAGGCCGGTACTGCTGGCAGAGCAAAGGTCATGTTCAGCAATGCGCTAAGTTAATAGAGCTGGAAAGAATGGACAAAGAGAGTCCTAAAAAGGAGCAAGGTTCTTTTTTGCCTGGAGCACAGGAGCCCGAGCCAGTGGAGGGATGTCCTGGAAGGCTAGTAGCTGTAGGTGCATGTTTTTCTCTTTATTAAACTATTTGGTTTGTAAATTATTTCTATTTCTTTGTTGTTTGGAAGAAAACTTCATGCATCCCGGGATTTTGTGTTGGTCTCCCTTACAGTAAGAGCATGCTTGAGAGCTGTTAAGTAGAATAGCCACTAGTTAAACAGGTAAACACTGAGCTTTGACAAGTTTCCTAGGCTACTTCTAAATGCCTCTGCAAACAAAATTTCCTCTCATCTGCCAATTTTACCTTTAAAATAAGTTAGCTCTCAAGTAAATAAAATAAAGTGATTACCTTGTTCTTTACAGTCTGAGGACAGAATCTATTTAGAATCTGAGCAGGACAGCAAGATGTACATGGACAGCTTGAGATAATACTCACTTGCCAGCCCAGAGCAGTGAAACAAATTCCCTCTCCACAGGTAACTGCTATATTAGCCAAGTATCAGCTATCTCCCTTACATGTATTCAAACACACACCTGAGGCCAGACCCAAAGCAGTGCATCTGAGGGAGAGCATCTTCCTGGGGGTTTCACTGGCTTTGCATCAGGCCCTAAATGCATGAAGCATCAAGACTACGGAGTCTCTCTCATAGCAGCTTCTATGACCCATTTCACATCTTAGCCACAGACACCCCCATAACAGCTAATGCACACAGACTGCCTGCTTATTCTGTAAAGGGATGTATATTTGCAGCTGATGCACATGGGCTTGACTCTCCACAAAACACTACCACAACAGAGCAAAAGAGGGCGATTGGTTTCCTGCAGGTTGCCTCCTCAAACAATTCTGAAAGGTATGTTGCTGCTATCAGTGTCATCATGTCCCAAAACAGCAATGCCTTTAAAGGGTTTAAAATAGGAACATCTACATTACAGCAAAAACCACTCAGACAAAAAAAAAATTACTTAAAAGTTCCCAAGACATGCGTTTTCCTTGACAGAATCTATACAAATGCTATCAAAAATGGGACATAAATTCACATAAAAAAGACAAAATAATCAAAGCAGAACACAACTGCAATATACTAAATATTTTCTACAAACACAGATATAACTCTCCAAGAATCTAGCAAAAGTGTAACAACTTTAAAGTGATGCTGGATACTATGGAAAACTACATCCCAAATTATGTTGAGCGGATATGTGAAGAATGATTTTCCCATCTTGTTAAACTTTTCAGGATTTCAGTAGTTTTACTATCATGCTTTAGAAGAAAACCAAGATCTCTTGAATATTTTCTAAATAAATCCTCAGAGCAGTAAATGGCCTAATGTCTAAAAGGCTTGTCAAAGACATTCCCAGCTCTTCCCAGTTTCAGTTGCAACTTGGAAGTTTCAGTGTGCCAGGGGAATGCTCCAGGCACCAGTTCTGGAGTAGCTCTCCTATGACCACTTGTATCAGGGTTTGTAAGGACTTTACGGGATCAAAGCCTTGAACCTTCAACTCCCATGAACTAGGAAATGTATCTAACTAGGGCTAAAATCATCCCAATTTACTTCACAAGTTGTCCCATCTACAACAGGACATAGAAATACAAGAAATACCTTCAAAAACACTCACTTTCTGGGCAGTGTTGCTTTTAGGGGCTTCTAATTACAAATGAAAGAAAGTTAAAGAAATGATAAAAGATTTGAAACTTGAATTCGCTTCTGGCCCATCATCTGTTCTCCTTTAATCCTTAGACCTCCTAGTTCCAGCTCCAACTCCTCATCCAGCTGTGATTCACACATTCCCTGCGCCTCTGGCCCTAGATGTGCTCAAGCCAACCAATCCACCAGTATCCGTCTTCTCCCACCAGCTTCACCTGGTGCCTGACTTGGCCATTTTACTGGCTCTGCACAACCTTCCAAGTGCCTAGTGCAACAGTTGCAACCTTCAGTCCCAGAAAAGCTTATTTGTGAGGAAACTGGAATGCCCCTTACTGCAATGAACTTCTGTCATTCCTATGACCCTTTTCCTCACTTACTATAATATACTTTGCCCTACCCTAAAAAAAAAGGAACTTTTTTCTTCTTCAAGGGAAAAAAAATGACAATCTGTTAACTTTAAACCAGTGGTCATTTGTGAAGCAGCTGACCAGAAAATGTACTGGTTAATAACTCTAGTTCAGGCTGCCAAGCTTGTGATAGATGGCACCGCTATTTCAGAGTGCTTGGCATTTTCGTTACACTTTAGATATTCAAGAACAACTGCCACTGACTTCCTATGCGGCAAACAGTCTCCTGACAAAAGTCTGCTTTAAATGGCTTGTCCATCATCTTACAAAAAACTTGGTGGCAGAGACATGGATTGAATTAAGCCCTCCACAGAAGAATTCAGCTGTTTAAAGGGAGCATCCTGCCTCTCTTACAATCCTTTGCATACAGTTTTACAATAAGTGAAACAGGGCTCCAACAGAAAGCAATCTTTCTCACTACATGGGCACGTAGCATCTATGCAGTAAATGAATAATCACTCCTATAATCAAAGATTACCACAGATAACAACAGGCTGAACTATGGCTCACAAATGTATAAAGCATATAACTATGAGCATCTAGCCCAGAGGTTCCACACTGCGGCCTGTAAAACTCTGGCATGCCACAAGGCCACGGCAAGACCTTGGTGAAAGTATATTAATTACTGCTTATTTTGCCTCTCAAGTGTTTTAATTAAAATATGTCAAGTCACACAAAAATTTGGAGAATTGTTAATGGTCTAAAAAGTCTGAGAACCACCCTGAGCATAGACAGTCCACATCAAGACCTAGTTAGGCCATGCGCTGGCTGGGCTAACCACAGCTGGACTCGAAATTTCCTTCTCCCTGTCTCCACGGGGAGGACTGGGATATGAAAAGGTAACAATGTGGGTGCTGCACTGGCACATCTTCTTACAGGACTAGTAGATAGAAATGAGTGAAATTGCTACATTGGATTAAATCATGGTTAAATGCCTCTTATGTGGGTGCACATACCAGAAACTAATATCATATCTGCTCCAGAACTGTTGAAAGTAGGCAGGCTAGATAGGCCCGGGGGGAACAGAAACAGCTGTAGCATGGAAGTATAGGCATAAAAGCTTTTAGACTTCCATATTGGGATGAAATAAGTCACATTGCAGAAGCGATGATTTTCTCAATTGGTTGTAAAATAAGTCTTGAAAGACAGGCTTAGATGTAGACATGTACCAAACATATGCCTTAAGTCAAGTGAGATGAATCTCATCTCCAGAGTTAAGAGACCTGTGATGCTGTGAAAAAGAACATGGCGCACAAAATTCACGTTACTCAAATGAAAAGAAAGAAGAGTAAAAAGGTAGGAAATTAAGCAACTGCAAAAAAGTCCATATTCTGACCTCCCAAAGGAGAACAACAGATCCTCAGCTAGGTATAAACCAGCTGTTTAGTTCTGGCCCAAAAGTTTGCATATCTTTTTAATGTTTTCAGACCTCCTGCGTCTATTGAAAACAATAACTGGAGGCCTTAAGTAATTTAATTTTGAGTCCACTCCCTCTTACTTTTAAGCTGACAAATTTAAACAATTTGGGTGCACATACAGTTTCAGTATTTTGACAAAAGATGTGGATAGGTTTCTCAAGCATGTGTTTTGTAATAGTTGAAGGCTTTCAGCCTTACGGTGTGACTGACATGAGCAATGCAGTGGAATCATCTCCAACTACACTTGTAGCTAAAAACCCATTAAGAGAACATATGACTTTAATTTTGCCAAACTGGACAGTTATTGTTTGCCATTGTCTCTACAATCTAAATTTTGAAAATGACTGGATATAAACCTTTGCTGACCTTTGACAAATATTAAATTATAAAAACACATAACTTGTTGTTTCCTGCAATCATCCATTTGCAAAGAATATATGTGCACCAAACTTGGACTAGCCCCAAAAAAACACTTGCACAGTTGAAATCTGGTAAGAAGGCTAGGTGGCTTTTTGCTGATCTCTGATGAAATAATGAGGGTACATATTTGGGACTTCTCCTGTACTACTCCATAGCATTATTCCATGTTATCAAAAATTAAAAACTCCAGTTTGTAGAATCAGAAGATCACATGCTCATCTCTTCAGAGCTAGGATTAAGGACATTTTTAAAGGCACCCAAGCTGCTGTTTTAAAAGTTAGACTCAGATTTTTCTAGGTATGTAACTGCCTAAAAATGCAATATATGCTTGGTGATATTTTCCAAAGTACTTAATTTCCATTGACTTATTTAAGTAGCCTTTCAGCCCTTCCAGTTGTAGCCTCTTTATATATTCAGATATTTTTATGCATAGAAAACTGGCTCCTCTCTTAAAAATAGTATGAAGGCCTTCTAGCTACTTAGATTATCCACAAAAGAAGCTTGCACAATGACATTTAATATTTCCACATTTAACTTTCAGATACTCAGTACCAGGACTCACAGTTGCAAATTAGGGGCACACATACCCTTTAGGCTCTATAGGCTCAGAGGAAGATATCCATCTCCAAGGACAATTCATCCCAGCTACTCATCTCCAGCCTTCCAGTGGAAGGAATTACCATTAGAGAACTGAAATGACCAGCTTTTAGTTACGTATCCAGTTTTTAAAGGCTAAAATTAAGTATGATGAATGAGAAAAATTTGTCATCTACAGTGGAATTCACCTTACTTAGCATCTGTAAGTCAGGCTTCTAGTCTAAATTGGCTGTCTAGGTTCTGTTGAAATTTGACGGAGAGAGACAGGCCCCCAGAGAGGAGATTCATTCCATCCTGAGAAAGAGGTGTCTAACAGGCACAGAATGAATCATTCTTTGCAGGTGTCTCTTGTTCTCTCTTCCCGCTGACTATTCAGAGAGGCAACAGCACCACACCAACAAGCTAAAATAAGGTGAGATGGACCTTACCCTGAAGAATGGCAAGTCTACCAGGCCAGGCCCAGGATTTGGGATTTTTGCCATCTAGAAGATGCCTCTACCCTGAGCTACCGTGTCAAGCTTCCTTTTGTTTATACTCCCTCTGGCCCTTTAAAATTTGCATCCTTTTCTTTACAGTGGCAAGCTTCAACAGGATGGGTGGGTATCCTCCACCTTAGCCTTATCTTCACTCTGCTTGTTAGGGGTGCTTTACTAGCACAAGGGAATTTACCTTGCCTCTGATGAGGAGAACATTGAATCTGAGTATCTTGCTTCCAGAGTGAGTGCTCTGAGAAGAAAAACATTTTATAAAAGAAAAGCACCTTCCTTTTTTCCACACTAATCCTTTCAGCAGCTACACCTCCTTGATCAAGCTCCTCAGGAGATTTAGATGCACACTTATTCTGTGACTCACAGTTGGGTTTATGCAGGAGACAGCCACTAAGAAAGTCAGCTTAACCTAAACAGAGCTGATTCTGAGCCTACAGAGAAGCAGAATGTTAAAAAGTCTAAGAAATTTCACTAGAACTCACGTGATTCGGCAGGGCTTCTGAAGATGCACTTGCACTGGGATTTGGTGCGCACATTTTGCTAAGTTGCACCTCAGGCTGCAACCTGAGTGGAATTAGCTTTTCCAGACTGTAGAAAATTGTGCTCTACATCTTGGTTAAAAAGCACTGAGAACGCTGTGGGTCTTGTCCTAACATAACAATAGCTTCAGTAAATCACTAAATTAGTACCGCCTACTTAATACTAGAAGGCTTTCCGCCATGTACCGGAGATACTCTAACTGAAGGAAACAGCAGGGCAAGATTATAACAATTAGGTCACAGTTGCACTACCGACTTCATTTCTCATCTGTGCTCACAAAATATTATTATTAATGAACAACAAATGCACACAGCATATTATGCAAATACATCTATCCTTAGAATTATCATAAGTTTACAATCTGAGGGGAAAAAATATTACCTGGAACAAATTTTCGAAGTCTTCTCCCATCAATCCTATTTCTCATCCCTCCTTTTTCCAGTGAAATGACACCAACCATTTTGTCATCTTATTCATGCATGCTTGTACCTAAAAATCAAAGTCAGGCTGAAGTGAGAGGCTGAGGGGAGTCAGGCCAGAGAGACAGACAAGTAACAAAGGAAAGAACAAGCCAGGATTTTTTGATCCCTTGGTTTGTTCCTGAAAATTGTTGAAGGGGTGCAAAACTTGCAACATTTCAAGGCTATACTAGTTTAAAGGTATACAAAAGCTACAGTAAGTGAAAAACACGTTTGGTTCTGCTACACAGAACCACGTGCTAAGAAGGGCGCTTGTCTGATCGCAGGTTTTAGCGCAACCACGTAAGTTATAGAGCTACCTAATTGGTTCACTACATGCACTTCTAGAAGCCTCGCTATGTAACTTCACTAAAACATGGGCATTACAATAGTAGGAATGTTAATACATTTAAAAATACAAAAAAAATTTTTACTTCTGTGTAAACATGTAAGAGTTAACACTTGGGTTCAATATACCTCACATCATTAACATTTACTATGCCAAAGCGACACTGCTTTCAGAACAATCTCATAGCACTATTTTTCCAGTATCATCAGCTAAGCAATGTTCCTTTGCAGGTGATAGTTTATATATAAACACCTTTGGGGCACTAATTCCAAACAATGGAAGAAAATGTTAGGAACTGAAATGTCTGAACTTGGACTTGCCATAAAGATCCCTGCAAAACAACATAATTCACATAGAAATATCTCTCTTGGCAAATGCTGCTGGAAAATAGGGCCTAGGTAGAAGACATTCCTGCAGAAGAACACAGAATAGGGAGTGAGATTATACGCCCAAAAGCATGTCAAAACTGAATCAGACCAAAGGCCTGCCCACTCTATACTCCAACACCGGCCAAGAGCAGATGTCTAAGAAGAAATGTCTAAGAAAGATAGAGGTGTTTCTCCAGAGTACTTCCCAAGCCTACAACAACATGTAACTCAGGGGGATGTAACAGCAGCAGAGGAGGGATGCTTAGAAGTAGAGATGAGGACAAATGTAAAAAAAAAAAAAAGTCAGGTTCTTCAGAAGGAAAGATCGTAAAGTTGGTAGATCTATGGCCTTTGGAAATAAGGCCCAGAGGGGCATGAAATTTGGAACTGAGACTCAGAGAAACATCCATGCCTTCCTTGAGGAAGAATACAGGTACTAGGAAGTCTGGGGGACTGACCCCTATAGCAGAGGTCAGCTGTATTAAAGCAAATAGGGTTTATCGAAGTTCACAAGCAAGCTCATTTGCAGCAGCAGGATTTGGGGAAGCACGGCTTGGGACGGCAGCAGTAAGCCTGAGTGGCAGGGGTGCACGTGGCCAAGATCCACGGGAGAAGGCTTTGGGGGAGGGAAACATTCACATGGCAGAAGGGGCACTCGAAAACAGGGTTCAGGGGGGCAGCTGTCTTTGGGGCAGCACAGGGACATTTGAAATGGGATGGGTAGAAGGATCCTCACAGACTCCTCACGGGAGGAATCAGGAAGCAAGAGTGGCTCCATTGCAACAAGAGACACTGCCAGAAGGATACGAAGAGCCCTGTCAGGGGCAAAGCAGGAGTGTTGGGAGTCTGGGCCCATGCCCCCAGTAGCACTGGGTGTTCCCAAATGCCCCGGGAGTGAGATGTCATCCTGCTGCTGCTCTTGGGATGCCCAGGCTCACCAGGGCCCCACTTCCCAGCTGGTGGCGTAGGGCTGTGCCCCACAGGCAGTGGGCAGCTCCGCTCCACCCAGGCCGCGTGAGCTGCCGGCAGCACTCACACAAGGCAGCACGCGACGGGTGCGTGGCAGAGGGCTCGCAGCCGCAGCTCGTGTCCCCGCGAGCTGGTACTGCAACAGCAGCCAGAGAAGGAACCAGGAGGGCCTGCTGCTAGGACAGCACAGAGCTGAGACTGAAGCAGGAGAAAGTAGAAATTAAAAAAAAAAAAAAAAAAAAAAAAGAGAGAGAGAGAGAGAGAAATCCCTTCCCCCTCAAGGCAGCTGCAGAGTGCAATGAAACCCCCTTTTAGGCACAATCAGCCCTGAGCATCTGGGCAAGGATGAGGTGGGTGCAAAGTGCATGGGGAGGAAATGTGTCAGCTGCAGCATCTGAGAGCAGCAGAGCAAACTCAGACGGGAAATGAGCTTGCAAAGTGCACCCAACAAGATGATCGCGGGGATAAGTTGCTTCTATGGAAACTGCAGCCTGATGAACCAAAAAACAGTTTGATGGCAAAGTTTTAGCAGGAGCCGGCTCACGCCTGGTTTCAGCTACATTCCCCACACCCTAAAGAAAAAAAAAAGAAAGAAAGAAAAGCTGCACAATGTGTTTCTTGTTATGGACAAAAAAAATGGGGACACAGGTTTTTTCCTGTATGGGCTACATCATATTAAGCTGTAAGTTTAGTTCTGGACAAACAATCTCTTGTTGCATCTCTGGGATGGAGGTTAATGAATTCCCACAGATGATGTTGGCCAAACAGTGGTCGGCTTGTGACTTGATTTCCAGCATCATGATGTGAGGGGATCAGTATAGAAAAGCACTTTGAAGGGAAGAGGCTGCCTACAGCAGGATTGTTTCTACAAGCTAATTGTACTGAGTGCAGCTGCACAAAGCTGGATCAACAGTAATAGAAGGCGGCGCAGACTTCCTGACGCCAGCCCCGCAGAGCTCCCACCAACAGCCTGGCAATTCCAGATTGTTTTCCAGACCTTATCTCTCCCCCAAGTTTTTTTTTTCTTTCTTTTTTTTTTTTTTTTTTTTTTTAATTTTGTGACCGGAACAAAAGTAACAGGAAAATCCTTTGTGAAAGTAAAAAATGCTGTTACAGATCGCTGCGTTTCGCAGAAGTTGTAACTAAATATTTTGCATGCATACTCTCTCCCTCCTGCTCAAAAAAAAAAAAAAAAGAAAAAAAAAGAGAGAGAGAGAGAAAAGAGAGAAAGAAAAAAGCCCGAAACTCCAAACTTCTCAAACTTCTTTCTTTGAAGGGATTTGAAACATGAGGCAAACAAAAGGCACTGGACAGTTGAAAGCAGCCAGGTTTAGCACGATACTTCACCTGATATATTAAGAACTTCTGTATCAAAACATACTTGGACACTTTGTTTGCATAGGTTGGATAGCGTCAATGATATGGAAACAGTCCAATTTTAAGAGATCTTTTCACACTAGTTTGATGGCTTAAGTACAGGGCAATTAAAGCCATTTACATTATTGCTAGATGTGTTAGATAAATAAATTTCATTAAAAGCACAGGACACAACGCGCGGGAGGACTCGCCGGCCCCTGACAGGGAGCGGGACGCAGACCTGGCCGCGCTCGGGCGGGAGAGCCCCGTTCGCCCGGGGCCTGTGTCCGGCCACCACCTGAGGCACTACGCAACCCAGATGCTCTTCCTAGAAAATCCGACCGTGCAAAAAGAGGAGGGATTTTTTTTTTTTTTTTTAAGAAGCCTTTTTTTTCCTGCAGAAAACACACGTTTTCTCTGAAGGGAAAGCGAGGCAGCCGGAGGAGGGAATTTCCCCCGGCCGCCGCGGCACGGCCGGGCCGGGGCTCCGGCGGCGGCGGGCGGCGCTGCGCTGCGCGGGCGGCGGCTCGCGCGGAGCCCGGCGGGGAGGCCGGGGCCGGGGCCGGGGCCGGGGCCGGGGCCGGGCGGCGCGGCCCTCCGCGGCCGCTCCGCGCTCTTCCCCTCCGCCTGCGGCGCGGCGCCGGGCCCGGCGGGGGGCGGGGGCGGGGCGGTGTCCGGCCGCTGCCCCCGCTGCAGGTGCGCCCGGGAGGGGGAAGCGCGGCCCGGCCGCGCCGCCTCCCGCCGCCCCGGGCGCAGCCCCGGTCGCCATGGCAGCCGCCTGAGCGGCGCCGCGGGCCCGGGCGGCGCGGGCGGGGGGAGCGGCGCCGAGGCGCTGATGTCACGGGCTGGCGCCGCGCAGTCCGGCCCGGCCCCGGGCGCGGGGCGGCGGGGCGGGCCGAGCCGGGCCGCGCCGCGCCGCGCCGCCCGCCGGGGGCGGGGGAGGGCAGCGCAGGGCAGCGCAGGCAGCGCGGCGCGGGGGGCGCCGCCGCCGCGCACCCGCCGCCGCCTGGCGCCGGGGCCCCCCACGGCGGGGGCGGGGGCGGCCGCTGCCCCCCGCGCGGGCGGAGCGGGGCCCCCGCGGTTGTGCCTCTTGGCCGCGGCGCGGGGGGGGGGGACGAGGAGGAGAAACGGCGCTTTGTGCGCTGCCAGCGGAGATGGTTCCTACCAGATGTTTGCAGCAGCCTGTCGGGGCTGGGAACTGGCTATAAAAGTCCAGGCTGAAAACAAGAGGCGGGCGCTGCTCCCGGGGGAGCCGCGCTTTGAGGTCCGCACGAACAGCCCCTGCGGAGTAGCGCAGAGCCGCGGTGAGTGCCGAGGCCGCCAGCCTGCTCCGGGAGCCGGGAGCTCCCTGCCAGCGGCCGCGCCGTCTGCCAAACGCTGCGCTGCCGCAAGCTGCTAAAGCAATTTGCCTTACGCGCACCGGAGAGCGAAAGGAAAAAGAAAAAAAAAAAAAAAAAAAAAAAAAAAGTTTTCAGGGCGATCAACCTAGTGTTAAAGCCTTTCAAGGTTGAAAGAACAAAAGAAACGGAATGAAATTTTACAAAAAAAAAAAAAAAAAAAAAAAAAATCTGACTTTAGAACCGGAGTTTACACATTCACAAATTGTAGTTGATAAAATAGGTTAGCTTCGCTTCCTAAACCCCCTCACTATTTAAAATAGTGTATTAAGCCCTTCGTAGGGAAAACTGAAACCAGTTGCAAGCACGTCCTTTGCGAAGACTAGAAGGACGTTACTGTAACACTGTTGCACTGTCCAAGAATGACAAGTAATGATGGAAGAAGCATGAACATATTTGTTTACATTGGCTATTATTATGCCAAAAATAGTGTCAAAATAAAATTTCCTCCATTGGTGCATTCATGAGTCAGAAACGCAAACATGCTGAAGGATTAAAACCTGTGGCAGTATATCAAGTACCAGATACGATTTGAATTGAGATTTTAGTGATGAAAAGTAGAAAAGGATTAAAGTTGCTATACAGCAGGTTAGTTTAATCAAGTTGTTAATTGACAAGGTTGTTTTTATTTACCCTCTTTAGCTGCACTTGAACAACGTGTTTGTCTTCCTATCAGATTGAATGTAGAGATTCACTTTCACCCTTCACATTTCAAAATGACTGAATTGTGTTCCTGTCAGCCTCTGCACCGCCTACAGTCCACCCTCAGATAAAAGCCGGGGGGCAAATAAGCTTGTGTTACAGCCACCAAAACGTCCTGGGAGAGAACAGCAAAACGCCAGCTAAGGAATGCAACATTAATTGGAGAAAAATATTCATCGATCCCTATAGAGCTTTTTCTCCAAGGGTCCGTGACGTTCCTCCCCCACATCTCCAACTCGCTTAGTGTAGCTATGCAACAACAGCACAGATAAATCCAATATTTGTTCTGCTTTTAATAGTCACGACAGGCAACACAATCTTAATTGATTTTATAGATGTCATGTCTATGCTTTTGTTCGAAACAAATACATACTTTAAGCATTCAGATAGATGGTTATTATAGAATTGCTCTATGTTCTGTAGAATCCCATATATATTAATTGTATATGGAAGTTACTCTTTTGTAAGTTTAACTTATGTGCAAAGACAGTGGCAGATACGCTGGTATGTTATAGACCACTTGGTATAAGCAAAATATAGAAAATGCAATTGACTTGAAAAGAGTTGAAATTGTTTCTTCAGTTAAACAAAACCCCAAGTTTTTACTCAGGAATGTTTCTGCAAGATGTTTCATTGGCTGCAACCAAAAGCTGCAAAAAGTACAGTGTGCCGTAAGTATTCACATTTGTCACCAGAAACAATCTATGCATAATTAATTACAGTAACATGTCACATGCACTGATGGGGTGCAGACGAACAGCCTTTCAAGGGTAATACATGTAAATGTACTTCCAATATGCATATTTGCCTAATGATCTGCAATTAATAGCATCATTTAAAATAGCCCTGTCCTCAGGAAACAGCAAGCAAACAGTGACTTCTTAGTCTGTCAGGGCTCTCTAAGCTCTCAGCCTTTTAGCAGTATTCTGTCATTAGAGAATAAAGTTCCACTTGGTTTTATATGTTTATTTATCTTTACGTTTTACACTTGCATCTCTGCCTAAATCCGGAGCCTACAGTGCTCTACTACTGAGCCTGACCACTGATGTATGCAGTCGCATTTTTAAAGTGGCACTTTGCAGAGCTGCTTGATACTGTGATTCGAAGCGACTCTCCGCGAGTCTCAGCCTTCCCCCGCACCTTGGTACCACAGTCGGTACTAGCCGCGCCGCGCCGCGCTCTGCGCACGCAACGCGCACGGCGAGGCTGTGCTCGCTCGTCCAGGGTCCGCCCGGACAGTCTGCGCGCACGGCGCTTCTTCGGTCCTACTTCAGCTCCCCGGGAGAGCGAGGAGAGCGTTAGGGCGGCGTCTTTTGTACGAGGGCGAAGCACCGGCGCGTTTCGTGCGGGACGCCGGGTCCGGGCTCTGCGCCCTCGGCGGGGGCCGGCGCAGCCGCCGCCCCCCGCGCGCACCGGCCCGCGGCGCGGAAGGCGCGGGCGGCCGCGGCGCTCGCATTTGTACCGGAGAGAGCGCCCCGGGGCCGGCCGGCCGCGCCGGCGCCTCCAATGGCAGCGAGCACAGGCGGCGCCGCGCCCGCGCTATAAAAGCCGGCGCGGGCGGCCGCCGCCTCACTCCGCGCTCCGGCAGCTGCTCCGAGCGAGGGGCGGGGAGGCGGCGGCGCCGGCGGAGGGAGAGCGAGCGAGCGAGCGAGCGAGCTCCCGCAGTGCTTCTGTGCGCTGGAACCGCTCTCTGCGCCTGACTTCCAGCATGAAAGCTTTCAGTCCTGTAAGATCTGTCCGGAAAAACAGCCTCTCGGAGCACAACCTAGGCATATCCCGGAGCAAAACCCCCGTGGACGATCCTATGAGTTTGCTGTACAACATGAATGACTGCTACTCCAAACTGAAAGAGCTAGTGCCCAGCATCCCTCAGAACAAGAAAGTGAGCAAGATGGAAATCCTGCAGCACGTCATCGACTACATTCTGGACCTGCAGATCGCCCTAGATTCACATCCCAGTATTGTCAGTCTCCATCACCAGAGACCAGGACAAAATCCTTCTTCCAGAACTCCGCTGACCACCTTAAACACAGATATCAGCATCCTGTCGTTACAGGTAAACGACCTCCCCGTAGCTACCCTGTCTCAGTCCGTTGACCTAGATACGGTATTTTAAGGCAATGTTAGAGCTGTCTTTAATGCAGGACGTGGCCGACTCCTGAGTAATGGCTACTGAAGAAACAGGGCTAGATTAAAATGTATGGAAACTGCAGCAAATCCGCTGCTAGCCATTCTCACGGATCTCTATCCAGACGTGTCTCGAGTGGAGAACTTCACGATCTAGAGTACTTTTTCTGCCTTTTCTTTTTCGTTTTTTTTTTTTTTTTTTTTGAGACTGCTAAGGCATTTAACACTGCTGTGTTTTATTTTCTCCTTGCAGGCATCTGAATTCCCCTCAGAACTAATGTCAAATGACAGCAAAGCACTTTGTGGCTAAATCAAACGGTGAGTAAAGTGAGTCTTATTTTTAAGCTCCAGAACAACGTGCTTCCATTTAGAATGGAAAAACTGTGTTTATGAGGCTGTTACTATTTTTAAAATCTTCACCATAAAAGTTGATTAGGAGATGCCTTTATAACCAGCAATCCAACCATAAAAATTAGACTAGTAGGGTCTGATAGTCCAAAGTATATTTTGGTTTGTAAGGATAATTAAGCAGCAGAGACTGTTTGCTCTGATACGACTCACTACTCACTGCCAATTCTCTGGTTATCCTGTCCCTGAAATCTTAACTTCCCGGGCCAGAGAGACTGATTAAGTTGGGAATCTTGGCACAATTTCTTAAATTTTGTGATGTGGGATTGTCTACACTATCGGGTAAATAAATGACTGCTTTTAATCACATAATTGCTGTAAGAGGCAGACTGGCGCCTCTGAGCAGTGCATTTGCAGAGATCTAAATAGAGATTGGACTGAGAATCCTCTTTCTATCCTTTCCCTTGAGTGTATGTTATTTTAATGTTCAATTTGTGCTCTTGAGAGTGAGTGTGTGAGCGTGTATGTGTTGCATCTGGACGCCAGGGTTTGCCCAATCCCTGAGTGTTTGGTTAAATGTTCAAACTGTGGCTTCCTCTCTGGCGCCAGTCTGTCCGGATCTCTGCCCTGTTAGCATTCTCCTAAATACGCCTCTTTTCAATCTTTTGCAGGTGTTCCACTGATGAGATTTTTTTTTTTTTTTTTTGCACAAGAAAGTATCTACAGGACTTTTTTTTTTTTTTTTTTTTTTTTTTTTTTTTTGAGGTGCTGAATTTTATTTTTCAGCTGTATCTGGAGGGGGAATCCACATGTAAAAGGACCTTTTAAAATTAATAAAGAAGAAAAATCAAGATTGATCTTTATCCCCACCCCATTCTTCAACTTGGACTGAACCTAGTTATTTATGAAGAGACTCTTAAATACCCTTTCCCTAGCTGGAAGGCTTCCTTTATATACTATTCCCAACGTGGGGAGCGAAACAAAATCTCACAAGGAGTTGCCCATTTTAAGCAGACTTTGCCTTTCTTTCGAAAGGTGGAGCGTGAGTACCAGAAGGATCCAGTGTTCAGTTTTTTTTAGGAAAGTCTATGGTCAGAAATTACCTTTTTTGACACAAACCTAGGACTGAATGCTGTGTATATATTTATATATAAATATATATATATATATATGAGTGAAACCTTGTGAACTCTTTAATTAGAGTTTTCTTGTATAGTGGCAGAAATGTAAATTTCTGCAAAAAGTGTAATGATGTACTTAATCATGCTAAACTTTTTATAAAAGTTTAGTTGTAAACTTAACCCTTTTTATACAAAATAAATCAAGTGTGTTTATTGAACTGATTGCTTGCTTTATTCTTTGGGGACCAATGGTTTGTGGGTTTGATCTGGTTTTTTTTATTACTTTTACTCACTAAAATCATAACAGAATGTATAAGTTCATATATGTAGAGAACATAAAGAATAAAATGATCTATAGTGAATAATAATTTTTGTAACTTGGAAAATCTTATTTGAGTATATATTCCAAACTTCTAGGTGATCTGCCTGTAAACAGTGTGAAAGGAACTAGTAAAGAATTTAGTACAGAGGGAATGCTATTGACAAAGTGTTTGAAAACATACAGAAAAGCAGTTAATCCATAGACATTCCCAAGGAGTGTTGACTTTTTTTTTGTCCTGATGGATGATTCACTTTCAGTTCTCAGTAGTGATGCCCCAGATCTGTTAATTTGTGTTTAGAATAATCACTCAGAATTAAGGGTTGTGGGTGGTTATTAGTCCCCCAACTATTAAACTTCTGTTAAAAGGCTTTGAATGCAAGAGTTGGTGATGCGTTAACATGGGATCTAAAATGATGAAGTGACTGTTGCCTTTCCACACTGGAATTTTCATGCTTCCATGCAATATTTCAATGAAATGAGGTTTCTAATCAGTTGCAGCAGCTTCTCGGTATGACTAAGATATTGAGAATTGAGCTAAATCGCTGTTGTGTTACTGATTAAACTTTGGCTGCTCCTAAAGGAACTCTTTTCTCCATAAGAATTAAATTAAGTTTGAAATAAGAGCCTAAATTCTTGAAAGCCAGTAAAAGTTTATTTCTTCTTTCCTTTCCCTTCTGCCTTCAGAAACCTGCATGCAACATGCCCTGCTTACTCAAGGACATTTTTTTGACCCTACAAATCCACTAGAACTATCACTGTTCATTAGATTTATTCAGTTGTCATAAGACAGTAGATGTGGGAACTGTGCCTTATCAGATGACATTCTAATTTAAGCTCAGTTATAAACTTGCCCAAAATGGGAAGTTCTGAGTCTCGCATATGAATGAAGAGAATCATTAGCAATAGGAACGAAGGAAAAGGAAACTTCTCCGATGCTTTGTAAGTACTGCTCTCTGGCAGGCATTGCACTTGGGGGCCCGAGGGAGTAAGTTTGGGATTTCTATGCTCTAGGGACTCTTGGAGTGAAAGGCAGGAGCCTCACTCACCTGGGGCCAGGAACAGGTGGGTGGGAGGTGCCTCAGGCCACAGCAGCTGCCTTTCCTTGCCCTTGACATCAAATCCATTCACGTAGGCTGGGAGAAAGCCAGCTCTGATCTCTTAATACAGAAGCTGCCCAGGCCAAGCAGCACGGCAACCTTTCAAAGGATCAGTGCAACCAGACCACGAGAACAGTCTGCAGAGGCAGCGCTGGGACTAGAGTTAGGAGAATAGCTGATCTGCTCCTCGCACTGCATCTCCCCCCACCAAAACCACTAGTGATTAAGGAAATACTCTTAACTGTAGCAAACATTCTCAATGCCTCCTGTGGCCAAGCCTTGCTACTGGCTCAACACTGAGTGCACAATTCGTTCCAACTTCATGCAATGAACACAATGAATTCCAACCGCCAAGCAGTAAAATATTTTATCAACACAAGTCAGCATGTCTCTGTCCCTAAAATACTCCTTTTCATGAATATTTTATCTATTTCTGAACAGTAGCAGATTCAGGAGTGAAATCAGCATTGGGATCTTTATCCCTTACAAAACACGAACAATTTAACACAATCACCAACCGATTCCTCCCTCAAAACTGATTTTTCACCCTATTGTTCACTTTTGGGTGAGATCTGTGTCACTTTGAAGCCACAGTTCAGTTCATGAAATCAGAGAGCTGTGTCAGTCAAATTATTGTAATTATTGCAACATCAACTTCTTTAGAAAGTAAGACATTTGCACTTTTCCGAGCTACAAGATGATCAATACATTTGTAGAATGAAACAAAATTTCCTTCTCATGCATAGCCAGAAGAGAAATTCACAATTTGCCAGGCGTGGGGAGATGAACAGAAAAACAAACAAACATGTTTAAAAAAAATGCAAATTAAGAAAAGAAAAACGTTTTCTTCTTTCAAGATTAACCAACTCAACATCTCTACAATGCATTCCTGTGATCAGAATTAGGGGCTTATGCTTGGAAATGCACTCTTTGGTTTTATTCTGGAGATTTTATAGTTTAAAGCTAAACAGTGAGGTCAAAGCTTAGTCTCCATAGCCTTAACATTAATTCTTGAGGCTTCCTTGAAGAATTTGGCTTTCTTTATTATATAATATTGTCATTGTCCCTCAGAATACATTTGAAAATTTTGTAAAATTCCACCACTTCCTCTGGCCTTGTGTTGCCAACAGTCAAGATAAGTGACTAGCTGAACACAGTAGATCAAGACAAACCATATTCAAAAATGCTAATGAACACATTGGCAACACTCATGATTAAACACTGCAAAGTCTTCTAGCATAGGCTATGCAAGGAAGTTGCAAATGCACCTACAGACACAGATGTAAAGTCTCCACTAGAAAATAAAAGGACTCAACAACATATTAAAGGTGATTCTTCCCTCTAGAACAACGGTTTCCAAACTTGGTATTGCTTACTTATTGCTCTTAATAGATGGACCAACTCCTGATGTCATCCTAAGCCATGGCTGCACACAAAACATCTCATCTGAGTGTTCAGGGAACGTCTTTGTATTATAAAGTATTTTATGCACTACTGGTAATACGTATCAGAACAGGTTATAAATCCTCTCTCACACGCTTGGGTAGTAAGAGTTCCTCCAATCTATCACCAGGTGAGGGAAACAGAACAGACTTCTGGATTTTCTTTGCTCTCTCCTAGAAAAATGGCATTATTTCTATTGCAAAGATATTATTCACAAGCCACTTAAAGAACCAATGCCAGTATTTTTTGAAAAATACTACCCTGACTCCAAACTAAGACAGTACCTTTTAGGCTGGTCTCCTTCAGCGGCGCCAGGGCACCACTAGGTGTTTGAGGACGAGTGCATGGAGGGCCACTGCCACCATCTGGTCTGGACAGAGAAAGCAGGCTTTTTTAAAGCGCTTATCTTTCTCAGTTGCTCTATGCAAAGCAAAGACATGTTTTTAAAGGATTAGATCTCTTACTACTTTAGATTTTATGAATAAAATTATAGTATAGATCATTCGTGGATTATTTACAATCATTCTACAGTTTCATCTGGAAAATTATGTTTTAGCTAATCCAGCTCGGGTAGCTGGGAATGTAAATCCTAAGAGTGAAGTGGTTCATAAAATTCTGGAGAAAAAGTTAGGATAAAAATTTTACAAATGTACTTTACATGTACAATCCATGTACATAAAATACATGTATAAATGTATTTTAAAAGTTTTACAAATGTACTCTTTAAAAATAATGCTCTGCAGAAGGATCACTGTTTTCCCATTTTACAGAGAGAGAAACGAAAATACCTGATCTCTTATTTTTTTTTATCTGTGTTACCATCATCCTGTCTAGAATAGCCATTTACATTAACATAATTTTAAAATATAAGGACCAAATACAAACAATACACCACCTGTAATGTTTGTGTAAACCACATGCTAAAATAAATTATATGAGACAAAAGAGGAAACAAATGCAATTATTTTAGGAGTTAATCATAGCAACAAAGAGGAATTCGTATTTCAGTTTGCTGTAAGACTTGAAAAAACATTAAAAATGAGAGGACTCCAGAAAAAGATTATGAATAGGGATAAACTGAAAAAAAAAAATGAGTTATACAGAAAGTGCTACAGTGGACTTAACTGTTGCTAGCTGCCCTAGAAGAAAATACTTCCCGTCAATCCTCACGAGAACACTGTTCTGAACAAATAGACAATACGACATTGTATGAAGTTATAGAAACTATTCAGATTCAAAATAATTAAATGGTATTACTTACCAAAAAAGTGTATGTCATTAAAATTTCCAATAAATATCTCTACAAATGACATCATGTGTGTGGCTACCAGTTTTGGAAAGGTCTTAAATTTTAGTACTGATGGCAAAACTTCCAAAAGCTCATGCAAAGCTCTTCTGTGTTAAAAAAAAAAAAAAAGAGAGAAAAAAGAAAAAAGAAAAAAGAAAAAAGAAAAAAGAAAAAAGAAAAGAAAAAAAGAAAAAGAAAAAGAAAAAAAATAAAAAACAGAACTAGACTGTAAATCTGATAAATTCATTCAGTCTGGAAGAGAACAAATTGATACTCAGTGTCTTGCACTTGACCAGACCTGAGAACAGCAGTCCTGACTCACCAAAGCGCACCTAGTTAAGCGTCGTCTCTGACGGCCGCAGGAGCAGATGCCTAGGGAAGAAGGTAAGAACAGCGTAAGTGATGCTTCCTGCAAGAACTCTCAGCATCTCAGTGTCCTAAGAGAAGAGTGTTCCAGATATTTTTGGCACATCTATTCAGTTTGTTGAACTGGTTGTCAATACAGAACTTGAATATCCTATCTGAATTATACCTATCATCTTATTTTTCTTATCCTGAGAAGTGCTCTGAAGGGCGAGAGAGCACAGTAAGAGAAGGGAAGGACAAGTACTTGTAAGACTGCAAGTATCTCAGATGTATTAGACTAGGCACGATCAAAGAAGTATACCTTGCCATAAGAGTAAAAGGTAGTAAGATTAAAAGTTTGAGGTGTCGTTCTCGCACTTAGCAAGAGTTTCTTTCACCTGGAGATGAGAGCCTAGCCTCCCACACAGACTGACAATTTCTTTCAAGCATAAAGTTTCTTATGCCTCACAGAACTGAGTTGTCTCAGGTATGATCCTACCACCCTGGGGAAATGTAAGAGACTAGACGACCTCTGGAAATTTCCTTCAGCTGTATTTTCTGTAGATCTCATACTCATCCACAAGTTTTATGTGATCTTTTAGAAACGCACAGGCAGGCCAGCACGGTACCTGAAAAGACCGAATTTGATTAACTCTACAGTCTGCTGGAAACTAACGTGGAGAATCGAGAACACAGGAGAACCTGTGCTGAGGTGTTCTGCCATGTTCAGACTAGCAGCTTCATACCCATCCATACTACATTAATGCATTCTAGAAAAGACATACATTTCTATAGTGTAATAAAGGCATGGACACTTAATTGATCAGAAATTAAAAGAGATGATATTCATGGACATCACTACGCTGGAGGTTAACCATGAGGATGAGAGAGGATATCCATCCTCCACCTTTTGGAGGCAGAAGAGATACGCCCTGGAGCTAGACTATCCCCCTCTCTCCCTAAAAAAGATCAAGAATATGAACATTGGAGTATTTTTTTTTATTTCGAAATCAGTTTCCATCTGAGTTAATATAAAAAAATAAAGTGATGGGGAAGGTTATTTCAGAAAAAGTGGTTAAGTTGTATTTCACAGCTTCTTGGAAAAGTATCTCGTTTGTACTTCTGTGTTCCTGTCCATAAATATACCCAAAAAAAAAAAAAAAAAAAAAAGAGAAAAAGAAAGAAAATAAATCACGTTACTTCTCTGGGATTGTTTTTTTAAAAAAAAAAAAAATTGTGTAGAACACATTAACTAAACTTCTTATTAGCACTTTTCAAAAGATGTAACAATTAGAAGGTTGAGTGAATTACATGCCAAATCCATGAACTGTCTGGCTCTTGTTAAAAAGCTGTTTTTCTACCCATAGAAGTTTCTACTCAACAGATCAATATATGAAATAAGGTGCTACAAATGTGGACGCATGCTGTTTACTTATCCTTATTGATTTCAATTTTACTCAGCTGATCCCATCATTGCTCTCACCACTCTCACAGGAAAAGTTGGAATTGCTGCTTGGACCTCATTCATTATGTAAGTATTAAAGCTTCACAATCACTATAAAATTAAATGCCTAAATTCTATTGCAAATCCACTTCTTCAGGCATTCAAAATCTTTAAAAGTTCACAGATTGGGTTAGGTTTAGCTCAGTTGGTTAGAGCATGGTGCTAATAATGCCGATGTTGTGGTTCAATCCCCATACAGGCCACTTGTTTGAGGGTTGGACTAGATGATCTCCAGAGGTCCCTTCCAACCTTACCAATTCTATGATTCCATGAAAAATCTTCAAAAATTCAGAGACTGATTTTTTTGAGTGAATTCATTTGATTCAGCACACATTTTTATATGCAGCTATTCAGGGATCTTTTTATTCTCCTGGTCATCTAATTTAGAGAAAAGCCCTCCCTGTAGGAAAATACATTTGTTTAGAAGTTTAGGACTACTGTAATAAATACAAACACCAAAACTCTGTACTGTATATACGACATCCAATATACAATCAACAGTTTATTGATGGCATGAAGAAAAGGTCCATAATCAGAAAATCTAGTACAGATTACCAGTAATATGGAATATTATCTTATTATTTGGCATCTCTATGTACTTGTCACTACTTTTATTACTATCCTAGGGGCTCTGAGGTTAGCAATATTGTCCAAAAAGAAGCAGCACAATGGTGGTTGAACAGGACTTGCTGGGGGAAAGGAAGAATTCCGTTTGGGGAACAGCAGTCTAAACTGACAACCGGGTGTCTACTGAGAGAGCTCCAAAAGAGAGGTAAAAATGTCCATACTTGGAGTATAGCAGACATGGAGGAAAGAGGATATGTGAATTATCAACCTAAAAATAAATGTTATTTTTCGAATGAGAAAAGAAACTTGCAAGCCAGGTGTCAAAGTGAGAAAAGGAAGCAGGTACTTAAAGCTTTACTGGACTCCCACTGAAAATTGTGAAAGTGGTAACAACCTGTCTACAGAACAATGGAAATGTGACTAAAAGTGGAAGAACAAGATAAGATGGGTGTATGGGGACAGGAAGAAAGAGTAATGTCATACTTTATTATTTTTCCTCAAGGAAATTAGCATGATTCTGCCAGAGGAAGAGAAAAAGAAAAAGGGGAGGAAAGAATTACAGATAATAAAAAAGTGGAAAATACAATAAATGAGGCAAACAGCTGTCTATGTAAGAAAGAAGCAGCCTTGAAGAAGGTATTTTTACAACGTAGAAAGTGAGTGTGGTCACAAATTCTACAAGAAACAACCAGATATTATAACTGAAGTACGGAAAATTTGTGATGTGAACTAAGACAAGGGATGGACAGATTTCTCTCTCATCTTCAGTGAAGAGTTATAACCACATGGAATCAAAAAAAAAGTACTTCTGAAGTACTTATAAATATTAAATGCTAATTCTTATTTGGCCTTGAATCTTAATCAAAACTTGAATGATTAACATTCTGTACATTGTTCACATCGCGTAGCCTAGGGAAGACAACTGGGATTTTAGCATTTGATTCCTGTACCTAATTGACCAAATTTAACAATTTCTAAGGATAATAAAATAATTAGCTGTAAAAGCATTCCTTAAAAAAACGTTGTGTTTGCAGGTTGACAAGCTAGGAAAATTGAACCATCTTCAGTAACTCAATTCATATCAACCATAATGTAACAAAAAAAATATTCAGTCCATCATAAGAAATATGTAAATCAGGCTTAAAACAGGGAGAGAAGAAAAAAGGGTCAACTTTGACAACTTATTTTCTCATATTCTGTACTCAAGTTCCTTGAATTCATGTTATTTCACATGAAGTTCTACAAATTTAGAACATCAGTGACCTCACATACAATCTGCAAGGGTACAACTGCAAACTAGGATAGCAGTATGTGAAGATAAATCTAAGCTAGTTTTCATCTCATTAGGTTGAGTACCAACACCAGAGAAAATTCCCCAGTACAGACTTCCATGTCAGAAACAGCCACAAAAGTTATGCAGGGCCATACTGACATCCAGGTCCTTGCAACCTTCATGGTTCAGACAACCAGTCCAGCTATACTCACCTGCACAAACTACACTAACATCTTCAGATTGCAATGCAGACCAGAAACAAATGCCCGAGGGCTGCAGTGAAGGAATACTTGGAATTATTACTTCACATCCCCAATTACCAGATGTCTGTCTGGCTCTCTGAAGCAGAGTCATTTTGAAATATAGGTTTATCAGGTAATTCCGCAGCAATTCAACGTGAATGGTAACAGAAAAATGTCTCAGAAATGAATACTTGGAAAGAGATCTTCAGATAGAGAAAACTTTTAAGTAACTGAGGGTTTCACCCAGCAGGCGTTTATGGAAATTCATCAGTTTTGCGGGGGAAGGACGACACACAATACATGGAAGCTTTGCAGATCAGATCAATTTCAAGCAAACTTCCCTCTTCACAAAAAACAGGTATTCTAAATTACTATCTTTCAGTCCCTGAACTATTGATGAAATGTGTTTTTAAGTTTTTTGCTCAAGTGATGGTTTCCACATATTTCTCAAACTCTTAATTACAACTCAGAAAAGCGAGAAGATTCATTTCATTTGATGCCTATAAAGCTGGTGAATGATTTAATATGCCCATGAAAACATTTAAAAGCTGTAAACCTTTCTTACCTTCCTCTTCAAAGTTTTTGTGTTTAAGCGGCTGAAACAAGTAATTTATCAGCTGTTGAAATTGATGGAACAGGGCTTCATGATGTAGAAGAAAAAAAAAATGATGTAGTGGTTAAGGTTCTGAACTGGGAGCTATGTGCCATGGCTCTTACTCCCAGCTTTACCACAGACTTTCTTTGTGACCTTTACAAGTCATTTCATTCCTTTTTATTTCAATACCTGCGTCTGTAAAACTGGGAATTTTTGCTTTCTTTCTCTCTAGGGAGTTCTTACAAATCAGCATGTCTGAAATGGTATGATAGAGAAAAGCACATTATGACAGTACTGCTACGCAAATGCCAGGTAAGTTTATACAAGCAACGTATACAATTCAGTATCAGTATTGGTAGGGACAATTCAGGGACAGTTGGCCAAAGGACACTGAAAGTGTTAACACAGACTCAAGGCCTAGTTTTGCTTATGTTACTAAAAAAGAGCCAGAGAAAAAGCCTGACCGCTGGACCCACCCACACCTCCGTACGGAAAAAGCAGTTTCTTGGAGCCCGAATCTAACCCTATTTTATGTAGACCATATTTTGCTAAAACAAGCAAGTCAGGTGCACTCTCTCCTTTCTTACCCTCCTATAACAACATAAAGGTGATGCCAAGCTAGTAAAGTGTAGAGAAAGTAAATGGCGTAATGTAGACAAAGAAATAAGAATTAAACCAAAAGCAAGAACTGTGACAAAGGAAAGAAAGGGCAATGGAAGTGCAACATTTCTGAAGAGGTTGAAAAGTAAGCAGCAGATTGTTTTACTTGGATTCTCCCAAGATATATGTACTTAAATGTAGTCATTTGGACATTAATAACACTGTACATGGAAGCAAAAGCCCAACATGAAGATAGGCTGAGTGCAAATTCACAGCAAATTACAGACAGGAACGACAGCTGCAAGGTCATGAACAAGAAGTTACTAATCTGATATGGAAAATATAGTTTTGCCCCTCTATTTCAGCTAGCAACCAGCATATCCTGTATGACTGGATGATCTGGGGTTTTACTTGTTATTACTGCCTATCCACCTGTTAGAACACCCTTAGCCCTGCTTTTGGCTGCTCCACGTAGCTCTGTCCAAGATAAATCTGTTGGGTTGAGCGCTGCTGAACATAAGCCAGCCAGTGCCACTTTGCCTCCAAACAAGGTTAAGTTCCCAGCATCTTTGAGTCTGCAGTACAAGCATAGCCTTCAAATGAACTTTTCGCTTTTGAACTTCTCTTTCTGCTTCTCTGAGGTGCAATTTTGTAACCCTTATTTCTTCATGGGTATTTACACCCAGACCTAGCCCATCAGTGAATTTCCCAGAAAAACAAATTGTTTGGCACATTAGGTTTTTCCCTTTGGTGATCAGTGGTTAATGCAGTGACAGCCACTCTCTCACCAAATAAACTTCAATTTATTTTGCCATACAAAAGCAAAAAAATAGACCAAAATGACAGAAGGTCATCTTATTTTTGTTGTTTGTTTTTATTGCTTGAAACAGCTTCCAGTGAATGAGATTCCACAACTTCCTTAGTTAACTTTGACAATACGTTAAAAATATTAGAAAGATTTTCTTTCCAGAATAGTTTTTTCACCAGAAATTAAAAGCTGAATACTTTTTGCTCCACTGATAGAGCTTTTTATAATCTTTCCATAACAAGATTTATATATCAAGAAATAAAGTCCATTCATCTTTCCTTCTTTTAAACTTAGCAAATCCAACTCTTCCATTATTATGTACTTAAAAGTCATGATTTCTGCTGATTTCCATCAGTTGCATCTTAAAGGTACTGAGGTCTGGACAGACTATATCAGCCAAGCTCCATCAGCAGAGGATACCCCTCCTGCATTGCATAATATATCCCTCAATGAGATTTGCGTATCTGATTTTTCTTCAGTAAATATAATACTTCATGCTTGCCTTTATTGAATGACATCATGTTAATTTATGATCATCTCTATATTTATCAAACTAATTCTGCCTTTCAGAATAAGTCAGGTTCAGATAAGCGTAAATTTAGAAATTCCACTGTTAGGGTTCCTAATGAAAATACCAAATAAAATTTGACTCAGCAGACCTCCATGTGAACCTACTTTGACAAGATAGCAACAATAACCACTACCTTTTCAAGAAGTTGGCTTTCACTTCATGGCGCAATTTGCTTAAATTATGACAATAAGAAATCCTTTACTAAAGTAAAAACATACTACATTTGCTATATCTACCTTATTCTGCAGGCTAGATACCCAATCAAAGGAGGAAATTAGAGCAAACTAATAATGGTCATTCCTGAAAAATCTGAGCTGACTTGAAGTTTAAACACCAGATGAATAACACAAACCTGATTAACAACGTTCTTGTAGATATCAAATTAAAGATGACTTGTAATTCCCTAGGCCCTCTTCCTTTTCTGTAATTAAATATGGGTTCCAAGTAGTCATATCCTATCTTCTAACAGTTGTAACATCTTCATGAGACTTCAGAAAAACTGATAATGAGCTACAGATTGTTTTGTCTAGATCCTTAGCTTCAGCAGGAAACAGCCCTACTGACTTGAGCAAATCACTGAAAGAAAAACAAATATACCTGGATTGCTACCTGAACTAAAAACTGATGGTATACTGCAGACTTAAAGTGTTCAAAATCTCTCACATTTCTTGGTCTCAAACATTTTCTGTTAGCAATTACTCATTTCTTAAGATTATACAATTCCCCTGTATAATTCAGTTTTGTAAGGTAACTGGAGAGAGGATAAAATATTCAAAGGTAATTCCTGGCACTGTCCCTTAACAAGTCCAAACATTTACATGGAGTCAACTTATCCTTTTTCCTTCCTGCGCTTTTTTTTTCAGAGAGTATTAAATACAAAACCTTACCGCAGCTGAATAATAAAGCATTCAATAATATCTTCTTAAGAATATTTTCAAATCCCAATAATTCTAACATATCCAAATTGAATGAATTTCAGGTGCTACACTGCAAGCTGTTGAGATCATTTTCAACCTTTGTACTATCCATAGCGTGTGTTTATGTCACATCTTTAGCTCATGTTTGATACACAGATGCCATGTCATCTCAATTCTGGCTCCACTGTAAAATTCCAGCTACTAAATTTCCAGAAGGATTGAGTGGTAACTTATGAATAGGTTTCTTCTCAAATTTTAAGTGTGTATGTAAGTATTTCCATGCATTAAGCAGCATGTTCTCTGTTATGGCAAAAGGGATGTCTAAGTCCTCACATAGACTGAGGGACCAATCTTTCAAGCAGAGCATTGATTTCTAAGCATCCATGTGATCCCTAAGTCTTGCTGAATGTTGACCACAATTATGCTGTCTCTGCTCCAAGTAGCATGACAACTATCTATGGTGGAGACTCCCCTCAACGGTAGTTAGAGCTCTGATGTAGTGGGCCATTATGATTGAGAAGGTTCCACTTTAGTCATCTCACGTCATTTAGTTTGGCAGCCTTTGAAAACAGCTTTATTCAGATATTACTGTGATCCTGAGAATATATAAATAATCCCTCTTGACATCCCAGTCATGGAAAAATGGCTTAGCTATGTGAGGCTATACGAAAATCATATTCCCCAGTTAAAACAGAATTCCTTGAAGGGAGGAGAGGCTGTAAGACTTCAAGGACATTTTATCCAGAAAAGCAGAAGTGACATAGAACGCCATCAGGGTGAGAATTTTACCTGCTCTCCTGAACAATGTCTCAATCTGATACGAAACATGATCATGAATGGCAATGTTCAAGCTCCACTGAGGTTCTGTCTTGCAGTCTTACAACAGGCCTGATCAATACCCAGTTTGTTTCTGTAAGTCTTTCCTTAGAGAACCTTGGAGGATACTGAATGTACACTGATGTTAGTGCACCAGGATAACTGCCAAGCGAACATGAAGCAAAACTGTGCGATGGTCATGCTTCTTCAGCTCCAACGGTCCAAAAGAACAGCGCTGAAGCTCTAGGCAAAAGAGAGAGAGCTAACAGAAGTCTTTGAAGATAACTATCTCAAAGAGCCCTTTATGCTCTTGGTAAGACCCTCTCCCCTCGCACACAAATAGCAACACTGTAATCCTGACAGCCATCCAGTATGTACATTGATACAGGAAGATTACTTGGACTACAACAGGCTGAGTAATTTTGCATTAGAGATCAGAAAGACAGAGTTTTGAGGTTTCTCACCAAATGAATAAAAATTTCTGACATCAAAACATTCTCAGAGAATCTTACTTCTTCTGCCTTTTGAAGCAGAAAGAGTACTCCCTGTGATGTGAGAAATCTCATAAGTGTGCATACTGAATTTCCAATCACAGAACCAGGAATAGATTCAACCGGGTTTGAAGGACAAGGAAATCCAAGGAACCAAGTAGGAACAAAAAGTCCTACTTCTGATGCTCAAGACAAAAAAAAAAAAAAAATCAAGACATAAACTATAGATACAGTATGCATATACATATCATGTGCATGTATATATTTACACATACAAACACACAGTTAGGACAAGGAATTGAGTATACTTCCCCCAGTATTCCTGTGACTCAGTCATCCACCATACATTTAAAGAACTCATGAAAGAAATTAGCAGATGAATATAGTACCTAATATATCAAAAGCTGGGACCACGCACTTCTAGACAGTAAGAAGTGAATTCTACTACCCTGTTTGTTGTCCACTGTCACCTTAACATGACATCTCCGAATGTAAGTCAGAAGTGCCAGTATGCATTTCAGACATTCATAAGTTTCGAGATATTGGTATGCAGAATCTCCTTCTCTTCACACATTAGTCATCAGCTTGAGCACATAACTGAGAAGTGACATGTTACTGTCTTGAAAGGAGAATATATAGAAAAAGACATTTTTTTATGTAGTATGATTGAGTTTCAGAATCAGGGATTCCCCAACTTCTAGGAATATGTCATGGGATTATACATTTCACAGCACCTGAAAATAGATACCAACAGGCATAAAACAAACACAATTACTAAGGCTGTGTTTCCAGGTGTTACAGAAAGACTAGAAAGCAGCTCATCACAGTAGGAGAATGATCATCCAACAACTATTTCAAACTTTTCACAGCCTGAAATCAATCCTGAGCGGGAAAAACTCTGACAGACTTCTCAACTCCACGAACTACTAATGTACAAGGTGACTTCCCCCACCCCCCAGTCTGCTGGACCATTAAGCTGAAAATCTTGAAGAACCATAAAAACCTGGTTATAAAACCTATATAAACTAGTTTCATAATATGCCTTTTATAAGCCAGTCATCTAGACAAAGAAGCCCTGGTCCACTTTAGGTGGATTGTTATTACTGTCAGGTCTTTGGTAGACAACAACCGGTGCCACAGTTCAAAAGTAATGTGCACTGTTCGTCCAAAAAATGTCAAGTAAGAGTAATAAACCAGTCTCCCTAACATAGCTAGAAAAACAGAAACAGGATTACTCTCCTGAATTAAAATTTAAGCATAAATGCCTTCTTGTGCAAATCTAGGATAAATCACCATTGTATTTTCTGCTTTGTTTCTGAAAAAGACTACTCTAAAAATTTTTGTATTGTGATAGAGAAAAACAAGTTCTATTGGTCCCAATACTGCAAAGAAACTACCACATGCTGAAACAAATTAGTGTGGAAAGCCCTGAAAGTTGAAGAGAAGATTGTGATACGAAAGAGAGAATGACTGAACACACGGACAAAATCTAACACTCCAGTTCACAAGACCTGATGGAGCTGAGCTAGTCTGTCCTCAGATGAAAGAGAGGAAGAAGGTAGCAGAGATCATGAAAACAGAAGAAACTATTCATGGTTCCCAGCCACACCTTGAAAGGAGCTACTGAAAAAAATGATGGTGGAAAGTAACCAGAAGGCATTCAGGAACAACTCTCTAACATCTCCTTTATATTCCAGAAGTGTAAAGAAGTCCTTAGGTTGAAAAGGTGGTGGTTTGAGGAGTAATATAGCAAAATAAGTAATCCAGATTTCTTTTCATCTTTCATCAGAGTGCTAATACTTGAAGACAAAAGGGCAGCTCTCCAGTCCTTAAACAAACGCAGACTCTCATGAAGTCAGGCATACCAGAACACTCACAAATGTCGGTCTTCAGCGTTTGTCTCTCTTCAGATCTTTTCAAAGGAAGAGCTAGAATGCCCTCTACAGAACATTAACTGCAGTATCACACCTGCTGCATCAAGCATAACTTATGGAGAGATCCATGAAGAAAATTATCCCCTCCTGAGTGCAGCCATAAAGTTCTCCTATAATCTGAACAGACTACTTGCAAAGCAAACCAGCGGACAACTGGGCTTAAAATGAGCAAATAAAACCTGGTACTTTATCAGAACAGTTATAAGGAAACTAACAAGTATGTTTTCTCCCAGGGCATAGGGTCTGAAGGTTCTCTCCATAGGCTGATTTTAACTATTACACTTTTTCAGATGTGTCCATGACAGGGTAACAGATGAGAAAGATACATATTTTTAAATCACTCTTCTAGAATAGGGTAGGCATGTCCTGTGAAATTTCCAGGAGACGGGAAAGGGCATAGAGGGAAAAAAAAAAAACTGTTTGCAAAGCCTACAAAAAACCCACAGTGGAACAGCACTTTCTGCCACTGCTGAACTAAGAAAAGTTGCAGTGTACAGTAGTTCTAAAGCTATGACAAAAAAAGGGAGAAGTAGGTTACACTGTCAGCAACCAAACCCCAACCAACCACTTGCCAGTCAGATTGTTCAGTGGAACTGAACCAGTTCCGAGTATTCTACACAATACACTCATGCACGGAGCAAGGCAAATGTGGGAAAGGTGGGACATAAGCGTGTCCTATAAGTACAAGTGAAAGCAAACTTCTTCTGTCCTACTCAGTCCCAAATTTAGAATCTTAACTTTTGCCTAAAAGGGATAGGACCACACATAGGCTATCAGATTACCAAGAAGAAATGTAAAGAGGAGAGGAAAAAAAAAAAAAAAAAAAACTGGATCCTCTGCATTCTAGGTAAACAGATTTAAGAATTTGTGTTGTCTTTAGCCAACCACAAACTTTTACATTATTTCAGACAAGAGAAATATCAAAACCAAAAGTTAATTCTCTGCTGCTTCCCTGTACTTCAATTAGCAAGAAATGTCAGTGAGGCATCACAAAATTTCCATTTTAGCTTTACTGTTCCCCACAGTCAGTATTTTATGGCTGTGTTTTTATTTCTAGGATCCAGGGACATATACAAACTGTATAAACTTTAATCTTTTGGTTTTTTTATAATGAGAAATCCTGGGCACAAATAAAAGCTTATAATGGACAGTTGTTATTCCCCTCTTTCTCTTTCATAAACAATACAATCATTGTACTCAGTAATACGATACAAAAATTCTGATTTACTCACAAAGACAGTTCTACAGTACAGGTTGCCTCTGCAGTAAGTGAAGAGGAAAAGCAGCGCTCTCAGTACTCACAAAAGAGAGTTGAAACATGAAAGAACTATGTAACAACAATACTATGGATTCACATAACCAAGTATGCTCTACTACTAGAATCCACTCTTTAAGAGAAATACAAGCCAGCTCTCAAATATAACCCTTTGTTGCATAAAAAAATGCTTACACAAACTCTCACCTATTTTTTTCCTCCAAAAGAACATACTCTTCTATAATATTCCAAGTATTTTTTCTTCCACTTCTAAAGGAAGAAAAGACATGATAAATTAAGAGAAGAAAATCAGCAGTACTCCTTTCAGAAGTTTATTCAGTGTCACTATCATGATCAAATCACTTTGGGAGGGAAAAAAGAATGCCTTTTAATGCCTTTTAGAGGCCAAACATTTTTTTGTTTTGCGTATCAGTCTGATTTAAGAAGTACAATCTCTTAGGACCAAGAAAACACCTTCCTTTGCTAAAAATCCTGTGGCTCTAGGTTTCTAAACCAAAAACTAACTACAACATTAACTGTATCAGAGAGGTTAAATCTACAAATGAAGAAACAACTTAGGCTCCAAAGCTCAATAAAGGGAAAAGACCTCTATCATTAGTCTCATGTTTCATCACAAAAGAACTAAACCGTTACCATGTCAGAAACACTTCAAATCTGTAGCGAACAAACACCTTTATTGGAGAATTTCATGTCAAGAAAACGTAACCCATTTGTAAATTCAAAGAAATAAAACAAGAATCAGCCAAAAAAATCAGCTCTTCTGTCAGTTTTAAATTGCATTTTGACTTCAATTGACTGCTTCCATGTGTTAAAGGGCAAAACATTCTGAATATTCCACTAGCTTACATGACAGACATCTTTGATGAAAAGGCTATCTAGGTTAAATACCTAAAAACACCTTTTAAAAACTGTTTGATAGGTTTGCATGTGCCAGAAATAAGACTATTCTTTAGAAAATTCTAGTTCTGTTAGAAACAGTTTGAAATTATAAAGAATTTACCTTTATTAAAATTTTCAAGCATCCCATACCCTCCCTCATTTTTTCTCATTTTTGTTGAAATTCAAAAACCCTTAAGCTAAACATGTCAAATGCATAAAACTTCCATATTCCCATGGAGAAATATTCTAATTAAAATTGTTCCCATCCCCATTTATATGACCAAATAGGCCTTAGTAAACAGACCAGAAATTTACAGAACATATTGCATAAGGCTAACAAAGGCAACAGTACGTAAGGTTAGCACAGTCTTTCCATCTTTCCTGCTTAACTGGAAGTTTTTCTCCCCACCACAGGTGTCACTTGACACGGAAAAGATCAAACTGCTAATAGCTGGCTTTCTCTTATACCTAATTAGCACATCACATTCCTCTTTCCCAGCTGAAGATTCTCTACTACATAGTAACACTTGCATTTTATTGTAATTGTGACTTTCAGTCAAGAGATCTCAACCCTCCAGATGTAGTTTTCTTTAGCAGTTTCTTAGTAAATTATTTAGAAATCTAAGTAAACCTCTGTCAGATGACAAAGCTATCTAGCATCAAGGCCATGGTGTGCAACATGCTGGGCTACAGGTAAGAGATTCAATTGGGATCCTCTGTCCGTGGGTCTCATGGCTATGTAGAGAACTCCACATGTTCTTACCATAAGGTTCAGAAAGTTTCCCGCAAATGTCACAAAGGTGGAAAATAGGCTTCAAGTATTATACGGTCAGTAGTGAACTGCTGATGCTCAGACCATAAAAGAAACCACAGATCTTCAGCATACTGCATGAATTCATGCTAAACGTGTCCCAGGAGAGATTCCCAACGATTACAAAAAAGGAAAACAAAAGAAGGGGAAAAACAAAAGTTTAATAGTATTTCTAGTACCATTAAGAAAGCGGAGGACTGAAGAGAAAACATGGAAAAAACTGCAAATTCTGTTGCTCAAGCAATGTGGCATGGGGTGACGAAAAAACCCAGACTAACCAGGACAAGCCCAAAACAAGAACCTTTTTTCTGAATCTTAAAGAATTTCACTAGGTCATTATTTTGTTGAAAGTTTTAGAAATGAAATATAAGAATTTGCCTCTCCCCCTTCCTTGTAAACTCCAACTCTAAAAAAAGCTGACAAATGGCCACAGATGAGCACATAAATATTGTAAGGTCACTTGCATCTAATTTCTCCTTTTAAAAACTATTTATTTATTTTCACTCTGCTATGTAAACATATCCAGGCATCAGAACAGGAGGATGAGGATAACGCCAGACTGCGTTCCTCAGATTCAGTGAGGCAAAGAGTCCTAGGTTTCAAGTTCCGTGGTATTATCCAAAACTGAGGCAGATACATACACTATTGTCACAAGAGTTCTGGAAAGTGGTAGGTACCCAAAGCAAGTTCATAGCTGTGCTTTTGTTTTATACTCTTCATTCATCTCCATTCCTCATGGAACTCTTGGCTTTCATGACTCCCAGAAGTCACACAACTAACATTCCGTATTTCAATGCTGGAAATTGTTTATCGTCCCTTAATTCCAAGAATTGTGCAACAAACTAAGCAAGCTAGTAACTATGGAAATTGTGGTACAGAAAAAAAAACAAGTTTCAGCAATAAGAAACCACAGTTTATTTTTAATTCTTGGAAACATTAATCTTTCATACACTACATGTGGCAAATTCATTAAACATATACAGTAACTAATACGTGCTAAAAGAGAAAATCCTTACTACTGTCCTGTACTTCAATCACTTCATTCCTCTCTTCTGTCTTGCCCTTCCTCTCTCCCTTTATCAGAACGCTACATTTTCTTCTTTTTGCTTATGAACATCCTGTTTTTTTTAAAAAAAAAAGCTTCAGTAAAGGGGGGAGAAAAGCCCTCTGCCCCACAGCCATTTTTAGGCAAGAAAAGCTTATAGATATGATTCTAAGTATCAGTCATATTTATCGTCCTGTTAAGAAATGGCCTTTGCAGGGTACTGTCCTTGAAATTTCTACGAAGCATTCATGTTCTGCTGATTCTAGGAACTTTGTTAGGAAGCTGTTAAACCATCAGTCTGTGAATACACACCTGACAGTATTACTCTGGAATGAGAATGTTTCCAAATTCACATTTTCAAAATATTTAACAAATTGTTATGATCATAAAATTCTATCAAACGGATAACTATAAACCTAAACCGATCTTGAACATGAAGGGTAGCTCTCTAGTTTAACAGTTAACTAACTCACCCAAGAACAGCATTGATCCACCTCTTTGAAACATGTATGCATTTTACACAAAACTACTGCTGAACTTAAAATAAAATGTCATTCCTTAAAACAGGGGCCAAACCCTCATGTTCACCTCTTTCCTCACTACCCAAGCTCCACTCAGCCCTGTGACACAGCAGAGCAGCTTAGACAAAAATTATCTTCGTCCTAAGGATACTATGGTGAATCATCTTCTAAGATGTGGATTTAATCCTATTGGGTCAAAGATATAAAACACATCTCTCACTTCTTGGACACCATCACCAGCCATGCATCACAGGGACAGAGTCAACAGATGAAATCAGAGCCCTGACTACATCATATCTAATTTTCTGGATTTCTCCAGAGACCTGGGTGGAATTCAGGTGGCTGCTGACCCAAACTGACAACTACCTCCCACGCAAGATTACCTGTTCCTTTGAACAAGTACCCGTCAGCACACCTAAGAATGATTTAAGCATCTTAGAACTTTGAAATTAAATAAGGAGCTTCTTAATGAAAATAGGTGCCTATATAAAATAGTCAAAGAAGCTTGGCAAAGCAAGCAGGATTAAACTGCTGCATGGAACTGAAACGATTTTAGGTACTTCCACCACATGCCAGGCAGGATTCTAGTACACTAGCATTCATTCTCACACACAGATTCAGTAATTTGTAATATGGAAAAATTATATAGTTCTCCACTGAAATTTCTTGCTGCTCCCATTTTTATTGTGATGGGATCTAGATGCTTGAATTACAGTGTTACCTTAAGCTCAGTACAATCTTAAAAAAGACACTCATTATTTGTTTTAGTGATGGTGATTACACTGGTAATGAATGTAAATTAGAAATACTGAAGAGTTTTCCACTCAGCTACCTATTTCACTCCAGTACCTATCTCATGAAAACTTAAGGGATAAAATTTATCAAGAAATACAGTTAACGGTATGAAAGAAAAATCAGATTCATTTGGATTATTTGCGGATTTTTACAAACAAAATGACTTGAGGTAACCAGTTATCTGCCTTCAATTCCTTTTTCTTAATTCTTAATGAAAAAGGCTATACTACTACTGCTCTATTACAAAACAATGCTTATAAATATCTTTCTGAAGTGTGCTTTTTACATCCCTGGAATTCCAGAAAGTGGAATGATGTAAGATCACCATGTTTTTTGTTTTGTTCTTTTATAGGAGGAATCTAAACTAAAATTGTCCTCAAAGATACGGTAAAATATGAAGCTGCATAGGCTATGACAGCGCGGAGGGGGAGTTAATCCTTTTTTTTTTTTTGGTTAAACAAATAATCTTTATAAAATACAAGGATACATACACACACACGTTTCCAGTGCCTCTGTAATACTTTGGAGAGTAACTGAATTCTTTTATGAACCAATTTAACAGAATTCAATGGTGTAAAGATCAACTGTATGATCTTGTAAGTACCAGATACCTGGGGAATGAAGAAGCGAAGAGTCTTTCTCTGTTGACTCCGGTATAGAAAAGTATTCTCTTGACATGAAAAACAAAGGCCATGAGCACATGTCCCACTGGAGGCATCTGGCTGGAGATGTACTAGGACGACCACAAAGCTGTATAAAACCGCCAGCAAATGTAAACTTCCATTAACAGCATGACTACTGCTTTGGAATACCAGGAGGTGGCCACCTCTCCACAGCTCACAGCACTTGCTTTACGAAAGTCTGCTCTGCTAATTCTTGCATCAAATGTATTTTTATACTTAATGCTTATTTGGTACTGTATTAATAACAACATTATTTAATACATTCTTTTACCTGAATGTACAAAATGCTTTAATCAAAACAACATGTACATATTTATCAAGTGAAGAAACAAAATACTGTAGCAAACAGAAATTTGGACACAAACCCAGTATGCCAATTATTTTTTTATTCTCTTTGTATTACCAGAGTCTAATCTGAACATTCTTTTCCTCAAAATCATGCATATTTCACTGGACAGTACAAAGTATTTGCTACAATAACATTCAAATGCATTACTTAGATGACAAGTAAGAATGCTGGAATACTGTACTTCTGAAATAAAGAAGCAGGCATACAGCTCTGATTCCAGCAAGTACACGTTGTTTTTAAAATAGCAAACTACCAAATTTTTCTTTCCATAACTGAACAATAAACACTGTACCAGGAAAAGATCATGCACAGCAACACATACTCTGTAACCTCAGAAATCACATTCACACATTACCCTTACAATATTTTACTGTAGCTCAGGTGGCTGGATCTATTTAGAGCACTGACTGTGAAATTACGTATCTATAATAAATAATGCATTCACTAAATCAATGATGAGGCATTACATTACAAATAACTGCCAATTCTAATAATACATCAAGACAACCCTTTCTATAAACCTATCAACATTCCACCTGAAGCTCACCAAGTCAACAGCAATTACTGAACACATAGAATAAAAACGTACGTACAGCCAAACAGGTATCTTAACATTTAAATTTCAACATACGTAATACCATGCTGCACACATTAATTGACTAGTTAATGTAAAGTTTGATAAGGGTGTCACAGGTTGTGATATTTAATCGTCTGGCTCTCTTACATCAAACGGTAAAAATGCATGGTCTTAACTTCACTGGTAAGGAAGGATACTTAGTTGGAATATTTAGAAGGAGTAAGTATTATATCTTAAAAAAAATGTAAAATCACAGAATAATTTTAATAATGAAAACCATGCTTCTGTAACATCTATCCCTGACCAAACCTCTGCACAGTATTTTAACAAAGAACTGAATTTCCATGTAATGACAGGTACTGCTTCATTTGGAGAGGAAGTAAAATATTTACTAGTAATACAAAAACACGGGAGGAAGGTCTGAAGCACTTTGCTTCTTGCAAAGATTATTTCTTCTTTTGAGAAAATGACTGAAAATAATCTAGATCTGTTAATTACTGAATTGAAAGTTTAAACTATATAGCTACCATAACCACACACTAACAATTCCTAGCAAGCTACAGCTCATGGGCGTACTCTTGTATCTGGCTTCTTTTCACAGGATGCTCTCTCTTTCTTCTCCAAAAACTGCCCCATCGGAGGCGGCAACAGTGTGGAGCTCCGAAGAATCTTTGGACAGCCTGGTATAACTTGATCGCTGGCTCCGCTTGTGAGCCGCACTCTTCAAGTTCTCATTCTGAACTGCAGCTGAATTGGAACTTGAGCCAGGGCGCAGGATAATTTGAGATGAATCTCTCATGCCTTCTATTTCTTCAAAATTTTGATTAGCTCTGTTGGTTGGAGCACTGTTATTATTTAGCGTAACTGTACTAGGGGTTCTATTTAAATTATAGACTTTCTGGCAAGCAGGCCAGTTCTCTTCTGGGCTGCTCGCTATCAAGCTGCTTTCAGATGGGCTTTTCTTATCTTCTGAGCAAATAGACATGCGAACCACAGCTGGATCCTGAAGGCCACTAAGGCTGTGTGGAATTCCTCGCTTTCCACTGTGACTGTCATCTTCAAGCTCAATGAGATTTGCCTTCTCAAGCTGTGAATCATCTGCTCCTTCATTATGGAGGGAGTGATTTGGAGAACTTTCATTGGATCTTACACCAGAGTCAGAAGAATCTTTTTTATCCAAAAGGGCATCTGTCAAATACTCCTTTGCTTTGATGAATGTTCTAATCGGTTCAGATCCATGTTCTGGAGATTTGGGCTGTTTATCTATTTTTCCATCTGCCTTCTTGTCTTTACCTTCCTTAAGAAGTGGAGTATTATCTGATTCTTCAGTTCCTGACTCATCTTCATCACTTGGAAGTTTCTGATATCGGAGAGTAACTCCCTTAAGCTTTATATCTGCAGCCTGGAAGATGCTTGTTCTTTCTGAAGACTTCTTTCCTGGGAGAAGCTTGGAACCAGACTGATCAGATTTTTCGTCTTCTTCAGTAATGGGATCCAAAGGAGATGCATCATTAGTAGAAACACCTGAATTACTGTAATCAACAACATCATTCCTCTTCAACAAGAAGGACTTTCTTCCATCATCTTGTTTCTGTTCACCATCTTTTCCTTTTTCTTGCTCTGCACTTGAATGCAGGGACCCCCCTGATGTGCTCTGCCCCATATAGAAAGCAGATGAGCTATGGGGGGAGGATCTGCCACTTACCGTAGTAGAATTGGCACCCCCTTCTAACTGTGACATTTGAGCAATATATTCTCTATACGCATCTCTATATTCTGCTTGCACCTTATCAGTTAGCTTTGATATTTCGATACTAGAATCTTGAGAGTTAAGACTTGAAAGACTTGGAGTTCTACGAGTCTGTGACTGCAAAAGAAAAAAAAGAAAAAAAAACAGTTAAAACTACGTACTTTGACTTTTACTATCATTTTAATTTGAAGAACTAAAAGCATCAAGCGTGCTTAAAGGCAAATTTTTTG